>NC_141275.1:14198000-15559000 GCF_054856545.1 Hippocampus guttulatus | reverse complement strand
AATTGTCAGAAATGCGACATTGTTGTAGACCAACGACTGATCGATTTTCAGTTTTGGAGTTCAAAAACTGCTGTTCAAAACCGTTTCCTCAAAAAGGCCTCCAAACATTGCAATTTGGAACAGCCTGTGGTGTAAAAAGACACGTTTCCCCACCTCATTAGACAGGCTAGTTTACACATTCACTGCCATTGACGGCGTTAGAAGTCCAAAGCTCCACCGTTTTACCATGGGCTGCCAGTGAATGAGTTAAGGAATTCTTTCTTAGCCATCTGTTTAGTCCACAATGTATCAGTCCAGTCTAGACCCAAATGAAAACAATCGTGTCCCTGTGTCTGATTCCATGTCAACTGGGTTTTCTAGGAGATCATGTCTCTCTGCTGGAGTCAAAGTTTCATCCCTGTGACAGAGTCCGGGAACACAGTTCACATCCCTTACCCACATCCATGTCCATACTGGAAGTCTTGCCTCTAGCAATATCGATCCCATTTCCACACCTAATACCAAGATTGATCTCTTACCACACCCATGTCCATAATGTCATTCAAGACCTCTACTCCTTCCTACATGTCAACTCGTGCCGAAAAGCCACACCATTTGCAGTCTTTGCACCGGCACTCCGATTTTTTTCTTTTTTCCATGCTTTAAGATCGTCTTCGTGCATCCACTGGTGGATATGGGACAGACGACGACTAGGATTATCTCTTGTATAAGAGGCACCAAGACAGGGATCTAGTTACAATGATACATTTGTGACATAACTGGCGTTTTCATTTGTTTGTCCACCGTATTCGCTTTGTGTCATTCCTCACCACCACCCAAAAAAAAAAGTGTGACAGCATTTGCAATGCGTCCATCGCCCAGAGTGACCAATCGGAGCAGCAGCAGCTGCCTCTGCAGTTGCACAAATTTGGCACTATCACTTCTCTATGCAACACAATTGCGATTCCCACTGGAAAGAAGTGGAAGGGTGGGGGGTAGCAATGGGGGGGGGGGGGGGGGGGTATTCGCACCGATGCGGGTGGGGGGGCGGGCTACTCACCACATGAAAGAGCCTCCATCACCACGTAGATGAAGAGCATCCGTGTGCAATCCCGTGCGGTTGACATGGTAGAATCCCCAGCAGGTGGAATGTTTTAATCCCAGAATGAGTGATTCTCTCTCAGGTGGATCGATGGATGGTTGATTGGTTCCCTGACCGGGGAGCTTCACCAACCGGAGCCCCGTCGATGTGCGTCCTCTCCCGGCCAAAAAAAGAGTGTTTTGCGCCCCCCTTTTGGAAGTTCCGAAGCGACACCCAAAAAAATCATAAATCACACAAAAAAATGTCGTCTTCCAAGCTGAAAATGGTTTCATGAAATGAAAAGGGTATACTATAATGGAGGTATATGGTTTTAAGAAATAGTTTCTTGAGGGGGAAGGAACACCGGGTGAAGCTGCACCGCCGTGGCCGACCTGTCACTCACACTTCTCGGGCATCTTCCGAGGAAGGACGCGGAGCTGGAAGTGCATTTTTGGGAGGAAAAAAATGGTCGGTGGTCACGACCGACTAGCAGGTTCGCTGGCCCACTCGGTATGTAGCTCGTTGTCCAGTGGGGGGGAAAAAGAACCCAGTAAAGTCCGGCGAGTTTTTTCCTCCGCTTATTCCAGTTTTACTTTGGTATTGTGAAGACGGGCGGCGCGGAGCATTGTCGCGGTCACCGGAGTACTACCAACTCTCCACGCTTCTTTCATGGAACGAGCGGTCTCTGGACTCATGGTCATGGGCACCCGAACTGGTGGTCGTCTGGCCAGGCTGTTTTAATGGAGAGGAGCGAAGAGGGTGACGGGTAGAGTCGCCGGTTCCAGCTCTTGAAGTGCTTTCAAAGTGAACGTGCTCACCTTACTGACTAGAAAGCTGTCTTGAGTCGCCAATGCTAATATGTTATACGGCAGAGTTCCGGTTAACGCTGTCAAAATAAAACTATTAGTAGGTGTCGGGTGAGGGGGGCATAATTGGGGTTTTTTTTCCAACTCTTTTGGCTTTTACAAATACTGTGATGTCACAAGATAGCGACAAAGCTGACTATCAATTCACAAATCGTAGTCAAAATGTAGGGACCATTTAAAACTACATCATTTCAAAATATTTATTTTCATATTTTTGTTTAATTCTTGGAACTATACCGTCATTGCAAAACACAAGTCTTTGGTTGAGAGGGTGACTCTTATTTCATAAACCGGAAGTGCCCATTTTCGGAATTTGGTTGCCCATATTAAGTACGCTGAGTTTGAGGAAGCCTCAGAGACCCCCCCCCCCCCCCCCAAAAAAAAGGAATTTCGAGAGTGGTGGACGAGCCAGCTAGCCTGGTTGTCCTTAGTTGGCTGAAGATGGTGCGATATTATTGATGAACGGAGCATTGATTTCATGGAGTCGCGCCACTAATGCGTGTATTAATGGTTGCAGCCAATGTTACTTGTTACTTTTTTTCTTTATACTTTTTTTTTTTTTTTTTTACTTTTGAGTAAAATGACGGCGATTAAAGAGGTTAACTGTGAGGCTAATGGCTATCCAGTTGTGATTTACAAGTGTAAAAATAAGTTAATGGCATCATAAAATGTGGCTACAACACGCAGGCAACTTTAATGATGGTGGCCCCTGCCTAAGAGGCTTGAGAATCTTGTTCTGAATGTTCCTAAATCCATGCAGGTTCGTTGGAGTCACAGTGCAACAATTTTACAGCCAAAGAATTTTACAGCCCCCAAATGTCCATATTCTTGAACATTTATTTTCACTTTGATAATAAGGATACCCTTAACCAAAATCTTCCATTTTTATTGTTTGCTGGGACAACGCCCAACTCAACTCAACTGTATTTATAGAACACTTTAAAACAACCACCGCTGTACACAAAGTGCTGTGGAGCAAATATCACATATACAACAAAAAAAAAATTAATAACAAAGACAGTCAAAACCACAAAATCAGTCAAACTAAAAATCAAATCTGAGTCATGCTGAGTCAAAAGCCAAAGAATTGAAATGAGTTTTGAGATTAGTTCTAAAGATGGGCAGCGAGGGGCGGTTTGCTGAGTGTTCAGTGGAAGGTCATTCCAAAGAGAGGGACCAGCAACGGAAACGGCTCCATCCCTTCTGAGCCTCCGCTTGGTTCTTGGTACCTCTTATAGTGTCTGGTCGGCAGTCCTGAGGCACCGGACAGGTGCGGAGGAGCTCAGAAAGGTAAGGTGTTTTTTTTTTTCTTCTTCAGATTTTCTATCAACAAAGTATGACCTTACTCCATCTTTTTAAATTCACAGAATCGGATTTTATGTAAAAATAAGGTGAAACTAAATAAACAACCATCTTGAGATCAAAGAAATATTCCCCCCTTGAAAGTGAAGCTCAAGTGTCCCTCTCCGTACCAACGTCATCTTGCTATTTCAGGCCGTTTTCAGTCCCGTTTCAAGTCTTGAATACAAAACGTCACATCAAAGAACTGCCGCGTTCTCCACGACAAGGACAATGCGTCAGGGGTAGTGTCCCCCGTAACTCACTCGGCGTGTGACAAGGGCTGCAGCAGCACCCTGCCGCAGACAAACACACCCCGTTGTTATTAATATTAGGATCAGAAAGAAAACGTAGACCAGAAGAAGAAAAAAAAAGGCTGCAAAAAGGCAGCGAGCAGCTTGGATGACATCGCAGCAATGCCACTGGACATTTTGCCAGCTAGCATAAATCGCACTTGTGGGAAAATAGGCCATGAAAAAATATCTAAAATTCATTTCATTCTTTTTTTTTTTTTTTTTTAATGATCATTGTGATTATACCGACAAGCTAATCGCGTAACCTGACAGCCTCAGTCTTTAAGGCACAAAGGCAAATTCAACTCAATGAAATGAAGCTGAATTCAATTAACGTAACAGCTGCCGCCTCGGCGCGAGGTGTTAAAAAGAAAGCATTTGCTTTTTGCATCTGTTGTTTTTTTTTTCCCCCTTCTTCTCCGTCTGATTTCCGACTCACCAGCATGTTGCACTGCCCACAAGATGCGCAATTAACGCGCCACTCAGTCGTTTAGCTTTTTAATTGTTCGCCGCTTGCACACGGGGTTCTTGCCAAGCGACGGTGTGCCTCATCAAAAATTGACAACAACAAAACTCAATGCAGAGGACAGCTGTCGCACATCATTTGCTTTTTATTTGAGCGTGACGGAATCAACGGGCAGTTGAACACAGCACCGAAGGGGCCGTGTGGAATTATGACTGCCACTATATGCCTTAGCTGCAATAGTCGCTTGGTAATCTCCGCGGTCAGAGTCCAAAACGAATCCCCAACACTTTCAATTACGAGTCACGTGTTTAATAGACACTTGGGGAGGGAAACAAAATAGTGATCACAATTACTGCTAATAATGAATGCCTTGCCCTTAGTAAATGCCTTCGACTCTCTTCACGTTAAACACACGCGCGCACACACACGGTTACCTTCAGTTAAATAAGTAACACACCTCGCCTTGATTCACAATGACTAATAATGAGTCCCTTACCTCTGAAAGTCGTTAAGAGTCCCAAATTACAGTAATCTTCTTCACTTTCACTTAAGTAGGGTGGTTTCGCACTTACTAAGAATGAAAAAAAAATCCTTTGCGTCCAACTTAAAAAAAAAAACAACTCCGACGTCATGATTTGTTTTGGAAAACACCATAGCAAAATAAATAAGCACCACACCTGAAATACACACCTTCTTGTTTCTCCTCAGGAACAACAACCAAACCAGGCCGTGTTACTCTGTGGCTGTAATTACTCCTCATAAATGCCGGCCCCCGAATAGTTGCCTGACACTGCCCTGCTGTTTGGCCATCATAACATTTCTTCAAATAATTGCTTCTGCGCTAATAGGCGCCATGCCTCACCATATCCGCATACAAGTGCCACACCTCACCACTTTTTCTCAGCACCGCACCACCAAAACTCTATGCCAGGCCGTCAATGGCATTTTGCATCATGTGTTAGCATTACGCTAAATGGAATTTACAAAGGCAAAGCTATGTGGTTGCTTTTCAAAACACAACACATTTTTTTCTTGTTGAGTTTGACAGCAAGTTTCACCCGGGAATGTAAAAAAAAAAAACCCAGCTTGGTCTGTTTTAGGAGCTGGGGAAGAAGATTATGTTGTGAAGTTGAGTTCACTGCCAGCATACAGCGGCAAAAATAATAATAATCAGCCGAAGGATGACAAATTCGTAAGGGGAGCCACTCATATCTCAAGGCATCACTGTATTCAAAATCATGGTCGTACGCAGACGACGAATAACAAACGCTCCAAAAATGCGATGACATGTGCCGATAAGCACTAATGAAAGGTGTTCGGCGGCCATGCTAACAGTGTACTTATTTTACCTTCTTTGATCCCGTGTCTTTCCGCAGCTGTTCATTTTGCGCCACCTGTCCTCCCGCTCAATGCGTTGCTCCACAAAGAATCTCCCTTGTGGCGCAGGTGTGCCTGTCGGGCGTAACACCTGCAGACGCTCCTCACATTCTTTACCCCTCTTGGCCCCCGAATCATCATTCCTCACGATTACATGAGGCCCCAGCCTATTCACGGTTCGCCATCGCAATTACACCATTTTTTAAAAATCTGACATTCACTATTCACTGAAAATCACACTTATTCACGCCAAAAGTATGACTTTGGCACCATCTTTGGGGCGTCTTGCTGCCTGCCAAGGAACTATGATCAAGTGCCGAAGGAGTTTGATTTGGACTAAAGTAGTGCTTTAACTGGTATCATTGTTTTTCGCTCTTTTTAGGTGCTTTGCTGCAAAATGCCAACAGAGGGCGCTAAAACATATATTGTATTAGCTTTGTCACCCAGCCCAAAAAGTATCTGCAAATGGACAAAATTGTGAAAGTCAATCCATGAACAAAAAAAGCGCGGTTTCGCTGTCCCTGCATCCACGCTCCAATTTCATCTTAGCTTTTTCCACTCAAATAATTGACCTCCATATATTTAGCATTGAATTTATTATTTTTAATATTATCAAATTGTATTGTTATGCATTGTTTTATTTTATTATTCATATTTTTTCAAGATTACTATTCCATGTTTTTCAATGACAAATGGATGGCCATCAGGTGTGTCATAGCTAAATACGGCCAGCCAGGGGCAGCAGCGAAGCTGACACTGAGCCAAAATGGGCTTGGACAATGGAGACGTTTGTCACCAGAGAAGAAGAAAATGCTGCCTTTGCGTACAATTGGAAACAGTGCCACTTGCTTTTTTTTAACGAATAAAATATGTAATTATTTTTTTTAAATCTGAAATTAATCGTGCTGCTTTTTTGTGTGATTTTTTTAATCTAGAAAACGTATAGATGTAACTCCACAAAACGATTAACACTATCCCAGTGCTGGATTTTAAAAAGATTTTCCGAGTCTTTGAAGGCAGCAGTGAGACGGAACGAAAGCACCCTGGCAACGCTGTCACAAAAAGAAAGAAAAAACAAGGAAAGAAAGCAACAACGTTGAGCGTCTCGCCCTTCCTCGGGCGCCTCGCAGCTTTGCTCACATATGTATTTGAATATGAATATTAAGTGACCAAATGTTGCGTTAGTTGCCATAAACGGGGTTTTAACGCGTTCGTCATGGTGTTCTTCAACGAACCCAGCTAGCTTAGCCTTTCTTCGTCGAGGCTCCACAGTTGACGTTAGCGTCGAGCTAAAGCTCAAGCGCAGCCGATCGACGATGGCGATTGTGTCCGGCTCCTGCGCGCGGGTCAACGGCTCCCGCAGCGGGCCCTCGGCGGCGGTGGCCGCGGTCCCGGTCCCGTCCCCGTCCTCCGGCCAGTCGCAGCCCATGATAGCCGTGTGGGAATGGCAGGACGATCTGGGCCACTGGCGGCCGTACAGCGGCCAGGTGAGCGCCTACATCGAGCGCTGCCTGTCGCCGCGAGGCCACCGGGGCGGCGCACCCGCCGCCGCCACCATCTGCCTGGGACAGTCGGACCCCGGCCTGTCGCCGTATCTCATCGACGTGGCCAGCTTGAAGCAGTTCAGACAGGACACCGGTCAGTTATCGGAACATCTTCCAGTGTGTGTTGGAGCTACAATTTAAAGGGCCTGCTAAGTAGCGTCGCGCGTTAGCCTTGATGACGGACGCGCTTGTTGTTGTTGTCATCGGAATGTTGACACAGCTGCTCCGCCGGATTAACCGGAAAAAACAGGCAAAAAGTCGGACTTGTGGATTTGGTCGACAAGGGGCGCGGGGTTGAGGGTCGACGTGTAAATGTCTACGTTTGACCAGTTTTCGTGAAAATGCGAGAACTTTACGTCCAAAATGAGGGGTGTGGGGGGGGGGGGGGGGGACCAACTACGGCGGTTGACTAGTTGTCAGAACAAACACTTAAATTTACGTGCACGTTAGTTGTTGAGTCGTCCTTTGACACATTTAGTCTTTTAGGCATTTTCTTCCCCACCCACAGTCTTCAGATTGGTCAATTTAACCCTGCAGAACCCAAGAAGCTTTTTCTTATTTGGAAAATGATGGATTATACATTAAATGACTGCTATATGTTCACTGAACACCAAAATATGTTTTTTCAAATAGTCAATGCTTTAATTCTAATTTAGGATTAGGGCCAAATCGGACCCTTTTGGATTCATTTGAGTAGCAGAATTTATAGGGGCCAAATTGGACCTGGGTTCTCCAGGGTTAAAGGCGAATAGGCTGAATTTTATGAAAAAAGGTAACTATATTCTTTACAACTTGTCGAGTTGAACTGGAAATGATGAAAAAGAACTGAAGTGGTGCAACTTTAAAAAAAAAAAGTTTAAACATTTACCAAACGTTAAGGTGTCGAATGGTTAACTTGTTCCATCAGCTCGTAACTGATTTTAGTTTATTAAATCACTACTGCCCCTTGAAACGAACTGAAATGCCATTACGCATTCCACTTCACCCAAAAAAAAAACCCCCACCACAATTTTAGTGTTAAGAGTAAAGACGAAAAAATATCACTATCTTGTGTCAAAAGGGAGGATGGGCGGACGGCACCTTTTTGACCCAATTGTCGCTTATTTGTTTTTTGTTTTTTATGATATTGGTTGTCTTTCAATAGTAGCAGTAGTTGCAGGCACAAAATCAAGCCGCATGTTTTTTGTGGCTCTTATTAATTGGGCCGCGGCGTCTTTTGGAGAGACTCCAGCCACAGGGAGTACCAGGCAACTAATAAGAGTCAAGCGGAATAAAAGCCACCGAGTGACAACTGGAAAAAGATATCCTTTATTTGTCCCACACTGGGGAAATTTACAGCCTACAGCAGCAAGAACGTGGGTAGAAAGGGGCTCTTTGCAGCGCGGCGGCAAGGCTAAGCGCCGAATTTCGTGCGATGTTTTCCAGGGAAGACTCGATCGGTGCGGCGCTCCCTATTCGCGCAGTCGTCGGGCCTGGGCAGCGGCGTGTACTGGGAGTGGGTCAACGACGAGGGCGGCTGGACGCCGTACGAGACGCGCACGTCCATCCTCCTGGAGCACAGCTACCAGGCCCGACAGGGCACGGCCGACCTGGGCCCGCACGGCCACAACTACATCGTGGACCTCACCTCCCTGGCCCAAGTCAACAAGTCGTCGGGCTTCAGGCGGCAGGTGCGGCGGCAGTGCAACCTGCCCTACCCGCTGGCCTCCTTCGGACCCCCGGCCATCCCCTCGGGGCCCTCGGCGCTACCTACCGGCGCGCCCTCTTCCTCATCCGGGGGCCCGGCCTGCTCCTGCCAGCAGTGTCTTAGCCACGGGGCCACGGGGCCCATGCCCAGCCGGTCCCGTCACTCCTTCTCGTCGGGCAGCCTGAACCGGCCCAGCCTGCAGGGGACCGGCAGGGTGGCGGCGGCGGCGGCGCATCCCACCTCCGTGTACTCGCCGTACCCCCGCAGGCCTCTCTCAGTCGGCGGGATGTCTTGGGGCACCCCCTGGCCCCCGCCGCATTCTGCTAGCCAGCTCGCCGCGCCGCTTCTGAGCAGCCCCTCGGGTGCCAACGGCCTCAGGTTGGTGGGACGCGTCCGGTCTTCTCTTCTTGAACGGAGACAGATTTGTTTAAAAGAGAAAATGAGCTGAAAAATGCCAAACGATCGCTAATCTGTGATTTCACACGGCCGAGGCCAAATTTTGATTGGGTCGATCAAGTTGATCGGGACTTTGTCGACTGACCGCGTGTCTTTTCTCCCCCCCCCCCCCCCTCTTTCTTTCCCTCTGCCAGCGTTCCTTCCATCCCCGTTCAGATCAACGGATCCACCAGTGTCAGCTCGGCCCTGGCAGGTGAAAGAAAACAAACAAACAAAAAAAGCCCTCAAAAGGCTTCCCGTCTACACGGACCATCTTCGCCCCCCCCCCCCCCCCCCCTCTGCGCTCTGCTTTTTTTTTTCTCTTTAATTCCCGGGTGATTTCGAATCAGTTTTTTTGCGCCTCTGCTCTCCCTCTGCTTCCTTCTAACACGCAGCTTGAGAAAGTCAATCAGGAGCCATGACGGGTGTTCTGCAGAGAAAGAAGAAAAATGAAACATTTCAGATGGTCTCAACACTTTTTCCACATCAATCAGAATAAATGAGCAGGCGCTGTACACAAATTTTCAAATTGCCGTCACGTCATAGAAAACGATTTTCGCATGATGTCAAAATACACAATCAAAAAATGCACAAAGACCTACAAGAAAATCATCATAGTTTGGGGATTTGGAGAAACTTGGAGGGGGGGGGGTTGTTTAGTTTTTTTTCTCGGAGGGGGTCGGAGCACCTTTGGCAGCTCCATCTCATCCGTTTTTATTTTTGAATGTGTTCCTTTCTGCTCCTGCGCCTCACCCGCTTTGCCCCACCCTGGCCCCGCCCCACCTCGCCCCCCCCCCTCCCCCTCCACCTCGCCCCGCTCCAGGCATGGCCTCCATTTTGATGTCAGCGGTCGGACTGGGCGTGCACTTCACCACCGCCGCCGCCCCCCTCCCGCAGCCGCCGCCGCCTCCTCCTCCGCCGCATCAGCATCTGCCGCCCCAGCAATTTGCGCTCCCGCCGCCGCTTGCGCCTCCCGTCCAGTTCCCCCCCTCCGGCCGGCCCAGCAAGCCCCCCGGCGGCGGCAGCGGCGGCTCAATTAAGAGAGCCAAGAGGCAGCACAGGAGAGGTAGCTACCACGCCGCCCCCGCCCCCCCTCGCCTTGGAGGACTCTCTCCTCGGCTCCATCGGTCCTCGTGTTTCCGTCCCCCGTCCCCACATTTTGTCTTGTGCTTGCGTCATCCATCCTTCCCTTTTCCATCGCGGTGCTGCCCACACAAGCCAGCGATACGAAAAAGGCACGATTGTCGTATTCGGGGTGGGTGGGGGGGGGGGGGGCGGTCACGGCCGCATTCAATCCCGGCACTCTCGAACCCAATTGGCAGTGTCCCGCATCAGCATCAGCAAGTCTTCCTCACCCGCCTCCTCCTCATTTCCCACCTTTGAACGTGTCGTCGGCGTTCCCCGCCGACTGCCTTTTGCTCACCGGGCAAAAAACGAGCGGTGAACGACGTTGCAAAGTTCCAGGGCAGGATTCCGAAAGCCATCTTTTGTTTCAGCTTCCAGTCAGAGAGCCGAGGAGGTGATCCGGCATTACATGGAGGTGGTGCCCGGCGTCCCGGACGAGGTAGCTCCCGGCTGGCGTGTTGCCCAATTTTTATTTTTTTCTCTCTGACACCTTCCGTTCCTTCCGCCCGGCAGGACTGCATCATCTGCATGGATCAACTGTCCAATCCCTCCGGCTACGAGACGCAGCCCCCGGCGACGGCGGGGGAAGGCGGGCAGGGCATCTTGCCGGACGCTGTGGGGAAGTTTGTCAAGTGCGGGCACACCCTGCATATGCTCTGCATGCTGGCCATGTACAACAACGGCACCAAGGTACGAGCTGCCGAGGGGCCACGCCTCCAAAAGGAGGCTGCGTTTCCGTGACGCTCAAGTGCTTTGCGCCGAAAGCACTTCCGATTCCTGGCGCAATCCGTGGAGAGGAAGTCAATTCTAAATTTTTTGTTCCAGATAATGTAAAAATACAAGAATGTTTTTTTGTTTTGTTTTTTAATATATACAATCAAAAAATTATTAATGTAAACAATTTTTCCAATCAATTCCCGGGCATCCAAATTGTTCATCGGTCGAATGTGTGATTTTTGGATTTGAAGTTCATAACTCGTGAGCCCGATAGCATCAATGCCAAAGTCGTTTTGAGCGTGCTGTCTGCAGACCAATCAAATAAATGTTTTTCCAAAAATATGAGCGTGGCAATTATGCGGTTGGGCTAAAATCCAAATGAATCGGAACATACGCTTATGTAAATAATTGATTTCGTTTCAAAGTAGTTTGAAGAACATAAATTTTGTTCTAAAATGTTGTGCCAAAGACTCATTCGTACTTTAAAATCAAACTATCAGAACATTTGTATTATTTTTCAATAATAGAAAAATGCGAGTGTACTCCAAGAACAGTTTATTTATCGATTAAAATCTGAATTAGAGATACAATGCAGGGGGGGAAAAAAGCTGGTTAGAATTTTTTTGACAATAGAAAGATGAGTATGGTTCCCTTTGATTAAAAACTTTTTGGATTTATTTAGGATATATTATTCAATCAAGGCTACACACCGTGTGTTGAATCCTACCCGTCTTCCGGGAACTCTGGAGTGGTTTACGCCAAAAGTGCCGCCGATCGTCAAGTCGCTCTTCTCCGATCGGGGGTTGCACGGATCCGTTCAAAAGCCGACGCGGCTTTTCTTGTCCTCAGGACGGCAGCCTTCAGTGCCCCTCGTGTAAGACCATCTACGGCGAAAAGACGGGCACGCAGCCAAAAGGCAAGATGGAGATTTACAGCATCCCGCAAGCGCTGCCCGGACACCCGGACTGCGGCGCCATCCAGATCATCTACAGCATCCTGCCGGGAATACAGGTGGGCCGCGCCCTCGGCCGGCGTCGACGACGCGCGTCCTCGACGCCGGCGCTCATCGCGCCTTCCTTTTGTCCTGGCGCCGCAGGGTCCGGAGCATCCCAACCCGGGACAGCCCTTCACCTGCCGAGGATTCCCTCGCTTCTGCTTCTTGCCCGACAGCGACAAAGGCAGGAAGGTAGTCACACAACAAAATCCTGTTTCGACACCAGCGATGCATTGCCACACTCGGCCTGTGAGAGGTGGAAAACCTGACATGTCAGCTAGCATATAAAGCTAACATGGGATGCGAAATTAGCCTTCAAAACCAGTGACGCTTTCATCTACCCGGCGCGGCAAAGTAGTCCACAACTTTCCATGCTCCAAACTATTTTCCCAACTAGCAAAGTACCTGTGTGCAGCTTCTTTTTTCACAATTAACAAGTCCAACAATCTGCACATTGAACACGGAACAACAATGAACACCTAACTTTTCGATGACTTGAGTTTCCAGGTTCATTCCAAGGGTCCGTTTTGCTGCGTTTGGGTGGGGCGTTGTGTCCGTCCGTGCACACACAAGTATGTCCAATTAAAGACTTGGAATACTTGAAACGATTCCCCCAAAAAACAACTGCAATCATTCAGTTTTCCATCCAAACTTTTTCCGTCTAACGAATGCACCTGCTCCAATCAACCCCGATTGTTCACAGCCGTCCTGCACACAAAATATTGACCACCAGGCGGCACAATTTCTCGTTTTAAAATTGGGTTTAGGCTCAAGCAAAATAATGGCTCCAACAGCTGACTCAATTTTGCAACCTGGTCAAAGGTGTCCCGAGGGTTTGTTTCCGTTGGGTTTTACCTGCGGAGGGCAAAAAAAACGTACCCCACCCATTCTCATCCCCTCATGCTCCCATCTTTTTTTTTTTTTTGTGCGTCCAAAGGTTCTGGAGCTGCTAAAGGTGGCGTGGATGCGGCGCCTCATCTTCACGGTGGGCACGTCCAGCACCACCGGCGAGCCCGACACGGTGGTGTGGAACGGCATTCACCACAAGACGGAGATGATGTCCAACCTGTCGGGACACGGCTTCCCGGACCCCAACTACCTGGACAACGTCCTGTCGGAGCTGGCCTCGCAGGGCGTGACCGAGGACTGCCTCAAAGCCCCCGGCTGCAGCAGCTAAGTCATTGCCTGCCCTCTCCAAAAGGAAAATAAAAATTAAAAAAATCACATCCTCCAACTGGAAGGGAACATCACCATACAAGCACTGGAATAGGGGAGAAAATCCCAGAAACTTTTCCACCTTCGGAAGTCATATCAGATCCGTAACAGGCCAGAAGCGCAACCCTCTGTGTGGAAGTGAACACAAGTGCTTTTGCGGTGATATCCTGCTTTCTGCTACGGTTCCGATGCAGTTACATTCCCACAAACCTAATTCCGGAAAATATATATTTTTGTTGTTGTTGCTGCGCTTTATTCTTAATTTCTATCATGATCCACATTGTCCCCACCGCCACTTTTCCCGCTCGGTTGACTTGATGACACCGGCACTTCAAAACTCATAAAGCACTTTAGTTGTGACGGCGCAGAAAACTGTGATTAAAAAGTCAGAAAAAAAAAAATCAAGCGTGGAAGTTATGCAATTGAAAGCGTAGCAAAGCGACGTCGCGTTAGCCTACTTTTGGGGGGTTGTAGGAAATTGATTTAAGAAACAAGTGGTGACCAGAAATCAGTTAAAGACACATAATCTTTAACACTCTTGTGCTTTAGTTAGCGCCCTAATCAGAAACCTGCACCATTTCACTAACCTTAATCCTTTGGACTCATCAGCTAGCGAAACGGGCGCAATTTCTCCTTCAGTTAGCATTGCAGCCGAATCGTGCGCAGCTTGACGCCCTATCCTGACTGTCAGTCTGAAGACAGAAGCCAACAAAAGCGCTCCCAACACACAGTGACAATCAAGGCCTCACTTCCTGTACTCACACGAATGATCCCGCCTCTTGGGCACAAGTCACTGCAATAAAGAGAAAAAGATTGACGACGACAAAGACTCCGTGGTGTCCATCGGGAAATACGCGGCGGCACACAACATAAAACACAGAAGCAAGGCAACACATTTTATTTGGAAAGGCCTAATTGGCGTTAAGGTACAGCATGTTTACATGGGGGTTAGTCATCATAGCATTCTTTACTGTTAAGTCTGGGACGGACAGGCCCCGCTTGATACATTCAGACTGACTTGTTTTAGCCACGTAATATTATGGTACATATAGTTCAAGCCCTTGGAGCATTTATTCCATATCCTCGATATGCAGTTTAAGCTCCGTGGGCTAGTGCGCTTTGCCACAATTTATCATCTGCATGCAACTAGTACTAAGTGAAGCGCCAGATGCTAACAGGTGGAATTGTATGATGTTGAAGTTGTCCTACTTGTACGCAGAAATGTCAAACGGCGGCGGGAAAAAGCGTCCTAAAACATCAAGAATATCGAATAAATGCTCAAATGGCTTTGAATAAATCTGCTAACGTACAAAAGGCTGTATTAATCTCATGCTCCTACAGGGGGCGTCCATACGCTGGATACAAAACTAATTCAAACGGTTTGGGGGGGGGGGCCTGTTCTTTAGCTGGCCTATAAAATTTCAACAGCTGGGTTAGCTTCCCATGCTTGCCAGCTTGAAGCTGTAGATGGCTTCTCGTGCGAGCCAGCCACTAACTACTTGGCCAGAATTAAAATGTGGACCGCAATGTTGGTGTCTCTAACCCAAGATGACAATCAGTTAGCTGGAATGACAAGAGTGATTATTAATTCTTATGCTAGCTGGCCGCCGTCTGGTTTACCAGGATGAAGATGTTGAAGCCGACGGTAGCTTTTTGCACCAGCTAGAGTGAATACATTGCCCACGTTCAAATTCACAGGCTGAGCCCTCCAAGGCCGCATGACGGCACTTCCGGCGCGACTTGAGCGCACACGGTGTTCAAATTCGCCACGGTTCATGCGGTCCAGGGACGCTACATTAGGAGCCTTTGAAAGTATTAAAGGACGCAGCTTGCGAATTGTCTTTCTAGACTTTCGAAACCACGTGCAGTCGAGTTGGGTTGGAAGTGATGTCATGCAGCCTTCAGAGGACGCAGCCTGTAAATTTGGCACAGCCATTGCCACAAATTAACTCAATGAAGGTAGACTGCTACGTTATGTTTTTTTTAACTATCAATCCAGAGTATGTGGCCCCCGCTAAGCGTTATTGTTTTAGTTAGCATCCCTGCACATGGCGATGTTACATTTTAATAAATAGAATAAATAAAAAAGGTACAAACTTGATTTATAGTGTTAGTAATAACGGTGTGGATGCTAATCGCGCGCGCGCACACACATACACGACGTGACTTTTTTTTAGTGCTAATGTTAGCAAACAAATGAGAAAAAAAACAACAATAATGATCATCATTATCGCCATGGCAGATTGTTGACCACGCCATTTCTGGGCTCTGACTCCCTTCAGTAGTTGACTTTTCCTGGTACTTGCATGTTGACTCCACTGTAGTCCACCATGTACATGGGCCACTGCTGAGGACACAAAACGGCGGCAGAATGTCAGTCGTGTCGGGAACCGTAACTTTGGCGTTTTTGTTCATCATCACTGCTGAGTGAGCTATGGGCAAAGCTAGCTCAAGTCAAGACGGACTGTAGCCTCCGTTCGCTTCTCGTGTTATCTAGCCACAGTCAGACCGAGTCAAGACGTCGACTTATCTGTTAGCTTCCCATGCTACATAGCCACCGACTTGGGAGCTAGAATTAAGAAGTAGATGTGTTCGTTTCTGCCAACTGTTTCGTTGCAGTTTAGTGGTAGCTAGCCGCAAATTGGACTCCTAAGCTCGCTATGCCTGTAGCTGCTAGCTTGCTTTGTCGTGTTATTTATTGCAAAATTGCTACTTTAGCTTCTTCCATTTTAGAGGTTCCACTGCATTTTGTACATCTGCACTCTTCAGACTATACAACACGTACCATGACTGGAATCTGACTGGCCGGCGGAGCAAGCTCTGTGGAGGAGGGAGCGGGTCCTCTGCGGGTCTCCTGGACTCGCTTGCGCTTTCTTCGACTGGTAGAGGCTTCGGACGCTAACGCTTGTGTAACAAAAAAAAGAAAAAAACGGTGGCTAACATGAGGCAGCAGCCATGATGGTGCTGCTGCTGAGGATGATGACGCATGCGTACCTGTGTTGCAAGGCTGACTGCACAGTTCTGAAAAAGGCCTGTGAGAGACAGAACAACCACCATTAGCATACAGTAGTTGTTAGCACATTAGGATAGTATCCATTTTAGTACGCAATTTCTCTATTGAGGTTGTGTGGAAAATCCCAATTATAAATCGTATTGTGGCCGTTCTGGGCTAACGTTGCTAGCACGGTTTGCTCACTGTAGCTGGCTCTTGACACTGAAGCAGATTTTGTCTTTGGCGTGGAGGATCCTCTCCAGGCAAGTGGCGTCGTAGGCACCCGGGTTGCGGAAGGGCACGTCTTTGGGGAGGCCGTCCACTTGCACACACTCCGGGCTGCCACGGATCAGCTTGTACGGCACAGCCACCGCGCGGTCCAGCCCCAGAGCCTCGCCTTGAGACATCGCAAAGTCACGATGTTCACGACATTGCCTACGATATTGTTGTCGTTCCCCCCCCCCCCAAATTACCGTATTTCTTGTTGAACAGCTCCTTGACCTGCTCGCGGAGGACCACCTTCTCCCCGACTCGGTTGACGTCGTCGTCGTCATCGTCATCGTCTAACAGAAGACACGTAGTATTTATCCACGAGCTAAGCGAAACGACTAAACGGTTAGCGACAACTCACCATTTATGGTAGCGTACGCCTTCTTGAGTAAAGTGACCCGTCGAGGTGCTGAAGAACAACGGAGGTTATCGGGAGGGTTTTTCAATGTGAGCGCGCATTGGTCGATGAATTTTGTTTTACGCTTACCGGGCTTTGGAATAAGGCCTTGGAAAGGTCTGGAAATCGAGAAGATCGGCAGTTAGCGGCCATTGTAAAAGTTGTCTTCCAACAATTTACATTTGGAGATTCATGCTAAATATAAAGCGAGGAATTTCGGAAAGACGTGCTTTTCTTTTCATGCGCCGGAAAAGCAAAAATAGCCTGTGAACGCGGAAGAGTACATACAGTAAGTGCACAACATGCGGCGTTAACCTGGTGATGGTGAAGTTGATTTTGTCGGCGACCGCCAGGATGCGCTCCAGGTTCTGGGAGCCGAAGGTGCAGGGCTTCCGGAAGGGGATGCCGGGGGGGAGTCCCTCGATGATGACAGAGTCCGGGTTGTTCTTGATGCGCTTGTAAGGCACTTGCACCGGGTACTTGATGCCCAGCGCCTCGCCGTACTTCCTGTTGAACAGGTCCTGGACCTGCTCCCGCAGGGTGTTGGCCAGGTCGATCCTGGACAGCTTGGACTCCAGGCCCTCTTTAAAATGGGGGATGACAGAATGACATCGGGAGTTTGTTTGTTTTTTTACAATCCTCACTGTGGTTTGTGCCCCCTGCCCCCCCCCCCCCCAACCTCTTTACTAGTGACCCTACACCTTGATTTCAGAGCTGATTTTCTTACTGATAAACTACGCATGGCAGCGTTGTACCTGAGAAAGCGGGTCTCTTGGACAACACCGCAGCGTCTTCCGTCAGCGGCGTCACTTCCTTGGCGTCCAGCTCTGTAATTAGGAGCCGTTCCAACCTTGAATACGCTTTGAAAGCACCTTGGTAAGATCCACCCAAACAACAGAAACTCCGGCAGCCAACTTTGACCTACCCGAGTCGCTGACAGAAGGCAACTCTTGTTTGACGTGCTCGCTCAGCAGCTTGGGCCTGCGGACACGATACGGCAGAAACGCGGCTTGGCGTTTTGCGCAAAGAGGGAGGAGAGTGTGCGGGTGGGGGGGGGGGGGGTCATCTGCGCTCACGTTTTGATGACGAACCGGATGCGGCTGGCGGCGGCCAGGATCTTGCGCAACTTGGCCGCCCCGAAGCAGTTGGGCCGACGCAACGCGATGCCCTCGGGCAACCCGGTGACAAACAGCTCCTCGGGGTACATCTGGAACTTGGAGTAGGGCACCTTGGCCGGCTCGGGGAGGCCCAAAGCTTCCGCTGAGCAACAAAATGACGGAAAGTGTTTTGTGAAAAACACATCAAGCAAAACAAAACATACAGGGAGGGGGCGGGGGGGGGGGGGCGGCTCGAACATACCGTACTTCATGCTGAATAAGTTCTCCACTTGTCCGCGCAGCTGAAGAATCATTTCACCAATGTCCTCCACCAGTCTTCCGGCTGAACCAATCGACGACAAAACAGAAATAGGCGCCCTTTTGCTCATCAACAAAATAATCGCGTCTTCATCGAGACCTTTAAAATGAGGTCCGACTCATTTTATCTTGATGTTTTTAAAGAACGTGTTTAGCGCACGTCATTCAAACACAGCGTCATAGAAAATTCATGACATCTCAAAAGCCCACACCGAGATGTGTCTCCATGTGGGGGGGGGTTCCCCATACATTGATTTTTGAACGCGTTCCGCACAAATATTGGCTTGAAGTTTTTCATAGAATCTCTACAGTGAATATATTTGAAGATGATGTCATCGTGTTAAGGTATGCTGAGAAAATAATTGCATGTCCGTCGTGCCCTCTGCAAGAGCTTTGATACAAGATACCAATTGATGTGATTTGTTCCACGTAGGAAAAAAAAAGGGTTACCTTCAGGGGGTCTTCGGCTGCCCTGGGGTGCCGCGTTGGGCGACAAGGCTTCGCCGGCTGCAAGAGGCAAAGAGGCCGTCAGAGTAGTTTTCAAATATTTCTACACTCGGAATGACATCCATGAGCTACTTTTATCGTTTCTTGTATCTTATTTTGGTGACCTCTGAATTATGGATTGATTGATAGGCGGGGTCATGTACTTTGCAGTCGGGAGTTCATATGGAGCGCTTGGATTTGTCGCGTGCGCTTACCTTCGGTTTGTCTCCTGCAGTGGTCATTTGTGAAAGAAAAGAAACTTAAGCAAAGCAGAGTCAAAAAACAAGAAAATAAATAGAAAAGATGAGAACAAAAAGCATGGGCGCTAAACCCCAACAACACATTTGCGTGGACTCTCATTCGCCAAGCAACTTGCTGGAGTTTCTTGATGTTGAAGTTTCTTTCAAAAGTTTGTTTTTTGTTTTGTCCCCCCCCAATTTAGAGAGAGTAACTGCACAAATGTTGTCTTGGGTGTGTACTCAAGGCAGCTGTGTGTGAGACTGGAGGGCGGGTCTTAAATCAATCTAGTGGAAGAAGAGCTACAGTGGAGGGGGGGGGGGGGGTCAGGACAGGGCGCGGGGCTTCGGATGTGGCGGCATCACTAAGGCGGGGTTTGACGTTTCAAGTTCATACATGAGGCCCTAAACAACAAGCAGGCAGGGGGGGGGGGGGGGGGGGGGGTCTGCAAGCCGTTGGGGGCCCGGCCGGTGGTGCGGCACGGCTGGGGAGCAGGTGTGGAGGTTACCTGCGCGGCTTTCCGCCGGGTGGTGGGGGGCCGAGGCACCCGAGGGACGCGAGGGAGAGGACGTGGCCCCACGTGAGGCGGGCTCGGGTGCCGGCTCGCTGGCCTCCTCCGCACCGGAGCCGGCTTCTGAACACAACAACAGCCTTCAATGTCCAGTTTGTAGTTTATGGTCCTTTTGGACTCCATTTAAATGATTATTATTTTTTTTAATGTTTATCGGAGAGGACCCTTAACACAATTTGCAGTTTGGGGCCCTTAATAAAGGTTGTGGTTAAGGGTCCTTTGCACACTTAATTGTAATTGAGAGTAGATACATTTTGTAGTTTTGTGTCCCTTGCAAAGTTTGTGGTCTTTTACTGAGTTTGCGGTGGACAGTATGCTCTATAGTTTGAAGTTTATGACCCCTTTACATTTCAAGTCATCTACTAAGTGTGTCGTCCTTTATCGAGTTAGTTTCGGGTCCCCTTCAGCGCGTTTGTAGTTTCAACCACGTGACGCTACGGCTGCCTGATTTACCCGGCACCGTCACTTGAATGATGTCCCCGTCCGGAGGCTCCGTTTTAATCCTCTTCACGGGCAGGCAATCTGCCGAAGGACCTGTTGGGGGCATCATCGTCATCAACCACTTCCCCGTCACATATTCATCAATATTTTTTTATTTGGCTAATATGGGGGGGGGGGGGGGGGTCGGTCTCAGGGGGAATGACTGCATATGCTAAGAAACGTTGGATTAATACATGTGGCAGCACAGAATGTCCGTGGAGTGAACGATGTTGTAATATCTTATTTTGCAGACCCAATCAATGACGTCATTGATCGATCGGCAAACGATCACATGAGAACCAATCGCCGATTTTTGCGTCAAGTCCAATCATCCTCATCGTCATCCTCCTCCCGTCTGAATGTCCGCCCCGCGGCTTCATTTTTACCTGCTTCGCGCTCGGCCGGGGGACTCGCGCAGGCGCCGGTGGACCTGTTCAATTCAACACACGGCACAGCTCATTAGGAACGGCGAGGTGGCGTCCAATCGGCGTGATGCGACGCGATGGGACGCGTTCTGACCGGCTGCTGTGAGGATTGACTGGCAGCTCCGCGGCAGGGGGCGTGAGGCTCGGATTCTCGGTCAGAGTGTCTTCGGGGGTGGCGGCTCCAGCGTCCTGCTTGCTTTCCTCCTTCGACATCTTGCCGGCAGCTTTGGGGAGGTGGGGGGGGGGGGGGGGGGGGGTCAGCTCGGGCTTCCATTTTTGTAATTTTCAGCTTTATGAAAAGATTGGCGTTTTGGGTTCTTAAAAACAACTTCTGGTTTAGGGCCCCCTTTTCTTTTGGGTTCTTAAAAAAGTTCAATTTATTTTATTTTATTTTTTACAAACTCGTTTTTAATCCTAATTTAGAGCACTGGTTGAACACCGGCGAAATGATTGGATCTCCAACGAATCTGCGAAATTGGTTTTATCGGTACGCCCGTATTATGCCAAAATGTTGAAATGAGAACTTGGAAGTCAACGCGTGTCACAGAACGAAGAAGATATGATTGATGTTTGGAGGTAGGCTGGGTTCTAAACGCAGATGATACGTGCGCTGCTGTCGAGTGAGCGCCAGCTGAATTTGTCTTACCTGTGAAAATCTTTTCATCAAACATCCTGGAAGGCAAATCAGACAAGAGAAGATGAGTCAACGCCAGCATCCCTCACTCCGTTTCCACTTGAAAGTTGAATAACAAGCCTGAGGTGGACCTGTGATCCCCCCCCCCCACCCCTTTGGAATGACGTTCAATCAATGAAAGAGTCGAACCCGCCGCTGAAGGGAAGTCATGAATGCCGTTTAGCAGTGGGCCGTAGCTCGAGCAGACAGATGGTCGCGTTCGGCTTCTTATCAAAAAAAATCCGGTCGGGATTCGAGCCGCAACTCGGCCGCCGTAGGCTCGCGTTTCCTCAACGTCCTCCGAAGGGGAAGAAAGGTGGCACGTACCGCCTGACCACGAATCGGATGGCGTGTCGCTCATCCAGGATGCGTTTGAGTTTGGGGACCCCGTAGGTGCACGGACGCTTGAAGGGAATCTGGTCCGGGATGCCCAGGATCTCCACCGCGCCCGGGTCGCACGCAATCTTGCGGTAGGGCACCGGCACCATGTGGTCCAGACCGAGGGCCTCGGCTACAACACAACAAACAAAATGCGCCGTCGGTCAGGCCTAACCAATGTGGATTATGATTTTTTTTTGGGGGGGGGGGGGGGGGGGGGGTTTCAGGCACGGGCCCCATGCGGCTTTTGCAGGCCGCCGGTGAGCCCTCCCTGGTTTCTTGAGTCCTCCTCACCATATCTGCTGTTGAACAGGATCTGGACACATTCCCTTAACGTGTTAATATCCTCCGTCTCCCGGATGAACGAGTCCCATTTTTCTGTAGAGGATGACAAAAAAAGAAAAAAAAAATGAATGTATTGTTCTTTTTATTTTTAATAATAGAAGCCGTTAATTCCCAGAAGTTATTGGAGGGCGGACGCAATTTTTTAATTTTTTTTTTTTACACTCAGTTGCTGAGTTATTAGCGCACTTTAGCCCCTTTCGCACCACTGAGGAGAGATTGTGCAGGCATTGAGCCACATGCTGCTTCATTGAGACAAGATATCCGTTTTCCCAGTTGCCCCATCCAACCTGGCAAAATACACCCTCCTAAAAAAATGTAGTCAAAACAGGAATCGGAATCATTTTACATGAAAAGTCACTCATGGCAATATTGTGCCGGGTTCTGTGTAAAAGACACAGAGCCGTCTTACGTTTACAGCAATTCCCCCCCCCCCCACAAAGATTTGTCTCTGTGCCCAAAAATGGAGCAGTTGAGTTAGAAAATTAGCTGTGGTCCTACTTTGATTGATTCTGTGCCAGATTTCGTTTTTACCGTCATTTTGCAGTGGATCTCCACCAGCCAAGGTAATGTACAGCAAAGTGGCCATATCAGGCCAGATTCGGTGTAAAAGATCATCAAATGTTCAGGAGGCTTTTGTCTCCGTACAAACGTGCGGAAGCTAAGAAATCACACGAGGCTGCAGAATGACCGTACCGGATTCGGCGTCAAAGACCAAAGGGTTGAAGCATACCTGATTTTTCGTGCACGATGGAGAAAAGTAGCCTCTTGGATATGTGAACACTCGCAGGTGTCTGACCCTGCTCACCGGGTACTTTTGTTGTCTCATCTGAAAAATAATAACAATAAGAAGAAGAGTTTAGCGACATTCGCTGCATCCGGTTCAGATTCCAGGCCTAACTCCACCGGGGGTATTACCAATGCTAGCAGCTTCCTTCCCACATGCGCCCTTGTCTGTCCACTTGGCCAGTCGGTCCTTGCCCAGGTTGAGGAGCGACGAGGGTTTGAAGTCCAGCGGACCATCTGGGTGGGGTTTGGAGGACATGGGCATGCCGTACAGGAAGTTTGAGAGAACAGAGTTGGCGGAAGTGGCGGGACTTGACGGTGTGACTACCTGGGCAGTAGTCTTGACTGGGCCAGCGCCGCCCTGAGCCACGGGGCTGCCGGAAGAGCTTTGATGGCCCAGCTCCGCGCTCGCCGACTTGGCTTCGCGAGACAAGTCTTCCGTCGGCCTGCGCGCAGACCAGAGGAGACGCGCGTCAAACAAGAGCCGCGCGGAGCTGCCACGCTTGCGGGGACGGAACTAGCGGCAGACGCTGAACTAGTTGCAGAGCCACAACCGGTCCCAGAACTAGTTGTGGAGCCGTAACTAGCCGCGGAGCTGGAACCATTGCGGAGCTGGAACTAGTCACAGAGCCAGAACTTGTTGGGGAACAAGTCACAGACTGAGAATCGGTCTCTGAACTATTTGCAGATGCAGATTTCGTCACAGAACAGTTCCAAACTCCACTGTGGTTCCTGATCTGCCTCCAGTTCACGGTCAGCACTTTGTGAACATTGTGGAACATTTGCTGAGTGCCGCAATAATGAAAACTACATTTTCAGTTTCTCCGAATAGTCCAGAAAATGTTGAGTCTGTGGCGAAAGCCTCCAAAAGCATGACGGTTTTTATTCACAGAAATAAATATTTGGTGCACCTCCCAAAAATGGAACATTTCAAGTTTTTGTGAATTGTGTGGAAAATGTGGCTTATCTCGAAACACCTTTACATTTACAGTCTTGACCCTCCCCCCAAAAATATGACATCAGGGTTGACTTGAATAGTTTGCAATATTTGGGGCACCCCCTGAAAAATGTGGGCAAATGTCTGGCCTGGGTTAGGTGCTGACCTTGTGACGGTGAAGTGTATCCTGTGGCTTTGCTCCAGAATCTTTATGAGCGTCTTGGAGTCATACTCGGATGGCTTCCTCAAGGAAACGCCCTCCGGTAGGCCGCGGGCCACAAGGCAAGCGGGCTCTTTCTGGAGCCACTCGTAAGGCACGGGCACCAGGGTGCTCTTTCCGGCCGCTTCACCTGCACACACCACAGAGGAATCGGTTGATTTCAGACCAAAAAAAAAATCCAGCCCAGCCATTAACATCACATTTACAATTTTGGGGGTGACTAAAACGAGAAACATAGTGCACCCTCCAACCCTTTGTCTTCTGTAAATAGGGCGGAAAATGTGTCGCACCGCCCCAAAAAACAAAACCATTCCATTTACTGTTTCGGTTAAAAAAAAAAAAAAAACGTGGTGCACCCTCAAACAGTTTTACATTTGCCACCTGACCCGGCATGATTCTGAAGAGAGTGCTTACTGTAGAGAACGGTGAAGACCTCGTCCACCATCTTCCTCAGGACAAAAATGTTGGACTGAGTGTCCGGTGGTGGTGGCGGCAGTGGCGGAGGGAGTGGGGGTACTCTGCCGAGTTTCCCGTGCTCGCCTTCCTTTCCCGCCTTGCCCGGTTCCACGTCTTGGTCTTTGGCCACGGTCATGTTGGGCAGGCAAGTGGCCGCCCCTGCGAGAAAAGAACGCGAGTGGCATTGAAGGGCCAGCTTGTTTTGCATTCCACTAATGCCGTTTAGCGGCGTCATCACACCGGACAGGCGACAGATTTGTTCTCCGGGGAGGGGGCGCGGGGAGTAATCAACGTGTCACGCTTGAAAAATAGCTGCTGATAAAATTAATGACGTGTTTGTGCCGTCGTCTTTTCCACTTGGAATGTAAAGGATTGTCCGCGAGGAGGGAGTGGTGCCAAAAGCCAAATTGTAAGAAAAAAACAGAATGATGGCAGTGCAGTGGAAGACGTCTCTGACACTGCCTGTAAACATTACATCTGTTGTTTTGTGGGAAGCACAGCGGACCATTTATGGGTTTGTGGAATATCTGGTGCACCCCAAAAACCTCACGTTCAGAGTTTTGGCGATGGAAACTTACGGCAATGCTTGTAGAATTCGGTCTGGATTTCTCTCTTGGAGTTGAGGAAACTTCGCCCCTTTTCCGTGCCGAGTGCGATGACGCTGTCCTCGTGGACGGTGATGCAGGCCACCTCCGCGTTGAGCTTGGACATGGCCATACACTGGACAAAACACTCGGTCACTACACCACGTTTGGCGAGTACATCTCGTCGTAAGTAGTTCCACGAGATGCGCGATGGCCGACCTACCACAGAGTCCAGGGCCGACACCAAGCTGGTGAGGATCTCCTGCCTGGCCGACAGCGCCGGAACCGGAGGGTCGCAGCGGGAGGTGGGCCGCACGCCGTCACATGCCAGCTTCCTCATTTGAGACATGGCCTCTAGAGAGACAACAATAACACACTTTAGACCTGTTAGCATCTGTTCACCATTATGCTAGCATGTGTTAGCCACATACTAGCATCTGTTGTCATCTATTAGCTTAGCACTGGTTAGCCTCTGTTAGCCACAATTTAGCTTCATAAAGTCTAATGCTGCTTTGGGTTAGCTTAGCATCTTCTTCTCTCATGTACTCTAGATAGACAGACAGACAGACAGACCTCGGTTACTTTGGCATCGGTTAGCCAGGTGCGTTTGCGCCTACGAATGACTAGTTAACGCATGAAATCATGTTGGCTCTGTTAGCTTCGCATTTGGTAGCCATGTTCCAGTATCTGAGTCACCAGTTCGTCTCTTTTTGATAAATTTGCCCCTGGAGTGCCGCCGTTCGACCGCGTCTTGATCTGTTTATTTTTGTGTTGATCAATGTGCGCCGTCCCAATGAAATTAATAAATAATAATCTGTTATTTTAGCATCAGATAGCTCTTTCAGTCACGTGCCCGGCGAGCTAACGAAGACGAGGCTGACCGGCGCAGCCGCGTTGCCACGGTAACCGCAACCCGTCTCCTTGGAAACTAATCTCGGGGCATGCGAACAATGTGGCGCTGGCCCTTTAATCTCTGCAGACACTGCCAACCATTATGCCGGCCTCTGGCTCAACTGACAGAGGAGGAAGATGGACGAAGAGGAAGAGGCGGGCGTGGTCGTCTAAATGCGTTTCCCCTGAGGCCACAGCAAACATTCAAACACCCCCCACCCCTCCCTCCTCTTCACTGATTAGGGCCTGAACACATCGACCAGATCAGGACGTGACGCAGGAGGAGTTAAGATTTAGCAGGATGATAAAGTATACACAGTCAATGGCGATGACATACGAACCTGCTGGGGTGAGGCTTTGTGTTAATACCATGGGGGAAATTGTGCATCACACAAATTCGGACACTTAAGGTTATGGGAACAGTGTGTGGAAATGTGGCCCACATGCCCAAAAAAACAAAACATAAAATATCTATGGTTTATAACATTTAGCAGACCCCCAAAAACTATGTTCTTTATGAATTGCATGGAACTTTTTGGCACACTCCTCAACAATGTATGGTTTCTATGAACAGTGTAAAAAATGTGGCGCCATCTCTTTTTTTTTAATATCAAGGGTGTTGAACGTGGGGTACACCTCACAAAAAACGGGGCATTCACCGTTTCGGCAAATAGTGTGGAAAATACGGAAAGCCCCCCAAATTTATATAAATACTGTGAAAAAATGTGGTGCAATGTGGACATTTTGGGGAACTACACCCAAAATAATCAAGATTAAAGCTTTTTATGAAAATCTGACGCACCCCCAAAGACGCCTGTGAGTCGTGTAGAAAATGTTGTGCATTAGCCATGAAAAATTGGATAGTGTGGACAATGTGCCACATCCCTCCAAAATTTCAGCGAGTGTCGAACCCCCCGGGCCTAATTTACGATGACAAATTATTTTAGCACACATGGAGCAGCAACACAGACAAGCAAAACATGACACGAGTATATTTCAACACCACAATGTTCAAGCAGCCCATATAATTGCCCCAAACTCGACATTGGCCAGAAGCCTTTGGGACTCGAACCTAAATTTGACAACAGTGGTGCACACGTGCTTAACCACTAGTCCGCCATGTTCCCCAATGCAATCTCAACTAGGACTTTGTTGACTCGTTGGTTTAAATGTGTAATTTAAATCTGACATTATTTAAAATCATTTCTCCGTTAACAATGTTTCACGAACAGCGACGACACTTGTTGGTTTTATCATTTATCTCATGAATAAAATAATGACCACAAATGATCTGCTTCAATACACTGTTGTGCTGTAAAATAACAACGGAAAAAAGTAATCCTAAACTCGAGCAATGCCTTGGTAAAAAGATTAAAATGGTGTGTACGAAACGTTCCGTTTGTCTGTGCAGCAGCTGGCTTTGTTGCGTGAGCCTAATAACCTTTAAAACGGACACTTAAGCGAAGGACGAATGTAAATAACAAAAAACCAACTGACACCACGCACTCGTAGTCTTGACACCACAAGAGAGGCGAGTCTTCATTTTGTTGCTGGGTGAATTCGGTCACTGACAGTTATTAATTGAGGTGTTCAACAAGCAACCAAGTGCGAGCTAATTAGCTAACGGGCAAGCTAAGTAGCTGGCTAGCTAGTTCACGAGCAAACGTTAGCACCCCCTCCCCACCACCTCTCTCTGATGTCGTCGCGAAATAATCTATATATTCTCCACGTACAATTCACACATTTGCCCGTTTATGTACATTGTACGATGTAAATGTGTCGAAAAATGGGGAAAAATAAAAGCAATCTCACCTTAATTCGCTATTAAATCGCTTTTGTCGGTTGCTGTCAATCCCGGAATTTTTTTTTTAATCCATCGTTTAAAAAAAACACGAATGTTGCTCAAAACACTTCGACAAAAAAACGGACGTAATCTTAATCTCAATCTTTGTACCCCCGTCTCTCGCTCTTATTTTTCTTCCACAGCAGTACTAGTAGAAGTGTCCTTTTTGCACCTCCTTCTCGTTCTTTGTTCTGTAATCCAGTAAAATTGAAAGTCATTCGCCCTCCTGCTAATCCCAACCCCAACTCAACGGCAGCGTCCATTGGCTGCGGCCGGCGGGGCCGAGCAGGATTAACCGGAAAAACTCCGGGAAGGAAATCGGTGGGCCAAAAAATGAGAGAAAGGGAAATTCCGGGCGTGTTTCATCATTTTATCGCATCCGTCCAAACAAGTTAAGTGAATGCCAGCGAGAAAATGAATTACACAGCAAGTTGGCAAACATGAGGCCCAGGGGCCAAAAATAGCGGTGAGTGCGGTCCATCAATGCTCATAGTAGCGTGAAAAATAAATGTATTTATTACCAGCATTCGTCTCAAAAACTTCTCAAAATAGATTGGTGTGTACAGTAGTTAAAAAAAAGGAAATGCAGCTTTGTATTGTTTAAAAGTTATATATGATCCGTATATGTCACGTGAAACAAAAATGCGGCTGAAAAAATATGCGCAGAAAAGCGTTTTTAAAAGTAAACCATTGTTTTCTGATTTATACACATTTAAAAACAGCGTAGATCGTTTTTAAAGTACTCGTGAAAAAGTCATTTAGGGCAAAAATATATGTATAAACCCCCCCCCCCCCAAAAAAACAGGGCTTTCTACCAGAAAGAAAAAGGAGGTGAATACATATAATCTAAGTGAAAAGGTAACTGCTTAAAAGCAAATCAAAACGATTAAAAATATGATAAATATTTTTCAAATTATGTATGTACAATCTGCATAATACAAAAATTAACCAAAGTGCAAGGGTCAAATACGCTACATAAAAAAAAGGTCTGTTAAAAAAAAGTCAGGCATGATACTTTTAAGGTGTGTAGATAATTCTTTTTCAATATGTGAATATTGAAGATGTAATTCATATGAAATGTTAACAAATATATTGTAAAATAAAGAATTATACACACACACACACACACCTGCGCATTCGAGATGGATTCAAGTACTTCTGTAGATGTGAAGCAGCAGCAACCCAAGAGAAGAAAACCGTTTTGGGTTGTAAGTATTTAATGAGTCAGTCTGGGAAAGCATAGCGGCAGTAATCTCGATCATGAGCGTTCCCGTTACAGTACGACAGCCAACTACAAACCACAAAACGGTTGAAAACAGCCGGAAGACCTTGGATGCTGGCAGGTTTGAGCCCAAGAAACCACCAGCCATTCTGTTCTTCTTCCTGCACTATGAGAGAAAAGTCTTGTCATAACTTACATGTGTACATTTGCTTGTCACTGGGGTCTTGACTTTGACAGATTGCAGAACTGGTGCTTTTTAGCCCCGGAAAACAGATACAGACAGTAGCCATACGGTGTTCGTTAGCGTAGCTTGAGCGGTCTTGTTTTTGGGGGTGGTACCATCAAATGTGTTAATTTTGGCAGCTTGATTTTTCCAGATGAGGACCATACCCAATATGATTGCATTTGGCGCTGGAACAATTGGTGTACATCCATGCCTGGCACTAGGGTGGCACTTTCGACAGTGAGGAGTCCAATCGCGCATACCATAAATTGATTGATGTCTTACCGGCTCTGGAACAGGTGCAACTAGTCACCTTGGCGACTAATACCAGAAGTGGACATACCTGCATCTTGTTTTTTTATTATTTTTATTGGGGTCGTTGTATGAGCTGTGGCATTTTGAGTCCAATCATTGGAAACATGGCGTGGTTTCTTTCTGGAGCTGTCACAGGTACAACCAGTGAGACCTTGGTGTGCAAATTCGGATCTGGACGAACCAAGTAGCGCTACTTTATTTTATCACCTGTATGAACTGTGAAATGTTCTTTTGAGCAGAAAAAAAAAAAGTTTTATCGCAGCAAAGTTTTGGGCATGTTTTCTTTGAAATGTCACTTTCATACCCAGTCAATCATACTCGCGAAGGATTTTACAGGTTGTGACACGGAGCCTTCCGCATGGCCACTTCAACTTTCAAGCACACAGGAATCTTTCTGCACGCTCTGCGAGTCTCGCGGTAGATTATTTCAACGTAATAAATAAAAGAACAAACAAAAGTGACCCAGTGGTAAAAGTTCTTGGATTCGAGGCATTCCCGCAACTGCAAAACAAGGAAAGTCGCCTTCGTGGGTAGCTAATTTCGGTCTCGAATCCCACGAGGCGTTTAATTTACAGTACTTGGTCCTTGCAACTCAATAAAAAGGTGCTTTTACGGCGACCGTGCGTGGTTACGGTATCAACTTCATGCGTCCGTGGCAGGTTCGGACGTTCCTCTCGAGTCCCCGTTGATCCATTCTCAGCTTTCACCATCAGTGCCGCTCCTGAAAACGGCGAGCCGACAACAAAAAGAGGTTTCAGCACCGGCGGATGTACGCCACCATGAGAAAAGTCAACCGGAGAAGATACGGACGTTTTGAGTGCTGTCGGCTTCCTGGTGGTGAATTCCGTTGGCTGATTTGCGGGCTCCGTGCATCTGGAAGAGAAGAACCGGACTTGATTTGAAAGGAGGCATCCGTTTCAGAGGAGACCTCCCACCCGTCCATTTTCAACATCGTTGATCCTGAACGGGGTTCGCCTGGCGTCTAACGGCAACAGAGTACCTTACCGGGCTTTTCTCCGGATGCTTGCCCATGGCCTGCACCAGCTGGTCCACCTGCCGATTGTGCTCCAGGGCCGTCCTCAGGGCGTCTTCGGTGCCGAGCAGCTGCTGGCGAAGGCGGGTCACCTCAGAGTCCAGAGCCGAAGGGTCCAGCATGGAGTGACGGCGGTGATCCGGGGAGAATCTCTCACGGCCCTGGAATAAAAGGCAAGTAAAAACAACAACAACAACAACAAAAAAAAATGCTTTTCCACTTCATCCATTGATTGCCAAATCCGAAAATGTGTCGGCCTTGGTTTTCTCACCAGCATCAGAAGTTTGTCCCGTAGCGTCTTGATATCGTCCTGCAGTTTTTGCTCCTTCACCTTCCACTCGGCCTTGCGCATTTCACGGTTGAGGTCTTTGTCCATCTCACGAGAGTGGCGACGCGACTCCAGGAGCAAAACTCGCAACTCGTTGAGGCTCCTGGTACCAACCAAGTACGGACAGAGTCACAAAAGGCCTTCATTTTCACACTGAAATGTGGCCCGACGAGGAGGGGCGAACAATTGCGAAAACGTGTTGAACAGATTTAACACAAGGGTACGGGATGCTAAGCTAAGCGAGGACCACGTATGGCCGAGAAAGGCCAAGCAAACGGCTACCAGACGCGCGGCTAAAAAGGGAACAATAACACAAGGCCAACGTGACGACAAGAAGATCCCGGCAGACGCTAAGCTGATAGCTCCAATTTACCCCTCTTTCTTCAACAGCTCCTGGCCGATGCTGAGCAGCTGCCCAGAGGCATCGTGGGATTTCCTGGTCATGGATTCAAGCTCCGTCTCCATGCGCAACTTGTCCCGCGCCAGAGCTTCCGCCTTCCTTTCCCCCGTACGAACTTTGCCCTCGAGAACTGCCGGGAAAAAAAAAGAAAAAAAAAAGTGAGAAACATTTGGAGTTTGTCGAGTAAATATCGCGACGTTGTTTGCTAGACTTGCCTCCAATTTGAGATTTGAGCGCTTCGACTTGGGAGGTGAGAGTGGAAACCTCTTTTTCCCTTTTCATCAGCTTCTCCGTGATTTCTGAAAAAAACCCACAATGGTTTACATCCTCGCGACTTTGGGAGAAGAGCATTTAGGACAATTACGGTCATGTCGGCTCAACCCGTTTGCGCCGTAAACGGGCCGTTGGACAAAACGCGAGTCGTACCTTCAATGTTCTGCTTTAGCTTCTCGTCGGAAAGGTGGTTGTCTTGGATCACCTATGACAATAAAGCGTTACACAAGTGTCCATCACACACCGGATGCTAGTGTTGCTAGTTATCGCTCACGTGAGCATCGCGGTCGGTCTGGATGGCCCGCAGCCGATTGGCCGTCACCCTCAGCTTCTCTTGCAGCTTCTGGACCTCCTCCTGGTTGACTTCCTGCAAAGCTCGGTACTCCGACACCTTGTTCTCGGACATCTCCAGCTGTTCCCTCAGCTCCCGGGCGCTTCGGTCGCGCTCCCGTTGAAGCACCTCCATCTCTGCCAGCCTCTTCTCAGCCCTCCGCAGTTTGTCGGAGGCCTCCTCCGCGGCCTCCCGACCGCTTTGCTCCTTGGCGTCTTGGAGGCGAGCGCAGAGGTCCTCCCGTTCTTTGGTGAGGATGGCGGCTTCGATTTTGTACTTGGCCTTGAGGTTCTCCACCTCAAGCTGGTGCTCCATCTTCAGGCCCTCCAGGGCGGCCCGCAGCTCCTGGACACCCGGCTCTTGGCCCTCGGGTGCGGATTGGCCGCCGGAGAAGGAGGCCTTCAGCTCCTCCAGTGACTGCTGGTGATCGCTCACGAGACAGTCGAATTTCGCCTGCGTGGGGACGAGCAAAAGAGGATTAAAAGCTGGCCTTTTCCTATAAAACTATACGGCCCACATACCTATCAACATCGAGCTGAAAGATGCATCGCTAACAGAGGCCCATATACGGCTAACAAAGACCAATACATGATGAACTTGGGCCAAAACAAAAGCCAAAGATGCTTAACATGTGGCTAACAGTTGCTAAACCAACAGATGACAATACAATTCATTCGTGGGCTAACGAAGGCCAACCTATAACTGGTGGAGGGCTACCACTGGCACAGAGACGCTAAAACGTGGCTAACAGATGCTAAGCTAGCACCGTCTGACTGCTCGCAAATGAACTGCCTTTTCCGCAAGTGACTTTTTTTTCCCGGCTCGTGATTGGCTAGTTACCTTCCAGGCATCCATCATGTCCACGTTCTCCCTAGTGGACTGCTGGACCTTCAGCTTCAGCTCACAGATCTCCTGACTCTGTTTCTCCGCCAGCAATTTAAGGGCTTCGGTCTCCTGTCGGCCGGCCGCCAACGTCTCCGCGTCGAGCGCTCGGGTGGCGGCGGGGCTCGGCCCCGCGGCGGCGGCGGCGGCGGAGCCCGGCGGCCGAACCCGCAGGGTCTCCATCTCGGCTCTGGTTCGGCTGAGCTCCTCTTCCAGCTGGGCAATGCGACTCTGCTCCTCCACTGTGGTTTGCTGTCATCAGGGACAACAGAGGAGTTATTATATTTGAGATGTGGTGTCATTTTGAAAAATACAAATGAGTAATAAAATACTATTTAAAAAAACATGACGAAAACAATTGGCCAAATCAGAATTTGCTAAATGACTCATTTTATGCATCTTGTGAAATCTGATGTTGTTCACATCTTTGATGTTACTGTACACTTGGAGGCAAATTTATCTGCGATGGTTAAAATTCTGCCTAGCAACAGGTGACTTGGGAGAAATAAGATTTAGAATTAAAAAAAAAAAAAAGGTGATTTCATATAAAATTATCAGTGCAGTGCAATGTTGTTTTTGCATTGCATCTTTTTTAAGACACAATATGAATTGGTTTGCTTGTTTTCCTTTTTTTTCGTTTCCATTTATTTAGCGCCAAGCAAAAGACAAGAGTCCACAAATCCAAGCAAACTATTTTTCTGAGAAAAGGCCACAGAGTCATCAAGTGTCATTTCCAAGCAATGCGATCAGCCAAATGAGAGGAATCCGTACCACCCCGTCCAAACATTTCAAACTGGATTAGCGCGACGTGCCCGTGCCAAAGTGGAAAATCGTGAGAAGAGAGCAGTCGATGTCGGATCGTCTGAAAGTCAAGCATCCAATTGACACAACCGCAAAGTCCTTTTCTACTTTGAAGCCACTACTTGATTTGGATGGAAGACATCACAGCACACAAGAGGAAATAGAGCAAGCGTGTGTAAGGTTAAGAACAAGAATAAGAAAACCTTCATTCGTCTCACAACAGAGAAATTCCCAATTGACAGTAGCAAAGTTATGAGATGTGGCATCCAGAACAAGATCAGGTCGCATTTTGGGGAGGAGAAAAAAAAATCAAACAAAAAATCGGTCACCTTGGTCGTCTTACCCAACCCCAAGGATGAGGAGTCATGCTTGCATCTTCCCTGTTGGCAAAAACAAGCTTTACTGCACCTAAATAAAACGTTGAAGCCGATCATTATTATTTTTTTTTTGTTCGCTTGTTTGCTTTCCCACAACTGCGAGTCCAAAAAGTGAGCCGGCTGGGGGAAATGAGCCAATCCATTCTGAGCCCCATTGTTAACGTGGTTAAATGAAAAAAAAAATACCAAAAAAAAATTTTTGATCATGATCAATCATCATGATTTACAAATGATGGTGGACAAAATCTCACATTTTTGTGCCAAATTTCCCTTTCATGAGCATGACTTTCAGTTCTTTTAATTGGGTTTGCCCCTTGAATCACTCCGATCAACAAGCGACGTCGCCAGGAAACATGAACCCGTCCATTCTGTCGCCCCTTGAATTCTGCATAGCAACAAGTCATGTGACCAGAAAAAAAAAAAAAGCTTCCGTCATTGCAGCGCATGCTACCTGGTTGAAAAGAAAATTCCGCCGAGCAAAAAGTGACGACTCAACTTTGGCTTACCTCCAGGTCTCCTTTGGTGATGGACTCCTCCTCCACTCGGAACTGAAGGTCCTCCACTTTCCTGAAAAACAACATGGGCATTACGTTAACATGCTTAAGCGCGAATCGGTTTTCCCCACTGAAATGAAGTGAAAAGCCATCACTCTGGTTCAACCCTTCCCCAAAGCCTTTTTGCTCACATGTTTGTTACGTAAAATCTACAAGTTGAATTAAGGCCAGAGTTGCACGCTGTAGTATTCGTGTTGGATGCGTGCCATTCAGGTTCATGGCCAAGCGAGTGAGTGAGTGAGGAGACGGGAGTGGGTCGGGCCTCCTCGTGAGCGTTTTCATTTTATATTAGCGAGCTCAACTGTTTGGCCCATCAAATAAATGGATGAAAGTTGATCTGCGACTTTGACTTGAGTACTCGTTTAGCTAAAGCTCACAAAAAAAAAAATTCTCAAAATGAAATCAAATCAAGAACCGAGTTTGGTAAAGGAGACATGCGACGACTTTCCAGTTGACCTTTTCTCTTCCTCCAGCTGATTAGCCAGCTCCACCTTGGCTTTCTGCACGCCGGCCAAGGCGGCCGTCACTTGATGGAGGGCGCCCTCGTTCTCCGACACGTACTACAAAGGACATCAGGTCAGGATGGAGCGATCCCGTACAGGCTGCTCGGCGCGGCGGGCGTTTGCTACCTGCACGTGCTGCGACTTGAGGGCGCCGAGCTCCTTCTCCACCTCGCCGATGCGGCTGGTGGCTTTGGCCATGTCTGCGCGCTCCAGGTCGCGTTCGGCCAGCAGCTGCTCGATGTGCTGCTGCTTCTCCTTCAGCGCCTCCTGCAGCGCGGTGGTGCCCGAGATTTTGCGGGCGTAGCGCGACGACGTCTCCGTCAGCTTGAAATCAGTCGGCGCCGTATCAGGCAGGGACGAGGGAAATAAATCAACAGGTAAGGACGACATGATGCGGCATTTTCAAAGCCGCTCGGGGTTAGTGTTTGAGACATTTCTGCCAGGCCTGAAAATGTTTGGGCGGTAAATTACGATCTATTATATGCAGAATATTGCCAATGCATGATATACTATTTAATGATCATAAACTACCAACACAGGACATGTGGTACACTGCAGCTGACTTTGAATTATTTGTAGCAATTCTCTTGTTCATCTAAATGAATAATTGAGATAAGAAATAATTGATACAAATTACAAATGACACAAACTACCAATTTTAATAATTGAAAAATAATTTAAAATTAGAAACATTAATAAAACGGTACATCTAAAATAGCTATGTAATTTGGGTACTTTAGAAGACGCAAAATTAAAGAATTTATATTTTTACATGTAGCAAAAAAGAAATACCCCTGAATACAAATCATAAATCTCCATAAATAATAAAAAAAAAACAACAACTATGAATAATAACGTGCAGTCATGATGAATTCTAATGAAATCAATCAACTCTATTTATGAAATGGTTTTAGAATTGCATGTTGTATACTTAATAGTAATACTGTTAAAATCAAACTAAAACAACACAAACTCGCACAGTATAGCACATTATTTTTCTTTATAAATATTTCATTTTAAAAAACTCTAATCTTTTGTGCTTTGGAGCAGAATTTCCTGCCAGCGAGTGTATTTCGAGTGAATCAATGTCGCTCAATCACGGGGGGGGGGGGGGGGGGGGGGGGCAGTTTTTACGACGGACGGAGACTCAAGTTGATCAGAAAGGCTGCCGGCAATTAAGCAAAGTAGAAAAAGGGGCGCGAGCCGGCGACGGAAATCGATTTGCGGTGCCGTCGCCGTTTTTGAGGCCGCGCGTGCCTTCATCAGCAAAAAGTAACGACGGAGCCGTCGTTCCCGATCAGGGAGCCGTTCTCTCACCAGGCCGGCGCGGCTCGGCCGGCCGCCCACCGACGACGCCACCGAGCTGACGGAGCTGATGGACGAGCTGCTGGGGCTGTGGGCCAGCGACGACACCCCCATGGCCACGCGCTTGCTCTTCTTGGCCTTGGCCGGGCTGGTGGACGGGAAGCCGATGCGGATCACCTTGTGGATGGGAGCGAACAGGCCGAACTTGGGGAGACACTGGAAGTATCTGCAGGGCGGCGAGGGGCGGATAGATTGATTTCATTTTTTAATTTTTTTTTTAAACTGTCCCATCAAGACAAGAAGTCAGTGGGTGCGAAGGTCCAAGCTTTAACAGAAGGTTTTTTTTTTTTTTTTTGGGGGGGGGGGGATACCTTGTCCCAGCCACGGCGCCATCGTTCTTCCCCAGAGGCTCGTCCAGCTCCACGCCGCACCACTCCCCCTTGGCGAAGTCCGTCTCCCCCATGTAGCGAATCACCCCCATCTTGGAGCCTCCCACCTTCGGGCACAGACATTTTTCTATTCCATGAGAAATTGATTTTCTTTTCATCTTGTATCTTTCATTGATGACCCCCCCCCCCCCCATTTCTCCCTGCTCAAAACGGTTATTGATTGTTTCCGTAATTAGGTATCCATCCATCCATCGTTGCACGTAAGAAAAAGAGTCTCACCAAAACACGATCGCCCGCCCTCAGGTCCTTATCGCCGGCTTTCTTGACGGATCCGCTGTCCGACATGTTGGAGCCCGACTCGTTTCCCGTCTTGATGGCGCTGTTGAGCAGGCCGTCCCGGAGCGGCGGCGCTGCCGCCGCCCGCGGCCCGACGGGGGCGCCCCCGCCGCCTTGCAGGGTCTGATTATGGGCGCAGAGGGACTCGGCGGAGAGGCCGTCGCTGCCCTCGGCCGCCGGCTGCCGCGTGAGCTTGGAGGGTCGCGTGAAGATGCCCTGCAGGGGTTGGCACTCGAAGTAGCGCACGCCGCCCACCGAGCCGTCGTTCTTGCCCAGGAGGTCGTTGAGGATGACCCCGGCCCACTGGCCCGGGGCGAACTGGGTCTCCCCGAGGTAGGCGATGACCCCGGGTTTCACGCCATTCACCCACACCTGCTCGCCCACCGTGTAGTCGCCCGCCACCTCGTCGCCCTCCTCCGACGCTTTGGGCGGCGTGCTGGGCTTGACCGGAGCATCTGCCGGCCGACAACATTACAATTAAAGCACTGGACCGGGGGACAAAATAACAGTCGCAAAATAAGGCACTTTTATTCCCCCGCCGCCACAATGCGGAGGCAAAGAGAACAAAAGTTGGCATTGGATTTTATTTGAGGAAACCTTGAGCGGCGTCCAAAACGGTGCCGACATTGTGAGCTTCTCCTCATCAATCCCCTTTTGACCATGTCGTCGTGCCGGCAAGAAAAAAAAAAGCAAGACGCGTGTGTCAGTTTGCAGCACAACGGCGCAGATTGTGTCGCCCGACTCTAATTGGAACCCGAAAAGTGGGTCAGTGAGACGCATCTGCCGTTCAACTCGCCATTCTTTGCAAAATGTGAGTGCGTGTGAGTTTTGCTGGCCGCTCTGCCCCACCCCGAGTTGAAAACCTGCCCGAGGCTTTGTGGCCCCAATGCTGGAGGTTTATGCCCCAATTGCTGCCATATGTTGCTGTTGTTATGGAAATGGGTGACTTCAAAATGCGCGCATCCTCCTCAAACTCGCCCAAAAGGGACTCGTTATGGCAACTACTAATACTAATACTTGGCAAAACCTGTGTATAAATAATATATATGAAGAAAACCTGACTTCCCGTTCACCGAAGGTCAACAGAAGGTCAGCCATTTTGGCTTGAAGCTACCATTTCGGGGGCACATTTCATCCAAAAGCATTCCCGTGTAAATAGCGCATGGCCTCCAAAAGTTTGAGGACGCCTGGTTTGCACCGTCAGTGATCAGCCCTTTTCGAGCTGAGCGGGGACCAGGGAGGAGGTTCGAGGGCCATTTAAGAGCTGGAGAAGAAAACAGGAAATGCTGCTAAGCGCTTGTAAACGCAACCATCCGGGCCTGCGATTTGTCCTGCTGAGGCAACACGAGGGGGCTTGGGCTAAAAAAGGGAGCCAACCCGGAGCGAAGGCTCCAAACACAAGCCTCCACTTTGACCATTGTGCTCGGGCAATGTGAACAGGCGCCATTCATTCACCCCCCCCCCCCCCTCCTACGCACAATGAAACCTCCACATAACTTTCTTCCATCTCCCAGCGTTGGCAGTGGACACACCTCTCGCCACCGGCCCGCCTCGGTTATTTACAAGCGCTTCAAATCCAGTCGCGGACAGCGGCAGATGGAGGAGGCCGCGCTAAAAGATCAAGTCGGGGCTATTGACCACACAGCTGGCGGGGGGGGGGGGGGGGGGGGGGTTCCGCGCAGGTGTCGCGATTGAGACGTTCTTCGTTTGTGCGGGGCAAGCGTTTAGCTACATTGAAACAAAACAACAAAAACACTTGAGGCGCATCACGTTGAGACCACATGAGGAATCACATTTTGGTCGGGTGTATTGTTCAGCCGTTCATAACGATTAGCATATGTAGCATTTTTTTTTTTCGTTAGCCCTGGTTCCATCCTTGTCGCACAGATCCCAGCTCGGAAACAGATGTTAGGCCGCGTGCAACGTTTCACGGATTATCTTTCTGATCCCCAAACGTGGATGGCTGTAACGTGATGCCATTTAAGCCGCCGGGTACAAATAAAGAAAAATGACCTCTGGAAGGACGCGCGGAAATTGCGAAACCTACCGGTCGTAAAACAAGATATGCTACCAAATGACCGGGGTCATGCCGAGGGCGGGCCCAACACCAACATCCACCCGGGGTGCATCCAAAGCAAGGAAACCCCCCTCTGACGAAAATGTGTTTGAGGCAAAAACTTTACAACAGTTTTGCATTTTTCATGACATTTAATTGGTTTGAATGAGTTTTTAAGCGAGGGTTTGTTCGTTTTTCTTTATTTGGAAAAGGCTTCATTTTAGTTTAGTTGTATTCGTTGAAGTCATAATTTTAGGATTCAAGTGGAAAGCTAACATTAGTCAGCGTTGTTCACGTACAACCTTTTACAGGATGTCTTCGCCACGTGGGATTAGCCGCCAATCACTTTCGTACTTAATAATCATTAGCGCGACAAAATGGGGACCAGCTTTATAAATAGCCCACATGATTACAACGTTAGCGCGGTTGAACACAATGTCGAGCGGATGCTAACATGACATCAAGGCTGTGATTTAGCAGCTAACGCGTGGGAAGCAGCTGTGTTTACATTGAGCAGGCTGGGATTTCATACGCCCATTTAGCGACAATTTCTACTACGTTCGTTCGTGCGGTTAAAACCAGCAAACTCATTTACCGGACACTTTGTGAAGTGCTGTTGGATGACAGACTGAGAAAGGCTTGGTTAAATCTTGGCAAACATTCAGCTCAATTTTCTTTTCCTTCAGAATGGAGCGAGTACTACTTTTGTCTAAAAAGCTCAAGAACTGTGCAATGAATAAAGGGTTTTACGACGGTTACGGTAATTATATAACCATGACGATTATTACAGCGCGCATCATGTGTATTCCGCGAAATAGCGTGTCACGCAGCACAGCTGTGAGTCAGTAAAAAGCAATGACGACCAGACGTTTTCCTTCATTTTTCCCAGCGGGGGAGGGCGTGACTTACTGTCTTTGAGGGGCACGGGGGAGCAGGAGGTTGCGCTCCTTCCCATCGGGCTGGAATGCTTGGGCCCGCGGCCGGGGATCTTCAGACCGCTGGACTTGAGCATGTTCATGGTTTATTTGATTTTTTTAAAAAATGGCGAAGGCACTAAGCTTGAAGGCGGTGACCGTCTCCCTCCATGTTTTACAGCTGTAAACGTAGGAAAGGTTATTAGACAGGAAGAGGGAATGTCGCTAAAACCAACAAAAGGCAGCAGAACAGACAGTCAGAATGAACCATGACTGGAACATACATGAAGGACATATTTGGATATTTTTTCAACTGCTGGTTCATTCTACATTAGACAGATTTTAAGGGGTGTTCGTGACTAAAATAACGTGCAAAGAAAGACGAAAAAGTCCTTCGGATTTTAATGCTAGAAGAATAAAAGTTAGAGTTCGTTCATGCATAATTGTCATCGGTTTACGATTTTTTTTCGTAATTAATTCCAACATATCTAAATTTCTGGTTACCAAACACATTTTTTTCTTGAAATGTGACAACTTGCAAAACAAAATCGGATTTTTTTTTCTTTAAATGTGGCTTTTATTCTTATACATCACCATTTTTTTCTGGATATTATTTTTCCTGAATGACTCTTATGTGCAGTATGCTACATATAAGAACTTTTGTCCCTTGTCAGAAAATTTCCATTGAAGCCACCCTCCTCGCTAAAAAGCAGCAGTTTCTCCATTTCAATGTTCTCCACAAATTATTAGTTTCTAATAAAACATGCAATTTTCTTGCATTTCCTCCAGTCAGGTCTCACGAAATTTTACCGGCACCTCTCAGTTTGATATACTGCAGCGCCTCTTCAATTTCGAGCCCAATAACAAACACAATGTTCCATCAGACCCTCGCTGAGGATGCCACACGGTTAAAAATGAACATCCATCATAATTATCACACAACCCCACACCCCCACCCGTCCCTAATATTGTGGCATGTGGTGACACATGCAGAGCTATTAAATGGGTCATGGATGCTGATAATTGTTCCAAATGAAAGCCTCCACCATCTTGAGGCCTGCACCTGATAGTGCTGGGGCGGGTGGATGGAGATGGGGGTACATAATGCGCACCTCCACTAAAATGCATCACTTTGCTCCATTGTTGTGAGCCACAGACTGGGGCAAGGAAGGGGGAAAAAACGCCTCATCCCATTCAACAAAGAAAAAACAAACACAGTAAATACTCACGGTGATTCACACGAGGGTCCAGATATAAAGGGAAGACGCTTGGAATTTTCCTTCCAGGGAAAAGGGAGGATGCCACTCCCTGGGCTGGGGGGATGCAAATATGGATGCTTAGAGTGGCAGAAGGGTTGAGTCCGCCGCGTGGATCCGTCTGACGGGCTAGCACTTAGGTTCCCGAAAGCGAGCATCGAAAAACGACCTGAAGTCTCCCCAATGTGTCGTTTTCGCACCCTGCAATTCTGTCCGACTTTTTGCCCGCGACCGCGAACGCATCAGAGGCAACTTTTCTTTCTTCGTCTCTTCCCAAAAGGCAACACCCGTCTTCGCGTGACTTCCTCCGGGGCTCTTTTCCCTCGCCCCCTCGCTTGTGGGTTTTCTCCTCGGTGCTTTGCTGCTGTTGTTGTTATTATTGGGGGATGAGCGCAGCCTCCCCGTAACCGACTCAACCCACACCGGCGAGACGGAACAAAGGGAACCGGGGAAGCACAGCCTCCTGGGGGACGGATGAGAAGACTACAGCCTGTCCCCCTCCTCCCTCCAAGCCAATGGCGCACTCCTTTTAAAAAATGTGGCTTTTTGAACCATCCATCACTTACATACACAAGCCACAGCTTTAGGCTTACAACGTTTAGATTCATTTTCACCCGCCGCATATTTCAGCGTCGTTGTAATTATGAAAATTGTAACACGCAGACATTATACCCATAAATGATGCCTTCATTCACGCTCTTTATGCGTGAGTAGTTCAACCGGAAGCATCCGGCATGAGCACTAACAAACACATTCGGTTTGTCTAATAAAGACGCCATTATGGTCGTAAACTCACGCCGAATAAAAACACAAAATGAAATGTGTTCATAGGCTGTCATAAAATCATGTGATATAAACATAAATCGTACAGAAGAAAGGGACTCTTAAAACGAAGAGATTCAGATCAGATTTTAGTGTTGACAAATTTGCGCAAGAACATTATTATGTTTACGTATGTGTGATAGGGCAAATTTATTAAGATTTTCGTCACCTCTGAGCTGCCGCCAACACCCAAAATATTGACGCGAGGTGAGATTCACTCACATATTTAACTTTTGCGAAAACGCGAGATTACAAGCATGAACCTAATCTTGCGTGATACACTTCCGCGCCGGCGTGATTTAGAACACCCTGATTGGCCAGTTGAACCACGACGCGCTGCGATTGGTCAATTCCTCTTTTTTTTTTTGAGGGGGTGATTGATGTGTCACTTTCTCCACGCACAATCACGCGACTTGTCGTCACGTCACATCCGTTTTTAAAAATCGTTTTTGTTCAGTTTTAGACGTTATTTCGTTTTATTCCGATCCTGTAAAGTAAACAAATGTGTGGATTAAAAATTAAAAGTAAAAAATATTTTGATGCATGCATTGTACTAATCTTTTTTTTCCCAAGTGCAGTTTCCTCACATGTCCCATAAAGGTCAGCAAAAACCAGCAAACTGGTGGTTGGATAGCTGGCCGTGTTATGTAGTACCCGGCCATCCTCTCTTCTTGTAATGCAACAAAACAATACTACTAATAATTAAGACAAAGAAACAAACAAACATGCACAGAAGTGTACCTAACAAGTAGCTTTATTAACTCGTTAGCTGGTAGCTAGCCAGTCAGCTCCCACAGCTAGGTGAAAGTTGAATGCTTAGGAAGCTACATGCAGTACATAGTGTCATGCAAAATTAGGGCCTCTTCGGCTTCCCATCATTGCTAAGGACCTTTCAATCTAAAACCCACCCCTAACATAGGGGAAGGAGGTTAGAATATTTTGAGGGAAAAAAATATTTTGTGTTTTGAAGAATAACTAAGGCGTGTGTTGACGTTTTTGAAAAAAAAAAAAAAAAACGGGGACATATTTTTGAAAAAGTTCATACATCTTATATTTTTTTGTTGGAATAAAGCAAAAAGACAACTTTATGTATTTGCTAACATAAATAAATCTGCTCCTGATTTCTAATGAAATGTATGCTTTTATCAGTGTTTAATGATTTGTATTTTTGTGAGAAATAATAGAACCGGCAAAATGGCTGAATGTTGTTTTGTTTTTTTGTTCCTGCTTCTTTTTTTCATCACAACATTTCGGGATAATAACGTCCCTGTTCTGTTTCCCAATAAAGGCCTCAGTGTCGCCAGCACTGCATGCAGGATTATTCCCTTTTTTTTCTAATCCCATTATGGCACCGCGTGAGGGCGACCAGGGGAAGGTGGCAAAGGTTGTTTTGTTTCGCCAATGAGAGAATGATTAACTGTCGCGTGTGTTTGACAGGAGGTGACGGCCCGGATGACGACGCCCGGCATCTGATGAGGATGAGGATGCCACACACGAACACACACGCGCGCGCGCACATCCATTGTACTGCCTTTCAAATCCACCTGTTTCCCAAAATGCATTAAAAGTCTTAAATAGTGACTTTAAGTGTCGGATTGTACGGCCGCAAATATGGTGAAGTGGACAGAAAAAGTCTGAATTCTTTTTCTTTTTTTTTTTACTGGAAAGAAGCAGGGGCCACGGGAACAAGCGATTTCTTCAGGCAGTTAAAAGTAAGTTTTTTCCCCCCTATTTTACAGCATAAAGTTTTAACAAGTTACAATAGAGACAAGAGTTACAATGTGATGTAAGCATATTTGCGATGTTGGACATTATACAGCAAACGGAGACAAGTTTTACTAAGTTAAGCAGCTGTCTAATCCTAGTATTTTGTAATTGCATTTCATTAAAGTAACGTTTCATAAATCGTATTCTTTGAAAGCTAAATATATCACAGACAAGATTTTTCATAACACCGAAGCCAATTCTGGTCTTTAAAAAAAAAAATTGTGCTCAGTTGTCAACTGGAGTCATTTTGGGAGGTCAAAATGGATGTCAAGACAAATGTTTAGAATATGTAACTTGCTAGCTGATAATTGCTCGTAAGCAACCAAAAGTTGGTTCGTTGCTAATCGCTAGTTATTTACAGAAATCTTGCAAATACAGTAGTTCAAGCCAGCTATCACTTCTGTATGTTTTCTGAAAATGGATCCATCAACTGATAATCTGTAGCGAGCCTATAAATTGCCAATGGTTATTTAGCAACAAAAACAGAAAAACTGACACTAAATAATAGCTGATTGCTAGACAGGTCCAAAAGCTGGTGGTGGTAGCTAGTTATGTTGTAACCCTCTGTCATTTACTTAACTCTAGCTTATTATGTTAGGTGCTAATTGCCAGTTAACTTACAACAAGCCTACATACCCAAGCGCTTGATAGCTAGCAGCCAACTAGCAACTCACCCGTGAAAGTAGGAATGCAGATTGGTAACTACTGGTAGTTAGTTTCTAGCCAATTAGCTAGCCACAGCTTCTATGGAATCTTCTCAGAATGGAAAACCTTGGCACCTCAGGAGATATTGTTAATTACTTAGTTGTACTAATCTACAAATTACTAATCTTGTAGATTAGTAGCTCTTTAGTACTAACCAATGAGCTACGAACTGTGAAGTTGCACAAATCTTGCTTGCTAGTTAGCCTCCATTCATTGACATACAGGTTAGCAATTATAACATCTGGTCAGCCATCGATGTATTCATTTTCCATTTGTTCCTGTCTCTCCCCAGGAGTGTTTGGTTTCCATGGCCTCTGCGGGTCTGGAGCTGGTGGGCTTCTTCCTGGGCCTGCTGGGTCTACTGGGCAGCCTGGTGTCCACGGTGCTCCCCTTCTGGGAAAATACAGCGCACATCGGCTCCAACATCGTGACTGCGTCGGGCAGCATGAAGGGGTTGTGGATGGAGTGTGTCCATCAGAGCACCGGGGCCTTCCAGTGCGAGACGTACAATTCCATCCTGGCTCTGTCCTCTGACCTGCAGGCGTCCCGGGCCCTCATGGTGGTCTCTCTGGTGCTGTCCACCCTTGGCCTGGCCATCGCTGTCCTCGGCATGCAGTGCACTGTCTGCCTGGAGGGTTCAGGGGAGCTCAAGAAACGGGTGGCGGGCGTGGGCGGGTGCTTCTTCCTCGCGGCCGGCTTCATGACGCTGGTGCCCGTCTCCTGGACCACCAACAAAGTGATACAGAACTTCTACAGTCCCAATGTACCCGCCACTCTCAAGTTTGAGCTGGGCGACTGCCTCTACTTGGGCGTAGTCTCGGCTGTGCTCTCTATGCTGGGGGGCGGCATGCTGGCGGTGTCTTTCTGTGAGGGGCACGAAGGTGGAGGACACCGGGGGAGGCGGTATGGGGGTGGAGGCTACCCGTACCCGGGGGGCGGAGGCGCTGCATCAGTGGTACGGAATCCCACCACCCTGCAAATGGGAGGCATCAGTGTGGACAGGAGAAGGCACACGTTGATTCAAAGCGGGAGCGGGAGCTCTGCGGGAGTCCATGTGAAATCTGTAAAGGCAGGATATGATGTCACAGGATACGTGTGATCTCACAAGGGGATGTTTCAGACTGACTGTGATTTTTTTTAAATGAAATAAATGGTGGTTTGAAGAGTGTTTAGACTTTTAAGAGAACCGTTTCAAACGCTGAAGCTATGCTACTCACATGCTCACTAGTTATTATAGGTGGATGCTACTTAGTCATTTGTGTAGAAAGAAAGCGCTAACTTTATGCTACGTACGTGCGGCCCTCTTGCTAACCAAAACACTGCTGTTCTGCGACAGATATGAGCCATATTTGCCGTGGCTTTGGACAAAACTAGGTGGTATTTCATATCGAACCAAAATGCTAACATTATGCTACTAACGAATAAAAGCTAGTTACGATGCGTGGCTCTGGATCAAGCTTTGAGGTCATCCACCTAAAATGCTAACATTATGCGGCTAACGTGGGGCCGAGTTGATGTATCTCCCTGAACTAACACAATTTTAAAGTACACACTAAAGTCCATTCAAGAGCAACAACTGACCTACAAACAGAAAGCAGACAAAAACAACACACGCTAGCGAAAAGGATCAATAATGGATGTATGATGACTTAACTGAACCAACATCAGGGGCCACATTTACAAAGAGAGTCGGAGTCCTCCTAGACCGAGAGCTCCTAAATTAGGCCAGGAACACAAATAATCTGGTTGATTTTGTCTTTCTGGGTGTGGGGTGCTGCGTTGAGATGATGTTCTTGTCTGCTAGCTTAAACCAAAGATGCATCGGGTGTTGACTTGTGACAACTTGGCTACCATTCCTTGGAAGTTTGGATTGGATTGGATAGGATAAACTTTATTGTCAAATGTACTGTATGCGAAACATACAGCACAGAAGAAATTTCTTCCCTCTCAACATAAAACAAGAGTATGATCCAGAATACAAATTTAGGAAGACCGTACACTGTGTTCCTGAGATTGAGAAACGGCTATGATCTTTGCAAGAAGGCGTGGATGATGCAGTTGCCATGTGATCTGATGCAATTTGAACCGCTTTTGAAAATGTTTGAACATATGTTCTTCACATAGAAATTGAGCCTTGCAATGTCACAGGCCCACGTTTGGTTTGAAATTGCCGCTGGTGTTTTGCCAACACCATCTCTGTTGGACAAGGAGTTAAGAGGCCAAGATGGATGTATCGTTTCTGTATCAGTGACCCAGCCTGAAAACTGATTTCAGCTACTCTCCGTGATCGCGTTCGACCACCGCTAATAGATGGACGGGCAAACTGAAAGCTAGGCCTTTCAGTTCAGCTCCATCTTTGTTACGAGAGTGTGCACATCAAGTGCAGGATGCATTACTGCATTGCGGAGTAAATGAGGTTCAAAATAGGAAACAAGGTGGACACAAATGGACGATAGAGAATTTAGAGGTCATACATAGGTCAACGTTTTATGTTGAGAGGGAAGAAATTTCATCTGTGCGGTATGTTACACATACGTACGGCACATTTGACAATAAAGTTCAATTCAATTCAACATAGAGCAGAGGCGTCAACATGTTTTGTTTATTTCAAAGCAACTTCGAGAGTCATAAATACACATAAAGTGAAATATCATAAATACACATAAAGTGAAATAAAGACTACAAAAGGAACACATCAAACAGCGATGAGCATGACCCAATAAAGACATCAGACTTGCGCCTCATATAACAACACGCCCCAGCTGAACAGGAGAACCATTTGTTTCAAAAGCATCAGGCTGACACTTTGTTTGGCTTCGTTTTTGGACGGATTTGAGTCAAGCGTGAGTATCATTTCAAAAAGTTTGCAGTCGTCAAGAGTCATTTTGGGACGTTTTGTAAGCAACAAAAAAAGGTCACACCTAAAATCCCGACCGTCTTTAAGACGTTAGCCAGGAATTGCTTCATTTTCTGGAGTTTTTCAGTTTCACATTTTTGTGAATATTTGGCACAGGAAAACGATTCTGGGACCGATAACGCTTGCCGAATGTAAACAATCTTTCAAATGTTACAGACAAATTTGCATGCTAGTTGACCTCGATTCATCGCCGCCCAAGTTAGCATTTTTCGCAGGTGGTCAGCCAGCTGTGTCGACGCAGTTCTCATGTGCTCCTTTGTCGCCTCAGGACTGATCGATTGCAATGGCCTCTGGGCCTCTGGAGCTGCTCGGCTTTTTCCTGGGCTTGATTGGCCTACTGGGCACCCTGGTTACCACGGTGCTCCCCTACTGGGAGGTCTCGGTGGACATCGGCACCAAGTTTCTGGGGGCGTTGGACACCAACATGAATGGCCTGTGGATGAATTGCTTCAACAAGGTGAATGGGGCCATCTTGTGCAATATGCACAAGGCCTTCCTGATGCTGCCCTACGATGTCCAGGTTTCCCGGGTCCTCATGTTGGGCTCCCTGGGGCTGTCCCTTGCGGGCCTGCTCTTCGCCGTCGTGGGCATGCAGTGCACCGTCTGGCTGGAGAGATCGCTGGTGCTCAAGAGACGCGTGGCAGGCATGAGCGGGTGCTTCCTCCTCGTGGCCGGCATCGCGTCGCTGGTGCCCGTCTCCATGAGTGCCAACAACGTGATCCGGAACTTCAACATGGTCCCCACCACACTCAAGTACGTGCCGGGCAGCTGCCTCTACTTGGGCATGACCTCGGCCGTGGTCTCCATAATCGGCGGCGGCATGTTGGCCGTGTCCTTCTACGAGGGGCAAGAGTGCGGAGGACGCCGGGGCGCCTACACGTACAAGGGCGACGGCAGCGGCGATATTCCGTTGGCGGTGGCGCGGAACACCGGCACACTGCAAATGGGCATGAACAGCAGGGGGCAGACGCTGGTTCGAAGTGGCACCGGGAGCTACGTGGGAGTCCATGGGAAACCCGGAGGGTCAGCATATGATGTCACCCGTTATGTGTGAAGATGTGATGTCATACACAGTGTTGATTTCAGCACAATTGATCCAACGCTCCTTGCCAGAATTAAGTTCAACTGTTTTGTTTTTCGTTGTTGAATAAATGGCTCCTCCTTCTTTCGAGACTGTTGTTATATTTGTCAACCGTGGGCTTGTAAAGCCCGCTGGGACGCTTTTGTGATCAGGCTATAGAAATAAATTGAACTTTGGAGGAACTGGTTTCAGTGCTAATGCTATGCTATCAACGTGGGCGCTAGTTACGATTAATGGACTTTTATATTTATTTTCCGAATTAATTTCTAAATTTGAAATTAAGAATAATTTGAACGTCAACCAGGTTCATTCTGGAGGCTGCACTGTACTGGGTGTTGAGATCTTGATTTGGAATACTGTAATGAGAGCCTTATCTAAATTCCACACATTCCCGGACAGTTGGTAGGCGGGGGGTTGACCACTGCCCCCCCTCACCTTTTTAGCCAGACCCATTCATAAAACACTAATTGGCACATTTTTTAATCCCACTCTAATCCCATGGGCCAACATAATGGACCTAAAAACATCACCATCTAGTGTCTAAAAGAAGAATGAGAAAGATCCCAAGTTTTTGAAAGATCGCCACGACCCGACAATTCATAATTGATACGAACATGCATAAAAAAAAAAAAACTCCCATAAAACTGTCTATCATGGCTACTTCGAAGAGAAGTTTGTATTTACTTTTCACGTCCTCGCTTCCCGTTGGTCGGCTTCCGTTCGCTCGCGGCCAAACTCCAACACCAAAGGTTTCCCGAGCAACCGGTAACCATGTAGCAGTTGCAAAGCATCCTGGGCCGTTTTGGTGTCTCCATTTCCAAACACACACACATGCACACACATCAAAGTACACTGCAATGAACTTTAGTTTTGACAGCAGCCAGCGCGCACTCACCGGGCAGCGTGACAAAAGCCTGACCCTTCATGCGTCCTGTCAGGAGGCGATACAGCAGCGGGGGTCTGTCGCAGGCCCCCTCGAACCTGGAGAACAGCGCCACCAGCTGGGCCACTGATGCATGCGGGCTCAGGTTCTTCACGCACACCACCTGGAAAGACAAATCTCAATGAGTAAATAGCACGGATAAATATCCCGGCGTATTCATAATCAATTTCTGATTTCCTGTCTAATAGGGAAGCAGTACTTTGGTGTCATAGGAAGTCTGCTAAAATGGTACAAGCTTTATTTGTTGAGGAGGAGCTACGTTGAACCTGGATTGGTCGGGGAAGTTACGGTTTTCTTTGCCACTTTTTATTTATTTTAAAAATCAAAGCATCTGGGGAAACAAATCTGTACTTAAAATAATGATCAATTATGTGCATTTACATTGCACATAAACAGTTAATAAAAATTTATATTTTAAAGGTTTAAAAACACGATTAAAATCCAAACGTATTAAAATGAAATGGGCAGTGAGTTTTTTTTTTCTTCACACAATGAAGGGAGCCACAATTTCACCAAGAAAGTATGTGGAAGTGATATGAGAAGCTTCATGCAATGCTCTGCCAGCATCTTGTGGCATCTATAGGCAATTCTAAACCATTTAATTCTCGCGGATTTTGGATATGAATCGTGGGCAGATGTATTGCTGAAACAAATTCAATGGCCATACCCGCGAAGGTTTTCCAGGCTGGTAGTTCCGGAATCTCGGAATGCTCCGGATCCCTTCCTGGCTTTCCCGGTTCTCCCGGATTTCCTGGTCTGTCACAGTCGCCACTCGCCCCGTGACGGTCAGCGGCCGACCCGAGCCGGCCCCCTCCGCCCCACGCAAGCTACCGATTGGACGGCTGATCTCCAGCGGGGGAGCAGGATGATGCTCAGGCGGTTCTGGTGAGCCCTCATCTGATTGGCTGTCGCCTCCTTGCCGCGAGTCATGTGACGGCGTGGATGTAGAAAGGCCTAACGTTTGGGCAGCTTCGACGCCCTGGGGCGACTTGCTGAGAAGATCTCTGTACAGGGAGTCCATTGGATCTGTAGGTGTCGCCCCTTGTAGGCCATCTTGGTTATTTTCATCTGGAAGGGGGAGAAAAGACTTTTGCTCATGAATCGCTTCATCAAATAGTGGCATTGAGATGAAAAAATTAAAATAAACACCACACCCGCAACAGACTGCTCCCTTTTTCCCTATAGGTTAAAAAAATGTGTGTTCATTATCTTTGTTCACGACAGCAGCACCTACGCAGTTGATTAACTCATTCACTCCCAAAGACGTTTTTAAACGTCTTTTCAGACTTGGTCTAGAATTGGCTGGTACTGAATGAGTTAAATAGATGATGGCCCCTGAGCGTTACCCTTACCTCGATGGTAGAGCGCTGCGAGGAAACCTTGCCGGTCGCTGCCCTGGAAGAGCGCCTGCTCGATCTCCATCTCGCGGCGGGACAGTGGCTGGCTGGCGGCGAAGCGCTGAGGCCGCGCTAGGAGCTCCGCCCGGGCTGCAATCTTGTCCCGGATGGCCTGGAGGCGCTGCCGCTTGACATCAGGAGCTGCGCAAATGCCGTGACACTGGAACAAATATAGGGTCGAAAAATTTTGACTTTCCATGGAAGTTGACCAGGAATGTTCCACCCCAGACCGATGAGAAACCTCCAAGTGGCACAATCACCCCTACTTGCTCAGATACTTCCGGCGCATCCCTATTTTGCCACAGTTGGATCTCGGGGTCGGTGAGGCCAAGCTCCCGCAGGCCGGCCAGCTCCTGCTCATCGTCTTGCAGAGTCTGGAACTGAGACAGGCTTCGCACGCCAGACACCTGCTCGCCAAACGGATGGTAGAGCGCCGCTGGGGCAAAGCTCCGCTTCTTGGCCACGCATCTGAACCACAACAAACATACTGTGAAAAAAAATGTATTCATTGAAGAGATGACAACTTTAACACTTCTTACTGGCAAAGAAGCGTAAAAAAGCAACTACCATGAACCAATCTAAAAAGCGAGGTATGGTGTGTTCCATGTTGGCAATTGTGTCACCTTTCGACGTCGACTTGGGTGTGCAGTTGCCGTAGCAGGAGGCCGTGAAGCTGCCGCTGGCCCTCTGTCTCCTGCTCCTCTAGCAGCGGACCGTCCTCACAAGATCGCCGACTCACTCTTAACACGCACAAAAATGAAGCCATATTCTCTTGGTAATTTAGTCCACCAGAATCGGAATCAGATTTATTGGCCAAGTATGTAGAACACACAAGGAATTTGTCTCACGTAGTCCAGGCTGCACTAGTATTATGAATAAGAAGCAACTACGATTAAAAAAAGGACATGACAAATAAGTAACGAGTAACTTTAGGGACATTCTTTATTTATGAATATTTCAAATAATAAAAAAGTGAATTATGAACTTCGTTATCACGTACTTTGGCGACCGATAAGCTAACGGTAGCCGAGGAGTGGTCTGTTCGCCGTTATATAATTACCGCAACAGCAAAATATTTATGTAAAACACGTGAAAACAAATATAATTTATTGTAAAAGATTGCGTATCGGCGCTCGTTAACAAAATTAAGAACGACAAAAAGAACTTGTTCGGAATAATGAAGAGGCGCTGTTTACCTTCGCATACTTCCGCGTTGGGCAGACGTTTCCGGCGAATTGCATCATGGGAAATATTAACATATTACGCTACAGATGGTGCTGCTCGTCGTGTTGCCAGTTTTTCTTAATGTTATGACGGAAACTACAAAGTACCGGCATGCGAAAGGTAAACATAAATAGTATTTATACTTAAAAATTGAGGCACGGTCCTTGTTCATCTTTCCCACGCGTACTTCCGCGTTAGGCTCCCGCTTCCGGTGCGAGGCATTGTAGGAAATGTAGTCAACCTTTCAGACTGGGTCGAGTGTATACTGTTTCGATATAGGTACAGTATATTCTGAAAAATATTGATAACTGTTGGGCAGCAGGTCCGTGTTAGCGACATTTTTAACGAGTACTTGTAGATTTGATCCTGCAGCACAGCTGTTGTATGGGGTTTATGCTGCAAAATACTGCTTGCGCCTTTATAATAGATCAGCGTGTTGGCTCTCTTTCAAACTTGTGTTCGGTGTCATATTTATCAGATGCTGCAAAGCCTAAACGCGTACGCACGGACACCAAAGCCCTCCCCACCCGGTTGGAGTGTCCTCAATTTGCCTTCCGGATGACGTCAGTAAGGTGACATGGGCGCTCTCCACGCATGAGAGCGGCATGGCGAATAATTTGGGGTGCGTGGACTTTCAATGCATTCAGAAATTCGCCCGTGCATGTTCCCCGGTGCACAACATGGCATTCCTCCTCGTGCAGCGGCTCGGCTCGGGCTTCTCCGCAAAGGGCTCTCTCTGCGCAGCAAGTGAGTGACAGAGATGAGGGGTGGGGACGCAGGGTGGGGTCACAAGCAGGGAGAGGCGGAGGAGGAACAGGCAGAGAGAGAGAGCCCAGCCCTTCAATGCACGGCAGCGAACGGCAAGAACCAGAGGCGCAACGTTTGGCTGATTTATTCCATTTTTTAATATTTATTTTTGGGAAGGGGTTACAAAGACAACGACGCTGCGGACATGAACTGAACAGAAGAGGCAAGCACCACCGTGCTGCAATCTCCCGAATATCCACAGCACACCGCCCCCTTCCTCCTCCTTGTCCTCTCCCATAAGCCCTCCTTTCTCCCCTTACCCCACATTACAGCGATACACACCCAACACCCCCCTCCTCCGCCCCCCTGCCCCTCCACACGGAGATGCACACGGAGAGCCGACACAAGAAAGTAAGTGCACGTTCTATTTGACACATTGTGACGTTGTCAGCGCGGTGCGATGCGTTCACAATGTTAACGGGTGTCGTGGCTGGCGAAAACGGGCGAACGGGGGTAACGCGAGGCGCGATCTGCAGCCTCACAGGACACCATCTTAGTTTTTAAAGGGCCAGCAGTACCGTTTCGCCCCCTCCACCCCCTCGCGCATGCGCACGGAAGGGGAGCCAGGTGCACTTCCGGTCGCCATTGCTGTCCATCCTTTGTTTATGAAGGTTAGAAGGCTACAAAGTGAATTCAATTTTGGTCAAACGTGACTTGCCTTGCGAGGGAGTCTTGGACTGGTCGTTGACTAGTGAACAGTGTATTGGTTATGATGTCTTGTGATTGATTGACTGTACTCCACTGTGTATTTGACCAATTCATTATTTGGCTGTCTGTCTGCCGTGACTTGCTAGCAACCATTGCATTGCTTGTCTTGTGGTGGATAATTCTAATTTTATATATATATATGATATGATATGCTTGGTTTCAGTGTAGTTTTTATTCTCTTTAGTATATATATGTCAAGTGCAAGATAAAAAAAAAAGTTACTATTGTGTAATAAAGTCAACAACAATGCTCAAACAACTTTTTGACCTTCCTCCTTCGACGAACGTACAGCAATACCACAATAATTCCATTTAAAATAAACTCCAAAAGCTCAGCTATGATATTGATTGACAAAGGTGAAAAAGGCAGGGCATATTTGCTGTAATTATAGTTAGTTTTAGCTAGTTTTATAAATGTAAACAGTAGTTTCATTCATTTTCGTCTTTTAGGCACATTTTCGTTTTATTTCTCGGTTTCAGTTTGAGTCATTTTGTTTGTTCCCATCCATCCATTATGCAAGCTGCATATCCTCACGAGGGTCGCGGGCATGCTAGAGCCTTTTCCACCCATCTTTGGGCAGCAGGCCGGGGTATGCCCTGAACCGGTTGCCACCCACTCGCAAGGCACACAACCAGTCACACTCACAATCATATTTAGGGACAATTTAGTTCACACAATCAACCTAGCATGCAAGTTGTTGGAATGTGGGAGTAGGCGAAGAAAACCCACGCAGGCACAGGGAGAACATGCAAACTCCACACAGGAAGGCTGGTGCCCGGATGGGAACCCATGACCTCTGCGCTGTGAGCCCGACATGCTAACCAGTTGCACACGGTGCCCGCCTGTTAGTTTTCATTAACTATAAAAACCTTACGTGTGTGTGTGTGTGTGTCTCCATCATCCTCACATCACATGAACACATTTGTCATCCTGACTTTGAGGGTCTGAAGTTGGCCGAGGGGATGACGCGCGTCTGTGTGAAAGCGCACTTAAAATCCCGCCTTTGCTGGGTGGCTACTGTCTAAAAAGGAGAAGGGGGTAAATGCCGGATCTCTCCAATTTGGAGAATATCTATGTGAAAGACAATAATGTGGATAAAGTCAAGCTGGTAAAGTTCCATTTGCTAAAGTCGCATCCGAGGTGGGACGTTGTCGGTGAAAGAAAAATGCTGCAAAATTGAACACCCTACACTCACCTCTGCCGCATTTCTTGCCTCACACCGCACGCCGATGTCCTCTAACGATCTGATTGGCCGCCGCGAGGCTTCATCTCCTGAGGAAGAGACCACTCAACTTAGATTATCAACAGCAGGTAAAGGCGCAGAGAGAGAGAGACATTCGAAAAGAAAGCTTGGTGGAGAGAAGTGGCGGTAAAAGAGGCCAAAATCCAGCGCTGTCAGGGTCTCACAGTTTAATCTGCAGGTCGCAACAGAGAGATTAGAAGACATAGAAGTAGAATGTTTTCCATTTTGCCACTGAACCTTTTGGGAGAGTTTGGGCAGGAAGCTTCTGGAAGCTTCTCGGGCTTCACGTAGAGAGAGGCTGACACGGGAGATGCTTGTTTCACGCGGTGGCTCAGTATTTTGGTATCAGGTGGCTTGAGCGGATGACTGGTTAGTTGGCCAGCTGGCTGCCTCTTTGTGTGTGTGTGTGTGTGTGTATGTGTGCATCAAGATAAATGAGCGCAAGGTAAGACGACATGGTGTGAGGAATGGGCCGCGCGCTTCAGGGCCAGCCCGAGGGTCACCGCCGGTGGGTGGCGGCGCGCCCGGGTTGCCGAGTCGAGATGTTGTCAGCGAGAATTAACGAGCGGCAGGTAGTCGGCGTGGCGCGCGGCAGCGGTGGCCGACGAAAATTAATGCGCTGCTACAATGTACTCTACTGCTGCTAGTGGGAGTGGATATCGATAGGATTATCGCACTGTAAGTTGCCGGCATCGATAGGTGGACATGTGAAAGCGCTCTAAAAATGAAGATGTATTACAAAGATACATGAATCATCTTCCGACCAATTAAATGAAATTTGATGACACTCCCCCGCGGCACACCTTTCGAGCTCTCGCGGCACGAATGCACCTGGATCACGACATAAGACAACCACGTCGAGTATCAACCGTCGCGAGGGATCCGAGGGAGATATCTGCTCGATGCTGGTTACTTTATTTCCTCCTGAATGTGATAACTTGCACCATGTCGTGTTGGCAAAGATGTTTATTGAGCCAATAAATTTAGAGAGTGAGAAGTTGCCTCATTTCCTCAAGCCGCGAAGAGGAAGTTCTTCTCTTCATTTGCTGGTCAACCTCGCTTGACCTCTATTTATAGACATACACAGACAACTTTATATGCGCTTAGTCTCCTCCTGGGTACCCTCCCCCGCCCCCCCCCAAAAAAAATCTCCATACCAACACCCACAACACCAAGTAAATGCTGTCCAAATCTAAACGAAACAAAGGTAAACACAAAAATGCTGAAATTAGCTTAGCATAATGCTATGCACGCTGTACTATGGTACTCCACAGTCTCCGCTCGGCTGCACTCTCCCCACAGTGCCCTCCCAGATCAAATTAATCTCCATACCACTTGCCACGTGCTGATAAGTGAATTGACCAAAAAAAACAACAAAAAAAAAACACACACACACAAACAGGCTAATGTTAGCTTAGCATGTTGGTGCAGGATGGCACTCCACAATCAAAATGGAGAAAATGTGTCTCGTGGTGTGGTTTTTTTTCATAGTTTCCCACTTTTTGATGACTGTTCTCAACTGTGTGCTGCTTTCAGTTTCTCTTTGCCTTTATTGCCTCTCGCTGACAGCGGCATCCGCGCCGTGTCCTTGAACGCAACGTTTGAGGAACCTTCTGACTGCAGAAGCTCAGAAGCTGCTCGAGTGTGTTTGTTTGCGCTCGATGGATGATTTCTCTACTTTCTGCCTACGTACACGTGCGTGTGGGTGCGCATGTGTGTGCGTGCGGATAAGAGGGTGTGTGAGGAAGTGGCGGCCGGCTTTGCGTCAGCAGGGTGTGGTGTGATAACATGCAGGCGGCTTCTCTCGCTTGCCTCACTGCTCGCCAGATGGAGGACACACCCGGTGTTTCATTTCACTCTTATGTGCACTCCCTGCGTGCGTTTGCGTGTTTGTGTCTGCGTGCAATAGCGTCTTTCGACTCGTCCTGGTCCAGGATGGTCGTTTTTCACCGTAAAACTGCAAAAACCACGGTGCAGTGAATGCTTCGGTCAGAATGAGACACATTTTATCCAAGAGGAGACTGAGGGCAGCAAGGTGGATCAGCTAATGTTAGCATGACTGATCAGGAATTAGCTATTGTTAGCATGACCCTGCCCTCAGTCTCCTTTTGGGTAAAGTAAAATTGATCTCTGTGCCTTTGCCCGCAGTCTCCTTTTGGGTTAAATTGGTCTCTGTACAATTTCTCCATACCTTTTCTCTCAGTCTCCACTTGGATCTTTTTCATAACTCCATGCAATCCAGTGTGTCAGAAGCACTTTTTTTTCGGAGTGAACTTGACGTGAACCTGGAGCGTGTGGTCACTTTATTTTTACCCTCTTTATTCATGCCCATTGTGCAAAAAAATCCCCAACAAAAATCTCTTGCAATGTGATGTGATGTGATGTGTGTGTGTTCCTGTACTTTTTTTTTTTTCTGGGGTGCCTTGGGGGTTTGCTCCGCCTCCGAGCAGCTCGTGGGAGCGGGCAGTCGTGTTATGAGCGCATATGTGTAGATCCTGCAGGGGGCAATCCCCCACCCCCCCCCATCCGAAACACACACACACACACACACACACACACACACGCACACGGTGAGGACCTGTGTGTGTGTGTGGGGGGGGGGGGGCGGGGGGTTGTAGTGACAGCGAGTGAGCAGAGCGCTGACCCAGTTAGACTCGGCTGTCCCGCCCTCTCTCTCCCTCTCTCTCATGCTGCAAAAGTGGGGGAAGCATATAATAATGCTTAGGTGGAGCTATGCTAATATGCTAATCTACTAATCACAGTGTCAGTTAAGGCTAACATTAGCCTACAACTCCCCAGTCGTAATGTTGAACGGATCCAACTCCAATTGAGTTTTTGGGTGATGGTGAAAGAGTAATTGACAACCTTTCATTTGCAGTGGAGAAAATGTATAAACAAATAACAGATCGGCTTTTCCCTGTTCTTCTTCTGGAGTGTTAACGGTGCTTAGTGGTTCATTAGCGCCACCAACTGACATTGTCCTTCCACGGCAAGTAAACTTACGTTAATTGATGGTGGCCTGACGATGCCAACTTTGCTGGTGCTCTGAACTAGTGGGGGTCTGAAGCACACACAGACCTCACATTTTTGCTGGTATCGAAACAAATTATTCACCCAATCAATAGCTCACACCCCCCCCCCCCGTCCAAAAAAAAAAACCTAACGTCAAGACTCAATAAATGTGGGTTCACTGTTCTATAAAGACCCATTAAAAAAGATGGCTTCAAAAAGGTGCAAGGTGGGGGTGGGGGGTGTTCAAGAACTAAATATAGTGGGGGGAGGAAATTTTGGAGTGGGCTGGGGTTACCATTTGAAATTATTAACAAGTTTGTGGGTGCCATACAACTTTGTACTGTTTTGCTGTTTGACATTTTTCAAGCGCTGCAATCCAGTTTGGCGGACGGACGGACGGACGCGACTCTTGAGTCTCCTCCCGAGCTGGTAGCCGGCCGGGCGTTAACGCGTGAACGCGGTTCACGCTCGGCTGGCCTTTTAGCAGATAAAAATAGCCTGTTAAAAACGTGCCGGCGACGGAGCCGCGTTTGAAGCCCTCTCCAGAAATACTTCACTTGCTCTTAAAATGTGATGCTGGGACAAAAAAAAAGGGAAGCAACAAAAATAATACCGATTTTTTTTTTTTGTGTATACTACAGTTCTATCAGTGAGGCATGAAAGAAATATTTTCAGTTTGGATTGGCCGAGATTAAAATCGCAGGTTGTTTTTTATTATTGTTATTATTTATTATTATTATGACTTTGTTTTTTTTAACGGTAGTTTTCAGAGGGGTAAGGAACAGTCACTTGGGACTGATTCTTGCCACAAATAGTGAAAAATGCTTTTAAAAAAAAGTTTAGACTTGCCTATGTATGTCAACATATGGCAGCAAAGCACTACTTCTTGATTAACAGCTTGATGCCGCTCCACCATGTTTACTTCGAAACCTGGGCTCCATCACCGCGCAGACCTCAGAGGCCGACTGGGTTTCCATTCATTTAGCATTTCTCTGTGATTTTTAGAGCAGCAGCAGAATTTCAAAACGTATTCCGCATCTGATTGGGAGCCAGTGTAAAGCCTGCTCTGGAAATCAAGTTGAGTTGGCACTTGAGTCAAGTCATATGCTCTGATCTCTTTGTTCTGGTCAGAACTTGAGCTGCGGCGTGCTGAATGAGCTGCACATGTTTGATGCCCTCTTGAGCAAGTCCACAGAGAAGGCCATTTGAATCATCGAGTCTACTGGAGATAAAAGCTTGAATAAGCTTCTTCTGGTCTGCGCGTAGCAGGCGACCTTTCAGTCTCGAGATGTTTTTCAGATGGGAAAAGGATATTGATTCGATAGGATTGCCGAAAGCCAGATCAAGTCGAACAGCACCCCAAGGTTTGGGAGTTGGTCTTTGGTTTTGAAGAGACAGTGACTCCAAGTGTTTACAAACAGCAGGACAGTGTGCTGCTAACCGCCCCCCCCCCCCCCCGCCTCGAATGGTTTTATTTACTCAGTGGCTCCTCATTCTTTGTTTTTGCTTCTCGTCTTTTCGTTTCTCGGTCGTCTCCTTGGCTAACCAACCCCCAACCCCACAAACCCCCCCGCCTCCCACCCTGACTTCCTGTGCGGAGATCACAAGCTGACAGGGTCGCGCCCACCCCGCCCTTTTTTTTTTTTTCTAGTTCCTGGAACTCTGCACTCACAGTGCGAGACCCCTCCTCTCGCAGTCCAGTGGTCCTCATAAGGTCTTACATGCTAACTGAACCCCCCCTCCCCCCCAAACCACGAACACCCCCCTAATCCCACCCCGCCATGGCCTCCACCCCAACTGCCTCGTCGAAGTGGGATTTGTAGAAGGTTCCCATTCCTGCCTTTTCTGAGTGAGCGCGGTTGGAGTCCAGATGACTTCTTAATATTAGCGTGTTGGATGTTTTATTCCCCCCCCCCCTTTTTTTTTTTTTATCCCATTCCACTAAATTCTCCGCCCAACGGGGGTGCTCCAGATTAGGTCAAAACAAACCTTGAGGAATTATTGGCTAATCCTTCCTGTGGTTGCGGCCTCTCAGGCTGCCTTGGTTAACTCCTGACAAGGACAAAAGACGTTTTTGGAACACGCTGTTGTTTTATGCGAGTTTTTGGCAAGACGATCCCACCCGAGCAAAGACGATTCTCATGTAAACACGTTGCTAGTGTTGTTGTTTCGCATTTTGTGTGTCTGGGTTGTCACAACAACAACAAAAATGGCTCCCTTTTCAAAAGTTCTGCTATTCTCCTTTCGAAATGTGCGTTTTTCGTTTGCATGCGTCAAAAGCGCAGTTGATCACGCGTGCCGCGATCTTCGCACGTCAGTCTTTGGACGAGCGAACCGGAGGACGTTTTTTTTGTTTTAGCTGGCGGCATAACAGCAGTGCTTGTTTTGTCACAGTGCGGGGCGCAGTTTTCGCCATCCCGACAGTTTCCCAAGCTGACCCCCTGTTGTGTTTTCCTCTTTGGTTTCACGACCTGGGCCTTGGACTCGCGGCTGTGTTCGGAATCTTGCTTCTTTACGAGCTTTGTGATGCTTCAGGGATGATCCATTTGAAACGTTTACTTTTTTTTAGAGCTGTTTGCCACACTGACGCAAAAACTGGTTTGAAGTGTCAACAGTGGAATGCTAACCAAAACAGCAGCAACTACCGTGGCAGTTAGCAGCTTGTCGAGTGAATCAAAGTGCTCGCATCTGAAATGCAATTCAATTCAAAATGTTCTTTTTGCCCGCCGGTGTGACTCCAACCAATAAAAATCGGAATGGATATATATATTTTTGGAAATATATATATTTTTTAATAAACATTTTAGACAACAAAACAATCAAGTCTTGCATATTTATTACTACGTGATTACTATGCAATTACTAATTATGTTTCAGGGTCATGGAAAGAAAACTGTTTGAAGTGCGAGGATGTTTGTCAGTTGGGGGGGGGAGTAGGTGTGGCACGGAGAGGCCTTTACCTTTGTTTAGAAGCACAGAGGGGGCTCTGTCCCCCTCACAATGGAACTGGAGGGACACGAGTGTGTGTGTGTGTGTGGGCGTGTACGTGTGTTTGCGTGCGTGTTTGTGTGCATGTCTTTGGGTGGGGTGACGCAGCCAGTCACACCCCGTAGCCGATTGGTCGAGGACACGCCTCGGTGTGGAATCCACCAGAGCCAAGTCACATGACAAACACTCTTCAAATGGCGAGCTCGCAGAAGCCCTGAACGATTTTTTGGGGGGGAGGGGGTTAGGGGCGTTCCATGACAACTTGTAGGCATGCCAATCATGCTTGGACCCACCAAAAGCCGTTCTTCAAAATACACAGGACGTTTGCCATTTTGTTTTTCCCACGTCGTAGGCAGGTCTGAAACATGGAGCATTTTGGGATCGAGATGGTCGGGAAAGACCAGAAAAAGTGCTCAGGCGCACCGGATCACTTTTCACAGAAATCTGGCAACTGGAGCTACGAACAGCAAATTTTTTTCAATCAATATAGATTTTTCTAAGGGACTGTATGTTGTTTTTTTTTATGTCCCTTTCACAGGAACGACTGCAAGTTTGACACTTTGACACTCAGCATTACTGTCCGAGGATCGTGATGTGAATTTCAGCCTATCGCTCTCAGCCCTCGGCCACGTACAAAGGTGCACGTTTGGACCATTTGGGGCATTTAATTGAGCCCCTGAAGCTGGTTTCACTTTGCACCATGAAATTTGGTAGTCTATCACGAGAAGACCCACAAAAAGGTGTCATGAAGCATGCCTGAAAACACAAGAGAGGCTGCCATTTCCAGATCGGTGGCGCACTGGAATCCTTCTGACATATTCAGCCCCCCAAAACGTAAAATCTGGTGGCAGGTCTATCACGAGAAGAGGACCCACAAAAAAAAAAAAAAAGTCTCAAAAACCCATGCCTGAAAAGAGACAGCCGGTCTACCATTTTGGGTTGAAAATGGCCACTGCTGCGTCATTTTGTCCATTTCAAAGAGTCTGTCAAAAACAAACTCCCTCAAACTCCAGGTTGTGTTGAATATTTGCTAAATCTGAGCCGCATCTACGAACCAAATGTGTGCCGCTAACTTTCGAAGGGTTTGCATTTTCGCCAGTTAGCGAAGTTTGACTTTACGACGCAAAGCTTTTTCTCCCGCATTGAGATGAGCCGCAGCTCTCCATTACAACACAGCTCACATTTCAGCACGTCAATAATTTAAGAGACAACGACGTGTTTGAGTCCCAGGGCTGTGTGGCTCTAGTTAGTATTTAATGTGCCTTTATAGAGGGCCAACGCACTTTATGAGCCTTTTATTTTACAGTTTCTGTGTATACAACGTTGAGGCGCGTTGTGTTCTTTCAACTGCTTTTGTTAGGCCTCAAAGAGGATGAGGATGACGTGTAACCCTTTGTAACTTCCTCAGCAATACCCTGCAAGAACTTTGTCAGGTAATTGACTTAATTAGTGCAGCCAAGTCCAAATCAGCCTCGTACTCCCACCCCAGCCCCCCCGCCCCCCAAAAAATCCAACTTTACAGCCAGCGTGTGGACTAACCTTTGTGTTGACGTGGCTGCTGCAGAGTGCCTCGTTGTTGGCCTCGAGAGTGCGTGCTTTACCCAGAGCGCCAATCCGATAAGGCGTTCCCTCCCTGAATAGCAGAAGAAACGGAAGGTTGACCAGACATGTCGAGAAGTCATTTTTGCGTGTTAACGTCCAAACTGTGCTTCATGTGAAGTTTTTGCATAATTTTTGGGAATCAAACCGCTGTTATTTTTGATGAACACTTTGGCCTACTGCGTTACGTAGTGACTTTGAACTCAGTATTGCTCCTCGTCTTGTGAATTGTGCTCTACTTCGAGTCCTCTGACAACTTGTTTCCGGGTGAGGGGGCACGGAGAGGCTTTTACCTTTCTTTAAAAGCCAACTCCCCTTGATGAACACTTAGGCCTACTTCGCTACTGTCATCAGTGACTTTTTTTTCCTCTTTTTTGTTTTGGGCGGTGGAACTTGATGTTGCACGACTTCTGAATGGTCAAGTGTGTTGTTGTGAACATTAGAGGAAGTTCTTTGAGGAAATGGTTTGTTTATCAGAAGTTGAGACTCGTGTAAATGCGTGTGGACCGAAAAGGCCTCGCCACACCTCATTGTGAGTGTGTGTGTATGTGTGTGCGCGCTTCCAGAAAAGGGTGTGTCCGCCTGCCTGGCTGAAAGGGAGGGAGGGGCGACTCCTCCCTGCTCCCCCCCTCCCACCCTTGCTCTCATTCTTTGGCTTGTTATTCCTCGCCGGCTCCTCATTCCCTCAGTTGGAAGCCTCGACATTAGGCCTCCTTTTTTTCCCTCCCCTCTCTCTCTCTTTTTTTTAATATACTTTCTCTGCCTTTATCAAAGTGAGTTAAATGTTCATTTCCTACCCTGTCCTCAACTTTTCTACCTTCCCCCTTTGACCATGACACCATCTTCTTCTTCTTCTGTCAGAGGAGGAGCGGTGCCCAAAAGAAGAAGAAGAAGCCGTCGGTCACCGCCCTGACGCAGGAGGCCACGCCGCCCTCGCCGGCCAAGGAGGAAGAAGAGGAGGAAGAGGAAGAGGAGGCGCCAGACATGCCCTCAGTCCAGATCAAAGCTGAGCCAGAGGAGATGGAGTGCACGGTGAGGAGGAGGAAGAGGCGTGGGTGTGGTCAGGTGGTCCATCTAGCCGTTAGTATCGAGTGGTTGGCGTTGAGCAATTAGCATCTAGCCCTAAGCATCAAGCGGATAGAATGTGGCTAGTGTGCGGCAGTTTTAGTGTTTACTGTTTTTATTTCATTGTTGTAGCTGTTTGGTAGTTATTTGTCTTACATGAGATTTTTATTGATGTACAGCACTTAGTTTCAGCTGTAGTTGCACAAAAAAAAAAAAAATTCAGTTCAAATGGGTTGGCACCTATCAGTTAGAATAGCTAGCAGTTAGCATGAAGCGGAGGGAATCGAGTGGATTGAATCTCGTGGATGGGAGCATTTATTGGTTAGCATCCTGTAGCTAGCATCTCCAAGTTTCACAGCCAGTAGTGAGTATGTACTGGTTCGCCTGTGTTGGCTAGAATCCACCGGTGAGTGGTTAACATCAGGCGACTAGGAAGTAGCATCTAGCGGTTAGCATCAACAGCACGGCCGTTAAACTCAAGGCGAGCGGATAGGATAGAGCAGGTGACTTCGAGTGGTCGGCATCTAGCAGTTAATGTCCCGCGGTTAGCCTCAATCAGATGGAATCAAGTGGCTAGGACAACCGTGAGCGCCTTGAACAGTTAGCATCTAATAGTTAGCATCCAGCAGATAAATGCAACTGTATATAATCTATTGAATAGGACGTAGCAGTTGCCATTCAGCCGTTCGCTCCTAGCAGTTAGCATCAATGTAGCAGAATCAAGCGATTAATCAAGTGGGCCGCATCGAGCCGCTAGCGTCAAACGGATAGCATTTAGAGAGACGCTTCTTCCAGAGATTCCCCAAATGGTGGTGCGCAAGATGAAAAGTGCCGACGCTTGTGACGGAATGTGAGAATGTGGGATGAAGACGCCCAGCCATGTTCTGATGGCGAGATAAGTACACAAGGAAGTCGGATGATGTTTGCTTTGCATCATCATCCCAGTGCCGAGTTTTTCCCATGTTGGCCTCTACAAGCTGGCATTTTCCTGCCTTTTTGTTCTATATAAAAGGACCTGACGTGATATGAAGGGACAGAGCCAAGGCAGCAATTTTCTGGCTTCAGAGGTAGTATTAGGACCGTAGCAAACCCTGCACGGCGCCTGCAACCACTTTCGCGCTGCCAGTGTGGCACTTTCTCATCCGGTATTGCTCCTCTGTTTAAACAGCAGCAATACGGAATGAGGGGCCAAATTTGGCAATTTTCCAATTTCTGAGGTAGAATCAAAGCGTGACGGAGTGTAAATGGTATTCTGTGATACAAGCACGGTCTGATAAGGTTGACTTTTGGTGAAGTATAATTATCCAGGTGGTGGCAATTCCGCCTCACAGTACAGAGGAACCAGGTTCGAATCCAGGCGCTGGCCTTCCTGTGTGGAGCTTGCCATGCTCTCCCCGTGCCTGTGAGGGTTCTCGGGGTACTCTGGTTTCCTCCCATATTCCACAAACATGCACGCTCGGTTAATTGAGCACTTCAAATTGTCTAAGTGTTATTGTGGGCTAAATGGTTGTTGTTCATCTAGGCGTGCCCTGCGATCGGCTGGCAACCAGTTCAGGGTGTACGCCGCCTGCTGCCCCAAGACAGCTGGGATAGGCTCCAGCACGCCCGCGACCCTCATGAGCATAATGGCCTCAGAAAATGGATGGACGGATATTTATCTTGGATGAAAAGTTCATCTTGTGGAAAATGTAATGACACTTTTACACAAAGACAAACGCCCCTTTGTACCCCGGCGCGTAGCGATTTTAAACCGAAGAGTTCCCCAAGGCTCTACACTCGGACCCCTTTCATTTCCATCCAGTCACAATCACATGATACTGTCAAGGCTCAGTCAGTCAGCGAATGCATCATCTGACAGGGTTAGCGTGGCCCAAGTTACATATGAACCCAAAAGATGATGACCCTCGCGTCCAAAGGCCCGCAAAGCGACCGTCCGGTTAAAGCAAACGTCGGGTTCAAAGTTCACTCTGCGGGCCTAACCGTCAATGCCACCAGGCTCTTACTTCCTCCTCCGCCACCATTCTTCTTCTAAAAAGTCCTTGCCTAGGATGTGTCGAAGGGAGCCGTCGAACTGCGCTTCCGCCCGGTGTCACCGTGGCAACCGCGGCAGCTACGGCAGGAGTTGCCCAAAAAGACTCCCAGACCCTCCCCCGTTCCCACCCCACCTCCCTCCGCCACCTTTTTCCACTTCAGCCAACGACACACACACACACGCACACACAAGCACACAGAATAGCTACCAGCATAGCAAATTGAATAGCTCCGTAATCTCTCTCTCTCTCTCTCTCTCTCTCTGGCATACACACTCGCACAAACAAGGCCTTCTGTGTGTGTGTGTGTGCGTGTGCACATAAACAAGTCTGTTGTCCTCCAGCAAACAAGAGTAGTCATGCACAACGATGGCAACACGCACACACACACACACACACACACACACACACACACACACACACACACACACACAAACACGTGTTTGTGTCATGAGAGGTTAGCAGCCTCGCACTTGAGCCAGGAGGCTTTTTTGCTTATGTGTGTGTGTGTGAGACAAATCAGCAAAAGGACACAACATGCACAATTTTTTTTGGGGGGGGGGGGGGGTAATGGGAAAGGCGCGGCAGCAAATGTGGCTACGCCTAAGCTGGTGCGGGCTGATGATGTCATCACTCACAGATGGTACGTTCGGGACCAATGGGAGACTTCAGATCTCCAGAGGAGGAGAAGGCGCAGGGGAAAGACATCCCGATTGATTTTACCACGAAAAAAAACTGCAAACCCAGCGATGATGGCCATGTTTGTATGAATGGCGGCACATTTTTGGTGCAAAATGCTTCTGAACTCTTGCTACAGTGATCCCCCCCATCCATTGATATATCCAAACAAAAAAAGATTTTTTTGGGGGGTATTTCAAATTTGTACCTCCAAATATTGTGAGTTCCTTTGGAGGGTGGCTTAAACCACAAACAGTTTTGGACTGTAGTTTTTTGTGATTAAAAGTAGAATTAAATGTTAACAAAAACTCATGACAATACAAGCTTTTCATCAGACAATACCGTCATAATGCAACAAAAACATTTATCAATGTGTTGTTGTTTTTCCGGTTGCTACGCAGAAATACGTGTTTCACTTTACCAGATAATAATATCCATGGCAAAAAAATGAAATGACAAAGCATGAACTGTATTTCTGAATTTTGTCAGACACAATCGATAATACAACACCCCCTTGCCAATTTTATTTTTTCATCCAGGCCACTTTTTTGGGTGCGCTTTCTTGTGATTACAAAATGACATGGTGTGGAGTGATGACTTGGCTTTGAACCGCCTCACTCGCTAACAAGCCCGGGCATGCCACCTGCGGGGTCTCAGAGTTGAAACTGCAGTCCATCACATTTAGCAGAACAAACCATGTGACAGATAAGGAGGAAATCAACATTTGTCACTCACTAATCTTAACGAAGCCGTCTGATTTTTACACGAGCAACAACAAATCTAACAGCGTTTCTCACATTTTTACTAATTATGGTGTGGTTTTACTACAAATTGCTACAAAATGTCTTTATGCCATAGATTTGCATCCTGTGGATGGTACAGCATTTTTTTTTCTTTTTGTAGCACGAATGTAGCAGGCCTGGCCACTGAATTTGCACCTTAATTAGTAAAAAATGTGACAAAACTTGTCGGACGTTGATGCAATGTGGTAGTGACTAATGGAGGTCATTTAGTGCAGCGCAGACCTCCACTATCATTTGGAATAAAATGGGTACCAAGAATTTTGTTGTATTTTGCATAAAAATTACACCGATTTGTGGAATTCATTTTTATTTTGTTTGTTTGTTTTATCCTCCTTTTTTTTTTATCTTCTATGTTTGTCTGCGACCATGGCTTGTCACTCACCTGAGTGGAGACCTCAGCCAAGGTTGAACAGAAACAAAAAGAATGGAAAACAAAAATTGTTGCGCGGATTTAGTCGGTTCTCGCACAAGTTTGTATCATAAACATAAGAACTGTTCCAAAAATGATTTGATTTGTTGTTTTTAGCAATGCTACAAAGGCCGTTGGGCGTCACTCAGTTGAACTGTTGACAAAAAAGAAATTATCTCATTCATCCTTCATTCATCTTCCGAACCTAAATTATATCTCGGTGGCACAAATTTGATAAAGTCTTGTACAAAATTTGCAATTAGTTATAAATGGCACAAAAAATTCAATTTGCACCAAAATTGCCCAGCAAAAACATCTATTACACTGTGGATAAACGTGAATAGGCAAAAATTGAGTAGGACTTTGCACAAAAATTGCACCGCAAATAGTCAAAATGCGACCCCAAAAAAATGTCGATTCCTTCTTTCCTCGCTGCATGGTTTGACCCGAAAGTGTTCTTCCCGAGGCGTAGTCGTTGACTTTGAACCGTCACTAAGCAGCGTCAACAGCGCTAATGCTGGATTAGGTAACGTCAGGGTGTGGCTAGCGGGCTACGCTAACAGGTGGGCGAGGCAGGCGGCGGGTGGGCGTACGCCAGGGAGGGGCGGCCTGCTGGCATCTTTTGTGGTTTTCTATCCAAGCCGGCTGTTGTTTTTGCTCACACTGTTTTTCCCTTCTGATAACCGAGCGTAACGGCCACGCCGCTCGGCTGCACAACACGTTGATGAAAATGAACAGACGCGCAATGTTTTCCCTCTCTCAACTCGTGGCCTATTGGTTGGTGCCCTGAGCAGCAAAGATGACAAGGAAGCAAAAGCGAATGCAATTCAGTGAGGTGTTGCTGAAAATAGGTATGCTAAAATGAAAAAAAAAAAAAAATGAACAAGAAAGCTAAAACAATCGAATACAATTACATTTTTAAAAATGTAGACACTGGAAAAAATATGAAAAGAAAAACTATGTAAATCATGTAATTAATAATGATAATAAGCATGGTCGTCATCATAATCGTAAGTAATAATGATCGCATGCTTAAAATTAAAGTGCATATAAAATAATTTAAATATGTTAAATATTTCCTCTTCATAGAATCAATATTTTGCTGTTAAAAAAAACCAAATACCAAATAAATAAATAAAGCATTTTAATCAATTAAAGTGTGTACTAATTACATGCATGCATGCATGCAAAAATAATTATAAAAGCCTCCAATAAAGCATGTCTTTCTGTACTGTGCGTATTGGCCAATCAGACAAAAGCGGGCGATCTTCAAGAGACAAGAGCCCAAATGTTCACTGCGTGAAAGGGTATCCTGCCTTTGCAGGGTCTCGGTGTAAAAACTGATCAGTTCCACATTTTCATCTGTGGCCGGCGCGGAGCGATTGCAAGGCGAGGGACATGGTTGACCCACTTTCTTAATCGCGTGCCACAAAATGGCAGCAAAGCAAAACCTACATGGGCGGGGAAGGGTGTGGTTGGCGCAGCCGAGCGGGACACGGAGGGAGGGGGTGAGAAAGGTGAGCGAGAACGGACGAGGGTGTCGCCGGGGAAGGGAAAGGAGTGCCACAACATGGAGGCGGCTGATAGCTCCCCAGTTTCCATGGCAACGCGAGGCCCTTTTTTTTTTCCCGCCCACACTTCCCCCTTCGTTTTCTTTCACCACCACACCTCTTTCCTCTTCTATCGGCATCCTCAACTTATGAAAAGGAGGGAACTATTTTTTTTTGTGCCCAGCCCTCCGGTTGTCCCGCGTCACCCGATCTAAAAGGGCCAAGTTGAGGCCTCGCCCTGGCCCTCGCCCAGAGCCAAGCCACACTCAACTGAACTGGAGTGGGGCCAGCTTCTTCTTCTTCTGCTGCTGCTCCTTTTTCTAGTCTACACCCCCCCCGCCCCCCGCCCCTCAGCCTGCTTTCTGGTTGCATCCCACACAGCGGGCCATTGTTTCCCTGCGAGCGACATGCGGGAAACGCAGGCCTCGCCAGCCGGGGAAAGTCTCGGTTAGGATTCGGCTCCTCGCCGATGTTAAAAGCGACGACATGTCGTCATGTGCCGGGAAAGCAGTCGGAATCTTAGCGGAAGATTGGAATAGCGAGAAACGCAAGAAAATGCTATTATACGAAATTGTTTAATCTTAAGAGAATAAGACAAACTATTATAACTATAAATACATACGTTGAGGGGAAAAATGATCAGTGTATCCTTTTCTGGAAAAAAATGGTAACGTTGCAAGAATGAAGTTACTTTTGTTCAAGAAAATGTGCCCAATATTTCGATAAAACGCTCATTCATTTATTACTAATAATAAAGAGTTCGAATGTGAAAAGTACTTTGATATTTTGGGAAAAAGTCGTAATCTGTAGAAACGACATAATAATACGACAGTATGAGAAAAAGTGGCCTTTTTTTCCACAATCTTACAAGGATGAAATGGTATTTTAATACAAAATATTGATGACAAATACCAAAAATAGTTGGGATATGGTAATAGTTTTTTTTTCCTGCCCAAGAAAAAAAAGTAAACAGTTTTGCCCAAAAAGTGCCATTAGCAAAAAAAAAATAAAATAAAATAAAAGCATGATAACATTACAAGAATAAAGTGTTTTTTTCTAGGATAAAATGCACCATATCCCGATCAAAAAGCTTCTTTTTTTTTTTTTTCTCAGGCCGACGTCGGTGACGAGCGTTCCCACCAAACCAACCCCGACGCGTGGAGCTGCAAGGCCGAGCCGTGCTCGCCGAGCCAGTGCCCGGCCGAGGACCAGACGGAACCGGTGGACCTGTCTCTCCACAAGCCTCGTTCGTCCTCGCTGCCCCCCGCCGCCGCCGTCAACGTGCCCGTCAACCCCGCGCCAGGAAGCGGCCTCGCGCAGCCCGGACTCACGGCCACGCCCGTCACCTCCAACGTACAGTCCATCGGATCCATGGTGACTCGCACCTCCCACACACGCGTCAACAAAGCTAGCCTGCTAGAACTGTCGGCTAACGCACGTGCACCGCCCAGGTTCTATCGCCGGGCTCCATTTTGGCCACGCAGGGCGCGGGCGGCCAGCAGATCTTGCACGTCATCCACACAATCCCGTCGGTCAGCATGCCCAGCAAGGTGGGGCAGCTGCAGACCATCCCCGTGGTGGTGCAGTCCTTACCTGTGGTCTACACCGCCGTGCCCGCGGACGGCGTCGCCGCCGCCACCGCGGCCATCACCGTGCCGCTCATTGGCAGCGACGGACGGTCGGAAGGCTCCGGTAAGGAACGTCGGGGCTGGGTTGGACACGCTTTCGGTTGCGCCTTCTCTTTGAATGCATCTTGACTTCTGAGTTCACAATTTAGCGCGGCATTCGCTGCAACGTCCCTCCATCTGCCAGAAAAAAAGACAAAGAGCATCTCGTTTGTCTAGCAGCAGCTCATAAACTTTAAATAACTTCACATATCGGTCATTCCCCCCCACGTTTGATCTGAGCTAGTCGTTGCATTAATGCGTATGTCATCTCAAGAACTTTGACAAAGATAGAAGTAACCGCTTGAAGGTAGCTAAAAAAGTAAAAAAAAAAAAACCCAGAACAAATGCACATATTACTTCTCAAAATAACAGCTTAACGATATCATCGTAACGTAGCGCGAGGTAAGATAGTGCTACGATCACGTAGCCGAAAAGTAGCGTGGCCTAATATGAAGTTATGTCAAGTAGGGTGTGCCCCGCCCACTCCCCAAAGACAGCTGGGATGGGCTCGGGCACGCGCGCGACCCTCATGAAGTTAAGCGGCTCGAACAATGGATGGATGGAAGAGGCGTCGTTTTGGCTGGAGGCAAAGCATCAAAGCGTAACCGATTCCTGAAAAAAAAATGAAAGCTTTCCATGAGCGACCGCTTCATTTAACCGAGCGTAGCTCTGAATGTTCGCCAAACACGTGCCAGCTCGCTTACTGTTTGTACTGAGGGAGTGCACCATTAGATACCCGACGCGTTATATTTATTCATTTTAGTCGAAGATCTTGCGGCGGCGTGGGAGGTGCTGAGGCAGACAGGAAGTGAGGGTCAAGGAGGGAGCGCCTGTCTTTTTTTTTTTTTTTTTAAATGGCACGATGTCAGAGAGGGAGTGAGCGAATCATTGTCTCCAAGGAGCAAGAACACTTCTTTTTTGCTCCGTGTGTGTGCGTGCACGCTTTTAGCGTGCCACACCCTCGATCCTTCCACCGCCTCCGTGCAAGGGGTGGACGTTGTTTATCCTGCAGGGTGTAACGCTTTCACTCAACTATTAATCCTTCCATTTTCAGTTGACGGTACACTTCACCTCTTCATATTTCAATTTAGAACAGCAGGTCATATGTAAGACCAAGTTACGGAACTTGAGGTAATATAGCGTGAAGGTCATGGAGCTGGTGCAGCGTAAGGTAACAGGGCGCAGAAAAAAAGCAATGCGGCGCAAGATAGCCTAAAACCGAATCGTGTTCACAATACCGCTTATTCTGACGAGAGTCGCAGGCGTGCTGGAGCCGAGCCGAGCTACCGTAAGGCGGCGGGCGGGGCACACCCTGAACCGGTTGCCAGCCAATCGCAGGGCACGGGTAGACAAACAACCTTTGGCACTCGCCGTCGAATCTAAGGCCAATTAGCATGATCAATTACCCTACCGCGCAAGTTCGGTAGCGCGGCATAAAGCAAACGGTAGCGTCGCGTCGATGTAGCCAAACGGAATGCGTACCCGTACGTCGAGTAACGGGCACGACGTAGTGTAGCGTAACATGAAGGTAGCTCAATCTATAGGCAGTCCAACGGACATATAGCGTAGCCAAAATGTAACGTTACTTAATGCAACGTAACGTTTATTTCGGGTGTTTTATTACATATTTTCAGTGGCGCAGCCACGCCACGTCACTTCAAAGTAGCACATCATCGTATAATGCAAATGTAACAGACTAACATAGATGAAGCCTCAATGTAGCATAACCCCAAGCTAGCATACATCTAGCATAAACCTCTTGGAGGTAAACGTAAAAATAGGGCACCGTCTGTATTTTAATATTTCTAATCTTGCACTTTTTTTCGACTTCCTCAGTGCGCATTAAGCCCGGTTCAACCTCTCCGGTGGAATATCACAGCGACAGCGACGCCGAGAGCGGGACCGAATCTGGATCGGCGTCACTCAGCGCCCAGAGCCTCGACGCAGGGTGAGCGCACGCTGCATTTGTTATCGTTTGCATTACACGTAAATATGCATTTCCAAGGTTTGGATTTGTTTGAGTGCGTGCGTGCGTTAGTAAGTCAGAGCGTCGTCTTCACACCTATTTGGGCGAGGCTTTGCAACGTTAACAGAAAGTGAGGGCGTGGACCTTGGAGTTTAGCCGTAATCTGACGTGTGTGTGCGTGCGCGCGCCACACCTTGTTTTCCAAATTGCCTCACACTGACCTTCCTTGATCGGGGTCATAGAAGAACAAAACAAGCAACAAATAAAAGGGTATAACACTTGATCAAATAATCAACTACGTATTTAACTGATGAAAATGAAGAGTAAATAAAGTCCTGGGGGGGGGAAAACTCAATGAATGATAAATGAAAGACTAAGAACACAGACATAAAAAGATTATAAATACTAATTAATTCGGTAAAATTAAAAAAAAAAAAAGCCTTAGAACACAAAATAATTTTTAAAAATTACAGTGTGTATATTAAAAAAAACTATACGGACAAAAATAACTTGCCCGAAGTGAATCCAAACAAAGTGAAAGACTAAAAATAAATAAATAAAATAAAAACCAAAATATAAGAACCGACAATGTAGAAAACGGATTTGAAACATAAGATAAATCATGACAAAATGATACAAGACAAACAAAAAAAACTTCATTATACAGACAACTTGATCTTTTAATTGATAAAAACTAAATTATGTATAAATATGTGCCCTTTTATACAAACAAACCAACCAACTAAAACATCATGGCCAAACTGGGTTGTGCCTTAAGTGGCGATTTGGCGCCCCCCGGTGGCGTTTAGGACTCACTGTCTACTATAGTTCTCATTTTAACATTTGTGCACGATTCATTATTTCAGTCCACTTATGTTGCCCTCCGCCGGCCCTCAGGTCGGTGTTGGACTTGGAGCCTGCAGACCCCGACTCCCCGGATGTCAAGAGGCGGCGGATCCATATGTGCGACTACGAAGGCTGCAAAAAAGTCTACACCAAGAGCTCGCACCTCAAAGCTCACCGACGGATACACACAGGTCAACCAACGCGAGTTCTGAATCCAAGTCCTTTTCTTCACCGAGCTCGCCGGTCGGCCGCTAGCCCCAGAAGCTGACGTGAGAGCATAGCAGCATTGGCATCTTTGCAACGGCGTAATTCACGGCCACCCCCCCCTCGAGTCGACAACAGAATTCAAGATTATGAATATTGGCACCAAAACATTCAACCATTTCAGAGCCTAACGCTAACACATCACGTGAAACGCCTTGGGGCCGGCGAACAAATGAACGGAGACGTGACACTCATTCTAAACCTTCTAGAAATTGCAAACTCAAGTGGTGTACTTCCTGGTACGAGTGCGCGTCCACTAACGTTGTGCCCTCTCCGTCTCCCCGCGCAGGCGAGAAGCCGTACCATTGCACCTGGGAGGGCTGCACCTGGCGTTTCGCCCGCTCCGACGAGCTGACTCGGCACTTCCGCAAGCACACGGGCATCAAGCCCTTCCGCTGCACCGAGTGCGACCGCTCCTTCTCGCGCTCCGACCACCTGTCCCTGCACCGCCGCCGCCACGTCATGATGTGAACTCTTTTTTGGCTATTTGGGCGTCATTTCCTTTCGGGGGCAGGGGGAAGGGGGTTCCCTCCCGCCGGCCGCCGACAAAACAAACTGCGCTACTACAGTTCAACGGCTCATCTTCTGCAGGTATACCGGGCATTCGAGGAGGTTGGCGATTTTTCTCCCCGCTCATCCGTCCATCCTTGTATCCAGACATTTTATTTTTTTTCTCCCTTCAAGCGTTACATCGGGATTTCTCCTCATCGGCTGCTCCTTGCTCGCTTGGGATGCGGCGTTTCATTTGAAAGACTTCCGGATGTTTCTCTTGGATTTTCTTTTGTGGTAGGAATGCGCAGTCCTTGAAAATGCATTTCACGCCGCAGCACGGGTGATGAAAGAGGCGTTTCCTTCTTGGGGCGCGGCATTTAATTTTTAGGATCGAAGCAGACGCCTGGACAAGCCGACTTGTCTTTCCGCCATTTCTTTTTTTTTTTTTTTTTCATAACAAGACCGCCCAACCTATTTAATGCATTTATCAAGCTGTCTCACGGCAGCGCAGGAGATGTAAAACATTTTTTTTCAGCGTGGGTTGCGGCATTTCATTTTTTGGGGTAAAATTTGACGTCCGGACAACCAGGTGTATGGTTTTTATTGTTGTAGGACTGTCTGACCCTCCGAATGCATTTGTCAAGCTGTTTCGATGCAGCACAGGAGAGACAATGATTTCATCCTCGGGATGTGGTGTTGAATTTTTCGATCTTAAAAGTTGACGAGCACAGATGAGCACATTTTATCGATTTTCCTGAAACGTATCCGGTGGGACTTGCAAATTTGGTGTCAGGCTGCTTCACTGCACTCCATCTTATGGAAGACATTCGTGGCATTCTCATGGCGCGGCATTTACTTTTAGATGGTCAAATTAGATGTCCGGAGAATTACATTTCTTCACTTTCTAGCGGCTTTTGTAATCCGACTTCCTAACCGTGTTCATTTATTTGTCAAGCTGTTTCACTGCAGCACAAGCGACACGACGCGTTTTTCATCCATGGGGCGTGGCGTTGAATTTTTACGATCAAAAATAGACTTCCGGACAACTGCATTTCTCATGGATGTCATTCCATTTCCCATTACAATCCCAACTCTCAACCCTGTGAGTTTAGTTCCTGCATTTGAGTCTGCCAAGCTTTTTTTTTTTTTTTCTCTCGGGTGCGGCGTTTAATTATGCCATCTGAAAGCAGATGTCAGGACCCCCCCCCCCCCCCGCCACCCCAAAATCCCCTTTATCTATTTGGCACACTATGAAAACTGTGAACTTTTCAAACAATTTTCACGTCGCCTACTTTTCGCATATCCTCCCGCGCACACTATCATAAAAAAACAAAAACAGTATTTGTGTGTTATTTCTCTCTCCCTTGTGACAGAATTGGCTCTTTTTTCATCTTTTTAGACGATTTTTGGCCGTCTTTTAAACGCTGTGAATTAGTGGTCGGCGGAGAAGTGAAAATTCTCTCACAGGGAAATTCGGGAGCTTTTTTTCGCGCTTTGCCAAACGGTTCATGCATGTTTTTTTGCCCCCCGTGTGTTCGTGCGCGTTTATGTTTTGCGACAAACACGTTTTGGTTTGTGGGTTTTTTTCCTATTTAACGAGCGTCTTTTTCGGGCATTCGGACCTCCTGCCCGTTGAGCCTTAAGAACCGAAGTTGACCGATTATCGAATAAAACATCGTCAGAGATTCTCTTTATTGCGAGATTTTGAGTAAAGTACAATCAAGTGGGCCGGGATGTTTCTCATGCTTCCTTTGAAGAAATTTTCGCACATTTCCTCGTTAAAATAAATAAATAAATAAATAAATAATTCTCCTGTCTGGGTTTTCTCAAACGCAGCACAAGCCTCCGCTGACCGAATAAAACGTCCTCCGAGATGCTCTTGGAGGTGGCGACATTTTTTCGGAAAGTAAAAACAGCTTGTGCTGCATTCAAAAAAACTGGGAAATTTCCAATCTCCGATCAAAAAAAAAAATGGTGAAATTTCCCACTTTTGTTGAACGCAGCTTCAGCAAAAAAAAAAAAAAAAAAAAAAAAACACCTCAGACACTCCAGACTTCTGTCTTAACATGAAAAAATATTCAATTTTTTCCCCCTTGAAGGTACTTTAACGTCAGTTCCAAAACACGTGAGCAAAACATTACATGCATTTCTAGTACCGTTCTTACCGACTTTGACGAAAACAAACAAAACAAAAAAACGATCCGAAACAATTCTCGTTCGGAGGGATTTTTGTTGGCATATTTTTATTTATTTTTTTTGCTTGATCTGACTACCACAGAAACATTGAAAAAGCACATCTTTGTAGAAGAATTTATGCATTCTTTTGTAAACATTACGGATAATGACAACAACAAAAAAATAATAGTTAAAAAAATAGAAATCCATGTACATAAATGTATATAATCAAAAAGTAAACGTAACGGGTGAAGTTCTATTTTTAACACTGACTAGATAATGTGAACCGCCTCCCTCCCTCTTCTTCTACTTTGTTGGTTTTCTTCTTTTGACACCTTTTTTGCTTGTAGTTTCTTACAAATGATAAAAATAAGAAGAAGAATACTATTGGTCCCACTTGTGTTGTGCATACTTGCGTTGCATGGAGAGTCGGCCTCTTGTTTTCCGATAGTGACCTTGGTGAGCATGTCACTGTGCGCACTAGTGTGTGTGTGTGTGTGTGTGTGTGTGCGCGTGTGAACTTGTGTGACTTTTTGTAGGGGGGGAAAAATGAGTCGATTATAGAAATAAGAGTTTGTTATGATCATCCCGCACAAAACCTTTAAGAAAAAAAAAGTTGCGTGTTGGTACCGATGTTTGTTATAGTGACAACAAGCCAGTGGTTATTACTTTGACAATTTTGTGTACCAAGTTTACCAAATTATTTTCGTTTTGTTTTCTCCCATTTTTCTAAAACAAGAAAAAAAAACACATTTTAACAATTGACTACATGGGTGCTACATGCTAACATGTTAGCATCTAGCCAACATTTGTCATTTTCTGAGTTACACAAATTTCCACAATGCTACATGCTAAGATGTTATCATTCATCTGTGAATTAGCCTGGCTTTATTTTTTTTCCCCTCAGTTTGTGTTATAGCGAGGTAACGCTAATAGTCAGCATTTTGACTATTTGGGTTATGCATGTAATGGAACAGAAACACTTTTGAACAACTGCCTAACTAGTGGGGGTGTTACATGCCAACATGCTAGCATAAAGCCACACTTGAGCCACAAGGGTTTAATACAAAGATGTTTTTTTCGTAAAATGATTCATTGTGTTGCATTCACATAACGCTACATGTGTTTCAATGAAGCAACACGAGCTTTTAGAATTTTGACAATTTCATGGACCAACATTGCATCGATTTTATGACTTTTTTTTTTTTTTACATGAAACAAAAACACATTACAACCGTTATGACTCATGAGCGTGGGTGCTAAGCGCTAAAACGGTAGCATTCAGCCACAAGTGACAAAATGATTCATTGTGTTGCGTTCAACTGATGTGTTAGGCTAACAGCTAGCATGGTACATCAATAGCGCAACATAAATCACATTTTTCACAAAACAAAAATAAACTTTTCAAGTATTGGCTACGTGTGTGCTCCCCGCTAGCAGCATAATTTCTATTTAAAATTCTCGAGACAAAACGCTAATGATTGGTGTACTGATTTTACATCAAATGTTTGTCATATTTCATCCATTTTCATGATTTTTAAAATCACATTGCTCCAAAACAGGAGCTACCCGCCTTTAGTCATACATACTAACATAGCTTCGGTGAAACTATTTTGAATAATCGTATGTTGTTTCTGTAACAATAGTGTCCGAATCTCATTGGATCACGATGTTCGTGGTTTCTTTTAGCTCATGCTAATGATATATATATATATATATATATATATATATATATATATAGCAAGCATGTTTAGCTTGTGTAACTTATTCCGTATGTTTGACAAAAATATTTTAAATAGTAAAAGTTTAACGCCGACTTTCAGGTGCTGACTGCATATGAGTGCCTCCTACTCGCCACTTTTATCTTTCATTTTTTCCCCCTCCCTGTTGAATGCAGTAACTTTTTGTGGGCCAGTACTCTTTATTTTCTCAGTGCAATGCAGTTGTTATGGTTATAATAATAATAATAATAATAATACGTGGCTATAATAATAATAATAATGATATCATAAGATTATTTTCTTTTGTATTTGTGTACAGAACAAAAAGGTGTAAAGATGGATGAGGAAGGCCAAAAAAAAAAAAAGTGAGCTTTGCGATACTGTGATTCTGGTGTTTAAAAGTCCTTTTCTGTATACTTTTTGTGATGATTACTCCTCATCCTCCCTTCTTTTCTTTTTTTTTTTTAGAATAAACATGTTTTCGGTGCAATTTACTTGCTGTTTCTTATCGCTCCCTTCGTGTGTGTGTGTGTGTGTGTGTGTGTGTGTGTGTGTGTGTGTGCGCGCGCGCGTTTATAAATGATGCAGGAAAAGTGAAAGGAACAGTTGTAGTGAGGCGTGAATGCCACCGGGGGTCGCTGTGGACAAAGCGAATGAGATGTTCCCTGAAGTCAATTGATCAAAACAATTCAATCGATCCATCTTTATTGACAGTGCTTTCACAACAGCTGCAGCTGTAACAAAGCACTTTCCAGAAGTAAGATGCAGCGACGGTTATTCTTTTCAGAGGATCAAGGAAATATGCCTGTGAGTGTTACATGAGCTGTCTATATGTGTTGCTTGATGCTATTGGTTAGCCCGTCTGTGGCGCTTTCAAATATTAACATCACGGTAATGGGTCAAACTATTTACTCAAGCAATTATTTGAAGAACTTTTTTTAAACTTGTACTGGAGTTATTATTCTGAAGTAACTTGTATTCTTGACTCTATATTTTTATTTGAGTGCCATCATCACGAGCAAGCCGCTTTTAATGCAGCGCATCACTGTGCCGTATGACTGACGGGTGGGGCAGGGCATGTCCCGACAAACGCTGCCGCTGAATGACAGCTTGATGGCTTTGGTTTCTCAGCCTCTCACCCGGAATGCACTTGCACTGATATCTTCCTTTTGCCCTCCGTACGCATTACATGACATGTGGAAAAGTGCAGCTTCCCGTTCTGGGCTGATGAAGCCATCCAGGAAGTAGACTGAACCCACCATCTTGTTGTGGATTTTCTGCTTAACATATGGGTGGGTATAAAAAGCCACTCGAGTGTTTTTTCCAAATCTTTGATATCTTGCAATGTGAACCACTACGTTACCAAGTGGCCTGCTTAATGGCATTCTGTTCTTTACTGTTCAAGGTGTTCTATTACTTCATTATACATTGTTTTAACTATAATATGGACCTGTGTTCCTCACGACTGTAACAAGAATCAAAGTCAACTATGGGAACATCTACACCAAGCTATGTCCCCGCTCAATATAAAGTTCTGTACTGTAATGTGGAAAAGAGAGCCGTATGACTTTAAAGAAAGCACTACAGGCACTTTTGCAAAATTAAGGCAACAAGTCCAAACAAGCACTTGACTGTGAGTGCTCAGCAAAAAAATCAAATGAATCAACAGGAACCAAGATTAGACATGCATACATACATGGTGCATAAAATAATTATGAACAGTGAATGCAACAAAACATCCAACCCCCACCCACCCCACATACATAACTTTCCTTTAAAAATATGTTTTTAAAAAACGCTTTAGATTTTTCCTTCGGTGTAAGTGTCTGAATGATGCATGAATGCAATACAAAAGCTTGCACAAACAAGCTCAGCACATGATGACAAAAAAAGAAAGGCAACCAAAATAATAATTGAGGGCGTTGTCCCCGTGTGACCACGATGAGGCGAATCCCACTCAAAACACGACAGTGCAAACAGTCCAATTACAAGAGCAACTCCACCCCGTCTGCATTTCTTTTTGCTTACTTGCTTATGATTATTTATGCCACAATTGTGATTGCCAGAACCAGTTCTTTTGTTTCTTCAGTTCCGCCTGAACTTTCACCAGCTTCCAAAGAAGTCAACATTCAACAAAATTTTACCTATTGCCACTTTCCATCAAACATGCATCTTGATATTTTGCACCCAAAAAAATAATCATCTTTTAACCACTTTTATGTTCAAACGTGAAGAAGTGGTGGGCTCGTCAGTAAATGTTGCCGGTAAGTCATTCGTCACTCTCCAGCGACCGACCCATCTAGCCGTCATTTATTTCAAGCCCAACCAAACTGTCATGATCCGTCAGTGTGATTTTAACCACGCTTCCGTCATTACGATTTTAGGCCCGTCAGCCAGTCCACTCCTAAAACGCTCATAAAGTTTAACATTGAAAATGGCTTACCTTAACCATCGCAATGTGGCCAACGGGTAGAATCCAATCCAAGTGGGTCCAAATAAAATCCAGCGGGCGTCAGCGCCATTCTAATGATGAGGGGACGAACTCTTTGGCGCAAATGGAGCTTATTTTTGTTCACATGCGTAACGGCGTGAGCGACAAACATGCTAAGGTTTCATACGCTACCGAGATGGGCTTTATTGACCGCACTACTGGCCACATTAAAGTTTGAGTTAAAGCTCATTAGCTGGCCAAATTACTTCCGTGTTCAGTTTGACAACCCGCCTTTTCACCCCACGGCCTTACGTACAGAGTTACGTCACTGGGCGCTCCTTTAAAAAGCCAGTACAGTACACGAAAAAAGAAATACCACCACCACCTCCTGTACAGCAACCAAAGCTATTTTCCTTGTTGTACAAAGATCAGGCAATCAAATTAACATCTTTAACATACATACAGCAAATCGTTTTTTTTTTAAAATAAAAACGATATGCTCCTCGGAAATCACAAACACCGCAGCGATTTGTGATTGGATGATGATGTATGCGGAAGTGTTACTGCATCTACATATGTAACAGCTTCCGTCTTTACGAAAATAGGTCATTTTTCTTTGAAAATGTTGCACATAACTCAAATCGTACACCAAGAGGAGCATTTGTAACTCGAGGTTCCAGCGGAATTGTAAATGATCTTTGTGACATTTGTGACACAAACCATTTTTCCAAAATATGTTTTTTTACATTAAAATTTTTTTTTAATTATAATGCCCCTTATAATAAAAAATATATATCAATTTTGTTTTCCACATGAAAACAAAAAACATCTGAGGTTTAAGAGTGATATTGTGCTAAATACTGTATATCTACCAGCTACTGACCTCTTAAAAGACTTTACGTTTTAATTAATAAGTTGGGGTTTTTGGAGAAACAAAAAACATACAATTTTCAGATGAAAGAAGAAACAGTTAAAAATGTGGAGATACATGTGCTTTGTTGGGTAGCGATGCCAGGTGAATAACATTCATAACAGGCTTATTTTAATGGATTTAAGCTAACCATTATTTCCAACGTGAATCGTTGACCCAACTTAACAAAACACAAGAAAGTCACACGTTATCAATTTTTTAATTATCTCATTGCAAAAATTTTTGACAAAAGAAAAACAAAAACCAAAAACTCCACTGAGGCTTTTGACAAAAAAATCCAATTCGACATTAAAATCCTGATGAGACGTCGTAAAAAGCAAAGAAATATTTACAAGAGCATTGAAAATAATTCATATGACACTTTTTGTTGGTTTATATACACGCCGCGCTTGGAGAACTTGAATCCTTGCAAAGCCATGAGGAAAAAAAAAATGTAATTTTAGCATTGAAATAAAAGACAATTTCACCACGTCGATGAATGGCGGGCCCGAAAACAAAATTTTAAAAATGATCTTTTAAAATGACATCGTAAAATCGTTGCCTACACTACTTGGTTGCCATGGAAGCAACCGACACAAACATCAGCTAACAGCTAACGACTTGAGCCCTGTGAGCGCCAGAACAGGCAGAACCAGTCCATGACTAGGTCCCATTTTATGTTACTATAATGACGCACTTAAGGGAAGTTTCTACTTGTATGAACAAAACGTGGAGAGAAAAAAAAACATCAAGTACAAATCTAGATACATTCATTGTTTTTTTGTCCTTTCCTTGCAGACACATATGCACAATAGATATATAAACATTATTTACATGAAAGCGGGGGCGGGGGCGTCCACCTGTTCCTCGGAAAGTACGGACATTTCTCACGAGAGGAAGAATTAGAGAAGACGGAATGTTAAAATGTTTAAAAAAAAGCCACAAAAAAAATAGTTGATAGCCACTTTACAATATAGAGGAATACAAAAAGCAAATTGCTTGATTCGCTCCACCAAGGAAGATTCCTTTTTTTTTTTCTCCTCATTTAAGTTAAAAACATAACATACGTTTTGTAACATAACAGATTTTGAGAAACGTTTGAGGAATGTTGCAGCATGTGCAATACCAGACCCGAACAATTCGGACAAAGACCATGAATTTTTTGGGATAAGAATCTGAGATTTTTGCACTCCATCAGCCACGTGCTTAACTTTTTTTTTCTTTTTTTTTTCCCCCCCGTAATTTGCAAAGCGGCAAACATTTTGACCACATCTTGCGGAAAAGTGTTTTGTGGTTTGGAGAACCCAGAGAAGAAAAACACAGTGAAAATGTTCCGCCTTGTCCGCACTTCCTGCGGAGGATCCCCGGCGCTTTCTCAGTTCTGGTGGCGCTTCATGTGCAGGGCCAGGTGGTCCGAGCGCGAGAAGCAGCGGCTGCAGGCCACGCACTTGAAGGGTTTGGCGCCCGTGTGTTTGCGGTAGTGTCGGGTCAGCTCGTCGGAGCGGGCGAAGCGCCAGTCGCAGCTGTCCCACGTGCAGCGGTACGGTTTCTCGCCTGACAACCACAACACGGCAGCTCAGTCAACTTCAGAAAAACAACCACAGCGGCAGCAGCAAAAACAACTGAAATAGATTGCATGCGTGTTCGATGGAAAAAGTGTTTGCCCGAGATACTACGAGAGAGTGGCAAAGCACTACCACTACTCTTCAACTCACTTAAATATAGTTCATTTGCGCCATCATGCCACAAGGAAGCACTACTTTTCTCTGAATTAATCTCCGGAATTTACTAGTTCCTTGGCAAGGAGATGCTACAAGATGGCGGCAAACCGCCACTTCTGTCTGTTAAAAGCTACCAAACATACGAAGTCCACAAAATGTGAATACGTTATCCAAATAGCTGCGACAAAACATGCTAAGTCACCCATTAAAAAAAAATAAAATTAAATACAATCACTACATTTAGTGAATGAAACAGGAAACTTCTAGTTGCCAAGAAAAGTTTAAGAGCAGGACATTAATCGGTTTCTTTTCTGATTAAACAAAAATTTAAAAAAAGAAAAAGAACGAAAGGTGAAAAATAATGAGCTGGGCTCAATCTAAGCAGACGTGATATGAACCACACCCAAATGTTTGACATTTTAAATGTGCGACTGCCAAAGTGCCAGCTAATCATCAACAAAGACTGAGTAAAAAAAAAAAAAAGAATGTTGAATGGTCTCCTATGCAAACATGCCACAAGGAACACAAAAGATTAAAAAGCAGGAAGAGAGAAAACATAAAAACTCCAAAGAAGATCAGAAAATTAGATATTAATTCAGGTGTGTGACAATCTTGATTTGGGCAGTGAGCAAACAGGCTGACTTTTTTGAAACGTGACACTTTATCCAAATAGTAGCTGAAAATGAGCTAACACACATGCTAACCTCACAGAATGAGAGGTTATTGAGTTCAATAAACAGCTAGCAGATGAGCTGAAACAACCGCTAACTTCTTAAAATATGAACACTTCATAAACTCAAAGAAACATTGTTACCTTCTAAAATATGATAAGTTGACTGAAATAAAATACCAAAGTGTGACACGATCGATTGATCAGATCAACAGATGGCCCACGTGCACTTCCACAAATGTGATTCATTGATCCGATTAATCGCTTGCAAAAAACAACTTTCCCGCATTGTCAAAAACTAGTTTCGTCTTACAGTTAGCAAACATGCAATCGTTCCAAAATGTGCTAATTTCCACAAGTCTGGCCAGTTGGCACGATTAGCAGCTAACCTACGAGCTAACTTATCAAAATGTAATCAGTTCATTTGATTTCCAGCTGGTAAATGGGCTGGCAAATTCAATACCATCCTAAATGGTGATCATTTTATTCAAGAGCTTGTTGCTCAATGAGCTAGCAGGCATGCTAACTATCCAGAACGGGATCGACTGTGATTTTCTGAAGTCAAAGTGGGCTTCCTGGGCTGAGAATCCTCTGACTACAAGGTCCTCCTCCAGTGACCCATTTTATCACCTTTGAGTCATGAAGTGCTCATTGCCGGCGACGATCAGATTAGCGCACGGCTATTGACCAATCAATCAACCAATCACGACATGGGCAGTTGATGGCGGCGACTGGGGAAGTCCAAAGAGCAGGCAGCAGGTGACCGTAATAAACTGACGCTAACGTCAATTTACCATCGTTTCCTTTGGGAACAATAACAAAACAATCAAATATGAGGTGGTGTGTATTGTCAAGAGGGGGCCCACAGGTGTGTTTGGTCAAAAGCTCGGTCGCCTGACACGGATTATTATCCTCCAGGGTGCGCAAATTGGCGGCTGAAATCCGACTCGTGCTGAACAAACACTCTTGGCTGGCGTACTTTTCTAAATCAGACAACAAAAAGGTCAGCTGCCTTTGGGGAGGTAATCGGGCTATGATTTATACATCGAGAGACGGAAATCAGCAGGACTTGGTCCATAAAATGTACGTCCTCTAAACTAGTAAAAAACTTGGGGGCGGGGCATGTTTAGTTGAAATTCTTCAAGGTCCCGTGCAGCATTATAATAGTGTTTTCTTTATAGTTAAGTGTTTATTTGGACTTTTTTGTGAGTTTTAAGTAGTTTTAAGACAGGGTATATTTCAGCAAAAATGCGTCATTTTCTGTCAGCTTTGATATTATTATTTTTTTAATATGCCATGTTTTTACCACAAAAAGTATCAATGACCAGAAAATTGACTTTTTTTTCCATTGACTTGAAATCTGTGTTCATTGTGGGGTTCTAGTTTATAAATAGTTTTGAAGAAATAAAAATGTACATTGACAAAAACATTTTTCTCATACAACTTCACCGTGTATAAGTAGCACTTCAAAATGTCCTTAAAAGGCATTCAAAGCTCAACTGTTTGTACAGGTGGCAAATTAGAAACCTGAAACACTCAACGCGCACGCACTAATGTAGCATGTCTGCGCATGGAAGCGTCTTCTAAAACACAGCAAACACCACAACACAAAACGCCACAAAAGAGCCTCCATCACTCTCTCTGGTGCACACAAAAGGCTTTTTGTGCACTTTTTAAAAGGAGCACTGACGTTTCTTTTCCAATTCGGGGGAGGGGATTCGAAATTTGCACCGACACCGATGTCATCCACTTTTGCTCAAAAGCTACAACGCAAAAATGTAATGTGGGCTTTAGCGTTTCGGGAACAGGGACCCAGGCTGAATCATTATTGGGGGTGAAAAATGTGGTCAAAATCAAAAATTGGTACATCCAGTGTGGTGTTCTCACCCAAATGGAACAGGATTTGAACTAAAAACGGATAGAATATTGTCTCCCCCCCGCCCCAAAAAAAGAAAATGCTCTTACTTTTTTTTTTTTAACTGTATTAATTTGATTTCATTCTCAACCACCATAACTGGTCTGTTATCCCGCCGGAAGAATGGAAGAATATAATGCAGCAAAATTTGGGATGATTTGTTTAGACTTACACACTTACACACTAAAAACCAAATCTACCAAAAAATTAAATAAGGGGGGGGGGGGGGGACATTCCTCCATTCTGGCTCTTTCATTCCTCTGCAGGCAAATCTTGTATCACAATCGTGACACTTTACGACTACCTCCGCACGCTTTTACTGAGGCAAAGAGCAAACACTTAACAGGCCTCTCCAGGACGCCCATAAAGTCTTTATCAGCTCACCTGTGTTTGGAAAGAGGGCTGGGGGGGTTTGGAGTGTGGGTGAGGGTGGGGGTCCAAACACACAAGTCCACTGTCAAGGTTGCACCCCCCCCTACCCCGCTTGTGAACGATTCGCTTCATTGTCACAAAGTCCGTCAAGCTTTCGGATCACCTTGTTGATGTCGACAAAAACAACAAGATGCAAAGCTAAAATAGCACGTGTTAGCAAAAAGTGGGCAATTAGCGTTAGCGATGGTTCTAAAGCAATACGGCAAGAGCAAGCTTAGCTGGCTCATCTCATACAACGATAACAGAAGCAAATGTCGAACGACTGCATCGTTTATATTGAACCAACAATGAAAACAAGTACATTGTCCAGCTTGGAGCAGACAAAAGTGCACCTGTTGCTTTTTGATGGTAAAACGCAGCCCGAGATTCGAACCCAGAAGCCCTCGACTGAGTGGCGGACTCGCTAACTACATGCTGTGTCTCTAAACTGCGAGGCATTTATTTATTTATCGCTTCAAATATTGCGGCACAGACATGAGCGACAGCGTCCAAGCTTCTTCTTTCATTTAGCCATTAGAAAGGACCTCGCCGTTCAACATACTCCGCTCATGAGTCATCGCTATCAACCGAACGGAAAAAAACAAGACGGGACAAGTGCCGTTTTGCAAGTGAAACCTGCCGATGAGAGGCTCTTGACCAGAATGAGGCCTCTGGACTAAATGGTCGTCAATTAGCTAGATAGATACGAGCTACCTACCTTCATAACAATCACAATAGTGATGTAAACAAATAAAAGCTTATATGGGGGCCATCTAACTTTCGTGATAGAGATGGATCGAGTTACAGCGACCAAACTTTTGAGACGAGATGGCTAGCTACACAGATAGATACCGCCGATAAATGCTTATTAAGTGTCTGGTCGTCTTTGATAGGTTAACAGATGTACCTCCATAAATATGTAGACGGATAAATAAATATATCGTACATAGCTAAATGCGAATAAGGCGGCTAAATACTGAAACGACTTTGTGTCTCTTCAAAGCGCTAGCATCGCTACCTCCAGCTACGTTTTCTGTTTTGTGTTTAACTTTCTCACTGCTGCCGTTTACAGTGGGAACTTTCCCACAGGACCCGTCTGCGTTATCTATTTATGACATTTACACTCTTTCAACGCCACATTTTTGCCATCGTGCAAAAACAAACAAACAAAAAAAAAAAAAAAGAAAAGAGAGAGGAGGGAGGGCGATGAGAACCCTATCGAAACCGGCTTTCCCGTGCACATGACTACAACCCCCATCCCCCTTAATCTTCTTCTGAAAAGGCCTAAAGAGCAGGAGTAACTGGTTTTAGCCTCGGCAATTCCTCGTTTCCCTTTCCTCCCGTGCCCACCCCCCTGAGTGCTTTTTCTCTTTCGCCAGGCAGGTACGGACACGCGGCACAGACGGAAAAAAAAAAAAAGACGTGAATTCTTTTGCTATTACTCCAGGATATTAACACACACTTCCTGATGCCCTTATCTGGTGCTTTTTTTTTTTTCTTACCCGTGTGCGTCCTCTGGTGCGCCTTCAGATGCGAGCTCTTTGTGTAAACTTTTGTACAGCCTGGAAAAAAAAGAAATAAATCACAGCGTGAGTCAAGCTGATGGCACAAAAAAAAAACTAACAAAAAAAAAAATAAAACAAGTTGAGCATCTTCTTAAAACAACAACAAAAGTAATTGCCACCTTTGTGGACAAATTTGCATGTAAGAGTGTTTAACCGCGTTTCAAAAGGCGAAGAGTACACGGTGTGCTTGAGACCTCTGCCAAGGAGGAAATAGCTCGTTAGTAGCGTTGAATAGGTGAGATAATGCCCTGAGAAAAATGCTAAAGCTAAACATTTCAATGGTCAAATGAAATTAAAATCTATCATTGAGCACTGTGACTTTACAACAGTCTCGCGATGCTAGCTAGACCGCTCCGCAGGCAGTTTAATCGGGTACACTTCACTAGATAGATCCAAGAAAAGTAGCTCGCTCAGTACCTGGACAGATAGGCAGCTAATTAGTCACAGAGATCCAAGATAGCTAGCTAGTTAATTGACATACTAACTTCAATATATTGACACATAAATGTTAACTCATTCAGTACCAGCCAATTCTAGACCAAGTCTGAAAAGACGTTTAAAAACGTCTTTGGGAGTGAATGAGTTAATTAGGTGGTTAACTAGCTCTCATGGTAGAGAGATCCGAATTCAGGCTCCAGTGAACCTTGATAGGGAAGAGTGAAAATCTGCATATATTGGATGGCCATTATAGATACATTGTGGAAAAAAACAACAACCTTTTTTGTGTGTGTTTTGTTTGAAGCCCCCCCAAATTATTTTGGATGGCAATGCATTTGGGCAAAACTGAGCGTAATAAAGAGGTGTCAAAGGGTAACTGAGAAAGGCGCAAGACCTAGATAGTCGCAGAAATGAATCCTCCTCTTCTCCAGCTCCGGGTTGTTCCGTCGATTGTATTTCGGCCCCGTCAGGACACCCTGGCCGTGCGTCATCAGCATGGCGTGAGGGGACAACCCCGTTACTTTTATCCCACCCACCACGTGCTGTTGGTACGGAGGTGGCGGCTGGCTCGCCAAACACAGCAGATCAGCCTGAGCCTCGGGACTGCCGGGTTGCGAGTTTGGCGGTGAGGGCGGCAGGCTGTGGGGGCCCGCGTGCTGGGCGCCGGATGCCGAGTAGTAACCGTGGTGCGCCCCCAGCTGGTGCTCGGCCAACACGTAGCCGTTGGCGTTGCCGAGGTTCAGCATGGTCCGAGAACCGGACGCCGAGGGTCCGGAGTGGGACAGAGTCATGTTGAGATCCGCCGTGCTGTTGACTGGCATGTGGTAGACCTGCGGCTGGGGGGCCGGCGGCCCTATGTGAAGCTCCGTGTCCAAACTCTGCTGCTGCTGCTGCTGGGACCCGTTGGAAAGGGAGACGCCACTGGAGCTCAGGTCCGGCTTGATGAAAACACCGTTGACCACGGGGGGCACGTTGAACACCGAGGTGAAGTCCGGCAAGGCCTGGGTGCCGGCGGAGGAGCAGGGCACCTCCAGTCCGGGCTCCGTCTTGATCTGCGTCGGGGGCAGGGTCTTCGAGTTGTGGCGGTAGAGGCCAGTGCGTAAATGGGAGGAGCTGGGGAGGATAACGTTGATGTTGAGGCTGTAGGGGGCGCCGGGCTTGTCCTCGGAGAAGTACTCATCCACCACCGAGGCGCTCTCCCGTCTGTACTTCTTGTCACTCAGGTCGATGGCAGGACTCAGCAGCGAGCTGGTGATCTGGGGGAGGTATTTGTCCATCTCCAACTGCGCCTACAAGGACGAGTCACAGACAATCGGAATAAAAACAAGGGGCAAGACCTCGGTGGACTCAAAACTGCCCTGTCAACTTCGTCCTCCATGTCTGCATCCATGACGCCTCTGGTACGGTGGAATGCCGGATCGGTTGCGATGGTAAAGCTAACTCTGCAAACCGCACATTTGCGGGTAGACTTTTGAACCCCCATTCCACACCTGTGTCATTGATGCAGAAGAGAAGCACGCAAAATTGGCTATTAACTCATTCAGTACCAGCCAGTTCTGGACCAAGTCTGAAAAGACGTTTAAAAACGTCTTTGGGAGTGAATGAGTTAAAGGCGGCGTCCCTCGTTCTTCACATTTCTGACACCAAATATAAGTCGCGCGTGCAATTTATTTGATGGGGTTGCGTTTCACAAATTACACCCGGCTCTTCGCAATCATCCAGAACAAGCTTCGTTATCACTCGCTCCATCGGAAGGTCATAAAATGCCGGCGCCAGGCGAATGACCACCGCTTCCTTCGCATTCCTCAGAGCCACAGAGGGCAACGGATGTGCAGATGTGGCCATTTTGTGTCGCAATGGCGAGGAATTTAACCCGCCGGACTGTATGCTGGCTCTCGGTGTCGACTTTGCTTCCTTATTTTCTACCATTTTAGCTCAAAGATGCTTTCCAAAGATGATGATTGCACTAGGTTGCAACTTTAGGTCTTAAAAAACTGTCATTGATAATACGCTGTGCACCCTTTGGCTCAATTGGGCCCGTTTTGGGCCATTTGGGAACCAATGAAAACATCTTTTTTTTTTTTCCATTCCTAGTTATTTACTAGATTGAATCAAACAATTTGGCCAAAGTTAGCTGCAAACACGCTGAAAGGGTAATAAAAACAAATAAATAAATCAAACAAGGCCTGCATCTTGATAACACCGCGTCAGGTCAGTGTTTTGAATGGAGAACAATAGCAGTGAGGTTCCTGCCTTATAAACCAGAATGCTTTGATCTGAACGAACTTGAGGTCACCTAAGGATCAACTGTTAGATGGACCCACCGAATGGAAACTCCCCTTCTCGTCCAATAAAGTCGAATCCGGAGCTGATAAGCGACTCTTACTGTTTTGTTATCATCGGACGCCAGGATTCAAAGCGGGATAAGTCGAGCGCCTTCTCCAATTATTAACCGACTGGATGCCTGGAGACATTGTTCAAACCATACCGAGATGGGTTTTGTTTTCTTGCGCTTAGACCGCAGGTCATTGGCTACTCTGTTCATCCAAAACATTCTTGACTGTCATGCTTGATGACTTCAATAACCTCAGATCAAAACGATGAGCTGCACGAAACATTTGAACCGTTTTGACTACACGGTGTTAGCTAAACCTGCTGATAATCTGACCTGTTTGAGGGTTAACCTTTAGTTTGAACCTCAAGTCTATCAAAGTATCTTTAGTACATCATTGCCATGCAAAGTTGCGCTGACTTTACATGAGGTGTTAGCTAAGCATGCTAAAAATATGAGATGTTCGAGGATTCGTCGATAGCTTGACACGAAGCAAAGCCAAGTATCACCTTGCCGACATGGCGTGTTTTTCAACTGAAACCGTTACCCTATGTGATGTGTTAGCCAAGCATGCTAACTTGAGATGCTCACACGCTAGCCATTAGCTAGAACACTGGCAAAACCACCTGTCCTTTTATTTTTGGAACAACTTAACATGTTAGCATGATCGTAGAGCCGTACAACACTTGAGCTAATCTTGAGCAGCAGCCGTTTTCCACGATGGACGAGTTAACCATGCGAATAAATCTGACACGCTTGAGAGTTAGCCACTGGCTCGCACAAGATGTATTTATTTTCCTACCAAGATGAAAAGTAGTTGGCCTTATCTCACTGATTCATGACACTGGTGCAAAGCTACACAAAGTTGAGCTAAGATTGCCAACAATCTGTGTTAGCACTCAGCCAAACATCCCCCCTCAAGGTGACTGTAGTCAAATGTTATGTTTCAAATTACGTGAGATCAGCACGCTACGGATACTATGAATGGGGATAAACAAAAGGCAAGATATGAACAAGCAGACTTTCATCAAAAGAGTGAGAATTTTTTTTTCGATGTCTCGGTCAGATTCGCTTCCTCGTGAGTTGCTCATCTTCATTCCAAACATGATTTTTTTGTTTTTGCAAAACTGTTGTTCTTCTTTGGTCATTATGTTTTTTTTCCAGGCCTTCTTTTGCTTCCATGTGTCTATTTTTACTTGACAGAGTTTACATTTCACTGCATGGTTCGCATGCCTCCGGCCTTTGTTTTTTTGGCTTGGCTGAGTGCGTTGGCTTCCAGCGACACACCCGTGCGGAGGGAACTCTGTGTTTGTTGTCTGAGTAGCATGTGCGTCGTTTTGTGGAAGGATTGATGTTTTGCTTCATACAACAACAAGTCGGGATTAAGAGCTATTCAAACGGAGGAAAACACCTTTTATTTCTTTCATTAAAATGGCACCTTGTCTGGTCTTGTTGAATGCCGGATCAGAATTTCATGTCAGCATCAAAACCTTTGAGAATGTCCTGCTATTTTATGACCTGACGCGGTGAGCTATAACAAGACTTGTTTTGACTTAATATAATTCCCGTTCTTTCGATTTAACTCCAAAATGAACATGACTCAAGCTTCCAGGAAACGGGTTGGCTAATATAGAAAACCTTGACTGGGTAAATTTTTATGACCTCCTCGTGAAGCGAGGGAAAGCAAGTCTTGTTCTAAAAAATAAGTTACATTCACTTCCTTGTATTCGCACTCAAATCCAAGATAAGGGTGACGAAAGCATCCAGGAAACTTATGCTGAAAAAGACAACAACAAAAAAGCGCAACCTGATGATGATTTATGACCTTCCCTTGTCGAGAGTCTTATTTTGGATGATTATTGAGTATTTACGTTCTTATCTTTGTGTTGGCATTTCACAAAAAACAAACAAATACTACTTAAGCATCGTGAAAATTGCTTTGCTAAAATGGAAAATGGTGACCTGGTAATAATATTTTAGGACCTCTTGAGCCACCTTCCAAATGTGCTAGCTACACATGTTAATAATTTGAGATGCTCGAGGGTTTGGCGTTAAGTTTGCGGCCGAAACCCATCACTTCTTTTTTTTTTTTTTTTTACTTTATTGCACCAATTTACCACACTGCGCTAAACTTGAGCAAGAGCCATCATCAATGCGTTAGCTTAACGTGCTAATTTGAATAAGTAACCACAAAAAACTCGGGATCATAAAACTCGCTATTGACCCAATTTAGATCAACTGAATTGTTTGGATTATTTTCAACTTTCCTTGTACTGTATGTTGCAGATTTGTACGGCCACTTGCAGAGCTCAGTCTCTTATCACCTGAAGACCAAGCTAGCGTTCGAAACCGAAAGACGGCGAGATTTTTCACAGTCAAAACAAAAAGTTAAGCTGCTTAAGCAGAGAGTAGTCTGCGGGCAGTGTTTCGTACACACGCGCAACCATGCGTGATGGGTAATCACGACATGAGTTAACAACAAAAGCAAACAGAGAATGACTCAAGTTTAGTGCATTTTTTTCTTCATTAAAAAAATAAAAATAAAAAATGCGTCTGACCTTAGCTAACGGCAAAATTATTTCGCGTTTTGATCATTGAAGCGAACGCTTGAAGTGATTGAACGCATGATAAATTGCACAAATTCGGAAACTCCCGACATTGCTTTAAGCTGTAAGGATGAATCGCTCATTTCGGAAGCTTGTCGTTACGTAGAACATGAGAAAAAGGACAGGGCGAATCGTCTGGATGGACTTACAGGAGTTATTTTAAAAACAGTACAGTTATTTCATATGTGAATTTTAAAAAAATGAATCCCGAGTCAAGAGAAAGCATGTTACAATCTTTTTTTTTTTTAAACAGCGCCACCGGCTGGCGGTGGTCACCGGTGGTACTCCACTTTCCTTTTTTAAGGATGCGGGTGTGCAGGGGAATCCTGCGTGGCTGCTTTGCGTACATGCAAATCCTCCGTGCACGTTGCCGAGGAGGTCAAATGGTTCGTCGAAGGCCGGCGCAATTCGAATAAACCCCCACTCACCAAACGTAGGTGAGCCGTATCTGAATATTGATCTGCGAGGGCTCATTAGGCGTGACCGTCAGGTTACTGTGTAACGGGCCCCGTCGTCTTACGGCCGCCGATATCACGGCTAAAGAATCCGGTGAGGGCTTTCATATGGGTTACTCATTTCGCGGTTACGACTGGCGGGACACGCAAAGCATTCATGCCGCCATGGGACGTCTTCATCAAAGCCACATTAGGCTACTGAAATGTGCTTCGACCCCTTTCACACCGTCTCTAAAAGCTGGCACACCGATACAGAACAGGGATTTGAAGTGTGACTCCGCCTTCTGAGGCAGCATCAGAGCTGTAATTTGCATGTAATACAGCTTGTACCCCCTGTCACGCTTCCTGCAAAAGCCAATTTTCTTTTTCTCTCTTTTTTTTTCTTCTCGTTGTTGACGTTCTTTTGCAGCAGGCACCAACACGGAACGGAGGTTGGAAGTCAACCCGCGGAGCCGCCGGCTTCGGAATGCGGCGAACCACGTCGACCTGGCATTTTCCCATCTTCTGAGGTAGTAACAGAGGCGGCACGACGCCTGTGCATCGGGAAAATGTGACGTTTAACACCAGGCAGTCACAGTCCTGAATAAATGTTTGAGAACAAACAGTCCTAAAAGATGACAAGCATATGCGCTTTGCTTAAAAGTGAAATACAAATGAAGTGTGCGTAACAAATGTAAAAAACAAACTTAGAGGATCTCGAGGCGAAGAGATCAGAGTTCACTCCGAGACGCAAATAAAAGGACGACGCGGCGAAACAAAAGCGAGCACATGTGACAGGTAAATCCGTACGACCCTCCCACTTCAAAAAAACCCCTCCTCCCCCCCCCCCCGCCCGCTGCTTGACTTTCTCATGGCGGTGGGCCTTTGACGGCGGTGCCCCGAGGCGGCTTATGGAGATGTGGGCCCTGCTCAGACAGGTCGGACCGCATACTGCTGTCACGGCACAGACGCTCGCTTCAAACAACAAAGAAAAGACAAGAAACGACAAAAAAATGGTCTGAAAATTAAGACGGAATATGGACAACCCCCCCCTCCCCTCCAAAAAAACAAGGTGGCTAATGGTTAGCATTTATAGTTGAAGAGGTGAGCGACATGAGGCACGCGGTTCAAGAAATGACCTGACAGGGGCTTTTAATCCACTCCTCTGTGCAAATTTGAAAAACCTTTGAAATTCTAACCACAAATGTACATCATATCTCGTAATATATGATTTCTAATAGGGAAATATCATGAAAAGTGCTTTCACGCAAACCAGTGAATATGTTTGCCTCGACAGTACGGTCGCCCGAATCAAAAAAAACAAAAACAAAACATCCATCTTAAAATTGAATTAAATTTAATTTGTTGACATGAAATATAATTTTGTACATTTGTGTCATTTTTCTATATTTTAATTTCATTAAAAGCATTTTTTTTTCATTTAATCTAATTCTACTTAGTTTTTTTCAGCATCAGTTGTACTTTTTCCTCAGACCAATAGTTTCATCATTAGCGTCGACCTTTACAACAATCCACCCTTTGACGTCTTTCAAGCCAATCAGCATCAGAACAATTAGTGTAAGCGTCTCGAACCGCACTTGGCGTCCGAACAATTAGCGTCGCCGTCTTTTTACGACAGTTAGCATCGACTTGCTTCGCGACGGCTTGCCTTTACATTTTAAAGCAATTATCACCCATTAACGGTTAGCATTGATGTCTCTTGACACTTTATTGTCATCAACTGCAACCTGCGTCATCACCTTAACGGCAATTTGTGTCCACTCTTTCACGTCTCCTGAACAATTTATTTACAACATAGTGATGAATTCTATTGCAACAATTAAGAATGGTTGTTGGTCTCTGTGTGCCCTGTGATTGGCTGGCAACCGCCCACTGCCCAAAGACAGCTGGGAGGGGGATCGCGCACCTTTGCGAGGATAAAGAGGTTCCGAAAATGGATGGGTGGATAATTAGCATTGATGCCTTAACATTTAGCATACGCGTGCTTGACGGCTATTAGCATCTTTCAACAAGTAGCATCAGTGTCTTTTACGACAGTTGGCTCCTACAACACTTTGTATTGATGTCTTTTACGATATTCTTTTACGAGTTGACGTCTTTTTTTTTTTAATGGCAATTAACATGACCGCGTTTCACAACAATTTGCGTCTTTTAAGAACAATTTGTGTCAATGTCTATTACAACACTTAGCATCTATTTTTTAAATGAGCATCACTGGCATTTGACACTTATTCACGCCGATAATTTGCAGCAACAAAATCTTTCATGACAATCAGCTTTGACGTCTTTTACAGCAATTATGCGGGGGGTTTTCCACAACAATTAAAATGACCTTTGACTTCTTTTCACAATTTGCCTCTGTCTCTTTTACGTCAACTTTAAGTTATTTTCGCAACAGTTAACATCGACATCTTTTACAGCAATTAGAGTGACGTGTTTTTATAACAAAGTTCATCGTCGTCTTCTGGAGCATCTTGTGTCTCGACGATTAGTAAAATAAATAAATAAATAAATAAAAAGTCCTTTCGCGGCAATCCGTGTCTTTAAAATATTAATCTTTCACATCAGGTTTCGTACGTCCTTTGCAGTTTACTCCCGCCCGGCTGCAGTTAAGTAAGGAGAGCATTTGCAGCAGCACCACCAACAACAACGCCGCCAGCAGGCGTAACTTTGGCGTGAGTTGAAGCCTCCGCTTTAGCGGTCCGGAACTGTTAAGTAGCAAATAGCAAACGCCGAGTTCAACTTAAACACAGTCGCTTGTCAGATTTGTGTCAAGATCATGCCTTGCAAATTCCACAGGCAACATTTATTTTATTTTATTTTGCATAAGTCAACTAGCAATCACGTGATCACATGACTAACACACCGTTCCAACATCCCACACTGAAAACGTTCATAGTGTGTTTAATTCCAACACGTCAGCACTTCTAATAGTTTTTAACGCCGTCAGGTGTCAAGCAGGACTTTAACCCGCACAGGTGAGCGAGCATACAACACGGAGTTGATTGAGAGTAAACACACGGAGCGGGGAGCCGGAGCTCCGGTTCACGTCGGCGGGTCGGCGAAGACTCTCACCCCGGGCTTAACGTCCTCAAACACGGATGAGTCCTCGGCACCCTCCGCTGCTCCGGACATCCTCACCGGCTTTAGCTGCGTGAAAACCACCCGCTCGTCGCTCCCTTGCGGCGGATTCATGACCGGCCCTACGCTCGCTGCCATTTCAAAACGTTCCCTTTAGGTGAAATTCGTCTTTTAAAAACACATATATGTGTATGTATATCGTTTTTTGGGGGGTGGGGGTGGGGCAGGGGATAGTTATATTTACCGCAGCTTGAAAGCAGTGACACAGTAAGTCCAGCAAAGTCTTCCGCGCTGTTCTTACCTGCTACCGTTTACCTGAGCTCAAGTATTGAGTCAAACTACCAATCAGAAGCGGGAAGGAGCCGAGCCGGCCAATCGACTCCGAGGAGGTGGGCGGGACTCACCTGAGCGTCAGCAGGAAGAGAAGTGTCCCAAATGGCACAGATTTGCTAGTCTGAAACACACTCATAAAACATATTTTCATTTTCATTTTTCACAACCCATTTTTTTGAGTCTGCACACACATAAAAAAAGTCACATTAGTTCCCTCTTGCTGCAGGGTAAAATAAGATGATGACAACAACTGCACGGTTTGTACTTCTGGTAATAAATCCAAAATATGGAATGTTTTCATTTGCAAGAAGAGCAAGAGTTTTTTTTAATGTTAATTCAAAATAAAATTTAATATAAAGTTTAAAGTTGTACATTTCCTGTATGTAAAAGTGATACACTATGAAAAAACTATAACAATAATTTCCTACTTATTTGTTATGATTTGTATACAAATGAATATTATGAACACTTAAAAACGGTTACAAAGTGTAAAGAAACAAAATAAATAAAAAAAACAAATTATATAGTAAATAATTTTCAAAAATTTAAAAACAAAAATATTTTATGGTCCAAGTAGCTACACACTAATTTATTTCAAAAAGGTAAAAAAGAAAAAGAAAAAAATGCGCCGATACTACCTTTTTACAACCAAGTAGGAGTAAAAGTCCTTACACTCGAGTACTCACCAACACGGAGTCCCGATACTGGAGAATGTGGTGTTAATTTTATGAATATGTATTTCACTTTGATTAATTACATGTCAAAAACACACTTATTTTAACGTCAGACGTGACAGCCAAACGTAAGAATGTATCGAGGAACATCTGAACATGACTGACATTTTAACATCAAATTCCAAAAAAGTTTTGCTCTTGGCTGTAATGCAAGATCTTTCAGTTATGTAATATCTCAATATCTTACTCTGAACACAATGGGACATACAGAAGACAAGAGATGGGAATCTGGATCTACTTCTGTGTGCTAACAACAAAATGAAGTGAAGGATCAGAAATACAAGTCCTCTTCTTGACAATACCACAAGTTATACATTGTAAAAAAATTTTTTTTAAAAATGACAGTGAAAAAAAGTACCACTTAAAAGCCCACCCAATGTTATTGTTTGGGATGCAGTACAATTGTTTTTTTTTTTCTCAGAGCCTGAACTTTGCTGTTCTTGTCTACCACTTTGCTTTGCGTAAAAAATAAAATAAATGTAAAAAAACTGGAAAATGCATTCTAAACGCTAATCTAAACGCACGTTAATAACACTGGGAGGTTTGCTTTGCGTAAAAAATAAAATAAATGTAAAAAAACTGGAAAATGCATTCTAAACGCTAATCTAAACGCACGTTAATAACACTGGGAGGATCCCATCGCCCTTTTAATTTTCATTTAATTGCTGTCAAATGACACATAATAGGACTAGGGTTTCTGTTGGGGAAAAAAATGCTTCCGTGGATTCGCGTCAACATGGAACAACACCTTGGATACCAGTTAGCATTTGTTGCTCAAAATTAGCATGACCCGAACAACTTTTTCCTACAGGTCTGAACCCGTGTCAAGATTTCCAGTGGAAAAAAAAAAAAGGGGAGTGATTACATATTTAGTCTGTTTTGACCAAAGCGGCAACTTCAAAATATCCACAAGAAGACAACCGGAATAGTCACATTCCTCCATAACAGCGACCTTTTCTTAATGAGGACCCATCAAAGCATAGCTTTGGCTAACGCCCTTCAGTGAGTTTGAGGACACAGACAGTAATCAGTGTGTTAGCATTTTGGCTCATGAGCTAATATTCGAGAACCGGTAGTTTTTTTTTTAAACATACAAGAGTAGGTGTTCATTTGTGTTGGCTCTCACTGACTCTAATGACAGTATGCCGTTTTTAACTGAGTCGCCAAAATGCTAACATCACGCTGCGAATGTGAGGGCCAAGTTACTATCCTTGGATAAAGCTGTGTGGCAGGCAGCGAGAAAGCAAAAACAACAGCATGTGGTTGCGAATGCATTCTCCAAAATGCTAATGGCATGCTATCAACATGAGGCTTAGCCACTCACCCCAGATAAAGCTACGTGGTCTTTAAAAATCCAAGTAACGGTTTGTTGTTAGCTCGCTAACCAAAACGCTAATCTACGGACAAGAGGCCCAGTTACCATCCTTAAAAATAATTATGAATATTTTTCATCAATAATTAACAAAAATGTTAACCTCCTGCTGCAAACATACCGTTATTGCATTATCTGTAAAATAAAACCATGCTGTCGTGTGCCAATTAACAACAATGCGACGGATTTAAAGCCTAATTATTAAAAATTTACACATTAGCATTTGTGTGTCAGTGGGTGTGAAGACGAGCACCACGATTGGTCGCCCGGCCTATTATTGGTCGCCTGGCCTCTTCTTGACTGAGGGCGGAACCGGTGAACAGTCTGCGATTGTTCTCAGGAATGACGCTGCCTGTTTGCCTTTCTTCAAGGCCACATCTGAGGCATCGATCCGCTTCGATGAGGCTTTGTCACGCTCAAGGGAAAAAAAACCCCAAAAAGACACTCACAGAGCGGAAAATGTTTTGAGTGATATTTTGATATTAACCAGACAGTGGACATCATCAGGTTTGTTGCAAAGTCATTCTGTATTGTACAATCCTATGCCAAGGTACTTCCTGTCACAAAAAAAAAAAAAAAAACGGGGAAATTCTTTCAGACGTGACGCAGCACCGAATCACTGCCGTTATGGTTTTATAGCCACCGTCAGATATTTTACAGCCTGTCAATAGCGTCGAGAAGATCAAAGTTACAAAAAAATAATAATAATCTTGCACATTAAGAAAAAAATGTCAAATGATTTATACTGTATATAAATATATAGGACAAAATACAAAAGCAAAAGTAGCAATAAAACTCTATTCCCTCCCATGACATTTACAAGTGTACATGTAAACCGTCAAAACTGAAAGGTTTTAAGAAATCATTAACATTAAGAGCAGAATTTTCTTATCAGTTAGGGGAACTAATACACTTTATGACTCTACGTCAGGGTTGTACATACCCTGTCGCCGATACATTGCACAACACGCCAAATATGACGGGAAAAACCTGCTGATTATGTCAATTATAGTCAAAGTAAGTCAGGGTAAAAAAAAAAAATGCACAACTGATATGTGTGTGACAAGACAAGAAGCAAAGATGGTGTATTTCACCATCACCGATATTCCGTGACCATATATGGGCGTAGGGAAGTCCCTGGAATTCCTTCGGAGATGACGGCACTTTGACAAGGTAAACATGGCAGACTAGCAACTGGTCGACCAAGAGGCCCGCCGCCACCTCTTCTAACGGCAGCCTAAGATGAAAATTGCCTGTCCTATCATGTTGCCATGAGTCACGCTTCACTGTGGCCATCTATGTACACATTCTTTGCCTCAGAACATTTCCTGGTGAATAATAATAAAAATAATAATAAAAGTCGGTTTTCGCAAGCTAACATTCTCTTGTTGCCCAAGTAGAATTTGTGGGGCATAACCATTTGTGCCCCAAAGCGCCTCTCCATCCGAACAAAATACGGACAAACTCCAAAATCATGAGGAAAACCATGGGCTCACACCCAAAAAAGTTTAGATCGTAAATGGGTCTGAGGTTTCACTTTCAATACAGCTGGATCAAGTGGCGCACCGATCTACTGCAAAATCAATCGTCAAAAGTCAGACTCTCAAAATTTGAATCCATACATATACTGTATGTCCAATTTCAAAGGCCCCAAAGTGGGAAAGAAATGCGCCAAACACACTCACGAAATGAAATAGTTCATTTTGAATCAATCGGTACAATTAATTAACATAAATTTAAGGAAATAAAATTAAATATGGTTTATGAATTTCAATCAAAATATTTCAAAATAAATGATCAACAAATATAAAAATAAAATAACACATGAATCAATTCAATAAACACATGAACAAATGAGCAAATAGCTCAATAATTACATTAATTTCAACTGAAAAAAAAATCGACATTGAAGTAAAATCAATTAGTCCACCATCTGAACCCCCCCCCCCCTTGGAAACAGGGGTTCGCAAAATTCCCATTGGGAATGCGCCGACCAATGCGTGTGATCTGCCAGCGTCGTGTTCCGTGTCGCGTAACCCCACCTTACACTCGGCGTGTCAACAATGCGCCGGTAAACCGATGCGGCATCCACTGGAACTCGATATGATTTGCGCACGTCTTCTCAACACTTGTTGGCCTTCATGTCGTCTTGGCACACGCGCTGCGGGGCTAGCGACACATTATACGTTCCAGCGTGTCGGCCGGGCCGATTACCTCGGGCCTTGCTGTCATGTGATGAATTAGCGGTCATGAATTATAAAAGAGCGAACGCTGTCTACGCCAGTCAGACAGCAAAACTCCCAAGTAGGCGACGATGACGGAGTTGCTCATTTTGGTGCCACGTTCCACTCATATCATCCGGAGGAAGAATAAAAATGCCGGGCAATTTCGCGTCGCCCTCAATACCCCAAATTGATAGCCGTGTTGAAAGCTGAAGTTCTTCACTTTTTTTTGGGACTATTTTGCTTCTGAATCCTCCGAAATGAAATAAATTGTATGAATCATAGTTTTCCCTGTCACAATGGCAGGAGATAAGCCCAATTTCTTTTTACTTCCTTGATCAAGTACGTGATCCGAAAGAGTGATCGTCATCCACTCGATGACACAAAACCAACTTCCTCCACAATGGTGTGTTACTCAAGGTTGGCCCACATCAGAAGATGATGATTGGCATGCATCCGTCCGACGTGTCTGAACAGACGCAACATGAACTTTATTCCAAGTGGATCACTTCGTCCTGTTGCATCACAAGCGGCATTTCAGTCTCAGTGGGCGAATCGGTCGAATCGCTCAAGCAGCTAAGCCACGCCGCTTCGATGATCATCAGATGCAGATCATAAATAGTATAGAGAAATCAAGATCATACGAATCAAAGACCATAGACCAGAGACCATGTTCACAGACCACTGACCACCCACTACGGACCATCGACACTTCACATCACAGACCGCGAACCATGAATTGAAGCCCAGGGACCCGAGCCCTTGGATCTTCGACCGCAGATGATATCACTTCTGATCCAGACCATTCTTTTGACAGACCTTTTGAAATATTTACGTACAAAGCGCAAAACCAATGCCCCCCCCCCCCCGAAACCTTCTCTGTTGTTTGGAAGAGGTCGACATTCGCCATGGGTTTTCAAGTTCCGCGGCACCACCAGGCGGCCGCTGACGTCCACCAAGACGTCAAGAGACGAGCCGAGTTCTTTTATTCGACAGGTTGCCATGAGTCCGTGCGCGGGCTGAGTCACACTTCACAATGTGCTCGCAAAAAAAAAAGCCTGCACACACACAAAGCAGCATTTTTCACAACCTGCACCGGTTGACGTATTTTTGGACCGGATAACAAAAGGTTTGTCTCGGCGCAAAACAAAACACTATGTTACTCTGGCAAACAGAATTAAGGCCGTAAAACAAGTCTAGTAATTATAGCGCTCGATTACGCTTACTGACAAAACATACATGTTAGCCGACTACAATTGTGGGGAGTAACCAAGTACGAATACCTTTCCCAAGACTTTTTTTTTTTAAGTATTTGACCTTCAACTACTTTCTTCCCTCTGAACTACAGAACGTGAAGTGTTTAAGCAGGCTCGTTCTCCAACTATCAATCAGCTTCAGTGAGTTGCAACAGGCGGTTGACTTTTTATTAATAGCCGCAATGACAGCGGCTTTGTCGCGGCCCGTATTTGTGGTGTTTATCTTAAGATTACCGCAACAAAAAGCCTGGTTATAGCGCAACCTTTGACCGGCAGCGTTGTGACAGTTACTGTATGAGATCATGATGGATGGACGGACAGACTTGAGTGTTTAAAGCCTCAACCCCCGAGAGAGTGCGTAATAGATTCTTACACCCCGGGACACACCCAAATATCAGGATTGTGTATGGCAATTATATAACGTATAGTCTTTTGTTTCCGACCATTACAGGACTGTAAGGAGGCGGTCTAACCAGAACACGAAGCGCAAAACCTGCCGAGTCCAATCCCGAGCCCCTAACTCTACTCGAACTCGAGTCGCAAACCTGTTCCCACCTCTAACCCCGAAAGAAAACCTCACCTGACACGAATCAAAGGCATGGCCCCGAACCCAAATTCTAATTCTAAAAAAAAAACATCCATTCATTCTCTGAACCGTTTTTCCTCACGAGCGTCGCCTCACACCTAAATGGATATGAACCTGAACATTAATCCGAATATCAAAACGAGCAGCGTTGTGACCAACCAAAATTCGAGCCGCTCAAGGTGAGAATTCCGGCCGAGTGTCTTCCCTTCTCAGGCGCAGACGTTGAAATGCATTTCAGTAGCTCACACTGACCTCTAGCGGACAAAGGAGGAAAAGACATTCATTGTCTCGTCCCTCTTCCAGGAGCATGCTTGATCTCAAAACACACGCACACAAATATTCATTGATGTAATGATGAGGTGTCACATTTCCACCTTCAAGGTCCGATGCGAAGTAGATCAGACAATCAGGAAATATCAGCACGCGTGTGCGTGCATGTGAGGATCAGAGCTAATCATAGCCGTCTTAACGACCCCCCCCCCCCAGAGGGACGCCGGCTAATCCTTGTCACCCCCGGGGACCTTTAAGCACCACTCGGCCCGCCTCACCTCACCTCAGCCCGGCCCCCTGGGAGGAGGGGGGTCGGTCGGGGGTGGTGCGGGTTCGCTCGGTCCGGTGCGTCCTAGGCAGGTGGAATGAATCTTCTTTTCGTATCTGATCTTGATGTATTTGTAGAAACAAGCAGAGCAGCGACACATAAAGCGCATCCAAAATACTCACATACCTTCTATGCGTCTTCTTCTTGCTCTGGATTACCCTGCGTATCTTCCGGTCGAGCTCAGTGCTGCCCAGCATGTTGTGGCCCGATGTGGCATGACACTTAAACCCGAAATTCGGATTTGCCAGGGGATCGAAAATGTGAATCTGCTCATTAGTGGGGGTCCCCAGAAAAGAGCAGAGGTGGACTGCTGCTTGCAGGGGTTCCACCTTACTAGCAGGGGGCGCCAAAGGACAGCCTTTGCAGAGAGAGAGAGATTGAAATGCAGGATGTGTAACTCTGGGCTAATTAGCACCTGATGTTCACTCAATGAACACGCACATCCACATACACACGCACAAGCTGTTCTAATCAAAACATCAGCTCGCAAATTAACCGGGGCGATTGCATCTTCATCATGACTTGGCTTTTAATTTGGCACAGCCCTGGAGAGCCCTTTCACACATCACTCGGGAGGGGGGGCATCAACCACGGATTGGGAATCCTTGCTGTATGCAGAATGAGGTTGTTTTTTTATTTTTATTTTTTTTAAGTCATGCACCCCCTTCAAGCATCCCAACAGAAATGGAGCTTTAGCCGCGCACCTTCTTTAGCATCCTGACAGAGCTGAACCATATTTTTAACCCACGCATCCAGATTGAAACAACCCCTCTTCCCATATATTAAGCCCCGCACCCTCTTCAACACCTTGACAGAGCTAGCGCAGCCCTTCTTATGATTTTAAATCACACACCCCCTTTTTGGTATCCTTTATACCCACAAATCACAACAAATGGTGCGTTGCCTCCCCCCCCCATATTTTTTACGCGTCTCACCCTGTTCAACTTCCCGACAGAACTTTCAAAGTCACGCAACCTCGTTTCCTCCGCGAACATCGAAGGCGCACCCCCTGCCCGCAGCACATCCCTAAAAAGCAAGTTGAGTGTGCAGTGTTGGAGAAAGCGCGGGCTGTCCGGTTTTGCCTCTCTGCTCGATTAATATGAAGCGTTTGCAAAGGCTTCATTAAAATTGCATCCAGCGTTTTCCGCGGCCGTAATGAAAGTTAACGCGAGTGTCAAAAGCTTTCCCGCCAAGCAAATGGCAGCTAATGCCAAATGCTTTCATAACAGGCCTTCCTTTAATTGCGCACAGGCGACTAAAAATGGAAGGTTGCGGATTTATCTACCGATATATTTTTTTTGTTTTTTTAATTGAGCTCTTTTTGGAGATTTATTACCTTTAAATATTTGTAGTCAAGTTCTTTATGTTTTGTCATTAAAAATGTGCTTTTTCTTTCTCCCTATTTTTTTCAATGTACACATTTCATTCTCATCATGCATTAAAAGTATTGTTTTGCCATTACTTTACTCTTTTTTTTTTTATATCTCTCCTACACAATCTGAGTTTGTGAAACATTGGCTTGCTTTGTGTGTTTGTAAGCAAGTACGAAGGTCCCGCTGAAGCGTCTTGGACGTCCGAGCTTGTATTTGCGCCATGCTCATTATTTCGGAGTGCAAGCAGCCGGGCTGGTACACTCGTTTTTTTTTTTTTTTTTGCTTCTCTCTCTCTCTTTCCTGTTCTAATTGCCTGCGAAGGCCCGCCGCCTGCCATTAGAGCGCCATTAGACCATTAAGTTGGCTTCTCCCGGACCGCCGGCTCACCGCCTGACTTTTACTACACCTCCGAGGGGCACCGTGTACACGCTTGTAGTTGATATGTGCGTAACACGCAGCCCGCTATGAGCCCCGAGCTCCCGAAATCCCCTCTCGGAGCACGGCCTCTTAGCAGCACAGGAAGTCCAATCAGTGCGCTTCATTAGAAGAGACCGCTTTCATATTTTTCGACGGTCTCAGGTCCGCAAAGGTCAGAGTTCGCGAGCGCAGGGCGGTGGGAGGGGGAAAAAAAGAAGGCCGAAGGGTGTCAGCCTCGGGCCGACTGGACGGGCCTGGAGACGCGCCGGTGGTTGTGGTGCGAGGCGTCAATCACGTCGCCTCACCTAACAAGGCCGCATCAATGATGGATTGCGAGCGCACAAGCGGCATCATACCACACTGCAGGCAAACAAACCAACAAGCGGAACGATTGATAGACCGCCTTTGCCGATAACAAATAACAACAATTGTACTTTTATGGATAACAAATGCTCAAGATCTTATATGACATGCGCAACACAGCTTGGTATAATATTCGCATCGTATCACATTGTGACCTGTTGTATTGTGTCTTCACGTAACATATCGATACACGCTGTATCATACTGATCATATCATAACACATGATACATAGTATGGTATCAATATGATATCGTTGCATATCATCGCTGTAAAGAACCTATTACTTTTTGTGTGCTATCTTTACAGATGATTTTGTTTTGTATCGCCATGTTTGGTAAGCGTACCTTTCTCAGTGTGTGTGTGTGGATGTGATCAATACTAAGTGGAGATGAAAAACGTAAGAATGAAGTACAAAGTAAGTGTTGTCTATTGATTCGATGTTGTGCCACGGCGGTGTGGATGTAAATGTGTGTGCGCGCGGGGCCCTCGGGGAGCGTGTGCTCTGTGATCCAGGTAATGCGGAGCAGCCGTGGAACAAGCAGAACATCCGCCGTCCGACTTGACGTACCGTCTTGCACGTATCGATCCGCCCATTTTGCTGTCACGCCATCTCGACGGCGTTCCACAGGGGACCGTGTCGCTTCAATTTGTATCACTATGATACGGCGCCGTGTCACGCGGTATCGATAATGTAAATGATTGTTGTGTCTTTATGTATCGCGCCATCACGTAGCGTATCCCTCGATAACGTCATTCATGACACACAACGGTATGGTATCATATATTATCATTACAAATAAAATCCCTTAAACGGCATCTTTCCTATTAATTCAACTCCAAATTAGTCAACCCCATTCATTGCCAATCACCGCCGAACGCAACACTCGATCACGCGACTCCCGTATCGGCATCGTCCTCAAACGTGCGACTATTATGGGTGTTGACATCCGAGGGCCCGGGCCACCGCTCAGATAATTAGCAAGGGCGCGCTCTTTGGAATGATCCGTCATGGCCGCTGCCATGCAGAGGACGCTGGCAATTTATCATCACGGTCGCAAGGACACGCTTAATTAAGCACCTGCCGACAAGTGATTGAACGAGGAACATGAGTAGAAACGAGAAGAAACAAAACAAAACTATATATTTAAAATATATATATATATAGTTGAACTTGAATAGATTTTTTTTAATCCAAACAACATTTTTTTAAAAGGCATCAAAATAAAATTGGTTTCTTACTACCTAAATCCATATGAAATGTTCAGGTGTAAATACAAAAGTAAAAAAGTCAATTTATTTCATAATAATAATTATTATTTTAAATTGTTCAATTGTCATTTTAAAATGAAATCTAATGTAGAATAAAATTCAATGCAAAATATGACACATGGTCTGCTTCAATTCAACCAGAAACAAGTCATTTGATGTTTAGTTTTACATCTAGTTTTGATTACATGAAAATATTATAAGATGCCTTTTATTTGGAAAAATATATCTCCAACTGTAACCACGTTGAATTCAAACCTTTTGTTGAACTTACATTTGAAGATTGTTTTTGGAAGTTCTAGCTATTTTGCTGGATGTTGCCCCATTGACCGTCCGTGCGCCGACAACTCTCTTCATTGCCACACTCAACGCACTCAAATACGAGTGAATCATTGAGAGCCATAAATCGGTCCTTTAGGCTAAAACAGACTCACTTTGTCAGCTATTTGGTTTTATTGTACCGACAGATGTGAGGAGAAAAACAGGGGTGGGCAAACTAGGGCCGGTGGGCCATTTACAGTACTCATTTACCCTGCCCCCTCTGCCCCCACTCGGCTTTCCTGAGTGGGGGCAGACAAAACACACGCCGGCAAGAAATCATGATTGTTTTTAAAACAATTTCCTAATTGTACAACCATGGGGAATTTCACGTGAATAAAAACCAAACGGTATCTGGATTTGAAAAATGCCACTTTCAAACTTCCCACCGACTAACCTGATACGTCCCCCTCAGGCGATTGCGCCTGGCTTTAAAAAAACAAATCGCTACAAGCGCGCGTATTTGATCCCTCTTGTTCTGACAAACAATAACAGACAAGAGCAAGAAAAGAATTTTTGCCCTGAGAGAGGAAAACTCTGCCGTTGGAAGTTTGAATGCAAACCGGCCTGATTCGAAACAACAGATGGGAGATAACGTCGCTAACGGAAAAAAAGGGACGCTTTTATCTGACGTGTGAACTCGTACGTGTGGAGATGCACAGACCAGGGACACGGCTCTCGACATCAACTTCGACGGAAACGGCCACCCGTTTATTCGCTTCATATTATTGATTGACATTTTCTGCAGGGATCGACTCTGACACACATTTCGTGAGAGGGAAACTCTCGACATGAACTCCAACTGTGTATGAACTCCTACATGTAAAGACACATGATAAAGAGCACCCCCTCACACTCACACACACACACACACACACACACTGTAAATCACAGTCATGTTTACAGACAGATGAATAAATGATGTGTGTGTGTGTGAGTGTGTGTGTGTGTGTGTGTGTGTGATATAATGAATGGCTCTTGTTCATTACACAAGCTCACATTCGACAGGCCATTTCCACACACTCACACTTACCAAAGTAATGGTGTTTCATGAGGACGTCGTCGTTGAACCCGACTTTTGAATCTTTGATTTGGCCAGGTCAAACGAGGCGACTCAACGGGCAGCGGAAAGACGCTGGAACAAAGATGACAAGCCATGTCACGCCTCTTTCTTGGCTCTTTGCTTTAGGCACAACTGCTCACGGAAAAATGTAACACTGTTGATAAAAAAATTAATAACCCAACTTTTATTTGACTAACATGGTGACCTTTGAACCCTGTGACCGGGCCCTCGCTGGGCCCTCTGGCAGCCCGACAAAAGGTCTCCCCCAAAAAGACTCACAAGTATGAGAGCGGTGGCGGGGGGACCATGTTGCCATACGTTGGTGTCAGACGCACTTAGCGTTTGTCCTGCTGCACACACACACACACACACCCATACACACACACACACATACAGGAAATGGTCATTTGTTGTCGTCGACAAATAAAGGATTTTCAGGGGGTCTCCAATTGGCCTTTAACTCGCCATGTTTGAATGAGCGAGGAGTTCACTTACTGAGCTAATATATAGTATCATTCTGTGTCCATTTTCGTCCCCCCCCCCAAAAAAAATGAACTGTAGAAACTCACCATTTTTTTCAGAACTGTTAGTTTAATGGCATTAGAATAAACTTGTGTCAAGTATTTTGAATCTGGCACCAGCCAGACTCCCGTTTATCACTGAGCTAGCCTAATGCTAATGAAAAGCGGCAGCAGACGAGTCTGTAAGTTCGTCTAGCGCGCTCGCATCTCTACCTTGCGCCCATACAAATATCGACATTCTCTTAATGGCCGGAGAGTCGCTGATATCAACAAAACGCATTAATGCGGCCATGAGTGCAAGGTGATGTATGGATAAAATCTCGGGCAGACGGCAGGACGCTAATTTGTTGTTTTGACATGTGCACATATCAATAAAGTGCATTACGCCGCTGCACTTCATTTCGTCCCACCGGGGAAACCAGCGCAGGAACATGCACCAGCTCAACTCGCTTGGAGCTATTGTTTAGATGCTAATGTAAAAAAAAAAAAAATAGACATATACTGTACATCCATCCATCCATGTATGTGTGCAGAGTGCAAAGATTAATGGCGCAATTTTCGCCACTGCTTGTTGCGTGGCCGCTCGCGGAGTTTGCGTGCCGTTCGGCGTTCAAGAGCAACAGCTGTTCGCTAAGAAACGGGAGAATGTTGAGTGCTTTGCATTGTTAATCCTGAGCTCTGCATGCCATATGTTGCTTCATCCTCCTTGCGGCTCCAGGTGAGGTTTAACTTGACGAGCAGTGCTCGGTTAGCGTCTGTGCCCCCCCCCCCCTGCCCCCCACACCAAAAGTCAATCACAATCAAAAGTTGATCGTAACAGGACGCGCAGAAACGTCTCAAGGACCGCATGCCCGACATCGAACAGGAAGTCGGCCATTTTGTGTTGAAGCTGCGTTCAAAATTTGATCGTCATCTTGAGGATTGAGATTTTCATAATATCACTGCTGATGCACAGATGATCAAGAATCTGTACTTTGTGACTTTTTCTGCCATGACTGACATAGGATTTAGTGGTTGAACTTGATCCGAACTTTCGCTTGGACAACAAGCGTCAAGTTGGACCGCGAAGAATTTGAACTTTTCACCGAGATGATAGAATGCGGCGGACCCCCTCAAGAGGGTTTTGCGTGTGTATGAAAGGGATGCCGAGGTTCTTGATGCTCTTATTTACGCCCGTTCTGTCTGACCCGTGCGGCCGGCCAGTCACAATTAGACAGCATGCCGGATGGATGATTGACAGCCGCTCCAACGTGCCCTGAGGTGACGAGAAGTCGGCGCCTGCCAATCACCCGGCGCTCGCTCCGAGCCGCTCGCCCGAACTGCAAAAAAAAAAGAGGATCGTTAATTGGTCAATTGATCCTCATCAGCCAATCAAAAGTGGAAATTATTCATGGAGTCGATGACAAAGCAGAAGATTGAGTTATTGATTGATTGGACGCCGATGGGTAGTTGTAATGGAAAGGTGGACGGAGGAAAACATTGATTGGTCGCCCACTCCATCCAGGTGAAGCGTTCGTTGGCACAAAGCTTCACTTTCTTACCGTTTTTTTATTTCCGCTGTTTTGGAATAAATGCAAAAGAAAGCAAAATGATGAACATTGGACAAATCAAAATAACTAGATACATGATTTAGATATAAATATATATGTACTGTATATGTATATGTATATCTATATCTATATACAAATAAAGGATATCTTATATCTATATATGTTTTTTTTTGGGAATGACATTTTCCTACCTCATTGCTGCTGGTTTCCTGATTCCTCGCTCTCATCATACCTTTTCCTTTTGGTCATTAAAAATTAACGACGCCATTCCGGACTAATTGTCTTCAGCATGGCAGAGGGCAGCGGAATGAAATGAAGCCATTAGCCCGGAGAAGCTTTCATCACTCGGTGTGTGCGCCCGTGTGTATCGTCATCTCGCTATCCATCTATCTACCGACGATTCATTTCAACATTTTGTAGTCGACGTTTTTCAAAAGATTTTGAAGCAATAAAAGAAATCCATTCATTTTTTAAAAAACGCGCTGCCAAGAGAGAGAGAAAAAAAAGTGTTTTACCAGAGTCATAAATAACTGATCATTCTCCAACGTTCGTTTGACCTCATGTTGACTTGTTTCACGTCTTTGTAAAGTATCACCGAACATTAAATGTCTTCTTTTGGTGAACATTTCATTCCTGACTTAAACCTTCCTTTTCCTCGCCGTCCTTCTCAGTCAGTCGTCGCCCTCCTCCCGTCTCATTTTCCCACTTCCAGCGGGGTATTGAATGTATTGACAGCGTAAAGTGGTCCTACTTAAGAGTGCTCCCCGAGGGAGGGGGGAGGGTGAAAAAGGGGGGTGGGGGGCGACAACCAGAGAGAGAGGGCCGACGGAAGACCTGCTTCACAAACGCTCACTTCAAGAAATACAATCAGCCAGAAACGGCTCACAGACGTGTTTTGGAGTCCTCAAAGTTTTGTAAATTGGGTGTTTGAAGACGGTCAAAATATTTGGTCATTTTCCAAGTGACAAAATACCGAAAATTATCTTCATGCTTGAAGAAGAAAAAAACAAAAACAAAGACGCTGAGCCCATGAAGCTCAAGGCTACAAAGAACTAAAAGCACATAAAATGAAATCAGTCCAAACTGTCCTTGGTTGTCATCGCTCGTCTCCGTTTTCCACCAACTGCCAGGCAAATTGTTACGTCTTCGTTAGACGCTCCAAAAAACAAAACAAGCAGGTAGACGTCTTATCGTGGTTTTACCTGAGGGACTTGGCGAGCTAATTAGGACACCGCCTCATTTGTGGCTCATTAGCGCTAATTAGGCTTCCCCTCCTTGCTTTTTTCGTCCCCTTTCTTTCTTCTTCCAAAAACAAGCGAGGCTTCCTCCCGTTTGTTTGTTTTGCTTCTGTCGCGGCGCCCAAATTCAATTTGATAAACGAGTCGATCTTTAAATATTAATTATGTATTAATTACGTTCGCCGGGGCAAAACAAAGCTCGCTTAAAGATTTATGAGGCGCGCCGATGCTTTCCTCCACGTTTCCTCGTCCAAAGAGCGTCGGGAGGAAGGAAAAACCTCGGAAACGGGAAATAAGCGGGCCAAACCACGCGGCGACATTGTTTCACACACTCCTGCGCGACTTTTGCATGGAATTTGGTGTCCTTGTTACAGCATGTTGGGGAAAACAAAAAAATGACTGCATCCGGCACATGCTACTAAATTTCCATCAGTTCATCTGATGAAACTACACACCAAATTGGATTGGTAATCTGTTTAAAAAAAAATTTACATGAGATTTGGTGTCACGGTAAAAAGATGAGCAATTCGTAAGATGAGCCAAAATTATTTCTGGAGGGTGAAATTTGGTGTTCTTGTTGCAGCACATTTAAAAAAAAAATTGACTGCATCTAGCACACGATGAAAAGTCGATCAATTGGAGAATTTCATGTCCTCATTTCAGTTATGTTAAAAAATAAATAAGCGCATCCGTCACCTAGTAAGTAAATATTTGTTGGCCTTGGAACATCATGCTCAGAAATGCAATCGCATCCGGCACACAATGGCTGAATGAAATTACGTGCCAACTCACCTTTGAAATTTGTCTGAAATTGTCTGTATTGTTCTAAAGATGATTACGTGATTGCCCAATTCCATCGACACACACTCAGTGTGCACCTGATACGTCGGGTTGCGGTTTTCAGGTCAATTCCTTCCCCTGGTTGACTCGGCTCAGGAAAGCGTATCAGTCATCGTGTTGTGTATTTTGTGTGTACTGTGTGTATTTGTTTGCTGCACGCGGCACGACAACAGGGTCGAATTTCGATGAGGAAAAAGCACGCTGAAGGCAAATAGGACACCTCATCTACGCACACATGCGCGCGCACGCACACACACACACATGCACCTTTGTTTACTAAACTTTCCGCCTTGAAATATTTATTAGCATTGGGAGTCTCACACTGTGTGTGTGTGTGTGTGTGTGTGTTTCTATAAAGAGGCGAGAAGTTGCCCAAGAGACAAGCGAATATCAGGGTGACAGCTTCTAAGTGTGCGCGTGTGTTAGCGACGTCGCTATAAAAAAAAGAGGAAAAAAAGAAAATGACAACTGTGACTTGAAGCAAATGATGGCAACGCACTTGGTTGTGGCTAACAACTGTTGCCATAGCAACAGCATAGACACATACACTCGAAAGCAAAAGGCACTGCTAACTGGCAAATGCAATGCCGATCACGATCCAGATTGACGTGCGTCTATCGCACCGGAATTCTAATCGTCTTCATTTTTAAAACAAATTGATCAATGTGAGCTTTGATGTTTTCTGGTTATTTGGAGGAGGTGACAGCAGTGCGACTGGGGTGAAACTGTAGCCGGCCCACATCGTCCCACCGACCGGGGTGGGGGCCACACAAGGTGGGGTGTGGGTGGGGGAGGCTCCAGTACAAGTGTGGGCTGACGTGGGTGGGGCTGGGGGGGGGGGTGCTATCTTAGTGAGGCTAACAGCACTCCGAGACTTTGAGAAAAGCCTCGAGGTGAAAGTCAGAGAGGGGGGGGGGACTCCATCAGCTGCATTTGAAATGGCTTCAGATGCTACGCTAACAATAATGACCAAAAAAACCTAACAATTTTTTCTAATTATTCTGACAGTTGTCTTTGCCGCTCAACTCAGGACAAGTATAATTTTTTTTTTAATTGGTTGTTAGTGAGATTAAAGTCCTGAATAAAAGGTTGTGGACTGAGCGGGAAAAAAAAAACTAATAATAAGAACCACTTTGCATTGACCCTTCCCATCGAGTCGCGCGAATTGGTTGGCGTTCGCACAGAGCGGCTCCTCCGTGAGAAAGAGGCGATCCTGCGATGGTGGGAGGGACCATCATGACGACGATGATGATGATGATGGCGGTGGCCTCTTTAGTGGCTGTGTGATCTCAGCCACCAGTTCCACAGCTGGTGCACCAGCAGGCAGCCCAGCCAGGCCATATGCCGCCTGGCTGGGCTGCTCCCATTGCTCCCATTATCCTCAGCGGAGTGACAAACAACCCACCCACCCCCTCCACCCCAGACCCCCCCCCCACCCCCCCTCAACACTCTAAACCACCAGCAGCTACTGCTACCACTTATTAACATTATTAATGTGCTTTGTACTGTCGCTAGTGGGAGTCAATCAAAGGGAACATGAAAAGGCCTCTTGTCATACTGTGGGTCAAATTGACCCGGGTAAATATAGACCATTATTGCGCATTGGACTGTAGCTTGTTATTTGTTTCATTGTAGTTTCGGTATGAATAGCATTGTCACTATATCCTTCCTATTGATATGTGGGTCAAAAAGAACCCAATTTTGGTCAAAAATTGGATCGACCTGCTATCGGGTCAATTTGACCGTAGTGTGTTGGTCCAATTTTTGACCAAAATTGAGTTCTTTTTGACTGAGCAATTTTCAGGGTGTACCGTTTTTGTCCTTCCTTCCATCCCTCCTTCCTTCATCTCGGTGATGTATCCTGTATTGTTTTTTTGGTTTTTTTTCCATGTGGCCCAAACTACTAGCGACTGATTGAAAGCGTTCCTGCGATCAGTTCATATTTGATGGGACGAAAGCGAGGACATTGGGCCATTTTCTCCTCCATTTCCGTTAGCGTGTTGGCGGGCGTGACGGGGGGGAACCTACTGCATGATGTTCCACCACTTTTGATGTGTGAGTGCATATCTTGTGACGAGACCTCCAGCCTTTGATTTCAATGACACTTCACAAGAGTGAGAGCCCCCCCCCCCACTCTGCTTTCTGCGAAGCCCCCCGGGCGTCTCCCCATACACTGGTGGGACATCCTTCCCACTGTTCCGTTAAAAGAATGTCCCCACCGTCCCCATCAGAAGCGACGCTAAGGACCATGCAATATGGATGAGGCCGTCTCCAAAGGCTGATAACCGGCGGCGGCGGCGGCGGGATCCCAGAAGGCCCAGCAACACACTTCACAGGCGGGGGGGGGGGGGGGGGGGGGGACCGCTTACGGTACGCTTTTATCCAAGTCTCTCTCAATTTGGAACCTCTAATCCCGTTTCTTTTCTTGTGCGTTTTTCCTTTTGAACGTGTGGCGCGACGCAGCGACGGATTGCGGGCGCATGGCAGGCCCCTTTCAAAGGGGAAGGACACCTGGGATTTTTTTTTTTTTTGTCCCCTGGTTCAAGACAATTTTTTTCCCTCCCATTTTTGGGAAAGAAAGAAAAACGAAAAACAACAAAAATGATCGGAATATGGTGTCCCAATTGGTGTCTACAGTTGTAGTGGTCTCACTCATGTGGTCTCTCTCATATTCCCATACTCTCAAATTGCTCATAAAACACACTCTCACTTATCACTCTCACACACACTCTCGCACTTAACAGACTCAATTCACTTAGACTCACAAATGCAGAGCCTAACTCACACTCGCTCTCTCACAAATTCACTCGCGCGCACTATCTCACATGATCTCTCACGCGAACTCGCTAACAATATATTCTTGCACATATCACACAAGATTTCTCTCTCAGCCTCTCACACTCACAAACTCTTACACATTCACACTGTCTCACACATACAACCCTCTCACACGAACCCTCTCACTTGAATACAGCCTCACAAATGCAGAGTCCAACTCACAAGCACTCGCTCTCACAGGGTCACTCTTACATACAATTTCACACACAATCTGTCACACAAACTCTGACAATTATTATTATTATTATTATTATTATAAAGTCACACTCACTCATGCATGAAACAAACACGATTGCATACAATCTCGTTCTCACACTTGCGGGCTCTCACACGCATGTGCATACACCCTCTCTCTCTCTCTCACATACTCACACACACACACACACACACAGTAGTAGTAGTGTCGTAGTGAAGTGTATTAAGTGTCCTAAATGGTTTTGGCCATCTGTTGCACGGCTCGTAAATAAGACATCACGCTTGTCCGCCTTAAATTAAGGTCAAGTAAAAACATAAAAAATGCATTTCCTCTTCAGGAGAATTATTTATGATGATTGTTGCACCTCTCTCTCGGCGCCGCCGCCAATCAATAGCGCCATCGCCCCCGACAATGTTGCGTGAACTCCGCCAGGGAAAGTGTTGCCGGGACATCAAGTATTTATCCGAGACAATGAGGGATCTAAGACGTCGAGGTTGTGGATTTCAACAGCGCGAGCGCCACGCGGCCGTCTGTCTACATGCCCAAAAAAATTGACCGTCATCGGAATAATCGGCAAACTCTTCAATGTTGAATAATTCACCGCTGCAAATGACAGCCAATGAATGTTTGACATCAGCAGAGGAGAGGCGGCTTCAAAAAAAAATCTACCAATGTTCCAGAAGAGAAAAAAAAAATCTATGAATCCATTTTCACAATTTGTCTTTGTAGATTTGACCGCAATTTTGTCGGTGCCAAACACCATTTCCTTCAATCCAAGCACAGTTTGGAATGTGTCTGACCTTTCCACAATTGAAAGTATTTCTGACAAATTTGAAGACAATTCGACATCAGCCGCGGAAGAATTTGCCAACTTTGATACAATTTCATGGACTCTCATGCAACGTATGCAGAGCAAGGATTGTTGAATCCAATTTCAGGATTGCCCAATTTAAAGAAAAAAAAAAAACCTGTCGATCTTGGCGGAGGGCGCGTTCAAGGCATTTCTCTCTCTTTCACTCTCATCACCGCCTCTGCTTCCTGGTGCGCGGTTGCCGGGGCAGTTACCGCGGAAACGTCCTGCATTATTGATGGCGCGCACCCAAAAGCGCCCCCCCCCACCCCCCCGCAGGACCCGGGTGGCGTGCTAATGTGTCGCTAATACAGTCTATGGAAACGTCTCGTTTGAAGTTGCGCATGGATGCTAGCGTTAAGTTCGCCGACTTTTGTTCTGGTTTTTGGTCAACATTTTGGTGTTTAAATAGGCAATGTTTATACATGTCAGTTTTACCGTAACTTGGAGAAACAAATAGCTTGAAGCGAGCACGCGTTGCTCTTTAGGGGAGAACTGTGCGGGCGACTCTTTTCGTTTCCTCAAAGTGATGTGATACAATAGTGTCCGAATTTCTTGACAGTGAGTGAGTGAGAACAGGCCCCATCGGCAGCCATTTTGGCTCATCTCCCACCCGCCAATCAGCGCGCAGGTGACTCGTGTTGAGACCTAAACGCAGGGCAGTAACAGGGTCAGTTTCCAGATCAGACCACAACATCGGCGACATTTCACAGATGCGGTGCTAAAGTCACACGGGCCGAGCGTATTTGAACACCCGATTGCTTTACTCGCGGTCCGGAGTAACGCGAGCTTCCGCCAAAGGATCAACGGGTCATCATTTGTCAGCGTGACTTGAGCGTCACTCACCTGTTGCGGCCCCCGGAGGCACCGCCGCCGCCTCCCGCCCGTCACGCAGCTGTCAACGTCGGCCCTGCGCGGCAGCCTCAATGCGCTCCATTGTGCGCGGGACGCCACCCCTGCCCTCCACCCCCGAATATATACCCTTTGATCGGGTGCGTCATTCCGAGCCAATCGTCTTTCAAGGCTCCTGATAATCCCGTCCGTGTTAGAAAACAGCGTATGAAAAAATAAAAAGCACAGAGATGGCTTGAGGCTGTCCGAAGAAGAAGAAGAAGAAAGAGCTAGTGTGAGTCGCCGAGCGTCTGCTCAGCGAGTGAGCGGCGTCTCGGCCGGGCGGCGAAGTTTATACGCGTCCCGGCTCCCCCTCGGCCCGGGGGGACGGAATGAATAAATAATACAATGGATATTCCCGTCATCATTATTTCATCGTCAGGGTAATGAGAGAGCGCCAGCGCTCGCTCTCGGACGCGCTGCGCTACGCTACAGGTGAGGCGGCGACGGCGGCCCACGCCCGCAGAGTCCCTCGCAAATCAAACCGGACGCTCAGGCTGCTCCCTACGTCGCAGACTATCAGAGCGGTCCGCAAGTACCGCAAGAGTAACAATTACGAGCAGAACTATTACGACGACGGTGAGATTTCATCTACGAGCAGCAGAATAACTGCGACGACGACAACTACAATCACAACTGTGAGAAGGAGTACGTTAACAACTACGACAGCTTCTACTTCAACACGTAAAACTACGATAGCATCTATTACTCCGACGACATTAACGACTACAACCGTGACAGCAACTGCGGTACTGGAACAGGTACGGCAATTACTTGGACTACATCAACAACAATTGCTTTAGTGGAAATGGTGACATCTCCAAGTACTCCAAAGTATTACTCGTCAACAACGAGGACAACGTGTGTGGCATCACTCCATCAGATGAGTGCGATTTGTTTGCCGTGACATCGTTCTCCGCCGTCCTCGCCACTTGATTGTCTGGCGGAAGTCGTCGAGTATCAAGCTGCTTATTCCACATGCTCGGACACATGGTCACATGGGCCAAGTGAGTGTCCCATTTGCGTCTCACGTCCCTCGGGGACATCTCAGGGCCTTTGAGGGACGACCCCCCCCCCCCCCCCCCCGACACAAGAGGCACTTCTATATTCACATACGTCGCCAGGTCTTTCCGTCCTCTAATCCTGTTAGTGTGAAACTGCCGGAGAGTCAAGTCCACGGTTTGGGGAGGGGGGGGGGGGCAGCAACAAAACAAAGACCCCCCCCTTGGGCCGCACCAGCTGGATGTCTGTAGCGACACATTTTGTCAGTGCTTTTTTTCTTTTTTTCGCAAATGAAAATTGAAAAAAAAAATTTTACTCACATGTCCATCTGACCAGGCAATACCCTACAATACATCTTTATTGATATAGCGCTTTCGCAACAGCTGCAGCAGGGAAAAAAAAGCGCTTTCCAGAACAGTAAACATTAAATAACAATATAATGTAACAGAACACGTACAAAGAGCCATGCGATCATAATTGCTATGACCGATTACGCTTTGTTGTTTGAAGCAGTTAGCTAAATAGCCAAGCATAAGATGCTCACATTATGGCCACTTGTTTGAAATACGTTTTTTAAACTCCAACTATGGTAACGGCGACATCAACAACACCAACAACAAAAACATTGAGAATTTTTTGCTGTCTGAAGATAAAAAAAAAAGAAAAAGCTAACATGCTAACATGATCAATCGCATTCAGAACCAAACTGTAGAAACCACAACTATGACAACAATCACTCCAACTATGACAGCAACTACATTTATTTTCCAAAATGTGGGTAGTGAACTTTTTTTTTTTTTTTAAACATCTATACCCTGCAAGTTGGTGTTATTCTGTTTCATGTCAGCCCTCCTGTGATCCACCAAGGGAGCGGCAAAATAAATAAAATGTACAAACATTCAAATATTTTCTTCCTTCTGCTCAAAGTTTTGCCAAACGTTATGTGACGTCGCAACAAAAAGAAAAGCCACTACAAGCAGATTCCGTTTGGATGCTGCTCCGTATCTTGGCAGAATCAAGCATGTCGAGCGTCACTCGGCATTCCCGAATCAATCTCTCTCGTTGTCATTTGGAAATAGCTCTGCGTCGTCTTGCGAGCGTCTGGGTCTGCTTGTCCCCCCGGCGGCAAACATCAGAGATGCCAGTTTGACAAAACTTCATTTGTGATGCGCGCCGTGCCGTGCTTTCGTCGCTTGTTTACGCCTTTTGTTTGACAGCGCGCGACTGTTGTAGTACAGCGTGCGGGGTTTTGTTTGGATGCTAATGAGCCAGGGTGGCTTTCCTTGGGTGGGTTGTCGTTTGATGCCGGGCCCTCGGCGGAGCCGACCACCTCGACGCGCTGACAGACGGGGACTGGAAAACGGGGAAGCCATCGGGGAGCGAGGCTGCCAACGTTCTCACGGCAGCTGCTGAAATGACACCATCTCTATGAACAACTACAGCATTGGCACCAACTAATAGACGAACAATTTCGACTATCTAGGAGAATTCCCATTTGATTAACAACTTTAGCGAAGACAACTCCGGCCACATTAACAACTACAATGATGACAACTTCTATAAATATTAAAAATAACAACTACTTTATTAACGGGTACGAAAACTTGCCTTGCACTTACAAATACCAAACCTCCTACTGTATTCTACATAACAACTACAACTTTTACTACATGAACAACCACGACAACTCCGACTCCCTTAACAAGCGTGGCTACTTGCACTACATTAACAACTACAACTTTGAAAAATTCTGCTGTATTAAAAATACAACTATGGCAACCACTACATAAACAACTACAAAAATGCTGACTCTATGTACACTTGCTACATTGCCTACGACATTAATAACTACAACTCTAACCGCATCTGCAACTGCAACGACTCCCACGACATTAACAACTACAACTACAAAAACTCTGACAACGCATGGGGTTGATTTATCGGAACGAGTTAGTCAGCGTGCGGGCAGGTTAGCTCAATGCTAACGGCAAGGAAATAGGACAGGCCTCGGTAAGGCTTTTACACGCCAATCTTGGCCAACTCTACGTGCAGTTGCTGCGGGGCTATGTTGCATAATACATGAGCACTCAGTTAATCTATTGATCCAAAATATGTCTTCTGTCTTTTCTCCTCTGTCAGCCTCGCAAGCCTTTTGTCGTCGCTGCTCTTACAATGTCAACAGCATCCGCCGTAACCGCTGCACAAAAAAAGTAAACTATGACAGCTCCCACCTACATCAACTACAAAAACTTTAAATACAGAAACAACCATAACTACAGTATGTGCTAAGACTACGACAATTCACACTACGTTGACTACAGCGTCAATTATTGATACGTCTCCAACTACATAAACAACCACAACTTGTTCTTCATCAAGAGCTACCACTATACTAACTCTTACCACATGAACAAGTAGATCCACTTCTCCTGCAATGACAACTACAACTCCGACAACGATAACAACCTCGCCGATGACAACTTTAAACTACAACTACTACATTAACAAATTTGACAGAGACAAGTACTCCTACCACCACCAGCACTACGTTATCAACGTAACTCCCAAAACATCACAAAGACAACTACTGCCACATTAACCACTACACCCATTAAGACGAGCAATCGAGGTCAGGCTGGTCGTCTTGTCGAGTGTGACGCGCCGCAGCGATGACATACGGACGAGTGCGGGCTTGTCATCACTTCAAGCGGAAGGAACACGGTCTCCGTTTCCCGTCCGGGTTATACAAATTTGCAGGTAAAGTGCAAAGAGTGAGGATCTCTCCTCCTGAGAGAAGTGCTGGCGTCTTTAATTTGTACTGGCAGAAAATGAAATATTCACAAGGCCCCCTACAGGCAATTACATTAAAAGTGTGTGGTTGGACACCGCCTACCCTTTGGCGAGGCCCCGCATCGCCCCCTGCTACGCACCCCTGCGCCCCCCCGCCCCCCACCTCAAAGGCCAGTTGGGTGAACTGTCGCGAAGTTTACAACATCAGATTTTACCAGGCATGAATAATTCAAGGTGGAAGCAGGAAAAGGAGAAACTGGGAAAAGACAGCGCTGGATGGCGGTGTGCGCAGCTCGCGCGGCGCAGCTTCCATTTGCTAAATGCAGCAGAAAGGCGCGGTGCGGCGAGCGTTTTTTTTGTTCGGCTAAAATGCTTGGCCGGACACCCGAGGAGCCCATCCAGCACGTAAAGCCGCACACATTATTTTCTCATTTGTGGCGCCTTACAAAACGCAAACACGTTAGCATGTGGTGGACTTGCGCTATTTGACGCCAATTGTTTGTAACTGCCTTTAGCGCCACAATCACGTCAACGGTTTTAGCTAGCGTACTCGCCTAAATAACCCGCAAGCACAAACTGGTGTGACATCAGATGCATATAAATCAGGAATTTACACAAATGTCATTTACACACAAAAATACAGGTGAACAAAGTAGACGATGTAGCTATTTGTAGCGATCTTTGCGAAAGGCACAAAAACATGCGTATTTTTGTTCCATGTGTCCGTTTTACACGTCAAGAGGCCGGTTGGATCAAATTTGACTTCCGCCGAGGCCTCACAAAAAGCATGACTGGACCTTAATCCGGATGCGCACCCAAAAACATGTCAATAAAGTCGAGTGAAAGGAGGTCAGCGGCCCTCCCTGACCTCGCGCAGTCGCACCCACTGACTGACCTCGCTTGCTCTCAGCCTCGCCACAGCTGGACGCCACGCCGGTGTCGCCTTCCCGCAGGAGCGTCCCGCCTGCCCGCCTGCCTGCTCCGGTCCCAGAGGATGGCGGCTGATGCATATTTGATGAGCGGGTCCCGGGGACCCTCTGGAGAGGGGCCGCACACATCGGGGACAATGGGCACCTCGCTCGGGTTACGCCGCGCCGCGCTGCTCCTTTTTGCGGGCCGCTGCTTCCAAACCTGTTACCAACAACAAAAGAATGTCATCATTATTTTGATGATGATCATCATGATTGCAAATCTCCCGTCGAGCCAGCGGTGGGGGCCTGCCAATCGGAACTGTTGTTAAAAATGAAGAAATGGTGGAATTATGTCAAAAACTTCGATGCGTCACATTTTAATCCATTGAACTCTTGAAAATTCACAGTCATAAAATAAATGTGATTTGCACCCAACTGTAAAAAGTCAACTGGATGAAATATCCATCTTATTTTCCAGATTTTTTTTAACACGCATCACATTTCCCGTTACTCAGATAACATTTGTCTACTTATTGTGTACTAATTAACATATTAGTACATATTCTGTAACATAACATGCGGCGGATATGAAAATTCCCCACAGCCCTGTTCGATTGTCAGTTATTTGCAACATGGGAATAAAAAGAGTAACAGATTGATATATACGTTTTTTATTAAATGTGTTTGCAATTGTGTGCACACCCTCTTATAACGCACCACCCGCAGTCCATGTGGCTGTGTTCAGAATTAACCAATGGCGTTCCAACTGTAATTAAAAGGGGGTCAGCACACCTGCCACCATTTTCAATGCCTCTGATGAACCCCCAAATGAAGTTCAGGTGTTCTAGTAGGCTTTTCCTGACATTTCCACACCATCGTTTTTAAAAGACTTTTCCTTAAAAAAAAAAAAAAAAGCTTATTTAGATATCTAATGTCACAAAAAGCAGGCGTTTGAACAGAGCTGCATCGACATTGTAAGCAACTGTTGGGGCGGCATGTTGGGTGACTGGTTGGCACGTCAGCCTCAGAGTGCAGAGGTGCAGGGTTCAATTCTGGCCTTCTTGTGTGGATTTTCTCCCGGTCCTCAGGTTTACTCCCACGTTCCAAAAACATGCATGGCAGGTTAAGGGAACAATCTAAATTATGATTGATATATATTTACAAACATGAAAAAATAATCGAACAAATGATGAAATAAACATTACATGTATCAAATAAGCAGCAGTCAGTGATCAATGAGCAGGATTATTTTGTGGATTGCGTATGAAAGTTAGCATGAAGAGTGAAGCTCTTGCCTTTGTAATCTTTAGCGTGTGAGTGTGTGGGTGTGCATGTGTGTGTGTGTGTATGGAAGTGTGTGTGTGAGACTGTGTGTTTGATTTTGACTTTGTTTTTGTCTTCCCCTCCCTTCCACGACGACACCCGCAAAGTAAACGAAGCATGATTAATTAATGCATTAATTGCCATGAAAGTGAATGTGGTTCACATAGGCAAGCAGGAGGAAATTCCTGCGCGCCTCACATCAATTAATAATCCCGATCCGAATAAATAACTGTGTCTGTGTGTGTGTGTGTGTGTGTGTGTGTGTGTGTGTGTGTGTGTGTGTGGTTACATTGTTTATTAATCGTGGGATCTGGTTATTAATCGACTGTTATCAGTGGATTCAAGCCTACAACTACATCGTTTGTGTACAATTTTGCTGAATATTGATTTAGGTATTTATTTATTGAATACAACTGCAGTGTTGGAAAAAAAAAATCTCCGACCATGTTTCCTTAGATAAATCAGACCTGCATAAGTGCTGAGTTAATATCTCCTCTTCCAAGGCTCCTGATGTGATTTTAAACGAGCAAGCTAAATGAATACAGTTCGTCGAGAGGCCAAAACAAATTGTTCCCCCGCTATGTAATGTTTTTTTTCCAATTTATAATCTATATTTAACCGTCATTTTAACACGTTTCTAGAAACCATATTTTTAATCTCGGTCGACGATGTCTTCGGGAGCGCGTTGTAATTATTTTTAATGGATTTAATTTGGGCTTTTTTTTTTTAAATTAGAAAAGGAGATTCTTATTTTTTCCTTTTTTTTTTTTTTTTGCAGCGGGCCACCCGGCCTGCCTGGGTCTGTCCTGAGTAAGACGGACGAAAAGGCACGCGAATGGGCGTGGATCGCCTCAGACTGGCTCACTTTGATTGGCTGAGATGCATTTTGGGGGCGTGGTTTGCTTGCCAGGCTCTTCCTATAAAGGCATCTGGGAGGGGGGGGGCGGCGCAGCTTCGTCTTCATCCTTAGTACTGCACATGGGAGGACTGGAGGATTTTCCACCCCTTTTAATACATTTTGCAACTTTGTGAAGTGTTTTTTTTTCTTCATACTTGTGCAAAGAGGACGACGGATCTCTGCGTCGCTGGCCCTCGCCTGCGTCATCATGATGTCGATGAACAGCAAGCAGCCGTTCAGCATGCACCCCATCCTGCACGAACCCAAGTACACGCCGCTGCACTCCAGTTCCGAGGCCATCCGCCGGGCCTGCTTGCCCACGCCGTCGGTGAGTCCAACGCTGCATCGGAAAGAAGAAAAAAAAAAAAGACCATCGCATGAATAATTCCGCTTTAAATAAACAAGCCAAAACACACCAAAAAAAATGATGCATATTTCTTCGCTTCTTCAATTATGCAAAAAAAAAAATTGGTGTCATCACACCAATGTAATTTAATATTACTAATTGAATACATTTTTTATACTCGAGTGTCATTCGTATTCAAGATCACGCCGGTCTCGTTTCATTGTATAGGCACAAATTATTCAAAAGGAAGTGAATGTGTGTGTGGTGGGGGGGGCCGTTGTAAATATTAATTTTAAATGAATGTCAGTCCACGCTGCTAGCACCCATTGCACAACATGCCACGCACACGAGGAAAAAGGCCGTTTCGTTTCACGAGAGTGACGAGGAATGTTCCTGTCGGAGGAAACTGTTTCCAGTTGCCAACTGTCAAGTGTGAGCTTTTCGTAAATGTCGCCTATAACATCATTAAAAAAAATAACCGACTTTCGGTTTGGTGCACATTCGATCGAGTTTGTGACTGATTCAATTTTTACATACAAAACAAAAAGAAGTCTGACATTTTCACCGATGCACTTGCTTGAGGTACCGTACATTTTTTTTCGAAATCACTTTGACGAAGTGTTTTCTAATGATCGGAAAATACAAGATGGTTTTAGTAATATGTACTCGTTTTTTGGTTTAGTTTTGTAAAAACGAATTTCGCAAATAAATTGACCTGCAAAAAAACTGTGTGTGTGTGTGTGTGTGTGGACTTCCGGAAACTGTAACAAAAATATTTTGGGATATGGATTCCCAGTAAAATAAGAAAAAAACTGACCGTAACTACGTGCATATCATTAAGTTTGAGGGGGGGGTTTTTTTGTTATTAAAGTTGAACCAGTAATTTGGCCGTCAGATCACAGGCAATTTCTGTCCTCTGTAACTGCAGATCACAGCCAAATGACCATATTTGGACATGTGATTATGAAATGTGAAGTTTAAATAAGCCAATTAGCTGCAAGACTTCCAATAACCGTCTACATTTTACAGCAAAAGTGTAAGAACGTTCTTAAAGTTGACTCTTTAATTTGCCTTTTAGTTTCCAGATACTTCCGGTCACTGTGGCACTCCAATGACTATATCTGGGCATGCCATTAAAATGGACTCCTAAATTTGTGTTAGTTTTCAGGCATGTAAATACATATACCATGTATGGAGTCTGTTAAATTGCTTTAATTGCAATATGAGTGCAATGATGACACGTCACCACACTTGATTGGTCACTTTATATATGTATAATTAATTCTAAATGATAGAAATCATTGAATGATTGGAGATGACAATGAATGGGCTGCATGTCACCAAATTTCCAGGCACTTCCGGTCACTGTGAGAAGTCAACCAAGGCAAAATGACCACTCGTGGGCATGTCATGTTCACTTTCCACATGAGAGTTTGTCTGGATTGATCACGCCACCTTAATTTTCTGTTTAATTTCCTTCTTCTTGAGACATTTTGTTGTCATTGCTCTCACGATGTTCACTTTCTTAGTCGTCCTAGAATATTTACGTGTAAATTTGTCTGCTGCGATGATCGAATTCCCCTCAGGGGATGAATAAAGTATCTATCGAATGAACCTGAACCTGGATTGCGGGGAAAGAAAAAAAAAAAGCAAAACGACATTTGCGCGTGAATTCCGAGCCACTTCGCGAATAAGCCTTTGAATGAAGTCGACCAGCTGCGGATTTTGATGATTTTTTTTTTCTGTCACTAAACGCGCTTGTGGCGGCAGCTGCAGGGCAACATATTCACCGGCTTCGACGAGACGCTCCTGCAGCGGGCGGAGGCGCTGGCCGCCGTGGACATCGTGAGCCAGAAGAGCCACCCGTTCAAGCCGGACGCCACCTACCACACCATGACCACCATGACCAGCATGACGTGCACGCCCACGTCGTCGTCGGCGCACCTGCACCACCCGTCCGTGCTCACCTCGCACCACCACCCGGCGGCGCACCACCACCAGCCGGCGCAGGGCCTGGAGGGCGACCTGCTGGAGCACCTGACGCCCGGCATCTCCCTGGGCGCCATGGCCGGCTCGGACGTGTGCTCCACGGCGTCGCACATGAGCGCCATCAACCACATGCAGCACCACCACCACCATCATCACCATCCGCACCACCCGCAGTCCATGAACATGCACGCGCACGGCCTGGCCTCGCACGGCTCCCTGGGGGGCGCCGCGGCGGGGGTGGTGGTGGGCGCAGGCGGCGGCGGAGGCCCGGCGGGCGGCGACGCGGAACCCGACCCCCGGGAGCTGGAGTCGTTCGCCGAGCGCTTCAAGCAGCGGCGCATCAAGCTGGGCGTGACGCAGGCGGACGTGGGCGCCGCGCTGGCCAACCTGAAGATCCCCGGCGTGGGCTGCCTGAGCCAGAGCACCATCTGCAGGTTCGAGTCGCTGACGCTGTCGCACAACAACATGGTGGCGCTCAAGCCCATCCTGGAGGCCTGGCTGGAGGAGGCGGAGCGGGCGCAGCGCGAGAAGATGGCCAAGCCGGAGATCTTCAGCGGCGGCGACAAGAAGCGCAAGCGCACGTCCATCGCGGCGCCCGAGAAGCGCTCGCTCGAGGCCTACTTCGCCGTGCAGCCGCGGCCCTCGTCCGAGAAGATCGCCGCGATCGCCGAGAAGCTGGACCTGAAAAAGAACGTCGTGCGCGTCTGGTTCTGCAACCAGCGGCAGAAGCAGAAGCGCATGAAGTTCTCCGCCACGCACTAAAAAACGACAAACGCGCGGAAGGAAAAGAGAAGAGAAGAGAAGAAAGTCCCCGCTTTTCCCTTTGGAGGGACACATCGTGGAGCGGCTCTTTGTGCCTCGACAAGACGTTTCATCACCTCGAGCGTTGTGGGAGGCAACGAAATAAGACTTCCGCTACTCCACTTGAGCAGATCCTTGGAGTAACGTAAATCAGGGAGTGTGAGAAGCAAGATATTCCCCATCCATAACCCTATATCGAGGAAAATGTCTCAAAAGTTGTCAGTTACAAAATTGTGGCGGATGCAAATTTTGTCTTTCGAAAAAAAGTTACACAAATACTTCTGTACTCGAGTACATTTTAAAAGAGGTACTTTTCTCTCTTACGCCATATGTTTTTTTTAAGGTGATGAAATGCGTTGTTCAGAAGATTCCAAATGGGCAAAAACTGGACGAAGGACTGCAAGATTTTGAGAGAGAAAAACACCGTGAAGGCACCACGCTCGGACTTCTTCATTCATGAGGCTACTATTGTACAAAAAAACAACAACAACAACAAATGACTCCCCTTTTTATATTTATCAATGTACATATTGTGTGAATAGGTTGCACCGATATCTTGAATTGTTTTTTTTTTGTTGTTGATTATTTTTGATGATGAAAAAGAGAGAGAGAAAGAAGCCACATGCATGTTTTTTGTTTTTGCTTTGTTTTTTGGGGGGAATCGATAGAGGGCGTCTTCTGTGCGAGTCGAGGAATTTCCCAGCGCTACGAACGCATCGCAATAAGAAGAAGCAACACACAACTGGGCCGTGGCTGTGTGTCTACCTCAAGACTATACACACACACACACACACACACCCACACACACACAAAGTGTTCTAACCCCCGCACGCTCACGAAAAGAAAAGCGACGTTTTGTTTTCTTGTTAGATTTTTGGGATGGTGGATTTCACAGTGGAAGGACGCGTCACTGTAAAAAGCTGTCACCGCAATGATGCTTTGACAATCAAGTACGACCATCCATCGATTTGTATTATTGATCATAGCAACCACTGCACCTCATTATTTATTCGCTGACACACACACACACACGCAGAACACGAAGCGCACTTTGTAGATAAATAACTTATTTATTATATTATTTAAACATGCCCCCCTCCCCGCCCCTTTTTATTTGTATTTAAAAATTAATTTATTTCGATTTTGTTTTTCATTTCAATGAATGAATTTCATTTGTGGAAGTGTGTTCTTCAATAATGTCTCTGTGTACATGACAGAAGCTGAAATAAAACGTGCACGTTTTACGTCATACGCAGATCCCTTGTATGATATTTTTGAGCATTTTTAATTATTGCATGCATATAATAATTCATCTGTTGATATTCACGTGAGGATGTGTCTACAATTATTGGCCGCGCACGCCACAAAAAAAACGTAGCGATTAAATTACAACTGTCAGTGCTGTAAAAATTCGAGTAATCGGTGACAGTTCTGGGCCACTCTAAAAAGTGTATTGATGTATTAGCTTTTGCCATTGACAGCTATTGGCCATGGATACGTTTTGGGCATGGGCACGACAAACTAACACTGTAGTTATTGACAGCTGAAAAAAAATAAAGATGCATTTGGTGAACTGTAAACAAGCCCCAAATAGTCATTGGCCACTTTAAAAGGCATTTCAAGTATCTGGCCAGTCCTGAAGTATTCTTAAGTCATGGGCCACTTTAAAAAAAATAACTCTGACAGTGTTGCCATTGACCACTCTAAGCGAATAACTGCATCGTGACACCCCTGGAAAGCATTTTTCAAGCTTCAGTTTTATTCATATTGAAAAATCGATTAAGAAGAAAAAACAATTGCTGCGTCGTATTTTCAAAACAAAAACAAAATGGCCGCAGTTATTGCGATGCTAAATGTTAAAATGTATCTTGCCAAAAAAACATTGTCTGCTCTTAAATATGAATCATTGTTTTTTTTTTGGGGGGGGGAGTAGTAATACAACAAAATGACGTTTATTAGTGAAAGACGACAAAAAGTGACTTGTTGCTTCATTCTCAACGATTCGGCAGAACGAATCGTCGCGTCTCAACAAACGTCAGCCGGCCACGCACTCGCTGCCGCATGCTGGCTCGCCTCTCGCGGTCACCCATCCACCTCGTGTGTTTTTTGTCTGCCGTTCTTTCTCTCGCTTTTTTTCTTTTATTTCAATGAAGCGAGGAAGCACATTTTCATAAATAGACCTTGGCCGAGCGCTGAGGCCATGAAACTTTAATGACGCTCCGAGTCTTGAGTGCAGCATCGGGCTGGGGGGGGGGGGGGGGGCGTCCTCGGAGACAAACAGGCCTCTGCTACGTTACTAAGTCTCTCGCTCGCGCTCTCTCACTCACACATACTGTACACACATATGCAAACAACCCCCCCACACACACACTCGCCCTTCCTCCGCGCACACACACGCGCACCGAGTGTGTGCGCGGAAGAGGGATGAGGACGGAGGCAGTGGAAGTCGAATCTGTTATTCTTTTATGAGTAGCAGTATTATGATAGGCAATGTCTTGAGGGGGGACTGACCTCCGCTAATTCACCATTAATGGAGAAAATTCATTGAGGCAGCCGTGACCACACACACACACACACACACACACACACTCAAGAGCCGACACACAATGGAAGTGTTCAATGGTTTTGCTACAATATTTCTTGTTGACATACACAGATAAAAGTGGAAAGGATGGTGTCAACAGCCCCCCCCCCACACACAGAACGTAAATGACCACATTCAGTATTTCCTCCCCCAGCAAGGCAACCGTGTGAGCTTTTGAGGGTGTTGTGGGATGTCGTTATGCATCTGAGACGCTAATTAAAACATGACGTCGGTAATCAGGAACATTGTATAACTAATCAGGCCTAATGAGCATGGGGGGGGGGTGTTAGCTGTGTGTGTGTGGAGGCGGGGGGGGGGGGGGTACTAGGCCATGATCAAACATGCAATTTATGAGGCCTCAAGTGGGACAACAATAGTGAGCAACCTGGACAAATCATATGAAATGTGGACAAGGTGTTCAGGTGCTCACTGTAAATGGAGAATAAACCAAGCAGTGTAACTTGTAAGTGAGGGCGGGGGGAGGCAGGGGTGGGGGGTGGTGCACAAATTCCAGATGGAATGCAATGATATGAATTATGGAACAATATCGTAGCAGCCATATCAATATTTACAGGGCAGGATTCCCAGATCTTGGGAAAGACTCCTCTTGTCTGCAGAAGAAGAGTCAGCTATGGTAGAAGAAGATGAAGTAGTGACAGACGGGGACTTTAAATGAAGGTTGAATTAAAAAAGAAAATATAAAAACAATGTGCAAAGGGAAGGGGAAAAAAGCTTCCTTGTAACACTCAAATAGCTTTTGATCATTTCTAATCAATTATGTAGCAAACAGCAATTATTGAAATATTTATACGCACACTGGCAATAATTCAACTTGTGTCATGACTTAAGGCCCAGCTGAGATGTTGGTGTTTATTATTTAGTAGCTCACGAGCCGCTGACAGCGAACACCTGAGTCAATAAAAGCGCTGATCGTTTCAGAGATATCCTTCAAGCGGAAGCTCGTAAGAGGACAAGAGGGAAAAAAATGGAATACAAATGCACCCCATCAAATATGAAAGAAAAAAAAAGATGTATTCTTTCCCCCCAAAATTGCACAATTGCGTACTTCAAACTGTAAGATTACGAGAAAAGCAGCTACTTTATCGGATTCTAATGTCTTTTCCGTGCCGTGCCTGTCCTGTACTTCATAACGTTTCATGCCAAGCTTCCTTTGACAGACAAAATCATTGTCATCGTCATGTTATTGATTGCCGACATCGCGTCCAAGAATTTCATAATGGAAAACCCTCAAATGTAGGTGAATGGAATCAAAACGGAAGACATAAATATAAAATAAGACGCTGCAACATACAATATTGTACATTTACTTGTGTTTAGTGGAAATTAAAGCGAACCACAAAAGGGTTGCATTTTCTTTTTCTCTCTCGACTTTTTCCCTTAACCATCCGCGCCAAAAAAGGCATGTTTGGAGAAGCCGGAGACGTAAATACAAAGTTGCACTTAATTCAGAGAAGTGTGTTCAAAGCACACTGCAGTGCATCGGGCTTCTCTAATCATGTCTCATCCATAATGCATGCGCAAAAACTGACAAGATGCCCTGCAAAAAAAGAAATACAGAAAAAAAAAAGAAAACGAGCGGTGCAAAACTGAGTTTCACCACCTCCCTACGCCCTATCCAACGGACACTTGCTAAACTTCACCATTTATCGGCGGTACAATTTTAATGAAAAATAATATTCGTGATTCAAGCTTCATGCTGTTGATCGCCATTCCCAGTTGAAATTGTGGACCATCTCGGACCTAGTGGAAGAGTGTAATTCAACAACAGGGGTCGCAAGCTTGACCCCTGCGGAATCCCACACATTAGAGCCATTTGGTCAGAGACACAGTTTCCACTTTCATCAACGTACATTGTGTCCTTGAGATAGGACTTGAACTGCTTTTGAGCAGTGCAACTGATTCCCCATTTACATTCCAACCTCCGGAATAAGACGGCATCATCAACTGTGCCAAAGACAATCATGAAATACAAGCAACAAGTAGTAAAAATTCCATGTGAACAACAATAAACACACAAATGTATATATTGTTAATTATCCTGGGGGGGGCAAGAAAATGCTCAACAGACACCTCGGAAATAAATAACAAAATAAATCAACAAGCCACGAAAGAAGCTGCAAAAGCCCCACCAGTACCACTCAAAACTGACAGAGAACCAATAATTAGTGTGTGTGTGTGTGTGTGTGTGTGTGTGTATGTGTGTGTGTGTGTGTGTGGAAGGCTTGGAATGTGCTCGTGTTTGGGCATTGGCTCCATGCGGACCTGCTCGCTTTGCTTGCTTTCTTGCTCTGGCCCATATACTGTACCGTAAGCTTGCGCGTGTGCGAAGCGCTACTTTCTTGTCTCGCTGATGAATAATGCAGCGCCGCGAGGCCGCCAGGTTTCCAGTTAAACAGCAATTTGCTTTACCAGTGTTCCCAGTCACTGCCAGCTGCACTCGCAATATAAGCTTGGATGTACGTTGAGATGTAGATTGCGATTTTTGCAAGAGCCACACACTGCCTGCTAATTAAATCTAAAGACCTGCTGTATATGTTTCTAGCTTCAAGTTGCTGAGGTAACCTTGTAATACTTCAAGGAAATTATGAAAAATGAGTAAAGTTGTTATATGACGAGTGAGACAAAAAGTCATTCCAGCAATTAAGTTGTTCAGGTATTATTATTATTACTATTATTATTATTATCGAGAGGGAAAACACACTCGGGTTCCAAAAATCAAGCTGTAATATTATGAGAGGAAAAATATCTATCGTGTGGGACATACCCACCTGCTAAAGATGAAAATCTGCAATATATAGACCAGAATTAAAATTTAAAAAGGTTTTTATTCTTTTCAGAGAGTTTGAACACATTGAAACTTACTTTAAGAACACTTGAACTTGGTAAAACAAACTTTTTAAATTATTTGTGGGTTTTTACTCTCTCACTGTCAAGAAAAAAAAAGAGACAATGTAACATCACTCTGAGGAAAAGAGAAAGACTCACCTGCATTGTCCTCCAAACGAGAGGCCAAGTGTGCTTGCTTCAAGGTGTCTATTTGTCACTTCCCGTTGAAGTTTGCTGTGAAAGTAACATAAAACAGAAGATGATTAAACATTCCATATTCAAAAAATAAAATCATCTCACAAACGTCTGGTAGCTTAATGCTAACATGAAAGGCGAAACGCAGTGGATCAAGCTAACAGAAAATAGCACTGAAGTTTGGGTAATGATAAACCTACAGCCAACATCCTGTAGAGATTTTTCAGTTTGCGGACTCGATCCCCCCCCCCCCCCCCAGCAAAGGGGAGAATGAGCGGAATTTGAATTCATTGAGGGATTTTTACGGGCGGCAAGGCTTGTCGAGTAATTCTGTTAACAAAAGGTATCCTTAGACAGAATTAAATATTTATCTGCCCTATGAATAACAATCAGAGGGGAACGCAGGGGGAGAGGCGCTGTTTACTTTTTCCCTGGTTTGGCCTAGCAGGATTCTGGTGCGCATTCCATCTTGCCGAGAGGATTGCCGGATCGGTAGATGGTGTTTGGGGGTCGGGGGGCAGTGCTACTCAAAGCCATGTTCACACTCTAATCCAGCAGAGGAAGGCGTGAGCCCGGGACTCAGGGCTCAGCGGGAACTCTTGACCTGACTACGGGGCGCCTGCTGACCCTGTAATCCGTTGAAACCCCAACAGTCACATGAGCTGAGGCCTGCATCAGATCCCCACTACAACAGTTTGGGGTTTTTGCCGGCTTCATTCCCAGATGAATCTAAAATATATCATAAACGTTTGCTAATTGAATATTGGAGACTCTGAGGTGCAAACAAGGTGAGGCAGCTTTTTGCTGTTATGCTGTACACAAATGGAAGCAGTGGCAAACAGAAGAACAGAACAGATGGTTCTGGTTCTGAGATGCACATTGAGTTAACCAACAACTATTTTCATGATCACCTGTCATTATTATTATTATTTTTTAATGATACGACAACCTATATGATACAACAGGACCATGCGTATTTCAAATTGAGAATACGCCAGACTGCGCTTAGCGAGTTGGCTGCAGGCTGCAAAGCATGAGCTGCAGGAGATCTCTTTTTGGGATCGCCAAATACCGGCATGTGCCCGATCTCATACTTTTTCCACGGAAATGATCCGATCGCAATCCGCCGCCGATCGATCGGTGCAGTGTTCATTTCCAAAGTCCTATAATGTGATTCTAAAGTCCTTTAATTCTCAAGTGATGCCGTGAGATGAGCATCACTTGAGAAGTTTTACACGCTGAGGCCTCAGTGTTTGGAGGGAAAAAAAGTTGAACATCCATGTTGGTATTGGTACATCTATCACATGGGTAGGAAAAGAGAAGTTTGGGGAAATAGAGAGGGCTTGTTTTAAGAGGCGAAAAGCAGAGAGACGCGCAGCAGGCCTTCATTGATTTGCGGCGCGATGATCCCAAACTCCTTTTTTGCTCCTTTGTATTCCTTCGCGATCATCAATAATGGATCGGGCGGCTGTGATGACATTAACGGCGCGCGATGAGCTTAATGAGCCAAGCAGCCCTGACTGATCTGAAGGACTCGGCGGACATTTGGAATCAAACCCACATGACGGGAGGCGGGGTGAGAAGAAATATTGATTCCAAATAAGTCGGACGCTTTGATTCCAAAGTCGGCATCGGACGCAGCCCGGCTACTTTATGGCGATCGAAGGGTTCGCCACCCGAGAGTACGACCTGTTGTGGCCTCTGCAACTTACCATGAAAGTTTAATCAGCAGCGCTCCCAGCATACGTACCCTCCTCTTTTTTTTATGATTAATACTTGATTTTAATTCCCCCAAGCGTTGGCCAAACGGCGAGTGTGAAGGTTTCCACGCGTGCGGCAAAAAGGTTTCAATCGGAGGCCTTTGATCACCCCTAATAATATCCCAGCGGTTGACGGATGAAATGGAATGACGGCTCTTTGATTCGCCGCTGTATCGAAGGATTTGACGCCTTCCTCTTGTCCATTATAAAAATAAAAATTATAGACACACACACACACACACACACGTGTATGTATAGATAGATAGATTCATTAAAAAAATAAAATACATTTTTAAAAATTTGAGAAGATAGATCGATAGATAGATATGGATCATGCTTACATTGCTTCCTTTTTCTGATCGTGGTTTTAAAAATGTATTTAGGTTCATAAAACTTGCCGTGAAGGATTATTTGCTGGCGCTATTCCACTTTTCCTTGCTTCTGACAAGCTCACTCATAGTCTTCTGAGGATTTAACCCAATCAAATATTTGCTCTGCTACACCGGATGGTCAAATTTATGCAACATTTTTTTTTCAGGGTGGTGAAAATTGATTCCTTCAACTATGTACTACGACAGTACTTTGGGGCTGGATGGAAGGATATTCCCCATAAGCTTTTTTTTTTTAAATGAGAGCAGCTTTGCTGAGCACGCATTAATTTAACTGCATTTTAATTCATGCTGCAAGCATAGTGCTCGGAAACCAGCACAGATCGCAGCCGAAATCTCAATTTGCTGGGTGTGTAACAGATTGTTTAAAGTTGCACCAGGGGAGGAACATATTCAGTAAATTTCCATCGGAATTTGAGATGCGGAGTTTAGGAAGCATTCCAAGTTTGAAACTCAGAATTATGGGAGTTTATGGGAACTAACTGGGAAATGAGAGTAACTTCAATGTAAAGTTTCCATCTTTAAAAATAATTGGAATTATGCAAGGCTCCATGTTGGGCCCTTGTCAAATTCTCCGAAGGGGCCACGCTCGGCCCACTCTCCCAGTCTTAGATGGCCTCGTGTGTTTGAGAGTGGCGAACGAGGATCCGGGTGTCCTCTCCGATTAGCCGTGCCTTGTGTGAGTGCACTAATGCACTTCGCTATTAGCATGTTTCTCTGGGTTGCCAACGGCAGATTCGGCAGCCGCCTCACCCCCGCCACCCCGTTTCCACGTGTCAGAACGCATATCAGTCAGAGCACGCCGTGGCCCGTACCGTGGGCTTCTCTGTCGTGAAGTTAGAAGCAGGGTGTTGTGGCACGCCCTGCTGAGTGCATCGGTTTTTGCAATGACGACGTTTTTCTTGTTTTGGAGATAGCATGCATGCACTGGATTGGATTGAAAACGTTTGTGCCGTCTGCCGATTGAAAAAAAAAAAGGACGACGCTGAGTAAATGTATACGTTTTCATTAATGATCGTATTGGAGGATAACAAATGGTTTCCAAGCAGGAATCAAGCATATATTTTACCTCATATAGCTGGTAAGTTTTGTTTACCTGTTAAGAGTTGAAAAACTGTTGACCAAAAAAAAAAAAAAAGCGACTTCGTGGAGCAGTCCTTTCTTCTTCTGTATGTGTGCCAGTCACGCATTTGTGACATAGTTAAAAAGACGCCATCTGTGGCAACTAGCGGAAATGCAACTGTACATGTTACGCCATGGTCCTTCCAGATTGTGGCCAATTGTGCATAAATTTAGATGCCCCCTCCCTCCCTAAATTTGATTGATGCATTTCTTTTAAACATTCATATATTTACGTTTTTATATTACTACTACTAATAATAATAATAATAATAAGAAGAATAACAACCAAAAATTGTGAAAACAACTTTCATGAAACAATTTTTGAGAATAAATAAATTGCAAACAATAAAGTTGAGAAATGAATAATAATGATTAATAATTTAGGATAAGTGGTGTTGGAAATGGATGGATGGACATTTAATGATATTACATATTTTGCATTCACATTTTAACTTTTTTTTTTTTTAACCTCCTATAGAAATAGCCTGGCTCATCTGTCCGTTTCAAAAATCAAATTTGGCCCTTGAGCTCAAAGTTTGCCCACCCCTGGGATCCACTCCGGTGGGTTCAAATTCACAGGCTCGCAAAAAAATAAAACCTCCACTCCAATAAGAACTTGGCTGGGCCTGTCGAGCCTGTTCAATCATTCATAGAATAGGAGGGTGCGAAGCCTGTGTGCCTAAAGAGCTTTGTTACGATATTAACGCACATCGGGCATGAGAGAGGTGCGTGTGGTGAGGATGGAGGCATGAAAGGATGATTGCTGGAGTCCTCGGGGGGCTCCAAAAGCCCCCGTACCCCCACTCTTCCTCCATGTTCTCCCACCTACTATTACATCTTTCCCTTGTTACTTTCTTGTGAAAAATCACCCCGAGGCGAGGTCCTCTCCTGGGTGGCGCACCCCCGAGCGGAGCCCTTGTTCCTTCCATCGTCGGAAGCCCAACCGAGGCTTTTAGCGGGATCAGCCTCCGAGGCCTCCCAACGAGCCCCCACCGCCGTGTCAAGCCCGGTCCCACGCCTCATCCCAGCCACGTGGCGCACCTCCTTCCAACTTTCCCACAGCTCCCATTCAGACATGACTGGAGGTGTTTTATACACAGAATCAGGATCTAATCTGGATTCAATTTGACGGGTTAATACATACAGCGCGTTTTGATACTACAGAGTTACAAAAACAAACACAAATGCTTAGATTAGATTAGTGTCTCAGCTCTGGACACACTACTCTATAGTCTCCATTTTGCTGTATTTTCTTACTGCCCTCTGTCTTATTTTAACTGAAGTGGTTCCAAACCATTATTGTTGAGCCTTAACCTTGGCTGTTTCATTGTTAATACGCCACAGTATCCATTTTGCTGCATTGCGCCCACAATCTCCTGGAAACTGCAAAAGAAAACGGTGACTCCTACGATACAAGAGACGCCCTTCGCAAAAGTGTCAAATGCAAGACAACCTTGTTCTCTCTCGTTGCCGCTGTTTGCTAGCATGCTTTCGGCTGATGCGTTCAATGCAGTGTGGTTTTCAGTTATTTATATTGTTCACTGCGTACGTTGCATTAAACCCAAAACACGCTCTTCTTATCGAAGTTTTATTGAGCGATTTCACAAATGGCCATAGTCTGTAGCTAGAGAGCCACTAAATGATTTTTCTTCTCTGTGCAGGCCCTAAATGGTCTTACATAACGGCCCTTACTGAGGTAAAGACATGATGATGAAATCTCATCCCGGTTCCACAGCGGCTCGCCATGACATAACAGGAGATGCGAGGGGGGGCCGGATCACGCAACCGCAGCGCACATGAGACCACAAGCCTCAGCGACTGCGTATGTGCTCAATGTATGTATGTAGGTGACATCGTTTACTTCACTATTGATCTACGGGCAGAGGTTTGAGCGGGGGGGGGGGGGGGGGCGCACATCCCAGGCTGCATTTCCACACAGGTACGGTATGGCGGGCTCCTCCTTGTCCTGCAATCCACCTCTGGCAGATCTTTTATTTAGCCCGCTGCAGCAAACGGCGCCTCCTCATAAATTATGCAGCTGCGGGCCCTCGGAACAAGCTCCGGGCCGACTCTACACCTTGTGTGTGGCTTAAAATATAGATAAAAGCCCAACAGCCGGCTACAAACATTCTTTTTTTTTTTTTTTTCTTCTCAAAATCCAAGCCGGCTGGTGAGGACAGAGTCCGCGCTGCAATTAGGCACCGCAGAGTCGGTGGAGAATCCGTAGAGATGCATGTCAAGTGATAGCGGGTTCGGGATAAGGGTCGGAAAACTACAATGCGGCAGAGTGACATCAACAACACGTGTGCTTGTGATCCGTTGTGAAATGAAGGGCTAGGAGTGTTGTTACTTTTCTTTTTTGTTTTTTTTCTTTCACCACGCGCCGCGTGAACACACTTCTTTACGTCAGCCAGATGAGCTTGAAGTGCCCCCCCCCCCCCCCCCGTGACGATTTCATAACAAAGCTTACGCAACCACAAGAACGTTTCGTGTGCCAGATGCGGTTATTTTCAGCCAAAAGATGAAAGAATTGGACCCAGTTGGTTTTGATAAAACTGATGGCATGTGTAAAACACCATGTGATGAGTTGGTTACACTACTCTTTTTCAGCATTTCCGCTCAGCGTGAGCTTAGAAGACCATTTTTGACCGGGAATATATTCTTGAAGTCTTAAAATGTATTGTTTTGGTCAGTGCCTTTTCCACAGGTATGAAACTCCAGTCCTCGAGGGCCACTGTCCTCCATGCTTTAGATGTTTCCCCTCCTCCAACACATCTTATTCAACTGACCAGGATCGTTAACCGGCTCCTGCGGAGCTTGCCGACGAGCTGATGATTTGAATCAGGCATGTTGGAGGTGGGAAACATCTGAAACATGCTCCACAGCTTGGGTGACAAGTTCAGTGCGGGCCATGCGATGCAAAGGACGCTGTTGAGAAAGCGACAAGAAAATACAATTCCTAGAACACAGAATTCCCACACACCAGTTGACTGGGTGAAAACCAGGATTCACGAGACCGCGTCGGACTCCAAACCGATCTCTGTGAACGCAGAAGCTTCAACAGCAGACGACTGGGATAGCTCCGTGCACTTATAAATTGTTTAAAGATAAATCCGTGCTACGCGGCGTTAGCGTGGCCGTGCTGATTATTTGAAGAGGAATCTCTGGCCGTGAATTCAATGGTGAATATGATATCATACAACAGCCCGGTTATGTATTCATGCTGCCATTAATGAATCATAGCTTCCCCCTCCTTGACTTTGTACTCCAGACATGCCCTCTTTAAATATGTCATAAGCGCTTATTCTTTTTTAATGGCCTGGCATAAGCCTCAGACAAAACAAATATGCAAACATGACGCAGCGTAAAGAGGAAGCTTTTGACACCGGGTTTGATCATGAGGTAACCGGGTAGGTATGATTGGTCAGTTTGGTGCGGTGACGGAACACAGAAATACTACCAGTACTTTTCTCTCTCTCTCTGTCTACTACTTCAGGTTACATTATTTATACTTTATACCCGTCAGGCTCTTTAAGGCTCTTTTTGCAACACTTTGCAAGGCTGCAATATCACAGCGAGCAGAGATACCAGAGTTTCCATCATCAAACCTTTATTAACTGTACAGGCCATTTTAACTGTCTTAGAAAGAGAGTGTCACCTGGATGACAAAACTAAAAGGTAAATGTGCTCACGCCCGAGAGACACATAACGAATAAAGCACAATGACTACAGTTGCCCTTCCTCCATGAATTAAGGTTAAATAAATAAATTATGGTGTGTGAATGACGGTGATCGTTTTAGCAACATGCTATTTTAGCAAGTTAGAATCCGTGTGCTAAATTAATTGTGTAATAGTTTTGATCTCAGTAGGTTGAGGGTTGGAAAAAGTTACCCCCAAAAACTGGGTCCCTGAAGCCAGTTTTAAGAAGGCCACGTGCCACAGGGAACTGGTTGAGAGTGACTCTCCAGTGCAGGAGTTGCCTCATGGCAAGACATCAATCAAAAAAAAAAAAAAAAAAGAAAAGAGTCACAAGTCACTCTTTAACTCAGTAATCACCACCCAGAGTCCAGTTGGATAAATAATGCACGGTGATGACAAGGCGAGGATCTGACGGCTCTGTCGCTAATTATTGATTAGCGCCTCCAGATGACGAAGGTTAAATGTCAATCAGAGGATCTGAGCGGCGCAGAGAGAATACAATTTTCCCCTATGATCGCTGGATGTATTATTAAGTGTTGTGCTAAAAAGCCGCTTTGGTTTTGGAAGCGGGAAGCGCCTTGGAGGGTGTAAACCATAAAGTGAATAAGGAAGCAAAAAACATTTTTAATGTTGCAACAAAATGGCGCCGGGCAGCAATGATGGCCTAGCAGCATGTTCATGTCGCCGTCCAGCTGTCTTTCATCATCTTTGTCTAAGTCAGGTAATGTTTAGCAAGCCACCTCAAAAGTGAAATAACCACCATATTAGCATTTATCAAATTATTTGGCAGCTTTCACACTATCAACTGTTACAGATACCTATCTTCTATCTGTCTCTTAAAGCTAACTATTGACCTAATTAGCTTTATCTGTGTACATATTTACAGTGTGCGGTATTGGTCGAAACCTCCTATGTCATAATTTGGTAAATTTCACTTTTGACACAAATCTATTCTATGGGCCAGTTCACGCATGTGGGTGTTCTTATTTTATTTTATTTTATTTTTTACAAATTATTAACCAATCTTAAGTGTTGGAAATGGCGTGCTCTCTCTGACGAGTCAATGTTCATGGCTGAACAAATTATTTTGGGATCTCCTCAAAGGTGATGATTTTGGAGGTACTTAGAAGGATTCTACTCAATGCAAGGGATAGTTAGCCAGCTAGTTAGGTAGCGTGTATGTGTAACGGAGTGATATATTGCGTTTATTAAATTATGACGGAAGTGACGCAACAGCGCACAGTATGGCACCAGCTTCCCGCCGTAGTTCAGGCAGAGCTACCAGGGAAGTCACAGGGTAAGTTACGTTTCATTGACGGTTTCATTGATTTCACTTTGTTTTTCCTTTTTCTACGGTGCTGTGTATTTAATTAGTTCCCTGATTTGTTCCGAGTCCACATTGCTTTTTGTGTCGTTATTTAATTTAAGTTTTGTCGAATGAAAGTTTTTATCCATTGAGTTAACAGGTGCTTTTTTTGTTGCGCAGTTATTTTTGAGACTGAAAAGCCCCGTGACTTCACCTATCCCTCCCGCCATACTGTGTTGCAGGTAATGTTTGTTTCCTTTTGGTTGTACTGTATATAGTTTTTCGTGTCGTTTTTCATTTGGCTGTTTGTGTGGCTGGCGCGGTTCGTCGCGGCCGCCATTATTGTACATTGCGCAGCCGTTCTGCTGCATGTGATGCGTTCAGCGGCATCACGTAAATACCAGTGTACGTGCGTTTTTTTTCCCTTTTTTTTGTTGTAAATAGTTAATATACGATCACCTATGTTGTATATTTTGTTTTGTTGTGCATTTTGTTTTGTGATGGATGATGTTTGGTTCAGGCAGAGCTACCAGGGAAGTCACAGGTTTTTTTTGAGATTGAAAAGCCCCGTGACTTCACCTATCCCTCCCGCCATACTGTGTTGCAACAATAAAAAAAAAGAGAGAAAAGCCACATCCCAGATAGTTCCACTATCTTATTGAAGCAAACACATGATTTTATTCGCTACCAAGGCTGTTAATGTACATTATTTGGTAGTCACTGTACATCCAGTTAAAGAAAAAAATCTTTATTGTAATACGGCCCGTGGACGTCTTTACAAACAGTAAAATGGGAAAACGGTTCAAGCTGGTAATCAAGCCACGTCCCAGCTCCCACCCTCAACACTTTTCAATTTCCACTTCTGATTCCTGACCTGCCGTAATTGGCCCGAGAGTGGCCTCCCGTCACCTGCAGCGTGGCGGTGCCGGTGGGTGAATTATTAATAGCTAATATCATTATGTAGGCTCGGCTTGTCATAACAATCCCGACTGGCGGAACGGGGGGAAACTCAATCTGCCGCTCTGCCCCTTGCGCAGACAATGCCGTTCAATTATTGATACCAACTAATTGGCGACAGGAATCACCAGGCAGGGTTACTTTTGTCCCCCCCCCCCCCCCCACCACCTTCTTTCGTGCTTCGCGCCACTCCTTCAATAAAACAATCTGACGAGGAGGCCGCCCTCTCCACGACGAACCCCCCCGTGTCAGCAAATTAGCAGGGAGCGCGACCTTGCTGCCTTTTTTTTCCTCTCTTTTCATGAGAATTGAAGACTTTCCTGCCACCTTTCTTCACCCTGACCACTTAATTAAATAAGAAGTCAATGTCGATTTTTTTTTTCTTTATTCATGGCACGTGGCGAAACAGGTCAGATTGAGTAAAGGGTGGTGGAAGTGTCTGGGGGTTAATAGAGTTTAATTAGGGTCAGATTGACGGTACGCAGGGGTCCCGCTGTACACCTAATTAACACAATGTTCGATATCGGCTAGTGCAAGGACTTTTAAAACCCGCATTTAACCGTTTCTGAACAAATTAGACACTTGTTAAACTAGCGGGGGGCACTCTGGAGGGCGCAAACCACCGCCACACCATGTATGGAGACATGACTCAAAACTGGAGGTTATTGTTGGCAACCATAAAATCTCACAACAGTCACTAAGATCATCTTCTGCCATAGAGAACATTGATCATGTGTCATTCTTGTGTCACAAGGCAGCACATTTCACTCCAGATTGTCTTGTGATTTCATCACACCCTGCACAGATGCAAGACACTGAGTGCCGGGTGTAGCAAAGCAGCCCCAGAGTAGATGATGGAAGTTAAAATTGTCAGTACACTGAAAATTCCACAGTGGTCACCAAAATAACTTAACCCTTGATTTAAGTCAGGTGTTTATTTTCTGGGTCTTTTTGCTGCCTCCAGCACAGGGCCAACTATACCCATGAATTAAAGTCACGCTGGCCGGCTGTATATTCAGTGAGCCTTAAGTGGCGCCTTTTTAATGTTGCAGGTGGTGTACTGTGCTTATGGCCTATACAGTATAGTGCCACTCTGGTCCTGGCGTACAAAATCCAACAGCCCCCCCCCCCCTCCCGCCCCCACTCCTTCCCATTAAAGCCCGTCTCTTACGATCTCACACACACACACACACACACACACACACACACGCTAAGTGGGCCTACCATCTTGCTCGCTCCATCTCAAGGCCCTTTCCACATGGGTGGGGTCCAAATGGGCGATGATGCTGAATCACATGCTAATGCTAATGTATACGGCCGCCGCCCGGCCTCAGCGGAATAGCCGTGTCCTGATCTAAGAAGCTCCCGAGCCCTAATCTGCTTTTTAGGGCCCCGCTGCAAACGCGCATCTGCATAATCGGGGCGACAAGTGTGGAGAGGGGGAAAGTGCAGTGGAGGGAGGCAAGGGGGGGGGGGCAGAAAGCAGGAAGTTGTGGCGGGAAAGGTGTTGCGAGTTGGAATTGTCATCATAAGTGATGTCATCATGACAGAAGTGAAAATTTAATCTTGTGCGAGTCTACCGTTTGAGACCTTTTATGAGACAAATAATCGTTTGAAGTGCATTTTATCAATGAATTCCAAATCATATTATCCATAATAATCACCACATTATAAATAATGATTACCAGCATTAGCATTACCATTGTTTTTATTTAACAATAAATATTTTTAAAATAAGGTTGGCAGGGTTTATAAATATTGTAATTTGAATTACATTTACAAATCAGGAAATGTAACATTTCTTTTTTTTCTGGTTTTGCATGCCTATGTGCATGTGTTTGTGCGTTTGCACGTCAAACATCAGCCGGCACGCCAACCCCTTGTCGTATTGATCAGCCAAAGCAGCCTCGTCTGCGCTGTATCCCAGATAAATGGGAAATTAAAGCGCAGTGTCACACAATTCTGCACTGCAACCGCATCAATAATTCAACCTTAAGCGCACGCGGGTGCACGCACACTCGCAAACACAAAGTAACCAACTTGAGAGGAAATGAAGAAGCGAAAATTTGACATTAATGGACATGGACATGTAAAGAAGAGAGACTCTGTGACATATTTTCAACATCCCGTTTCCCCGGTGAATAAGTGGCTCTCCAGCAAGTAGACAGAGCCAAACAGAGCAGGAAGCCATGGAGAGACAGCTGGTTTTGCGTACAAGTGCACATATTTGTGTTTTGGAGAAAACAACAACAACAAAGGCTTATGTAAAGGTACATGAGTAAATATAAAAACCACCGACAAACTGAATCAGACAAAATAAAAACAAATTACAATTCTGAACAATTTTTTTACAATTTAAAATTAGTCAGGTTATTTTTTTTTTGTGTGTGGCTTTTCAATATCCGCCGAATTTGTATGCGAGACATGTTTGCGAGTTTTTCAACTACATCACAGATACCTGACAACGCTACTACGCACCTAAAAATATCCTCATCATATTTGTTTTCAACAAATTAAGTCATCCCTGCCCCCCTCCCGAATATCAACACACACTCTTCTGAAAGCTAGATAGCGATTGAACAGGAAGTCATAAAGCGATTAACTTCTTTCTTTACACACCAAAATACTTTATGCCCCCCCCCCTTTTTTTTTTTTTTTTTGCAAGCCTCAACTTTGCCCCCCACCCTGCGCAAGTACCCCTCTGCCAGGCTTCAGGCTTCTGGCATCACAGGCGAAGCTACATGTGATCAATAATGGATGCGGCTGTCTCCTGCACTGCTGCTACATTAGCTAGTGCAGGGGGCTACATTTAACTTGATGGGCTTGTTAATGTGTCCCGTTGGGGGTATGCCCCCCCCCCCTCCCTCGCAAATGCACACACGATGGATGACCCCCACTCCTCCTATGTGGGCACGCACTGGGTTGAAGTTAGTGGGATAGACGGTCGAGTCCAACGAACTTCGATTAATTCTGTGCCATAGTCGAGTTCATTGTTGAAGGAAGTAGAATTAATTTCCCTGAAAGCCGAAAAAAAATATGGGGTGTTTGTTTTTTTGGGGTTCAGGGTGTACCCCGCCTGCTTCCCGAAGGCAGCTGGGATGGGCTCCAGCACGTCCCGCAACCTTTGTGAGGATAAGCGGATCAGAAAATGGATGGATGGATGGATGGATAGTGAAGGCCCGATGTGAGCTCATGACAAGAAGTTGAGCAACAGGATCATTAGTAGCGTTGCTTCTCTAGAACGATGTCGGTCTTAGTTTGAAACCTGCCCCTCCCCACCCCACCCCGCCCTCCATTACCAAGGTCTAGCGGTGCCCCCGAGGCGCCCCTCACAGTGGCTCCTTCTGCCACAGGGCTGCCGCGGCTAAACGTCAAAAGCATCCGAGAATGGAAATGTATTTGTCTCGTCTGATCGCTTTATTCCACGTCTTCATTGGCCGTAATGTTGCGCCAAAAGCTCGGCGGGATCGGCATTAATGCATAAAATGGATAGTCTCTAAAAACATATGTCAAGGTGATGCAATATGCATGCGCTTGTTAAGATGCATCATGTCTGCAGACGGCGTGCGCGGAAAATATTGTGTGTTTCTGTGTGTGTGTGTGTGTGTGTTGCCTTGCCTATGTTTGATGCAATGTTTCAAGCGCTTATTTATTCAAATAAATCATAATTATTAAAGCCATATTTTTATTGAAAAATGTGATAGCAATAAATGTACTTTTTAAAAAAAAAAATTTTTACTAACACCCAGGATACAAAGTAGTGCTGTATTTTCAAGAAAAAAAAAATCCTAATCTTAGGACAATGCAGCCTATTTTTAAATCATTTGTCATCCATAAATCATTGCCAAACCTGGGAAAAAAAGATCAAAATCAAAATCCATCTCCACGTCAACACAAACAAAGCCAAAGAAAAAGCAAAAGAGCCTCGGCTATGGCGAGGTCCGACGTCGGCGACGTTGGACTTTCGGCGGCAGTCGTTATTCCGCAGCTCTACTCTCAAACATGCAAATATATTCGTGCGGCGCTCGTTTCCCGTGTTTGCCGCCTCATTGTCGGTCTTCTCGTTTGCATTTGAAGCGCCAGGTGAGCGGCAGAGAAGCACGGGATCGAGACCCCCTCGAGTGGAGCCGCATGCAGAGTGAGGGTGGTGGGGACCAACAGGAGCCCTAATTGACGGCCCTTTAAAATTCCCACAGAGGAGCCGCGCTGTGCTTCATGCGCAGGCCGCGCCGGTCCAGAAGAGTGACGAATGACAAGGAGGTGAGGGGCACACTCCACACTTGCTGTACATGCGGGATCATCAGCACAAGAAGAAAGAAACTTTTCTTCTTTTTGTCTGATCCACACTTAGACTGATGGTCGATACAGGAGCTTACTATTGCTAATGCTAGTTTTGCTATCACAAATTTTCTCAGCAAAACAATGCTTGGAAAAAAACCAAGACTCTTTTTCTTTTTCTAGAAACAGTGACTCTGGGTTTTCAAATACAATTTCTTTCTTCATCCACACTCTTGAAAAAATATTTTATTGTTCTGCAGTTGTTGTTTTTTTTTTGTTTGAAAATGTTCCTCAAGACTTTTCTATTTAAAAAAAGTTGCGGTATACCCCTACCCCCACAAAAAACACACACAAAAAACAGGAATTTTCCCTTAAAAAAATATGACTTCACTCTTTAAAACAAAACTTTTTTTTTCCTCCTAAAATGACCTTTTCCTTTTATTCCAAAGGAAAAAAAAAGGCCTCTCTCCCCCAAAATGAAACTGAAAAAAAAACTACAGCAACACATTCTCCGACCACCCCCCCTTCCCTCCTCCCCCAACCCGGTGGCTCCTGACACACTTTTCCAAATCCTAACCTCCCTCGTGATCACAAACTGTGTGTACAAAATGAACCTTGAGCTATACGCTAACTCACGAAGTCAGTTGAACATTATTGATGGACTTATTTCATTTATTTATTTATTTCTATGATGACTGATGCTAATATTCTGTGGCCGGGGGGGGGGGGGGGGGGGGGTCAATATTTCCCCTCGGTGTCATGCGAAAAGTCCGATACAGCCGCCTGCGGGTCATCTCGTGATGTTTCCCGTTACAGGTGTAGCATGTTCTGTTGGCGTGTGTCAACAAAGGTTCTCGTATCGATCGCGCCCCCTCAAGTTGTATGGTGATCACTACGCTTGAGAGAGCAATTAATTGTGCATGTGATCGATGTTCATCCAGGAATCAATGGACACTCTCTTCTCTATCTGCTGTCTAGTTGCTGTGTGTGAGTGCGTGTGTATGATTGCTTGTCTGCATCGTGAAATGGTCAGCACAATACCAAATAGCGAGTCCAGTTCGGGGGTCAAAGTTGTCTCGACTTGTGAAGTCTTTTAAAAATATATTAAAAATATATATATACTGTACATTACAACAATTTTCAAAGAAATATGAACAAATACACATTTTCAAGGAAGAACGTTACTTTTCTTTGAAAATTGCAAAAGAAAAAAAATCACCCAATATCTCACGTTATTCATGTTTTTTTTTGTAGAATATAAAAATAAGAGTTAAATTGCTAGGGAAACACTCCTTAGAAAAATACGTATTAAAATCAAGAAAAAAAATCTCAAAATGTGGTTCCTCATTGAAATCTAGTACAATATTAAATTTTGATTGAAAAAACTGGGGAATCAAATGCACTTTCTCTGAAAATGACCATTTTTTTCGAGGGATAATAACCCTGAGTAGGACAAAAAAAATCTTAGATCGGACCGAAAAAAATAAGATGCTTTGGAAAAAAAAGACCTTTTGCTCAGGCAAAATCCTGACAGAAATCTCAAGTTATATACTGTAAGTCAAAAAAATATAATAATATAAGTCCCCCCCCCCCCCCCCCCAAAAAATCTCGCATTTTTCAGAAATGGTCTGAAAAATGACCGTGGGTGAGGCAAGGTGTCTCCAGATGGCACGGCTCTTACTTTTGTCTTGATGGGCGTAAAAAGCCCACACTTCTCTGGGCCCGCCTCATCTGCCAGCTGGAGGACAATTCCGCTCGGTGCACACGGAGAGGCGGGGGCCGCCCTCTTGAGTGCCACGCCGTGTCCATTTCCCCCACCTGCAAATGGCCCCCTCGCCCGGGCTCGCACGCACTTACGCACCCCCGTCGTCCCTTTCTGAAACGTCGCGTGGTCATATGTATGAAAATGGAGGGTGTGACAGCATACCTGCTGACGGTAAGCGCAGCGCGAGTAAAGAAATGAAATGACCTCACCGGGAAGATGTCATCAATATTTTAGCGGCTGACCAAGAATTGTTCGGTTCTTCGGTTGAATTTTGGCACACCCCTTCTCTGATAAGGGTGGGGAGGGACACCCAAGTGGGTATTCTCTTTATCCTTTTATGAATTCATTTTGCAGGACGGCCTTTCACCTGCAATGTAGTTCCTTCTTCAACATCCGGGAACGGCTTAGCTTTGGGTCGTCAACCCTGGTGGTAATCGCGTGGTTGTCTTTCGGAGAGCCAACTATGACCTGGATTGTACCGTTATTAACGTTCACGGAGCAGTCTATGATCTGGGTGCTGGGTGGGGTGATTGTCTCTCATGGAGGGCTTTAGTCAACTCGACTCGACTCAACTGTATTTCGAGAGCACTTAAAAACAAACCACCGCTGTATACAAAGCGCTGTACACAAAGAATTCATACAACAAAAAATATTCGAACAATAAATATCGAAGACCATCGAAAGCACGAAAACAGTCAAACTAAAAATCAAGTCTCATGCTGAGTCAAAAGCCGAAGAATAAAAATGAGTTTTAAGACGAGTTGGGCAGCGAGGGGGCTTGCCAAACGTTCCTTCCAAAGAGAGGGATCGGAAACGGAACAGGCTTCGTCATAGGGGTTCAGAGAGGTAAGGTGGGACGAGGGCATTTAAAGATTTGATAACAAATAAGAGGATCTTCAAAAGGACTCGAAAATAAGCCAGTGAAGGGGCGCCAGAGTAGAAGTTATGTGCTCCCTCTTACGAGTACCAGTCAAGACGTGAGCAGCGGCATTCAGGAGCAACTGGAGACGCTTGATGGAGGATTGGCTGACTCCAAAGTAAAGTGCATTACAGTAAGCCGGCCGAGATGTGATGAAGGCACAACGACGGCGCATCCGTCGTAGAGTCGACCGTGACCTGGAAGGTAGTGTCGTTCATATAACCCAGGTGGTACAATCATCTCCTTTGGTACAAAGGTGGACAACTCAGATGCTAGAGTGGTCCAATTTTGTACAGTGGTCTATGACCCAGGTGGTGGTGAAGTGGTTGTTTGTTGTAGAATATTTCAATTGAGGGAACCTGGAAAAAGCAACTTTACCTGACAATTATGGGTGGCGGTTTCAAGAGAACACAGAAAGAAAAGAAGTGCAGAGACAAAGAGGGTAACCGAGGGAGAAAGACGGAAGAGAGGGAAGGAGGACAAGGCCCACCACACTCAGCTACAGGAAAGCAATTAATAATTTACATCATCTGTCACTGTGCGCTCCACTGGACCACTCAACAAACAGCACCCGTAATTTAAGGCAAAACACACACACACACACACACACACACACACAGAGGAAATAAAAGCATGCGTGCCAAGATCTGACATGCACTCGCCTGCCACGCGACTCACCGGCGCAGCCTTGAGGCCGGGCCGAGATGAAGCCTAGTTGGAGCCTTAGCGGGCCACCTCACATTTGCGGTCCGGCCAAATAGAAGCTAGCTCCTGGCGGGCCTGCCTTTTGTTTCGGTGGCGGCCATGTTAAATTCATGCCGTGTGTGTGTCACCGCTAGCTAGCGCCTGACGCTAAATATTTGATACATTCCCATCCGTCTGAGGAAATCCCCGAAGCATACGATTAGAGCTGTCTGTCTGTCGGGGTAAGGGTGAGGTTGGGTGGGAGGGACGTGGTTGCCGCCGCCATGAGAAATTTACGTTTGTTTTGGTAGTTAAAAAAAAAAAAAAAAAAAAAGGATACTCGTAGAGTAATAATTGTTTTATTTTTTAAAGCAGCAGACGCGGTCAATGAAATGCTAACATTCCAACAGTTGATATGCTAACATCTATTGAGTCAAATTGCTAACGGGATAGTGTCCAAGATAGGCCAAAAATTCTCCGTTTTTATGCTAACACCCAGCAAATCTGGAAAAAACAAATGCTGGGGAACACGATGACTTTGCGAAAGCATAATATCAGGTAAAACGCTTGCATGTGAAAAATTATGCGAACAGATAGCGTTCAAGCAACCCGCGTATATGTGCGGTTGCAGAATGTCAAAGGAACATTTGATGACTTTTTTTTATATTGGAACTTCATGTTTAATTCCCCCAGCGGGGCAGCGCTAGCAACAAGGTCAGCCTCAGATGGGTGGAATATTTCAATTTCACACTTGGTCTGTCGTAAAATAGCGACAGGTCTTTCATCTTGAACACACGCTTACGGAAAAGAGAAGGGGCAAGCGTTCCCATCAGTTATCCTCGGTTGAGACACCTGAGCCAAAAGTTTCAAACTAACAAAAAATCCCCCCAAAAAAAAATGGGTGAGCAAATATGGCCAGCGCGAAGACATGCCCGATGGGCAAAGCTCCAACCGATGGGCAAAAACTTCCGCCGCTGGGTGAAGCTCAAGCCTGTGGGCAAAGCGAAGCCCGGTGAGCGAAGCTCGAGCCTGTGGGAAAACCGATTGCCCGTGGGCGGAGCTACTGCCTATGAGTGCAAATACAACCGGAGGGTGAAGCTACCACCAGCGGGAAAAGCTAAGCCGATGGGAAAAGCTATGAAAACCCGGAGGGTGGGACGAGCTGCGGCCAGTGGGTGAAGCGATGGCTCGGGGGTGAAGCGATGTCCGTTGGACAAAGATACAGATGGCAGATGAAGCTTGAGCTGGTCGAGAGGCAAACGTACGGACGTTGGCTGAAGCTCCGTCCACTTGGTGGAGCTCAGTAGGGAAAGCTACTGCTGGTGGGTAAAAAGAGGAACGGTAGACAAAGCTGCAAAACGACAGCGGGTGGGCGAGGCCACGGTGGGTGGCGAAATCTACAACCTCCGGCCGGCGGCCGATGCAGCAGTCGGTGTACATCCAACGGCCGGCCGGATAGATGGCTGTACAAAGGGAGTATTGAGTAAAGACCCGGTCCAAGGCGTGAAAAGATGTGTTGACTCACCACTCGCCTTGCGTGTCCACATCGAGTCAGTGAACAAAATCAATAACCATGCGTGTGTGTGAGACATATCTGTGTGTGTGTGAAAGAGAGAGAGTTGTTCCCTCTTCCTCACATCAATTATTGAGATGTCAGGACAGGCCATGAGCGCTGGGGGAGTTCAAAGTTCAAGGGACCGGGACTCTGAAGGGCTTTCTTGGGGGGGCTTAGTTTGCCCTCATCTTAGGCACACTCAAATTCTCACACGATCCAGTGGAGATTCACTCCATAATGCGTTATCATCATCGACCCGAACACACACACACACACACACACACACACACACACACACACGAGACTTTTTTGGATGTATTTCACATCTTGACAAAAACCTCGGCTGAACGTATCATTTCATGTCTGTTGTGAAACTTGTTGAGTTGGAAATGATGTATCAATATTTGATATCTGCATGTGAGCATTTCTAAACTTGAATGCTTTTCACGTCCCCATTAAAAGCCAATCTAGTCTTGAGATCTTTCTGCTTTCGGGGCCCTTCTTGATGTTGGTCTTTGGGATTGGACATCTCACCATCCTCTGATGCCCTTTAGGGTTAATTTGGAGCAAGATAAAGTGTGCAGGACAGGAGTGAGGTTTTTTTTTTTTTGTTTGTTTGGGATTTTATTTTTTATTTTTTTTGTGCAGCAGCAGCAGCAGCATCGACCACATTTACACGCTCGCGTCAAGCGCACGTCCAACTTGAAGAGCGGCTAAACTCGCTCAGAGCGGCCCCTCGGCTCCCCGGACGCCCGACCGACTCGGATCGCTTGTTCCGCAGTAGCGCTCCGCAGCGCCGAGAGGTTCTAAAGACTCAGGACCGGCCGACGATGCCGCCCCCCCCCCCCCCCCCCCACCTGGCTCGCCCCCGCAACCTCACATGAAACGCTACCAGTTCTCGACGCAACTTTTAGCGCACCTCCTCTTCAGTTTTCGCCAACCCCGCGAGGACCTCGCTCACCCGCACTTCACCGCCGACCCCGCGGCCCCTCCCCCGCACCACCCAACTTCCCTTTCTCCTCCACCACCGCTGGCTGCATTAAAGGCAAAGGGGGTGGCTGATGCGTGTACCGTCATGGGGTGGATGAGGGTGCGAGCGGTGGGCGGCCCAGCAGCGCCTGCCCGTGTCTGAGCCCGCCTCATGAAATATTGACCGGCAAGTGTCCCTTCCAGGAGCGAGGAGGAGGGTGGGTGGTGGCGGTGGGGAAGGGGTGTGGGGGGGCGCGTAAGCGGGTTCAACATAAATATTTCAGACTGCAATCTCCTGCTTGACAAACTCCCCCACGTGATTGGCTAAAAAGCTCGCGGTGCCTAGCAAGCAGCCGCCGCACCCCCCCCCCCCCACCCCCCCTCCAACCATCCATTCTGTTTTTCTGCTTACACCTCTCAATCTCACCTTCTCCGAAATTTGCAGAGGTGGGGAAGGCGGGGGGAGGGGGGGCGGTGAAGATGCCGAGCGGCGGGGGTACCGGCAGGGGTGACGGCCGTGCGGGTAGGTAATTAATTCCGGCCCGGTGATTTTTGGCAGCGGAGATCCCCGCGCTCGGCCGGCCCCCAAGCCTCCCGGGGGGCGCAGCCGGTGGGTCCCGTCGAATGAAGTGGCATCCATTTTTTATGAAGAGCAGGTTATCCTATTTAGTCAGATTAAAACAGGCATTCGGGGTGGGGGGTGGGGGGTACTGGGGAAGAAGGAAATAGGAAGGCGCACAAAAAAATAAGGAATCTTCCTGCAGCTCCTCATTTGGCCTTCTCCTCCTTCCCCTTTTTACTTTACGCTCAAGCTTCACTACAAAACAACCCTCCCCTTCCTTCTTTTTCCCATCAGGCCCATCTAGGCGCCCGCCCGCTTCCCCATTAACCTGGTTATGTGCGCAGAGTGCTTCATTGACCCCTTGCCAGGTGCAGCCTCCAATCTTCCATTTTGTTCATCTCTTTCTTCTGACTCCTCGTCTACGCCTATTTTCAAACTTTTCCGGCTGCACTTCCATCTCGTTGTTGCCCGTTTCTTTGTCGTTTTCTAGCTTTCAGAAGGCTCCTGACCCTTAAAAAAAAAGCAGCAGACAGCAAACCCACCGAAAAGTTCAGTTTGATGAAAACGAGCAATGACCTCAGCGGACGGAGTTGGTCTCAGTCACGTTGCAAGTTGTGCACTTTGGTTCATAAATTCCGTTGTAGGATGTCTGAAGCATCCTCTCCTGATCACCCCCCCCGCCCCCCCCTCTGTCCGGACTGGATAAAAAGTGTGAGCGCCCCCTTCGACTCGACATCGCACAAGGATAAATGCTTAAAGACCGGCATTTGGGCTGACTTACTCTCCTCAGGGCAACGTCTGCAGAGGTGTGAGGGACACATGAAATATACAACGTCTCAAAACCCTGAGCAAAAAATAAATCAAAAAATGTGCCCCCCCCCACCCAGCCTAAAAGCAGGAGGGAATTCATCACAGTTCAGTGGCCATTGCGCCTCGTGGGAGGTTGATGAAACTTAGAGCGGCTTTTCTGAAAATGACATCAACTTTGGATGAGTCACGAGAGGAGGATGAGGTCATACACACGGCAGAGGAGAAAAGAGGATTCAGACGTAAGGTAAAATAACTCGCTCAGTCGCAAAGTGAGGGGGAAAAAAAACAACCCCCCGCCCCCAAAAAAAAAAATCTGCCTTGGAACCGGATCTTATGGGCCCGTTTTCCTGAGGGTTTACTACAGAAGTGAAATGTGACTCGACTTTCGAACGATCCAAAGGTTGACTTGGAGCCGGTCAAGAGAAGGTGTCATACCGAGATTATCGATGAGAAAAACTTTCAAACCTGCGTTTGCCTGCGTCGGGGTTATTTCAGCACACCCGCATGCGGCAATTGGTGCCAGAACAGTTTCCCTTCTCTGGTGTCCCATATTTGAAATGGACACCAGCAAAAATGGATGGAACTTTGCATCGAAGTTGGACTTGAACTTTTTTCCACTCGTTTTTATTTTGTCTTGTGCATGTCCGCAACTTCCCTCAGTCCCCGCCCCCTCCTCCCCGTGTCTTCATCTTCATCTTCCTCTACCTGTCTGCCGTCATCACGCCGTGGGAGGCGTCTGTTAAATGATGCAAGAGGTGGCGGACAGAATTGTAACACGGCAAAGCCAATGGCACGTAAAAAGAAAAAGTGCAGAAAAAAGCGGCGCGGAGCAGCGTGAAACATCCTCCCGGGGTTAGAGGTGGACGAGAGTGGCGCTCGCCGAAGAGAAAGACAAATGGAGATACTTGAGGGAGCGTTTCGGCGCTCGAGGCAGAAGGTCGTGTCTTCGACGGCGGGCCGCAGAGCGAACGTTTGGAGCGCCGCCGCTCGACTGAGCTTCACGGCGTCTTCAGCTACATTATTTAACACTTATTGAACGGGACCTTTATTGTCTTTACGCCTGGACAGTATTTACGGGGCTGTCGAGTATTTGCGGGTGGCAGCAAATTACCCCCTCCACTTTACGCACGTGCCAAACGAGTGCTGCATCCAAGACAATAAAAATTACAAAATGAACCCTTTGATGAAATGAACAGGATACCAACATGTAATGGACATGTTCAGAAAAAAAAATCAGCCTGTTTTACTTGGAATCATGAAATTTGGTGGGTATATCTAACATGAGTAGACCCACAAAATTTGTCAAGAAGCCATGCTAGAAAAATCTTTGGAAGTCGGACAATTTGGTTTGAGGCCATCATCCACCGAAGCCAGTTTCACTTGGAAAAATGACATTTGGGAGTCTATCATAACTAGACCCACAAAAAAAAGTCTCAACAATCCATGCCTGAAAAGATTTTAGGGTCATTTAGTCAATTTCCAGGTCTGTCGCGGCCCAGTTTTTGTCTCTGCTGCTGTTTGAAAAGACGCAAGAAGTCAACCATTTGGGGTTTCAAGTGGCTCATTTTGGCCTAACCTTTCCTTGACATTTTATCCGATTGCTCCCAAATTTGAACCGGCAGATGGGTGAAAACCTCATTTTGGGCAGCAAGGCAGTCTTCTTCCTCCACTTGGGTCATATGATGGTTGTGGTCCTCCTGAGGAATCGCGTGAAAAGAGAGAGAGAGAGGACAAATAGCCGGGCAAGAATATGAGCGAAAACAAACAAAACACTTCGCCGTGACCCGAAAACTGCAAGCAAAGCTGCTCTTACTCGCACACACACACACAAACACAAACACTTGGTCTCCCAGGGTAACAGAAATCATGGCTATGTTAGCGCTCAGAGCTCAGCCATGCAGATGATGTAAAGAAGTAGCTCAGCCACACACACACACACACACACACACACACAGTCATGTTTTTAAAGGACAAGGCCGGTGGGACAGTCAGTGAGCGAGAATCAATGAGGAGGCCGCCACTCCCTGAGCATCCACAACCAAGCGCTACACGCAATCCTTTATGTGTCTTATTATATAAATTGTGTGTGTGTGTGTGTGTGTGTGTGTGTGTGTGTGTGTGAGAGAGAGGGTCATCACACACAGCTTTTTTGGGTTGGGGGGGTGTCAGCGGTGCACAGTGGAAACAATTCTTAATGACAAGAGTCAAATGTAATTTCCCTTTTTGGCTTCTAAAATAAGTTAGCGAGCTCTTGCAGGTTGTTGTGTGGGCCTGGCAAAAGAGCAGCGCAGGTCCCCCAAGACGTGTCACTCGAGTGCACACGTGGATGGAAAAAGCAACAAAACACTCAGTGACATCCAGTACTTGAGTGGTCATTGCACATAATGGGCCCCTCCATTTTGTATGTCCCGTTGGGAAGACTCACTTGTAGTGCACTTTTGTGTGTGCGTGTGTGTGTGTGGGCCCCGGGTGGTGGTGTATAATATTCAAGTTTTGTGATTTATTTTTTTATTGTAATTTTTTTCTCTTTCTATTTTTATTTTATTATTTGGAGATTTCTAATAGTTTCTAATTTTATTTTTTTGTTGTATTATTTTAATAATAATAATGTTGACTTTTATATTTCAAAATGTTTCATTTTCATCATTATTTTTGTCTGATAATTTTTCAAGTATATTAGGATTATTTTAAAATCACTCAAACAATGACTAATATTCATCATTATTTTATCACACAACTTCTTTCTTCCTTTTATGAAACAATTTGTCGTAGCACAGTGTAATAAAAAAAATATAATGGTGCTCGATTATATTTGTATTAATCTAAACTCACAGACATTGAGATTTCTACCAACCAACAATAACAAGCGCCATTATAGGAACCAATATTTCCCATTTTTGCATCATTATAATTATAGCGTATTCAAAAAATATGACAGACAGAATGTTTCTCTTGTCTTGAAGCATAATTATGACGCCACACTAATCTATCATGAAAAAAATATCTTTTTAATTGATCATTTTAATCTTTCCCTGAATTTGTCATTGCGATTTGTTAGCAGCCACTCCAAAAATAATAGGAGCATTTTTCTTCCTACAAGAGTGTATGTAGTTGTCACTAGGTATTCATGAAAAAGAAGTGTAGCTAAGATGCTTTTTTTTTTCTTTTTCTTTTTCTAGTGTGGAGCAGATAAGTCCACTAATGCTGTGCCTCTCCCCCAGCAAGCAAGCAAGTAACGCACACACAGTAGACTCTCTGCCTTCCTCTGAATTATGGATGGAGGGGCCCCTTGTTTTTCTGCCTGCGCTCGGCCCCGCGTCCACTCAGTGCACTCTACTGTACATGCACGCTTTTTATTCCGACGTGGAGTGGGCAGGACTGGCGGGGGGGGGGGGGGGGGGGTGTCTGGTGAGGCCTTCCGCGGTCAGATCGATGTTGAGAAAGTTTGGCGGGCAGCCGGAAGTACTTTCATGCCCGGAACCAGACGGCAACATTTTTGGCACTGAGACAGATTTTTTTTTTTCCCCCTCTGTGATGGAATTTAACCAGAGCAGGATGCTGGTATGTGGGAACCACATCATCCTGGTGAAGCAGCATGTGGCTCGAGGTTCTTTTTGAATGGCCTGTTCCAAGTTAGACAGTGAACAATTAGGACTGAAATGATAACTGGCAGAGCCTGTAAATAAGGGCTGTCAAGTTTCCTCGAAAATTCCTCAACAGCTTCCTCGTAATGAGCGGCGTGAATAACGAGCCGCCCGCCGCCTCCGTAATTAGTCTCATTAGGCAAGCTCTCAAAGTACTTCTATTAGCTTAATTAGCACACACGCGCGCTCATATTAGCCCCCCAAGTCCCCGTAGACGCGGCCATAAACTAACTCGGACAAAATAATGCGGCTAGTTTTAAAGCACTAAATGTACGAATATTTCCAAAGGGAATAATCAATTATGTCAAACGCATACTAAAATATGTGTCGAGACTTAACGTCGTGAGGCATTCGTATGGACACCTCGCACTCACACGCGTTACTCAACTCAAGTATATTTGTGGAGCACTTGAAAACGACCAGCACTGAATACAAAATAGACAAAAATGATTCATACAACCACAAACAATAAAACAAGAAATTAATATCGAAGACAGTCGAAAGCAAACGGCCAAAACTCCAGATCAAGTCTCATGCTGAGTCAAGAGCCAAAGAATCGAAACGAGTTTCACAATTCCACAATTTGTCAAAACAACGCAATGGAAATAACCAAAAGAAAGACGACATGAAACCAGAAGAAAGGGAAGACGCCACGGAAAGGAACCCACTCGGCGACTTTTTCTCTCTCTTTTTTTTTTCACCACTGAATTCTGGCAGTTCAAGTCGGATTGAAATATCTTCACTTCTCGGCAGCGTTTTTCAGCCGAGCCGGGGGCTTCGTTAGAGACATCTGGAGGCCGACCCCGCCGGCCCGGGGGCACTCGGGTGGATGGGGGGGGGGTGCTAGATGTATACGGTGGAGGGGAACCCGCCGCCCATCTTTCGGCTGGATATGGGCCAGGCTCCCCTGGGGAGACCCACCTCCTGCTTTTCCGACGGGCCAGCGAGGAAAAAAAAAAAAAAAAAAAGAACCCTCAACAGCATTTCTCCTTTGAACATCCTCCTCCTCTGTCTCTTCTCTTCTTCCTCTGCGGACCCTAATGAATGATTCATTTAACCCCTCCACCACCTCCGCTTCCACCACCGCCGCTACCACCCAACTCAGGAGCCTGGTCGGCAACAAAAGGGGAGCAACAAACGCACCCCCCACCCCACGATTCGCACCGCCCGGCCAATTAAAGGCAGTGTTTGACAAATGATTTTACACAGGCGCGGTATGTTGACTCGCCTAATGAGGGGAAGACGGAGGAAAGACGAGCAGAGGAAGAAAAAAAAAGGCCTTGGGATAAAAAAAAAAAATCTATTACGGTCTGGGAAGAGGCGCTTCATTGAATGGGATAATTGGAGGTGACGCCAAAGAGCTAATTGCCTTGACGCAACCAAATGTCTCTCGTAAGAAAATGGAAGGCAAATCTCGGGACGCCTCTTTTTCAAAGTCTCGGCCTCCTTGTGAGGAAAAGCGCCTTTTGGATTGGTCGCGCTTCAACTCGTGGAAAATAGAACGTGGCCGACGAGGAGACGGAGGAAGAGGGTAAAACAAACAAAAACACCCCGCTCCCTGTCTCCCCACTCAGCATGAGATCAGCTTTATGAATATTTCACGCAATTATGAAACACACACACACACAAAGTATAGACCGCGAGGTGGGCTGAAGAAGAAGGGATGATGAGAGTAAAAACGTATGGCGCTGCGTTAGCCTTGAACATACAGCATGTGCGCTAAAAGTGTCATGAAATATTCACACGTAAAAAGTACGGCGTCCCGGGAAAGGGAAAGAGCTTGTCCCCTGAAGGTTGGAGGTGACGCTGAACTCCTTCCGCCGGACCTTCACTCGTTTTTGGCTTGATGTTGCATCCCTTTCTGCCATCAAGTTGAACGGATTTTATACGGCACCTACAAACGGCGCAAATCCATTGAAGAACTTTTTTCCAATGTAAAACCAAGAACAACAAAAAAACAAAACAAAACAAAAGAAAACAAAAGCGAGACATTTGCCTATCCAAAGCGGGTGTTCAATTAGCCGGTGTGGTTTTCCCGAGTTCAGATAATTCCAGTCGAGTCTCGGTGGCGTCTCCAGTTCAGGATGCGCCGTACCCCGAAGCCGTTTCCGATTGTTAGGCTTCGCGAGAGATGAGCGCAAGACCCACACGCAGACACAATGAAGTCAGAAGGGTTTGATTGGCAGGAAGTGGGACAGGTGGAGGTGGCAGGAACACAACGGCTGTTCTTGGTGTGGTGACTGAGGACCGAGCCCAGCTGGAGATGCGGACGGGCCTCGATCCTCTGCGGCGGCTTGAACCGGAACGCGGCGTTTACCTTTTGGCCTGTTTCAATTCCGGCTGACATCTTCGAACTGAGGAACCTGCTGGGAAATGTGCCACGCCTTCTCCAGGTGGCTGCGGGCCAGATCGCTCTTCTTCCTCCAGGTAACCAACCCGCTTGCATGGACTCTTATGTATTTGTTTCGATGACATTTTGGTTTTGTTCCCTCGTGTGCCCTTTTTGTCAAATACATAACACCGATCAACCGTTACAGACGCTTGTCGAAATCGTCTCGGCTGAGCTTCGTCTGGGAGCCTCCCTTTTCAAAGTGAGAGACAATTTCAGCCTTCACAGACAGCGAGATTCGCTTCCATTGACCAGACGTGTTTGTTGCTGTCATTCTCACGAAAAAATAAATAAATAAAAAGATGCCGCCTCTTGTTCCATCTTTGCAGACGCTTGGCAGGAACTTCTGAGCGACTCAAGAGACACAAAATGTCTGCCCGAAGACGCTTTGGCCAAGCCAAGTGGCAGCACTTCAAGTCAAGTCCTTCACAACTGCTATCCTACTTAATCACAATGCCAGGACGTCGCAAGTTTTGACAGCCGATTGGCGGTACCGCAGCCGTCCGGACCAGCCGGGTACTTCAACGACGTATTAAAAATGAAAGTAAGAATCATCGAAGACCCTAATTTTTGCATTTCTTTGACGTCCTCCCTGATTGACGTGTTGTTTTTTTATTTATTTTTTGGCCTACCGTTTTGATCAGCGATTATCCAGGATAAATAATTGACGGTGCTAAAAAGTTAATCGCGAGACCTGCCCGTAAAGGATTTGACGGGCGCGAGAGGACGGCCCTCGCCGCTTTTCGGGAAAAGGGGGCGGGGGCTAGAAAAACATTGAGAGGTGTTCCCCCACTCCTCTAATTGGTACTTAAATGCCCGCGTGGAGGCAAACTGTTGCTATCATAAGAAATTGATGAATTAACCGAGTGAGAGTCTGTCGGACGGCAGAGAGAGCGGGAGAGGGTTGTGAATCTTTTAAGAGGATAACTTACTTGGGCAAAACAGCTGTTTATGCATTATTTGTGCGGCGGGCCATTTACCGCCGTTTAGGATGAAAACCTCGGGTTTCCGCCGCGTGCAGGAGTTGCCCGCGGGGGACGCGCGCCGGGGAGGAATTTTCGGGAGGGACCGTCCGTCGTTGATGAGCGAGGATGAAAAATTTATCGGGCCGGTCGTTTTGGTTTTCAAGACTGGGAGATGTCGGCCTGTCAGTCTGAGAGCGTTCGTTTAAGTGACAAACAGGCCAGAAGGGGATTCGGGCGAGACGAGGGTTGGGCCAGGAGGGCGTCTGAGGTATTTGTGAGCGGTCCAACGGCTGATTTTGTTGTTTTTCTGTAGTATGGGGTTGCATTGAAGGTCTCAAATTGAATCAGGACAGCTGCATTACTTTGGATTTATTTTGATGATTATCAAACACACATTTGGTCAAATTGGCCTATGAACAACATTTTTCAGCAACAGTAATTTTTAGAATAACAAATGGTTGGCCTTGCCTGATGTCTCTGCTTTGATTATACCGTAAATCCAAGCAATTTTTTTGCCTCAGCTCTTGTATTGAGTCTCTGTTAGGTTTCACACAGTTATGAATGGAATTAACATTAGCATTAGCATAATCCGTCCGTCCCTTCAGCTCACTTAATCAAACATGATGTATGTGTGGAGGTGTGTGTTTGGACGTGCGTTTCTTCCCTGCTGTCACCTGTCCTCTCCTGTGCTGTCATCCCGTAGACTTGTTGCCGCGGCAACTGCCTCAGGCGCAAGACATCGGCAAATGTCAAGCTAGCGGCTGATGCTGATGGTTCCCGACGGCCACTTTTTGTCACCCGTTTGTTCACCTAAAGCGACCATAGCGGTATGTCATACGGATACACTTGAGAAACACACACACACACACGCATTTGAAATATGCTGCTAGGTAGGTAGCGAGCTAGCTGTTTTTTGAGAGTTACTTTAAGCTAGGTAGGAAGCAACGGCACTTCCCCTCGAAGATGGCAAGATAGATGGAGAGAGAGAGAGAGGCGCAGATAGAGATATGATGATTATAGGAGATATATTCTGGTGCGTTTAAGGGGAAGAAGGTGGAGTGGTGTCGGGATGGGCGGGGGGGAGGTGCGGGTGCGCTGGAATGGTAATGTGCTTTAAATGTCAGAGGAAAGGTACGCTTCTCATCAACCTTTGGTCACCCGTCCGCTTTGAATATTCTTATTGGCGTCATGTATTAGTAATGAGAGTTGAAAAGTAAGTCAAATTTAACCTTCACCGTACCCGCGGAAACTATGAATATTAACGAGGGCCATTATGTGTACCTGATCTGAAAGATTCTTAACCCCCGCCTGCCAACCGTTTGCCAGGATACCACGCTTCCTATTCCGTATTGGAGGAGATGGCTGTTGCGCAGCCCGTACTGTAGGGGGCGCTGATTGTTGATTTATTTGTTGATTTTCATTTTAAAGTCGGAGACGTGCCGGCTCCAACTGAATTTTCGGTGACATTTTTGTGAATGTTTTGACCCAGTCCAGAATGGACCCCGGTTCTCATGCTAAATGTAATCTGCGGTAGGTTTATTCGCCACCCGATGAGGATGAGCCATGTAGAAAATGAACGGTTGACACTCCCTGGCAGTATCCCGCTTCTCTCACCAGAAGTCGGTGGCGTTCGACTTCAGCTCTCCGCTACCCTTAAAGAGCAAAAGAGTGGATGGATGACCGTCCAAAGTGCATCCCACTTTTCCCGCCAGTCCTCTCGGGCAAACTGGATGACACTTCAGGGTGTTCCCCACTTCAAATGTGGCTGATGAAAGATGGGTTAATTTGGGAGGAAGGCAGCGTGATGATAAGCGGTTGCCAACTCTCTCCCCATAAGAAATTATCGCGTGGCACTTTTGCACGATCGCGAGCTAGCACGAGCGTAAGATGATTTGCAAGACGCCCCCCCAACCAACCCCCGCAACAGCGATCACGAACCTCATTCTGCCTACGTCTGTCACCCCCGCTGTGTCTCCTCATCTGTGACGTCACGGCTGTTTAGCATGCACAGACACCGTTAGCACAGATCAGGCCAAAGTGGGACGAGATGGAGGAGGGGGCGTTATTTGAGGAGGGCTGCGCTTCCTCGCTGGATTAAGGCTTGATCAAGGCGCCATCAACCCTCTCTCTCTCACTCTCTCTCTCTCTCTCTCTCTCTCCCAACCTCCCCAAGAGAACGCCATTAAGGGGGTGGGCTGTTTTTTTTCGGGGGGCGTCTACTCACGATGGTGGACAACAAAGACAAGAGGAGATGTTTGCTTCCCGCTTACTGTCACTTCAGATGTCGCAACCGGGGAAAACCATCAGACTCTGACGTGCCTCCTGACTGTTGCCGCGTGTTTACTTGCCGGGTTTTATAACTCCATTTTTTTCTAAGCCTGTTTGCACCGGGGGGCTTGGGGGGGGGGGCAGTTCATGTAAAGATCCTTCCAAATGGATCAAAGCCAAAACGGTCAATTTTCAGATGTTCTGGCATTTGCGGACAGAATCCAGTTAAAGTGGACTTTGCGGCCCATTTCAGCGCTTTTCTTACATTTTCTCTTACGTGTCCGTCAGTTGGAGTCGGATCGCACGGCCCTTTTCCACCGCGCTTTGTGCCACTCGCGACAACTGTCAATCATTCTCCTGGAGTCCTCCTCGGAGCCTCCTTCCGACTCCTTTCTCAGCCCCTCCGCTAGCCCGGCACGATCGATAGCGGGCTGAAGGTGGGAGGTTGGCTCACAATGATGGCGGCGGCCGATCGATAGATGCCTCCTTCAAAGCTTCTCTCTCTCTTCTCCCAGACAAGCTGGAAAAGCCAGAGCAGAACGTGAGCAGCAGGCGCAGATGAGATGGAGGTTTTTTCTTTTCTCCACACCCCGCTCCCTCCCTGCGCCCCTCCCACGTCTCTCTCTCGGTCAGGGTCACGAAAGGGGGGACATGAGGGTTGAACGAGGGTGTAACAGTAGCAAGGGGGAGTCACCGAAACTGGAAGGAAGAACACGGCGGACTCCAACTGTTGGTGAAACAGTGGACGCGTTTCACACGTCTGCCTCGCTGTCAGGGAGGTCCGGGTTTGAGTCTTGTCCCTCGCCACCTTTCATCATAATTTAGGATCAGCTCGATAGAAAATAGATGGCGGGACGATTGGTGCTCTGTTAACATTAAAGCAAGACAAAAGTTGAAAAGACGAACTGAAACGTCGCCGCGATTAACATTGAAATAGAATCTACAATTTATGAAAAAAAATGAGGACTACAAAAGAGTACTTCGAAATAATTTTAGGTTTTTCCGCCTTGTTAATTTAACAATTAATTTGTCATTTACATTTGCATCTTGAGTCTTGAGTCTTGTCCAGTTTTCTTCGAGGGGTCTAACGAAGTACGGTCTGAGTATTTGGGAGGAAATTATGTCGGGAGGATTTGTAAGGCTAAACAATTTCCATGAACAAGTGTGAGCTCCCTCACGGGATTTTCAAGCTCGGCATCAAACGCCATCGATGCCTCTTTGAATGAATCAAAGAAAAGACGGTGTAAAACCATCTCACATTATTGAATGTTACAGCTTTTCATTTGGCATTTGGAAGTGTGTGTGGGGCGGGGGGTGTCTCCTGCTTTCTTGCCGCTAATTTGAGGCGCGGGCTCGAGAATGCACGCCGGCCGGCCGGCTGGCTGGGCTGGCAGGGCTTTAATACAAATCATGTTTCAATCGTTACTTGAAGACCTGAAATCTCTCGGGAGGGCCTCGGCGTAATGAGGCCTGCTGGGATTTCAGTCACTTTTTTTTTTTTTTTTACATCTGCTAGAAAAATGCAGGAAAACAGAGAAAGGGAACGGCCCCAACAGACAAACAGCCCCCCCCCCCACCCATGATTTGTCTCGAGACAAATTTGACATTAAGAGCACTATTTTCTTACCAGAATTCATGTTAAAAAGAGTTATTTTTGAATGAATGAAAAGCAAACTCAAAACAATGAGAATACAAATTATGTACCAAAAAAATTATACAAAAACGGTGTCCCGCAAGGATAGGTTCTTGACCCTTGTTAAAAATCACAGATAAATTTGGTGAATCCTTTTAGACTCAAAATGGATGGTAACCTCTCAATCTGTACCTGCACCTTACCCTTAATCTCCTCTTGGATAAAACAAATCTCCTAACTAGCAGTTTTAAGACAGATGCAAATACAAAAGCAGGTGGCAGGGAAGTGTCTTAGTTTTTGCCGCTTTACTAGTAAATACCATTGTCCCTGTATTGTTGCACTATGCCCTCAGTCTCCTCTCAGATAAAACTTGTCTCCTTCCAAAAGCCACGTGCCTCCAAGCAAATATGAAATAAAAACGCAAAAGCAGGTACCAATAAAAGTGCCATTATCTCGACTTAACTGCACTTTGCCTTCATTCTCTTCTATCGGGAAAATTGTGCAAATTGAACAGATTGGAGTGGCCTGGAGTCGGTCTTTTGATTATTTATCTTTAACTTAAGTTCTATTATCAAGTGTCGTCTTTGTCCTCCTCGCTCGCTAGCAAGCTAGCTCTTGGCCCAGATAAAAGATATTTCTGATTCAAGGTGTCGACTGTGTTTCAGCACAGTGTCAACATTTGATCTGTGGATGCTTTTATTTGGATGGGCAAGCAATACAAAAAAAGTCAAGCGCAAATCTGAATATCAAGCCGGCGCGTTTGCCTGGGCGGCCTTTGAAGGCTCCTGGCGGCATTGCGTAAGGGAGCCCGAGAATCCGACTGAGGAGGATTAAAGTTGAAATCTACCTCGGCGCGTCTCCCGCCGAGCCCAAACATCACAAGCGGCATTGGGCTTCTCGCTTGGATGCCGTTTTGTTTGTCAACTACAGAACACCGTATCAATATACTCCACGCTCTCCACTTTCCTGCACTTTGCCCTCAGTGTCCTCTTGGATAATATTTATTTCTTTACCAGTAGTCAAATGCCAATGCTACCTTTAACTCGTATGACTGATAGTTGTTGTAACGTTTGAGGCGTAAAAATAAAAAAATACTGCTAATGAGCTAATTTGTTAAAATAGCCTGTTGCTGTATTATGATACTCCAGTCTCCGCTTTGCTGCACTTAGCCCTCAGTCTCAACATATATAAAATGTGTCTGACCGACAGCCAAAAAGTAGATTTGAAATAAAAACAAACACTCCACATTCCCCACTTAGCTGCTCTTTGCCCATACTCTACATTCTCACATTAGCTTACCTGCGTGCTGCAGGATGATGCTCCACAGTTTCCACTTTGCTACACTAACATGCAGCATAAAAATACAAAAGCCTTCAATCTGAAAGCTGCAGCATTTCATGTCACACTTTCCTGCTTAAAAAAAGGCCACCGGAGCTTCTTTGGCGGAGGTAACAGCCGCCAAGTGAGCAAGTCAGTGAAGGGATCACAGGCTTTGGAGACTCTCCACTGACACCGATGAGTGACAGCTAACCTCCCTCAGAGCTCTTTATTGATCATGCCGGTGTGTGCGTGTGTCACATGGGGGTTCAGAGGTTATTAAAACAATTTCCAGTGACCCTTGCGTGAACTCATCGGGTCTGAGTGCCGCCGTGTGAATTTTATATCAGTGCGCTTCCTCAAATAAGAGCCCTCCAACCCCTCCGCTCTCATCTCTGCCGCGTCCGCTTCACGCCTCCCTCAAATAGACGCCTCCCTTTTACCATCGGGAATTGTGAGTATTATCCAAAAATTGCTAATTGGGCCTAATTTGGATATTTTCACTTCGGGGTGTAGTCCCTTTTGTTGGCAGCCTTATTTGGGACGATCCCTTGATGAAATATTGACAAAAATATGTGGGGTGTCTAAGGTACTGTATATCTCTGTGGACGGTGGTGGAAAAGTGGCATAGTACAAATCCTTTGTTACTTATCTGTACTTGAGTATTTTGCTAGCGACTTTGTACTTTGACTTTGGCCACCTCTGTGTGAATTTGGTGAGCAAGTGCATGTGTGTCGGCAGTCTGCCAGTCACAAACAGTGCGCAGATGCTGACGCTGTTCGGCCAACTGAAGTACTGCATGCCAACTCCCGCTAGAATAATAAACACAAAACGAGCAAAACATGTCCATACGGTACGCTTAATACCGTGATTCTTTTACTTCTTCTAATTATTATTAATAGTGGTAGAAGTGGTCGCAGTAGTAGGACTTTTACTGCTGTTTGGAAATACAATTTTAAATAAATATTCCAATGGTTTCGAAAAAAAAATGGAAACACATTAAGAATACAATTACAAATCAAAGTGTGGTTTTAAACGACAAGGATATTCTTGCACATCTAAATTAATTTCAGTTATTTTCTTTGCCTGCTGCCAGGACGTGCGACCTGTATTTCTCCTTTGGACCAGCAGAGGGAACCATAACACAAACGGGAACTCTGGTAAGTGCCGAACAGTCCACCTCCAACCTTAAAAAAAAAAAAAAAAAAAGGGGGCTGCCAATCTTTGTAACCAGCCCCGCGTGACATGCTCCCGCGACGAATGCGGTTGATGAAATATTGAGTTTTGTGCTCACACGTGCGCCGTGGCTCCTTGTCCCGTTGTATCCTCGGAGCCGTCATCCTGACCCCGACTTGTTGAGGTCCCCCCATCCACCTGCTGGCTCATTTCCACTCTGGCCCAGTGCGGGATAAAAAATAAAAAAAAGAATCAAAATAGTTGGCTACATTTATTATTATTTTTAGGCATTTTCAAAAAATACATCAAATCTCTTTTTTGACGAACATAATCTTCCAAAAAAGGGAAAAAATGCGGATGTGAAATATGGATGAGGATATCAGGAAGCATGGATGAGGTATCGCCCTGTTCTTCTGACTGACTAATAATAATAATAATAATGTGATTGGAATGAATTTTGCGCAGTTGGGTATTTTCTCGTGCCCGGCCAGTAATGTAGGTCAAGCTTGTGAGTTGGGAAGCCGGCGAGAGAGCGACTCAGTGATTTCCATTGTGCATCCTGTGTGAGAGGAAGCGATTGAATAATTCAGCATATTTCCTGAGCCATAATGGCTCGCTGCCGCTAGGTTAAGTGCTGCATCTTGGTGCACATCTCCCTCCGGCCGGCCGGCTGGCTTTCGGGGTTTGGCTGCAAATGACGCGAAAGTGGCTCGGATTATCAACGTTATCTCATGCTTGGTCGCCAACGACGAAGGACAACTAATCGAAGCCTTGTGATAAATGACAATCACCCAAAAATTTAGATTGTTCTAACTCACGTGGTAAACTGATATTGTGTCAACTGTTGCCCACTCGGCAACCATTGCAGCCTGGTCGTCCTGGAAGGGGGATTCTCCCATCTGCGGCCCCTTCTCAAGGTCTCTCATTTTTCCCCAGACGGGGTTTTGGGAGTTTTCGTAAATACTTGGCAACTGTGGGCACGTGAAGCCCTTTGAGACGGTTTGTGATGAACGGTTTTAGAAATGAATGTGACCTTTTTTGGCGGTGGTGCAGGATGCAGGGATGTGCTCCACCAGGGCTAGGGGTGGTGCTACAGCCTTGTCAGAAATCTGTGTAGCCTCAGTTAAGCCCCTAAAGCATTTTATTTGATGCTGGAGCCTTCCCTGGTGGGGAGTGAAATTTTCGTTATTGGTAGCATCCGCAGATTGGTCCCGATTGTTGTTTGATACCATCCCCCACTGATTCATATTTGGTCCGAAATCAGCCCCATTGGGAAGCAGGTGGTGACATGAAATTGCCAAACTTTTCTGCCTTTGGCTTCTGTTGTGAGTGGAGCACTGGTCAAAGTTTGCCTAGAAAATTGGTGTACAAATCGTATATATATATACTGTATATATTTACAATTCTGTTGGTTTTCACACCATCTTCGCATCTGGTTCAAGAAACGCAAAGCACAAGCGTCCCGACTGAGCTCTTAAAGAGGGTGGGAACGTGCTGCGAGCAGATGCTTTATCGCTGTCCTTGAACGTAGCAGCTGCATGCTTGAACACAAGCCAGCAACTCTGACGGACATTCCACGCTTGACTTTTTCGTTTCATTCTGAAAGGATCGTCTTCTAAAAAAAAAAAAAGCAGTAATAGTCGGGAATTCCAGAGGGGAGTTGTTGTTGTTGTCATACCAGCAGCAGGAACAGGAAGCGAGTTGAAACTTCTCGCCTGACCGCGTGACCCCTGCAGATAACATTCCCATCCCACCCCCCAGGACCCTCCCCACCCGCCCCAACCCCTCCCGTCACCCACCCTCCATCCCTGCATCCTCCTCCCCTGTGAAACTTCTTTCTGCTGCTGACTTGTACATTTTTGTGTGTTATGGCAATTCATCACACTTCATTTTCTCGCTGTGGCCACAAGCAATGACCAAAAGTCGACATTTTCATCCATTTGCCACCAACCATATGTCTCGTTGTCAAGGTTCTAATTTGGTAGCTTTCAGATCAAATCCGTTGGGTGAATTCGTCTTTGTCCAAAATGGCCCTGAAATTGCCACTTGCAAACAAAAGTAGCTGACTTCCTGTGTCTGTTTTGGCGCGGCTTCTTCAGAATTTTTTTGGTGAGGCTACTCATGATAGACATGGCTACCAAATTTCACAATTGCTAAGTGAAACTGAATTTTCCAAAAGTCCAGCAGTATGCGACTGACCTGGAAATGGCCACTTCCAACCAAAATAGCTGACTTCCTGTATCTGTTTTGGCGTGGCTTCTTCTTTTTCTTGGGGGGGGGGGGCTACCCGTCCGTGGTAGACATGCCTACTAAATGTCAAAACGCTAAATGAAACGAGCTTCAGGGGCTGAATACTCTCTAAATTGGCGACTGACCTGGACATGCCCAAAAACTCAGCTTCAAACTAGGCCCCTCCACCCCTCACCCCCGTGAGGCTGTACAGGATAACTTCATCTTGTTCAGTGGGGGGGGGGTCCCATTTTCCCGCCTCCCGGGATGCTGATGTGTCGCCCAGCCTGAACTTTGACCCCTGGTTCATTTGGACTACTCTGTGGTGACAGGTCCAAACAACAAAAAAAATCGGAGTAAACATTCCGGGGTGGCTCCGTGATTGATTGACAGTTGTATGGGCGTTTGACGGACAGCCGGTTTTGCCTCGGGGAGGGCAACTCCCAAGGGGGACAAGAGGATGGGTGAGGAGGGGGGTTCAGCCCTTGCTTTGACAGAGGGGTCAAAGTCTGGTTGTCTGTTCACTTTGGAGAGCAGCAGGAGTCCTTTTTGGTGGGGGGGGGGGGGGCTCTCCGCACACATTCTTCATTGATCACTCCGTAAACGAGACGAACGCTCACAACTTCAAGCGTTGACTCGCCGGAACGCTGTTGCTAACCAAAACAGCAGCGACCACCCACCCCTGCAGTTGGACTAAAGTGTGGAGTCTCACCGCGCGGCCGAAATGAGCTCCCTGATTGGACGTTCAAGTTAGCCACGATTGGCATTGGGAAAACGTAAAAGTAGGTCTTTTTCACAGAACATTCCAACTTTTTTGATGACTCCATCCTTGTGACTTCACTTTATTTTTTAAAACCCCTGCCCCACCCCTGAAAAAAAACCCCAATAACACACAGATGCCCGTTGATGTTCGGAAAGCTCCTTTTTATTGGGTCATCGTCAGCAGCCACACCAAATAGCCAGAAAAAACAACAAACGACAAGCACACACGTAGTCTCGCACTGTACTCCATGGCGGCGAGTAACCTGTAAATAAATAACCGAATACACCACGTCGGCAAAGAAACACGTGCTCTTCATACTGTATATCATTATAATAAACCGAATAATAATATCTCATTTGTGATAGACTTCTCGATATATTGTATTGTTCCATATACTCTCCTTAATTTTTTTTTACAACAAACAAACAAGATGCCAATTGTGTACCGAAAGCACGAGTAGTGGTTATATTTTGTGGAGTGTCGGGGGGTGCGGGGGGCAACCTAAGGTGAATGGGCAATATGCAGCCCGAAAGCATTCGATCCAGCCCACCATACAAAAAAAAAAAGAAACAACAACAAAAATGGTTAATTCCACAACACAAAATTTCATAGCTCATAATAAGAAGACTACTGCACTTCATTCATTTTCTGTTCCCAAATGTAGCCCTTAGAAATGGCCCCCGATTGGAAGAAGGTTGCACCCCCCACCCCCCTCCAGCTGTAGCTAATGAGCTAACATTAGCCTCAAACCAGAAATTAAAATAAAAAGGTACCTTTACGCGCATATCCAAGAATAAATTCAAGTTTCGTTTTTGTTCAAATAAAAGAATCTTGACCATGAGCAGCCACATGACAGTTTAAAATGCCCCCTATGGCGACTTTGCATATTTTTCCCCCCCAGATTGTCTATTCTCGCAAGAATTTAGTAGGATTTGTTGGAAAAAAAGCAAAGTGAGTAGTTAAAAAAAAAAAAAAAAAGATTTCATGGGGTTAAATGAAAAAGTGTGTATTTGGGCCACATTCTTTTATGCGAATGAAGTGAAAATATCACCAAAAAATGCTACGTTTGCGATGCATTTGTACTATCACAAGGACGAATGTAAACAATATTTATTGTCAGAAAATTACATTTGCCATGTCAATTTAGGACGTCAGTCACAAAATTTTCAGAATTTTTATTTTGTTGTTTTTAACTCTTTTAACTTTTTCATCGTAATAATACACCTTTTATTCTTTACGATGTTTGTAATATTACGACTGAATCATGCAAACATTTTCATTTTTAATGTAAATATGACAACCTTTTTTCTTTTTTCCCCAAATTTCATTTTAAAATGATTTCCCAACTGTAGCGAAATATTTTTAGGGGTGTGGGGCACCAAATGTGACATTTTGAACCATCTATACGGAAAGACATTTTCTCCACTATCCTACTAAATCCTTGTCCATCCTTTTTGGATCGTTTTGGCGCTGTTCCCGGCCCCAAAAGTTCCTGAATTGACAACCGTTGTCATGGTAACGCACCCCCCCAAAAAAAATCAATTCCGACGTCACTTGCTCTTATCTGCATATAAAAATAAAGGAAGATTTTAACGCGTCGGGTGTTGTGTTCATGCATCCCGCAAACACACACGCACGTTCACTTGAAAACATGCACACACACATGCACACACACGTCAGGAAACCCGAGCCTCACCCCAGCACACCCCCCCCCCTACCCCGCCTTCTTCTCCATGCGCCAAAACACCGCAACTCCTTCCTGCGTTCTCGTCTGGCCCATTAAGAGCAATCACGGAGATAATTGCCCGTCTGATCAACTCTCGACGGGAGGCTTTTAGTCGTCCGGCCGGCGAGTGAGGAGAGACAAGCGTGGCTGGGCCGGAGGGATGGGAGGATCAAGTGGGGGGGCAAAGGGGAGTCAGGCGATGCGAGGGAGTCCGGCGTTAGGGCGGCGGCCTGATCAGGGAGCTTGGCGACAGACTGAGAAACCCGACCGGACCGGCGCAAAGATGTAGCAGCAAGGCTAAAAATAAGACGACAACAAAGACAAGTCCTTCTTCGTCCTCACGTCGACACAGAGAGACACGCACGCACACCCTTGGCCCACCCTGTTGTTGGTTAACACGGCTGTTGAGAAAAAAAACTAAAAAAAAAAACGTACAGTACTGCGCAAAAGTCTGAGGCCGCCGGCAATGATTGTGGTTTTGTGAAAGAACAACTTCTGAGCATTTCTATGACATTTTGGAGTGTGACGGCGCCATCGGTTTTGGGTTGGAGGATCTTATTAAAAGTGTGTACAATTCCAGGCTCCACCGTTTGGTCCTCCAGGGACCAGCAACTTGACGGCGACTTTTGCGCAGGATCGTGCGTCCACCTCATACAAATGAAATGATGAACTGAGATTTCATTCCGAATTTCAAGTGAGGCCACAGTTCCAAAATTCAATGTCGTTGAGAGTTTCCTGCGAGCCAACCCAAATACAATTGACCTCAGTGGCCCACAACTTTTGCGTAGTACCGTCCTTTTTTCAGGCGTCAAAATGTTCCAGAGGTGCTGCAAATGTACTGTGCAAAAGTCAAAGGCTACCACCAGTGATCAGGAATCAGGACTGATTCGGTTCGAAGGCATTCTATGAGATCTTCTCATAAGGTGCCACGTGGAAACCATTGGAAATTGATGAAGGACCTCATTAAAAATGCGAGTCTCGTGCCAGCATCCAGCGTCCAGCTCTGCGATTTAGCTTGGGGATGCGTCAGCGTCATCAAAACGAGCTTAATAGCATTGAGATTCCAATTAGGCAGGTCGTGGTCCCTTTATTCAGGTGAGGTACTACGCAAAAGTCTCAAGCCACGGCCGGTGACTTCTCGGGTTTGGTTAAAAGCCATTTCTGATGATCTTTTCTCGAGGTGTGGCACGTAGAACCCATTGATTTTGGCGGCGGATCGAGTTTAAAGTCCCAGAATCCATCGTCTGATTTTCCAGGAACCAGAAAGGTGCCACTGATCTTACATACTATTTTCCTTGGCGGCCTGCCACTTTTGCGCAGTACCATGTGTCAACCTAATACAACTGAGCTTAAGAATGGCATTGAGATTCCGCTCAAACCGCATTCCGGATGTGCTGCGATTGTCCGCACGTTTAAATCGTTGGTTCCTTGGCCCTCAGATCTTCACTGGAAGCATCTCCTTTCGGTAATCCGTCGTGCTCGAGCCGTGAGTTGCCGATCCGGTCCGTGGTCCAGCGGTCGATCGTAAAGCACCGGGAGGTGGTCCGTTAATAAATAAATGCATGTCAGACATCTCCGTTAGGCAGAAGAAGGACGGCAAATTCAGTTCTTCTTCAGGTTGGGCTTTTAGTTTCCAAGGCAAACAGGCACAGTAAAGCTTTTGTCCCCCTCGAGCTGGAGAACAGATGGCCGCGTACAAGGCAGGTGAGCACAAGTAATGGTTGGCGCCTTGTTGCCACCAATCCAGGCCTGTCATAGTGACTTCTCCACAGCCTTGCTCACGGAGGGATGACCCGGGTTGGGGTTTGAAGCGGAGATCTTGCGGCACACGGTGTTGGTGTTGCTGCACCGGCAGCCGGGTCGCGTGGCCCGGTCGTGGGCACAGTGGCACAAGGCGAGGCACAGCCGGGCAGGGGGGTAGCAGCAGAGGCAGGGCAGGCAGAGAGCCAGGAGGCCCATGGTGCCCCAGCGGGCCAGGGCGTGGGCTGGGGCGCAGGAGCACGGCCGGTCGGCGCAGTTGTCCTCGTCGTCCTGTGCCGAACAGTGGTAGAAGAGGCCCTTGACACAGCACAGGCAGGTGCCGTACTCCACTGCGTTCTCGGCGGAACACAGGCAGCGCTGCCCGCAGGCCCAGCAGGAGGGAAGCCGGCGCGGGGCACAGCACTCGTGGCACTTGCAGCGGGCGCAGCGCTCGCAGATGAACTGGTGCCGGCCCGGCTCGTCCTCGGCCAGGATTTTGCTCAACGAGTAGTCGGACTTGAGCAGCTCCCCTTTCGGTTGAGTGCGCACCACCGCGGCCGGGCTGGAGTGCGAGGGCGTCAAGCCCGCCAGCAGCCTCTGGTCCGAGCCGGCGCTGGTTCGGGACATGGAGGAGCTCACGGTGCTGGAGCGGCTGATGCGGGACATGCGGGCTTGCTGCTGACTTTGACTGCGGGGCAGGGCGGTGTGACCCGGCAGCTGAGGGTGCTGCGAGTATATTCCGTGCGGGTGTCGCTCGTCGTGGGCATAGAAAAATCCAGACTGGGATGCCAGTTCCAGCGCTACTGGTCGGTCCACGTAGTCGTTGTAGGCCCGGATGGCACGGATCTGGTCGAGCGACAGCACCGGGACCTGCTGGAGGTCCAGCCCGTCCAGCTCCATCCTAAAAGAATGAGCGGGGTCCATATCGGAGACCCACAGAAGGCGGTACCAGGGTGGGCGGCACCGGGGTGGGCGGCTCCAGGCCGACGCTCACGGGACATCAGATAAACCTGCGAAGGCGGGAGTCAGTCAAACAACAAGAGTGTTAGTTGATTACCTGGTGCTAATGCTACATAGCCGTAGTCAAAAATGCAGTCCGTTTTTTTGCATCATCTGGCTAACTCACACGCACAAGCTAACTAACAAATATGTGAGGCACCTCAACAACGCTGCAGTCAGGTGTCTTTTGAGATTCTGCTACCTATCGAGCAAATAAAATAATGAACCAGCAAACAGGCTACAAAAACAAAACAATATAGTCAGAGGTTTTTACATTATTCTGCTAACTAAGCAACCAACTACGGTAACTATTTATGGAGTCAAATATCTCTGGTTCAGATGCTTCTACCAACTATCTAACAAGCTTACAAAACTAACTAGCAGCCAGGCTAAATGGGCGTACAGCTGCATGTTATTACATCCTGCTATGCAAATGCCGAGCCAGCCAACAAATCTACGAACGAGCCAGCAAGCTCAGCGTTTTTAACATATTTCTGCTAATTGTATCGCTAGAAATTCAACCAACTAACAAACGAATGCTAACAAAATGAGGAAGACAGACTGCTGTGAATAAATGAATGCAATTTCATTGCACAAATATTAGAATATGAGTTGTACAAGAAATTTAGGTCAGTCCTTCTTATAATCCTCAGGCCAGCATAAAGGGCCTTGTGTCCCCGTATAAATTAGCTGTAAAGATGTCAGATAGATGCTCGGGAAAGGAAAATAAAGACGAGAAGTGCAGGAAATGCACAGGCAGCAAAGTAGAGTCAATTGAATAAAAGCTGCAGATGAATGGATAAGCAGATAAGGGAAAAGGCAGAAGTCTCGGATTAAAGACCTTTTGAGGGCATGCCAAGAAATACATCGAACATCGCTAAAAACATGGCTGGAGATTTGTCGTGGCTCTTTGTAGACTTTTGGCTCAGTGCGGGGACAGGAGAACCTGACAAAAATGGAGAACTTGAGGCCTCCTTAAAGCCGAGCGCCATTAAAATAACTGTTCGGTCAGACAGTCTAATTATACTGTTTAGCCAACAAACCAATTTGTGAGCAAGCTAAATCACTAACTAGATTGGTGTGAAAAATCTTGCTCTCTGCTTCCGTGAAAAAATAAAAATAAAAACGCTCACTCAAGGTCGAAATGTGTTTCTTCCTTTGACTTCCGCTGAGTGTGGACGGTCGATGGGGCTTTTTAATGGACCAAGCAAGCTCTCTCAGCGATGACCTCATGCAAGCAACCAAGCTATTTTAAAAAGCCACCGCAAGGGAGGGGAGGCGCGCGGCGCACTTCCTCGCAAATACCGTATGATCTCCAATAAGAAAATATGACTTGAATTGTGATCCATCCGTCAGACGAGACACTTCCGCAGCTTTAAAAGTGAATGCTCTCATGGCGCAATCAACCACCAAATATCGAAGATACTGAATGTCTCCACTTAAAACCCGTTCAAATTCGGTTCGGGTTTCGAGCTGAAGTGAGGCTGATTCAATTTACCGGTAAGTTGAATGTTTCATATCAGAGTTAGACTGTTATGTTTGAGTTCCAATTTGGGGCTGGGGTTCCAAATCAGGGTTAGGGTTGATGTTTTCATGCAAAGGTAAACTTAGGGTTTGACGTTAGGATTGGGGTTGAGGCACTAAGACCTGGAGGCTTTCCTCCCTCGATGCCCTGCCAAGAGCAGCAGCAGGATTAGATGACAATAAACTTGATGAGATACCGGATGTGCTGAATCTGACCGTGACGGAAAGACTGAAATAGACACTGAAGACCAGGAAGGGGGAGGGGGGGTGGTCACAGGAAGGGAAGGGTCAGCCAATGACCGAGGGATCACGACACTGTTAAAGATTTTTTTAAATACATATGATGAAAGGCCATCTGAGGGAAAGTTGGGGAGGAAGTTCCCATAGCACAGGGGCGGGGAACCTTGTTCATCATGGTCCTCTGAGGGCCATGATGAACTGGTAAAAAGTATTTTTCATGATCCGTTATGAGTGGACCCTCAAGATTCCATGTACTGAAAGACACAGGAGAGCACCAATTTATGGCTAATTGGGGCTATTTCCAGTTTGGGTTTGAGTGTGAGCGCGGATGGTTGTTCGTCTCTGTGTGCCCAATGGCTGGCAACCGGTTCAGCGTGTCCCCCGCCTACTGCCCTAAGATGGCTGGGATGGGCTCCAGCACGCCCCGCGACCCTTATGAGGATAAAGCGGATCAGAAAATGGATGGATGGATGACATTATCTACGGCCGTCGTAGGACTTGGAGGAAAAGCCCACTGTGTGATTGATTAAGTCGTTGCTTCTCGATACTTTTGTTCAGCAATGTGAGGCAAATCTAACTTAGTCAAGTTGCCTTTTAGTGCAAATCGTACATTTCCGCAACGCTGTGGTTGTACAGTGCATTAGTCGGGGCATTAGTGCTTCTACAGTGGCATTTAAAAACAAAAACAAAAAAAATCCTCCCATTCATCTCCTCCCTCCCTTTCTCCGTGATCCATTCATCCTTTTCATCATCCGGCCATCCCCCACTCCCTCCCTTATCCTCTCTTCCGCCCCGTGGCTGGTTATTCCTCCCACCACGCATCTCCGCTCCATCATCTGCCCTCGACCCAGCCCCCCCCCCCCCACCCCCTCCACAAAACGTCACTCCATCTCATCATCTATCGGCCCACCCCGGCGGAGATGGCTATCGACATTCTGCATCCGACCTTGAGGACAATCAATGGCAACCCCTGCAAGCGTGTCCCAGTCACGTTTACGCAAACAGCCATTATGGGGAGGGCAGGGTTTTTGGTCCCCATGACGAGACAAAAACAGAATACATACACAAAGTTGCGTTATCGGGATTGTGATTTTTAGTCTCCACGCTACAAACCGACACTTCCTTTCTTTCCTTATAGGGCCGTGTTTTTGGTCCTTATGCTTCAACAGGTTGCCTTGATATGACTGAAATATGCCCAGGTTTTTGCACTCCACCCGGCAAGCCAACACTATGACGTGAATGTCTTACCAAACTTTTTTCCCCATGAAAGAGTTTCCGTATCCAGACTTTTGTCCCCATTAAATGACAAATACCAGAACTTACACACACACACATAACCTTCCATTATAAGGGAGCAGATTTTTTTTTGGTCCCCATGATGGGACTGTGTAAGCGGATTTTCTGTTTGCGTATTCATCACCTCATGGAGACCAAAGTGTGTACAACTGACTACAAGACATACATACACACAACCTTTAATTATGGAGTTGGGAGTTTTGGCCCCCCAGGACACAAGAGGCAATCACCATGATTTTCGGTCATGTGACATCCAAAGCACTCTTTAACAAGTTATGAATTCCAGAACGGACAGAGACAAAAATGACACTAATGGGACGCCAGATTTTTGGTTAATATTGTCATGGCACAACTTAACATTCACAATGTTTATAAATATAATGATGAAACTATTTTTGGTGGTTTATTTGACGTGCTAGAAAGTGTTTTTGAAACTTTGTGAACAGCACAAAATGTGCAACATACCTTAATATTTTTTTTTATCCGATACAAACTCAAAAGTGCGACTGTATTTCCATTTTTAAAGCATGAATCTGTCTCAGTGTCCTTGCGCCATATAAAACCTACACATACACACTTCGATGATGTGATTTGTAGTCCTTGACGCCTCCATGGATCTCCACAATGTGACTGTAAACTTTTGTCCCTTCCAAATTCTTTTTTTTGGGCCCCACTACAAACACATGAACTTCTGTAGTTTTTGAAGCGACGCACTTACCTCTGATTCGATTGAGATCCATGTTGCACGTGTGCGGCTCGTCCTTATTGTCCTTTTATATGCAAATGATCCCTCACATCAACTAATGTAGGTTTACAAAATGCATCTGTGCTAACTCGAGTAACTCACTTCACAGGGCGCCATGCACTAAGTTTTTGTCATAGTGGATGTGAAAATAATTCCTAAATGTCCATGCGTGCGTGTATGAAGGGAAAGAAAGGCTTCATGGATGCTCTCGATCAGCAGGATGTGCCCTCTTCTTCCTCCTCCTCCTCTTCCTCCTCCTCTTCCCGGAGCTGGGATCCCTGCGCGTCCTCCTGAGGTCACCTCCTCCCCCGCCACCTTCCTCTTCTTCTTCTTCTTCTGAAAATCAGCCGGCGCGCGAGCCGTCCGAGGATGCTGGCGAGTCAGCAAGTCGCAAATGTGCAAGAGGCGCAGGTTTCACGCTTGGCAGAGGGTTCCAAAAGTAACAACGTGCATCCAAGTCAACAGGATGGGAGGCACAAATTGTTTCCCGCCCTGTTGTATCGCCCGCGTCTCTTCTCCAGAGATGAATGGCTGTGTGCGCCTGCACTCGCTTGATCTCTCTCTCTCTCTCTCTCTCTTTCGTGCAAACTCACTCATACTCCTCCCTCTCGACCCCCACCCTCTCCCATCACTGAATTCAAGCCACTTCATGCACGTGCACTCAAGTGGTCATCACGCACATCAAACTACTTTGCCACAATGACTAGTCGAGTCCAAATCAGAATATACAGTGTGTACCGAGCCTTTGCTGGGTATTGCTGCGTGCTGTATGTGTTGCTGCTCAGTGTATGAAGCAGGGGCGCTTGTTTGAAGGTTGATACTGATGTTCATTTCCTTCCATTAGCCCGTCTATTGGGTTTGACGCGACATGTTAGCACAACGCTTACTCGCATTAGGAGCGCCCAAGGATTTGCAAATAATTGTTTGTTTTTATTTATTTTATACAATGTCCCAACTTCATTGGTGTTTGTCTATTTCCCAGCTAAATTCTCGACATAGAGCAAAATTGTAATCAAAATGTCTTTCTGTCCAGTCCTGAAGTGAATTCCATCACGTGTGAGCATCACTTCCACTGCGTTGTCCCCCCCCCCCCTTCGCTTTGCCAGCTGCTTCTCCGGTCACACCCACACGCCCTCTAATTGCCGCTGATATGTGGGTGCGCAGATGCGTCGAGACACTGATCCATTAAGTGGCCAGGCCCGGCTTGATTGGCTCCGGATGAGGCACACCCTCCCTCCCCCTTGAAATAGCCCGCTTGGCTGTTAGCCAAGCGGCCATTTCCTGTGTCTGAGAGGAGCTCCAGCCACCGGGGCTCGAATGCATTTCCTGACGAAGAATAAAAGTTTTATTAATGAGCGCCAGTGCATCAGTGGCCCGGGCCTCACTCTTGCTTCGCTCGTCAGGAAAGATGACGACTGTGAAAATGCAAACACGGTCACAGTAGGAGGAAGATTGGCCATTTGTTGGGCTTTATTTTGAAATTCTTTTCCTGTTATCAGACTTTACGCAAAGAAGAATGCAAAACAAAGCGCAGACTCCATCACAATCACCTGCAATCCATGATAGGGGTTTATTTTTGGGGAAAAGGAGGGCGGCTTGGTTGGGGGTTAGTGTTAGTGAATGCAAGGGTTAGCTAGGTAAGGGTAAAGGATGGTTGGAATGTTCTTGATCCTATGCCTGAATCCTCCAGGTGTCCTTCCTGAGCCACACTCTGGATTTCATCTCGGATTAACTTTCAGGGAGGTCATGGTCAGAGTTCGGGAAAGGCGTGGTTGAGATGCTATTCCCTTCCAGTTGCCGAACCATCTTCACGTCCATCGGACCATACGTTTGATTCCATTTTAGAGGCGAAGGGGTCAGGGGTCAATATTGGGGTATGCTTGCGAGGAGGTTGGAGTTGGGGGCTGGGGAAGTCGGACGTGGTTGCAATAGCCTTCCGTTCCTTTTCCAGTGCTTGAATCTCCTGGTGTCCTTTCTCAGCCACACCCTTGATTTTGTTTCAGATGCCGCGTGAACGTCCAGATGCTGCCTTGCATTCTTGGAGACCTTGGACCAAGTTTGGATTGGTTGCACTGAGTCCGCCGGACGTCTCACGTGGAGGTGGTCAGCCATGCAACTGTTTTTTCTGGAAAACGATGATTCTAAAGTGAGGGCCAAGGGTTCCATGTTGATGATGATGATGACCTTTGTCGTTGAGCCTACCTGCGCTGACGGCCGGCGTCATTCTTTCGCTTTTTGGGATGGGTAATTCCTTGTCCCGCCTCACCACCATCCTTGGTTTTCTTCTTCTGCCCCGACTGCTTCTTGTTGCAGACACAGCTGCCCAGATTCTGCGGAAACACTTCCTTCTTTTTACCATGAGGTTCCTTACAGTCGCAGGCAGCCATTATTCCACAGCAAAACCGAACACTGTGCGACAAAGAAACCTGCAATTAGCCAGGAATCCAATAAGGTGACTTTTTTTTTTTCCGGGGAGGGGCTGGGGGGACTTACTGGGGGCTGATGGCAAAGTGAGGCCACAGGTGGCTCATGCTGATGAACTGATGCTCCAACACCTGGCGGGGCGTCATCCGAAGAGACGCGTCCAGACGGAACATCCCCTTCAACATGTCCACAAACATCAGCTTATCGGCCGAGTACACAACCTGGTCCGAGGGGTGTCTGGTGTAACACCACTGGAACTGCTGGAGCTGGAGAACAGAACTCATGAGAACCTGGTGAAGATTCTCCCGAGACATTTTTCGACCCTACTTGGAGGAGGTGGTCAAGAGAGCTCAACTGGAACCTCTCGGCCATCCTGACTGCTATTCCGGTCTCTTGCTGGTACGTTTCCGACGTCTGACGAGAAGCGACATCGAGGTTAGACCTTTGAGGTTAGACCTGACTTTGACTTGGTATTCATGAGACTGGGATGGTCTTAGACCTGAAATACATGATTTCACGGTTTACATTTGTTTACATTGGAAAATCTGCACGTTGGCAACGCAAACAGGAGAGATACTCGACTTGACCGCACTCCCGACTTTGGGGAGAACGAGAGGGATAAGGATGGGAATGGTGATCGCTCAGGAGTCGAAAGAAAGCAGCACCCCTGAACTAAACTCAAGGTCAATTTCGCCCCACCCACCATTATTAGCACATGGGAGGGAGTGTACCTTCAGGCTCCACAGACTGGTTTCACTTTCCTGGTGGAAAAAGTGTTCAGTCTTTTTTCCAGAGACCAGAAGGCTGTCTGGAAAGGCTCCTTGAGTCCCTGTGATGTACGTTATCTGAGCATACAACACATCACAGTCGCCATAGAAACCTCTGACCTTAAAGGCAAACATGGTATTACTTGATAACGACAACGAATCCAGTGCATAGTTGCCCTCAGAATGGAACTATACCATAACCCTGACAATTTACTCTCCCCCATCCAAAGCACTTCAAACTTTGTTTGAAGCAGACAGCAGTGATCAACATTTGAGCCCAGATCAATAATTACCATTTCGTAGTCATTCTTGCCCGGGAAAATCAGTGTACCCGTGTACAAAAAAGCAGTCACGCAGCCCATGGACCAAATGTCGATTGCCTCGTCGTACGGCGCCCCAACCAAGACCTCCGGAGACCTGAGCAGAGGATCAACAAGGTCAAGTTGGCTCCCGTGGAAACCTCCGAGAAAAATCTCGGAAACGATCAGTCAAACACCGGTAAGGGCGGCTTTGAATGTACGAGCCCGGTCTGGCGTCTGCGATGTCATGCGTCAGGCCGAAGTCGATGACTTTCACGCGGTAGGGCTGCTGCTGATGGTTGATGAACATGATGTTCTCCAACTTGAGGTCGGCATGAATCATCCGTGCGCCCTTTAGGTGATCCAGAGCCTTCGCAAGCTGACAGAAAGTGTCCGTTAATGGGACATACTGTAGAAAATTGCCTTTGGCTTTTTCTTTTGATCGTCTTTTTTTTTTTTTTTTGCTGTTGGTACACAAACAGCCACATGCACAGAGGTGAATGTCGTAGTTTGCAGAGTTTTCCCATCACTCACTTGCATTAGACAGGGCCACACCCGGAAAACAAGATATTTCAGAAATACAAGAAAGAGTCGGCTCTGCTTCCAGGAAGAAAGCCGCTCGCCTAGTCGAGTCGCCCTAGCTCCACCCCAAGTCGGTAACAGGGTAGAGGCGCTCGCTTGCCTGAGACAGGGCCTCTGCCTCATAACGAGCTAGTTTCAGCAAGAAAAAAAGTAGTGCGCTTTATTTGATTCTTGGGTTACTTTGACCAGAACTTGTCAGAGATATGCTAGTAAGACACCTGGGAACGGTTTTGAATTGTGGACAACAGATAAATAAAAATGCATACTCTACAAATAGTTGGAACAAAAATAACCCGATTGTGGTTCAAAAGGGGACCGACCAATACTTGGGTCAGGTTAAGCCCCCCAAGTAATGATTCGGTCCCTTTTTCGCCCAAATTGTTTCAAAATATATTTTTTTAACCCAACCATATTTGGAGTATATATGACGTGTTTAAATCCATGGGATTAGAACATCACGGACAGGACTCGAAATACCTGGTGGACGATGGGTCGGATTTCCTTGACTTGGAGAGGCTTGAAATGTCGCTCCTTCATGAAATCGAAAAGACTCTTGTCCAGGTATTCAAATTCCAGGCAAATGTAGCCCATGTAGCTGAAAGTGCTCATCCACTGGACCAGGTGACTCGTGTAGTTTTCCAGCATTTGGATTTTCTGTAATGCCTCAATCTGCAGATATTCAAGTCATGGTTCCCAAAGTTCAATCATCACTGACGTACAGTATTTTCAGGATGGTGTTTTTGTTGTTTTTATTTTGGAATGTGTTGTTCCAACCTCAAACCTGGCCTGCAGAGCAAAGTTTCCCTGGTCCCTGATCATCTTCACCGCCACTGTCTTGTTCGTATCCGCTTTGCGACATTTGGCCACTTTGCCAAAGGTACCCTCGCCCTTAACGGAGAGCACCTTGTAGCCGGCGAATGGCGAATGAAGCCTGGCCCCCGGGCACAGGCAGTACGCGGCTTCACTGGGGGAGATGTCCATCTTTGTCCATACCACTTTCCCTCTTCATCTGGAAAGCATTTTGGTGTGATCGAGTGTACAAACATCCCAAGAAACAAAAGATGATTGTGGTTGTGCAAATACAAATGATCAAAGGTAAATACACAACCACAGTCATTTTGTATTAAAGTGTGACATCACTGATGTCCGCGGTATGCCTTTTGACATCGCAGTGCCATGCCTTTATTGACTCTGAATGCACCTAAATCATGGCATCACTTTGAGGGATTCTAATGAATCAAATCAAGTTGGGCATCAGACATTGAAAAAAAAATTACACAATTGAATGTTAAATAACACCAGGTTAAATTAACACAACCCCAAAATAATAATAGTTTTGAAGTGCAGTGAACAACTGGCCCGTGAAAATACGGTTTTACTCCATCATGAAGTGTAATACGTGTGATGTGAAATGTTGAAACAACGTAATGACAAACACGTTCTTGATACACAATGTGTACATCTGGTTTTATTATGAAGGGACACAGTCAAAAGCGGAAGTGTCGCTGTTGAGCACACCTGCGAGGCACGTGTGATTATGACTTCGGCGAAGGCAAGGTAAATGAATTGATCGACTTTATTCGTGTTTTAATGTTTCATGGTATGTAGCTTGAATCACCCCTTTTTTAAATACACGTTTACATACTTATCGATCCATTTGCTATCATCCCACACTGTTGAATCATTCATGTGTGGAATTTGAAGTTTAATCTCAAGCCTTTGAGGCGAATTAAGGAGGTCTTTTCAAAATAGAGAATGGCGGCATCAACATTAGCTTCGCTAAAGATGTCTAAATCATATTTTCTCGACCTGGTGATGTAACTTACAATACAACAGGGAGCTCCAGTTGGCTGCAGAGCCCCCTGGGCATGCGGGGCACGGTTTCTGCTGTAAAAGGGGGTCGATGGGCCTGGCAGGCTTTGGATGGGGAAGGGAGGGTCAAAATGGTGGCAAAACACAAACACAGTGGCCTTATAAGCATGGATGTATCCGACAGGCACAGAAGAAATTGCATGTGGCCGAGATGAGGAGTAAAGAGTTTGAATGTCATGGGAGTTCATTTAAGGCCTATAAAGTCTTTAAGAGAGAGAGAGGATTTACAGTAGGATAAATCAGAAAGTCAATATTAGATTTGTTTATATCAATGCCATAATGATAAGGGTGCCCAATTGTTATCAAACACTTTTTGGGTGTAAAATTATTTGCATTTGTGTATTGGAAATGAAGTGGAGTTACCAGACTACTGCCCGATTTCTGCAGGATAACGAAGAAAACGTGCGTCGTACACGTATGACGCTTTTCCACTACGCTGACTGAGGGGAAAAATGACGCGGCATTGAGCACTCCAGTCGGAACGAGATGCGCCAACAAATGAAAAAAACGGTAAGAGAACAAAGGTTTCCTCTATTGATTCTTTTCGGAACAAAGACAAATGTTAGTCTTTAGGGCAAAGTGGAGACTGGGGGACATCAACATGGTAAGATAATGTTTGCATTGTGCATTTATTTGGGGCATTTTGCTCAAATTTTACGTAACTGAATCAACGCGTTGATATTTGAGTACGTTTGAGTCCTTAGTGCAGGGGTGTCCAAAGCCGGTCCTCAAGGGCCGCTGTCCTGCCTGTTTTCCAGCTCTCCAAGGAGCAACACAAAAGGTCAAATCATCAGGATCGTTCTAATGCTGTTCAGAGCTGGCTGGGGAGCCGCTCATCTGAATCAGGTGTGTTGCAGCCGGCAGAGATGGAAAACAGGCAGGACAGTGGCCCTCCAGGCCCGGAGCTGGACATGCCTGCCTTAGTGGGATAAAATTCACATTGCAATTTGACCTTTTTTCGGCCATCTCACAGCTGAAATTTGTAAGCATTTTCATTCTTTCTTTTTTTTTTTAACGCCCTCTTCCTGTCACGCCTCATAATTAATTCACGAGGCCTACATTCCGTCGGTACGGCCTGCATAATCGATTGAGTCTCGTAACGTGTGAGGCGAGGGTGAGGAAGGATTACAATGAAGCTCGATGCTTGAGCTTCACTTTTCGTGCCAGTTTCGCACATGTCACTTTATACTGTGCACAGTAGAATTCACTCGGGACGGGTTTCATTTGTAGGAGAACTTTGAGTGTAGTGACAAGCAGTCGATAGGGCATCCAACAAGCCCCGCAGAGCTGCCATGACCTCATTCCACGCTCCGCCGCCTGACCTGAAGAGAGAATGGCGCCATCTGCTGTCCAAACCACAACAGTGCAACGCTGTATTTGTGATAACAAACCAAACCGTCGGTGGCAAACATCAGACACACTGGGAATGAGTAGTCAAGTTCAGGTCTTTTGTAAAGCAGTTTTATTGCTAAAGAGTTAGTATCCCATACTAACCAGGCTGTTGCACAGCTTCCAGTGGACAAAAAAACAAAAAAATAACACGTTCACTACACTGCAAACACACAAGAAAATAACAGTTAACATCATGTTGTGCTTTAAGATCCATCCAACAACTATAAGCGCCCACATCCATGCACATCCTCCCTTCATGCTACCCTCCAATAAACATTACACGCGAGCGTCTGACAGCAAAGCAAAGCTCCCCATTTCTCTAAACCGTCTCAGAAATATATATATTTAAATATGTACAGCGACAAATTCACCTTGCTTTATGGGGAAACATTAATAAACTACTGCAAAAGCTAGTCAGTGTTTGCCCAAAATTGGCCAATGCAAAAAAAATAGGGGGGGGGGGGCATAGAATTGTTGTATTAGTATCAAAATAAAAGAGCGGGTGCATTCCCACGTTCGAGCCATCCTACGGAATCAATGGAGTGGACAGGACGGGTGATTTCCACGTTGTTGTTTCCTCATTCCTGTTGGGACAGAAGCCGCGTATGGGTCAAATTGCCTGCTGTAGCACTTTTTGGCCACCAAGTGGCGCCATTTCACTTGCTATCTCGCTGGTTCACGTTTGGCAGGTTGATCTGGAAAGTATACCCAGGAGAGATGCATTCCAGACCCACGCGTGAAAAGTGAAAAATGGCACCATCGAGAGACCATAAATCAAATTTTTAGACATTTTAAACATATTTAAACAAATAACTGGAATATGATGAGGTCTCACAACGCAGACAAGTAGTGTGTTGCAAATGCTTCAGTAGCTCCCTCGCCGCATTCTGTTACATACCTGTTGAAAAACCTCTCCGGTTCGTTCAATGACGACGGTCTTGTCTTCGCCGATGGGCGAGCTCGTGGTCCCCTGGTAGTCGTCACCCAGCAGGCCGAGGATCGGGTACTGGGTCCTGTATCTGCAGTGACATAAAAGGAATCACGAGGTCGGATTTTTGGGACGGATGAACAATCGAGTGGTTGTTTTTTTTTCTTTCCCAAATATCGTGGAGCGTACCTTTTGGTGATGATAGTCTTAGTTGTCCTGGAGTTGTCGTTTTTGGTTCTGTCCATCATCAGCTTCCGGATCTCCTGCGGGCAATTCAAAAAGCCGGCGTTTGGGAGCCAGTATACTGACAACTTGGCATCTCGAATCAGGATTTTTTTTTTTCCTCTGCAATTCTCAGCAAGTGTGTTTGGTGCAGCCAAATCACGTATTCACGACTGATTTGCCAAAATTCGGATCAAGATAGTAACTAACATTTTTTTCTGGTGAAAAAAAAAGAGTACTCTTTCTTTCGGTTGCTTTTGTTGAAGGAGGTGCATTATTGCCTCAAAAGTTGGTTAGGGATGTTCAACGCCACTTTTTTTCAGACCGATACCACTACGGTTATTCACTCTTTGAGTACTTACCGAAGACCGCATTCACTTTTCATGTATAAAATTTCATTGAACACGATGACGAATAATTGTGAACAAAGACTTTTCTTGCTGATGGAGAGGATAGTGTCCAATGTGTCAAACTGCCGCAGTATAGAGCCAGTTACTGCCAACGAACACTTACTTGATTTTCAACAGCCTCCTCGAATAACATTCTACCTTCAAATATGTCCAGTATCGGGCCGATACGATACCTAATCTTAGATCCCTTAATGCCACATGAGCGCGTGTGTTGTCACAGACCTCCTCCTGTCTGGTGATGGTGGTCTGCCGCTGCTCCAGCATGGCGAGGAGCTCCGAGATCTTCAGCTGGAGGGTCTTCTCCGATGCGGACGACGTCCTCTCGGTGGTGATCTCCGTCTGGAGCCTCGTAATCTGAGTCTGGAACGTGGGAGAAGCACAAAAACGGGTGAGCTTTCCCTCTACCGGTATCGCAAAACCGGTATCGATCCTGTGGCGGGTGAACCGTTCAGGCACTTGGAATAGCCTGCCTATGGCATTTTGGTGAGTGAGTTCGCATTAGTCGGATTCAATGCTGTGGTTCTGTTGAATATTTTGGTTCTGAAATATACAACATATTCACCCGCAGCCGCTGGATCTCCTGCTCCTTCTCCTGTTTCATGATGCTGAGCTGCTCGTTGAATTGCCGCGACAGCTCCTCGGTCTTGATGTGCAGCGTGCTGCTGTTAGATTGGCCTAATTGCTGCGAGGTGGAGATGGAAAGATGGAACAACTTCAGAGACTTTCAGGCTCAAGTGAGAAGGCCTGACCGAAGGCCGGAGCGAGGGTGGCCGGCTACCTTCTGTCGGAGAATCTCGTTCTCCTTCTCCAGAGCCCTGATGCGTCCTTCCAACTCCCGCATCCGGAAGTCGCGGCTCGAGTCGACGTTGCGGGCGCTCATCAGCTGGCTCTCCAAGGCACGTTGGGAGGAGGTGGTCTCCTTCAGAGACACCTGGGCGCACAAGATGGGGAGTCGGCCGATGAGACCTTTGCATAACGGCTTGTTAAAGTTCATACGGTGGGGCCTCGCGCCGTTTGAGCCGTCAGAACAGAGAGAATAGATGCCTGTTGAGAGTCAAGTCGCCAAGTCTTTGTATGTGTTGCTCTTCCACGTGTTTAAGTAGCAGATGTTTTAAGGTTTACGTACTCTTCAATTTCACATCCTTTCATCAAGTAATCGATACTTTAAAAAAAATGCCCGAGCGTAAATGCGCCTTTCGGCTTTCGGGGCTTGTTCTTACCTGAAGCTGTCTGTTGTTTTCGCGAACCTCTTCCAAAAGGCTGTCGTACTGGCGAGCCTGATCCACTTTGAAAGCCAGATCTCGTTCCAGCGCCTCCTTCTCGCTCTCCAGACGCTGGAAAAGGCGCACATTCCGGGGCAATTTGCCGGCGGTGTGCCTAATGGAAAAACGAGCGAGGACTGAAGTGTTGCCGGTCTTACCCGCAGGTCCTCGGACATGTGGAGGAGTTCCTCTCTCAGGCTGCTGAAGGTGGACAGCAGCAGACGCATGCTCTTATCCGCAGTCAGGCGAGTCTACACACGCGCACATATACAAAGTTGTTGAGAACTTGCTCGGCGCTGAATCTCGGCACGTGATTCTTGCTAGCCCACCTGCAACAGGTAACGAATTTGCTGTTTGGTCAGTTCGGTGGCTCCTTTAGGGAGCAACGCCTCAACATCTTGCACCTAAGCACACACATTATTATTGATACCATGAATGTGTTCAATCTAGGGAGAGAAAAAATGTTATACATGAACTGTGAATGGGGCGAACGCACCTGGTCAACACCGAGATCCACTGTCCTGTCACACAAAATGGAGCGAGCAAACAAAAAGTACTTGTGTTATAATTATTGTGATGTCCAGTAGGATGACCATTTCAGCACGTTTCAGTTTGCTGGCTAGTTTCCATTCGTTTCACTTCATGTCGTTGCGAAGTGCACACCACTTACTGTCCTCGAATCTTGGACACGTGCTCGGAGATGCAGGAGTGGATGTCGCAGTTCTTCCTGTAGACGTCGGCCAGCAAGGCGGCGAAGTAGCGCGTGTCCATCTTGGTGGCTTCGCTCAGGTCGGTCTTCACCTCTGTCCGGGAGATCTTCTCGATGGCCGGCGGCGGCGGCTTTTGCTGTATTACGTTGACAATCTCCACCTCCTCCACTTCCACCGCCTCCTCATCCTCCTCCTGGAAGCAGCACAGCGCTGATGTCTTAGATGTCGCACTTGCGTTTAGCGTCACAATGGAGTCACTTGCTAGGAGGCAGCTCGAGATCACGGTTCAGCATATGTGACCCTGCATATATCAGGTTTCCTTTATCCCCCCTTTTTTTTAAGCATAGCTTTCTACATCTCATCATTTGGAAAGCGTCTGGTAGGGAGGAAGAGCCCAGGTTCATTTCCAGTCACGTTCAGCATAACAATCAGCGATGGAACTCCATAATAGGGCCCAACCGATTAATCAGCAGGCAGATTTAATCAGTCAATTATTTGCTCTTTTATAATCTGCAAAAATCAATTTTTATACACCTTAACACAATGCAAGCCAAGACAAAATTTTAATTCAAGCACCCTCAATAATGTAGTCGCAACAAATTCATTTTCTACACATTTCATGCTTGTTTATGTACAGTGTGGTTAGCGTGTTTATATGTATTGAAAGTGTGTAGGAAGGCGTAATTTATTTCTTTTATTTTTTTAACAGTTTTACGGTCTCGACGACACAAGCCCAAACACACCCCCCACCGCGTTTTTCTTATCTGTAGCCGCTTGCTCCTATTCAATGTTGCAAAACCTGTTATCCGCAGTCATGCCATGCAACCTAACTCTCTGTCAACATCCCACCTGTCACTCTCTCTTTTGTGAGCTGATGCCTGACGTCATTTGCTTGGCACACTCAAACGTGATTGATATGGGAAGAAGTCGCAAGTTTTGCATTTCTCTGGTGTCGTCCAAAGTGAAAGACCAGTTTGTCAGATTCACTCCATCTATAATATCCCAAATCGGTATGTCTTTTATTTAGCAAACAAAAACAAAGTGTTATTTCCTTATCTGTTTTTAAATCAAACACAAACAAAAACAAAAACCGAGGGGACAGAAGAAACTGGCAACGTAGTGACCCAAAAAGAAAAACCCCTTCAGTGTTTACAGTTGGCTCAACAAAATCATAAATTTGTGTCTGGTGCAATTTTTCAGGCCACCTCTAGAAACAATTGAGTTAAAGAAACACCTTTTTAGCAATCAAATGTGACTACTAGTACTTTTCACGCTTTGATGAAAGCCTTCTGAGATAAGGACAATAGCAAAGCCTTAACTCTTCGATTAATTAAAGTGAAAACCTGTGTGAGGGATCACATGGGTGTGTCACATTACAGTCATTCCTTCGCAGAAAGTGAGCAAAGGCGGCCCAAAAACTGGTCGGGAACTGTCGGCTGAAGCTGACGCGTCATTACCCCCCCGAAAAAAAGCAAAACAAAACAAGTTTGATTAAAGCAAAGTAGCACAGTATAAAAACACAAGAGAACGTAAAGAAATAAATTAGGTGAGGTACTACTATAGCTGGATTTAAACCGCAACAAAACACCTTTCAGGGCAACTCCAAATTTGTGATACGGAAAACACTCCACATTGTTTTGATAAGTGTCATTGTTGTACATTTCAGGCCCCATTAGGTCACACCGGTACTGAGTTGACAGTGTTGATTGTCACAGAATGCAAGAAAGTGCTTTGCTGGCTTGTCAATATGCAGATAACCAGCAGACGCCAAATTCCAAAGACGCGGCTGAGCTCATGCTTGTCACTTAGACGAGAAAAACTCGCAAGTGCATTTCTGCAAATAGCTGCCAAGGCTGTTTATTAACCCGACTGCACATGGGAGGAATGTCCTGAATTGTACAAACATTATAACAAGTTATGCTAAGATAGCTAGAGTTTAAAATGACTATCAAGGAGGAATGTAAACAAACTACTCATTTATTTATTACAACAGAAGTGGTCACCATTTTTTTTTCACGGGCAAAAATGTTTTAAGTTGAAAGCACACTCTTGTTGTTGTTTTTTAATGGTTGCAAGAATAGTCAAAAATAATAATAGAAAAACAGTCATACACTTCTGAGAAATGTAAAAACTAAATATTTTAGTAAATAGTCATTGATAGAAAAGGGAGAAAAAAAAGTCTGAACTTGAAGTGAATAGTCGCATTTAGCTGTCTTTGGACACCATTTGAGGAAGCTCTTTCTATTGCGTCCAAAAGAAATCTTGATTTCATCCGAACACACGCAGGCTCACAAAAAGAGGCGGTGTGGTAAACCGACCCTTTGTCAGTCACAGCCTCTTGGGTTACCCGTTTGAGAGCCCACCGTGTCGCGCACTGACCTACATCGCCATTGATGCATGCGCACACTTGATACGCAGTCATTTAGTGTGCTGCTCTCTAATGATTCCCAGAGGGCGGGGTTTCATCATTCATATCAATATTCACAGCCACATCAGTCATCAAAATGGAAAAAAAAATGCATCCAAGATGTTGTACTCAAACTTCTTTCTGTACAGTACAAAAGGGACGAACTCGGTGAAAAGCGATGACGACTTGCATATGGATCAACATGAGGCTGACAGTTCACTCGCATGAGACAGCAGCACGCCTACGATATCGATCTTGGGATGGTTTTGTCATTTTCACGGAAAACTGCTCCCTAAGCCGGTAAGCAAGCGCCGACACATTAAATCACTCGAGTTGTGGCCACGCCCGTCTTATACGTGACACTGCAGGTTGACATTCCACGGAATGTACCCACCCACAGCAAAAACGTGTGGGAAGTGGCCCCGGACACGCCTTTGTAGCCACACACACTCACACACACACACACACCCTTGCTTTGTCCGACACACACTTCGAGCGACTCACCCCTGCTCACGTGCTTTTTGAGCTGCATGTGTCTGCGCGCACACACAAACAGACTCGCGCCCCCGCCCTCCCACCCTGAGCTCCCGGCACCTTTTTTTTTCCTGTCAGTGCCAAACCTAAGACAGTTTCCATCAAATGGAACATCACTCCTTCATTCCATGTGACCATTAAGTTCAGAGAGCAAAATATTTTTGAGGCGCTCCACACAAAACCTTTTTTTTTTTTTTTTTTTTTGGGGGGGGTCCCGATTTTAGACCAAAAATAACCACTTGCATCTTATTTAAATATCAGGCAAGAAGCTATTCGCATTTTTTCAAACAAGCATCCTCATCTAAATCAGTACACTTTAGTGTAAAGTCTGACCTAATGATTTTTGGCACCAAGTAATAAAACTCTTCAGTTTTGCAGAAGTAATTCCCCTTGAAAATCAACTCCTACTGCAACCTGTCGTGACAGGTTTAAGCTCCTATGCTGATGGAGAAAGTCATGTTACCTTCAAACAAATGTTTGAATTTAATGCTCAAGCTACTCGATGCAAAGTCAAGCAGACAAAGGCCAAAACCTTTCATCGGCAAAGGACACATAGTTGTGCGCTTGCCAGATGGACGGCTGCTTCCCGGAGATTTTCCACAGTTACGAGCGTGTGGGGAAGCTACCACTGGTGTACTTGTGTGTGCCTTGCCTCCTCCTCCTCTTCCTCCTCCAAACTGGGCTCGGGGGTCTTGGGGGGACTGGAAAACAGGCTGAGCCCTGAGGACGAGTTCCTGCTCAGGCTCTGAGACAAGAGGAAGAAAGAGCCGTGTTCTTAGAAAGCCGTGGCGGGCGGAGTCCTTTAACTCGCCCCGCCACCCACCCGGATAATGCCTCTTTGTACTCCTGTTTGAGGAACGTGCCAAATGTCGGTCTGGTCTATTGGGCTGGATCGGCCTCCCTACTAAAAGCTGTAAATGTTGACACTTTTGTTCAATTCAACAACCATGTTCAGTGGTGGACCATCGGGTACATAATAAACTCGCTAATATAACGTATCTAATATATTAATTACATTTAGGATTGAATGAAATCATTCATCAAATTGAAGACGGTATCTGTCCAAACGCTTTGAAAATATTGTAATATGTTCTTTGGGTGGCTCTCTTTAAACACGAGTGCTTGAGGCAAACAGCTCAAAGCAAACTGCCGTGCTTGCTGTCGCGATCCACACCGTGTTGCATAACGCGTCGTTGAGCACTGAGTGGCAGCGCAACAAAAACCTGAAGAATGTTACTGGCCTCAAACGCCGTTTTGTTGTTGTTCAATTTGACTCTGCTCCAAGCACAGTGGCGTTGCAACCTCACCTGGCTGGTTGGAGTCAATAATGCCACACAGTATCTGCACTATGCTACATTCGTGTTATTGGAGCAGTGACATCGCATTTTGTTTGTGAAGTCCAACGCCTTAATTTAAAAAAAAAAAAAAAACAACAATAGAAACTTGTCTTTCCGGAAAATTATTGTAACGACATTGCTAACAGACGTTTTGCACAAAAACGTCTCATCGTCCGTATACTTGGAGTCACTAACGTGAGCATATCTCAAATGTAATGCTAATTCAAGTGAATGTCTAAATTTGTCCTTTTAATTTTTGGAGGGGGGGATGGTGGTACATTTTTGTCCCCGAAATTTTGCTTTAAAATCCCGTCAAGTTAATTAGTCCAAGGTCCACTTTGCAACATTTATTGCCTTTTCCTTGGCCACACGCTATTTAGGTTCACATTTATCAGCTGCACAGGTGATGCTCTGGTTACATTTTAACATTCCAAACAGCGTCACGAGAATGTAAAGTGGCAAGTCAAATGACACTAAAAATGTATGAATTAAAAAACACTCTTTGCATGTTTTAATGTAAATTGGTTTCAGGGTCAAAGTATTGCCATCATAAAAAGCTTGAACTTGACAGTTGGTGGTGTTTTAAGTAACACTTTAACATACAACGCAAAGACAAACGCCTCACGCTAAGAAGGGTCATTTTCATGCTAGCTTTTAGCTACATGCTAATCAGCTTAGCGACCCCTTCCTGTCCAAATATTTTTGGTTTTACAACATCTGTATATTCAAATCAAATCTGCCTGAAATGACCTATACAGTCAGAGCACTACTCTATTTTACGTAGGCTGAGCGCACCACCTCACATGACCTATGACCACGATAATCAAACCTCGGGGGTTGGGAGAATGACTTTTTATCTTCTTGGTCTTCAGGGTGTGCCACCTTGGCACCTGAGTGGGCGGGGTGTGGCGCTTGCTTGCTTTCTGACATTCCCGACTGCAGTTACTCAAACAGGAGAACAAATGAGTGGGATTGAAAATGAATGAGGAGCCTTGTGGGTGGTTATATTAAAAAAAAATAGTAAAGAATGGTAGAGTCCAAATGAAAACCAAAGCACAGGAAGTGGATGTATTATTTTTGAAAGAGGTTAGTGAAGTCACTCTGGTAGTATTTGCAGAACCTTCAATGTATCCTGAGAGGACTGTTGAAGATGTATCCCCAAAACTCACCAAGTAGCACCCCTGAAAAGTTAGCCCCAACACCATTTTCACTAATTAACACAAAATCAGGACAACATGTAGCTGGATAGATGGAAAACTCTCAGGGATGCATGCAGGAAACTGAACAGGAAGATGGCCATTTTGTTGTAGCAGCCATTTTGGGATGAGTTCCAGTGCTTAAAAGTTGGGGGGGGGGGGGGAATAAAAGTAAAAATCAATCCCCAATGACAGTTTCACTGATCGTTGTGAAACGGGGTGGACACCTATCACAACAGGACACACAAAAAAAGTCTCAAGCACCCAAACTTAACAGGAAGTCGGCCATTTTGGTTTGCCCAAATGAGCCCCAATCGGAAGCAGGTATCCAACAAAGAACTTTTTTTTTTCTTTCATTCCCATTCCATTCACGGGATGGGGTGGAAAAGACACCGGTGCGAGTGACAAGCACTCATCCAACATGATGACAAACGGGTCAGCGTGTTAAGATGCGGTCAGATGACGCCACATGCACATGCGTACGCTGATGCATCATGCATCCCGCCCACAAACAGACGCAGACGACGGCTCCACGAGCTGTCGTTTTTTTCGAAGCATGCAAAGAAGGAGCCGGAATATGATGATGCGGCCAAATACCTCAATGCAAAATGACACAGTGCATCCTGACAATTATGAAACGCGCTGCTCACAATGCACACACCCACACTCACATCATTGCTAAGTTAAGACGCATCATCGCTTGCGGTTGATTTATGCAACAGTGCAACCTCCAAAGTTGGAATTTCAAAAGCCAGTATTACGCCGTCTGCAAATAAGGCGGTGAGAATTCATCTGCTCCATCCATCTGCCAAAAAACGTTTTAACACGTCAACATTCCGAACTCATACAGGCGACACGAGCAATTCACTGCTCCGAGCGTCATTCGTCCTTTTAGATTCTCAAGAGATTTCCCGCGTGGTTGCCGTTTTAAGTTCTGATTAACTTTGGAGGTTTCATTGTCTTTTCAACATGCATACGCGTGCATACGAAGGAGAGTCATTATTGTGGAAAACGACAATGATAAACATTTAAATCTGAGAATGTTGCTCGATGGATTGTACAGGTCTTGTGCGTCATGTACTTCAAGAATAATGTCGTTTCAGCATTTTTGCCACATCCTTGATATCCAACTTCAGGTCCATGTACGAGTACGTTCTTTGTTCGAGCTAGTAAGACAAGGGCGCACCACTAGAACAACTGTTTATCACTGTTTCCCCCCCCCCCCCCCCTCCATTGTGCTATGACGTTTCTGCACCCTAGCTGGACAATTTTGGCATTCTCGCATCGTAACAACACGTTACTAGTGAGGCGAAAACATGCACTCGTTGACAACTGTGTGCCTCTCAAACCACGCGTGACTACATTCTCCCAGGTAATATCTCAAGCTTTACTCCTCGTATTAGTAACATACAGATGTCAACTTGCCTCACTCGTAACTTGAAGTTGCCCAACTTGTATGCCAAAGTTGGTCTAACTAGTGTGCAGAGCTGCCATTGAATAGTGCAAGGTAGGAGTGCCCCTTGAAATCTACGAGTAATTGATGCCCTCACTAAAAAAAAAAGTTGCCAATCGATGTGACAAGATGCAGGCAAAGCACGACTTTTCAACTTACTTCAACATAGTTCCTTGGCAGCTACTCACAATGTATGTACAACAACGAAGAGGTAAGTTTATCAGCAAAAAAACAGACTGAGCCACAACGGCGCAGTAGTTGGCAGCTGGGCGTTACGGGTCGTACTAGTTAAGTGCTAGCTATGGATTAGTAGGATTTTGTCACTAGTTACTAGTAGCACGCAGGTGTCAACCAGCGCACAGTTTAGCTTCACAATTAGTAACATTTAGTCCGACCATTACGCCAAAATTGTTCTTCTGGTATGGACAAAGAGTGTACTAGTACTTTGTACGTGGACATTAAGCTGGCTATCAAAGACTCGAAACGCTTTACTTGTTAAGAGTTCAACATTTGTTTTCCTTTGAAGTTGCAATAGTGACGTAGTTGCGCTTTGTGTTTGCGGACCCGGCGAGAGTCAAGCGGTGACCTCACCGTATTCTGTTGGAACAGGAGCTCTGAATCCAAGCTGCTGACGCTCACGCGGGGGACGCCCTGCAGGTAGACGGGCGACATCATCTGCTGCATGACCGCCGGCTGCTGCACAAGCACGTAGGACTGCTGCTGCACGGTCGGCTGCACCGGCACCAGGTAACGCAGCGTGCTGTAGTTGCCGCCGTTGACGGCGTACTGGAGCGGAGAGGCCGGGCGGACTGTCCCGGTCGTGGCCAGCACTGTGTTGCCGGTCACCGGCTCGGGGGAGACCGCGTTCATCGTCCGATAGGTGGAGGTGGTCGTGCTGGTCTTCTGGCTCTGGACGGACATTGTTGTGGAGATACGGGCAAGAAAAAGGTTGTTGGGAAAAAGAAGTTGTGAACGCGTTTAAAACGAGCTAGTTCCTGGGGTGGTTTTTTTCCCTCCCCGGAGAGAAGTGAGTCGTTCGATGTTACTTCCTCCTCTGCGGGCAGCACTCAGGAGGAAAGTCCGGTTAGTGGAGTCACTCCCGGGGGTGGGGTGGAGAAGCCAGCTCCACTGGGGGGGGGGGGGGGGGGGGGGGGTCCTCTTGCTCGGCATGTAAATACACTAGTTAGGTACTCTGCCTCTGGAGGTGGGCGGAACCGAGAAAAAGTTCAAACAAATCGACATGGCAAGCCCTTCGAGCATTTATTCGATATCTGCGTGTTCAGCTACTTTGCTATATTTAATATGCTTCACTTTACTAATAACGTAATACAATCTTAACTACTACTAATAATGCGCAGATGTCAACTCGTGTCCAGTTTTGCCTCACCAGTAGCATGTTTTCCAACGAATATGCCAAACTTGCCTCACTAGTTTGGAAAAATGTACACTATTGTAAAAACATAGTTACAGTAGTAAGACAGTCGTTCTACTATTGCACTGAGCTCTCTTACTAAGTGAGGATTAAGAGTGCAGTAGTGCATGGAGATACAGCTGGGTGTCGTATGGAATAAATGCTCTAACAGCTCTTCACGTCGTTTACGAGACATGAAGTCATAAATCGTGTTCGCTGGTCACTATGGAAACGTCCACCCCGCTGCACACGAATGTAACAGCGAGCCATTTGTATTGCGTCATTGTGTAACTGCTCATGCTGTATTGCATTCGGAGAAAATGGGAAATTGGAGTTTTCCGAATTCCGACGAAGAAAAATGCATCACAACGCCCTTTTGAACTGGGAGGTCAGCGTTGCAAAATCGGGATTGGGGGGGAAGAGTTCACCGACAGACTTCGGTATGACAAAAAGGACCCCTTGGAGACACAAGAGCCATTCATGTTTCAGACGTAACCGTACAATTCACATAAAAAATATTCGGGCGTAGTTTTGATATAATAGCGGGTTCTGTAACTAATGAATACAATAGGAATTAACGTCGAAGTTAGTTTAGCAGCAAGGTGAATGCCGGATCTTTCCTCTAAAACACACCCACAAACCCTCGCGAGACTGAGGTGACGTCACCTTTCCGTCCCGGAAATCTTTTCATACTAAGTCAGCATAATGGCCGCCGACAAAATCATCCATTTATCCACATACCGCTCGCTCATCTGCGGAGCTTTTCACCGGTCACTATAGCCACACGCCCCGAAGTCTCCGTTTTCGCAGCGGTAAGAAAAAAAATCCGCCGTGGGAGATGTTTGGCCGCGGGTTGTGTCGCATCTGCTTGCCCTTAGGTATCAAATGGTTCCGCAATCGGCGGCGCCAAACTGCGTTAAGAAATTTCACGGATGAACGAAGCCATCGTATTTTCATGCCGAGAGTGCATAAGAGCTTAATATGCGCGTGTATGTGATGGAGCCACCACTCTCCTATTCGGCCGCGATGAAATGTACCTAAACCGCCGTTTAGCTGGGGTAAAAAAATCCTTTAAAGTTAGAAACACCCTTCAACGGTGAAACGTCGAAAATTCCTATGTATACACCTTTGGCCTTTTGTACTCCTAACCTGGTTTACGTTGTGGCGAACATTGTGCTTTTTGTTGTTGGTCACGGTCTTCCAAAAATGCTGTGTTGACATTTGATACGCTTGTGCAGTTCTTCTTATGGCCTGGCTGGTTGCCCCACCCACAATGCACTGCCAGAGGACTTGTGTCCCAGCTGACCTGCTGTAACCCCAGCCTCCCCATCAATCCGGTCCACGGTACATGAACACAGCTGGGTGCGATGAGCCCATCCACCTCCAGCCTTTACTTTCCATTGCAACTCTAATCACAAGTTAGTTTTAATCCTCCACACTAACTTTGTATTTGTGTGCATTCCTGCACTAAAGTGGAGTTCATTGTAATTCTCATTTTACCTCTCCTTTTCCCATAGGAACTCACTGATCTTTGCTCCTCATAGTACCGAAGCCATGTCTGGTTCAGGTGACTTACCAGGTGAGTTGGAAATAATATTCCTGGCATTGAAATTTCTGAACAATTTTGTGAAATAGCAATGGTATTTCCTCTGCAGCTCTCGAAGGGCCTGGGATGGGCGGGATGAAGCTCCCCATCGGTATGACCCGCCGGGCGCTCAGCTACGATGACAACCTGGAGGCGCCCATGTCGACACCCCCACACGACATTAACATCACCAACCTGTGGAGGCGCCCCGTCGTGCCCGAGAGGAAGTTCAACCTCTTGGCTGAGGTGGTACACAAACCCTAAACCTTCCAATGCAATGGTGTTTTTTTATTTTTTTTAATCACATAAAATTCTGCCTTTTTTTAAAAAATTTAAATAAGGTCTCCCATTCTCATCGCACTACAACTGTATTTTCATCAATTTAACAAATCTGAACGTTCTTGGGAAAACCCCATAACGAAACTTTGATTCCCCTTGAAAGGTGCTGTATTAAAATCTGTTCTTAAGAGAAATGCGTTTTAAGAATTGGTCCATTTGTTGGGCCACCAGGAGGAAGAAGGTGTCACGGCGTGTCAGTCTAACATGTTGGAGGCCGCCCCCGCCAGGTCCACAAGTGTGGTGAAGACTAAGGCTTCCTCTCTCATCCTCAACTCTCTCATCACCAGTAAGGCAACGATCGCCACACTTGAAAATATGTTTGCGCTTACATTTGAATGATATGACTCAATTATTGATCCTTTCCTCACAGAGCAGACTCATGACAGCATGTACAAGTTTGAGCAGAAAGCGGGCCTCAGCGACACTGGTTACACTCCCCATAAAGGCCTCACGGCAGAGGAGACGAGACATCTCCACCGCATGCCTGAATCCTTCCAGGTAACACACAAACACATCAATTTTCTTTTCTTGTAGTGTTATGACCAAATAGGAATTCTCATAAAGTTGAGACTGTTATAACTTTTAAGATCATAATTGTGTCGTGGGAGCCTGTACACCTCTGTGGAGGACAAAATATGTTACAGCTCTATTCTATCAGTAGTAGGACCGTTTTGTGTTTCAAGTCGCCTTATTTTTATGGCAATTTCATTGTGCTGTAGAAAATGCAGCTTCAGAGCCTGGAGGCCCGGGAGGAGCGCCAGAACTCGTCAGCCCAGTCCACGCCATCCACCACGCCGCACACCTCCCCAAAACAGCAACGCAGGTACCTCGCCACCCCCACCCCAACCATCCGTGCTAATATGTAACCGGCCCTGCTCACGTTTGATTTTTTTTTGTTTTGTTTTGTTTAGGGGCTGGTTCAATACCACCAGTTCGGACTTCAGTGTGAGCTCCTCCAACAGCAGCGTGGATCTGGTGGGAGGCGACGGAGGAGGAGGGATGCTGGAGCGCTGGGGCACGTTTGGGCCACGACCGCTCGTGCACAAGTCCACCTCCGATCTGGGCACCGATCCTTCAACACAAGGTAAACATGGCTGCGTAAACATCAGCTTTACAGACGCTGCGTCCATTCTAGTGGGAGGGAGAGTGGCACGCGACGAGCAGGTCGGTCAATTTTCCTGGCGCCCCCCCCACCACCACCTCATCATCCCTCGTCCCCCCTTGTCGACGAGTCTGATTTTCCCCACTTTTTTTCTCAACTCTCTCTCGTCCCTGTGTAAGGGCGTCGACTGCTTTGTGGGTAATCCTGCAGCTGCCGTTAGACTTTGTGAAGCAGCACGTGCCTCGTCCGACAAAGTTCCAAGCCACAGTGTAAACAACCGTCTGTTTACGAATAAATCGAGCAACACGGCTCATGAGTTTGGAAAGCAAAACAAAATGCCAACAAAAGGCTGGCTTTGAGTTAATGAGTGAAAGGACGACCTTCAGACTGCTGCCTATTTTGGATGGCTGCATATAAAACACAAACAGAGGAGGATCAGTTTCACGCAGAGAGGTGCGGAGGAGCGAGATTCGACATGCTGGCAAGACATTGAAGCCTTTTACTGCCGCATGACTTTGGGTAGGTGCACTTTCGAGGATGTCTTTGTTCATCCAACGTTTTCCAGAGGAGGCTAGAGGCTTGTCTAGAAACCTGGTGAAGCAGCATGGGGCTCGTTGCTCAACGTTCCAAGTGGCAATTGTATGTTTATAAAAGTGAGGCGCTGACCTGCTTCTCCCTGCTTTTTTTTTCTTCTTTCTTTTCTTTCTTTCTTTTTAAACCCAGCAGGCTTTGCGCTGCAGGCGTACCGTGGCGTCCACAAGCCCAGTGCCGCGGAGGTCATGAAGTCACAGGCGACCGCCCGGTTGGCCGACGTGCCCGACGCCCAGAGGGCAGCCGCCCCGCCCAAGATGGAGATCCCAACGGTGGACGGGCGGCGGCAGGGCGCTCGCCCGCACAAGCTCAAACCCCGCGACATGAACATCTTGACGCCCTCCGGCTTTTAGACGACACCGCCCGTCATGTTGCACGATTGACTGCTACTCTGACGAGGTCACGGTTTGCCTTTTCGCAGCTTTCAGTCCGCTACGTTCCATCTCAAAATGGCAGCTCCGATGTAGAGTGGAAATCCCAATTCACAGCATCATCAGTGATTGACTCAAACGATTTTTTTTTTTAGCTTTTTAAATATTCCTCACAGCACAGAGGAGTGAACCACCGTGTCATGAAACCAAAATGCAGTACAACTATTCTTCAAAACAGCGAACAAGGAGGCGTTGGTACAGCGATGCTGTCACCTCATGGTGATTTTGAGTTGCAAGTATCTGTCAAACAGTTTGATAGTCTTTTTTCAAGTGCTTAGTTAATTATAATTCAATTAATTATAAACAATACGGTAAAATAAATATGATGAAAATATAAATGATTTCAATCCTACTTTTGTGCACAGGAAATTCGCTTAGCTCCCCAATACCGAAATATATGCAGCGGGATCTATTTAAACCTGTGCAAATTGTCACTCGTGAAAAAGCGATTACCGAATAATCTTGCCATGATCCTTTCAAAATGATTGAAGAAGCCCGTCCTGTAATTGCACTTTATACCAACCATCATGATCTGCTTAATTAATCCGGAAGATGTTCATGAAGTATACTGAAGTAACAAAATTGTGGTCTCAGGACAATGCCTGACACACTTGTCCTGAAATGGTCCACTTTTCTACTTTTTTTTTCTTCCTTGCCTCTCTATTGTTTAGATGGTTTCATGACTAGTGTAGTCAGTACATAATAGAAGTACGTTAGTTTGTTTTTCAAGTTGTCAAAAGAGAAGCAACACGGCTTAATTGCAGCTGTTATTGCAATAGTTCTCATATGTGAAGCTTGTATTCTCTTTTTTTCCGTTGTAGTTGCACTTTTTTATTGTTTTAGTTATTGCACTTTTATTTTCAGTAAGTGCACCAAGTGGTGTCACTGTTACTTTGGCGTGGCGTTCCCTTCCCTTGAAAAGAAAAAAATAACAGCATCCGTGAATATGACTTTTTGTTCACGCCTAAAGGTTGGCAGAGTTCGCCACGGTCCTTACTGGGGAAAAAAAAATGTAACACTCCTTGGGAATTTTGAGAGAGAGAAAAAAAGATAACCGCTGACACCGGTTTCACCAACCGATACTGCTTGTAAAATGTACATAAAATTGTACCAAAATAAATGTTTGAAAGCAAGCAGTTCTAAAAGATATAAATGAAATGTGTTGTACTTAATTACAGCTGAACTGTACTTATCAAATGGACTGTCCTTGATTTAAAAAAAAAAAAAAAGACAGGAGGCGGTTAAGCCACTGTAACATTATGCATTATGCAGTATTGCAGACAATTTGTACTACTTTGCTGCCCCCCCCCCCCGCGCTATCTTAACTTTTCTGGCCCAGAAAAAAAATGCCCTTGCAGCCTGTATATATGCTGTATGACCCATGTGCCGTATGTTGCCCACCCCTCCTCGAAATAGACTGAAGTATGTCTCAAAATGTGTCCTTTTTGTTAGTTGTGGTTTCTAGTGTATGCACATGATTCATTTTGGCTGAATTTGAGAATAAACGTCAACATTTTCATCACCACAAAAAACATACTTTGTCTTTCCTGTGAAAATACTCTAGCGAGGTCGGTTTTGGTCATCGTGAAGGAGGTGCCCTGTGAGTTATAAAAGCACAACTCAAAAAAATTGGCTGTGTTGTGCTTTTGATCTTGGTGCCCTGATAAATTCCCAGTCGATATTGTGTCGATTAATTCAACAAAAAGCACAGATCGAGGGACTTTAATTGTAAAAGTTCATTCATGCAAATGAACACAGACTTGCAGTGCATTGTTTTGCATATAAAAGTAGGAATGGGTTCATCAGAGGTGTCAAATCCAGATCCAGAAAGTAAAAAGCCTACCACGGTTTGGCTTTCACACAGCCGACGGGTAAACGGGCCCTTGACTGCCACTGAGCACCCCTGGCGAAAGCGTTTTACTTTCTGGAACTGGAATTGACATCCTTGTCCCGCATCCACATGACTAATTCTTCATCTCTCCCTCCATCCTCAAAGACTCTTCAAGATGCGGTCCCGCCTTCCGCCTCGATCAACATTCTTATGGCTCCGTTCCCGCGTTTGGATCTTTCTGTATGTCCGGAAAATCAGCTCCATGTCCGCCTGCAGTGTGGAGTTGCGTCGGTCGGCGGCGGCCCTGGCCCGCTCCACGTCTCGGATCCTGACCTCGGCCGCGCTCTGGCTGCGCCTCTGCCACTCCAGGCGCTCGCGCAGCGCGGCCACCTGCCGCTCAAGGGTGTCGTTGCAGCGCTCCAACCTGCGGCGAGAGTGCAGCATCCACTTCTACTTGATCAAATTGTCATTTGGTCGAAAACGGCACGGAGGCCAAAAACCTTTTGTATTTTTGTACCTGTGTATCCTAGCCTGGTACTCACTCCTCTGCTGGGCAATCTTCTGTCGAAGTTCGGCCAGGAGCGACTCGGCATCATCGGGCTCGGATGCTGAAGGTTCCGGAGGACCAGATGGGAGGAACACCTCTGAGCTGCCGGTGCTGAGGGGGCTGAGGATCGAGCCGGATGTCGGCGTGTTCAGATGGCGTCCTCCGTCAAGGTCACTTTCCGTGTCACCGTTAAGGTGTTTGTCGTCTTCTGCGGCTTGACTCGAGGGGGGTCTCATCGGTTTCAAGTCAGGACCGACCCGACCCTCGGGATCGCTGCCCTGGTCCGGCTGTAAAACCTCGCAGGAGGACCACGACGAGGAGTCGTCTACGGTCTGCCACGCCTCCTCTGATTCCTCGCCGGAGTTGCCCTCACCGTTGGGGTCGAAATGTTCACCGCCGACATCCTCCATGGTCTGACTAGAAGGCGCTCTGTTCAGGTTGTCATAATCCGATGGGGTGCTGTCTTCCTGCGCCTCACTGCCGCCTCCGCCGGCCGCTTGGGGACCTTCACCTTCTGCCCCTGCGATCTGGGTGGCACTGGAACTCCACAGCTGCTCGCCTGCCAGTTCTGCGTGGTAATAAAGTACAAATGTTTTGCTACTGGATTTAAGTAGATAGTACTGTGAGTACTTTTGCCACCTCTGTCGCCTGCCTCTCCCAGACCTGTCCAGACCTCCATCCAGCTACAAACATTTGCGGGGGAGGATCCACCGTTGGTTCGGTACCGATGTAGATCTCTCGTCTTCTCCTGGCCGTGGTTCTGCAGAGGCTGACTTGAGGAAGGTAGCGGGTAGAAGCAGTTTTCCGGATGCGACGAGGTGTAGCGATGGCCAAGGAAAGTCTTGTTGTCTGAGGTTACCTCTGACGTGACTGCAGCTGAGGGGATAAAGCTGCAGGAAGAAGTCAAATAGGTACTGTATCTACACTGACTTCTCACTCTGTCAAAATGGATGCGTTATTTCTTTCAAACGCTGCCGATAATACTCTAATGATAATGATGCGATGTTAACAGAGCCGTCAATGATCCTTCAGTGTCTATTCTAAATCCACTGGATTTTAAGTGTGAATAATTTTGCCCCCTGTGGGTTAAAAGGGTCTTCATGCAAGATTTAGAGATGGTTGGCAGCGTGATTTCACAGTCAGAAATCCAGAATGTACCCGGTAGCGTGTCCCGGCTCTCTGCACCGCTCTGCAATAAGCGGTAGCGACATCTGGCGAAGGCAGGGCGGCTGGTGCAGATGCGGTCGTCTGAGAGCACCGGGCGAAGCGTGAAACCCTCTGGCACTATGCGCAGGAACTCTGGGAAACAGGGACTGGTGCTCTCTGATCAGCTCCAACATCAGCCCCTGAACTTGCGCTGCACCTGGAACACAATCCTTCCAAGGTCTTCCTGACGCTAAGACCGAACCGCCGAAGCCTTGCGAGTTGGCGTTTACCTCCCATGATGCTTTCCGGGTCCTCTGCTTTGGCCCGAAGAATGTTTGGTCCAAAGACTGTGGCTAAATTCTGGCAGCTCATCCTGTTCCCTTTTGAGTGACTCTGTACCTCGTTGAGAAATCTGTCCACAAAGCGAAGACTTACAACAGTGGCACCTTGACTGAGCACTGATTTAACTCATATTCGGTAGTTATTCTGTAGGTCTTACTGGCATATAAACTTAAGAAGGTTGAAATTGGCCACTGGTAGCTCCTGAAGAAGATTCCTCAACTCCCCCAAGCCCTGTCATTGCAAAAAAGGGGGGTTAAAGTGTACTTTTCAAAAGTCCAATTTCTCACTCTTTTCCTTTTTTTTTTTTTTTTTTTTTGACTGGCACCTCACCTGCGTGCGGTCGCTAGAAATGTTTTGGCCACTGAGCAGGAAGTCCTGGTAGTGACTGAAAGGAATCAAAGGCTCCGGCAGCTGTCGCAAGTAGAGCTTCAGCAGCGACGCCACCGTGTGGACGTCTGTATTACTGCAAACACATCAAGCTCAGTTGAAACTTCCTGATTGAAATGACCGACCGCACCACAAACCCCAAAATGTTGGAGGCGGACCTGCCAAAGGAGGGCCTTTCGCCTGCGTCAAAGGCCTCCTGCAACTCCCTCACCAAGCTCGCCCGTCCCGGCTGACGAAACAAGCCCACCTCCTGGAGGCCCCGCTCTCGTATGAAGGCCACACACTGCTCCACCACTAAGGGAACCGAGCGTACGCCGTAACGACGCTCGTACAGCACCGTCTCCTCCAGACGCTGACCGAACACACCTAAGCCGGAGTCACAAATAAGTCGCAGTGGTAGACAGGGTGAGATACGTAACGCCAAACTGCGGTGATGCCGTGCTCAACACCTCACTGTGGCTTCTCTTTAGTACGTCAGATCATTCTTCGGCTCTTTTACTTTCTCACTATGCAATCCCAAATAGAAAAGGCCAATAAAAGTCGCTCAGCAATGGGTGAAGCACATTCCGTCCAAGTTCCGGGAAGAAAACCAAGTATCCCAAAAAGGCTCATTTTGTTTACCTGTGAAGGGAATCCAGACTCCAGACTTGTTGAGGCTTTTCAGCCACTCGTCCCCCTGGCCGGCGCTGTTGGACAGGAAGAAATACGAGCCCGGGCTGGCCAACACGTCTCTGTTCCCTGCGCACACCAACCCAAACGTGCTTTTTATGGTTCTGACGTCCCATCCCAAAGCGTCACGAGGATGTGAGATCTTTTTTTTTTTTCTTCTCAATACGAGCCAAGTTCAGCTGTAGAGCAGAGGCGACTTAATGAGCCAAAGAGGAAATTGGATTACGTTGAGGAAAGATAAGATCACAGGAGGACGAGTCTCCAACCATCTCAATTACCGTCAAGACGGTGTTCGCCGACTTCCACTCGACCTTTTACTGTGCATGGAACCAAAATTATATTGAAATGACAACATAGTTATTCTATTTGTTAAGAGTCACAAGGGGTCAAACATTCCACACACGTGCAGCACGTCTCGTTCCTGTCGTGTTTCACTCTTCCCCCGCCTCCCTTTCAAAGTCAAATTGAGAACTTTCAAATCCCCGAGTCATCATTTCATCTCAAGGACGCACGTCGTCAGTCGTTCACGCGATCTGCTGGGATTAATGTGATGTGTTGTGTGGATGTCACCTTTGAGGCCTGTTCTGTCACGTTTCCAGGACTTGAAGCAGCTGAGTCCCATGCTGCAACACTCCCGCGCGCTCTCTTGCTCGCCGGTTGCCGCAGTAACAGTAATTCTAGACGCTCAAGTGCAGACAATAGAAAGTTGAGCCCTTTTTAAAGTGAAGTTGCTCGAAAGTGCGCCTCCTCCGGCTGGATGCGCTCCTCTTCCTGGTGGAACATGAAGAGATTCCAATCTGGGCTGTTATGGTGGTTCATGTCGCTGACTTCTTCAGCTAGCCACGGGATCAGTTCCCTCTCGACGCGTCCGGGGATTGATTGACTGGCAACCGGTCTTGTGGTCCACTAAGCGGAATAGACTTCAACCCCTACCCTGACCATCGCCCAATAACAACTGGAGAGATGGGTGATTCTGGAAAAGATGGAATGGTTCACGTTGCTGACCCGCATTGGATCACTTCCGACTCAATGTGTCCTGGTGACCGGTTCAGGGTGTGGTGACCACATCTGACCGGTCCAAGCTGTAGTCTGCATAGAAGATAAACTGAGGGCCCACCACCTGGCCAGTGCAAGGGATGGTGACCCTGGAAAAGATGAAATATTTCACATGGACCTTCCTTCACCACTTTGGTGCCCGCTGTGCTTGGCTCATTTGTGACCAGTCTCGGGTACCATCTGGGCTACCGCTGAACAGGAGAAGCCAAGCAGACATTGGAGAATTGGGCGGTCTTGGAAAAAGAGCCCACGGAGATGACGGGAAATTCTAGAATGTACTCAAACCTACGATCTTGGCTCCTTTTGCGGAGGATGCAGGAGAATATTCCGCTGTGGAACTCATCGGGCTTAGCATGGAAAGTAGAGAGCCCAAAGGCGGGTTAGGTGGCATAGAAAATACACGGACAAATTGAATACTCCGTTTTAGAAGATATCAAACCTCTAGTTTTGGTCCCCTGTGGATCTTTCAACTTTTCCATGTTCTTCTTCGGATGATCCTGGTACTTCTACGCTTGTGAAAAACCTCTCTAGCTCCTCCAGTTAAAGGGTAAATCCCACGGCAGACAAAACACGGTTTGAAGTGAATGTGTAAGCCCGTTTCTTGGACTTCAAGCGGAATAAACCACAAAAGTCGCATTATTCTGTCCGTCTTGGAAGCTGTCGCACATTTTTCTTTCTTGCGCCCTCGTGAAAAACAGATTCTCAAGGAACCCCCTCTTAATGTTCCCTCACTCTGACTGGATGTCCTGTTCCATCCTTGAACACCTGCCGCTCCGTTTCCCTTGCCTTCATCCCACCCACCCCCACTTTTTCTTCCTTCCTTGCCCGGCTTCTCCCTCTCTTTGTCCAGCTTGTCCTTCCACTCTCCTCCCTCTCTCTTTCTCTCGCTCTCTCTTCCCATTTCCCAGCACTATGTGTGGCCCCGTGTTGTCCCCCTCCCCATTTACCTCATCAATAACCGTGGCGCTGCGTGTGTGTGTGCCAGTGCATTAGGAAAATTGGTTCTCTGCGACGCAGCGCTCTCCTTTACTCCAGTAATCACAGCAGAGAGAGAAAGATAGAGAGAGGGAGATGATATGGCTCCGACTCTGCTGCTGAGATATCATCTGCAGCACTACACACACACACACACACACACACTGTGTCACCATGATTCACGTTAAAGCGAGACAGACTGGTTGTCCCTGTCAACTTTTGAACTCGCTGTAAAAAGCCCCCTCTCTCTCAACTTCAGATCAATATATTTTATTCCGTCTGAGTGATGTTCCAACTACCTCCACTACCAAAATGTGTGGCTACTCTAATAATTGGCAACCTGATAAAAACTCCCCGGAGACCCATTTTGACTCTACGTATTGGAAAGGCCGCCATTGAGGCACTCTTTCGACCATTTCTTTTCTATAGGCCTAACCCAGCTCACTTTTTGTGAGAGAAGCGGGGTACACCCTCAACTGGTTGCCAGTCAATTCTAATAATAATAATAATAGATTTGATTTATAAGCGCCTTTCAAGACACCCAAGGACACTTTACAATAACAAAAAACACAAAACAATACGGGTTGAGCAGCGGCAGCCAAAACGCACCAGCGTTCACTCAACCCGAAAGTCAGAAAGAAACAAGGGAGGGAGAGGGGGAGAAAAAAAAACCCACGCTCGAACTACCCTCATTTGAGGATAATTTGAGTGAGGCAAAAAACTCCTGCACAAGCATATGACAGTTACAACAGGTCACAAGACATAAACAATGAAGAAGGTGAAACAAGGGAATGTATGAGGGAGGGGGTGATGGTGGGGGACTAGCTTCCGTGCGTACTTTCATCAGGGGAAGGTCGAGATAGCAGATGTAATCCATACATTGACAGAGAAGAGGTAAAGTGGGAGTGATTTCCTGTACCACAAGTCTGAGAGGCAACTACTAGACGCTAGAACAAAAGCCCAGTGGTTCTTGATAGGAGCTCTGAGGGACACAATCATTCCAAGTTCAAAAAGATGCAAATTTTTTTCACCCCCATAACTATCAAAAGTCAAGTGCCAAGGCAAGTGCAATGTACATGTGAAAATTGTACACTGGACGAGGACTTACAGGCAGCTCTCGATGATCGTCGTTGACTTCCAGAGCAGGCCAATTGATATTAACGGCTGACTGTATATCGACCTGATCGATGGTTTCCCCCCAGCCCCCATTTTCTAATCCCAGCCGAGAGCTTTAAACAGCTGTCCGTCGATCCGAGCGGCCCTGACGAGTGCCATGACGACCACATAACTCTGCGTGCGCCTGAGTAACAAGCTTTTCAATGAATGAAATACTGAAGCACCTCGTCTCACTAATTTAATGAATGAATCGTGCGCGGGAAAACGTGTGATGCAAACGGTATGTTTTTAATTCTACTTTGGGAGTCAATTAAGGAAGATGACTAATTTTTATTATTTTTTTAAATCATAATTTGTATTTTTTCTCAGTGACTTGAGTTTTGTCACTGCCAAAAGACAAATGGCAATAAGCAGTAACTGTTACTATCGTTTTGATAACATCGCATTTCAAATGAAAAACACGCCTATGAACTACCTATTCTTTAAAAGAAGAGTAGAGACCATTTTAGTGTGTATTGCGACCTTATCACTTTATTGCAATGTTGCTGATAAAAGCCAGGTTATTTTTGTGTTTTTTTTTTTTTTTGTCGAAAAATGACACACAAGCACAGGACCTAATGACCACAGCAAACATTTGATCGAAAAAAAAAATTGTATGTCAGTGTTACCAAATTCCTCATTTCATCCATTCATTGTCACTTAGATGAACATGTTACGGGACTCACTTCATGTCCTGAAGGTGGGATTTCACGTGAACTTGTTCTCTCAGCATCTTACGCAACCGTCATCATTTCCACGTCTAATAACAAACGGTTCACTCCCACCAACGGTGGGTCATGGCAGGAACGTGAGGCAGCTGCTGGAAATTGTTCCGCTGTCTGGCCGGCGGTGGGATTGCATGGAACCTATGGTGTCATGTTAATTTTAGCGTGCCTTTTTAAATTAGGTGCTGTTGCTCTGCTCGCTTGCCACTAAGGCTAAAGATAGGTGTTGACTTACGTCAATTAAGACACAGGAACCTTGCCCAGTTTGTTTTTGTGCAACATACTGATTAGTAGCTATTCACGTAGTTGTTATTGAACAAACTGTTGCTACTGTAGCAATCATTTTTGTTTAATAAGAGTGGACATAGAATTGAACCCAGAGGAACACCACCTCACCTTATTTAGTCTCTTTTCAACTTTGTTTTAAGGTACATTATGTTTGCTTCAGTTTAAAGTTGTGAACCCACCAGAAAGTTAACGATTACGACATTTTCAACCTTGCCTGTATACTGATAGCATGACTCGTCAACTTTGTACAAATGTGAATCTGCATTCTTTTCGGTGATTGCCGTTAAATGAGCGATACCTCTTGACATTTTGGGGGTCAAACAACACCACGCGAGCCGTAACGCCTCATCAAATGCCGTGTACCTTTACATCACAAAACCATTATCTGCTAGTAAAATTAGAAAGGACACGGGTTTTATTTTTTTGTTTGAAACAAGAGCCTTGTGCTGGGTCGGGCGCCGCGGCGGTGTTTCCGCGCCGTCACCCACCACCAGCCACCTTACGACCCGTGTCTCGTTTCACTGCAGCTGGCTGTGACTTTTACCACTGCTGAGGTGCTTCGAGGGAATGCCCCTACGTCTTGCGTTTTTGAGGAACATCATGTTTTATTGCACCGGTCACGTTAATTCCATAGCTCCTTTTTTGGCAGGCCACATAGCAGTCAACACTCACGTTGCACCTTGTGGGAAGAAGAGGAGGGAGAAGACAGAGGAGTCAGAATAAAGCAGCAGGAAAGTCCCAAGAGCCACCAGCCAGAGGAGAACAGCACACACAACGTAGCAGCCTTCATTCATCGTTTGTCTTATTAAGGTGAGAGCAAAAAAATATTTTGGCGCAATGACAGCTGAAAACTGACTTTCTGATTCAACTGTTTTTCATACCCATCCAGCTGTCAAGTCTTGCTAAGGCAGCACCATGGGCAGGAAAGACCAGGACTGTGGTTTGCGGTTAGGTATTTTCACATAAATCTTGTCCAACTCGTGACTTTTGCGTACCTATTTTACCAATTGATTATTTTGCCGGTTAATCCATGGCTTGTTTTCTTAGGCCGCAATGAAGTCAAAAGAGATTCCCTACAAGATCAGATAAAGAACAGCAGCCGTGGCAACCAAACAGGTGGCAACTCCGTAAGTAATATTCTTGTGAAAGATGCATTCTGTGGTACTGAGAGAAACGTGACAGGCTGTGATTGCCATGGATAGTCGGCCAGGTTTTTAAACTTTAAAAGATTTACAACGGCAGTCATGGTCCAGATGGGAAAGTAAAAAGCGGGTGAATGCAACAATAAGTGGCAGTGTGTAATTGGGTGTAATCAAATTTGGAAGCGGGCCAGATGTTGAAGGCGCGCAACTCTAAATAGGGGTTTGCTTGTACTGTGTACTGTGTTAAAAAAAAAAAAAAGGCCTAAAAAGCCAGGATATACTGGGGGCACCAAAGATGAACTGTAATAAATCGGCGTTCCCTGTAGAAGCAACTGAAAAGTTACTTTTCCATTTTATGTTGTCGCACACTGTCTTCTTCGCCCCAGCTCGAGCCCACTCGCCTTAGCGATGACGACGTGGTTCAGAGGAGTCAGGCCGGCGGCAGCAGCAACTACGACGAAGAGGAAGGTCACCTGATCTACTACGCCGGCCTCGTGCTGAAGAAACGGTGTATGTGGCTTTCTGTCCTTTCTGTACCTCAAAGTCGGTCCATTAATAAATGTCTACCTGTCCCCATCCCAGATGAGGTGGTGTCCACGCTGGGTGTAGGGGCTTTTGCAAAGGTGGTCGAGTGTATTGACCAAGACAAGTAAGCTAGATTTTGATCTGTAAATTGAGTTTCATCTGCTGTAAAAATGAGTTCGACTCCAACATGTGGATTGTTCCTCACGCTAAATGTGGTTCATCCAGCAGCTAATCGGCTTCTTGTGGCATCAGCAATGTGTTTACATGTTCATATTTCAGACACAGGCGTGTGGCAGTGAAGATTATTCGCAACATCAAAAGCTTCCGTCAAGCGGCCAAGTGTGAGATCGCCGTCTTGGAAGAGATCAACACCTTGGACGATGACAGCAGTTTGTGAGTGATACGCGGGTTTCCTCGAGTGATACATCACAGAATGTATTTGATGGATCAGCGCAATGCATTTGTATTTAATCGTAAAGAATGGCTTGATTTTTAACGCCAATTTAGGTAATACAATACCTGACTTAGTCCAGTTTATTTTCATTTTCTTAAATGGAGTGGTTATGTAATATTACATTGACTTACATGAATATCACCACCCCCTTAAAATAATGGCCAAAGTTATAGTTTGACCACAAAAAAAAAATCATCTCTCCAGGATGCTGGCTACCTTTGCTAAAATCAGTGAATTTTAACCCTGAAATTAAATTATTCATAAATCTTATCCGTAACTGGTCAGGGTTCTTTGTGTTTTCTGGAGAAAAAAAACATGGAGGTGATGATATGAAATACAGTATCTTTTTAGGAATCAAATCTCTAACAAAGACAGACAAAAAAACAAGGCCTCTAGAAAGGAGCTCTGAGGAACACCACAACTTCAGGAACAAAGTAAAATCCTACATTTACTGAATCCATGGATCACCGTGTCAATAATAATCACCTAAAACTACTCCCAACAGACAACCTTTTGACTTCTTTTTTAACAATGTGGCCATCACCGTTTAGCTAGCTGACCTTTATTTGTTTCAATGTTAAGTCTTTGGTATAATGATGTTACTTGGAGAGCAAAGTGTTTTTTAGGTGGTGCTCTGGTCTGAGTTCTGTCTTCTTCGCAGTGCCTGTGTGCGAATGTTGGACTGGTTTGAGCACCAAGGCCACATGTGTCTGGTCTTTGAGCGCCTGGGACTCAGTACCTACGAGGTCCTCAAGCAAAACCAATTTCTGCCATTCAGCGTGGAGCAGATCCGACATATGGCCTTCCAGATTTTTCGAGCCGTCAGCTGTGAGTCAAGTGTGTTGAAACAAGCTTGAGTATCAAAACCTTCTATTCTGTGTTCATCCTGAAAGTTCAGTTGACTTTCTTTTGTCTTTTTCCAGTCCTACATCGCAATAAGCTGACCCACACCGATCTGAAACCGGAAAACATCCTGTTTGTCTGCTCTGACTATGACATGGTGTACAACGACCAGATGGTAAAAGCTTCCCCATAGTTACCCTCAAACGCTGAAATAAAACCTGAAGTGAAAATGTTTGTGTGCGTCAGAAACTCGACGAGAGGAAGACGAGGAGCCTGGATGTAAAGGTGGTGGACTTCGGCTCCGCCATTTTTGACCATGAGCATCACGAATCCTTGGTCTCAACGCGCCACTATCGAGCTCCGGAAATCATACTTGGTATTAACATGGGGAAAAAATGAGCCCATATGTGCAGTGGTGCCTTGAGATAAAACTTTATTTGTTTCATGGCCACAAAAAAAGTCAAATCATCTTTCTCAATTAAAATGAATGGAAATGCCTTTCATCAGTTCCACCCCCACATTTTTTAAAATGTAATCTTTTTTTTTTTTTTTAATAACAAGAATAGCCCTCGATAGTGACCTAATTAAATAGAAAGCAAAAAATTAACAATTTTTGCATCATGATTTCATGCTTAAATTCAGTGGATGTTGTGCTGCTCCTTCTAATATTGGTCATATTTTAAACTTGTGTGGTCAGATCTAGGCTGGAATCAGTCTTGTGATGTTTGGAGTTTGGCCTGCGTTCTCATGGAGTACTACCTTGGCCAGACTCTATTCCCGGTATGTACACACACCCGTCTGCTGGGCGAAGTGAGAACATGTGGTCACGAGGCACAGTACGGCATGCTCACACCACCGCTGCCCAAAAAATCCAAAGTCCTTTTTCTTCCTGTGTGTCCCTCCAGACTCATGACAGCAAGGAACATCTGGCCATGATGGAGAAGATCCTGGGACCCATCCCGCAGCACATGCTGAAACAAACCAGGTCCCACAGAACACTGGCGCATGATCTTGTCTAAATTACGCTCCTCAACATAGTTCCACAATGCCACAAGATGGTTCCAAATAAGTAAATCTGCGACTATGCGGACGAAAACCGTATAACATATTTGACGTGTTTGTAAGTAACTTGCCTGACGCCCCCAATGTGTCCCACCAGGACGGGACCCCAAGCGTCAGTGTCGTGAAAGAATTCACGTGGTGTTTTTTTTCTTAGGTCCACCTCCTGTATTGAACCCCTGTTATTAATCATTGTGTTTAGAAAGCAGCACTACGTCCTCAATGGCCGACTGGACCGGGACGAGCTCAGCTCCTCGGGCAAATATGTCCGGAAACATTGCAAGCCTCTCAAGGTACGCCGGACACAGGGAGTCAAGCAGGAAGTCCGGCAGGTAGTGATGTAGTTCTGCTCGGTTTTGGCAGAGCTTGCCGAGGCGCAGCGAGGACGAACGGCAGCTGTTGGACCTTCTGGCCTGCATGCTGGAGTTTGACGTGACTCGACGCATCACCCTGGAGGAGGCACTGTGGCACCCGTTTTTCGAACCGGCCAGAATGGAGAAACAACGGCGAAGCTAACACACACACACACACACTTACATTACAGCCAACCCTCAATAGTTGGTTAAGGGACCAAGAGCAGTCACAAATAATAATGCCCCTCCCCCCGTATGTCATCGTATTTATTTAAGAAATTTGTACTGGCCCGGACGAGCAGGCGTTGGTGAACTTAAGGGGGCCCGGCGCAGTCACGTAATGGCCTCGGGTCACCGGGCTTCTTTTGCTGTTGAATCCTGCAGTAGAGCCATATGGTAACCATCAAAAGAAAATAAATACGTCATAGGTTTGCAAAGTTTTCATTATGCCCTACAAAAAAAAAAAAAATGTGAGTAGGTGAGTTTACAGTCATCCAACTCGATGAGGGTTGACTGTAGATAGAAATACATTCTACCTCAACCTGCTGCTTTATGGGTTTGACGATGGAGAGCAATTCTTATTACCAAGTGGCATTAACATGCTTTTCTGTTTATTACAATTTGTGAATAAATATGTGCCATTTTGGTTGGTTTTATCTCGGCGTCCTAGATACTCCCCCCCCCCCCCCCTCCCGTGTTTACATGACCTCTCTGAAATGGCGAGTAACGCGGAATTAGGTCTTATTACCTGCCTTGCCTGATTAGGTTACATCGACAATGCAGCCTGCAGTCACACTTAAGTCAATATGGATCCAAGCTGAGCCCCATCCACGTGGCCTGGTGGCAGATTTATTGAGAGTGGAGCAAACCAGGACGTTTCCATGACTGAATAATCAACTCGACAGAGGAAAACCTTGAGATAAACCATTAGACGCTTGCTTGGGTTTGTTATCTCCAGCAACGACAGTCTTACAGTACGTCAGTTAGAAATAAAGCACAGAATGTACGACTAGAATGCACGTTGAAACGCACAAGCAATTGTTGGTGGTGAACCAATGAGGTAAGTGGTGAGTAAATCGGCCTCAGAGTCAAAGGGTTTTGGGTTGGAATCCCATCAGAGTCTTTCTCCTTCACTCTGCTTTGGTCATATGACACGGAAGTGCCTTTTCTTGCCAAAAGTAAGACGGTTCCAGTGAAGTGGAATTGAAGGGTTCAGCCACCAGTTCGAGTCTGTGCTCGCGACCGAAGGTCTCCAACCCTAGACCGGTCCAGGAGCCGACCCCCTTCCCGCCAGGCACGCAAACATGTCCGCTATCTGCGTCCTCACCTCCCTCTGCCAACAGGCGTAGACGAGTGGATTGATGAGCGAGTTGGACATGCCCAGCAGCCACAGGTGGTTCTCCAACACCGTGATGAGCCGGCAGCTTTTACACAGCAGCTGCACGATGCTCACCACGAAGAAGGGACACCACAGGGTCAGGAAGCAGCCCACCAGCAAGGCCACGGTCCTCAGGGCCTTGACGTGGCTCCAGTAGCGGCTCCTCGCTTGGGGCCACTGGGAAGAGTGCCGGTGGCCGGCGGTGGTCCGGGAGCCCGCCTGGCTGATCTGGAAGATCTGGCGTTGATGGCCACAGGCGATCTTTAGGATGTCCATGTAGATGTACACAAACACGGAGAGGACGGGGAAGAAACACACGCTGAACAGGACGATGATGCCCGTCGGGTAGATGACGGAGAAGAAGGCGCACAGGCCACCGTAGCCGTCCGTCTGCAGCTGGCGGACCATCACTGCGGACAGGAGGGGAGGATGAGTCGGGAAAGCCGTCACAACGTTTGCCACCTAAAAGCTGATTGGATTAAAAAAATACAAATAAAAAGCTTCCAGCAGTGCAGCTAAAATAAAACGCTCTGAAATGAAGATCATTGAAAATACAAAATAAAAGATTCAGGTACTTCACATGTATGGCAAATAAAAACGTCTGCAGATCTCAATCTACTGATTGAGTGATTTTACCTGGTAAGAATCCCACAATGACCGAACAAGCCCAAAGAGCCACCAGGGATCCGGCCGCCGTCCCCTTTCCAGAAAACCTGGTGTACCTCAGGGGCACCTTGATGGCGGCGTAGCGGTCCAGCGAGATCAGAAACATGGACAAAATGGACGCCGTGCACGGCGACATCACGAAGGCCATCCGCATCAAACACCGGCTCTTTCCCGGAGCCGGGGATGTGAAGTTCCCGGCACCGTGACGGTAGTAGTGATGGTGGTGGTGGTGGTGGTGGTGGTCCGTGGAAGTGACATTGGTACCGAAGTCCTCTGTGGCCAGACCGGTAATGGCCAAGCCCACCAGGATGTCAGCCAGGGCGAGGTTGAGGACGAAGCACCAGCTCTGGCTGCACCTTTTAGCCAGAAGGCGCAGGAGGGCTGCAGCCACCAGAAGGTTGGTGCCCACGATGAGGCAGGAGGCCACGCTCAGGATGAAACCCGTCACCCGTGGCTTCAACCCGTCGCCCGCGGCCGCAGTCATGCTCGCTCTAGTCCTCTCGCAATCCCGACACAGGCTGCGTGTGCAACTCGCGCACTCCCGCCGCCATCGACCAGCCAGTGACTTTATTAAATGAAGCTTTTTCAGACATCCCCCGCATCGGGTCCTGTAACGGTTGAGTCGTTTTCAAAAAAACAGCAGCTCGAGTTAACGTACAACCTGGCAGACCTACTTTACTCCCACCCGCCCTCGGGAGAGACATTTGCCATTACGGGACATTTTCCACTCAGCTTCACACACAAACAGATATGGCTAATGATGTTTTTTCACAGCCATGCATGAAAGGACCTCACGTTAAAGGATTTCCGTGATAGGGTCGTGATTCTGAAAAAAAAAATGGTGGAAATAAGAAGTCAGGATTCAAAATGTTTCTGATATGCTAATTCTACCTATCTTTAGAGCACGGTGGTATTTTGATTACCGGTAACTTTTTTTTTTTTCCATTAGAAGCGACACCTATTTTTTTTGTCATCTATGTCTAATATATAATATATAATAAATTGGACTTAATTCTTATAAGATGATGCAGTTCTCCAGCTCCAAGTACAATTCTCTGGATTATAAACGCAAAACCTTCCATTTGTGGGAGTTTCTGATTGGCCCATCTTACTGAGTTAGTTGTAACTGTCTTCTTTGTGTCTTTATTATGTACAGTATGTATTATACTGCTCCCTGTTGGCCAAAGTGCACACCAGAAGGATCCGCCCAATATCCATTGAACTGAGGCAAATCAATATACAAAAACTGTTCTTTTTTTATAAAAAAAATTACCGTTACTGTATTTTATACAAAGTACAAGACTGTAGAGTGCTATTTTTCTAAATTAAAACATCATTAAAATTTGTTGTGTTTTGTGGGTTTCACAGATTTTTTTGACTTGTGCCTGACTATTTCACCAGAGTTCAATTTAATAATAGACGGAAACTATGCAAATGGTAACGAATAGGAAACAAAAGACTACAACAGACGCTAATATATCGGACACAACGGGGAAAAACAAAACAAAACAGGAAATGACTTTGGACTGTCTCATTGGTGGTGTCATTTCGTTGATGAGCTTCACATGACTTGGACTAATGGCATCACAGCAACCCGAGAGCTTTTTATCAACCTGCCCCCTCACCACCGCACCACCATTCCCCATTAAAAACAAACAAAAAAAGAAAAATAGGTGCCGTCACGTTTGACACAATGCATCAATGTCATCCAAGCGCCGCTGGATCTTTCAGGACCTTTTGAAAAGCGCCCGCCTCAGCAGTTAGCGTGGCTGGCGGGCTGTGGATTCCAGGTGAGGAGTCCGCTTTGGGTTGTGTTTACACCTCGAGACAACGCCAATTTCCTGACACCCCTTTTGTTTTCTTTCCGTTCCTTTTTCTTAACCAAGCAGGAGCTTTTTTTTCCGAGGACAAATCGGTAAGCAGAGGGTGTTGCAAAGTTGTGTGAGATGGCCGTTTGTCTCGGGTACGCCGTTCACTCTGTTCTCGGTGATGTCGAGAATTCACGTGACTAAAGTCAAATAAATTGAAATTAATCACCAAATGGATTAAATACCGAAAAAATATTTTTTTAGAAGGAAAAAAAAATTCTGAAACTAAAATAAGGCAAAACTACTCACCCTAAGACATTTGCATCCGCTTAACATGATGCACAAAAAAAACGATCTTAAATTAGTCCTGTTGAGATTGGGTGGCAACCAGTTCAGGGTGTACTCCGCCTGCTGCCCGAACATAGCCGGGATAGCTTCCAGCACGCTCGCGACCCTCGTGAGGATAAGCAGATCAGATAATGGATGAATGGATCATTTGTACTGATGCGCAAGACATTGTGCGTTTGCCGTTGTCGCTTTCCGTTTGAGTTGCAGGCTTAAGATGCCCGTGAAGAGCCTCCTGCTGGCCAGGCTGGTGTACTGCGCTCAGCGTGCGGCCAAGGTCTTTTGCGGTCAGCGCAAACGGCAGAGTGGGACCTCGCCCGGACCCCGGTGAGACTTGGTTGCTCTTTTAGGTACAGCCTCACTTGACCCCTGCGTTCTTGTGCTTCGGCATCTACAAATTCACCTATTCGGTGATTTTTTTTTTTGGGGGGGGGGGGGGGTACTTATTTTTTTCATGAGTTCACATGGACATTTAGAAACGGTAGATTCACACTTGTTGGCTCCGTATTTTCATTCCCACCACGAATATTTCCCTTGTTGACTCTCTGTTGCCATAGCAACCTGATGTCGCTGTTCCAGCAGCTTTCCAAGAGGTTCACCGATTTGCTGCGCAACGTTCTGTGAAAATGTGGAAAGATGATAATAATAGTCCACTCTAGGAAAACTACAATTTCCTGCTGCTGTGGGATCTTTTTGCCATGTTGTTTTTAACTAAATAAAACACCCTCACTGGCACTATTGTGATTGATTGTCATTATGTTAAAGACGAAGAAACCCCCGAAGAATGAAACTTATCACATAACGTGATATTGATCGCATTTACCTTGAACAATATTGTTCATTTAAAGTTACAAAGTCATATCAAAACGCAATAATTATCACGTTATATGTATAAGGTGAAATCAAGAACTTTAAAATATGAATTTCATCACGTTATAACGTGGTGTGAATTTTTATTTATTCATTGCTTGGTAGAAGCCATAGCCTTCCGTACTTCCGGCAAATCCCCAGTTGGGCAAACTTATTTTGAAACTACTAGTGTATTTCACCTCACACGGCGCTCGCACTTAATTCTGTCACCTCGTACAATAGCCCCAATTGTTATAATTCTTCGAATTACAACGAACAACACTATTTCACTTCGATACTCTCATGACCTTGCTTCGGACGACTGAGGCGCTTTACTTTGAAAGTTTGACCCGGAAATCCAGGCTGTGTCACTTTTCTGTTTCACTTGACATTAGCTGAGTCCAAGACCAGCCGAGCGAGACGGCTAACAAGTTTTTTTTCTTTTCTTCCCCCCGTCGGTGTAAACCATGCGTGAGTCTTGACTCACGGAAAAGCGATCTTAGTGGCAGTTTGAGGATTTTATCGACTACGTCCAGGTATGTAAATACAATTTATTTGCATCGGGAAGTATTTGGAAGTGATCCAACAGGCTAGTAATCCCCAGAAAGTGCTAGCCGACAAGAGCTAACTCACTACAACGGCGTTCAAAATGAATCCTCAAATTATGTAGTAAAATTCCAAACGTATGAAAGAAATGTGAAAGTTACATTTTAATATTTATTCGGCGGTTTTGTTGTTGGACAACGTGACTTCATAAAGAACTTCAATTCGTGTTCCCGTCGACGGGTCGTTCAGATAATTTCGTCCTCCTCCAATGGAATCTCGGAGCGTTTGACTGATAGCGGATGTCGGCCAATTACAACGTAATAGACAACGTGACGACGTTTGTGTCTCTTTCCGGCCTTAGTGTCTGTGTTGTGAATATGTATAGGAACATATTTCAATATTACATGTGTAGTGGCACTAATATTTCCTGGCGTTGTCAATTTTGTGAGTAATTTTTTAGTAAGAGTTACATTCGAGCGCCGTTCCTCCAATGAAATCGCGTAAATATTTGATTGACATGGGTGACAGCCCATAGCAGTTACCCAGCCGATTTGGCGATGCCTCGTGTCTTTTCTCAGCGCGTACTTGATATGTAGACATTTATATTGACTTGTATTAATTAAGCCGTTTTTGGCCTCGTTGGGCCTTCATGAAAAAAATATCAATTGACTACGAGTTATTTTTACCGTTGTTGGAATAGCGTCGCGTACACGATTGATTGACGTGGCCCACAGCAAATAGCAATGATGCGGCTGTCGTGACGACGCTTGGCCTCAGTTTCCGGCCGCAATGTGCTTTCGGGTGCTGATGCTGATGAGGCAGCCCCCGCCGTTCTCGGTCGCATCATGTTTTTCGCCGTGCTTGTTCGCCTGCTGTCACAGCGCTGTTGCGTGGACTTGTGCCTGGGCGGCTTACTCTTGTTCCTGGCCGGGCTGCAGCAGGCGGAGGCTGCCGCAGCCGCAGCCGCTGGAGCCCCCACGGCAGAGATGGTCAACCTGAACTGGAAGCCGTTCATCTACGGCGGGATGGCCTCGATCGTCGCAGAATTCGGTAGGTGATGCACCGCACCAACGATTGTGACTCGGCAATTAGCTTTTACATTTTTTTGGATAAAGGTATTGACCCTGCAGGGCTCACAATGATTCTTTTTTGATCATGTATTTAAATCTATGTTTATGAATATCATAAATGTTTCTATATTTGAGTGGGACTTGCCTATTAATCCGTCCTGTTATGTTACAGTTAAAATAGACCTGCTTCTTCATTTAAATTTATGGCAGGAATATTTTTTAAATTTTGTATATACTCGGCTATGTTCAATTTTCTTTTATATATTTTACTTAAATTCCATTTGAAGTTTCTTGTAGACTGATGCCTTTACTCTTTGAACTAAATTCAAATGCCATCAGTTCATTCCAGCCTTTTTGAGATGTGTTTTTAATAAGAAAAATAGCATTTCATAATAGTGTAAAACATACTGTACCTTATTGACATCATTACCTGGACTGTAACAAATTCAACAGCTTTTGCCACATTTCTTTCCTTCAATTCATTGGACATTGTGCTGCTCCTTCACTGTAATACAGACAAAAAAATGTAATGTCAAAAAAATATAAAATCAATGTTATGGGTGGCCCGGCGGTCGAGTGGTTAGCGCCTCCACCTCACAATGCAGAGGTCGTGGGTTGGATCCCGGCTCCGGCCTTCCTGTGTGGAGTTTGCATGTTCTCTCCGGGTCTGCATGGGTTTTCTCCGGGTACTTTGGTTTCCTCCCACATTTTTCATTAAAAAAAAGTCTCTCTATATAGCTTAGTTTTTGTGTACCGCAGTAGCAAACATAACAGGAGGGTTAAAAACACACCCACAATGCGGTACAAATACACACTGTATTTGGCCTTTTTTGTATGCCGACACGTAATTGCTTCGTTGTCACCTCATTCCAATTGTTCATGATGCGTTTGTATTCTTAGGCACGTTCCCCATCGATTTGACAAAGACGCGGCTCCAGGTGCAGGGTCAGTCCCAGTACATGGAGGTGCGCTACAAAGGCATGTTCCACGCCCTGTTCAGGATTGGCAAGGAAGAGGGCATCCGAGCGCTCTACTCAGGGTAAAGGACTTTGCGTTTTCTATTCTGTCTACACCCAAAGCGACGCAGAGCTGCAGTGCTGTTGGATGTGCGACGCACAGATATGAGCATCAAACTTCTGATGTTTGAAATTGTTTACACGAGAGCAGCGCCGTGTAATCCAGTGGTTTGGTGATCAAGTGCTGCATTCACCAGTGAAAATACAATTGATACTTTTTAATATCTTAATGGCCGCTCGCTTTTTGTAAATTTGCAATTTGGACTAGAAGAAGCAGTGCATCGGCATTCGAGGAGTGGGGCGAGCACTGCTTGTAACAGAGTGGCGCCTTCAAAACGAGCACATTTTATCGGGCAAGGCCCATGGACCACCTTGGAAAGGCAGCTGTAATTCTTTCTCCTTTGGGTATTTTGATGAAAGCATGTCACGGGCATGTTACCAAAAGAACTGGGAACTACATAGATATGTTTGAGAGAGAAATAAATGTCTCCTATATAGAGCTCTCTCTCTATATATATATATATATATATATATATATATATATATATATATATATATTTTTTTTTTTAAACGTCTCCTCCTTGCAGGATCTCTCCTGCGCTCTTGAGACAAGCGTCTTATGGGACCATCAAGATCGGAACCTATAACTCCCTGAAGAGGCTTTTTGTCAGTCGCCCAGAAGGTCAGTACCACTCCACGTACGTACTCGTTTTGTTTGTTTTTTTCATTCTATTTATCGTCAAACGTGTTGATGTTTGTTTGATGACAGACGAGACCATGGTCATCAACGTCTTCTGTGGAGTGGTCTCCGGCGTCCTGTCGTCCTCGCTGGCCAATCCCACGGACGTCCTCAAGGTGACAAGTCTCGGCCTGATGGACAAAAGTATTGCAGGCTTCCTCCTGAGTTCAAATGAAGCTGAGGCGGTAGAAATCTGACCTTTCGCCTGCGTGCGTTTGTCAGCACCCCCAGCGGCTCGGACAAAGACTTTTTCGAATAATTCTTGACCTGCATTTTATTGTTCCTGAAAGTTTTCGTTTACCTTGGCTAAATGGGCTCTGTTAAATGCTTGTTGAACATTTTCGTGAGCCATTTCATGGTCACTATGAAACCATTCTAGATTTCATTTGGTGCTACAGTGTAGTAGCAGGTGAGGATGATGATCCTGCACCTCATATGCCTATTTTGTGTTGTTATATAGTGCAACCCCCCCCCCCCCCCCATTCTAAACCTCTTGAAATTGAGAATGGCTTAATTGCAGATCCGAATGCAGGCGCAGGGCAGTCTGCTGCAAGGCAGCATGATGTCCAACTTCATCAACATCTACCAGACGGAGGGCACCAAAGGCCTGTGGCGAGTGAGTCAGCGGGCACTTGCAAAGCCGTTGCCACCGTTTTCCCTGCTCACGTTTGTCTATCGGTGTCCCCTCAGGGCGTCATTCCCACGGCGCAGCGGGCCGCCATCGTCGTCGGCGTTGAGCTTCCCGTCTACGACATCACAAAGAAACACCTCCTGCGATCAGGCGTCATGGGCGACACCATTTTGACACACTTCATGTAAGACTGTTTGATCGTCACAATTCGGGTGTGGGAAGTGGAAGTTTGAAATCTGAGTGTTTGCCTTTTTTTTCCACATTTCTGCACTTGAGTTGAATATGTATTTTCTCGGACTGATTTTCTTTTTTTTTTTTAACTTTCTACTTGAATACAGGAGTTGAATCCGTTCCGTAGTCCTTGTTTTTACACAAGTGTCTCTACTTTTGCCTTTTAATCTTCCCGTTGATCTCACGCCACGTGTTTTGTTTGTTTGTTTTTTTCTGTTGTTGTTTTTTTTTTTTTTTTTTGCCCCTCCCGTGTCCGCGCAGTTCAAGTTTCACGTGCGGCCTGGCGGGGGCGCTGGCCTCCAACCCCGTGGACGTGGTGCGCACGCGCATGATGAACCAGCGGGTGCTGTCGGGGGCACCCATGTACAAAGGCACGCTGGACGGCGTGATGCAGACGTGGAGGAACGAGGGCTTCTTCGCGCTCTACAAAGGATTTTGGCCCAACTGGCTGCGGCTGGGGCCTTGGAACATTATCGTATCCTTTGCATTGCCGTTGCTGTGGCAAGTCACTCACGTGAAGTCCACGGTTTTATTTATTTATTTTTTAAATCGGGTAGTCACTTGTCCGACCGCATCACCACTGAAAAGCGACAATGCTTCTTTCAGAAAAAAAAAAACTTCATTGAGTGAATTTTGGTGCAGGTAAGATACAGAAGGGAAGTTTAGGAAAAAAATAGCCGCTGACGAATGAGAGTGTAACATTATGAGAGTGTTTTTGTGTGCTTTTTTTTTTTTTTTGGTTTTTCTTTTTCTTTTCCTTCACCTGCAGCTCAGTTCTTCATCACCTTCGAGCAGTTGAAGAAGCTCCCGTTGTAAGGTGGGGAGCGATCGTCGGGGCAGCGCCGATCTGTCGGACTGTGTCGGCCATGCAGCATCTTGGGGGGGGGGGGGGGGGCACGGAAGAAAAAGTAATACCGGGAGGGTTGTGGCACCGGCGTCCATTCACACTCCTTTACCAGCAACTCCACCACAGCATCAGCCAGCCTCTCCACACACTCGTGCAACACCTCATGTGTATTTTATTTTGTCTTTTTTTGGGGGGGGAGCGGGGGTGCTCTTTATTTATGGGTGACGGATTCTGTTTTCACCACAGTCGTGAGCACTGACACCAGGCAGCTACTTTTATCAGGGCTTTAGCAGGAGACAGACAGACAGAGGGAGTTAGAACCTGGTTACTGCGGCACACCAGGTGAGTTCGAACCTCGGCTTTTCTTCAAAGATGTTCATCTAAAGTTACACGCATCCGAGAGGCTTGAAATGTTTTGTCAGTTGCATTACAAGAACTTGATAGTAAGGTGCCATATGCGTTTATTATGTTTCATTAGGCCGGTGATTCTAGAGGCTGAAAAAAAGCCAGACGACGCAAGCGTCAATCTGAACCAAAAGCCTTTGCTGTGACACTGGTAGAAACATAGCAGCTACATGTATTTTGCGCTTTAAGGCTTGTGTGGGTCACGACTAGCAACGAAGGTCAAACGTGCCAAAAGTAGTTTCGCTCTTAAGTATTGCCTATATACCGTACTACTCTCACAATGTCTGTGACTCTTCCCATCTTTCCGCATCGCTCTTGCAATCTGCCGATGACAAAATAAGCCCCTGACATCTGGTAGTTGGCCTGTTTTACTGCCACTTCTCTTCCCTCCCCCGCTTTCCCTGTGTGATAATATGAGCCGTTCCTGTCATGTCATCAGCAGGTTGCAATCGAGCCTGGAAGCATCTTTTCAAGCAGGAAAGGGGGGGGGGGGGGACAATAAAACAGGCCAAAATCCAGACATCAGGGACTCTCTCATCAGCAAGTCGCAACAGACACATTGAGAGACTTAAAGAGTCACAGAAAGCTTCACAAGTGGATTAGGGCATGGATTAACATTGTCACAAAACTGTAATAAGGCACACAAGCGTCAAAAGAAGTCAGTCGCATCATTTTGAAAAAAAGATCCCTTCTGAGTTCTGAGGCATATTTCTGGTTTTGGAAGGGAGATTTGGCTTTCACGTGCTTTTCATTGGCCGCTTACTGTGAAACAAATCAGTGGTCGTCGTGCGGTTGGTAGTCCGCGTCCATGCTCCCAAAACATTGAAAATTGCTCACTTTTGAATGAATCGTTGCAGTTTTTGGTACCCAACCAAGCCTCGCATAACTTGTGTGCGTGTGAGTCTGCCACAGAGTGCGGCTTCGTATTTAATGATTATTGTTTGTTACCTATTTATTTTCACGAGTGGGTCCAGTCTGGCGTTTTTGTTTCATTTTATTTATTTTTTGGAGTCGAACACGCTTAAATTAACGCTGCTTTCATTCCCGCTCACGCGTCTGTTTTACAATCAGACACGTCACTTCAGCGCCCGGTCGTTCATTCCTTCAATGTTACAAAAAAAAAAAAGGCTCAATTATACTTTTAGGGGGTTTTTTTTCAGCGTTTTCTGATTTTTGATTGTAGCTATATAAAGCACTTTTTGCCTTTTGTTGTATTGAATAGAAGAACTGAAATATACTCCATAGGTCATCCAAATGTTTTTATAAAGGCACACTCAATTTTTGAAAACAATGCAACAATTTGCACTTTCGGCTCAGTTCTTTCTTTTCCTGTTTTTGTTGGCGGTGGTGGTTTTACTTTTTGAAATTGTTGACATTTTATGCTGGTGGTTTTGGATGCAGATTTGTTGATTTTCATCTGTTGTGTGTCAAAAAAATGGCTTCGATCCATGTACACTTCAAATAATTAAAAAACAAAAAAACAATTGTATCCAGTGATTTGCTTTTCTTTTTTTTTCACCCGTAGTGAAGAATCAAAAAAGTACAAAACAAAAATAAATCAATAAACATTAAAAATACAAAACCGTAGATAGATGTCATAATATGCAACGCAGGGTTGACTTGCCCCAAAACATGAAAGGCAATTCCCACCCCCCAGTGACAAAAACCTCAACAGGCAGCTGTTTAGCACTCTTGTCAGTTAATGTTGACTGTCAAACCTAATAAAAGAAAATCCACACAGTTTCTTATGTATCTATTTTATGATTTTTTTTTTTTTTAAATCAGTGGTTGGCGTGTTGGTTGTTCGTCTCTGTGTGCCCTGCGATGGCTGGCAACCGGTTCAGGGTGTCCCTCGTCTACTGCCCCAAGATGGCTGCGATAGCCTCCAGCACCCCCCCCCCACCCCCTCCCTCCGTCACTTCCCGCAACCCTTGTGAGGATAAGGCAAATGGATGAATGGATTTTTTTATCATTACAAAAAATATATATCGTTGATTTGAAAATCGATGAATTGCAAATGAGAAAACGGAAGAGCCGTTCGAGCATTCCTCCCATTGGACCAATCAGATGGTTTGCTCCGCCCACATGCCAATTAATTCAAGTGTCGACAGGTGTTGGCTCATCCCACGCCAGACTTGTGACACCAGTCAAGAGTTTGGAACAAGAAGGCTGACTTTTCTGTGGGGCGTCAACAGCAAATATGTTTGCTTGAGCTGTTCTGGTTCCCTTTATCTTCTTTACTTTTTTTTTTTTTTTTTTTTACTTGTAGGAGCACCCTGCGTGCGTTTTAAAAAAAAAAATAACCCACCTCTATGCTGTAGCAGAGAAGCAGTCTTGTCCTTTCAGGTGCTCCATTTGAAACGACGCTATGAAGGAGGAAATTGCCGCCGCCGTCTTTTTCATGGGCCGCGTGGTCAAGCGCTACGGGTGTCTGGACAACGACGGCCGTGAGCGCTTCGGCGCCGCGCTCACGTCCGCCTTGTTTGAGAGCTACAAGAACCACTGGCACCCCAACGTGCCCACCAAGGGGCAGGCCTACAGGTATGCTTCAGTGTCACTCTTTGGGTGGCGTTTTCAAAGCTGCCATCCTTGTGGGGTGTCTCATGGGACTTCTACATAATGGCCAACAATTCTAGATTATTTTTTTTTTTTCTTCTCCGCTTTAGGTGTCTGCGAATGAACCGGGTACAACAACGGGATCCGGTGCTTCAGAAGGCGTGCGATAGAAGCAGCGTGTGCTACGAGGACCTGGGCCTGCCTCAGGAGCTCACCGTGTGGGTTGACCCCGGAGAAGTGTCATGCAGGTTGGCGGACATTTTGTATCCAACAAGCCAGAGGCTTGTTTATTTGAAAATCTAAATGACAAATGGCTTGCTTAATGACTGACCGTCCTCTACTTGAAATTTAATAGCATGGTCTTTGTCGTTATTTTTTAAAAATCTAAGTTGCTTGAAAATTGAACCTTGAGACATGTGTGGCAGGTACGGCGAACACAGCACCCCCTTCTCCATCTCAATGGTGGACGGCAGCCGGCGTGCCGACGCCCAGTTCTCCCGGCGAGTCCACGACGCCGTGGAGCGAGCCAGCCTGGACGTACCCTCGGAGAGTTCTTCGGAGGAGGATGATGATGGGGTGGAGGAGGAAGAGGGCGGTGGTAGCAGCAGCGGGCCATCTGCTGCTCTCAGTGCCGAACCCAAAACCATCCCGACTGTTAGCAATCCCAAAAGCGTCTACCGAGTAAGTCGGCACAGGGAAAGACGTGGTCGTACTTTATCCGCCCTATTGCTTGAAAGTACAGTATAGACTGAGGCTAGTTTTAGCCTTCTCCTCCCCACATACTTTAAACCCTTCAACTTAAATTTATGGGAGTTTATTTTTAAAGCTAATTCAAATGTAACTTTACCATTGAATTTACATTTCCTCCTTTTACAGTTAACTGAAAATCTACCAGAGTGAAATAATTACTACTTTGTTACATTCCATCATTGGATGTTTGAAAGGAGTCCTGGAATATGAATTGTCGACATGTGTATTTTACAAACACCCTCTAGTTCAGCGAGTTTGCTCCCGGCGCACCCCAGACATGGCTCACCCACCCCAAAAGGAAGCCATTCGGCGGGGACACCTTCCTGCCTCTCGTCCCTCTTCCTCATCTCTCACCACAGCACCTGGCGGGCTCCAAAGGTTTCCATTCCTACCGGGCTATGTTTACCTTCACTGGGCCTCGTGTGGATAAGTACCACTGGGTCAGCAAGTCCCGCTCCTAGAACTTTCTGGATCATCGGTGAAGGGGAAAAAAAAAGTCTCAGGGCTGTTTGTGTCTTTGAAGGAAATGGTTTTGAATATGTGTGCATGATTTAACTTTTTTCTCCCCTTTTTTTAACGTCTTGACACAAATGCTTTTAAGTAATTCTAACTGTAAATGTGTTTTTAATCACCGGTACCTGTGAATAAAGTAAATTGTGAACTGTAGCTCAAAAGAAATAAACAGATCCGTTTCAGATGGTTTGTGTTAATCCCTCTGTTACTTGATTGTGTAGCCACTGTGCTCAATGTAATGTCTGCAACATGGACTACTAAGGGACTCATCCTAGAACAATGTTACCCAGGGGGAATAAAAACCTTTTTTTTTTTTTTAACTGGGCATTAAGTGGGAGATTACTGTTTATATTTGAGAGGACAGTCTCTTCACACCTGGATTTTAATTATTTTATGATTAGGAACTTTCCACCTTAGCAATGATTAGCGCCCCCCCCCCGAAAGTATTAGGTCTAATGTATTGGGTTTTTGTGCAATTGTCCATTTGATATCGACATCCATCTAAAAGTCCATGTTTTACTACGCTCTTTATCCTCACGAGTACAAGTACTAGCTAGCACTAGCTTAAAACGGCCTTCCGGCAGGACGAGGCAAGTGTACAGGAAGGACACTCGGTCACTCTGGAGCGTCACGGCCACCGTCGGGCCAATGGCGCGGCGGCATTATTCGCGCGCGTAACTTCTCCGCCCAATCGGGAAGCGTGTTGTTAGAACGTGGCTCAGCGCTAGGTCACATCCGGTCGTATATAAACCGCCACGAGTTAGCGGTGAATTCGGAGTGTCCATTTTGAGCTGAGATCCGGCGGCTCCCTCTCTTTTTTTCCCCCCTCCCCTTGTTAAAGTAAGACACATTTGCTCTTCTTCGGCTGCTGAAGCGCTTGTTTGTAACTCTAGGAGCGATAAGGTTCCCGTACGCGGCTATTGACGTGTTGGACTACCTTTCGTTTTGAGCGTAATTGTACTGTACCATCATTTCCCGGATCGGTAAGACGATGCTATCGTATCGACGAGCTAGCTGGCTAACAGTAGCGCCTTATGTCCAGGCTGGTGTTGCGTATAGCTAATGAATGATTAACACGCATTCGAGTCATAATTTCCACCTAATTGTACACCTTTTGTATCTCAGTCGTTACCATGAACTCCACTGCCGTGCGTGGTGTGTAATGTTTCGCTTTGTTTCGTTTGCAAGTGTCGGAATGGCACCCGGGGCCTTGCTTGTTCCCCACGAGCGCGGTTCGTTAGCATCCGGCTAGCCATCTTATTGTTACCAAACATTTGCCGAGGTCGCCAAAGTGGAAAACGCGGCCGTCCAAGTATCTATTTAAAAACTCCTACTGTTGTATAACTCAGCCAATCGGCTGTGATTTTAAGTACAACTGCTGAAAGTGGCCGATTGCGCATGTTTTGGTCTGTGTGACAAGCGTGCATTTGTTTGAATGGGAATACCCCCCTCCCCCGGTTCAGGTCAGTCAGTTAGGCTCGAGCAACTTTGAAGTCGCTCTTTAATTCCTGTGAAGTACAAAAAACGCCTGAAAAAGCCTCGTTAAGTATTTTGGATAATCACAATTTTTTAAATTGTGATTCAAACAGAGTGAGTAATGAAGAACATGAACCACGATCTCAAAAACGGAGCCCAACTGATTTGGATGTTTTTGTTGTTGTTGTTTTAATGCCGATTCTGATATTTGGCGGAAACAATTTCAAAAACTAATTAACTCTTTATTCATTGAGAACATCTATAATCACAATACTTTTATGTTGATGCTTAATGTATAGAACAAACGTATAAATCACAGGCAGATTGTTGTCACAATGCAGTAGTGGTGTAACTTGGCAGCAGAGACATTTTCAAATACAAAATAGTGCAAAAAAAAACCCTTATAATTTGCAGAAAGGCTGAAAAAAACATGTCCTGTCCTCCTGCTCCATCTCAGCAAATCTCCGTCCGATTTATGATTATTCTGAGCTGGGCTGCAATCAAATGGGTTTCCAATGTATCCTATGCTACACTCAAGAATACATGATTTGAATGATCGGGGGCTTCCGCACTGATGAAATGTACTGTCCACCCCCAATCTCATTTCAGGCTACGTTAACAATCCACCCTCACGATGGCCGACGCTGACATTCTGCTCATGGAGACTTCGGAGCAAAACGGTAACGAGGGCGACGAGGACCAGAACGACGACGCCGCCGCCGAAGCCGAGCTGATGGCCGACGACGATGCAGACGGCGGCAAGATTGACGCCAGCAAAAGTGAAGAGGATGCAGGGTGGGTGCCTTTTTTATTTTTATTTTAAAGAATTATCTATTTGTCAAACTCGGTTTCTTGCCCCAAGACAAAAAAAAAAAAGCCTTGCCATTTTCTTAATTCCTCGCATGCTTTTAAACAGTTTACTAGACTTGACTCGTTGCGCCAGACTCATCACTCATGTAAGAGCAAATACCTGACCAGTTTATGGCCTTCACCGTGAAGTGATGTATTTATTGAACACTTCCGGGCATTTTCTTGTAACGCGGTTGTATTTGTGTGCACGTCACCAGGAAGAGTAACAAGCATCCCCCCCCCCCCCCCCCCCCTTTTCTCTTCTCCAGCAAAATGTTTGTTGGCGGCCTGAGCTGGGAGACCAACAAGAAGGACCTCAAGGACTACTTCAGCAAGTTTGGCGAGGTGTCGGACTGCACCATCAAAATTGACACGGCCAGCGGACGGTCCCGCGGCTTCGGCTTCGTGCTCTTCAAAGACTCCGCCAGTGTGGACAAGGCGGGTGCTCGTCGAAACGAAACGCCGCGCGGTGCCCTCGTCCGCCTGCGTGCCGACTGACTGGCTGGCTGTGTGTGTGTGTGTGCGCGCGCGCTTTGCAGGTGCTGCAGCAGAGCCAGCACAAACTGGACGGGCGCCAGATCGACCCCAAGCGGGCCCTGGCCATGAAGAAGGAGCCCGTGAAGAAGATCTTTGTCGGCGGTTTGAACCCGGAAGCCACAGAGGAAAGCATCAGGGAGCACTTCGGAGCCTTTGGAGAGGTGAGGAGACCCCACCCCCCACTGGCTACAAAGCAAAGTCTGTTGATGGAACGCAATGAGGTCAAGGGGTGGGGGGAGTGACTTGTAGACAGCTGTTTTTCTCAACTTTTATTGAAATTGATTTGTACATCATCCATCCATTGCTCTTTTGTCAAGTTGTGTCAAACAAAGACAATAACATTTCGTCTTGGTATAGATGAACGTAGTTTGAATTATGTTGAACACAACAAAGCGTGCAAGACTTAACATAGCTTGACATCATTTATTGCCGCTGGGGAAAAACCAGGTGATTTTACCACCCCGGTGTTTTTACATTTGGCATTTTCAAATCTGCCAATGTCTCTTTTGTTGAAGTCGGAACCATGACGTTTCAAGTTGCCGACACGTGTCGTCGTCGTCTTTCAGATCGAAACCATCGAGCTTCCCCTGGATCCCAAGTCGAAGAAGAGGAGGGGCTTCATCTTCATCACGTACAAAGAGGAAGCCAGCGTCAAGAAGTGCTTGGAGAAGAAGTTCCACAACATTGAGGGCGGAAGGGTCAGTGGTCTTGTCGAGATGGGCGGCGAGAACGTCGTGCGGGTGTTTGAAGGTGGCCGTTGTGCTTCTGGGTGCCGTGCGGCAGTGCGAGCTGAAGATCGCCCAGCCCAAGGAGGTGTACCAGCAGCAGCAACAACAACAGCAGCAGCAGCAGTACGGCGGAGGACGCGGCGGAGGCTACAACAGCCGAGGAGGTCGCGGCCGCAGCGGGGGTCGGGCGTCGTACTTGTTAAGAAGTTGATCCTGGAAAGGAGTCGGATTGAAGGGCTTAATGGGTGCCTTGCCTCGCCTCGGCTTGGCTTTGCGTCGACAGGCCAGAGCCAAGGCTGGAACCAGGGCGGCTACGGAAGCTACTACCAGGGATACGGCGGCCAAGGCTACGGCGGCTACAGCAGCTACAGCGGCTACGGCGGCTACGACTACCCCTCCGGTGGCTACTATGGATACCCTGGATACGACTACGGTACGTATGACGCGGCACGTGTTGCGTCATTGCGCCAAGTGACTCAAATGCATGTTAAATTTGTAGTTCACTTGGAACATTTGGAATAACCTTTTGTACTCTAGCTAGCCATCTTGTTAAGCACTCACAGTGAATACTCTTCTTGGAAAAAGTGGCGTTAAACATGCCTGAGTTTTATTTGTGAACACGCCTTTCAAAACAAATGTTGACGATGCAAAGATTGCGCCCGTGAAGCTGCGATTGAGTCTGTGTCGCGCTCCGCCACCATGTGGAAATGTGTTGTGTTTGTCTCGACTTGCGGTGTGTGCAGTTGACGATGATGCTGTGTTGCCAGGCCAGGGCAGCGCCAGTTACGGCAAAGCTCCCAGACGGGGCCACCAGAGCACCTACAAGCCATACTGATGCGCGCGCCTCGGAAGGTACGTCATCCGCCGTCGGCTCCGCGACGGGCACACTGACAGGGTTCTTGTCTCTCCTCCCCTTGAAGGATCCAGCCAAACAAAATGGCGACTCCTTTTATGACAGAAGACCATTTGTACAGAAAACATCAGAAATGTAACTTTTTTTCCCCCCCTTTTTTTTTTTTGTATTGTATCCTTTCATTTTTTTAGGTTTTATTTTCCTTCTGTTTTGTTTTCCCTCCCCAACATTTCCATTGAAAGGAAGTGTAATTTTACTGTACTTTTTGGTACCTGTTTTGATTCTAATGTATTGTAAGGGTATTTTACATGTCAGCTGGCTTTACAGGTTTGGACGACTGACTTGGCGCTGTAAAGGAGCTTTTTTTTGACAAATAAAAAAGAGAAAAATTCACAGACGTGGTGTCCTTTTTGTTTGTTTGAGAATGAAAAGTTTGAAACCATTATTCCTCGTACCAAATCCTAATTCAAACCATTCACCCTTGTTTCAAGGCCGAATTGGGAATCCAAACCGAGCTTGAAATCCTTCACCATCGTTTGAAACCCTGACCTGTAACCCGAATATAAATCCTCAAACTGTACAGACGCTCCCCAGCTTACGAACGAGATACGTTCCGAACGATCGTTCGTAAGGTGAATTCGTTTGTAAGTTGCTTCAGTGCTATATTTCTTATTGTCTGTACAGTGTCCTTGGGTGGCATGAAAGGCGCTTTTAAATAAAATGCATTATTATTATTTTTGTATGGAATGTATGTTTAAGGTTTATATAAGTATGATTAAGGCTTGTATGAGTAACCTGTATTGGTTTGTACTGAAAAATAAACATTTAATAAAATAATCTGCTCTATAAAGATATGTACATGTACAGTACCTCTTTCGTCAACATTGAAGACCTGCTTAGCCGAATAGCCACCCTCCTCGATGATCTCCTTCCAACACTTGAGGGAATCGCTCGGCAGCCTCTTTGTCCGCAGATGCTGCCTCTCCGGACGGGGCCAAATGGTGGAGATTAGCCCTCTTCTCGAGAAACGGGAAAACCACCCGTGGCTGGCAGAAAATGTTTCTTCGGCAGCGCTTTCCCCAGCCTTGGCCTTGACATCCTCAAAGATAAATTTGGCCTTCTCCTGAATGAGCATAAGGTTCAGAGGAATACGCCGCTGCTGCTGATCCTCGAGCCAAATGGTGAGAAGTTTCTCCATCTCTTCTAAGATTTTCCCTCTTTTCTTGCTAATGATCGTCGATTGCATCGGCACTGCACCTATCACGTGTTCCATTATGCGATATTTCTGTTTATAAATGGTACCGATGGTCGAACGATTCATGTTGTATGCACGTGCAATGCTCACCATTTTCTCACCCACATCAAGCTATTAATGTCACTTTCTTTCGAAATGAAATGGCTTGCCTCTTCTTTACACTTCCACTCTCACGAGAAGCCTTTCGCTTTTCACCAACCATATTGAATAATGGACGAGATATTTAACAACTGGGCAGAGGAAGCCGGATTCGGGGTGGATGCTGGGCGAGCTCTCACAGCGCCTCACGTCGGTATTAGCGGCGGAAAGAAGCACGACAGTACCTGTACAAAAATTTAACTTTTTCTTTTTCGACATACCCGTAAAAATGTTCGTATGTACCGTTGTTCGTAACTCGGATGTTCGTAAGTCGGGGAGCGTCTGTAGTTTCGAACCCTCATTCTAATTGGATACCAAGAACCTGAATTTGAAACACGAACCGGAGTTAGGCATTTTAGCAGAAAAAAAACGACCATCTATAGTAAGGCGTTTTTAGCCGAAAAAAACGACCATGTATAGTAAGCCGTTTTTAGCCGGAAAAAACGACCATGTATAGTAAGCCGTTTTTAGCCAAAAAAAACAACCATGTATAGTCAGGCGTTTTTAGCCCAAAAAAAACGACATAGTATATATAGTAAGGCGTTTTTAGGCCGAAAAAAATGACATAGTATAGTAAGGCGTTTTTTGGCCCGAAAAAAACGCCTTACTATACTATGACGTTTTTTTCGGCCTAAAAACGTCTTACTATACTATGTCGTTTTTTTCGGCTCAAAAACGCCTTACTATACTATGTCGTTTTTTTCGGGCCAAAAGCGCCTTACTATACTATGTCGTTTTTTTCGGCTCAAAAACGCCTTACTATATACTATGTTGTTGTTTTCGGCTCATAAACGCCTTACTATATACTATGTCGTTTTTTTCGGCTCAAAAACGCCTTACTATATACTATGTTGTTGTTTTCGGCTCATAAACGCCTTACTATATACTATGTCGTTTTTTCGGGACAAAAGCGCCTTACTATACTATGACGTTTTTTTCGGCCTAAAAACGTCTTACTATACTATGTCGTTTTTTTTCGGCTCAAAAACGCCTTACTATACTATGTCGTTTTTTTCGGCTCAAAAACGGCTTACTATATACTATGTCGTTTTTTTCGGCTCATAAACGCCTTACTATATACTATGTCGTTTTTTCGGGACAAAAGCGCCTTACTATACTATGTCGTTTTTTTCGGGCCAAAAACGCCTTACTATACTATGTCGTTTTTTCGGCTCAAAAACGCCTTACTATACTATGTCATTTTTTTCGGGCCAAAAACACCTTACGATACTATGTCGTTTTTTTCGGCTCAAAAACGCCTTACTATTATACTATGTCGTTTTTTTCGGGCCAAAAACCTTACTACACCATGTAGTTTTTTTCGGGCCAAAAACGCCTTACTATACTATGTCGTTTTTTTCGGGCTAAAAACGGCTTACTATACTATGTCGTTTTTTGGGCTAAAAATGCCTTACTATACTATGTAGTTTTTTTGGGCAAAAAACGCCTTACTATACTATGTCGTTTTTTTTGGGGCAAAAACGCCTTACTATACTATGTCGTTTTTTTCGGCTCAAAAACGCCTTACTATAGTATGTCGTTTTTTTCGGCTCAAAAACGCCTTACTATAGTATGTCGTTTTTTTCGGCTTAAAAACGCCTTACTATACTATGTCGTTTTTTTCGGCTCAAAAGCGCCTTACTATACTATGTCGTTTGTTTCGGCTCAAAAACGCCTTACTATACTATGTCGTTTTTTTCGGGCCAAAAACGCCTTACTACACTATGTGGTTTTTTTCATGCCAAAAAACGCCTTACTATACTATGTCGTTTTTTTCGGCTCAAAAACGCCTTACTATACTATGTCGTTTTTTTTCGGCTCAAAAACGCCTTACTATACTATGTCGTTTTTTTCGGCTCAAAAACGCCTTTATACTATGTCGTTTTTTTCGGCTCAAAAACGCCTTACTATACTATGTCTTTTGTTTCGTGCCAAAAACGCCTTACGATATATCCTATGTCGTTTTTTTTCGGCTTAAAAACGCCTTACTATACTATGTCGTTTTTTTCGGGCCAAAAACGCCTTACTACACTGTGTTTTTTTTCGTGCCAAAAAACGCCTTACTATACTATGTCGTTTTTTTCGGCTCAAAAACGCCTTACTATATACTATGTCGTTTTTTTTCGGCTCAAAAACGCCTTACTATACATGGTCGTTTTTTTCGGCTCAAAAACGCCTTACTATACTATGTCATTTTTTTCGGGCCAAAAACGCCTTACTATACTGTCGTTTTTTTCGGGCCAAAAATGCCTTACTATACATGGTCGTTTTTTTCGGCTAAAAATGCCTTACTATACATGGTCGTTTTTTTCGTGCCAAAAACGCCTTACTATCCTATGTCGTTTTCTTCGGCTCAAAAACGCCTTACTATATATACTATGTCGTTTTTTTCGGGCCAAAAACGCCTTACTATACATGGTCGTTTTTTTGGGCTAAAAACGCCTTACTATACTATGTCGTTTTTTTCGGCTCAAAAACGATGTCGTTTTTTTCGGCTTAAAACGCCTTACTATACATGGTCGTTTTTTTTTGGCTAAAAACGCCTTACTATCCTATGTCGTTTTTTTCGGCTCAAAAACGATGTCGTTTTTTTCGGCTTAAAACGCCTTACTATACATGGTCGTTTTTTTTTGGCTAAAAACGCCTTACTATCCTATGTCGTTTTTTTCGGCTCAAAAACGCCTTACTATACTATGTCGTTTTTTTCAGCTCAAAAACGCCTTACTATACTATGTCGTTTTTTGGGCTAAAAACGCCTTACTATACATGGTCGTTTTTTTCGGCTAAAAACGCCTAACTACACATGGTCGGTTTTTTCGGCTAAAAACGCCTTACTATACATGGTTGTTAGGTGTCAAACATATGGCCCGCGGGCCGGAGCCGGCCCCAAGAAGGTTCAATCAGGCCTGCAGGATCATTTAAAAGCAATAACATTCATGAAAGACACACAATGAATATTTTTATTAAGGTGCAATTCATGGAGTATCCGCTTGGACACACACCGTTTTCATCAGAGTAGAAGACAACATTGTTTTTGATCAGAGAAGACAACATCAGTCTCAGTCTGTCACTGAGACAGACCTAACACAATACCATATTACTTGTTCAAGTTTTGTACCTTTGTACATTCAGTACAATCACCAACGAGGAGGTGATGAAGAGGGCAGGAGTGGCTGAACTGTCAGACATTGTCTCTGAAAGGAGAAGGAAAATGATCAGCCACGTACTCCGACTGCCAAGAGAGAGAACGGCAAGTGTGGCCATGGACTGGATGCCAGAGGGTGGAAAGAGGAAGAGAGGTAGGCCAAAGAAGACGTGGAGACAGACTGCCAAAGAAGACCTCAGTGAGATGGGTGTCAGCTGGCATGGAGCAAGAAGGGTTGCCAGTGACCGGAACAAATGGAGGAGACTCGTCGCCCAATGTTCCAAATAGGAGCGGGCGGAACTAACTAACTAACTAACAATCAGTGGGATCAGTTGCATATATATGTGAATGATCAACATAAATTGCACATTTGTCTCAGGAAATCTCAGGTGCTTCATGAAATGTTTTTTAAAAGATATGTTCATTACATTTTAACATTTTCCTGATGTTATTGTGCTTCTTTAGACCAAAACAAAGTAAAGACTTATTTTGGTCGTTTATAGCAGAGTATGGTATCATTTGAATGGTCCGGCCCACTTGACATCCACGAGGCCGTTTGTGGCCCACAATGTGAAATGAGTTTGACACCCCTGCTATACATGGTCGTTTTTTGGAGGGGATAAAAACGCCTTACTTTCCATGGTCGTTTTTTTTTTTTTAGGCCAAAAACGCTTTCCTGTACATGGTCGTTTTTTTTTTTAGGCCAAAAACGCTTTCCTGTACATGGTCGTTTTTTAGGGGGGATAAAAATGCCTGACTATCCATGGTCATTTTTTTCGGCCAAAAATTGTACATGGTCATTTTTTTCGGCTAAAAATGCCTTACAATACATGGTCTTTTTTTTTGGTTAAAAATGGCTGACTATAATGGTCTTTTTTTTTCAGGCAAAAACGCCTTGGTCGGGTTTTTTCAGTTAAAAACGCCTTCCTATACATGGTCATTTTTTTCGGGCCAAAACACCTTCCTGTACGTGGTCGGTTTTTTGGTGGGGCTAAAAACGCCTTACTATACATGGTCGTTTTTTTGGGGGCAAAAAACACCTTACTATACATGGTCTTTTTTTTCGGGCAAAAACGCCTTACTATACATGGTCGGGGGTTTTTCGGTTAAAAACGCCTTCCTATACATGCTCATTTTTTTCAGGCCAAAACACCTTTCTATACGTGGTCGGTTTTTTTGGGGGCTAAAAACGCCTTACTATACATGGTCGTTTTTTTGGGGGGGGGGGGGGGGGAATGCCTTACTATATATGGTCATTTTATTCATCGTTTTTTTCGACTCAAACGCCTTGCTAGCACGTGACCTGCTCTAAAATGCTTAACTCCCCGTGGACATCAAGAGAAAAAGGGAAGTTAAAGGCGGGAGTTGAAGACTCCACAGTGCCCCATTCAAGAATGAATGTGGCAGTCGAGGAACACGTCAACACTTTCGTTCCACCCTTTGATAATGGACGATATCGTCAAAAAACACGCCAGGGATTTATCATTTCACAGATTTCGTGTAATTCTTATACAGTATTTTTTTTTTTTACTGTCCCTGTTACACAAGCACAAAAAACATTTCGCCTTTCTCAGTACCGGGCAAATTAGTATCTGAAAAAGATGGATCCCAAATGAGCATCCAGATTGTAAATGACAGACATGATTTTAGTCGGCATGGAATCGTAGAAAACGGGCAGAAAATCCTTGAGAGCTGTTTGGAATGAGCAAAGCACCGCGCAGTGCAGCGTGTCGTGTGCATGGCACACATTCGGGAGTCGAACGAAGCTGGCGTTGCGGCTACGTCTCGGCGATGGGCGCCAGTCTGGGCGTCTTCAACGTTCTCCACTGCTTGCGTGGCGTCCTCGCGGGTACGCCAGCGCCCCTGTGCTGATGCTGCTTGTCGTCTTTGACTTTCCGGTCCCCGGCGCGCAGGAGCCGGGCGGCCGTCAGGAAAGGGTCGCTCGCCACCCCCAAGTGCTCCTGCGGGGGACCGCGGCGAAATCCAGCCCCGACGGAGGTCCGCTCGCTTTCGATGTCAGCGCCACCGTTCATTTTGTGCAGTCGCCTGCAAGCAAAAGGCAAGTTGCGAGCATATCCGGGAAAATGACCTTTTTGAGAGGAACAACATTTTGCGAACCTAATGTGCAGTCGCCGATGCGTGCACGTCTCTTCTCCTGCTGGAAAGCTTTGCTGGAATTGCAACTGCTACTTCACTCATCTTTTGACTCCTCCCCTGCGTGCCTCACGCACGCACATGTAGTAGCAGGTCGATCCGTTTATTATTTTTTTTTTGGGGGGGGAGCAATTTTTAGGAGTGAACTGTGTTCCTGTTAGAATCTTCTTACATCGGTATCTAAATGATCATATGATTTAGGATGACATAATCATGCAATTTCTATTGAGATGAAGAGCTCCACGAGTCCTTACCACCGAGTGTTCCAGTGACCTTCGACCCACATGAGGATCCGGGCGGTCTGGCATGAACCGGCCGAAAGCCGCGTTCTGGACGAACCTGCTGACCTGCAGTGAGAAGAAAGCAAACAAATGAGCGATGTCGATCGAGAGGTTACAGTCCACGCGGCCACGGGACGGGCGGACACATGATTTTTTTTTTTTTCTTCCCCACTTGAGACATTTGTGGCGACTCATCGTCATACCGATCGAGCAAACTGCAATCGTGCAACATATCGGCAATGACATGATTTTTTTTTTTCAACCATCCCTAAAAATGTCAGAAAAAGTGTGACAGTAATATTTGTGTAATATCCTTCATGATATATGATCCACAAATGAATCATCCTTTTTTTCTACGCACAATCTGATGTCATCACCTTGTGTCGACTGGAATTCATTCGTCGGTACTGTTAAAAAGTACGTTGCTTCGCTTTCGGGATCTTCAAATTGAGGCCTTTCAGTCAATAAATTATTCTGAAACAAAAGACACAAAATTATACGAGTCATAATCCACAAAATTGTTTTCACACGAAAGCCACATGGTACATTTTGAACCTACCTACCAAATCTCTCTCCATTTTTTATTTATTTAGATTTTTTTTTCAGGGGGGGGGGGGGCAAAAAAATGTAATTTGGGGGGGGGGGGGGTGTACAAAAGCTACTAAATGATTCTGAAACCAACAAAATATTGCACAATATCCACAAGCACGTGTGCGGGCAAAGTCCACTTTTGTCATCTTTGTGCAAAATCCCGAAAATATTTCTTCAAACTTTTTGGAAAAGCCCACAAAGTACTGTACGAATCCGAATGGATAGTTTTTGAACCAAATCTACCAATCAGCTTTTGGCACTCAAATCCTGTTGGCGATGATGTCCTTGTGTTGGAGGAGCGTTGCCGTCAGCTGGGCCGCGACCGGCCCAGCAGGTCGGTCCGGTCGCTCTTCTCAGCTTTTTATTTCTGGAGCCACTCACGCTATTCTGAGACGTTTGCTTTCCTTTCCTCAAGGTGCCACACACTCAGGTAGGACACGCTCGCGCATATTTTATTGTTCTTGTCCTTGCGATATTTCACAATGTCACTATTTTGTATCTCATCTTTTGGTGGAGAAGCACACCTGACTGGATTTCAACTCATCGGGTGAGTCGGGCTCGCGATAAGTTTTCAAACGGGCAATTTGGCAAATGACTTTTTCTTTGTAAAATTCCGATTCGTTTTCATGAAATTGTGATTTGTTTTTGAAATGTGTGGCTCTTTTTTTAAGAAAAAGGAACATTTTCAGGAGGAAAAAAAAAAATCGGACCGTGTTCTTGAACATGTTTTGGGATTAAGTGGATTTTCCTTTGGGGGGGTTTAAAAGTTGGCCATGTCACGAAAGATTCAACTAACACATTTGAAAAAAACAAACAAAGTATTTGTCCTGAAAGAAGATTTTGTCACGATACCGATTGAGACTTTTTGAGGGAAAAAGATCCACTTGTCTTTGCAAATGTCCACCTTCATGTTCAAATTTGATCATCAAATGTTACTACCGTTCCCCCCCCCCCCCTTTTCTATCTGACCAATCACCCGCATGTGTCTATCGGAGCTTATTATCTCCTTCTGAGGGGAAATACGATAAAAACAAAATTGTCCCCACCTTTCTTTTCTAGCAGCACACACCCAAGTGGGTGTAATTCTCCACCGACAGGGCTGCAAACGAGTGAGACTTTGTCCTCCTCCGTCAGGGAGCCGACATGACGTCCAAGATGGTCGTCAAGCAGCCTCAGCCCGTCATGGTCCACCAAGACTCCAACGAGTGGGGCAGCGGCATCTGCGACTGCTGCGACGACGTGCCCATGTGTAAGAGACAAGGATTTTCATTTTGCTTTTGCCCCCCGTGGGAGTTTTGACATTGCGCGGTGACGAGCGTTGGGAGTTTGCGAGGGCTGTGTTTTGTGTGCGTCTTCAAAAGGCTGCTGCGCGTTCTGGTGCTTGCCTTGCTTCGCCTGCATGACGGCCAAGAAATACGGCGAGTGCCTCTGCCTCCCCTTGGTGGACGTCCTGCTCAGCCCCTTGGTGCCTCCCGTCACCATGTCCACCAGGGTGTCCATGCGCCAGCTCTACGGCATCCGGGTAAGCCGGCCTTGCGCCCGCCCCTGCGAACAAAAGCACAAATAGACAACGTGACCTTGCGGGCGGGAGACTTTTTACGACTCGCAAAACGTTCGGGATATTTGGCGGCATTTCAGGACCAGCCTAAATCGCATTTACAAGTGGGCCTCAGCGCTGCTCTCGGATCAAAGTCAAATGATGTCGGAGACGTCCGGGAGAGAAATTTCACCCGAAAGCCGAATATCCCAAACTTTTTGTTAGTAGTATGTACAATTAGTAAAATTACAGCTTTTTTCTTTCGAAAAAAAAAAAAGACAGGATTTTACTGAAAAATGTGAGCTTTTGTATTTCTGGAAAACAACCTGTCTGCGTTTTCCGAGCGCCTCCTGGAGTGACGTTGCATCGGTTGTCCGCAGGGCTCCATGTTCAACGACTGCGTGTGCGCCACCTTCTGCGCGGCGTGCGTTTGGTGCCAGATGGCGCGTGAGATGAAAGCGCGGGCCATCGAAATCGTGCTGGTGAACAAACACACTAAGACCTTGGCCTAACAGCATAACGCTCCTTTTCACACTTTGAGGGGGGTTGTTGGGGAGGGGGGGGGGGGTGTCACACGTTTGTAAAACGCTGGCAATTCATCGCTCGGTCCCACCTCCCTCTTTCCTCTGCAGTGATGCCTTGACTTAAGAGAGCTCCCATTTACAACAGCTTTGAATTTCACCGCTTGGTGGTTGTTGTTTTTTTTTTTTTTTGCTTTCAGTCGCAAGCAACAAATTTGAGTATGAAATTCAAATACATTGGCATATTGACACATATCCAGTGCCATTTTTCTTTCTGTGGAGCAGGCTGATGGCTTATCAATTCATTTTCGATGGAGAAGATTGATTTTTCGGGATGGGCGCCATGTGTCACGGGACATTTTGCTTTTCTCCAGGCAAACTCACTAATGAACTCGCAAACACTGCCAATGTGTTCGACGCCGCGATCATTCAATCATTTGGATTGGAGTTCTGATTTCTGGAGATAACAAAGCTAATCTGCTCACTCGCACCCCCTTGAGGATTGTAAAGGGACCGCGGGACAAAACTGCATCCGTGCCACTTGAGTCTTGCAAATTGTTTCTGGAATAATTGAATGAAGGACATCGCATAGTCTTAGGTCATTTTGAAAAATTGATTTTCATCTATTCATCTGGGGCGATGACATGATTGATTTGGTCATTTTTCATTCAGTTACTACGCTCATGGTTTTGATGTTTATGTTGCATCTCAATATTTATCTTATAACGATACAATATAAATATATACAACGTAAAGTTGGTGATTTTTGTTTTTGATTCAAACATTTTTTTTCAAAATAAAACAAAGTAAATTATTTGATCGAATGACAAACTAATTGTTTTGGGGTTTTTTTTTAGTAACTTTAGTAAGTTTGAGTGGTGAGAAAAGAAGTTAAGAGAGAAACCATTAAACTATTGACATGTATTTTTTTGGGGGGGGGCGCGGGGGTACTAAACGATAAAATCCCACAGAAGGCAAATTTGTAAACATTTGTGAATCAAAGTATAGATTAGCCAATTATAAAAATTCCCAAAGCAATAAAAATGAAGCAGTCAATTACATTTTTAGTAAAACCGAACCCCCCCCCCCCCCCCCCACGAAGCTTAGCCTGCGCTATGAATAACCCAAAAGTCAGAAGACTGGCTTGCTATTTTTTTTTTTGCCACCTTCTGCTGGATACGATTCCTAAAAGTCTGCAAGTGGCAGTACACTAATTTGCCAAACGTTAGCAAAATCGACATCGTTTTTAATGAATCATACGAAGCCGCAAAGAGCCAAAACAAAAACGGAATCGGATGAGATTGGAGCGTCTGGGTTCGCCAGGACGAATGCGGCCGACGTTAATGGGGTGCGAGTGAAGGGGCGTGGCCAGGGCAGCTCGTAAAGGCGGCAGGAATGTTCATTGCTGGCTGGCTGCCCGCTTTGTTGTGTTGGCGGGGGCACAGGGCTTCTGTTGTGCCTCCTTAAAAGGCCCACAAGAGCTGATTTAATATCTGTGACTTCCACACACACACACACAAGGCGCGCAGGCAACTTGTCCCACCTCCAGCACTCACTTCATCCGCTCCCATTCTCGGACAAAATAGCTTGTCTCATTTCCTCCGTGTTGCTTAATCAGGCAGTCGACCCCCCCCCCCCCCCCCAGGTTATAATCCAATTTGCAAAAGTTACAAAAGTACAGGTGCAACTAAGGCTGCGCTATGAATCGAATTTGAATTGTGATCACAACCTTTTTTTCCGTTCCGGATGGGGGCTCCACTGCAAACGTCATTGGGCACTTTCTAGAGCGGTCGTGTGACAACCACAAGGGGGCGACACATGGTTAAGTCTTCATTCAGCTCGACGGAGTCAAACAAAAGAATATCATATTTGATTCAGTTAGCCCCGTCGTGAATTTTAACTTATTAAGTACGTTGGACTTTTTTTTAATGATTCATCATTTATTCTAAATTGAATATCGATTTGTTTTAAAGTTTCATGTTAAGTTTTGTCCATCCAGTAATTTTGCACTACTTCGAAAAGTAAGACTAATGTCATAATTGCCAGAATAAACAACGTGACTCAAAACATTTTTGGAGGAGATTTATGGAAAAAAATGTCAACATTTCAAAAATAAAATCATAATGTTGCAAGAAAAATTAAGTTCTTGATCCATGAATAAATTGCTGATTTTACAATACTAAAGATGTAATAGTGTGAGAAAAATAATAATGATAATTGTGAGAGTAAAGTTGCATTTTGGAAAAGCACTTCTTTTTAAGTTGGGAACAAAAAGCAAATGTGAAATTATGATTATTTTTGAATCTTGAGGAGAGTAAAGTTGTACTTTGACGGGAGCAAGTGGAGAATGACTTCTCTTCTGAAAATGATTCATCACGGAATGAAAACATTTTTCAATTTAGCTCAAGTGTCCCTCATCTCTGATTGGCTACTCATCACTGGGCAGAAATCACCTGACATCAAAACTCTTCCAACGGGCGGGGTGCCAAATGCCGCATTGCGCAACCTCCAAGTGAAATACAACCGAACTGCATTTAGGCTGCGATTCTTTCCCGCGCCACGAGAGGGAGCTTGTGTATCGCACACTTTTGAGAATCCGGCTCAGTGGATGCATTTGAACCTGAGGCCTATGAAGCCCACCTGAGTGACATGAACCGTGATAACCTGACCCCCCCGTCTTCCGCCATGACAGATAGAGACACGGTCTATCTGCCTCCAAGTCTTTTGTCATTTCCTGGGGGAAGTGTTCCTTTTTCAAAAGACAAGCTCCGAGTTTGCGGGGGATGGAGGAGTGGTCTGATAACGCTCAGATTAAGATGAGGTGATGGTGCGTTTCTTAGGTGGGGTGAGGGGGGGGGCGACGACATATGCGTGGGGCGCTCAGGCGTAGTCCGACTATCACAGCGCGAGCCTGCGGGCAAACAAACAACTCTGACCTCTGAAAACAACGGCAGCGGGGAGCGTCTGATAACTGCGGCCGTGCGTGCGTGCGAAGGGGAGGGCGAGGGTCGAGGGCAAAGGGGCGCACGGGCCCAGACTTTTCGGACTCCTGCTGATTTGGCCATCTATTTCAATCAGAACGAGATTGTCAATCAAAACATTCAGGCCTCTCGGTAGACGACAGGACTCCTGGGCAAATTCAGCGACAACGTTCGGAATGGTTTGAGCAGGTCCAATTCGATTGGGGGGGGGGGGGGGGATTTTACAGAAGTGAACTTGTGGAACTGAAAGTTGCCATTTTACAAGATGGGATTTCACAAGAAGCGATATTTTTCTGAGACTAAAGTCAAAATGTCAGAAGAGAAATGATTTTGAAAAAGGTTTTCTTTTTACAACATCTCTATTTTTTTTTATGACGGTTAAAAAAAACAACTAATAATTGTGAACTTGAAATTGGAGTTGAGTCCGTTTAATACGTTTGTAGATGCAGGTTGAAAAATGTCTTTTGCAAGACAAAAGGTGCAACAATTAAAAACATTTTTAAAAATGTGCGATGGGAAAAAAATGCAGTTGATTTTTTTAAAATATGGTTTTATTTCTCAAAAACCCAATGTTGTTCATGGAGAAAGAAGTCTTAAAAAATACTTCAACAAAAAAATATTTCAAAAATATATATTAAAACTGACTATGTTTCGGGTAACATACAATTTATACCTTGACATTTTTTTCCCAAAATATGAAAGAATCCGTTTCCCCCCCTCCTCAAAGTATGACATTTTTACAGATTTTTTTTTTTAATCCAACTTCTTCAGTGATTCTGGATAATTGACTTTCTTGTTTTTTTAAATATGACCTTTTTCTAGTACTATCCACCCTAATTTTATTTGGACTATTATTTAAAATGACGCTTTAGCCTTTTGTCTCCTCGCGATTGTAAATAGTGATGTTGAAATTGCCGAACTCACGATCACAATGTCACTTTGGTCGTGCAGTTTTTCCGATTGGTGTCGTCCTCTGAAGTCCGTTTCAGGGAATCCTTATGACGATTCGGTCGTCGTCCACCGGGGGTCAGTATCGGACGATGGGGGAGAGCTTTTTCCTCCATGGCGCGGTCATTAGCGGCGTTAGCGTGGTGATATACGGCCGCCGCAAAGTGCATCTCGAGCTTTGTTGAAAGGCTGAAGACGATCTATAACTCTTGCTCACGCGTATTTGACTTGCTGCTATCCGTGGCCAAAAAACACACGCGCATTAATCGGCGTTAGTTTGGATCTTTTCTCGGGGGAACATTTGGGCCTTCGACCAAAAACACGTGAGCTCTCATGGCGACGTAGACAAGAGGACGAGTGTGAAAAAACGTGAGCGCGGATGCAGACGGCTCCCAATCAAAAGTGTGCTTGGCCGAGAACCAAGTCTCAGGAATTGCCTTTCACTGTCAGCACAGACTTAAACTGTCCAGACCAGCCGAGCGCGTGCGTGCGTGCGTGTGCGTTTCTTTCTATGGCTGTGCGACACAAGCCTTGACACCCCACTTTTATTTGGGCCGCTCTACGCAACCTTCACCCGATGACTTGTACTGAGTTTGCGTGCCGTTTTCGGTAGCGCTGCATGGATTGTAAACGCTTTTTCAAAGCCCTTGACATCACTGATATTTTGCATGAATTGTCCCCCCGCCCTCCAAAAAAATGTGAACAGATAAAATTTTTAGAGAAAAAAATACTATTCATTGTCATCATTTCAATCTTTAGACGTGTTATTGTTACTGTAACATCTGTCCAACTTATTCCTTGGAATCTTACATTTAGAAAACTTGTTCTTTCAAAAGAAAAGATTGTTCTCACAAAAACCAAAAACCCCAAACCAAAACAGTTTCACAGGAGAAAGATCTCAGTCAGGATGAAAATTCTAATCCAAGATCATTTCTTTGATATTTTCTAACTCAACTTTTCATTTTTTGGGGAGACAAGTTTTTAGTTTTTGTTTGAACATTTTTTTTTTCTCTTTTGGACATTTTTTCTGGAAACTTTCTGAGTGCAATTACATACGTTTGGTTTGAAGGACGCCGTTTAATCCTGGCTGACCCGGAGTGCCTCTAACTACCCTGACCCACGCCCCCCATTCGTCCTCACTCGCTGTAACCCCCCCCCCCCCGCCCCGCCCCACCTTCCAAAAAAATCCTTAAAGCTAGACTCCTTGTCACCATGGCGATTGCTAGACTAAACAGCCAGCAAAATTCACCAGATCTGCACCCCATTGGATGGCCAAATTGCCCCCCCAGCCCTCCCTCGCCACTTTTGGGGCACACATTCGCACACGTGAAGTAGCCAAGGCTAACGTGTAGCCTTAACATTCTTGACGCCATAAACAAAAGTGAGCCGGACAGATGCATCAGTGGGACGGCTGGCAACGTTAAAGCCGTCCTGACAACCAGAGTGCTTAAAAAAAAAAAATACACTGAGGGGAAAAAAAGAGAACTGAAGCTTCAGTTCATAAAAGTACCTAAAATGAGTTGGAACGGTCACGAAAATGTTTTTCGTTCTTTCGGTCTTTCTGTTTGGCCAAACAAAAGAAGGAAAGTCATTTGGGAACTTTCATTTGCGTTCCTTTTTTGAGGAATCGTGATTTCATATTTTGTTTAAGCGTTTGTCGAAATGCTTAAAACGGATCTTGATGCTTCAAAATGAGAATGATTTTTACTGACTTCGATGATTTTTGTCAATTTTAATTCGTTATTTTTTTATTGGCAATTCTCAATAATGTGCATTTTGAGGGACTGTCATTTCAAATTCTTGTCTACAACTCATCTTTAGACCAAAGTTTCTTGGCAATTTTCGAAACTTGCATCTTGAGCAATTGTCATTGTTTTTCATTTTCATGTAGCATTAGTGCTAACAGCGAAAATTCAACTTTTTGTCTCCTACTTGAACAATCTTACTCGGGTTCCTAAAAATGGCGATTTTATGTTTTACATGAACAGAGTGACCGGTGGCTTGACATGAGAGAAAAAAATAAAATAAAAATGAGAACGGACGCAGAGCGGCCGGCAGACATGTTGGAGTCCCTCAGGTCCGCCGACGCGACCGATCGCTTGACCGCATTCTGGCATCGTGACTCCACATCAGTCAAGGAGACACACACACACACACGCGTGTGCGCGCAGGGCTTGTGTGTGCGCGTGTGTGTCAACAGTCAGAAGAAGAAGAAGTTGCCTGGCCTCCGAGCTTGATAACGAGCCTCTTAAAGCTCGCAGGCTAATCAAGCTCAAAGAGACGAGGGGGGAAGAAAAGAAGATAGATAGCGAAGGAGAAGCCTCTTTCTCTTCTTTCCTCCACTTTTTCAATTCCCTCCTTATCTCCCCCTCGCTCGGCGGGGGGACCCTAATGGCCGTTCAAAGGGGGGTGGTGGGGGGGGGTTGCCCCTCCCCGCATTGCACGACATACCAGAACTGCCATACAAAATGCACATTGAGTCACCAAAATGTTTTTCGGGATGAGCTCATCATGAACGCATTCAATGCCAGAGACGTTTTTTTTTTTTTTTTTTTAAATAATCCAGGCATTTAATCCCAGATACGTCTTCGTATATTTCTAATTGGTTTATTTTTTCACATGGCAGGGCAAAGAAGGGAATGAAAATATCTGGCACTGAACGAGTCGAGTCGTTTGGGCATTTCTGACGGAAATGCTCAAATTTGCTCTTTATCAACTCATCCCAAAAGAACGGCGTTCGAACTTGATGAAACCATGAGAAAAAGTGTCTTGTCAACAACCAAAAGAATCCAGGTTGAGGAGCTTTTCGAGACAAATTCATTGAGTATCGGTATTGTTGCGACGACGGACGGGAGCGCCGGCGCACGAGAAAGAAGAGAAAAGGGAGAATCGTTCATGTTGGACGTGAAGAGCAAATGAAATAAACAGCAAGAAGTGGCTCTTCTTTCTGTGGCAGGCTTCCTCATTTGAACACTTTAGTGGCAAAAAAAATAAAATCATCTCCAAGTTTGGCGCATGTTTAACATGCATGTTTAAGTCTTCATTCATCCAGAATTTTGTTTTCTCATATATTTAGATTTTTCCCTTCTTTTTTGCAAAGAAAAAATGATTGGACCATGACTCTTGAAAAAGAAAATGACGATTTTCAATAAAATGTAATTTCTTTTCACTTGAGATGTTCTGTTGTGGGCTAAGATCACTTTCTCTCTAAAAAGAATTGAGAAAAAAAAGGGGGAAAACCAGCATCTATCTCTCGTAAGATCCCAACGTGAATGTGAAAACGATGGCGTAGTGGTTGTGACGTTACGAACGCTGTTGAAGTTTCGCGCGGGCTCAACCTCACCTCATCACTCTCGTCGCCTCTCATCGTTTTTTTTTTCCCATGACTTTTCTTTTTTGGACTTTTCTTGTCTCATCTGCTCCTCCTGTCATGTGCTCATCGCCGGTCACCTCCTCAAAGTCTCCATCCACTTTTCCCACATCCACTTGGACTTGCCTTGTCAGCCTGAAGTGGGGAAAAAAAAGATTGCTTTAACCTCTTTGGGGAAATTAATTTATATACTGTACATATACTGTATGTGGGCGTCACGGTGATAGACTTGGTTAGCACGTCCGCCTCAGTGTGTAGAGTTGCAGGGTTTGATCCCGGCTTCGGTTTTCCTGTGTGGAGCTTGTATGTTCTCCCCGTGCCTGCGTGGGTTTTCTCCGGGTACTGCGCTTTCCTCTCGCATTCCAAAAACATGCATAGCAAGTTAATGGAAGTCTCGAAATTGTCCCTCAGTGCGATTGTGAGCGCGGATGGTTGTTCGTCTGTGTGTGCCCTGCGATTGGCTGGCAACCGGTTCAGAGTATTGCCCGATGTCAACTGGATTAGGAGTGTTGCATTAACCTGCCATGCATGGTTTTTGGAATGTGGGAGGAGTACCTGGAGAAAACCCACACAGGCATCAAGAGAACATGCAAACTGCACACAGAAAGGCCAGAGCAAGAATTGAGCTTTGCACCTCATGATACACAGCCAAAGTATGTATATGAGTATTTATAAAAGTTAACTGTAAAGGGTCAAATACAGGATTTAGACACACACACACACACCCTTCTTGATTGCTAATGTCAGCCCTGCAATGAGATAAGCCTGAGCCAGGCTGTCATGTCTGTCACTCTTCAAGCACGCACACACGCAGACACACACACACACATACACACACACATACACACACCCACGTGCACACACATTATTGGAGGGGAATGGCCTCACTTGCACCAATAAGGCTGGAAATGACTCATCTGGCGCTTGTACAAACACTTAATTCTAATTGGCTCGCTCCAATGTCACATGGCGTTTGCTAAGTTTTGCAGGAAGTAACGTGATGACGTGATCGCCACAAATTCTTTCGCTCAGTTCACGAAAAAAAGGTGTCGAGACAAGTGAAAAACAAAACCGGTCATGGTGGATGGCGGCTGTACAAAACAGGATGGACCCGTGCGTCGCTGGGGATGGTGTCCTACAAGGTGCCACTCTAGGTCCACGACTCTTTACCTTTGAGGTGCCCCCAGTACAGACATTGACAAAATTCAAAATGAAGTTAAGATTTGTTGTTATGCAGGTGAAAAAAAATGGTACACCCTTGGAGAAACAAGATCCTAACAAGTGGAAGTCGATGCAGGGAAGGACACGCGCGTTGATTGATTTTTCCTGGCATAAAACTGATCCCATGTCAGTGTGCATGCATTTTCCCGAGCTGACGCATTTTTTGTGTCCGGGCGTCATGGTCACGTGCCGCCCGTTCCTCATAAATGTCGGCCCCCGTGCACTGGCCGGCGTGAAGTCGGCCAGAGTTGTCACGTTTTTCACCTTCGGCGTGCAAAAGTAAATGTTTAAGCCGCCTGCCGTAAACACGCCTCAATCATCGCACCGACGCGCACCTTCGTGAAAGTAAAATCCAACAGATACACACACATGCAAAAGTGTGCACACCACCTCACATCTATTTGGGGATGTGTTCCACATTCAAAGTTATGTTGAATGAGAGTCGGCACACAACTGCCGCCATCTGCAATGCCTCTGATTAACCCCAAATAAAGTTCAGCTGTTCAAGTAGCTTTTACAAGGCGGTCAGTGGTGTGGATCTTTGAGTGTGAGTTGTGCAAACAACAACTAAGAAATTGGGAAAAAAGGTATCATCTTAAAAAAATCTATTCAATTGAAAAAGATTTTTAAAAAGGGTTTTATGAAAAAAAAATGTTAATTTTTTTAGGAAATCAGTCGAAATGCAAAGAGAAAATAATTGTTTTTTTCAAGAAAATTAAATTGAATGAAAATACTTATTTTTAGAACATAGTTGTAGTTTTCCATGAAAAAAAGTTATAATTTTTTTCTGTGTCGTATTTGCTGAAAAGTTGAAATCTTTAAAGACGTCAACAAAATGAAGTCTTGCATTCTGACGTGGGGGAGGATTTTTTTTTTTGTTTTCCAACCAAAAGCAATGAAAACAAATCACATGAAAATAAAATGACACATGGTTATCTTATCAAAATTCTCATTAGTCGGTCCACCATGTTCAAAATAGCGGAAGTGCATGCGCGCGTGGGAAATGCTATCTTCTCCTTTTCATAACCAAAACAAAATGTCCAAACTGAACAAAATTAGCCATCAAAAAATTCCTCCACTTGTCTATCTAGAAGGCAAACAAATCATTAAGGAATTTCGTGTCCACGTTCCGTCCGCTGAAAGTTAACACAAACCAGATGAGACAAAATAAAAATCAAGACGGGAAGTGTCCTTTGCAAAAAAAGAAATAATCCCAATTTGAAGAGAGCAGATAAACCACCCTGAAAGTGTGTGATGTAGTCGCCCTCTTGTGGCTTGCAAAATAATCACGGAATTAGCGATATTGAACTTTTTCAAATCCACATTTGTTCAGCACAGTTCAGTTGTATTTAACTTTTCAGTATGCAACATTTGCATTTCATTTTTTCAAAGTCTTTGTTTTCAAACATACAGCAGGTCCCGTGTTTTTTTTTTATTCACCTCATGCACAGTGCATTTTAATAGAATGATTATTTGAGTGCAGGTTTTTTTTTTTTCCTTTCAAGACAGTATTTAAGCAAGTTCAAACTGGGCATCATCTAACATAATTGGACGCACTGACATCTTTTCAAAGCGAAATTTGAATAGATTTTTTGTTGGGGGTCCGGAAAAACTGTCATCTTTGTAGTTCTTCATCCACTTTTCGCACACTTTTATTTAATTTCGCGGTGGTAACCCTCCCCCATCCACCACCACCAAATAAATAGCCACCCCACCGCCCAATACGCCCCATCCCTCTCTCAGTATCTCTCAGTTTCGAGGAAGCTGCCGGGCTTCTTGGCTGGAGCCACAGTTCTGCTCCATCCATCATCCTTATCACAGGGTGGGGGGGGGGGGGGGGGGGGTCATCGCTGTGGTGGGGGGGTTAAGGCAAGGGGGCACTCTGGATGAATGGACAGACAGACAGACGGATGGATGGACGGAGGAGAGGATGTGGGGGAAAGTGGGGAGAAAATTGGTGCGGCCAAACTGAGGAATGGTGTAATGACGCAGGGATGCGATTGGGGTGTGCGTTTAAGAGGGTTCTGGGTTGGGGAAGGGGGTGGTGATAAGCACTGATACAAACAATAACAACAGACACATCAAAGCCCCCCATTTAGATTTGGGCTTGCAAGGGGTTAGCGCGCCAGACCAGGTTGGAACTTTTTTTTTTACAACACTTTCAAATAAACAAGCCAGAGAGTCGGAATGTATGAGATAAAAACAAGGGGAAAAAAAAGTTTATGGTCTGATGTTTGGGAGTTGCCTCGCACGCTCCGACGAGCGTTAAAGACACGACACACTTTCACTCCTCGTAGCGGGGTTATTTATGAAGCCTTTAAATGACTGAAAATGCAGCGTCTAATGAGGCCATTTTCAAAAAAACAACAACCAAAACGGCCAATGAATATCATTCAACCAAAATATTGCAAGTGTAAGTAAGATTTCCACCACAAAAATAATTGATATCAAAATAATTTAAATACAAAAACAATCATTAAAACCAACTCATGTTCCATTAAAAAAATTTATGGAAATTCTTCAAGACAATCCAGCAAAAATAGTACAATGAAAGCAAAAAATCTATACCACACTTATTGAAATAATTAACATCCCTAAAATTAAATAACAGATAAATAGACAAATAAATTGAGAATTAAAACTATTGCAACTTCCCAAAAACCAAAAAAAATGCAGACATTAAAATTCTGAAAAAAAATAACATCCTATCAAAGTATCAATCTAATAATAATCATAAAAATGTAATAAAATAATTCAACAGAAATTGCAACTTCAATTCCACAAAAATCCTAATAAAAAGTAACCACACAAAAACATGCAAAATCAATCCAAGCACTAAAAATAAACGCTGCACTGTCTGAAGTCATGCTACAGCTACTGCGAAAACTTTGTGCCATCTGCCTGGCAGTAAAACTCACTTTTGTTATAACTTCACGTCCTCAAATAAACATTGAGGATTTTAGCGCGGGGCCGACAGTTTTACAAGCATCTGAAGTGATGCTAATGCTAACGCAACGCTAGCACTAGTACAACGTGTTTGTTTTAAAACATGATGTAGCGGAATAAACATTTATCATCTTCGTGTGCGACAATGTTTTTACAAGCACAGCGCACTCGCTAACGGCACTGTTCAGATTTGTGTGCAGGCGTTTTAAGCAACAAATAAATAAATGAATTCAATTAACATTTTTAAAAAAAATCAAATGTATTTTTTTGCAAACATGGCAACACCAAATCAACCAATCAAGAAGTCGATATTCATGTTCGATCGATGGAGAGTGGGGAGTGCTCACTTTTCACACTAACACCGTTAGCATTGGTGCTAATGCTTACACACAGCAATCAAAAGGACTCAAATTTGGTGATTCTGTGTTACCATAGTAACAACAGAGTGACTAGTCTCATCTTGATGCCCCCCAGAGCCGTATGATAAGGGCGCACTTAGCCGAGGCTAACGTCGCTAACGAGCCCCGGCCTGCCCGCCCTGGGCAAAACAGATGCGGCCGCATCATTGTCGCCAGACTCCACCTCGCCCCCTACCCCCACCCCCAACCCCAAAAATAAATAAATAAAAACACCCGAGTGATCAGTCAAGATGAGGATGGACGGCCCCTGAAACGTAATAAAAGCGTCCCTGTGATGCGGCGTAGTCGCATTATCTTCATTAGCCGGCAGCGCCGTGATAACATTAAAGGAAAAGCTTCCTTTTGTGCCACGCGCGTCTGCTCTAAACCACGCTAACTGCTCCTGGCAAGAGACACAGCTGGACGGAAAAATCGAATTTCAGAAAGATAACAAATGAGAGACCTTCGCCAAGGCCTGAAACATTTGAAGCTAGTCGCTTGATAGCTAAAAGAGTGGCTAAAAGAGCCCAAGTGTCTTCATCATTCCAGATAACAGATTCTACGTGAATCAAAAGTTCATAACCCGTCTGAACAGGCTCACTGTGATTTGGATTCGGATCGGATCTAAATTCAAATGAGTTTGAATTTGCGTTATATCCAACACATAAGCTTCCGGATGTGAGGTTGTTTTATTTTGTTGTTCATTTAATGATTTTTTTTTAAAACTTGGATCTATATATTCATTGACCAGTAAAAATTTTTTCAGTTTTTGTATATTCATATTTTTATTCAGTATAATTATTTTCCTTTGTGCTGTCCAACAAAGAGTATTATGGTACAAATAGATTTTTTTGGTTAATGTCCAGCAAGCAGGATTTTTTTTCCATTACACCCCCCAAAAAACAAGTGTTCACAGCCACCACGGTGTGGCCACGTGATACGGGCGCTTTGCTAATTGGAAGCGTCTGGCGTTGCGTGTTCGGCCGTGGCCTCGCCCGCTCCTGTCTACACGTACACGGGAGATTCCGCCGCGGGGGGCTCGCTACATCATGACGGTCACGCCGCCGCTCTTCCGCTGATCTATCGGCCACCTCGGACCATGGGAAAAGGGAGGGCCGAGAGCGCGCTAAAAACACGGACGCGAGACAAACTTCAGTTTGTCAAGGAGGATTTCTGAAATGGTTTTAGCGCTGCTGATGTCATGTCTGACCGGGAGATAAAATGAAGACGTTGCAACATTATGTTCGCGCTTGACATCTGGTGTGCATTTGCTTGGATTTACAGAAAGCAAAACAATCCTACTGGAAATAATGGTAATCAATTAGCATGTGCAACGCTGCATTTGTTCAACACATTTTTTTTTTTTTTTTTTTAATCTCCAAGTGTCCCTCTCAAGCAAATGATGAGTGAGGCGTTGGTCGGCATCACGACCAAAGGGTGGAGCTCGGGCATTTCGACCACTTGGTAAATCTATTGCAGAATATAGCTTACTTTTTGACCATCCTACGGACAATTTTTCCTCTAATACTTTTTGCGGTGTTTCAGATACTCCATGTTCACTCCCGTGCAGACTACAAATCCACCACTCGCTAATTTAACCGTATTGTGACATCACAATGCGGTAACCATACGAAGCACATGTTCACACGAGTATCCGGATTAAGGGAGGGAGGGCGGGTATTAAGGCCTTGGCGGCGGTCCCGAACGCGAGAGGCGGCGGTACCAGCGGCAAATAGTGACGTGGCCCATAAATCCCTCGCCGAAAGAAGAAGAGAAGCTAGCGTCCAGATGTGAAGGGGCGCAAGTGAAGGCGGCGGGACAGATTTATGGTTCCCCCTTTCCTTAATGAGCTAACATCCTTTTTGCTCATAAGACGTTTCAAGAAGAACAAACTCACCTCGCTGCTTCTTCCGCATGCTTAAAATAAGCTTATTTTGCCAGGCCGGGACTCCCCCAGGGAGGATGTCGGATTTTGACGATTTTTCTTCTTCTTGACGTCAGCCGAGCAGCAGCTGCCGGGGAAAAGAAAAAAAAAAAGGAGTGGAATACTTGAATGGCAACATAAACACGGCAAAGTGATATACAATAGCTCGCTCTTGAAAAATGATGAGGAAAGCACTCTTGGCGAGAAAGCGGTGGCGAAAATGCTTGAAAATGCAAACAGACTAGCTTAAACCCGAAAAAGAGCTACTTCCTGGTTTGGGGAAATGATTCTGTCAAACATCAAAAAATTCAACAATACATCCCTGATTTATATCGAGATTGATTAAAAAAAAAAAAAGTTTCACTTTCTCACTATTCTGAAAGATCCTCCCTCCTTAGAATTGTTTTGATACGTCATTTGCCCTCTCTGGCATTCTTTACATGCTTATTTAATTTCATGGACTTTGTATTTAATGAGCCCGCGCGTTATCCAGCAGCTAAGGTTATCGCTTTTAAAGCCATCGTTATTCCGCCAAAACCTCCTGAGGGGCGATCAGTATAAAAGCCCACGGCCTGCGCTTATTTTGGAGGGTCTGAAGATGTGGGCGGCCATTTATGAGCTGTTAACATGACTGAAAGAAGCTTTTTAAAGGCACAGGAGGTAACAGAGGATTTGTGTGGCAGGCCCTCACCTGGAACACAGGCCGCTTTTAAATGGCCGCCGGACCCACCCCGAAGAGCACCGGCCGACCAGCCGGCGGGGTCACCGACAACTCCCCCCCAGCTCATTAGAACCCGCCTCAGCACTTTTGGGATGGCAGCATTTTATGAATGGGCACCAGAAGAGGGTGGTGGGGCTTGGGGGAAGGTAACTTCGAAGGTGGTTTTGGGGGGGGGGGGGCAGCAGCTAATTGACAAATCCATAAAGGATTACATTTACAGGTGTTGCCCCGAGGCGAACTGGCACCAAGGGGGCGGGGTGAGGGGCACTGCAACACCTCAGCGTCAAAATTTAGGCTGGACATTTTAAAACCCCAACGATTCCAGGAGAACCGGAATGTTAGCCCCAGTTCTACTCGTTTCTCGATGCCCCACCCTAAAACTGACAAAGCTGAACGGCACCAGATTTGCATCTCTCTGTTCACATGTTGGAAACATGGCTCGGTCCCGCCTCTCCACCTTCGGAACCCCGTTGTTAGCGGACCGACGTTGAGGACCGCGAAAGGCAGCGTATTTGCATGGTTGGTGCGCTGGCTGCTTTAAAATGTTTCAAATTCCCCCCCCCCCCCTTTGAAGGTCGGCGGGTCATTGGCAGCATTCTCCCGTTGACATGAACCCCCAAGAATGGGATTGTTTCATGAATGGGCACCTGTAGGAGGAGTCGTGGATTGTGGGGGGTAGCCAGCAGCCCCAACCTCCGCCGCCCTTGCGGTGCCTGATAGCGACAGGAGTCAAAATTTAATTTCCGCGGTCGTAATTTAATCGCTAGGGTCAAGCCTGAACGATGCGATCTACAAGCGCGGGGCCGTCATTAATCGCAGGTAAGGCGGAGAGGAGGGGGCGCGGAGGTCTGCCCGATGACAAGTTTCCCCACCTTATCCCAGCTGCTCCGAGCTGCCAGCTGATTTAGGACCCCCCCCCCCCACCGTCCCGGTATGTAAACCATGTGCTGCAGGAATGTATAAGCAAGCCGTAAAAATCGGATTCGCCAGCAAAGACGGACAAGACGGATTATGCCGTAAAACAAAAACAAGGCGCTCGACGGGTCTAGGTTGTTTTGGGGGAGGGGGGGGGTAGCTCACATGATGTGGGGGGTGAGGGGGATGTGGGCGGGGTGCTTGTCTGTTGAAAAAAAAAAAGTGGATTACTAGTTGGATAATGTACGACCCTCGCGAGGGAGCTGAGGAACGTCGGCCGGCTCGCGTTCACGTTGCCTTACGCCATCGAGGGACGTTTCGCAAACCAGAATATTTTCATTTATTTATTGTTAAAAAATAAAAAATAAAAAAAAAGATACATTCGGTATTGATGCTGAAATAAGTCTGCATGCTTTTGACGTCTTGGCAAATGTGACTTGAAAGGCAACTTTTGTGTGGAGCAAAGGATGTGGTTTGTGCGCCGAAGGTCCATTTATCTTGTTCGTCTCCTCAAGCGAGACTTTGCGGCTCGCATGAAAGCAGGCCATCGCTCAAACGTCCACAAAAGCGCGCACACGCACACACACACACAAAAACGCAAACGGCCGATTGTGGATGAAAGCAGACAGTTGGCTGCGATACCCGCGGGATGAAGCGGACGCAGGGAGCCAGCCCACACGCTCTTGCCGCTCAAATTTGGCCGATGGGTTTTTGATTTGAACAAAGCGAGAGCGCCAAACGTTGATGTATCAAACGAAGCCCCCGCCATGATGTCATACGGATGCTGCGTGTCATAATCGCACTGATAATCAGATCAAGACGGACAATGTCCGAGCCCATAATCTCCTTTTAATCGTTTAAAGGCTCCCAAAATGTTCGTGTCATTGTTCGACGGCGCTCGCCGCAATGGGAGAATAATTTAGGCAGAAGACGTTTTGGAAAAGGGGGACCGCTCATTTTGGAAGTTGTTCTTATGTTGGCAAGAAAACGAAGATACGCCATCAGAGAATTTGTTTGGTCCAGCTCAACTGACAAACATCCTTTTTGCGGAGTCGTCCAATTCACTTACTTTATGCTTCGCTCAGTACGGCTAAGATGGTTTTAGTAACACGGTTGCGTCGATGCTGAGAGCACAAAGTCTATTATTTAAAATATGTCCATGATTAAAATCGACACGGTCGACCTGTCAACAAAATCGTACAAAACACATTTTTACATACAGTATATGTATATACATATATACAGTATATATATTTATACTGTATATACATGCATGTATATACTGTATATATATGTAAACTGGATATATAAAAATGGAAAGATATTTGGATTGCATGCTTTCATAGAGCGACTGTTTTAAACGCTTGTCCATATCTTCCATATTCACGTCATTTTGTGTGAAGTTTGCGGATGATGAACGACACCCCCCCGCTGACGTCGTTCACCTGCGCATCACGGCCGGAAGGAATGCGTCCGAGTCCTTTCATGGAATGCCAACCTCCGCTTATTGGGAGCTGGCTTTTAATTCATGGGACTGAAGGCGACAGGAAACGCGACTCCCTCGTGTGCCAAAAGGGCCAAATCACCGCTTGCCCCGCTGCATCGAGTCGACGCTAGGCAGCGTTATGTGTTCGGATGACGGCTCAACGGCGGGGGAATAGATCAGAATTGTGTGAAAATCGGATGCCGAAAAGTCGCTTGGATTCTTGACCATGCATCTAATGCACCACTGAGGTCATCGTGTGTTACAGAAGGCCTGCCATAAAAATTAAAAAAGCCCAAGGGGCAAAAAGGGGAATGGGGGGGGGGGGTGGTAAGAGAAGAGGAGGAAGAGGAGGAGGAGGAAGAAAGGCGGCAACACAGGAGGCGTCTGTTTTTCCTCAGTGGACAAACGGCCCAGCGGAGTCGACACGCAAAAGCCGGCGGAATGAAAAAATGGTGCGCAGGGTAGCGGCATCGCGCCTCCGATCGGCTCCCGGAAGCCTTCGCGCACACGCTTTTTTTTTTTTTGTGGACTCCACCCCAAGAGGACAGACGGATTGATGCGCTCTAAAAATAGTTGGCTCAAAAAGAACCGAATTTGCGTCAAAAATGGATGGATCCAATGTTTTGAATGTTGTGGGTTGTTTTGCACTAAGCAACGCCAAATTAATAAATCAATAAATAAAATATCGCCCTAAAAATCACATCATTTTGTACAAAACAACACCAAAAACGGAAAATTGGCTCAATCTGACTCAAGTCGTCGGTCAACCTCTGTTGGACCCAACATTGGGTTATTCTGGACCCGAGTGTTTTTTACAGTGCGGTGCTGCTGCGATCACATTCAAATCTGATTGTATTGATCACTCTTGTAAGGTCGCCTTTTACACCTGCCGTAGAGTGCGTGGCACACACGAACAGCAGTTGGGTTTAAAAGAGGGGGAAAAGTTGGCTTGAATGAAGAATCCACAAAACAAGGCAATTTTGTGGGACAGAATAAGCCACCGTCTGGAGGTGTTTCATGCAAAGCAACCTCCTCTTTTGGGATTTTGTCGTGGATTTCTCATAGAGTTTCGTCCATCGCTTAAGGATCCAAATTGGGTTATTTTTAACCCCGCTGTTCTTAGAATGAAACTGCAAGGTCAAAAGTAAGCCAGCACTGGGTCCCAAAGGGGCGGAGCCCACGCTGGGTTATTTATAACCAGCGCATTGCTTTGAGGATTTGACCCAGCATGTTGGATCAAGTCTTTGACCCAACAAGGGGGGAAAATGACCATGACGTTTGTTTAAAAAAAAAAAAAAAAAAAAGACCCTCGTACAACAATTTGCACACACACCTGACGCAATTCGGCCTTTTTGCGAGGGTACGGTCGCCACTTCCAGTTGCTGGTGATGTGCGCTTGGGCGGCGTTCTCCCACCCGCTTTCTTTTAGCGGCGCCGCTTCGCAAACACTCCAGAGCAGTCGATCCGTTTCCCGGCCAGATGGGAAAACGTACCCGAACGCGGAGTCATCCGCGTGGATGGCGTTTGATGATGTCATCGCTGTCAGGCAGAGACTGGGGGAGGCTTTTCGGGAGATGGCGGGGGGGCTTGGGGTCCCAGGGAGTCCGCTGGCACCAGCGGGGCTTAGCGCAGATTGACCCCCGGTCTCTCATCTCTCCTTTCCCACATGAATGGCTGACCTGGGCAGCCACAAAGCACTCACGCTCAGATTTATGTGGACGGCGGCGGACTGGCCAAACACCGCCGGGCCCCATCTCAGGTGTAATTTCAAGAAGTCACTCTTATCTTTACAAGTATTTTAACCTAAAAATCCACGCTAATTTATACACAACCTTATCAGCGCTACGTTGCTTCCCACGCTACGATTACATCTGCTCGGGAAAAGTGCATCGACTTTCACTCGCCACGGCCTCCCCTCCCCCCCTCCCCACCCTTTTTTGGACAGGGGGGGGGGGGGGGGTAAACAAAGTAGTTCAGGAAGATAAAATGCTGTGATTTACTATGGTTGATGTTAATATGGAAAAACATGAGATGAAAAAAGTTTTAGAAGGGAAAATTGGTCTGTTGTAGTTTGGAGAAAAACAAGACTCACAAAAATTTGGAGACGCGTGCTTGAATTCAACAGCAGGTACACCCATTTATAATGTCGACTTTTCACTCAAATAACGACTTACTTGATTCTGTTGCGATTAGTAGACAAGCAAAAAAATGTGGTGGATTTCAGAGAAAACCACCAAAACACAGCGACACTCGAAAATTTGTCAGCTTTTTAAAATGTTCATCTAAAACAAAGTTTTCTTTAAACTTCAATACACCCCCCCAAAAAAAAAAAATTAGGTACGTTCTTAAGACTAATTAAAATAATGAAAACTAAAATAATTGTTGTCTACAGGTAGGGGGTGGGGGTGCAGAGATGACATTTTCACTCGACACCACCAAGTTTGACTTGCATATCATCACTTTTTGCATTGCTTAGTTTGATCCCAAAAAAATGTTTTTTGGCCCAACCCCCAAACCTCAATCTATTTGGAGATAAGGGATTTTCAGAGGACAGTGACTCCTCTCGCTATGCGAAATCACAAGGACGCTTTTGGATGGACTTCCTTTTTCACATCTTTCCGCAAGTTAAAAACAGCAAAGGTGCGAAAATCAACACGCTGGCACGCCGGCGACGGCGTCTTTCAGCTGATACCGCAAAGGTCATCGTGCCAACCGTGCCCCCCGGTAAGCATCCAATCAGAGGCGGCGTTGGTCCTGATAAGCATCCAATCGGAGTCGCAGAGCCTGTCGCGGCATTCCGCGGGGGGCCGAACCGACGCTATCACGGCAGCTGCGAGGCTATTTTTAGACGGCGAGAGATAGGGCCGAGTTTTAGCTGAGGCCGGGACCACGCAAAGCTGGGGAAGCAGTCAGGACACGTTAACAAAACGGCAATTTGAAAACCGCTTTGGGTTCTTTTGATTCCAGGTTCCTTTTTCTGATGAAATATTCCGCAAAGACATTTTATTGTACACATTTTTTTTTTTAACTGAAAATGCAAACAGTAGAACCAATAGTATTCTTGATATTGTGGTTGATTGTAACAAAAGGCTGTGATGCCAACATCACATTTATTTATTTTTAGCTCTTTCCAATAAAATCCATGTTTCTTGATTCCAAAACGCTATAACTGTTTTAATTTCTTAAATCCACATTATGTACAGCATCGAACAACAGCAAACATTGTCCTGTCTTGAAACGTTTTCAGCGGAGCAATTTCATTTTTTGAATAGGTTGAAAGCTAAACTGATGGGGCGGGGCGGGGGTGGGGGGGGGGGTGATCTACTATAATGTAAGTTTGAGAACATTGATTGTGCAGACCTCCACAAGTTCAAATGAGTAGCCAAATGAAAAACAAATAGAGAAATAAATAAAGAAATGCAAATGACCTTCCAGGTAACACTAATGGCCCAGTGGCACATCTGTGACCCATTCGTGGGCTTTAATGAGTCTGGCCGGCGACGTGTGCAGTGTATGAATGAACAAGCGGGACCACTTTAACTAGCCGCCGCCGCCATTAGGGGCCATTATCTTTGTCCAAAGCACAAATGACCTCCAGAGTGTTGCTGCATTTCTTCCTGATTGGATAAATGGCCTTTAGGAAAAGCCACATCCGACTTTTACGCGGGCAACGACCTATTTGGGTTATCTCGCCGTAGCGCTGAACGCAAGAAGAATGAGAAGTAAAGCCCCCGAAGATTTCAACAACTTCTCGCTTGCCAAAAAGTAACATCGTATTTGTAGCCGAGAAGAGCAAATCTTTACGGCTACGCTGACGGTACATTAAAAGACATCAGATGATGATGTCATGGTAAATTCCAAGAATACTTTCACTTTTTTTTTTTTTTTTGCTTACAACTGAGTGGAGACAAAAGTAAAGTGTAATATCATATAACCCGAGCCAACTATAAAAGTAAATCCCTGCACCTGAAATAATTTGAAGTGAAATGAATCTTGGAAGTAAACTGAACCTCAAAACCCCAATGGAGCATTGCGAGGAGTTCTTCTGTGGAGGAAGAACAAGAAGGAATTGTTTGCCATCTTTCATGTTGCTCAGTGACACCAGTATTAAAAGGCTGAACGGTCAAAAATTTCCAAGGTGCTTCCGATTTGAAAATTGACCCCGATAAGTCAGCTTTTTGGCGTATGGCTTTTTTGTAGGTCTACTAATATAGAGGTAAAGATGTGGGACACAAAATCCCAGGGCGCAAGTGACCTTGAAATGGCCAAAATGGCTCACAAATGGGAGCCGTCCTACAGATTTGCGACAATAATGGCTTCTTGAGACTTTTTTGTGGGTCTGCTCACAGTAGACATGGCTACCAAATTCCATGGTGCAAAGCGAAACCAACTTTGGAGGCGGAATTTTCCCCAAAAGATTCTGTGGCAGACATGCCCGCCAAAGTTCGCCAATTTTGAGAATGGGAAAGCCCTCAGACAGGCGACAAAGCAATTTCAAGGGGGCCTTTCACCCTGGCCTGCCTTAAAAGCAATATTTGTGAGTGTTTGCAAGTGGCGCTCCTGCAGTGTGTGGCAAAAATGCTTTTAGAGACGGCGGGTCCCTGATGCGTCTCCAGCGGGAGGTTTGCTCGGGGTCAAGCCTTTACGCCGGTGTTTTGACTGTCAGCCCGGCTGCAATCCTCACGGGCTCGTCTGACACAGAGCAGCCACCCCCTGTTAAAGCCCGACGGCTGTGAAATCATTAGAGCCTCGGCCGGCCCGCCTGCCCGGTGGTCCGCCGGACCGCGGGCACGCATGACGCTCAAGAGCAGAACGTGCTACAAAAGCACAATCGACACTTATCTATATGGCCACGTTTGCTGCATTTCAAACATTCCACGCGTTTGCCTGACCTTTTTTTTCCGTTCTTGATTCTCCCTTCCTATTTATATTTAATTATATACTTTTTGTCTTCTATTTTCTCCCTTTCATAATTTTGCTGCTGTAAATTGGGAATTTCACCATTGTGAGACAAATAAAGGTTTTCTTATCCTCTTAGCTTATAAAGCATTCAATTGTGTCGTAGCAATAATCATTTTGCTTAGTCGCAGAAAATAGCGGACTATTGAGGTGTACATGAGCAAAAGGTTGGTAAATATGAAATACATGAAGGTCCTGGAGGTGCTGAACTTCTTTTCTGATTTTTGTCTGAGCTTTGACAGATTTTTTTTTTTTTTTAGCTAAATGATTCCATATTTTTACTATGGGGATTTAAGTATAACTTAAAAAAAAACAACGGACGGATGTTAAAACTTGAGTTATTTAATTTCAAGTGAAAAAAGAAGTTATTTTGGAGTGAAAAATTGCGGAATCATTTTCAGATTCTTTTTTTTTTTAAATTCTGTTGATTGTGTGTACGTTGGTATTTTTTGTATGGTGGACTTGAGAAGATTCGACAGTTTAAAAGTTATGTCAGTTTTTACTAAACTGACGTACACGCCATGTATAAATAATACACGTTGACATTTTAATTGGTGGAGTGTCAGAATCCTTTTTTTTCTCCAATCCTATCTAACCTAACAAATTTATTTTCTAGATTTATCATGTATTTATTTTTTAATGGAAGTGAACTCCCCAAAAAATTTTACAGATTTTTGAGGCAAAATGCTGCACACTACTTCACTGCAGAGGTGCTCAACCTGCACTAATTTGCCATCTAAATAAGAAAATTAAAGCACCCTTCCCACCACCACAAATAATACATGAATTGAATTCAAGTAAAATTTATGAGATGCTGACCTCAGGTGTATATTTGAAAATAAGTAGGGCAGAAAGAGACACGACCATAAAATTCCTGCTAATAACCATAAATAAAGGAAAAAAACCAAAAGCCGAGAAGTTGCTTACAGAGTGTCACGATGTGTCTTTTCCTTTTCTCCATCTCCTCAGTGTCACCTTCCTGCGGCATTCCAGACGTCGGACTCTTATCTTTATTGGCTGCGGACGGGCAGAATTACAGAGGGCGAGTCCTGCAGGATCAGAGAAATGTCCTTATCAAGGGCCTGCCGTATGAAATATGTACATAGCGATACAAATATACGCCTAAGAAGAGATGATCGGTGATAGCCAGAGTCAAGCGGGCCGGGAGGGGAGGTGAGGTGAGAGCTAACGCGGAGTGGAATGGCCGCCGTAAAAGTAAACGGCGCGCTAAAGCTGGCAGATCAGCAGCAGTTCAAAAAGCGCTAAGTTTCTCTTGAGAACAGCTTGAGAGCAGTCAATCATGTCGCTGTCCAAGAGAAGACATACATGCATGTCCAGATTCGGGGCTTAGTTGTTGTTCTGGATTACATCTGACAAACTTTGGAGATGCTTTTTATTGGACAGCAATGATGTAACCATGGAAGATAATTTATGTACAATCAATGCTAAATTCTTAGCCTTAAAGCATGATTGCAGGTGACATTTTCAAATTATTGTCACAATATCAAGAAAAAATCGCTTAAAAAACGGTCTATGTGATCCAAAAAAGGTTGAATCAAGAAAACTGGACTTTCCTTGTATGCCCCCCCCCCCCCCCCCTCTGAGTATGGGATACGCTCAAAAATGACTTCGCCAATAAGCTGGTTAGCTAACAATTTAACGAATAGTTAGCTTGCAACATTTACGACATGATAATGGCAGCAAAAAGCCCGTTGGAGACACTGCCCCCCCCCCCCAAAAGGTCAATGTTTTCCAACTGAAATGTACGCATTTTGAAGTTGTTCAAGGTTAGATTTCTCAGGTTTTTGCCAATGGCGCAAAATGGAACAGTACACCCAAGAAACAAAATGCATCATCCACAGATTGTCTTCAGACCAGGAAGTAGTCTGCTAACTTTGATCCTTTTGCCATTTTTGCCTCCCTCGATGAAGCTACACAAGTACGATTACCGATTTCTACGTATCGTTGCAGTGGATCGTGTTAAGTTTTGGAACAAAAACCATATTTTTTTTTATCTTTGCCGAAATACGGTCGTGAACTAACTAGCGCAGATTGTATCATTCGTCCATTCATTACTTTTAAATCACACGTTAACGCACATGGAAGTAGGAAAAGGCCCGCTAATTCCCGAAAAACACTTTGAGTCTGCAAACATTTTCAGTTTGCGCGGCACACTATGGCTTTACATCTCTGGATGAGCCCCTTCTTTCGTGGGTGGTTGACTCGCCCGCGACTGTCAAAACGGCGCCACCGCTAGACTCCTCCAACCCGACTCGCCCGTCTTAACTAATACGGCGGCAGCGTTTAGACGGAAACTTGACATAGTTTTATTTTAACTTCTAAAAGGGACACCGCCGCCATGACGTGCCGCCGCTTTTTCCCAGAATGCCGAGCTAGCCGCCGCCGTGTCTAATTAAAGGCGTTGAATTGAATTAGCCTAGCGTGCCGTACTGTAGCGCTGGGGAAACACACTTTGACTCACGGGCCCGATGTTTTGTTTGTTTGGAGATGTTAGAGTTGAAGGCAAGCACTCCGAAGGGGGGGGGGGCGCGCCGTCTATAGAAACGTCGACGCGACGACACAAACAATTATGCCGGGAATTCATAACACGGCCAAGATGGCTGCTCGCGGCCTACGCAGGTCGTTTCCCTTGGCGATGTCGGGGAAACGGGGTCGGGGTCCTTTGGTGTGGTGGCGGGGCGGCCTGCACTCGCCCCCTTCGGCACCTCCGCCGTCTGATATCAAATCCAACAAGAAGATCAAGAGAAGGCGTTTGTGTTTTTCGGCAAAAAAATAAAGTGACGCAATGGGATGGAGAATAAAAGAATGAGAGAAACGATTCGGGGAAAGACGGCGAGATGGTTTTGGGGGTGGAGGTTTATATTTCATGCCTGCGTAGTGGACGTCTTAATCAACAGTGTCAGGTTTGCTTTCTGGAGGCCGCATGGACTTCTTCAGGCTGACAGCCACGGGGATGCAGCTCGCCGGACGAATCCCCCAAAATCTGAAAAAGTGAAACATTCCCGCGGACAATTCAAGAAGCATGCATGTGGAAATGTTGCGTTTGTAGGAAAAATTGTATCAGAAACAGATTTAAATGATCCGTTTCTCATAAAAATTGTAAAATTCACCTTTTTCATACATGCAGTGTCAAAATAATGGCAGAGTGACAAATGTGTTGTTTATTATTAATTTTAAGGAAAAAACCCAAAATATTTCTTTAAGCAATAATTTTTTAAATTTCAAAAACATTTATTTAAAATCTTGATTTTTAAATTAAGCTATTGTTTCTTTATTATGCATTGTTTTTATTTCAGTTTTTAAAATATATATCTTAATGCAATTAATTTGCATGTGAATTTTAAAATATTTTTGTATTTTTCTTGAGTCCTAATACTTTGTATATCCTACGTGACTTATATTTTTACAATATACTATTGATTTATAATGCATCTCGTGTTTTATTTTCTGCATACGTTTATTTTTTTGGTTAAGATTTATATTTTAATATTGTTGTTGAATTGATACTTTTTAAAATATAAGTATTTTTGTTTTTAGAAAAAACAGGATACTACAAATAAAAAGTAGAAACTATGAGCCAAATGAATAGGGCATATTGTAATTAATAAATAAAATAAAGTCGAGAGGCATAGTTTGTATTATTTTCATGGGAAACTTAAGAAACACATCGCTGGCTCAATACTAGTTCTATGAATACAAATATAAGTTACTAATATACATATTAATATTACATAAAAAGCATTACCTTTAAAATAGGCTCTTGGCCATGGTGCCGGTTTACCTAATCAATTGGCCAGCAAAAAGATGAATAAATAAAAAATAAATAAATTAAACCACATCAACGCAAAGCTCAGAGGCTCGACAGGACGTAGTGACAGATGATTATTTAAAAGAAAAGGCAGCAAAGTGGCGCTGTGTAAACACAGTAAGAGCGAGCAGCTTCGATGGAATATATGCAGGAGAAAGAAAAAAAAAAAGAAACACACCCCGCGTGATTTATGGTTGTATTTAGATAAGACGCGGCCGTAAATGGTTTGAAAATAGCGTCAAGGTCACGCGATGTAATGAGATCGTGTTGCTTTTGGGTTTTTACGCCTGCATGGACAGAAGGCGAGCAAGAGCGGGGTGGTGGGGAGAATGGGGGGAAGGAGTGCGAAAGCGCTCACCATTCTCAAAAATCATCGCATATGAACTCACACTGTTAAGATCATGGGAGAGAAAACACACAAAATATATCCATTAAATAAATCTAAACTCACCATTAAATCTTGAAAACGTTTCGAACTATAACTTTGTTTTTAAATGTCTAATAAATTTAAGAGGACAAGTCTCGCCACAAATTATCCTGACAGTAGGTTCTGTGCGCCCCCATTCGTCTAACTGCGGTATTCAGTTGAAGTTCAGGTTTGTTTAATACGAATTAAGCAGCAAATTTCACAATGTTTAATCCACCAGGGGGTGGCCATTTTGTCACTTGTTGTCGCCTGAAAATGACGTCACTGTTACCAACCACGGCAGGTGAGATACACGTAAAGGTCCATATGACCTGGACATTGCGATTTTCTAAGACTACTGCAGACGTGATCATTAGAAAACGTAAATACTGGCAGTGATTAATAGAATATGTAATATGTATCTGTTCCTAATTATTTTCGAGAAATACATCCATCCATTTTCAACACTGCTTATCCTGAACAGGTTCGCGAGGTGGGAAGTGGGGGGTAGTAGGGGGGGGGGGGGGGAGTCTGCTGCAGCCCATCCCAGCTGATTTCGTGCAGAGGACAGACTCCACCCTGAACTGGTCGCCAGTTAGTTGCGGGGCGCACATTCAGACAAACAACCATCCACAACCATACCTTCACCGAGTGGGAACTGATCCCGCAGTGCCCGCACACAGGTCAAGCGAGTGTACCACGACACCATCAATGACTTATTTCGAGATATCCTTAGCATGTTCGGCGTCTTCTGATGAATAGCATATACCTGTTGTAACTGTCATATGCTTGTGCGGGAGTTTTTTGCCTCACTCAAATTATCCTCAAAATGAGGGTAGTTTGAGCGTGGATTTTTTTCTCCCCCTCTCCCTCCCTTGTGGTTTCTTTCTGCCTTCCGGGTTGAGTGAACGCTGGCGCGTTTTGGCTGCCGCTGCTCAACCTGTATTGTTTTGTGTTTTTTGTTATTGTAAAGTGTCCTTGGGTGTCTTGAAAGGCGCTTATAAATAAAATGTATTATTATTATTATTATTATTACTATTCATAATGACATCATATTATTATAGGGCACATTGGTGATTTCAGTAGTGTGTGTCCAGTTCCCAATAAGTAGTTTCCCCTTTGAAAAGGGTTGCTACAAAAAGTCAGATCGTGTGTACATGTTGTGGGGAAACCAATCATTTTATGTTCATCATCAAAACCAGACGGCGATTGCGTCACTGAAGCTTTGCGTTCTGTGGAGCTGCCCTGCCAAACTCCTCCCACTCTCCATCGCATTGGGCGCCCCCGGGACGCGCACTCCTTTATAAACCTGTCCGCCTCGCACCTTCTGCCGGGTCAAATTTCTCCGAACAACCGGTGGAGCCTCACCGTGGAAATTACATCGCAAGAGTGGCGCTTTTGTGGAATTATAAATTTCGTTGCAAGTGATTTTTTTTCTCTCCCTTCTTTAGAATGAGACATGTTGGATAAATAACTAAGCGGTGAATGACTCGTGCAAGTGGTCGAGAAGCGAGACCCCAAGCGAGAGCAGCAGCAGCAGCAGAAGTCGGGCCAGGATGAACTTGATCGGGGGCTACCACCACCACCACCACCACCACCTCATGCCCGAAGCCTTTCCATTCGTGCAGCGCTGCCACCAGGACGCCCCGCCTTACTTCCAGAGCTGGGTGCTCAACCACGGCGAGGTGCCTCCGGACTTCCACATCCAGGCGCCCTACCAAACCGGCGCGGAGCTGACGCCGGGCGCCGCCGCCTCCTCCGTCGCCACCTCGCAGCACGACCACGCCCGCCTGGAGGGCCTGCAGGCAGGCATGGCCAAGCGGCGGGCGTCGGGGCCCAAGAAGGAGCGCCGGCGGACGGAGAGCATCAACACGGCGTTCGCCGAGCTGCGGGAGTGCATCCCCAACGTGCCGGCAGACACCAAACTGTCCAAAATCAAGACGCTGCGCCTGGCCACCAGCTACATCGCCTACCTGATGGACGTGCTGGCCAAGGATGCCGGAGAGACTGAAGGCTTCAAGGCCGAAATTAAGAAATTTGAGAATCGGGATCTGAAAAGGAAAAGGGAGATGGTGAGTGTGGACGTTTTGCGAGGTCCACGCCAAAGGACGCAATCGCACGCTCGTTCCATTCGCTGCTTTCCCCTTTCACTGAGCTTTGCGTTACACTGGCTGATTTTTAAAGAGAATCTGGTCATTGAAATTGCATTACAGAATCGCGTATGTTCAGTTCAGTACACTTGAAAATTGGGGATCTGAAAAGGGTCAATGATTGGAACTTTACACGCGCCACAGAAAGTTAATTTCGTTTGACTTACTGTAAATTAGGAACTTTTTTTTTTTACACAGGCTTGCTTTAAATCGGCTAATTTGGAATCTGAGTCTTTTATGTCTTTTATATTTAAAACGCTGCTTTATTATGATTTAATTTGGGACCAATAAAGAAAATGGTAACTGCCCGTGATGCATGCTTACAGTGAGTAAATTTAACAGTTGCGTTATTCCCCAAATAAATGGTCCACTGCAACCGAAATGAGACCAATTAAATTCATTTTGGTCTTATGTCAATAGGGACCTTGAAACGAAAGTTTGCATTAAATCTATGTTTCTAAGGGGAGTCTGATGTTTAAAACTTACTTTCAAAATCTGTAATTAATAAAAGAAAAGGGAAGAGGCTACATTTGGAAGTTTACGTTCTTTTCAGGGAGTGAAATAGTGACTGAAATCAACTTGATGCTATGCCAATATTTAGTTTTTTAATGGGTGGTTGCTTCAAACTGGCTAGGGTGTCTGGTATATTTTTTTTAAATGCAGTTCAAAATTGGATACTCAAAACAAAATTACTATTTTAAATCCGGGATCTGGAAATGAAAAAGGGGATGCCTTGCACGTTTATAATCGCCAATAATCGAAAATAATAGTAACTTCAAATTGTTTTGGTTTTATGAGTTAAAAAAACATTTTTCTTTCGAACTATTGGATTTGAAAGGCACATTGGTATTGAAAACTCATATCTGTAAAAAAAAACTGCAGCTGGTTCACATGCGCACATTAAATGTGACTTTTTTTTGTCAAACAACTGTGAGGTTTGCTTGAACTGGTTTAACCTTAATGGGAGGCTGCTATATAAAATGCCATCTGAAAACTGAATATTTAAGTAAACCTTTTGAAACTTTGGATCTGAAAAGGGGAGATGATAAGTTTGGAGTTTGCGTTCATAATATCCATGTTAGTCTTAGAGGGCAGATCAACAGTTTACGTTCTGCAAGTACAACATTGCCGCATTTCCAACAGTGAAACGTAGGACGAATTTTGTATATCACCAGAGAAATATTCAGTAAATTCAACACATTTATATACGTTTCAGTAGCCAAACGCACAGTCAACACTACTGAAAAAGATCAATAAATACACGTAAATTTAGTTCACATCACACGGAACGTCACGTGGGGATAAAAATACGTGGCAGTGCACAAAAAAGCACGTCAAGCTAATTCCAAAAAGATTTTAATTTGTATTGCTTATATCACAACATTTTGAGGGTAATACTTGGAAATAATTTTAAATCGCAGTAGAATACACTTTTAAAAAACGGTATGTACTGTGTATGGGATATTTGTGTCTTATTTTGTCACGTCATCACAAACTTTGTTGTTTCTTCTTCTTACGATCATTTTTGTCGCTCGTGCAGAACGAAGGTCCAGCACAGGACTCGTTTGGTCCCGAGAAGAAAGTGAAAGGTCGGACCGGGTGGCCGCAGCAGGTTTGGGCTCTGGAGCTCAACCAATGACCCACGCCCCCCCCCCCCAAAAAAAATAACCCCTCGAGAGACCCCCAAACCACTTGTACGGCCGCACGTGAACGCATCATCGTCATCCGTTTGAAGAAAATGGGACTTTTCATATTCTCTCCTGCTGTTTAATAAGAAATGTGGAGTATTGTGTTTATCCTTCCTTCTTGCTGTGTCCCCAACATCCCACGAAAAAAAAGTTTAAATTATGTGTTGAAAACAAAACCGAGACATTTAAATTATTCTTTCATTTTTATCCCACGTTTTAAAATTGCAACACCTGTACTGTCTTCTTTTTGGTGGCAATTTTATTCGGGGATCTAGTTGATTATTTTAACTGCCTTTTTTTGGCGGGGGGCAACGCTTTTGTTTTGTGTTTGTATTGGCACATTTTATTTCTTGGTCTACTGTTGGTCGGTTTTGTGTGTACGAATGTCGTGTTTGGTAGCCTTAGGTGAAGTCATTTCATTGGATATAACGGAAGAAAAAAATCGAAAGGAAAATACAAAATGACATCATGTATATTTTCCGCCGAGTGTGAAGCCATACTCAAGACAGAAGACGTAAACATTGTGACTTTTTTTGTATGCCTTGTTGTATAATAAGAATCTACCTCAACGTGCTCACTGTCCGCTTGAATAGACGCACTCGAATGTTGTTCACCTTCAACGCAGCTTGACTCACTCGCAAACGACAAGAAAACGTACGATTTCAATTATTTGTGCAAAATGTGGATGGGAATGTACATTATACGTGAAGCTATATAATAAATTGATATTTTATGACTCCCAACATTTTGTGACGTTTCTCATTTTTGCGCAAGATCACGTCGCGTAAGAACGACGTCACTTCAGAAAAATGAACATTGCCGATTCGTGTTATGCTTTCTGAATTTGAGAAGGGATACGAGATTTTAGTAGTTTTCTTCACTGGCATGATTACATGTAGCAAATTTTGAGTTTGGTCAGAATGTCAATTTTTTAAAAATTTATTAAATGCTCTTAAAAGTATGGGGAAAATACAATACAAAAAACGTTAATTGGTGATCAACTCATTGAATCATCTCGAAACATAACACTTGAAAATCAGAGACAAACTCGATTTGGAATCAAACCAAATTACAGTCAAACTTATCCCATTTTACGTTTCCACTTAATAAAAATAGCTGTTTGCAAACAATTGTGTCACCCAGTGGTGTCTTACTGTCACTGCTGGAGTTAATTAAACGAGTCAAGTCACATAAACATAATTTGCTATTCAACCGAAATAAAGTAAAACTACTCACCGCTTTCCAGGAAGCCTGCAAATGAAGGGACAGAAAGTGTTTGGTGAGCAATACTGTCACCTAGTGGTGTGTTTTAGAAACTGCTGGAGTTCATTCGCAAGCGTCATTGAATACATCCTGTTCAACAAAAGTTAAAAGCAAAAGCACTCTGTTCCACATATAGATAGGCCTGTACATTTATTCATTAGCAGGAGCATTAAGCAGCCATATTTAAATACAAGTGTGATTTCTAATACGAAGGTTACAGGTTAATACGGCTGTTGTCGCTTACGTGTGAATAAAGACGGATCGTTATCCCCTACGTGATGCTAACGAAAACTACCAGCAAAAATGAAAACGCGGGGAGTAAAAACAAAAACAATCTCAAATAAAAACCCGTCAACTGTGTACAAGCATCAACGCAGTGAAAAACACAAGTGTTTTTACTGAACGGGACACTCAAGTTTTGTCATTGAGTAACTACCGCCAAAGGAAAGCTAGCCTCAGCTCGCTAATATTTCAAGCAAGCATGAAGCATCGTAGCGCGCGGTGCCGACAGACGCTCTTCAACGGTGGCATAATTTAACCCTCCTGTTAACATTGGCTTCTCAGAAAACGCAATTGTATTCTTAGGTCAATCTGACCCATTACCCAAAATTGTGCTTGGAATCACTACACAAAAATTAAATAAAATATATATTTTTAAAAACAGGACCGACGCATATCAGACTGGTGGCGCCCTCTGCTGACGCTAATGGTCATAGGCAAAGAGCATTTTGTTTCAGTGCTAACAATTAACACTAAAATGTGTGTGTGTTTTTTTTTACCATCCTGTAAAATTAATAGTGATCCTGGGTCAATTTCACCCGTTATCTAAAAATTGTCAGAATTGGGAAAACCCATTCCCCAAACACGTACTGAAGCCAATTCACTTAGAAGTAAAAAAAAAAAAAGACATGAATTTTTACATTGGGTCAATTTGACCTGCAAGATAACAGGAAGGTTAAACAATGGGCCTCATGATTTTAGCATGTCAGCGGTTACAAATATTTTTGGAGAGGGCTTTTAAAACTCCCGTTACATTCATTTCTCATTAACAGAATGGTCAATTTGACCTATTATCCATAAAGTGTCATCAATAAAGGGGGGTAAAAAAATTCTGTACTGTAGCCACTTATTAAGGGGAAAAAAATTATAATAGATCAATTTGACCCCAACATAACAGGAGGGGTTTTAGCCTGTCACTGATAACAATTAGCACAAAGTTTTTCTGTACAGGCATTTCTGCAACCTGCCTGTTAGGTTTGTTTCCAAGGAACATAAAGAATGTTCCTGGGTCAATTCATCCCCTTAACTCAAAACCTGTCAGACATTGAAACCCCCGCGCCCCAAATCCAATAAGGATGGCTTTTCGCTCATAACTCGATATATTATTGATCATCCAATCCTGTTGTACTTGGTCACACACCTAAATCCACCGTATTTAAAATGTATATAAAAATGGGCCCATTGGACCCCGTAAAAAATAACAGGAGGGTTAAACACGGGCCAAGTGCCTTCAGCATGTCAGTGCTAACAATTGCTGTCTGCAGTGTGCATGTTGGTGGAGAAAAGACCACATGCAAAATGTCAGCAGTCCTGTCTGGGCGCTTGAGGTCCAAATCAAGTTTGTTTTTTTCCTTTCTTTTAAGTACATGACGTTGTCTTTCCTGACAAGGTTAAAGGGGACATTCTGTCGGCGGGAGAGTGAGCCTTTTTCCGTCACGGTGGGACACGGTAACAGTTGACACATGTTCGGTCAAAATTGCGTCCTGGTCCGAGAGTCACAACCAATTTGGGTGAACGGAACGATGGCCCATGGATGGCTGCGACTCATAAAAAAGAAAAAAAAAGTCCTCCAGGGATGCACTTGTATTGAGGATCCAGTTTTTGGTTGTTTCACCATGTCCGGTCGTGTTCGTCGCTTGTGGTTTTTTTTTTTGTTTCCCCCGTCCGTGTCTGTGTGTGTTTTTGTTGTTTTGTTTTAGTCGAGTGGTTTGCTGCCGCCGTCGCCCTTCTGGTCCAAGCGGCTCTTGCTGCTTTTCACCATGTAGATAAAGTAGGTCAGCGTTTCCTTCTCGTTCACCGGAATGTTCCTGAAGTGACGGCTCACCGTCTGCAGAGGCACAGGACACAAAGATTCGAGAGTCAGAAACGTGCGCCCTTCACCGGTTAGTTGATAATAATCTGCGGCCGGCTCATCCCGGACGGGGTTGGGTCCATCTCATAGCTTCTTCCAGTTTCCTCCGGCAATTTTTGTTTTTCAACTTGACGCACCTGCGCCGCGGTTGCAGAAAATTCCCCGGTACGCTTTGTCGATACCATCAGTGCAAAAGTGGCTCCTTTTTGCTTTCTAAAGCTTTGGTTTCGTAGGGCCGTGGACGAAAATCTTTCCTTCTGTTCTGAAAACGTTCCCTCAATGGATGTTTATTTAGCTGATTGGCCATTTGTAGGTCAGGATTTTAAGGTGCTGCCCGAGAGGTGTTTCTGACTTGTGCTTGACAGCAAGTGAGCAACCGCCCCGAGCTTAGCGGACAAAGCTTAGCTTGAAGAAAAAAAAAAAAAAAAAAAAAAGACAAATTTAAAAATGTAAAAAAAATAAACAAACACTCAGCGCGGCCGAGCGCTATGGGGGAAACTGGCACAGCTGTGGGCGGTTGTCGGCTGCGGACCGCCGCGTTATTAATGACGTGCGTGGCTCGTTAAAAACGACGTCCAGAGTCTGGGGAAACGTTCAACTTGCCGGCGGGTGCCATTCATCCGCCGTTGGCGCCCGACGCCATGCCGCTCGGCTCGAATACAGGAGGTTTTCATAAGGCGGCTGCCACAAAGTCCACCTGTCGATGCGGCAAATTAGTCGAACAATCTCTCAGTGAGCAATTACGGCCGCGTGGGAGCCGCGGCACCGCGTACGTCAAAGTCGACGAGGACTGCAGTTGACCACGAGCAACGCCTAGAACGAGGACAACGTGGCATCGGGTCCGAGTCTGCCCTGAAAAGCCAATTTCACATCGTAGTAGGCACCAGGAAAGTCCACGTTGTACGACGGTGTTTTCAATTTTGGCATACACGGACGACAACCGCAGTGCACGAGTGAGGCAAAACTGTTTTTGTTCTATTACACGACAACTGAAATCCCGGGTATCCTTGGGCCATTAAAAGCAGTCGAGTTTGGACAACAAAGCTCACGAGGTCGAGCAAATTTATCGCTGTCCGCTCGTCGTTTCAAATACGCATCATTCACACGTATTTGCGGTCGCCTAATGGCATTCCGGCGGATTTGCGGTTGTGATTTGTGCGATCACCTCGGCCAGCTGGGCCTTGTTGAGGCCTGGCCTGGTCTGCAGCTTGTAGTGTCGCTTGTAGCGCCGCAACGTGTTCACCTGCAGCTGGAACAGGTCCACCTGCGAAGACGCGACACAGGGTCAGTCGGAGCGCCAGAGTACCGTGTGCTGGATTGGAATCATCTCATCGCAACAACACCAATCGAGCCCTCACAGACAGTCGGAACTCACCTAAAGATTACTGAGCTTCAACACGACTATCAACACGCCGACCGACGTGAAATCCATCAACCGTATTAGTCACAAGTTCTTTTCTTGAGCACAGTATACAAGATTCTACGGCTAATGTGGCGACACGGATCAGGTTTTAACATTCCAAACGGTATGGCGACGAACTGAACTCTCACACTTTTGTGCGGAAAGGAGCTCAAGGGAACGCTTTACCTCCGGCACCTCCACGTCGTGATCCGGGGACTCGCCGCCGTCGTCGCTCGTCTTCCTCTTCCTCTTGTTGCGCACGCTCTGGATGAAATTCTTGTGGAAGTCACAGATGTACAAGTGGCGCACCTACACGCATACACACACACACACGCACAAAAGTGGAAGGGAAAACTCTGTTCAAGTGTAGTTCGTGGCACAACATTCCCGAGCAGCTGTGTAACAGGAACTTTCCCTGCTGACAAATCTGCACACTAAGCCCAGTGGATATCTGGAGTGTATCAAGGCTTTAAAAAAAAAAAGAAATCACAGCCACATGTGCATGCGTTTTGTTGTGGATTTAGCTATCAAGCTCACCGAGTGCTTCACAGAAGCATGCGAGCTTGCCATTAGGCCACAAGTGCCGACTGCCCGCCGGAATGTTCTTTTCAATCTGTCCTCCCGCGACCTTGGTGAATGGACTGTAGGTCATACCTTTGACATGGCTCGCCGCGTGTGATGGAGGACATGTGAACATTTGGCGGGTCTGGAAAGCATCGATCGTGCGGTTCTAAAGTCTTGCATAGGACACCGAATGTTTTGTTACATCTTGCCGAGGCCAAGCCCCATCGACGAGGAAGCACTGTTGATGCTCGAGTGCATTTTGGTCTATGGGGGGGAGGGGGGTGCATGAAAAAGCAAAGCGCCTGATTTCTAGGTCAATTTTGAAGGCTCTGCAGGCTCCAAAAATGTGTTCCCATTCTCTTTTCTAAAATAACCAACTTGTGCACACAGTCAATGACCCTGTGCAAACGAACAGTCTTTGTGGCAACATCGTTTTACATTTATTAAAACAAAGGCGCTTAAAAGCCTCTAAAATGTTCACACAATTATTCATATTCAAGTTGCAAAACACTTTCACCAAGTCATCAACCAACCACAAATGACCGTGTACAATAATTTGTAGCTAAAAAAAAAGAAGCATTTTCGGGTTTCAAGCAGATTTTGTCTATGATCTTATGCGTTTTAAAAACAGCTTTTGTGTAAAAGCTTCCGATATGTTCACACTTCTCTATATTTGAGTGGCAAAACACTGTCACCGCGTAACCACAAACCAGACACGACTCGGGTTGTATCCAGTTTGAGTGAAAAACAAACGTGGAACGTGGAAACGTCAATCGAGTCTACGCTTGCCTATTTGGGCTGCAAAAACATGGCATGCCAGAGGTTAGTGGCGGTCAAGCTCAACATCTTGACAATGTAGGACGCTTTTTAAATAATAGGCCAGCGTTATTCGCACAAAATGTCTTCGCCGGAGAGTTGGACTAAGTCGACTCGGAAGCGCTAAAGCAGCTAACTTTAGCACAGTTCTCTAAACTCGCTCGTTGATACGTCGCAGAATGCGACAAACCAAAAACCTTTTGGACACAAACAAAGCCCAAGTGAGCTCACTTGACTCAAAAAAGTAAGCGAAGACCGTGAAAACAAAACACATTTTTGCGCATCCGATTGGAGGTATCTTAGCGTTAGCTGTCAATCAGCCGGCTAACATGTTGTCTCGCGGAGCCCACACGGGGAAAAGTCGTCGTGTTTTATTTTCCGCCTCTCTCTCTCTCCCTCGCTTTTGCACTCTTACTCACGCTCTTGTCGATGTCCAACTTGAGTTTCTTCTGCGAAATGCTCTTCTGGATCCGCTTGCTGAAGGAGGCGTTGCCGGCCGATCGGCCGCAGCGCTCGCCGTCCTCGATCAGGCAGCAGCTCTGGCCGTAGAGGGGTGGCGCGGGCGGCCCGTCGTGGCTGTCCTCCTCGGTACTGAAGCCATTCATCCTGGAGGGGGCCACTCCTTGCGGAATTCGCCAACAAAACAATGTAACACACACCACAAAATCCCTTCCGAGAGCCCAAGTCCGTTGAGATAACGAGCGGGTTGGGCTTGCGCTGCCCCCCTCAAGTGTGTCGTATTTAAAGGCAAAATCCTCCAAAGAGAGTCGAAAACATGCTCCCGTCTGTCGCCATTCGACCAACCCAACCGCGGCTAGCTAACGTGTGCTAGCTACGGCTAGTTAGCACAAGCGCAAGGTGGACTGGATATTCCGAAGAGAGCCCACGTTTGCCGTATGACAGCAGGCTCGAACGACTGCGGCGCGGCTTAAGATGAAACTCGACGGGCGCAACAACTTTTTTCGCGGTTTAAAACAAATCTGGCGACGAATTCACAACAATCGCGTTCTACAATGGACGTGCTGAAGTGTATGTAACGGAAGTTTCCCTCCTTCGCCAAGATTGGTCAGTTTGTAGATGAAGGTGGGTTTTGCGAGGAAACGCCGCAATGTGATTGGCTGTGACCAACGCCGGTCTTGTCTTGACACCTCCCTGTGCATGACTCCGGTGTTTTCCAACACAAGTTTGTCGTGGCGGTTAACGCCAGGGACATTTAACGATGCATTTGGCCCATTGTCGACAGGTTATAATCACAAAACATTCGGTTAATCCTTTAGGTATCCGGAACGGGTCACGAACAATGAAATTACGATTGGGAAACAATCCCAACAACCTGTTAACGTGACGTTAACTCTGCGAAACCAATCACTCTGATTAAACTCTCATTTATGATTCTACTTCCTACGTGTTCTGAAATAATTGCGTGCATTTATTATCATTAAGTATTCAAAGATATTCATTGCAAGACGCATGCTCCTGACATCGCTATGGTGTGACTCCATCAATGACTTTACAGGGGGCAGCAGAGTCTATTAAATGAAACAAGGGGCGCTTCGGTTGTCCAAAAAGGGGTTTAAGCCACTTTTGAAGAGCCTGCTTTGATGCATTCACTTTATTTAATGTTTACCCCCCCCCCCCCCCCAAAAAAACACCACCACCCACTTGAAAGTAAAGTAAAATACTGGGGTTAAACATCAAGGTTTTTTTTTGTAGTCAGTTTTAAAACCCTGCTTATTTGAAAAGCCGTCTTTATTATAATACTTAAGGATGCTGTTTGCTTACCATTTGTCAGTTTTTTGTGTACCATCTCATGCTCAGACGATGTGGAAGGTTCATGCAGAGGACCCCATTAAAAAAGTGGCAGAGCAGAAAAGCAAATTGGATAATTGTGTTGATGAGGCCAATAAAGGCTTTAATGGAGCTTTAAGATGAGACCTTCGGAGAGAAATGCTGGGAGGATGGATTGACACTAGATGGTAAACATTTGCAGAGTTTTCTAGGGGGGTGTAATATTGTGTTCCGCTGTGTTATTGTTATTTTATGTGTTGTGTTGTATACAGTTACAGATACAGCTGTTAAGAAAGCACTACATATAAATAAGATGTATTGTGGAAATGCTGCAAAAAAGGTAATAACTTAGGAAAAGTCAACATTTGGGACCATAGGATAATAATTAACGCGCCACACATTTTCAATGGGAAACCGGTCTGGACTGCAGGCAGCCCAGTCAGTTTATGATGCAGTGCCGCCTGAGGGATCGAAGGTCACGGATGGATGAAAATAAGAACAAGCGCACGACACCCTGAAATTGATTTCTCTGAGGAACTTAACGTCTTTTCGTTTAACAACCACAACACCAGATGGCAGTGGTGTTTTTGATGTGTGGATGTGACACCTGACCCAGTTTATACCTTTATTCTAAAAGGTATAATGTGTCAAGACTCCTCAAAGCCACCAGAAAGCCTTGGGGTTGAAAAGAAAAGTCATGGAATCATTTTCTCTTCTTTGCTGCTCTTTCGATAAACAGAAAGGGTTGAATGAGGGTTCATCTTATGCTCACCCTTAAATCTTGGGCTGACGTTCATGCGGAAGCGCCGGGAAATAACGGCAGTCAAAGCAGCCAGAGGGAATAAATATTTAGTTAAATGGGGAATTTATGAAGCGCTTAAATCAGTGACATAACAAGGCGGACTTCCTGCCGCTGGATTCGATCCGTATTTCTGCAGGATGTTTTGAATATCCTTTTCATAGCACCCATTCTGTGGGGGTTTTTTTTGCCTTCCTTGTCCGGGTGAGAGCAACGTGGACCTTGAAATGCGCATTTCTACATTTGCTTACTATGCTGATTTCCATTTTTATTTTTATTTTTTGATGACGGTGACAATAAAATTCTTTCCCGTTTTATTCTATTAAATCCGCGATCCCGTCCCGGGAGCAATAAGTTGTCCCATTCCAAGCGGCCTGCAGCAAACATCAAGCACGGGAGTCCCCTGAGGCCCAAGGATGCATTTTATTACCATCTGGTGGTCAAACGAGAGCACTGCGACACGAATCAAGAATCAATCAGCTTTATGGTTGGGCAATCCTGCCTGGTGTTTATGAGAATGTATCTGCGTCGCTATTAGTTGGACAGGCGTGACAATGTACTCGGAGCATCACGTAAAGCGCACAGTGCCTCAAATGACGGTCATAAAAAAGACGCCAAATACATAACGCGATGGGTATAAAGATGAATTGCAACATTTAGTCCTGCGGCGGTGCAAGTGTGAAAACAAAAGCGTCACGTGCGAGGTAAAGCGCCGGCAGGTTAATCGTCCATCACATGAATGGTGTCTTTGTTGTTTACAGTTGGGGGGGGGGGGGGGGGGGTTGCGACAAGGGCTTGTTTCGCCTTCCCCATTGGCCAATGCCCTTCGCTCGGAAAGCTAAACGAGCGATTGATTTTGGCCACTCTGCGATAGCAGTTTGTCATTGGTGATCAATGACCCAACATGAGCTTGGACACGCTTACGTCTTTTCAAGTCCGCCAGCCCTCCCGTCATTGTAATTAATCGCGCCAAATGGAACGGAAACACCCGTCCAAGGCTTAGCGTGTCCGTCTTGGACAATGGAGAGTAATGAAATGTCCACTGGTCCAGAAGGAAGTCCAAAGTCGCCTTTCAGCGCTTCGTCCTTCGGTCCTCACGAAAGCATATCAATCAGACCTGAAGAACGCAAATTGCTTCAGTGCTGCTTTCAAGGAAACTGGGAAATGGGAACCATCACTGCGCTAGCCCAAGTGCTATTTTACATTAGCCGCTGTCGAGAATGTTTTGGTCATATCGTAACTATTTTATTTGATTTTTTTTAAGAGTCACCAATGACTGTACAATGTTTGACACATGAAACTAATATAATTAATTTCTTTAGCAAGGCCAATGACGAGAATAATTTTGCATTGATCACATGCTATTGATATTTTTTTGCGTGTGTGTGTGTGTATGTGTGTGGCCAACAACAAAAAAAGTTTGCAATTGAATGCCACCATTCTTTTAGTCGGCCATGGTTTTTTTTGTGTGTGTGTGTGTTGACCTTCCGCTCCTTGAAAGAAGACGCGTGGCATGTCCCAGTTTTCTCGCCCGCACTTCCACATCCGCCTCTCCCTCTTAATCCTGCCACCTAACCTGTGGACCGAAAAAGGCAACCGTAAAAACGCCAGTCCCCGTTAGCGGATTCATCCGTGTGAAATATGTGGCGGGGCCAGCGACGGGGCTCATCAATCTGCAGCCGTAACCTCCAGAAAGTAACATCTGCAGCTTGGCGGCGTCACAAATAGCCTTCTGTCCACTTTCTCCTGATCGATTTTCCTACCCGGCCGCCGCAGGGTCGTCCTTCCCGGCCGACACTCGGCCTATTGGTCATGGAAGATGTTGATTGGGCCGGCTTGACCATGAAGGTGATGACACGCTGGAGCGCACCCAGGTGGATAGCGCGAGTCCTGACTGGAAGTAGTAGGCAGAACAGATTTGCTCGGGGGGCACATTTGGGGGTAGAGTGTGAAGAATTGGAAGTAAAAAAAAAAAACAGTAGAAGTTTCTCAGTAGTAGTCATTGTCAAGATGATACTGTAAATTAATTTCAGGGTTCCAGGTTCTGGGTAGTGGGAAATTATGGACACGATTATTTTTGGGCCGGGGTGAAACGCTTCAAAGTACCGGGCACAAAAGTAACCCAAATTGGGTGAAATGGCGAACCCGTTTTTTCTAAAGAGAAGCAGCAACAAAATGTTCAAAGAATGCAAGGTGAGATAGCCTTGAACGTACAGAACAGAAACATTGCGACCAGATTCAGCTGTTGAAGCCATCTGCTGATGATGAGTGAGAAATATGGTGGCCATGCAGGGTCAAAAAAAAAAAAAAACCCTCAATCCTGGCGAGCGGTGCGGCGCAAGTGCCACATTGTGGAGCATTAGCATATGCAAGTCTCAGAGGACACCTGAGGAGTCAGGTCACCGCTCCGCCGACCTCGGCTGTCGTTTCCCGACATTATCACCGGGGATCCCCGTTAGCCTTCCTCCCGCCTCGCCTTCGACACCTGCCGCGCGACCTGCGAGCGCCACGTTTGAATTTAAACAGGACGCCAAAGGCCCGTCTTTGCCGGTCCCCAGTGGCTCTGACCCAGAGAACATTTGAAGGTCTTTTTTCTTCTTTTGACTAATAGCGGCTAATGAAACGTTGCGCCCCCTCCCTTCGCTGCCTTCATTTCTAATTCTGTAATCCGTTTCCCTTTATTCCCGTCCCCTTGTCTTTGCGGCTTGCTCGGAGGGCATCCGCGCAAGGCAATTATCTCGCAGGCCTCGTCTGTCCGTCGCACACGCTCAGCTCATCGCGGGATGACGGCGGGCCAACGCCGAGACTCGATGTGACACACTCAACGGCTTCCCGTCACAGAGTAACAAGACGGACTGGAGCGACGTAACGTTAGGCGACATATCGTGTGAAGCGACTTGTTTCGCGACGTTCCGTGACGCTACTCGACGCAGTTCCGCGACTTTGCGTTACGATACATCAAGTTCTACTCCACTGCCTCGCATTACAATGCGTTATGGATCATTACATTGTGCTTCCGTTAACGTGGCGCGACAGACGGCAACTTGGTGTTTCGTGACATTTTTTGACAGCTTCTCTATTACAAATTTTGCACATAGATTTCGCTATCACAGTCCGATCGACCGCTTGACTTTTGATGTTATGCTAAGCTGTGTTATATTACACACACACAAATGATCTGATGCAGATAAGCTACGTCATGCTCATTTTCTTTACCTTCCACTACGTTAAGCTCGGTTCCACGGCATGACTTATGCCGACCGTGTGTGTGTGTGTGGGGGGGGGGGGGGGGCTTAAACCAAATGAAAACAACACCATACAAATCTTTGTGACAAAATTTGCGCATGGAAGTAGCCACTCGCTAGTGGTTACGATGATATCCTGGCATCCCCCCCCCCCCCTCACCCCTCCCCAGAGGGAAATTTTTCAGAAGAAATCGTATAATCATGTCAGCAGTACCGTCGGTGGTGTTGAGAGCAAAGTTACATTATTTCATGCAAATTGTATGAGGGAAACTGATCAAAAGACGACGAGATTGGGTTACCGGAGCGAGGGGACGGCAAATGCGCAAGCGGAGAGAAGTCCCTGCCGGCAGGGACGCCAATGCAGGAGGGAAATAATTGTTTGTGACGTTGTCCAAATCGTTTACATCTGCTGTCTGTCTGCGGGTTGCCACAGCGTACCTGTTTGTTTGGGGTTTTTTTTCCTTTTTTTGGGTCCCACCAAGAATTGCCATTCCACTTTTTTGCCCCATTGGAAGTAAACTGAATTGATCATCAGAAAACCTTGTTGAAGACGATGTTGGAAGCAACATTTTATTGGACATTGCCGTCAAGAATGGGATGTCATCAGAATAAAGCGATTGGATGCATTTGAGTACCTAACCTTCATGCTCCGTAACGTCACGCCACATCACGTTAGATTGTGCTACGTTACTTTAGCCCGCTGCGTAACATTACGCTCCGTTAGTTGGTCTTCACTGGAAGCTTTCTGCGCTTGTATCACAAAAACACAGACAAAATAATAATAATAATAATAAAACGCCCTAAAGAAAAATTTCGTAAACAATCCAGCCTGCGTTGGTGCTCGTGGTTGTTCCTTCCCGGGGTTCATCTCAAGCTGCTTTGCTATCTGCTGTGCTGCAGTGAGGCTGCAAAGGCCCCGAGCAGATCCTGAATTATTTTTTTTTATTGCTGCCTCGGTAACTATTTACTCTGTGAGCTCTTCTCCGTATTTTTCCTAGTGTGCGGGTGAGTGCGTATCCGGTAGCGGCTGGATGAAATAAATCCCCAAAGGGTGAAAGCGACCGGCATGGAGAGGGGAATAAGACCTTCGCTGGAAATCCGTTTGTCGCCAACCCCATTATGGCCCCCCCCCCCCTTTTTTTTTAATGACATTTCACAGCACGCTGATTTAACACGGCGGCGGCCGGCAGGAGACTGAGAGGATTGCAAATGGGCCTCACGGGAAGCTCGCGCGCAGCGTTTGCTTCTTTGTCTCACCGCTCTACACCTTAATCCTCAGATGAAACACGACGTTAATGCTTGCAGTTATTACTTTTTTTTTTTTTTTTTTTTTACAGCTTCTTTTCTTTTAAGATGTGTTGGCGGAATTTGGATTTCAAGCAGACATCGCTTGATGGTCTGTGTTGCGTGACGTTCAGTCGCATCGCGGTACATCGTGTTGCGTGGAGCCTCGTTACGGGACTTTGCAACTACGATAAGTTGGTGCCACCTAAAGCATGTTTTGCTTTGCGACAACGTTCTATCTCGCTATGTGTTGCAGTACATGATGCTGCATCGTTATGTTTTGTTACGTTGTCCGTGTCGTGTTACATGACGTTCTTTTGTTATGTTGCAATATTCATTTTGTGCACAAAAATGTGTTTTATTGTTTTTGTTCCTGATTGTAAAGTGTCCTTGGGTGTCTTGAAAGGCGCTTATAAATAAAATGTATTATTATTATTATAAAAAAAAAACAACATTTTTCCAGTTCGAAGGATTTGGTTAACGCACGTATAAACCTGTGGGGTCATGACCTCCAATCAGGTTAATAAGCACTGATATGTTATCACGTTGCACGAGGCCACACGACGCCATTTGGCTTTGCTTTACTTTCACGAAAAGTTATGTTATGCAACAGTACATTAAGTAACGCAAATTGAAAGAACAAGACGTTTTCACTTGGGACTGAACAACTTTTTTTTCAAAGACGAGTCCACGTCGCAGGTCGATTTTGTCGTTGATATTTTTGCCAGTACTTTTCGCTACTATGTTTCAGTTTTCTCGTTTTCATTTAATTCAGGGGTGTCAAACTAATTTTTGTCGCGGGCCAAATTGTAGTTACGGTTTGACTTGGAAGTCCGTTATGAATTTTGGGAAACCATTATACATGTTGAATCACCTCCGCAGATTACATACGCAGCGCACAACAAATGGATGGATGACTAGTTTTAAAATCAGAAGTCAAGAATAATGACTCTTATTGTGGATTACATATGACAATTTGACATTTTGGTTCAGACTTTAGCAAGCATCATGGAACTTGACATGCTTGATTTGCTTTCGCGGGCCACATAAAATGATGTGGCGGGCCAGATCTGGCCCCAAGGCCTTGACTTTGACACCAGTGATTTAATTGAACACTTGAGTCTTGTAAGCGTAGCAGAGGTTAGCGCACCGTCGTCCGCTGCGCTGCAAGGCGAAATATGACACAAAACCGAGTTGACACTTGAATGCAAACGTTGTGTTATGACACCGCGCACTTTGTCTAAAACAATCACGGTGGACCAATACAGTTGTCCTTGCGCCTAATGCCACCAGATGGACCTCTCGGTAAAACCGCAATTGGATTAGAGCGAGCGCTTTGAGCGATTGTGAGAGGAGGAAAAAAAAAAAAAAAGAAGAAACCGTCGTCTTCGCCGGCGCCCAGTCCGGATAACCGATAGCTTGTTGAATAATTCATCCGCGAGCACAAAAACATAAGCTAATATGTTTTTCTAAGTATGATGGATGGCGTTTTGTCCAAACGAGCGGAACATGAGGCGGAATGCTCGCGATGCCGGCGCTGAGGGAGGAGGAGGAACATTCCGGTTAGCCGGCTTCAACCCGATCGATAGTGACAAGTTTGAGTTCAAAATGAAGATCTCATTTATTTCAAGAGTGCAGAAGGAATGCTTATGTATCTCAAAAGTACTTGCGGTAGTGTGGTTAGAAGGGCCGTCGCCTAATTGCTCCGTGCGGCACCCACTCCAATAAATAAACCTTCCACATAAATAAACGCCTCGGCCAAAAAGTGTCGCCTCAAAACAAACGACGCTACAAAATAAACACCTGGAACTTGTCGCAGCTCAGGAGATGAACTCGGAGTACGCGAAAACATCCCATCATGCATGAAAAAATATCTTGTCCTTTTTCGACGGTTAGTTTCTTTTCACCTTTTTTGTTTTGTTTTGTTTTTTTAAAATTTGAAATCCCAAACCTGTCTCAATGAAAACCCAAATGTTCAACCCTAATTCAGCCTGGAACTCAAAGACATTGAAACCCAACCCCGGCTTAAAATAAACCCAAAACACTAATGTTAAGCTCAGCGCTACTGTGCGCTGCATTGATGCTATGCTCCATAGCGCCATGCTAGGCTACGAGATTTTGCTACATGACGTGACGTGACGCTGCGTTCGGTCATGCTACGTAACAGTTCGCGACAATGTGTTATGCTACATAGCATTAGCCAAATGATGTTACGTCACGTAATATTGCTCGACATCATGTTACTCATGATAAAGTGACGCTATAATCGCTGCTAATAAAAACAGGCAACATTAAACTGCGCTCCATAACACGATGCTACATATCTTTACATGACAAGAGTTGTTGAACATAAGGTTGTGCTAGCTAACGTTGACATTCATAATGCTATGCTACATTATTATGTACAAAACATTGTGCGACATTACATTCGGCGACACAACTGAGCGCGGCACAATATTCTGTTTGGAACGTCACGCTAGATGATGTTGCCGTGCATATTGACACACTACGTTGCGTTGTTCTAGCAAAGTATATGCTCCATAACACTACACGAAATAACTGTTTTATATATCGCGTTGCTCTACTTTTCGTTTCGCTATTAAATTCCGTCGTGCATAATGTCGCAATAAACATTTTTGCTCCTACTGCCGCTGTGTACGGTTACCCCTCGGAACGACTTTTGTGGCACAAAACGGCTTCATTTGTCAGAAGGCGCGCTGAATGATTCATTGCACGACGACTACGTCTTGTCTGTACGACTCCACTGATGACGACGAACCCGACGCGGAGGTCGCGCTCGTTAGGGCACCGGGCAGACGCGCGCTGCCTCATTAAGTCGCAGACGATGTGTAACGTAAAAGGAAAAAAAAAAAAATCGGAAGTTGTGATGTATATTTGATGCTGTGTGGGGCTTTGCTTCGCACGCACTCGCTACCTCGCCAAGACGCCATGAAACATTCAACGGTCCATTTGCATATCAAGCGACGTTCCTGCCGAGCTAAATTTGGGGCGGAGGAATTACTCGTTCGTTTCACCGAATCGGCGTACACACGCTTAACACACAGGAGGCAGGATATCTATTTTTGTATCCCCCCGCATACGTTTGCGCCCCTCCCAGGCTGACGACCATCCTTTTTTGTTTTCGTATTCCACCTCAGAGACCTGCGATAAATTGTCGACATGTAAATCTCTCGTGTGTGAAATTGTCTGCGCTTTAAGGAAGACGTCGGCGTCAGTGTCGTTTCTGCTGACAGCTGGCGGAGAGTGACAACAGAACGTTTCTTTTCTTTTTTTTTTTTTTTTAAACAGCTGTCACATCTCGCCGGAAATATATATCGACGCCGTATTGTCGTGATGATGTCAGTCACGGCTAAGTGGCAGCGCTTTGCGTCCACTTTATCCGAAGGGCATAGAAAAATGTCACCAATGGAAAAGCGGCGCTAATAAATGCAACTCTGAGTGTCACGCATCAGCAGAAAGACAGATGAGATGACTTCAAATCTAAAGCTGTCCAGCTTCTTTCTTATCAAAATGTCCTGATACGGACGCGTCCACCTTCTCTGGACCAGCGTTTTTTTTTGTTGTTGAAGAAAATATAATAAAGTGTAATTGCACATCCACTCCAGCAGTTGGCAATGGCGCCCTCATTGCCAGAGAGTGCGCAGGAAGTATTCGCTCTATGATGTTTTATAGACTTCAGTGTTTTGTACATTGTGCTCCAGAGTTAATGTTGTTGAACTGAATTTGAATTTGCGATTATTTATTGACATTATTTCATTTTAATTTTCTGAATGCAATGGTGCAATAAGTTGGTCATAAATGTTTACAGTTTAAACAGAAGATTCCCCCCATGCGAATTGATGCACTTAAAATCTTTGCTCTTACAGACTAAAAAAAAATGTTAATAGAGTTATTCTTTGCTGTAAGTGGAACTATATTTTCTCTCCTTTCTTTCATCTTAATAAAGATACAATGTAATGCAGAGGTGTACTGATAACAATTTGAGAGAGAAATATTTATCGTGGTGGCAGAGAGTGGGAGGGGGGCGTGAATTGTTTTCTTCTTATTGGGGGGGGGGGCGGGGCGTAGCAGAAAATAATTGAGAAGCACTGTCGTAGAGGGATGTTGATTTTTTCCCCCTATATCCTCGCTTATGAGGACATTTTCTACGAAAGTCATTTTGTCCACGTCTTGACTAGGGAGGGAAAAAAAAGAAAAGAGGACAAAAATAAATCAGCGCTGACAGAAGAGTCCTGCTGTAGCCATCAATTCGTGAGCTCTGGATGTAAGCATCTGGCTGACCACAACAGCAAGCTTTGGCGGGCCTTGAGGGGCCACAAACACATTTGGTGTGCATGGGGGTGGGGGGGGGGGGCAAACACCGCTTGACAGAACATCTTTACAGTAGCTGAACTTGAGGGCAAAATTTTGTGGGCGACCACTGCGACGGACGGCACCTTACACGCTGACATGCCATCAGCTCTCCTGTACTGGCTCGATCCTTGAAGAGAAAAGACGGATTTTGGATTCTCACCTTGTGCTCGATGTCATCCGCAATCGACAGGGGTTCCTGAAATGATGGTGGATAATCGATTAGCTGAAACTCTCACATGGTATATTAATGAAAAGGAAGACATAATTGACTGCTTCAACGCCTGCTTTGTCAAGCGCTGTGCGCCGGATGTCCATCCACAATCAGGAGGGTTCTTATTTTGTTGCGGGACAATCAAATAATCTAAAATGTGAGTTGAAAATCCTGTGGTATATTAATGAAAAGGAACAAAATTCGACTGGTTTGATCCGAGCTTCCTTAGCCACTGTGCCAGATGTCGTCCACAATCACAAAGTTTTTGCTGTAATATCGGACAGATGATTTTGTTGAAAATCTCACGTGGTATGTTCATGAAAAGGAAGATGGACTGGATTGATTTGATCCTAACTTCCTCAATCCTGAAAAAAATGACTCGTTCAAACTCTCATGTGGTCTATTAATAAAAATAAACACCTCATTGACTTTTTGTGGTTTTGAAAACAGCATTTTGTGCCAGCTGAATCCTTGAGGAGGAAAGGAGTATTTTGCGTGGAAATGAGTGCTGTGGCGCGCGCTAATGGAAAGTCGCGGTCAGCGGCAGCTCGGGGCCCCGGCGGCCGCCGAGGCAGACAAAGCGGGCGGGAATGTCGATTCCGCGCATTAGCACCAGCCTGGCTCATTATGGAGGCGTTTAATGACTGCTTTCAGTGTCGACAGGAGCGGCCACTCCAGGAAGCGGGCTTTTGTGGGCTCGCTAGGCTGAGGTGAATCCCGTCCTCCGCAAAAAGCCATCGTCGCTGTTTTAGAGAAGGCCCCAAAAAAATAGCCAAATTGCAACTAACAACAACCCCCCGCCGAAAAAAAAAATCCTTAAAAAAGTCAATTTGATTTGTTAAACACTTTAAAGAGTCAGATGATGTGTTGGCACACGACCACGTCTTGTGGAAATTGCTTTTGTGCCAATTTTGTACATAACAGTTAGTTATTTACAGTTTGTAAAAGCCATTGCAATATGAATTCATTTGGTCTCTTCTCTTTTTAATTTAATGTACTGTTTTTTGTTTTTTACTGCATGAGTACATTGATTTCATTTATTTTTTTTGATTGAATGAAATTGTCTTTATGTTGTAAGACAAGCTGCAAATCTTGCCTGGTATAAGAATGAAAAGGAAAACAGACCTGAGTGATAGGACAATAAACCCCGATATTTAAAACGGGAAACTTTCCATGACGGGATTTAAATTTAGAAGGAGAGGGGGCTGTGGCCCTGTGCCCCCCCCCCCTCTCGATGGACACCACTGACATCCCACAATAACTTAACACAACTTTAAATGGGCATATGAAAATGTTTGCTCTAACGGAAAGCGAGCAACACGACCTACGAGAGGCTATCATTAGCGTAACCGCAATATAAACAACATAGGAAACATCTTTCGATGGGTAACTCGCATCATAAAAAAACAAGGAAACAATCAAACAGCATAAATACCTTGTCCCCATTCCAGCCAGGAGCTTGCATCAATTTAAAATTCGTGACATCGAACAGCAACGATGTTCAATCGACGACGTGTTAAATCGCCGCCTTTTTTTCTTGAAGTCAAGAGGTCGCTTGCGGATCAGATGACCGGAAAAGCACCAAAATAAAAGCAGGAAATATACAATACAATACAATACAATACATCCTGATTTCTATAGCGTTTTCACAACAGTTGCAGCTGTAATAAAAATAAAGCATGGCAAGAACAGGATTTTAATAGTAGAATACAAAAACAATTTGTTTTTATTATTTAAATCTATATATATTTTTTAAAAAGTGTTTTTAGACAGTACAATGCAGAACCTTTTCGTTATTTTTCAATTAATAGCAATTCCGTTCATGTCAATTCCTCCTCCCACAAATGTAAACTAATTCCCCTGTAAAGTTTCCACCTACAAAAATTTCGCAGGCCTACTTGTGAGCGCACGCACGTGGACGAGGCTTGTCCCAGGCGAGGGTCTGGAGGTCTGAGCGATGGCAACCAGATGGGCCCCGGCTCAAAGCGTCCTTTCGTGAGGGTCACTCCGAGAACACCTCTGCTGCTTTTTCCGCCTCATTAGGAAGCCAGCTCGCCCTCCCGCGATGGCCGACCTTTGCAGGGTCGCAGGTGAGCGCGAGCTTACCTTGACTGACTTTTGTCGAGAGATACTGCTCGTCTGTCAGTCGTAAGGCACGTGTGGACAAATTCGCCAATTCCTGATCTGGACGGAGCTGTGAATTCCCTGCGAGTTAATGGCAACCAGTCCAGGTTGCGATAAAAGCAGTCATGTTCCATGAGCTCATTGATGCTAGCTGAACAGGACACCCTCATACCTCCCGTCATCCGTTGTTGACTTTATAGATCCTCCCGCTCTTCCCTATTAGCCTCAGAGGATCGCGAGAAGTTTCCTCGGCTGAGCGCGCCCGAACGGCATCCGCGCAAATGTGAAAAGGACAAATTAGCCGCGGAAAGCTCAGTGGAAACGTGTCACTTCGGGAAGGAAAACGTAGCCTTGCGGCTAATTGGGCTCGTCGATGAAACGGCGGTGGAAAAGGAGCCACGCTAACGGCTAATTTCGGATGTGAGATCATGGCCTTTTGTGACTCGAAGCCACTCTTGACTTCATGCTTGGCCTGAAGAAATCTTTTCATTTTATTCAGGCATCACATATAGCAACATCGACCTACCCACCAACAGCCTACTTAGAAAGCGTGTGTTTGTGTCTGTGATAAAACAAGACAAACCAAGTAATGAGGTCGCCATGGCAACGCCGCACCACAGCGAATCTGACAGCTGAATATGATCGAGAGGACGAAAACGCTTTTGGGGAAATTGAAACGTCAGTGAAAGGTCAGCCGGGCAATAAGAGCAACTGGTGAGAAGGATTGGATGATCGCATCGTCTGGTGATCCGCGCCCTGATACGCGATCGGCGTAAAGGAGGCGAAGAAGGCAGCCAGTCGGCTAAAGTGACTCTTACGGGTTTAGGGGTTCAAACAGTTCCCCGTAGCTCATTGATGTTGCGCCGAGAGCCGCCCCTCGCTCTACCTTTCCTTTTCAGCCATCGTCTCTGCGTTTGATTCATCTCCTTCGATCTGTCTCTGCCTTGGAGCAAGGTGACATTGGCGACGTTAATGGATATTAATGGGACTTCTTTGGGAGAAGGGAAGCCGGCTGATTGCACCGCACGTGCAGATGGACTTTTATGGGCTTGAAGGGAAGGAAAAAAAAAAAAAAACGAGGTGGCAAAATGACACTCGGCGACATTCCAGTTTTTAAAATGTACAGCGTGGGATTCCCCTCCGTTGCTTAGCAACGCTGCCCATGGACTCGGGTCATCGTTGTACTTCCGGAGACACGGCGCGGTCCTGGGCGCATGCTCTGAAACCACGTCTGGCCTACGGAAGCAAATCTCGCTGTCCGCGAAAGCTGAAATTGTCTCTCACTTTGGAAAGGGAGGCTCACAATCGAAGCTCAGTCGAGACGACGAATTGGCAAAGTCGACGATTTCGACAAGCATCCGTTGACGGCGACAAAATCATGACAGAGTTCGAGGCCAATCGATTGAAAGATGGTCGTAAATGGCTTGCCGGTAGTTGGCCGTGAATGGTTCCAACGAACCGCCGTCGCAACTCGAGGCTACGTCAGAACGAGGTCGGACCGTAGCTGAAAATTCTCCTGAAGTGCAGCAACCAACTATTGACTTTGTTACTTCCCACCGCCGCCAAAGTCGTATCGAGGCTGGGCTGACTTAGCGCGCCGCGATATCTTTGATGAACTTTAACTGTGATGCTCATCCCCCTCCTGCTGTTTTTAGCCGCCGGAAGCTCGACGCTTCTGCTCGTCTGTTTTTTTTTTTTTGCTTGAAAGGCGCCTTTGTCATTAAGCCACGTTTCCTCGCATCTGCGCTAATTGACACCTTGATCATCCCACACTGGGTGACGGAGCGGCGAAGACAAGGTCCAATTAGCATCATTGCAAAGCCAAGCCTCCCCCCCCCCCCCCCCCCACTACAACCCCGCGAGTGCCAGGTGCTTCCTCGGGATCTCATTTAAAAAAGAAACTCTCGAGTTATTTTAGTTGGAGGGGGAAAAAAAAAAAAAAGGTTTCCCGCTCGTTATTGCGGCGGATTTATCTAGCTGCCAATCACTCGCTCTTGTTAGCGATCCAGCAGTGTGAGGAAGGAAAATGTGTTGAAGATAATAACGGTGCGTCGTACTGAGTGATCGTAACGATCAGAAGAGCAGCTGCGAAAGTGCCTGCGGAAAGTCAGAGGAAAGGGGAATGGCAGAGGTGCATCGTGGGAAATCCAGAGGCAGTCCAAAAGGATATATTTTAGCGAGGGGGGGGGGGGTAAAAAAAGATCAGTTGTAGGGGGGTTCACGAGAACTACCAACCTGGAAAAGGACAAAATGGGCCTGACAATTGCAGACTGAGCCTTTTTTTGCGGTCTTAATCGAGATGTTGACTAAATTGCAGGTCGCTGAGCGAATATTCAAAAAAATAAAAAAATGAAGAAGCGCTATCATCCCAGAATTGACCAAAACCCCAAAATTGTATACTTGCTGCGTATTTTCATGACTTTCTTTTGTGGGTCTACTCATGTAAAGACCACATTTCAAGTTGTTCATGAAAAATGGCTTCTCAGGCTGAATTTCCATCAAATTATGGGCTGCTAACAACCTGGAAATGGTCAAAGCGACCCCAAAGTTGCAAACTTTGTGTTTTTTCGGCATGACTTCGAGACTTTTTTGTGGGTCTACTCCTGAAAAACAAGTCTAGCAAATTTCATGTTGCGGGCCGAAACAGCCCTTTGGAGCAGAATTTTCCAAATGTTCCAGGGGGCCACTGCTATTGACCAGGAAAAGGCCCCACATGAGCCTAAATTGGTTTCTTCAAAACATCGCAGCCGACTTTGTCTTTCAGTTATTGCTTCTCTCGAGTTTTTTTTTTTTTTTTTGTGGATCTACTCATGACAGACATGCCTACCCAATTTCGTACCGAGAAGTCAAACCACCTGCAGGGGTTGAATTTTCACGCGCCTTCACCTCCGCAGTTGAGTGTTAGCGCCCCGGCGGACTGTCGACAAGCAGCCTGACACATGTTGGGATGCGTTTCGGGAGCGCCGGCCCTCCAGGTGCTTTCAACAACTGGGTCACGGATCTAAACAGCTCTCAGTGTGTTTGCGCCGTCCACTGCATGCCACACGACAGTCGGCGACACACCGCAGGTGTTTAATTTATAATGCAGTGGCTGAACCCAGCCAGCGTTGAACAAGGTTGGCGTGAAAGGAGCCCTAAAAGCTTTGTGGCACGCCAAAAACGCAAGTCAAGAGTTAGGCCAAAGAATGTCGTCTTAGTGCCAAGAAGTCAGGCCAGGACATCATCTCGAAATGATCGCTTGTTATAAAACGCCGAAACAAGAATAGTTTTTGTAGTTTAAAAAATAAGTCATATGAATGATGCACAAAAAAAAAGTTTTTTGGGGGTTGTTTTTAATGAAGGATTTTTATTTTGGATGTATTTTTAAAACAAATTTTGGATTTTCCTTGATTGGAAAGCGGTAAACTGTATTTTTAGGCAACGCCATGGCATCAATTCTTTTTATGTTGTCATTTTAAGAATTAAAAAAAAAACGTTTTGGCAAACAAAAAAAGCCCCCAACGACTCTTTCACCAAAACACAAAATTGAGTGGACCATGTCTATCATCCCAGGATGCAAAAAAAAGTCTCGAGGACCCATGCCGAGAAATGAAAAGGAAGTCGGCCATTTTGGTTTGAGGAAGCCATTCCCCCCCCCCCCCCAAAGCTCAGGAAAAAATTGCCATCATTTGGCCAAATGAGCAGCAAACTGAAGACGGTAGAACAGACAGATGGGCGGCGCAAAATAATAATGCTCCTTTGCCTTCACCCCGTTTAATGTTGGTGGAGCACGGCGTCCAAAATGGATCGTTTTGGAGCATTCATCATGAAAAACTGGAGTTACGAGGACGCGTTCATCACCGTTTTTAAGAGCTTTTTGTCCAAATAACGATCTCCGGTCGCATCACAATGCCTTCTGCGCTGTTGTTCTCAGTAAAAACCTTGCCGAGAGCAATAACAATGATAAACTACTCATGTTACCCCAAACTCACCCCTAAAAAAAAACAACAACAACAAAAAAGCCCCACCCTTCCCCACCTCAAAAATCATTGCCTTTTTTTTCCTCCGAAAAAAACTTGCTTTGCCGTGAGACAACCCAGCCGCGGCTCATTATTTTGATTTTCTTTTTTTTGTGCGGAAGAAGAAAAACACCATCAAAACAGCATCTTAATGTCGCCTCGGGCTGAATTATGCCGGGGAATTAAAAAGTTACGGCGTTACTCTTCATGTCTTTATCGCCAGCGTCCTCCCGCCGGGTAGATTTACGGCCGCATTAGCGCCGTGCTAGCCCATCATTCACGGCCAAGGGGAGATTGCTTGCTTGGAGCGGACAAAGAAAGCGAAATCCAATGGAGTTGGGAAAACCTTTCGAGCGCCGATTGAACTTTCTTGATAGCAATCTGAATGTCCGAGTACACACAATTCGCGGGGTTTACGGGAAGCAAAGAAACAACCTGACCGCAAACTTACCGCACCAACCAACCAGCCGAAGAGCCAACGAACAAACCAAAAACAAAACAATAAAAGAAACAACAGTAACTAGCTTGCTAGCTCACGAATGGATGAACGCGCAAATAAACCAACAAACCAAATCAAGCAAAATAAGTTTTAGAGAAGCGAGCAAGCGGCGTAACTAACAAGAGAACCAAATGAAAAATAGCAACAAATCGGACATCAAAATGAGTCCCCGGAGAAGTTGAAATGGTTTCCATGACGACAAGGCTGACATCTGCTGCGTTTTTACAAAACGCCGTCTTCCCCTCTGGATTACAGAAAGATTCCTTTTTTTTTTTCTTCCCCCGTAAGCGTTCGCACTCTGTGAAACATTGCCGGCAAATTGATTTTTGGTGGGGCCTGCATGATCGAGGGCCCGTCCTGATGAGACGGAGATCCCTCTGCGCCCATTTGTCATAAATCCTTCTCCTCCGACGACAAGAGTATTCATCACGGGCGCTTGTGGGGGTGGGGGGGGGGGGATCGCCCAGCCCAAAACTCATCATGTCTTGCCGTGAGTTTACCCCAAAACACAAGCCACCGCCGACTTAAAAGTGATCGTAAAAATCCATTTCGATGGCAAGGATGACTTTTTTTTCTGGATAATTAGTGGGCATAGGTTGGATCCTGGCCAGTGTCGTCCAGGTTGACTGCAAGGAAACAAAAACACTAAAACCAAAAAAAAAAAAATAATAATAATAAAAGCAAAAGAAGTGACACTAAAGCACGACTTACTTTTCGGAGCCTCTTGTCAATCACAGCAGCTGACTTTCTGGGATGCTTGGGTGGATAATGAGGCCCGCTTTCTTCTTGGAAATGGGACGGCCATTCCAATCCTGGATGCCCCCCCCCCCCCCACACATCTCAAAATTCTGTATTCCAAATTTTGACAGCCCGAGAAAGTCACAATATACCACCAGAGGAAAAATCATAGTTTTCCAAAAACACAAATATACCAAGACAAACATTTGCATTTATTTTGAATCAATCACAGAAAGTCCGAATATTACAAGAACTCTCATTTTTACTTTTAATTGCAATTTTATCACAATAAAGTGCTATGATCAGAACATGAGAACATTTTTACGAGACCAAAAATGCGACTTTTCTAAGAAAAGAATCAAAATTTGACCCTTCAAAAATATGATTAAAAAAAAATTGGTCACAACTTCATCACTCTTTTTGTGGCGTTAAGCCCAGATGCAAAAAAAAAAAAAAACGCGATGTTATTTCTTTGCATTTCCGACGACGGCCCAACGCTATCGCCTGACGCCTGTGATTCGTCGAGGAAGCGATTACGCGATTTCACACTTTTCGGGGAGGAAAGTGTGTTTGCGCGCCGCCGAGGAGACGCGAGGGGATTAAAGTCACAGGCACGGCACTAATAACAAGTGACAAGGGGAGGAAATTAGAAAGGCGAGTTAGCGAGACGACAACGCGGTCCAGATGGCGCTCCGCTGCCGTCGCCGCCTGCAAGCAATCTGAGCAAAAAAAAAAAAAAAAACAGCAAATGAATCAGATTGATGATGATGCTCGATGTCGCTCATGTCAGGCTGACATATTGGGAGCCGTCAGCTAGCAATGCTAATGTGCTAACGTTGAATATTAACGCGCGATTTTCAGAAATCCAACAATCCCCAATTATTAACTTCTAGAATAATTATTATATATGAAGAACATGTGCTCTAAAGTCCAACGCCAAATAACACGCACAATTCTACCGTTGATGTTTTTCGTTCAAATATAGAAACCTTTTCTTCTCATTTGTGGCTTTATTTCTTTATTTACAATCTCAGCAAAAATATCATACAATTCCAGTTTCATTGTACGCTTTGTTAAATACCTAAATAAACATTTTTATTCTCCCCCCCAACCACTTTTTTCTTTTTTGCAACAACAGTAGAAAAATCAAGACGATGTCATTCACGCCGTACAAAATGTACAGTTGGCGACACACAAATTGGTCACATGACACAAACGCACACAAAATAAACATTCATCCCTTTGCTGAATTGTTTTGATCGCACGTTGACAAAAGCGAGGTTCGATACTAATAACGACTCCACAACAAAGAAAAAAAATGATTGAGGTGGCCACAAATTTGCATGTTAACTGTTAAACGTTTTTGGCAATCATTTTTTTTAGGGGGGAATTTGTTGAATGAAAATAAAAACAGGCAACATTAGGGGAGTTTTTTTTTTTTTTTTTTTTTGGGTGGCCATCAATGAAAACTCACCAGTTTTTGTGTAAACAGGAAAGTGAGGAAAATTAGCGACCGGGACCCGTTTCATTGACTGACTCGGAAATCGGGAGTGCGTGTCTGTCTTACAAGGACGCAGGAAAAAGTCTCAAGGAATATTGAAAACTGAACATTGAACATATAAAAAAGCTCGTTTTCTCCCCTTTTTAGTCAGAAACCAGAGTTGTGAGTGTATCTGGCCCAGGTTCCACTGCTGATTATTAAAGAACAGAATAAAGTCAAAACGACCCCCACTCTCTGTTCCTTCTCTTTTGGCATGTTATGTGGACACAAAAGAAAATATTTTTGGGGTCTTGGACGATCAATCAAAAGTGCCGTAAAATGGCTCCCAATCACGCTGCCTTGAAAATGGTCCCAAAAAAGTCATTTTTTGGACCAATGATTGACGTGTGGATCTGATTGGGCCGAAAATGCACGTGAAGCTTTCCAAACTTTAGGACCACGACAAAAACCACAGAGGGGAGACTGACAACCCACCCACTCCCCAACCTCCCCCAAAAAAGTAGAACAAATGTACTTTCCCCCCCAACAGACTTTGGACCAGGGGACATAAATCAAGCAGGGCTTCACATGATTGGAAAAGGAACATTTTTACTCACGCCACTCGGTTCAGTCTGGGAAGCGCAGAGTTCAGTGCGCCTCGCTCATATCAGCTATGCTGTCACACACATACACACACACACACACACACACACGCACACCTAAAATGTTCAACAAGGCACAAAGATTTCATTCAAGTTTATCACAAGTGCATTAGAGTGGCCCCCCTGGAGCCCCCCCCCCCCCCCCCCGCTCCCGCATCACCCCATCCCACCTGCCAATCAGGCGGCAAGCGGGTCGGGACGGGGGCGACGCCACGCTCATCCGCCTGTGACGGGGGCGACGCTTCCAGCGACCGCTGACATCGAGAGCGTCAAGAAATGATGATGAAAAAAAAAAAAAAAAAGAAACGATGAAAGCGATGGAACGAGGGCAAAGGTGGGGGGGGGGCATTCATTGGGCAGGTAAGCGGTTCTTGGCTACGACTTTGGTGATGGCGGGAAGGGAGCGGGGGTGTGGGGATGTGTGTGTGTGGGTGGGGGGGGGGGGGGGTGGTCAGAGGCAGTCAGTCCAGAAAGGACGAGGACTGGATGAGATAAGGAACTCGGCGGTGAAGAAAAGGCAGGAAAAATAAGGCGAAGAAAGTGTGTGTGTGGGGGGGGGGGGGGGGGCAGGAGTAAGAACAACGGCGTCAAATGCCATCAATCAAAGTCGGGGGGGGGGGGGGGGCAACGAGGGCGGCGCCCATCCCGGTGGGCAGAGCGTAAACGGCAGCAGCGGGCGGTACCGGCTGGGCGGCGGTCAATCGGCGGCGCGGCGGTTGAAGCGCTCCAGAACGGTGCCGTTGATCTTCTCGAAGAGCCAACGCTGGCTGGGCGACGACGCGTCGCACGTGTTCATGAAGAGGCGCCGCTCGGCCGCGTTGCCGTCCACGCAGCTGTTGCTCACCGGGTGGTACAAGCTCTTGTCCTGAGGAGGGGGCACACGAGGGGGGTGGAGGGTGGGGGGGGGGGGGGGTTAGGTGGTGGTGCCCCGCCCCATCTTGAAGTCACTTCTACCACGCCGGATCCCCGCCTCACGATCACCGATTTTGATCGATTTTTTTTTGTTTTTTTGTTACCTTGCGGTAGCGCCACAGCTGGTTTCCCTTCATGCCGTGACAGTCGTACAGCGTGACGGGGCTGCTGTGGGAGACGGCGTCGAAGCAAACCTTCTTGGTGTGCATGGGGTCGCCCACGCGGATGTCCTGGCGCCAACCCAACGTGAACACCTGCCGGGACGTGACGGCAGCGACGGGATGAGCAACGAGCCACTCGGTGACGACTTTTGCCAACCGGCCGCAAACGACCACGTGGATGCTCAATTCCGCATGTCCCGTTATGCAGGGATGGCAATGGCTAGTGATGGAAAAAAAGCGGAAAGGGGCGTGGCCTGGACGGGGCGACCAATCACAACAAGTAAGATATTCATACACGTCCAATCGCAGGGCTGTTTCCAATCGGAAGATGGAAAGACTGATCGGGAGAGCTCGTGAAAACTCGACGATAAGGTACCTGACCCCCCCCCAAAATTTTCTCAACGGATTTAGACGATTCACAAAAATGATCAATTTAAGAAATAAAAGGGCGGATTTCCGCGTATCCGCGGACAATTGCCATCCCTGGTTATGATAAACATGTTCACCCAATCACGCCCCCCCCGCCGCCTCGCACCCCTCAACTTTCTTTCACTTGGGATTGGCGGGCCCACTTCCAACGTTTGATGGGACAAAAGCCACCAAAGTCGTTCCCGTCCTGTGATTTGTGACGAAGCGCATTCGTGGCCAAACGGGAGACGTTTGGCGCCGTGACATCGATTAGAACAACAACGCGACGGCGCTCGAAAGCAATTAAGGTGGCAGAGAAGCGCCGACGTGCTGCTTTTGTTTCCGCGGCGGCGGAAACAAAAGCAGACGCGCAATCCATTAGGCCGATTCTATAAACTGGGATTACACATCTCCAAACAAACACTCCTCCGGGAGCGCGTAAAGTTAATAACGCTGAAAGTGTGTGTGTGTGTGTGTGGGGGGGGGGGCGGGGGGTGTTTGGACATAGAAAGACAATTACCTGAGGGACAATGTGGCGCATCAACAACAGGACAGCGTATCAACGATCCAAGCGTGCCTCTCTCAAAGCAATATGCAAGTCGTCCGAGTAATTAAAGCAATTTGATCGCGTCCATGGCGGAAATTTTGCCTCTGCCAAAGCCTTTCTTCGACTTCCCTCCGACGTCCATGCCGCCGGTCGCGCTCACCTGTCCGTGGCTCCAGCTGACGTCGCCCCGCGCCTTGCCGCAGTTTTCCAGGCGGATGGGGCTTCCCGACACAAAGTGCTTCGTCTCCACGCACATGGCGCTCGCCTGGTTTCGGATCTGCGGGGAAACGCCAGAGTCAGAAGACGGCGTATCGTAGCCGAGAAGGGTTGCGCTCCGCCGCCGTTTACCTCGCCCCAGGCGGCGGCGGGGGGCTCCACGGGCGGGTAGTGCTCGGGCAGATCCCAGGCCACCTCGCTCATGAACCACTTGAAGTTGTTGCATCCCAAGCGGCTGCGCAACTCCTTCTGCGCCGCGACGTCGCCCGCGGACAGGTGGCGGTACTCGGGCCGCCGCTGGTACACGTACTCGGCGTACTCGTCCATCCACACCTCGGCCACGCGCTTCAGGTTCTGGAGGAGGAGCGATGCCCATTGTTCACCCTCTTGGCTCCATTTCAAAGCGTCTATTAAGCAGCAGCCCAGTCGGGCTTGGAGTCAATTTGTAAATCAGCGGCGCCAAACCTACGGCCCGTGGGCCGGAACCGTCCCCCAAGGAGGTTCGATCAGGCCCGCAGGATAATTTATACTTATCACAGTGACGAAAAATTGTGAACAAAGGACGATGTGGGCAGTATAGCGCCAACTACTGCAGAGGAGATTTTTTGGGGTCTTAAATATCAGTGGCTGGTAGCGGAAGACTTCATAAATACCCGATACCTTCAAATAATCGGTACCCACCCAGCCCTACAAAAAAAAAAAAAAAAAGCATTCAAAAAAAAAGAATACATTTAGTTAAATTCTGAGTGTAAAGGGAAATAAATCACACTACAAACGAAGTGTAGAAATTAAAAAAAAAGTATACTAAATCTAAATCAATTCAATTGTAAATGTGAATAAGGATTAAATCACATCACAAAAACATCCAATAGTAAAAAAACAACTTTTAATATCATTGAATGAATAGTGTCAATGGAAAAAAATATATAAATATCTAATTAAAAAAATATAAAATTCTGTGTAAAGTGGATTAAAACCCACCCCAAAACCAATAAAATTCTAAATGTGATGAAAGTTGACAACATGGCTACCACCTCCCAAACTAAGCCTTTAAATACTTTGTAATACCAACGGAGCTTTGGGGGCTGTTGTCCCAACTTGTCAGTTCAAGTGACGAGATAAAAACAGCGCACGGCTTCTTTTGACGAACCTTTTTTTTTTTTTAACTGCCAGCATCAAAGACTCTGCTCCAGAGCAACGGAAAACTAACCATCCAACCACGGCCTCCTCGACATGATTGTTGCAAACAAAAAATCAATCAATCAATCAATCAAACACAAGAAAAACCAGCCTTGGCTGCATGAGCAGACACACCGAAGCCCTTGGCAGCCTTGGCGGTCAATGAGGGAGAATGAATACAAATCCCCCGGCCCGGGAAGTTTCTCACACACGCACACACACGCACGCACACACACGCACACGCACACGCACGTGTGTGCAGCCCTATTGCATGCTCCATTGCCTGCAGCTCAACCCCAGGTGAAGCCACTCTTGTCGATGCTTTCCCCAGCGCTCGCAACGATGATTAGATTCCAGAGGTGGCAAGGTGGATCTCCTGACAAATGCGGGATTATTTGACTGGAGACCGAAAGCTCAGACAAGTCGGGACATCGTCGCTTTGGATAGTCCGCTGGCTCGGTTTTGCTTGAAAGCGCCTCATTGTTCGGCCGCGAGTGTGCGCACGTCAGAGAGAAAAGGCGAAAACGGTATTTAACTTTTTAGAGGGGCTTCACGCGGGCGTGGCTGTTTTAGGGTGCCTCGTTGTTGGCTGTGAGTGTGCACATGTAACGGAGAGAAAGAGAGAAGAGCCTGGTAAATTGACTGTGATCTTTTTCAAGTTCAACAAGATTGCCTGTGTGTGTGTGTGGGCAGGCCCCTTTAGAGTGTCTCGTTGTTGGCCACGAGTGCATGTATGCCCACAGAGAGAATGGAGGGCAGAGCATGATCTATATTTTTTTTCTTGCCACCCGTGTCTATCTGAAGTTTGCTACAAGGATGAAGATTTGACTCACCCTGGCCAGGCTCACCCCTCCAGGCACCTTGTAGGGGACGTACTTCCTGTAGATGTGTCCCACCCGGGAGCACGGGATGTCTTCCATGCGCCCGCCACACATCCATACCTGGATGCAAACACTCAGCATCAGTCCGCGGCGGGTCACCGTGACATCATTTCCTTTGTGGTTTGCAACGTTCAGTTGTTTGTAAATTGTCTTTGGAGTTGATTTTTGTGCCATTGCTTGCTAAAAAGCGTATTTGCAGCTAAGACCTATCATACAGCAATTCCAACCCTTGAAGCAATGGCTAAAAAGCAGTCCTCACTGGAATATATTCTTTATCCTCTGCGGAAAATGACCAATATTACCCAACAGCTTCATGAGGGCTGGGCGATGTCTCTTTATCGTATCGAAACTGAGATCAAAATGAGAACGATACCAGCCATGTGACCCTTCCACACTCATGTCGCATGTAAATCTCGCCAAAAATATTGAGATACTCAATTTAAGCCAAATCGCATCGGCCGAAAAGGGACGGGACAAAACGGGTATCGATTTGACAGTTCAGTTCATGATCACAACTAAAACTGGTCCGGTGGAGACAAACAACATTTGCTCCCGCAACGCAGCATCCGTCCCGTCACATCAGCCTCCCCCAAGGGCGGATGGCGGATGGGCGGGGTGATTAAGTGAGATGACAAAGGCAAGGCACTCACTCAAAGCGCAATTCGATTACCGAGCGAGCCAGCTCGGCTGACTGGAAGAGCGGCTGGACGGCTTCTTAGCATGCTGCCCGAGTCGCCGCCGCTTAAACGGAATAATTCCCGTTGAAACGGCAAACAAAAGCTCAATCTAATAAGAAGGCGCCGTGAGTGTGATTGATGTGAAGCCGCTTGCCTTTGACTCTAACAAGAGCTGAAACCAGAATGGACAACACAGGCGGGGAACCCCTCCCATCCGCTTTAACGTGTTTGACGTGATTACACATTACAAGTGACTGTAGCTGACCTTGTTTGCCGCCTAGACGGGCTGCCTTGTTTTCGAGTTGAAAACAAATCACAATGCAGGTCACATTTGTTGCGGGATGATTTTGAACTTGCCATAGTTCGTCGCATAACAGACATGGCGCCCAGCGGTTTATTTCAGGCCCAACTCGTTTGCTGTGCTCGACAACAAGGCAGCGTGAAGGTGAAAGTTGAAGGATAATTTTAGACTTGCAATATTAATTAACCATAAAATCAGCCCGGTGGGCCCAGTGGTTAGCGCGTCGACCTCACAGTGTAGAGGTACGCGGTTCAATTCCAGCTCCGTCCTTCCCGTGTGGAGTTTGCATTTCTGCCCGGGCCTGCGCGGGTTTTCTGCGGGTACTCCGGTTCCCTCCCACATTCCAAAAACCTCGCGTGGCAGGTTGACTAAACACTCTAAATTGTCCCTGGGTGTGAGCACGGATGGTTGTTCGTCTTCGTCTGCCCAATGGTTCAGGGTGTCCCCCGACTACTGCCCGAAGACGGCTGGGATAGGCTCCAGGACCCCCACCCAGCCCTCATGAAGCTGTCGGGTAATATTGGTCATTTTCCGCAGAGGATATGGAATATATTCCAGTGAAAATAGATGGATGGGGTTCAGGCCCGACCGACCGCGGCCGTTTGGGAAACGGGAAGCCTTTTCCTTACCTTGAAGGAGATCTCGTACTGCTCTCCTCCCCAGATCTCCAGACCCGTGTCGTAGCCTCCCAGTTCCCAGAACCACTTCCTGTCCATGGCGAACAGGCCTCCTGCCATCACCGGAGACCTAAAAATAAAAAAAACCCCCCAAAAACCACCAGTCAGGTTGCATCGCTTTCATTGGAGTCCATTCAAGAGCACAGAGTGAAGACACAAAGTGCCACGTTAGCGTCTTGCGCTCGACGCCGCCTGTTATTTTGACGGACCCGTCTGGAAGACGAGAGCGCCTAACATCTCCAAGAGCCCAAGTCAGCTCTCTCAGCGGGAGGCTTCCTCATGATCAAGTGTCATCACACTCGAGGGGGGGGTAAGAGATTCGACCCAATGGCCCGTGAATATTCCAACCCGGAGTGGAGATTTAATTAGAAACGGCCGACTTGATGCTTTCTATTTCTGCTCGTTTGACATTGAGGTGGGAGCATGACGGATGATTTTTTATTTTTTTTTTCCCCAGCTCGGACCACCGCTGCGTCAATGTCAATCACAATGAAAATGAGAATCTTTGCGACTCCAATTAGATTTGCATCGATGAAGGTCGTCTCGTCGGGCGGGGGCGGAGACGACTAATTCCACGAGACTCACTCGAAGGGCTCGCTGGGGTCGTCCTTCTGCAGCCGGGCGGGGATGGGGATGCGCTTGTAGTACATCTCCCAGTCGAAGGCCCCGCGCATGGCGTCGCCCGCTTGCGTCTCGTAGCCGAAGTTGTCGTGGTCGATCACGTCGATCATCGGGCACACGATGGTCTTCCGGTTCTGGGCGATTCGGTCTGCCGAGCACAGGCGGCGAGTTGCGCTTTTCAGCAGACGCTCACGCGATAAGTATCATCCGCGCTATTTGTCGACAGTGGAAGAAAGAGCTTTTTTTTTTTTCTTCTTCAAGAGTTCCCCACCGAGTAGCGGCGGCAGCCAGTTGACGTTGGCCTCGCAGTGCGAGTCCAAGAAGGTGATGACCTCGCCCTTGGCGGCGGCGGCGCCCAGCAGACGAGTCCGGATCAGACCTTCCCTTTTCTTGCTCCTCAGGATGCGCACTTTGGGCAAGCGGATCATGTACTCATCCAGGGCTGCTTTGAGGTGCTCTGCGGGGGATGCGGGGGAGAGAAATATTGACTGTTATTGAAGAACGGCCGCTTCGAGTCAAAAAGTCCAGTCTTTTAATGCATGGGGTATTGAGGCTTTTTTTTTGGGGGGGGGGGGGGGGGGAGGTCTATTCATGATGGACATGCCATCAAAAGATTCGGGGCCAAATCCTTCTTTTTTTTTTTTAATGTGAGGGGGAATTGCCAACCTGTCAAATGACCATAAATTGTAGGCTTCAAACCCAAATGGCAGATTTTATGTGGCTTTTCGGGCACAGGTTTTTCAGATTTTTTTTTTTTTTGTCAGGCGACTCATTGCAGACCCGTCTCCCCAAATTTCGGTTGCAACTCGCTTTAGCGGCGCAATTTTATTGAATTCTTTTCAATTCCGGGAGGTGCTGCAAACCTGCCAATGTGCAGAATAACCCAAATATGGCGCGCTTCAATGACATTTTTATAAGTCTGCTCTGTAGGTTTTGAAAGTTTGGTCAGGGTTTTAAATTGATAACCAGGCTTATGAAATATCATGTCGCCGATTAAGAACGGTTTATGGGGCCGAATTTTTGGACGTCCCGCCGATAACTCACACGAAAAAAAAAAAAAGAAAAAAAATACCACAATGAACACGCCTGTCAAATAAAAATAGTTTTCCAAAGCCCGAAGAAAGCCAAAGACTTCAAGACCAAGTCTTCAAAGCGGCATCAGATGGGCGGATTAAACCTTTATTTAAGAACGCCTGACTATCCTGTTCCAAAAGATGGAAAACGCTAACTATCATCATTAAATAAGACATCTGGCAGCACCACCTGCTCCAAACTTAAAATATCCCCCTTTTGGCCTTCCACATCACAGCTCATCCACAAAACTTCTTTGCACAAACTTTTCTGCAATCTGCTGATTTTTCACTTTTTACTGCTGTCGTTGGACTGAAAAGCATCCAAGAGTAAGACATTAAAAAAAAAAAAAGGATGCGTGTATTAACATCGCTGGCACACAGGAGCAAGGCTCGGAACGCTCAGTATTCAGCAGCAGCAGTCTGCTTTATTGGAAATGTATTTGTGACGTGGCTAACGGAGGAGCATTGTAAGATGCTGTCAATGCGCTGACAGCTCCAACGGCCGTCACGTTGGCATCCGGAGTCGCTTTTCAAGCGGCGACGGAGAAAAACAAAAAACAATTTTGCCATCAAAAGTCCTCTCTCGGTCTTGTTGCGTTACAATGTGAGGTGTCACGAAAGCCCCCCCCCCCCGAAAAAAAACATTAGCGTCAAAGAAAATGATCTTGCGTGAGAATTTCACAAAACAAAACAAAAGGCTAATGCCACATGCTTTTGGGTGGCGGCGCTCGTCATTACCGGCACCGAGTGTGATCTTCCATCTCATCCGGGAATTCCACAATTCCCTTCAAAACACGCGGGTGTTTTCACATCTTTGTCGCAGGTCTACAAAAGCATCCATCAAGGGGGGGGGGAAAGGCCTCCGAAAGCCAGCCTTTTCTCCTTTGTGTCGCAAATCAATCTGCCGTATGCTGTTAATCTTCTCGTGTGGAGGTCGTGATTCATTCCGCGCCATAACTGTCATTTTGACGAGGTGAAACAAACAAACTGCCCGCTCGCTTTGTCTGTTTTAGTGCTAATTTAATAAAGGCAGCTTTCACAGGGGGCCCCCCCGAACAAGCTCGCTGCGGTCCGTCTCGTCTCGTAAAAGCACTTTGAGCGGCGAAAGTGAGTCACTGTACGGCGGAGGAGGAGGAGGAGGAGGGCGGGGGGGGGGGGGGGTGAGTTCTGGCGTTGGTTTCCCTCGCATCTCTTAATAGTCACTTCATTGATCATTATGAATTATTGATTCGCCGGCAGGTCTCCGTAAGACGCATGGCCACGGGATTTAGTCGCCGGGTAGGGGGCCCACTTTTCTAATTACTGTTCCCCTGTTTACAAGGCGCTTTGGCACTGCGTAGCCACTGCCCAGTCCTGCCCTGCCGCATCCCGTTCTATTTTCCGTCTGTGTCTTTTCCTCACAGAATGTAGAACTGCGCGCTCCATTATCCTTGTCCTGTGCCATCCTATTGACGACCCCTTATGTCACGCTCACGACTTCTGCCGTGTCCTGTTCTGAGCCGCCTGACTGGCTAATAGTCACGTCCTTTCCTCCTTGGGTAGAGCACTCCTTGCCTCGCTACCCGCGTTCCATCTCATCCTGTCCTACGTGCTAACTGTTGCGTCTCTTACTCACAAGGTCTAGGACGGTCCGGCTCGCTACGCTCACTATCCCCGTCCTACTTGCTACTCATCCTGTCCCTGCCTCGCAGGGTCTAAAATTGCCTGTCTCACGATCGCTGTCCTGAGCCATCCTGTCCTATATGCCAACTGTTGCGTCTCTTTCTCACAAGATCTAGAACTGCCTGGCTCGCTACCCTCACTATCCCTCCTGTCCTATCTTGTCCTACTTGATACCCGTCACTTCTCTACTTCACAAGGTCTAGGACTACCTGGCTCACCAGTCCTGTCCCATCTTGTTCGTTGCACGTTGCTTTCCTCTCACTTTAATTGTCCTATGCTGTCCTGTCCTTTCTCGCAGGCTCTACAACTGCCAGGCTCACTACTCCTGTCCTGTTTGCTATCCGTCATATCCTTTCCTCACAGGGTCCAGAATTGCCAGGACCACAACACCCGTGCTATTTGCTACCCACCAGTCCGTTAACTTATTCGGTGTCGCCTTTGCCTTCCAAGTCCACTTGCAGGTAAAACTCGACCTCCGTGTGATGTTATTGTCGTCATACTGTATAATGGCATGCCGCTATTGTGTGTACTAGACTGGAAGAATGGACTGTTGTTTAAACCTTGAGGCCCAGAGAAGTGCACAGTTTCATTTCCACCCCCCCCCACCCAAAATTATCTGAAAACTTCTTCTTTTTTCCCCTCCGAGGCCAAAAAAAAACCCGACGGTTGTTAGTTGCAAATTGCTAGCCCTCGTTACTAAAATATGAGCCCAGTCAGTGGTCCTCCTTGATAGCAGTTCTTACAAATGGCCCGCTGTCACGAAGGAAAGCCCTCCCCACCCCCCACCCTTGCAACTCATCGACTAATTGGATTCTGAATATCAGAGTGCAGGGTGGAGGACAGGCAATGTTGCTTTCAAACCATTAAAAGGTTAAACTAGCGCTGCTCGAATGACACGCAGGCTGGTTTTATCGGGGCGCTGGCTCTGCCTTGCCTGGCCTGGCCTCTCTGGCTTCTCTGCGTCCGCTCGTCTGTTTTGATACCACTTGGCAGCGCCGGTCTCTCGGGAAGGCGTCACTGATCCCGGCGGACAGCGTGACCAGCCAAAACCAACAATACCCCCAGCGACGTCTTCCAAGCATTCTCGGACTCGACCCGTCGTATACTTTCTCGAACAGTGGCTTTTTAATAGCTTCCGCGAGTATCCCCCCCCCGCCCCCCCACCCAAAGCAATGCAATTCACTTTAATGTGGCAAATTTTATAGGGGGCTCATAAAATTGGAAAAACTACAATAACCGTCAGAGATTCAATGACATCACTGCGAGCGCAATTTATCCTTTATAAAAAAAAATAAAAGGACATCAAATCTGACCCAATTGGTCTCACTTTTCCGAGTGTCTGAGAAATTGACGAGCCGGAGCCGTAACACAACTTTTATTTGCCCTTTTAAAAAGAATCCGGCAGAGAAACGGGATAGTGCCCTAAATGTAGCCGACGAGACAGATCATTTGATGACGTCATCGCTCGGGTTGCAAAATTCTGGGAAGGGAGCAGAACAGTTTCATGCCCTTAAAGTGTCCAATCACAATCAAATCCAAATGTTGGCCTTTCAAGTATCCTTTCAGGCATTGCTTCTTGACACTATTTTTATTTTTTATTTTTTTTTGGTGGGGGCACTCATGATAGACACGCCTACCAAATTTCACGTGGTGAAGCGCAACTGGCTTTCGCGGCTGACATTTTCCCATCACCGGAGGACTAAGACCGTGACTGTTACATAAACAGGTTCTGGGCGTCATGCCTACAACCCCGAGCAAATCACCAGAACGAAGCCTGTAACTTTCTCTCAGTTTTCCGAGTAATTGAAAGCCCTGGAAAGAAGCGCGCTACAAAACAGGAATAAACAAGCCTCTGCCACCTCATCCCCAAAGGTCCTGTTTGGATACCTGACATAAGCCCCCAAACGTCTGAAAGTTATGCCCTCAATATCATCGTATAACGCTGGCATTTGTTATGCGACATTCCAAACAAACGAGTCTGCCAGAAAAAAAAAAAAAAAGGCAATGACTCCGAGAACTGATGCCTCGGAAAAAAAAAATAAAAAAAAAAATAAGCAAGCCAGCCGTCACCTTCATAACACGGCCGTAGGTCAGGCCATTAGCGACAACTCATTAGGAGATCGATTTGGGGGGGCGGGGGGGGAATATCAGGCGTCCGCGGGCTGAATCTCGCATAACCTTCTCTCCCTGACAAGCGAGGTTGGAGGAAGCGGCGAGCGTTTCATGACATGCTCGCACACATTAAGGGGACAACGGGAGGGAAAGGTTACGGCGTCTAATTATTGACGCTTCATTTGGCCGGAAGAAATCGGGATAAGGTACGGACGGCCTCGCTGGTTTACGGACAATTGGCAAGGCTGTAAATCACGCAAATTGAGATGGGGCCCCTCGTCAGGAAAACACATTTAGTCCTGCTCAAGAGTGCGGCGTTTCGGGACACGACCAGGTCTCCGACACCGTCGCCACTTTTTGAAAGCCTCAATTATGGATTACCTGAAACGCCCTGTGCTCTTTTTTTTGTCCGTTTTCTGAGCGACCGTAGCGGTAGCAACTCGGGAATTCTTTACAATTTCACTCCGACCATCTGTCTGGCATACGTGGCTCAACGTCGGCTTCTTGAGATTTTTTTTTTCTCGTGCGGCTACCAAATTTTGTGTCTCTGTCAACCTGGCGTGGGAGGATTTTTGGAGTTCGGCATTTTCACGACAAATCGCCGACCATCAGTTTTTCAGCTTGGGTCCTTGAGATTTTTTCGCGTGTCCCGTTATGATAGACAGAGCGACCAAATCGTGAAACTGGCATTGAGGGATACATTTTTTTTTTTTTTGTCCCACTTTCAAGTGGATCGGACCTCATTTTAGGGCAAATTCCAAGGTAGGTAATTTGCCCTCAAATTTGCCCCAATACGGATGTCTACATGTTCACTTTGGGCCGTGGGTCCGTGATGCGTCCCGTTATGATCGCCGTGCTGGGCGAATTTCACGTCACTTGATGGAACTGGTAGCGGGGGCTAATTCGATTTTCTTTTCGAATCATCTAAGTACCAGTTGAAACTAAATGTGCATGGCTGGCCAGCGCGCCCGCTCTATCTGTTGCTAATGCGTAATCTACGTTGATCCCCCCCCCCCCAAAAAACGTTCTTATCATCTGCCTAACAACAGAGGTGCCGATTACTTTTCTGCGGGCGATTCAATTAGCCTCCGTTTCCAGCGGAATCCATTCAGGCAGCGGTGCACTTTTCCTTGTCAACCTGCTGGATTACTTCCCGCCAAGGCCTACTGGCGCATCACCAAAGAGCCAAGCTGCTAATTTATTCCTCCAAAATATGCCGCACATACTGCACCTTTTTTTTTTTTTTCACCCCCTCGCAGGCTGCCAAGCGGGGAGCATTTTGAAGCTGCTTTTCTGCAAGCGTCATTTAAAAAAAAAAAAAATGCAGGAGGAGAGTCTGTGATGATATAAGCCAGTCTGGAGGGAATTTTTTTGACACCCCCCACCCACCCCCGCCCGGATACTTTTACCCCTTTCACACGGAATACACACAGCTTTGAGAGCCTATTACGAGAGATGCTGCACACGTGCTCTTTGGAGTCACTGTGGAAGATGATGAAAGGAGAGAACAATTTCAGGGTACTGTACTCCTCGCGGCTCGCGCTAAAGCTGTGCAGCCATCCGCACGCCGTTTGGATCCATCCGCAATCAACAAATGCATCTTTCGACCCCCTCCTACCTTGCCGTACATGCGTTTCAACTTAGCGGAACGCGCTTTGAAAAAGTATTCTCCAGCATCTCTTGTCGCTCTATCGCCGTCAAGAAACGGCGCGACCACGGCGGAACGTCACCCCTTTTTCACGCACGTTCTCCAAATAAGAGGTTACGCGTGCTTGCTTCAAGCTGTCACTCACGGCTTAAGTTTATGAGACAACCGGCCCCATCAAGAGAATGAAACACTCTGGCGGCAGCGCAAAATAGTGAAACCTACGTCCGCTCACTTGATGCTAACGCGAAAGAAGGGCGTAATGCAATTAGCGTGGTCATTTGAGACCGTCAAACAACTGCTCCTTTAACACACACATGGAGTAGGAACCCTGTATTCTGTAATACCGCGTAAAAAAAAAAAAAAAAAAATAGGCGAGAGCAAATTGGAAGCGCAAGCGCGAGGAAAAAGGAAGAAATCTTGTGTCGAGTCATCCTTGGTCACCGTTTGCAAGGCACTGCTGACGTCGCTGCTGTTGCTAAGTCACCCCCCCCACCCCCCACCCCCCACCCTGCCGCGTCATGTGGCTGACAAACACTGGCAAAATACACGAACCCCCACGGGGCGCATTAGTCCTTGAGGGAGTCATTGCTGAGATGGGCCAGCGTGTTTGCAATGTGCGAGTGAAAAGGAAAAGGAGGGGGGGGGAGCCCTGAAATTAAAATAGCTGATTTTAATTACGCTGAAAGGCAAAAATTGATCGATCTGGACAGCACTTTGATCAATTTTTCCGGGGCGAAAAACAGGCCTACCGAAGAATAGGATTCAATCATGCAAAATGTTGCCTAAGACGGTCCTGGACAAACAGCGCAGGCGACCCGACCCGAGTTCGCAGATTTGTTGACGTTATTGTCAACACCTTCAACTGGATATGGAGATTTCCGCTTTCATCGCCGTTAACTGACGCGGGCAGTACAGAGTGCGCGTCGTATTCAAACAACTCTCGTGATGGGCATCGGGCTTATTTCCTCATTTGTCGCCGGTTGATCGGTTGGGCACGCTTGACGAGAGTGCCCTTTTCGCTCAACGGGGAACGCCATTAAATCCGAATAAAATGGACGCCCGCTCGAATGTTTTGTCATCTCGTTACTCAGTGCCGTCCATTCATTCTTCCACCCCCCCCCCCCCGGTGCGTCGTAGTTTGTAATTGTTTTTGGGTATGCGGAGGAAGCACATTAAGCTGGATGACTGCCAGTTACAGCTGCAATTAGCGGCGCTAATGTCAGTCCCAATTCCGACTGAAAGAATAGCAATAAAGCCGGGCAAACTCCCGGGAAAGGGGCTCGTTCAAGTCTGAGACGGAGAATTTGCACAAAATCAGCTTCAAAGTGGAATGGCTACATTCCTGTTCGCTTTCTGGCCGATGGGTGACACTGGTGTCGGGGGCACATTGTTTTTTGTTTTTTTTGGGCGTTGGAATTCCCTCAAAATGGCTACTTCAAACCCGGGCTGACATCTTGTTCAATTTGGGGCAAGGGCCCTTGAGCCTTTTTCATACGTACCGAAAAATAATATGGAGCAATTTAAAGAAGGCCTTCTTAGCACCTAAGGCAGCTTTGTTTTTGCCGCGACGAGCGAGCGTTTAGTCAAGACAACGTTAGCAAAACGCGACTTCTCATCTTTCCTCGAACAAGCTTGGACGCCTAACAGGTGCAAATGAAATTTCATAAAATCTGTACTTTCTTTGAAAAATCTAAATATGTTTTTTTATTGCGATGAAAAGTGTGTTTTTATTCTGACAAAATGTTTCGTATCCTGGGAAGGACCAAAACACCATCCCCGTACAACTACGACTTAATGGTCACCAAACGGTGTCTTTATTCACCTAAAATGGAAGCCAAAGCCAACAGCGAACGAGCGTTTTAACGGTCCAGGTGGTTGTTTTCACAGTTTGGCTGTCTAACAGCCGCCGGGGTCAGAATTCATCAACTCCAACCCCGAACCGGTCTCCATCTCGGCGCAGGACAGATGGCGAGCAGAGGAATCCGCCGAGAGACGAGCCCATTAGCTGGGCTCACCTTGAAAGGATGCCGAGGGAGGCCAATGTCCGCCCCCCCCCCGCCTCCTGTGGGGGGGGGGGGGGCGAAGCTTGAACAGGCTCCCCGCACAGGCCGTGGAAATTCGGTTAGCGGCTAATGAGGAGCGAGCCGACCTCGTCGTCTCCGGGCTGGAGCTCGTCATCGACCCCGAAAGGCGGATTAGCGCATCGCCCGGTTCTCAATGCCCAAACGTGCTCCCGCTGTTCTATTTCGAGCCGTAACCAACTGTCCCCCCCCCCCCCCCAAGTGGCCGTCATTAGCTATCCTACCTTGAGGTCAATTCACACATTTCCTCCCATTTGGGGAGGCGCCAAATTGCACACCACCCTGGATTCTCAGGAGATTGGGATTGAGTGTAATCCGCCTTTATGAAAGCATTGAAATCAATTTCTTTCTTTTTTTTTTAAAAGCTCAACAAATTTGAACAAGTGAGGCATGGTAACGCCCTCACATGTGGGCAAGGAGAGCCACATTTGCTGAGGCACTTTCAGCCGCACGGTCAAAACACACAATTCTAAAATGAGAACGCTCGCAAGGATCTGCTGTCCGCCACAACTCGCAAACAGACACTCACACAGACTAACAGGACAGGTTGCTGATGTCAGTCACGAGACCACGCCCCTTAACTCATTCAGTACCAGCCAACTTCAAGACCAAGTCTGAAAAGACGTTTAAAAACGTCTTTGGGAGTGAATGTGTTAACAGCACACATCTAACAATACAGCTGTTGACTAGTTTTCGGGTTTTACAAATCTCTAAGCTTGCGGGCACTTATTTCCCAACGCGCTGACGACTTTCGGCTGATGACGAGCAAAAACGAGATTTCTCATTCGCCACTGACGTGACAAAATGAGCGGCGACAGAGCTGAGTGAGTTTGTCTGAAATGCTTCCAGGTGACAGGAGACTTCCAGTATTTGCGTGCGCTGGGCTGAGTCAGCGTCGAGCGTAGGCGAGGAAGCTAGCGGGGAGGCGGCGGGGGGGGGGGCAGGCGACTGGAGAGGGCAAGGGGATCGCGCTTGAAAACATTCATATTTCGACAGGAATGTCGCGAGATGCGATTCCTCGCCGACGTGGGCGGAAACGAGCACATTTCAATGCAATCGCTTCCGTTCGTGAATTTCTTGGGGGGGGGGGGGGGGGGCTGTGCAATTGGTACCTGCGCATTCAGTCCCTAACCTAAAGTTACTACCGCCGGGTCACCTGATATTAGAATGGAAGTCGTCAAAAGTAGGTCAGTCGTTCTGATCGCGTTTCAGCCAGCAGCAAAGGCCTCAACTGTGTTTGCTCTTCTCTTATTTGCCTGACCTTTGTCGCTGAAGTCGTCCACCAGGATGACCTCGGCGATGAGCTGCGGAGGCGAGCGGTTGAGGACGCTGTGGACGGTCCTCAGCAGCGACGACCAACCCTCGTTGTGGAACGGGATGATGATGCTGGTGTCGGGCAGCTTCTCGGCGTACAGCTTCCGTTTGCAGCTACAAACAAACAGAAACACGCATTGGCCGTACAATCTGCTCTCGAGAGAAACGCGTGAAGAAAAGTAAGGCCCTGCGGATTCGAGACCAAGACGAGACTCACTTGGGATGTCGGATGTCAGGGATGGACCGATTGAGGGAGATCCTGTCGCTGACGTAAATGTTGAAACCGTTCTCCCTGTAGGCCTGGTCCACCCGGTCAGCGTCCGCCAGGGGGAACGGTTTGCCCTGCTCGCCGTTCCCTGGATCAATCAAACAAAGTTGGCTGACAAGATGGCGAGAAAGCGGCGATCCAGCGGCATCCCCCCCAAAAAATGTTTCAATGACATCGCGGGAGTAAACACGGTGGTGGCAGACGCACCAGATCTGGAGGCATCCCTTTTGATTGCTTCATAGTCGTGCCAGTCTTTCCTCTGAAGACCATTCCTGTCCACTTGAATGTCCTTCCGCAGTTTGCTAACACCCTGGAAAAGGAACGCACAAAAGAAAAAACCCCCCCCAAAACATTTAGGATGATTTTGTACAAAAAAAGCAGCAGCAGTGAAAATACCGTGCATTCCTAATGCTTGTTTTCAACAAATGACAAAAAGATATGCAGCCATTTGGGATATTTGCCGAGTGCGTCGCAGCTGAAGAAACTTATTTTGCCAACCGATTGCTCGTACTACACAAAACAAGCTAAACTCGCAAGCTAACGGGCAACAGACTTAAAGGGTTGGCCAATTTATCATATTTGACTGCGATCGACTCGTCAAGTCTTTGCATTCGAATCGAGTAATGGATCAGTCATTGTTGCAAATTGAAACGCAAAATGGACGGAACAAATGTTAACACCTATTGATTGCTTGTGCTGTCATTTTGAATTGATGTAACGAAACTCATTTGGACAGCACTTCAATTTTCGCAATATAAGATGCAGATTTTTTATTTAATTTTTTTTGTGTGTGTCTGCTGAATTTGCATGACAAAACATGTCACCCAAGTGCTGTGCGTGCTGGAATTTGATCAACTTTCGACTGTTGTGGTTGAACATATACCCGACAACAACACCTTCCATTCCCGACCGATTTTGGGGATAAAATTGCATTCGTCTGCCATATATATGCAGTGTGTTATGTAAAAATGCACGGACGCAACCGGCGGGGATACTCTTGATTCCGTCGAAGGGAATTTGAGCTCCAAGACGAGCCGCCCTATTGCAAATACAGACAAGCCTGAGAGAAATTCAATCTTTTTCTTTATAACTACAGCACAGAAAACTTTCAGTTATACAACAGGCTTTTTCTTGCCTGACGGTATCCGTGGCAGATTTTTTTTTTTCTTCTCAGAAGCAGCAGCAGCAGCAGCCTGTTCACTGCTCCACTGAGAGTTTACCCGCAGAAAAGTGTACTCTTCTATTTCACGCTCGGCGAACCTCGCGAGGTGAATACCAATGCGCCGACGAAACAGGGCCTTATACTGTACGGTATGTACGTAGCACCCGAGCCACTCCACGTGCAAAAGGGTGTCGGCTTCATCGCGCAGGGGTGCTAAATGACTCGCAATGTGCACACCTCGATTAGCACGGCGAGTGCGGGATCGCAGCGTCAGTGCGGGGAATAATTAGGTGACAGGAAGTGGCAATTAGCCCCCACGCTATAAATACAAATGGCGCGAGCAGCAGGCATGAATTAGCATGAATTATTAACCCGACTGGCGGTTCACGACAACGTGGCACAGAATAAAAAAGTAGAGTGTCACATACGCGCTAATATTCCTCGGTTGTGATTGCGTGTCGGAATAGGTCGCTGTCATACACCTTCGGGTGGATTACACACAATCCCGTTTTTAATCGGCGCACTTTTTCGTTGAGTATCATTTTGTAAAATGGAATTATCACAAATGATTGAGCAGAATTGTTTCCGATGGTACATGATTCAAGGTTAGACTTTTGATAGCGTGCCTATTGGCAAAATATTTTTCAACGCTATCCTCCATTATGCAATAAAAAGCATTTGAGTGCGACCAAAGAAAAGAAAAGTATTGGGGAGAAATGTCTTTTCATGTTGTGGTAAAAGCATCAACTTTTTTTCTTCAAACAAAATCTTAATATTAAGGAAAAAGTTGTGGTTCTATGAGACTTCGATTTAAAACAATCAAAAGCCACAGGGCTCGATCCCCATCCCCCTGAATATTGGGGCTCACAATTCTGGAAGCAAGGTATACCCCGGATTGGTCGCTTGCCAATCACAGTTCGTAGAACAACAAGCATTTCAACTCACATCCACACCTAAGGATAATTTAGAGTCACACCTTAACTTTAGAAACGCGTTTTGCAAATATGCTAGGAAGACGGCGAACCAGGAGAATGCGCACGCAGGCAATAATCGAGATTCCAACCCGGAACCTCAGAACTGCGAGTCAAATGTGCAACCACTCGTCTACGTAGCATGCTGCCATAGAAAAACTCCAATCTTGTTTTTTCTACCGAACACGTATTGCTTTTCTTTTGTGCAATTTAAACCCATTTCGCAGCCCAACAAATAGCCCCAAAATGTCTTTCAATGAAGGGCTATTTTCTGCACCACCTTTCACGCTGTGACAATTCTGTCTGGTTCGCCATCAACACACACACACACACACACACAAGCAAGAATTGCGTTTTAGTGTTGGTGGCGCGAGGAAAGAGGCTGTTAGCCATTATTTGGCGTCCTCTCATTCGCTCTCAACATGACCAAGAGGCCAAGGGAAAAAAAAGAAAAAAAATCAAGGAAACACATTCAGTTCATTCCACTTTGGCTTTGCCTCCACTCTTGTCAGAGATGGACACATTGGGTGAGTCACACACAAGGAACACAAGCAAAGAGAGTCCATCTGTGCAAATGCACACTGAAGAATAATAAAAAATAAATTTAAAAAAAGAGACGGGATTTTTTTGCTGGCCCCATTTTTTGCCTCCTGATTAAAATTTCAGCAACACGTCGACTATGTCGTGTTCCTCTGGTTTTTTTTTTTTTTTTTTTTTTTTTGTAGCTCGCTCAGTAAGAACGTTGAGAAAACAAGACAAGGAGAAAAGGACAAAAATAAAGTTTGTAGTTAATGCGCACACATGTTCGTTGGAGGGCGGCGGAAGGTAATGGAGACGGACAGTAAGCGAGGACCGACGTGAGCCTGAATCATCTGGAAGAGCAGATGGAGGATTGTATTGCGAAAGGGGGGGGGGGGGGGGGGTCTCGAAATCACGGCGTGGGCTCCTTTCAGAACAAGTGGGAGGAAGTTGTCCACTTTAGAAACTATGATCAGGTGGTTTGACTACCGGCTCGCTCAACCAAAGAACCAAATCCCCATTTCCCATGCAACAAATTGCAAATAATGATAAAAAAACGAATCTTGGTGTCAAGGAACAATGCGCAGAAGTTGGCTTGACCGTGATTCGATCTCATACAATAACGAACGCAACATTTTTTTTTTTTCCCCCCCAGTGGTTGATTTACGTGCTTTGAGTTCTTTTCACCCCCCTTTGGGCGCAGCCATCCCCGTGGTTTGGGATCCCCTGCGCAAACACCGATTGACACGTGGCCTTTTGTCATCGCTTAAATGGCTCGCAAAAGGCAGCATTAAATTTAATGAGGCAGGATTGAGGGGAAGTTGGGCATCGTGGGGAGGGGCGGGGGGGGGGGGGGGGGTTGGTTGCGTTTCTCCGGGTCCTCTCGGTTAGCTTCACCCACACGGAAGAAAAAAGTGGGATTTTGCGGCACTGGTTTCGCATGTGGCGGTCTGTTGGCGCGGTCGTGCCGCGTCCTCCTGAGCCGCTCCTTGAATATTAAACGGGCGCCTGCGACGGACTGACTTGACGGCACTGCTGAGATTTTCCCCACGAGGACGATTCGATTCGGAGAGTCGAGGAAGTGCGATAACTGAGCGCTACCACGAATGTTGTTGGGGGAGGAAGAGGGGGCCGGTAGGACCCTGAGACAGAATTTTTTTTTGGGGGGGGGGGGGCTTGTTTTTTGTGGTAAATGATTCTTGAGGTTTATTAATGTTTTTGAAGGATTTGGGGGGGTTAGCAAAAAAAAAAAAAAATCATAATAAACCAGATGATCTTGTTCACCAGGGATGTGCTGTGCTATTATTATTTTCTCATCCTCTACAGTCAGATTTAATTTTTTTTTGTGTGTATTTCCACCAAATTTAAATAGTTTGGTCCATCTGTGATCTGTGACTGAATTATTATTTTTTTTCAACTCCCCCATCAGCTCTAAAAATCAAATCAAATGATTTCAGGACAAATTCCCGCAAACCTGAAAACGCGTAGATTCAATCCCCGACGGAACGGCCGCAGCGTTTCAACCGCGTCGGCGCAATCCGGAATCGGCAGTCATCCGGCGAATACGCGGTCGTCGAGTTTCCTCTCTCTGACCTCTGCGGAGGGATTTTCAGATTAGGACGAGCCTCTCTGAAAACGACGGCTGGCTAACCTCATTTCCATACCGCCGCGGTCGGCTGGTAATCCGCCCGACGGCAGATTATACGTTTGCATTCAGTCGCGCGGGACGGGATTGGTGCCGCCGCCGGCGGCGGCGGAGGAGGTTCAGACGTCAGCAGATGTGCGCCGACATAATAACAGCGATACATGCCAAAGATACGTGCCGGCTTTTTCATCTTTCTTCACGACTACCTTCGGGGTGATGGATAAATACGTCGGCGAGATGTGTGTGTATGTTTGTTTATTTTAAAAAAAAATATATATATATATATATATATATATATATAATATATATTAATACGCTCATTTCAAATTCTATGTTGCAGCCCCCCCCCCCCCCCCGTGCCCCCCACCTTTTTTTCCCAGCAGACATGATTATACCGACGGAAAGTTTCCAGAGTGGTCCTTCATATTTCAAGGTTGGATGCTCCGGTAATGCCGCTGTCATCCATGAATGATCACCTAATGCCGCGGGCGAGGGGAGAAATACAATACATTTGTTTCTTCCCGCACAATAAAATAAAATAAAATCATTTCATTGCTCGCGGCCTGACACCCTCATACATTCATTAGGAGAAATGTTTGCCTCAGGCTTCCAGCCATGTAAATTACTCAAATTAAACAATCGCATTTTGGGGATTGGTGGGTGGGGGGGGGGGCGGGGGGGGGCAGCCGTTGATCACAAAAATGGGATGCGCTGTGGAATCGGTTAAAATTAGAGAGATCCCGCCAATGGTGCATCACGGTCAGAAAAGTAGAAACGCAACCGAGCGGGGTAACTCGCGTAAGTGTCGACTTTAAACATCGGCATGAATCTGTTGAGGAACGCGCAAGAGGGAAGCTTTCGTCGCATTGCTTCCTTCCATTGAGAGACTTTGGTGCCGGCGCAGGTTCAAATCATCACCGCCGCTACAACAAAAACAAAAACAAAAAAAAAGCAGACATGGAGAACGCGCGCTCGTCGGAGCAGAAAGAAAACACAAACAGACGGACGTATCCAATGCGAGGTGAAGGCCAAAGGGGGAAAGAAAAACAAAAAAAAACGGTCATGAATAAAACACGGCAAAGAGTTGTGGAAAACATCTTGTGGCCTTGAGCGCTCGCTTCGCTTCTTCTTTACGAGAGAAGACAAGAGTTTGAGAAAAGCCAGCCGGGAATTTTTGTCAGTGGATCTAATCCAAAAGTTTGAAGCGTCGATCCCTCCGCCGGATCCACTTCCGCGCTCTCTCTTTGCCGTACACGTCGAGGTTGGCCGAGCAGAGATTGAGGCGCCGGGACCTGCCTTGGAGGCGCATCCCCGGCGGGGCGCCGCCTCGCAGCCTCTCATCCGCCGACACAAGTCATTATCCGCAAGCCGAGCGCTACGACGGCGACCGGACAAAAGGCCGCGACGGATGGCCGCCTCCCCGCTTTCGGCCCGCGGAGAATTCTAACTCGGTGTGAGCAAAAGAGGCAGTTTGGGAGGCTTTCATGCGGCTCCCCTTGTTGCGCGGCCATCCCGCTAAAATCGCAGCGAGTCGGCGTCGAGCCGAGTAGCTGCCCAAAAAAAAAAAAGAAAAAAAAAAGACTAAAACATTTGCTCTCGGCTCCGTGGAGCGAAAGGTGCTTTATTGGAATTTAGAAGTGGTTGCGAGTCCAATCATTGGTCCAATCACTTGATGACAACAAAAGGCTGTCGCTAAAGTTTACCTTCGAAGACTATTCATACTTCGAGTGAGTTCAATGGAGAAAAGTTATTATTATTTTTTTTTTTTACCGTTTCAAAATGAAGAATACATTTCCGAGCCATCCTTGCGAAACCGTGACACCGCGCTATTCTTGCTCACAGTTATCACCCCGTCAGGATCCGATACTGTCGAGTTTAACGCTTTCGTTCCACAAGACGTACTTGTATGTCTTTTTCAAATTAGGCCCCGCCTACCAAGGACGTACTTGTATGTCTAAGTCTTTTTTTTTTTTTTTTTTGCGTCAGAGAGGAGGCGGGTCTGATGCAATCTGTGAATGAGAATAAGCCGTTTGCATTGTAAATCATGTCAAAAAGCGACCAGTAGGTGGCGGTGGTGCCTCCCGTGATTGAAACGCACGCTTTTACAAAAAAAGCTCTTTTTCCGTTTTTTCTTTGCCTAGGAATCGCCATTTCCATGAAACGTAGCCATTTTGTAATGCCGATTGCGTAAGAATGGAGCAGAGAGTCCAAACTTTATTTTGTTTATATAGCATTAGACCCAATTTTTTTGCGAGATCAGTCACCTACTCGTACGGTCCGTCTAAAGAGCGCATCGCCCAATCGCGGGAGAGCCCGAAAGGAAGAGACGGCCGTTCGACGCTACCCTGCGACATCTCGCGAGCCGACTCGGCGGTTTGCTAAAACCTGTCAAATCCACTTGCGAGGCTCCCGCTTTGACCGCCAAAACGACTTTGGCTGGTCACCTGCTCGACTGTTGTACGATAACGCCGCCGTCATCCCTCTCAAAGTCCCCTGACTTTCTTGTCTGTAAGCAGGACATTATGTGGTCGCATTACGTGGGCCGACCGGGAGCTACAGCGGGGGGGGGCTGGAGCAGAGGACAGATGTGGCTTACATAATGATCTGCAAATGACTCGTCTCCACGGGTCCTAATCCCGCTAAGCATCGTTTTGTGGAGCTTTCCCCAATGCGGACAAAAAAAAAAAAAAATCAATGCGGTCGGCAGCAGGAAGCGGTGCAACGGCTAAATTGGACGCTCGTTAGCAACCGCCGGCCTGATTGTGTACAAATGAGGGAAACGAAAGGAGGCCGAGATAATGGCGAGGTGCACGCGAGCGAGGGGCCATGTGACCAATCCCCCCCCCCCCTCCCCGAGATCCGGTCACCTGTGAAGAACAAGGCAACACATACCACAAATCGGGTTAAAAGATTAAAAAATAAGGAGCCGCGGATGACGGTTGCGCATCAGCTGAATTTCTCGAAGCCAGGCGATGTATTTTGCTCGGCGTGGGGGTCTCGGAAGCTTTATGTGGTCCGCAAAGGATTGCAGCTTGCTTGCTTTCATTCGTAACCATCTAAAAACGGAGTCGGCAATTTCTGCGAGCGTCTGACTTGCCGTTTAATTTCACAGATGATGAGCGGCCGGGCGGCAAACTATTTTGTATAAAAGCCATCTGGCGGGCGCTCATACCAACAGGTGACGAGAATCTCGCTCGCGCCGAGACAATATTGCGGCGGACGCCTCCTCGCGCATCGTCGCCGCCATTTCGGCAGCTGCGCTCGCATTCACTGCGAGCGCGGTGTCGTTCACCTTCGCCCACGCGGCTTGCGGTTCTCCCTGCATCGTTTTCACATCGCCGATGAATGCCGGCGAAAAGTGCGGCGGCGGAGAAGGAGAAGACAGACGCGCGTGTGTGATCAAAGGCTGGAAAGTAGCCACAGTTCTCGTTCTTGTAAACAGCGCGGCAAGAGAAGGCCACGCTCTAGCGGAGCAAGAAATACCACCATTTCTGCCAGGTCAATTTTCAAAACAACCTCCACCACAAAAAAAAAAAAAAAAGAAGAAAAAAGTCTTCCTCTCAATGCGGTAGCGCTCAAACTTTTGACACAAAGTACCGTCTCCAAAAAGTATTTGGCTCTCCGAGTTACCGGCATAAGATACAAGTTGGATTCGTTCCTTGAGCAACATTATAACTAAAAAAAAACTAAAAAAAAACAAACGAAAGGATTATAACTAAAAACTAAAAAAAATAACCAAAAAAAAATTATAACGTATTCCAAATTGCCCCCCCCCCCCCAGCCTCCCAAATTAAACCAATTAAAGGAAAAAAAATGTGTGCCTTTTTTTTAATCAGAAAAAAAAGCACATGGTCGGAAACAACGCCGATCATTTCGACATTTGCCAAGCCGGTTGGGACGTATTAGATTGCAATTTCGCCTGACCAAATTGTCTTAAAAAAAATAAAAATAAAATACAATTTTCCTTTTTGAAAGATAAACCAAATTTGTGGTCAAATGGTGAGAGACAATGAATTGCAAATTGCGTTTTTTCTGTGCAGTCGCCCGGGAAACTTTTCATCAATCATCGCATGGCGCTTTTATCAAACTCTTCTCAGATAATCATGAGTCCAATGTTCAGCACGGCGGCTCACCAAAGACTTCTGCGGCCACGCCCGTCAGATAAGCGCAGTCAAATGCACGCGCGCGCGTTTGTTTCTTTCTGCGCCGTCGACTGCCGTATTGGCCCGAATAGGAGACGTTTTTGTTTTTTTTGCATTGAAATAAGACTGAAAAAGTGACCGTCGTCTTCTAATTCGGGGTCTAGACATTAGACCCATTCTCGACGCTAGATGGCGCCAGATATCATTGAAGCGAATGCTGAACTTGAGGTTCAAATTGAACCCCCGGTCACCAAGAATAAAAATAAAAATAGCTTCGGCACGAAGAAGAAGAAGAAAAAAAAAAGTTGTGCCTCGTGTGCGCCGGCACCCGGGGGAAAGGAAACGCTCTCCAACGAGGTTAGCCTGTGAACAAACACCTCTTTTACCTGCTCGCGCTTGCCTTTGCCTCCCGAGGTGTTTTATCAGCACCGGCGGCAACAAGCGCCTCCGCTTGTCTCTGCCCGTGACTTTCAAGCTCTGCGTCTCGCCGCTTTCGAGAGGCTTAACACGTCGGAGATGCCATCTACGCGCCCGGGCTTCCGGCCAAATGCCCGACACGCAGCGGTTGGACGTCACGAAGTACAAATACGCTCGGATTGCGGCTGATCCGACTCGCAGCGCCAAAACGACGTCGTCGTCTTCCTTACCGGCGTGCATCACTCGCTTTTCAATGACGAATGACTTGTTGCGGTGCCTCGTTGATTAAAGAAGTCGAGCCACCGAGTAGCGACCGTAAACTCACGTAAACGTAACTCACTCGGCGACGCCCCTTAAAGGCATACGTCCAACATACCAGTACTAGTTTTCAAAAATACGGTCATACGAGTTTTATTGACATCATTCGATGCGTGCCGACATAAGCGGCAATCGCTTTCGACGCGAGCGGTCACAGAAAGGCGTATTTGAGTCGTTCGGACACTTCAATTAATTTGGGGGTTTTAATAAGGATGCCGACAACGACGACGACAAGAAAAACTTCTCCCGGCAAAAGGTCATAGAGCGATCGCTGATTTATTTTTGTTTGTGTTGTTCACAAGGAAGACGGCGAAATCTGCAAACGCACGCCGCAGAGTATTTATAGGCCATATGTGCCGTTTTGATGAGCAGCAGGAATTTAATTAGCTTTCTTTATCTCAAACAGGGGCACCGCCGAGGCTGCACACAAAACAAGCGCGCGCGTTCAAACCGCAGGAGTTGAACAGCGGGGCTCGGAAATCATCACCAAAAACATCCAGACAAGCGACGGGGGGGGGGGGGGGGGGGGGGGGGGGGGTTCCCATGCTGACCGTTTGTGTCCACTTGACTCGCTGTGGATGTTGAATGTCGCGATATCGATATTCTAGCGCCGAACGACGGCCCGGGGGCCGTTTGCGGCCTTCCTACTCATTTTTTCGCGACATGTACCTTCTTTTTTTTTTTTGGTTCTGAATGCGGAGAGGCGATTGGGCAGAGCCGGATCTATTCCTTGACATCGAGGGCAGTTGGCCACCCCAAAAACATTTGCCTCAACACCTTGAACAGAAATCGAATGAAATGATCTCGACAATACAAACGGTCGATAATTGCTTTCCTGACCGACTTTGGCGTGTTTCAAAAAGAGTTTTAAAGTGGCCCTTTCATCTTTGCATTTTTCTGGCCGCGGCCCCCAAATGAAAGTTTGGCCACCCCCTGAGCTACGTGGAAATGCGATCAACTCAAAGCCAAATGTCCGTGTCAGGAAGAGTGGCCGTTTCTTTTCTTTTCCTTGCTAATTTTGTCGTTTCTGCTTCACTTCCAACCTCAGTCGCTTGCACCGTTCGCGCCTTCGACTGTGCGGCGAGAAAAATCAACTCTTGCAGCCACCACCCTAATCCGCGCTTAATAGTTTAAATCCTTTTCTCTAATTGCTCTTCACCTCACAGGATTAAAAACGGGGAGCTGATGTGATTCCATTAATTGCCGACGCCGCCCCGCCTGCTTTCACTCAGGTTTTTATTTTTTATTTTTGGTAGTGGGGGGGGGGGGGTTGTTTTGAAGACCGTCAATCTTGCTGTATCGCGGTTCTTTTTTTTTTTTTTTCAGTTTGATACCAGTACTGTATTCACTTTTAAAGTCTTTAAGTGTGTGACAGACAAAGGGCGTCGTGGTCCGACACGTTGGCTTCAGACTTGATCTCAACACGGATCGCTCACTTGCAATGTCGGGAGGGGGCCCGAAAAGATTCCCCGCTATAAATCACGAGAAGGGCAAAACGTGGGCGCCGGGCGATGCATTTTGGGTGTGACGGAGCTCGGAACACAAGTGAAACTTTGAAGGAGATTGCTGGAGAGAAGTGTTGGAAATTGCGAAAAGCACGTGATGTCATTGAACGCATCTTTTTGGAGCAAGACGCGATAAGACTACGAGGAGAAGATTCATTTTATCCAAGAGGAGACTGAGGGCGGCGGGCAAAATGACCGTCCACGCTGCATCCGTCTCCAAGTGTGGCAGAAAAGCACAATGTCCCCCCCTCCCCCCTCCCCCACAGTGATGAATGTGCAGCGATGCCGCCAACAACGCGGGGGCTGGTAAACGTCGCCTGCGGTGTCCAGGCGGACCGCATGATTCTCATTTGCCCGTGACAGCGTCGTGAATCTTTGCCAACTTCCCTTTCAAGAGCGCACTTCATCTTCCCCGGCGGGGCGATGACCCGATTGCACGCGGCTCCGGAAAACCCACTGCCGGCATGGAAAAAATAAAAAATAATGTTGACCCGAGATGCAAGGGTCGCACGGAGGTGGAATATTTCCAATACATTTCCGGGAAGTCAATTTCCATTTTGGAAAAGATCCAAATTGGAAGCGTTCCAAGGGCATTTATGGAAATTAACGGAGAATTGAGGCTAATTTCATGTAAAGGTTTCATACTCAAGCATAAATGAAAGTTTGCTTGTTTTACGCCAGATTATGCAAAACGATATTGAACTTTTCCCGCTCCGAGATCATTTCCCATGTCAAGTTTCCAACTTTGAACATTTCCAAAACTGTTTCGTTTGACACAACTTGCTTTTCTCTCATGACGAGCTGAACGGCAAATTGCTAACATGTGCCTCCCCCCCCCCCCCCGAAGGATGTCCACTTCTCTGCCTTTCTGTGACTCTTCCAGTCACTTTTCATCGCTTTGAGAAAGATCCTGTTTGAATCCCGGCAACAGGCAAACCCCGCCCATCAGTGCACACGTCAACAACTCTACCGTAGCTCCTTGAAACGTTTTGATTGAACGGCTCAATCGGACAAATAACATCGCCAGCGGCGGAAGAAAGCGAGTCGGCCCTGAAATAAAAAGTGTTCGCACACGCACTGCATCTTCCCAATCACTGACTTATTAAATGACTCCGGAGCTCGACAGCTGTTATCGCACTGTTTGCTAATACGTAACAGGCTCTGTGCGCCGTTAATCCCATTCATTACGATGCTTGTCAGGCGAGATATCAAATCCAGACAAGTCAACGGCAGAGGCGACGCGCGACGAATGACAACGCGGCGACTCACAAACTCAGCAAATTAGTTTCAAGGCCCCCCCACCCCGACCATTAAAAAGGCAAGATATTTCACACTGCAATAGCAGCTAATCAACATTTTCTTCTGAAGAACTCACTCTAAAAGCGAACAATCATTCCAGTCAGGCTACATTGCAACGCTGTCACTCTACTAAACACGCACACACATTCAATGAATGCCTCTATTCAGCAGATTTGGGGCCATTTGAATAAGAGGAACAACTATTGTTGGCTCGCAGAGGTTCATTATGGGGGGAGGTAATTATCACTTATTTCCTGATGTAAATATTTGTTTTATAAATGGGGAGACCATTTATTTAGATACAGCCCATCCCATAAATCTGTACTAGTCTATAAAGAAAGCCTACGGACTTTCACCGCACGGACTGCACCAGAACTGGGCGCTTCAAACTGCAAGGGGAAATCCAGCTGCATTTCACTTTTACAACATACAATACATGCTGATTTATATCGCGCTTTCACAACAGTGGCAGCTGTAACAAAGCGCTTAACAAAACGGTTAACATCAAGTAAAATAATAAACACAACACATGACATAAGACACGGACAGTCGTGTCGGCTACAAGCTAAGTTTCAAAGTCAACGATTTTGCATGAAGATACTTCATGGCCTGGAGGTTCGAATCCCGCCATTGTTGAAAAGCATTTGGGGTGACGCCAGGGTTCGGCCAAGCTGGGGTCGCTATGACAACGAGCTCCCCCCCACCCCCCCCCCCCCCCGCGATGAGGGGCACTCATGTGAGAGGAGGCAAATGTTGGGGTTGTGCTCAGAGACGCTGCAACATGAGCGATTGCTGTTGGCTTGTTGGGGACTTCGAGAGACAGCTGATGTTGGTCCATATCAGCGACACAACTGGAAAGCCCATGGTGGTCTTTGGGACTCTCCCTCAGGGGACCCGCTACGAGCAGGATGTTGTCAAACCCACTGAAGACAATTTGAAGTGACCCCAGAAATCAGGACAGCAAAAGAAAGAAAATGGTCCTTGCCTGGGGTTCCTTGGGGTGGTCATGACAACGAGGCCCCCTTCCCCCCTCTCTCTTCGAGAGCTGAAGAGTTGGGGTCGTGCCCCCCCCCCCCTTTCCCACACACACCTCCAAAACAAGTGTCATTGCTTAAGATAACACCAGAGCCAGTGCTACATTGAACTGTCAACCCGTGAACGCACCACCAGCAACTTCCTCAAGTCGGTCTCGTCAACTTTACTCGCTCCGCGCCGAGGTGGCGACGTGGCCCCCGGACACATTCTGGCCGCTTGGGCCGCTCACCAACCACGCTCTCGCGGCTATTAAATAAAAGGCCAACGCCACGACAACCACACCGCTGAAACACACACTCGGCGGATGTAAATGTAAGCGAAATCACAACTACACCGACCAAAACGAACGCTGGAAGTCCTCCGGAGAAGCTCGCGTTGGTTTGTTTATTTACCGACACACATCCGCGTTTCGACGACGCCATGACGGCACTCCAGCCTCACCTGAAGCTGCGGTCCGACGCCCTGACCGTCCGCCGCTGCCGCCGCCGCCGCGTCCGGTGGGTTGTCGAACACCCGGTCCCTGTATAACGACCACAAGCCGACGTTGGGGAGGAAGACGAAAGCCGCTACGAGAAGCCCGGCGAACTGCAGCAGCCTTTTTTCCCTCCGCCTCATCTCACCGGGAGGGGAAAACGAAGCGTAGGAAGAAGCGGCAGCGGAGGAATCAAGGAGAACCTCCCCCGAGAGTCCACGCTTCGTCTTGCGGTATCCGACTGGAGGGAAGTTCCACTCTGACAGCGGGACGGAAGGACCCCGTCAAGCCCGGAGCTGTGACGCCGAATGGGCGCCAGCTGTCTGCCGCTAGAGGGCGGAAAGCCAAGCATAGGAAGATGGAGGGAGGAAGGATTACATTTTTTTATTTGTGGGGTATTTTCAACACATAACATAAAACACGGACAGTCGTGCAGTCCTAACCACTTTTCCGTCACACGCTTTGTTTTTTGAAGCAGTTTGAAATGAAAGAGGAGAGAATCAAAGTGTCCGTTGGGCTTTAACCAGTGGATCAGAGACGTCATGCTCAAAATGTGCACACGTCGGCTACAAGCTAAGTTTCAAAGTCAACAAGAAGCTGTAGCATCCATTGACGAAAAAAGAGATTGGTTCACTTCTCCTGTCCCATGAAAATCCATTTCAATTCCAAGGTTTATTATTTTACTTTATGTTAACTGTTTTGTTAAGCGCTTTGTTACAGCTGCCGCTGTTGTGAAAGCGCTATATAAATCAGCATGTATTATATTTTATTGTATTTTACTTTTTAAAATGATTTGTAATCAATATAACATCGATATGTCAAAACAGTGATGTAAAAAATATATACCGACTTCGAAAAAATAAAGGGGGGGAGATGATGCCACCATCTGTTGCATTCAAATGCACCTTGGAAATAAAGCATTGAAGAAGGAGTTGGGCAACCTATGGCACGTGGGCTTTAAGAATCATAACCTGGCAGTGAAATTATTTATAAAAAATGAATGATTTATGAACAAATTATGTTGTTATATATTTTGAAAAATTCCTCAAAGTGGAAAATCCACTGACAGTGTAATACACCATGAGAATCAACTAGAGTTCATTTCTATGGTTCAAAAATGTCACGGTCACGTTCAAATTATATATAATGCCGATTCAAACAAATACTCCAAATTAAGGATTCTAATCAAATACAACAATATTGTGATTGCATAGTATGACATCATAAATCGCAGCAATGATGCTACATCTACTTTAAAGTTCATCCAGGGCTAAGCTACTGTTAATTGCCTTTAGTAAACAAATGCAACAAGTGGTTGCGAGGAAAGTGGGGAGACAAAAAAAACAATGCAAGGCGCATTGCAAATAAAATATGGGAAGGTATAAGTGTGAAGCATTGCGACGTGCTTGGTTGCGAAGATTGTGTCAGCGAGCGTCGACACCGCCGTACTTGAAATGGAAGGAACGGCAAATCAATGGCGAGCACTCCGGAGCTGCCTCTCCGGCAACCAAGCAACCGGGATCTGCCTCATTTGTATTCACCCTCTACGTGTCTCTACTCTTATAGTTTTCATTCTGCTTGCTGGGCCGTTGTCATTTTTCTGCTCCCGCCTCTTGTTTCGCCGGTTTGCCGCCCGAGCATGAAATGAGACGTGAAGTCGCTGAGCAAAGAGGAGAGATTACAATGTTCGCTGGGTCAAGTCTTTGAGTTCTGATTCGTAGCGGAATATTTACCAAGTTCGTATGTTGTTACTTTTTCGTCACTAAAGTTGCATCATCATGAAGGAAAATAACTTTTCAGACATGGATTTAATTTCATCACTGAAATTTGTTGCTTACATAAGAGTAGCATTTTCCGGGTAATGGGGTCGCTATTAAAAATTCACTCAGCGGCTATCGTGTGAAATGATAGCCGCTGAGCCATTTTGTTGCTCGTACGCATCCTCTGAAGACGTTTCCTCGATACACTCGGAGAGATTGTACAAGAAGATACCTTTCGGCCAATCGATAGGCTTGACTTACCCGACATTGTGTGTCGGAGTGGAAGCGACGCTGACTAATTGTTGATCACAGGGCGCCTCGCGGAACGCGCTAACGGCTTCCTGTGCCAAGATGCCAATCAGGAGCGGGCCCGCCGGGCCAGTCAAAGCGCGTCAGCAAAATATGGGTTGCTCGACAATTTTATTGAATTTCTTTTGCCGGCTTGTCATTTTTATGAGCGCGAGCCAAAGGTTGAATGCGAATTAGCCATTAGCATTCAGACGATAATTCTGCCCTCTATTTGTGCCCTATTGTTTTGTTCAACGAGCTGCGCCATTAATTGACTGTTGATTACGCAGAGCGGCTAATGGCTTCCAGCGCTAAGCCGTCAATCACCAGCAAGCCCGCAAGGCTACTCACCTTGTTTTTTTGTGTGTGTGTGTCATCGCGATTCCATGCCTCAAGCCTAGTGACACGGGTTATAAAGTGAAGGGCTGCTCGATCAACGTAAATCCCTCACCTCATTCTCAGATTTTTTTAGGGGGGGGGGCGGGTAGGGTGGGGTTCATCTATAATTCATGCCGAAGGACGCGGAAGAGATTGAATTGCCTCAACTCACACTGGTAGATGGCGGGCCGCCGAGACAGAGCGTGAGCCATCCTAATCAGGAACAGATTAGAGCCGTGAATCGCAAATAAACAACTTTCACAAGGGGAGGGCTTTCGACTACGTAGTCTTGCATATTTCAAAATTGGGACGGAAAAAAAAAACATGAGAAGCGCAGGTGTACTGTTGCGAGGTGAAAAAAAAAATCAATTGCGAGAAAAATGTTGGAATCACGAAAAAAAAAAAATGGTCGTTTTGAGGAAAATGTGATCATGTTAATGAGAAAAAAAAAATGGTTCCAAGATGATAGCTGTAATGTGATGGTGGGAAAAGATGCGACGAAAAAAGTTGCGAGAAAAATGCTGCACTGTGACTAGAAAAAAAAAGCCACGTCACGAACGTCGCGCGCCCTTGCCACTGGAGGGGACGCACTCGCTACTTACTCGCCGTCCAATGATGAGCCTTGGACATTTTTGTCCCAAATCGCCTCATAAAATCATAACGGACGTATCATCGGATGACATTCCTGACCTAGATTGGGCGTCTCGGGCGACGTTTACAGTCCGCTACATCTGCTCGCCATCTCATCTCGCTCCCCATGAGCCCTCCCTTGAAGGCTTGTTCTTTGGTGGGACGTTACATATGTGTGTGTGTGTGTGTGAGCCTCACAGATGCTCTACCCGGTGTTCGCCCGCCCATTAAAGCTGGCGTGATCCCATAAACGCAGATGTACTCCAAACGCCAATCTGGCAAATGGAAGAAGAGCTCGGTGTGACAGCGACTCCAAAACATGCGCCGCGGTTCCATCCCGACAGTGGCGTGGCCTCCGATCCACGTTTAACCCCTGAAACTCATCGTGCGGTCGCTCGGTTGTTAGCTCGAGGTTAGTCGGGGTCGGTTGGAAACGCTCAACCTACGAAGAATCCCACTGCCGCACCATTTCAGGGCCTTGGCCCAAGGCTGACGACAAACCCGTTACCCACCCAGACGACCCGACCTTCCCACCCTCTTCCCCGTAAGGTCTCATGCGGGTCAGCCACACCGCCCGAAGGGCCTTAGTTATTCGCCCCTAATCTTCAGGAGCCAGGAGGTGGTCAAAAGTAATTGGCTTGGCGGGTCATTAGGTAGCTACCTAGCTAGAGGTTAGCCAAAGCACATATTTCAACAAGTCAAGCAAATCCACCACATTTCGGTTCCGCGCCCGCTCGTCAACATTCGCACGTTCCCTAGTACGAAATATATAATGTTGAAAGTCCGTCCTCTGTCGGTGCACCATGGCTCAGCCCAACGACTCGTCACGGCGTTCGATGCGTTTTGAGGGCCGCGAGTCCAGATGACGCCATCGGTGGCCGTCTAGTGCACGGGACCGAACGCCGGAGTGCGGCGAGATGGCGGGGGAAAGCGGAGAGACGGCAGAGTGACGGCTCCTTATCGCCCCCGTCGCCCGGTGTTGCCATGGCGATCGATACGTCGCCGCCAGGGTCGATTAGCGCCGCCGTGACTCTCACCTTCCTCGTCCATCCTCATTTAACTTCATAGATTTTTATCCCCCCCCCTCCCCAAGTGTGAGAGGTGCCATAAAGAAAGTGCACGACGGTAGGCGTGCGCTGGTATTAGCAGTGGGCTGTGTCATTGCTGTTTTTACGGCGGGTGACGCTTATGGATGAGGTGCAGATTTGGACGGTTTCATTTAGCGACCGAGAATTTGATCGCGCTGTCTATCATGAGGAGCGCCCAAAAAAAATAATAAAAAACCCTCGCAAGAAGCCACGCCTGAAAAGACACAGGAAGACGGCCATTTTGGTTTGAAGCAAACCATTTCCAAGTCAGTTGCAGAATTTTGGGAAAACGTTGTTGCCCCTGAAGTTAATTTTATTTAACGATAGGAAAATCGGTAGGCCTCCCTATCATGAGTAGTCCCACGAAAAAAATAAAAATCTCAAAAAGCCACGCTTGGCCAGACCCGGGAAGTCTGCCATTTTGTAGCCTAAACTTAGCCCATTTCCATTGGGACTTCAAAGCCAAAATTGTCGCAGAGATTTGATCCGATTGTTTAAGAGAATTAACTTTTAGTCCTATATGGACCTTGCGGGAAAACCGTGTAACGAGGAAGTCAAAACGAGCAAGTCATCTTTCAATCCAATTAATATTCAGTCTTGATTGAAGCATGAAAAATAGTACGGAATGCTCGGCTTTAGATGTCCTGCGAACCGACGATGTACGCTCACGGTGCACGTTACCGATATTGATCTTTTTTTTTCTCTTTCCGCCAGCATATTTCAAGGCCGTGAGAAGTCGCGCAGGGAACGTAAACATATAAACACTCCCATATTAATGCCGCGCTTCGCATTGAGGAAAGAGGGGAAGCGCATGAAAGGGGATCATGCATTAATCATGGTCCGCCGCATCGAGCCGACGCACACGCGACCAGATCAAAAAGCGCCGTTTACATCATCTTAACGTCTTGCGAATGTTTCCCCGCGGTCTTCAGGGAAGGGAAGGGGAAGGGGAAGGGGGACAAACAAAGTGTGTTGGTTTATTTCGTACAAAAGCTCTTCATGTACGTATACAACTCATTTGTGTTTGTTTTGTCTTTGGTGAAATGAACTGAGCCGCACTTTCAGGGTTTTATTTCCGATCCGGCCGACTTTTGGGCCAATTCCTTCAATTCAAGATGGCCGACTTCCAGTCAAATTTCGGACCCTGGGTCCTCGTGACTTTTTCACGTGTCCGCCTAATATAATGTTGATCGGTGAATCTAGCATTACTATATGAGTCTTGCGAGGTCGAATGTGGGCATTTCCAACGGCAGAAAATGGCTAGCTTAGTCATCGGGGAGCTAACGCCGATCGAAAACATGACAGCAACTCCATTATTCGCCGCCAGCGAGTTGTGACCGCAACTGCCCGGGTAGTCAGAAGACGACGCACACGGAACCTTGAGCCAAAACTCGGGTTTACAAGCGTACAATTGTTCACAGTTAACTGCAACAGGGCGCAGAAAATAACCTTGAGCCGTGAGCCACATGCTACAAGCGTAGCCAGAGGTGTCAAACGCAGGTCCAGAGAGTAAAAACCCTGCCCCATTTCGGTTTTAGCCACACTTTGGCTTGAGCCACAGGTGCTTCTACTCCACCGGGAAGTAAACGAGCTCTTGAGCAACTGCGGCTAAAGCTAAACCGTGGCAGGGGGTATTTACTTTCTGGACCCGCGTTTGACACCCGTGTGTACTAGCGACTGCCTCGTTGCCTAACCGAGCCATTTACGTCGAACTCCCACTGTCCGCGTCGACGACAGATGAAACGAGCGGACGGCGGCAACGATGAGCGCCGCTGGCGTGAGATGATAATGAGGGATAATGGACCTCGGCATTTGGCCTGCCGGGTTCAGGCTGGAGGAAAAGGCATGATGAGAAACAATGAATGCTTAATAGCGCCTAATGAGAGCGTCCCCTCTAGTGGACTCAATAAGATCCCATGCGCGCGCGTGGGGGGGGGGGGAGATTCTTTAGCGCGCGGCTAACCAAGGCTGTGCTCAGGTGCGAGCGTGCTGAATAATGTATCCTTCTTGAATTTGTAAGTATGACAACATGTCACAATAAGAATAACGACACGCTCGGGCCAAGGCCAAAGATGGAGATTGTTGTCTGGATCACAAACCGACAATTACTGTTACATGTACAAGGTCTTGGAACAAACATGCACATTTTATTTTTATTTTTTGCTAACTTTCCAGGCTTTGTGGAAGTTTCAAGTTTTTTTTTTTTTTTTGGGACTAAGACTGCAGCTGCGGCGTCTTCACGTCAAGGTTAGCCGAGTGAAGGCTTTTGTTTTGACCATGTCTGACATTCGAGTGCCGCCAAGGCACTTTTCCACTTGAACCTGAGCGATTGATCAAAACATACAATCTAAATGACGGATGCATCAAAAGCAAAGGCCGGCTGACCTTTTCTCCGCAAATGACGGCAGTTCACTTTGGAGCTTTAAAAGCCGTTTTTACCTTGCCCGAGGATGAAATTGTTTATTTTTCCGTGTCACCGAAAGCGGGGACGCAAATCTAGTCTCGTTGTTCGATGTGACTCGCCATGTTGAAATGTTTCCAAGCGTTGCCAAATTTAATGGCTTCGATGGATGCGTTTTTGCCGTTTTAGCCTCGTCCGAAAGAACATTTGAGATACGACTGTACGGCTTCCATTTGCACAATTCGGCATTTCGGGCATGTACGATGTCAATTCAGGACAAATGATGTCTATTTTGCCATTTGGGTGAGCCGGGTTTGTTATGACGGACATCGGACGATACGGCTGCAGATATTCGCTTCATCAGTTCTGTGAATTATGGATATCTGCGACGGAATTGTTTCATTCCGACGAGTCAGCGTTGCGGTTCAAAGATATCGTTAAAAAAAACGATTTTAGTCACGTTTGTTGGGCCTGCCGCTGGAATATTATGAAAAACGATCTGCTGCTGAAAAACCGTCCCCCTGTAAGCCCATTTTAGGCCTCTACATTTACATATTTTATCATTATTTTAAAACAAAGTCGGACCAGAGACCGTAGAGGGAGTTTCCATTGTACAAAAAAAATGGACCATCAAATTGATAAACTTGATAAGCGTTTGTTTTTGGTTGACAATTTTGTGCCAAAAGCCTGTCGATGCGTCACTTGACATGAAGTTGAGGGATCGGCGGGAATGACATCCGCATTGGTTTTGAGCAACGGCCGCATGCGAGCTCCCCCCCCCCCCCCCCCCCAAGGCCGCTTTGAGGAAGGAAAGGCTCGTTATCGGCTCATTGGCCCGCAATCTGCCCGGTCACTCGTCTTTGATTAGCTTCTCTGTCTCCCCCCCGCCACCCCGAGATGAATGCTAACGAGGACAGCGGCGGCCGTTTGCTCACGGCCCGGGTCCGGCGTCCATTAGTGGCACCCAAGACCATTCTCCCGGTCGGTCTTATTATTTTCATACGCAACGATTAGCTCTCGTTGATGATGGATGCGCTTACGGATAAGTCCGTGCGGACGCTTTGGGGACGCGTGGGCGAGCGAGCTTTTAAAAACAAACCAGAGTGGGTCAAGCAATCATTAAATTGTGCAAATTGTCAACTAATTAACATGTTTGAATTTTTTTGGGGGGGGGGCGGGGGTTGTTTTCCATGTTTCTTTTTTTGGGGAAGTTTTGTTGGGATTAAACAAAATATTTTTAAAAAAAGTATAACATAGTTCAAATCGACAGATTTTTGCTCATTTTTCAATCAATTATCTTCTTTTTAGGAAAGTGCAACATCAATAACTTGTCTTCTCGTTTGGGAAACTAATAATGCAGACGAGTGCAACATGATCAGTTTGAAAGCTTTTTTTGTTTGTTTGTTTTTCCCCGCGCTCAATTTTACATCCCCCCCCCCCCCCCCCCCCCCGGTGGTCACAAGCAGATGATTGTCACTGAATGAAAGCAGCACGCTTTTGGGATGTCGCTTCGTCCCGCTAATGGCACACACTTTTATTCCGCACGCTCTCACGCCCGTCAGAAAAGAGCAGGACTAAAAAGCTGGATTGCGGGGGGGCGCGGGGGGGGGGGGTGCGTTATGAAGCCGTGTCCTGCCACCACTACGGCAAAGTGGAGGATGAGGCGGGGGAGAGGGGGGAGGGGGCTGTAAGTGGCGGAGGTGAATACAAATGAGCCAGCCTTGCCAGCAACATCTGATTAAAAGTAATCGGCTGGCAGTATCAGCCAAAACGCACAGAAACTAAAAGGCACGATATGGAAAAGAGATTAGCTAGGAAAGTTTTTTTTTTTTTTGGCGGGCTCCAGATAAAAGATCTCATTATTGATAAGCGCTGCAAGTTTGAGGAAGAAGAAGAAGGAGAGGCAAAAAACTTCTAAGACACATCCGAACTTTAACTCGTGGCGCTCCAAATGGCGCCGACTCCCCCTGAACAGGAATTTGATTGCGATCGGTTCAATCTGAATGTGGCCAATCCGTTACGAGGGTGCGCACGCTTTGTGGAACCACATTAGCTCACTTGATTAGTTTTACACCCCCCTCTGGAAGTTTTTTTTTTTTTTCCCCCAGACCATTTCGTTACCGCGGCTTCATGGCGTCCCGTCTAACGTCACCCGCGTTACGCGGCGCCCATTTTTCCATTTGTCCGCCCGAGCTAACGTCGTATCGTTCCGGAATGCTCCCTCTGCTAAGTGACAATCCGATGGATACGTTCCAATACGGGGAGAGCCTTGCACAAAACGTCGCCGCCCTCCTGGGAAATTTCCCTTTCGCTCGCCACCAATTTAACCCCCGCCCCCCCGCCTGGCTGCGAAATAGGTTGCGGGAGGAAGAAAATTGCCCGCTGTCCCGGTGACAGACACTTGCCGTGAATGCTGTCATGGACTTGATGGGACCCCTGTGATTATTGTCAAGTGGAATTCCCCCCCCCCCCCCCCCCCCACTCCCCCTCAGTTTTAACGCCCTGTTGCGCGCACCTCCGACGTGGGGCGCCACAGCGGTTTCCCCTCAGCGGCGAACGGCCGCCTTCCGATTTTTTTGCGAGCCGGCCGGAGAGATCGGCTCGGATTGATCTCGTGCGCGCGAGTGAAGAAATTAAGACCTCGCTCGTGTCAGCAATTGCAGTCGCTTCATCCGTAAACCTACGGAGAACGTAACAAATGATAGTCGTCGGACGATGTACGCTACAGAGTTCTCAACAACAGTTATCGGAGTGTGCGAGTCGAACTTGGTTGTCACTTTTCAGCTCCCGGACGCCATTTTTCCTCCTTTGCCGGGTGATTGACACTCACGCTGAACCGAAGGCGTTTGTTTTTCCTCTGCATCCAGCCCCCCCCCCCCCCCCCTTCCCTCCCTTGAGAAAAATGGCATCCATGCATCTCGGGGTGACAGAATGCTGATAATCCACGGCAGCCATTCATCCTGCCCCCCCCCCCCCCCCCCGCCGCCTCTCACACTCCGTCCTCATCTATTGACTAGGCCGTGTTGCCTCAAACCCCGCTAAGGCTACGAATGATCATCCGCCACGTCTGATATTTACTCGCGAGATCAACACCGGGCGCGTTTGTCTTGTTCTACCGTCCTTCTGGCAAATTCATTAGCAACGCGCAAACAAAGCAAAGCGCTAGCACGGATGCTCTCTCTGACATTTGCCGTGGGGACGGTTTTGACGACGCGCGTTCTATTTCATTTTTTTATCCTCATTTACGGCGCTGAGGAAAAAAAAAATGTGTTCGGGTGTCTGTGTGAGGTGGTGAAATTGCTGGGGTTTTTTTTGGGAGTGTGATAATTATACACACATATACACACAAAACCAAATGTCAGAAATGGGGACGGGGACAAGTTGGCGAATGTGACACTATAAGGTCAACTTGTCTTGCTGATTATCCGTTCATTATTTGTGTGTGTGTGTGTGTGTGTGTGTGTGTGTGCGCTTTCTCCTCGTAATGTGAAGGCGACGGGACCCTAGCGCACACGCTCACACTTCATTAATGTCATTTTATTATTCATGGCAAGATGGGGGGGTGGGGGGTGAAGTTACAGCAGGAAGTCAAGCTGTTCTGACCTTCACACAAAATGGTCGGCAGGAAATGATTACCCCCCCCCCCCCCCCCCCGCCCCCAAGCCAAAAGCTGCTGGGAGGTTATGGATGAGTTTTTGCTTCCAGGAAAAGTAGCTTAGCACGCAACATTTATCAATTGAAATGAAATGTCAAAAAGTGGCTTGACACGTTCAACACCTGCATGCATTTGCAGATTAATATGAAGCCACGTCAGCCGTACGCAGCCAACTGCACGAAATTTTTAAAAAAGGCCGATGCCCCCGCCCCAAAAAGTTTCCCTCTATTCATACTTCAGAACTCCCCATTTTATACGCCAAACTTTGAAAAAATAACGCGACACACGGCCATGAATGTCCAAAGCGCTGGCGACAAAAGTGAGTCCACCCCCCACCCCCCCTCAAGTGAAAGTGTTGAAATCGGGACCAATTAACCTTTCTGATTTGATGAGTCTCGCTCGTGTTCAAATAGCGAGGACTCTACTCACATTTGTCTTACGCACCTCGAACGCGTCGCGAGCAACTAGCTCGCAATTACGGCCGCTCGCGTCATCGGGGGTGACGTTTCCATGGGAACCACATCAATAAACATCCGCAATATGGACCGGATATAAATAGGCACGCGGCATGTTGTCGCCTGAGCCGATTCCCTTTCGCGTTTGTGCCGCTCGGCTTTGATTTAGCGAACGTCCGCGGCCGATGAAAGATGTCGCTCGGGGGTGGGACGCGAGCGCCAGGTGACAAATGGAACAGCATTTGCTTCACTTTCCGTCTCGCGTCACGTTCGCCGATTTGGCTTCCGACGCGAGATGAGAGGAGGGCATTTAAGTGGAAGGACGCGCCGGCGATTTCCTCATTTCAAACACGTCTTTGAAGGATACGTGAACGAAAATTCAAACGTATCAATAAGTCGTCGTGCGGCCTCGAGCATCGATCGCAGCTCGGCCGAACAGCGCGATGAGGACGACTGTTCAAACACCGGGACGTTTTTTTTTTCTTTTTTGGTCGATTTCAAGGATCAAGCGCACGCCGTGAATTTTGCCGTGAAGCTGATCGTCAGAGAACCGGCTCGGGAGTCTGGCGCTCGGAAAATAACGACTGTTGTTTTGACCTCCGCCATCTTTTGACAGCAGGCCGAGAGAGCCGAAGTAGCGCCTGGGAAAGCGACGGCGGCCTTGCATACGAAGAGGAAAATAATCCCTGACGGCTTGAAGACGAGTCGACAGGAAAAGTGCCGACACAAATATGCCGTATTGACCGTGGGCCCCGAAAATGTTTTTCCGAAATGAAATCCCAAACTCGACGGCCATCTTTTCTGCCATGATTAGATTGCGACCGAAAGGAGAACTATTTTCCTTGAAATGCATCATCCCGCATGGCGGTACTGGAAAAGCAGCTTTGCGGTTTCCACGAGACGGCGCCTCCGACTCCACATTTCACGCCGCCGTCGAGATCCCGTCAGGCTTATCTCACGATCGGACGGAGGCCGAGGGGCGAATTGTCGCCTCGCCGGACGGAGATCGCGGCCGTTTGTTCCAATTACATCAAAGCACGGAAGCCGCTTGAGGGAAGAGGAAACAAAAGGCGAGGCGCGTCTCCGTTGCCGCGTTGTCTAATCGCTTCGTGTCGTCGCGGGGGCCGGTGTGGCGAACCTTTTCGAGGCGAGGAGAGCGATAACGCCGGTGGAGAAAACCCGCTTCCGAGTGGTTCTGTTCTTGCCCCGCAGCGAGCGGCGTCCTCCACCTAAAGCATCAGATATGCGCAACCGCGGGGGGGGTGGGGGGGAGCGAGGGAGAGAGAGAGAGAGAGAGAGGGCGGTGGGAACGACGAACTGGCGGAAGAAAGGAATGAGACGCTGGGCAAATAATGCCTACCGGGAAGTCAAGCTGAAATGGAATTCTTTCCCACGCCCCCCCCCCCCCCAAATTCATCCAAGCATGTCTTGATGAACTTTGAAAGGGGGTTCCGCCACCACCCGTAAACTGTTGCCGCTTCTCCGGAAGACTTTAGAACGGTGGATTGCCGCCACGTCGCGGTTCGTCTTCCGGACGATTGCCGTCGCAAATTTTCACAGGTGGAACAGTCGTGACTGCGTTTGGGTTCAAGTCACAGTGATAGAATGCTGTGGGTTGGATAGTCCAGTCACGACTGGTAGAAGGGGGGCAGGGGGGGGGGGGGCGTGGACAGAGTCCAGAATCCTGACAACCAAGTCTGTGGATGAAGCTCTTTGATAGGACCGAGCCCGGAGGCTCAGGAAGGAGGCTGAAGAGGGACTTTGAGGGGCGGGCCCCGTCAAGCGCGAGTCGCTGGTGACCAACCAGCGACTTGAAACAACCACGCTGGCCTCTTACTTGGAAAACTTTGCCAGTCTTCTTTTTGTTTCAACCGCATCTTGACAGACACTTTGGAAAGTCTTTAAATCGTGTGTTTTGGGAGGGGGGGGGCGATTAAGACTCTCAAAAATATTTGATACGGTCTCTATCACTGATTTTTACCCAGAGCAGGAAGGTCTGTCATGGGCTCACCGTACCCCCCCCCCCCCCCAAAAAAAAAGCTGGACTCCCCGAAGCCGGCATTCAGCCAAAGGCCCCGTTATGCTCTCGAAATACACGGCCGGCCGCAAATTCCTCTGCTACGACGTGAACGCGTCCTCATTCCCGCTTTTGTTTACCAAGACCCGCCTATCCTTTGTCGGCCCCGCCTCCTCCCGTGTCGTACGGCATCGCGCGGGAGCGCAAAAAGAACACAAAAGGACAAAAACAAAAGAGGCTTTTAACAGGATTAGAACGAGCGGGATTAGAGCAAAACGTTGTGTGTGTTAGTGGGCAGGGAGACGTACGGAGAAAGCGATAAAGAGGGCGGATGGGGGGGGGGACAGAGGAGGGAAGGTTTACCTGCTCCAAGTAGACGGGGCTCCGACGGCGCTCCCTTGATATGGAAATGCGCTTGGGCGGCGATGAATGTTTGATGACTGCCAAGCCCCGACGTGCTGCGAGCGCCAACAAAGCATGAAAGAGACATTGCAAGCGCAGGCACAGGCGCGGCCGCGGCGGCCAAAAAGCGGCAGATACACAAACACGCTGGGACACTTCAACGGGTGGCGTCATCACCGAGTGCTTTCGGGGGAGGATACCTCGGGTCTCTTCGGGCCGTTTGGCGGCATGCGTTCTTGCGGCGCCGCTCCGCAAATCAACACCGCGACTGGTTTCCATGAAGTCCCCACAAAGGCGGAGTGTGTGTCCAATCCATTGTCCCAAACTTGTGAGTCTGTCCCTCTGGAACCGGGGGCTCTTCAAGTTTTTCCACGTGGTCTCCTGGTCAAAGTCTTCCAGGGTTTTGGTGAAACTTGACAAGTGTATTATCGCCTTCATCCTGCGGTTCGGCCTCCTCGCTGTTCCGCGATTGCATCGACACGATCACACCCTCGTTCTCGACAGCTGCTTGTGGTAAAACGCGTTGGGGCTGGCAAGAGTTGGGCCGCATTTCTTGCGGAATATGTTTGAGCTCCCAGACGACTCCTCAGATCGATTCCGTTTGTCCGCCGAGGTGCTTCTGGTTTTCGTTCTTTGTCGCATCATCTGTTCTTCATCCTTGAATTGAGCGCTTGGTTTTTTTTTGTTTTTAATCATTTATGTTCTGCGTTAAGACTACACGCAACGTGTGAGTTCCCGATCCTGTTTCCCAGCAAAAGTCCCGAGCATGACAGTTCATCACCCCCCCCCGCCCCTCGCCCCCATTTGTCATTTGATTTACGACCTGAAAGTCTTTCTAAAATGCCGCCACAGTCTCTTATCATCTCAATCACGGCGCTCTAATCGGCTCTCCTATCTAAATTGCATTTTCTTCCCCCCCCGTCCTCCTGCAATCCGACTATTCCTCGTTCGTCGGCACAAAACAATCTGCCATCCCCCGCCGAGGCGGTTTCCTCGCCGACTGCTTGCAAACTTCACTCTTTGGCTGTGGCACAGCGGGTCGTTTTGAGCTCGCCGCACGCCGGAAAGATTTTCCGGGGCTTGCAGCCGCAGGACGACCAACTAAGTGTTTTCCCGTCTTAAAAGTCCGCCCTCGGCTAGGCTGCCGCGTTATTGCTTTGCGCGCTCGTCGCCGCCGTGCCGTTTTAGCATCAGGCTTGAAGATGACGAAAACGAAATGATGTTTTCTGCTTTTGTCGGCGTGTTTTATCGATACGCCGGATGTGTATTATACGCTGTACTGCTTTTATGCTCGGTGTATTTTGCAAATTGAAGACATGAAAATACAACTAAAGGCGCATTTCCAAATATTAATCTGCTCATTAGAACTTTAATTCAGCACCAACTTTTTAATTAAGAGAACGAGCCCGGGTAGAGTTTTTGCTCCCTCTTCGCAATCATGAAGCGCAGTTTCTTTGAATCACAGCACAAAAGTGAACATACCGTTCATGAGTTTATTATACTTTCTATCTTATGAATATTAGGCTTTTTAATGGCCCCTTTGGCTTTTTATTTCTTCTGAAGTGTGTCTCATTGATTTTTTTTTTTTTTTGTTGTTGCTCCACAGAAAAAAGGAACTGAACCGGGTTTTGGAAAAAGTCCGCCGTCCCAATTCCCCCAACATCTCGCACTTTGAATCAAGCTCATTATCCGCGAGTGAAGAAGTGGACCGAGGCGGCGCGGGCGGCTCGCGCTCAACTTTTTCCCCTCATTCGATTCACGTCGGAAGGTAAAGTGGAAGTTTGGTCCGGGTTCGGATATCAAAACGAGCTCATTAAGCTGCGCGGGGGAGACGTGCTGTTAATGAGGAGCCTCCTTTGAAAATGTAAAAAAAAAAAAAAAGGCTAGGACGGTTGTCAAAAATTCTGAAGCCACGCCCCCTAGATGTAGACAACCAATCACAGCACAGGCACAAAACGCAAATACTTCGAGGATGAATTGGAATTTTTTTGTGACGGAGTTTTGTGGAGGGGTTTTTCCCCCCCCCCAGAATAAAGATAAGCAGTTAAAATCAGAAAACAATGGCATGCAGCCGTTAGCCCGCGAAGCAAAATGCTCAAGTCACGCTACCAACCTTCGTGATGGCAAGTCAGCGTAGGTTTGGCATAAATGTGACATCGGCTAGCCATGTTAGCCACAAGACGGAAACTAGAAAATGTGCATTTGCTCCAGGCAAGGTCCCCTCAAATAAGGCATCATCTTGTGCCCTGGATTCTGCACCTGCTCAATGCAACCTCTCCCCCCAAAAAGACCAGACTTGTTGGTCAAAATCATAATAATGAGGCCATCAGCTTAACCGGTTAAGAAAACGAGGCTAGCTACGAGCTGCCGGAGTTTTTTTTTTTTTTTTTTTGCGGACTTCTGTTCTTCGTTCTTTGTCTGCAGTGGGCAGAAAACCAATTAACCCAGCGGCACCGCGATGCAGCGCTGAGTGGCGTGACAAAAAAAAAAAAAATCCCGCCGTGCCAAACATTGTAGCGCCTCTCATTTCAGCAGCGACAAGGACACGGGAGTCAGTGAGGGGTGAGGATGGAGACCTTTTGTTCTTGGTTGGCTAGGAGACAAGTTGACCAAGATTAGAAAGCCCCGCTCGCCGAAGACATGTGCAACCCCCCCCCCCCCCCCCCACAAAATTAATGAACTGGGTTACTTAGTTTGGGGTTTTTTCTAAGCCCGTGGGCACATGCACCCCCTTTTTTCGAGGCAAAAGATCATCAAACTGATGCCATGCCCCCCCCCCCCCCCAAAAGCTCCATTCAATTAGCATTGCTTTTTTTGAGGGTCCTGTCATTATAGACTTGTCTACAAAATTTTGCGGCGATTGGTAAAATAAGTGTCAGGTGCAGATTTATTTTATTTTATTTTTTACTTTACTGGAGGAAGCGAGGCGGACTGTTGGGGACCCTCAAAACGTCTGGTTCCCCCCACACCCCCCAAATAAAACCCCAAACAAAACAAAAACCAGAATGAGCAATGTAATCATCCATCATCTTCCGAATCTTTCCCATTTGTTGCTCTTCACTCACTCGTCCCCGCTTGCAATTTAGTGCCACCTTCTCAGACCCCCCCCCCCCCCCCCACCCCCCAAAGGCCCTTTTCTGGCAGGGGGTGGGAAGGTGAGAAAAAGTGAGCGCAATCAATTGGGCGCATTTGAAACGTCAAGTGACAGCAGAGCTTCCGAAGATATAAAAGTGGGCGATTACGCAGAGCCAAACGACAGACGGATTGGATAGAACATAAACAAGATGGGAGACGCGCAAGACCGCGGGCGTGACCGCGCGTCGCTCAAACGTCATTTGCTGGTAACAGACGTCCCAAAAGGCATTTCGGGAGGGAGCGAAACGGTTTGGACGTTGTGCGCAAATGGGGAACGGAAGCGAGATGGCGGCCAGCCAATCTGATGAAAAGCCCTTGCGGCGACAAAAAATTGCCCGTAAATCCCCCCCCCCCCATTTGACATTCACCGGTGATCGATGGGACTTCTTATCATGGCGCTGAATCGAGCGAAATGTCACATCTTTTGGGGCAGCGGAGAAAAAAAAATAAATAAAAAATCAACGGACGCTGCGAGTCGACCTTTTTGTTTACCGCCTTTCAAGGAAGTTATGAGTTGTGTGTAAGCGCCTGCCGTCGCTTTGATTGATGTCAGCGGGAGCGCGGCGTTTTGAGAGGCCTTATCAAACACCGGCGCCATCTGTATCTGCATGACCTCCACGGAGGCGCTCGGGAGGAAAAGGGGGGGGGGGGGATTCATTATTGGAGTGGCGGAAATCACATTTGGAGTGAGGACAGCAGCAACGGACAAAGGATTTGTGCGAAGTCCGCCATAAAAGGACTTCCAAGGAGTGCATTCTAAGCGCCGTTTATATATCCCAAGACCGTTGCGACCGTGCAAGTATAGAACCCAAACCCAAAAAAATAAAACGCCACAAGTCGATCTGCCGGTTCTCATTCATCTCCCAGTTGCTCGGCTTGTCCAAATTCATCTTGTTTTCCTCACAAGAGTCGCAGGGGGGTGGGGGAGGGGGGGGGGGGTTGTGCCGGAGCCTATCCCAGCTGTCTTTGGGCGGTAGGCGGGGGACACCCTGAACCGCTTGCCAGCCGATCGCAGGGCACGCACAGACGAACGAGCATCCGCGCTCACACTCGCAGCTCGGGACGATTTCGAATGTTCAATCAGCCTGCCGTGCATGTTTTTTGGAACGTGGGAAGAAACCGGAGCACCCGGAGAAAAGCCGCGCAGGCACGGGGAGAACGTGCAAACTCCACACGGGAAAGCCGGAGCAGAAAATTGAAACCCGCGACCTCTCCACTGTGATCTCGACGCGCTAACCGCTCAGTTTTGTTTTCCTTTTTTTTTTTTTAAAAATCCATAGAAGAGACCAAAGAAATCTGCGGTCCAACAAACCGATTGGCTATTGGCCGTCGCTTTCAGACCTCGGTGGCAAACGCCGTTGAGTTGAAGGAGCGATTTGAACGTGATTAGTCCTCAGCTGGGGACACGCACAAGAAAAGTACACGGCGGCACCTTGAAGGAGTGCGTCACCGCCACGCCAGACTTCAAAGATACGCTTGATACTTGACCTTTAGAGCTCGTACCGTCACCTTTTGGCCCGCGGTCCGATGGGATTGATTAGGAGGCGACTGCAGCTTTGAGAGGAAAGAAGAAGGAAATGCCCGGCGTATGGCAAAAAAAAAAAAACGCATCCAATCTCCCGTCTTAAGGAAGGCTCGCTCCTGATGTCTGGCTTGGCCGTGGCTAATGATGGCGCTTTAGTTAGGTGAGGAAAAAAGAAAAAAAAAAAAAGAAAGAGAGCTCGGGCAAAAGCATCCAAGCGGAGGTTGGGGTGAGCTGAGCTTAACAAGTTGGCCTTTCCCGATGTCTGGCCGGCCGTGGCTAATGACGAGCGTTTAAGGAAATAATGGTGAGGTGCGCGACGCCGGCGGCGGCGGCGGTGGCGGCGGCTCGTTACACGCCACCGTCCTCCCCCTGCGGCTCACTTTCCCGAGTTTGATGTTTTTTGTGTACAAACTGGCTAGAAAGTTCAACTCGCTTGTCAACATTTCCTCCTATCGTCAAAATCTTCTCCGGAGAGGCAGCCGCTAAAAGCAGGAAAACGCACCCAATCTCGGTTGATGGATTTGCGCAGGGGAGAATCATTACGGCAAAATTGAAACGCAATCGTGTCAGATTAGAGCGCAAATGGCCTTGTGGGCTTTTTTTTTGGTCCCCCCCGCCCCCGTTGTCAGACAAATCCGCGGTGCAATCAAGTTTGTGCCAAAACGACGGCCGGATGAATTGGGCTCCCAGAAACAAACGCCAACGTTGTCGAGATCATTAGACGAGACTTTGCGTCATTCGCTCTCGACTTGTCCGACTTTCTCGTCTTGCATGAACTCAAGGAGCGGGTGGGAAAAGTTCCCTGCGACGGGAACGCGGGCCCAGACTTGAAAGACTGAAAGCCTGAAGGTGGAGGACACCGTTGGCTCGGACCTTTGTGTGATCGGTGATCGACTCGGATCGAAGCTGAATTGAGAACTCGATTAAAGTAAGCTACTTTATGCAAGTTTTGTTAGCTTAAGCAGATTTTGGTTCAGACGCTGGGACCGACGGGCCGAAAGGTGACCGTTCGCCCATAAACGTTACGACAAAAACGACGGAGACGATAAAACAACCTCTTGAGTTACACCGGCTTGCTTCCAAATAAGAGAAACGCTCGTGATAAGAAGGCGATAGTGGTCTTGTAGTTACAACGTGGATGCTAACGACCAAGCGCATCCCTCGGCTCGCGGCCAAGCCCCGCCGCGACTAACCCATAAAAAAACGTTAACGCGGTTTCGTAATTGCCCATATTAAGAGCTGAAAGTGGAACTCGAACACAGCACAAATCACGTTAACACTCGGCCATTTAACGTGGTCTGGCGCCGCGGGTTTAGCGCGCGCCGCCCGCTAGCTAAGGCCCGCTTCTGTTCTCCTGGCGTCGCGGATCTGTTTCACGTGGGGGGGGCCCCGCCGGGTACAAGGTGGCGTTTATGCACGCGTGCCATTTGTATGCGCCGCCGGCGAGCAGCAAATGAATCCAAATGACTGCCGCGCGCTCCCACCGCGCACATCCCGTAATTACTCCTCTCGAAAGTGGCCCCGTTATGAACGGCGGCCCGCCATTTCTCAAATCATAAGACTCGGTGAAATGTCAAGTTTTGTTTTGTTTTTCTTTTTTTTTATCTCGCCGAGTGGTCATTTCTCTTTAATCGGATTTAATTTTGGAGCCGCGCGAAACGTCGTCTCGTTATCGCCTACGATCAACTGAAAGGTCGCCGGAACGCGGCGGTATTGACGGCGTCGTGTCTCGCAGCAACAACAATGACGCAACATTGACGTCGCCAATCAAAGAAGACAGAAATCAAGTCGCGGTTTCTCGAATTGAAGTTGTCGATTTCTTGCTCGTCCGCGTGACTCATTCCCACGAACCTCAGCCGACAAACGATGTTTAAAAAGACTTTGGAACGAGGTAATTATTCTCAACGCCCTCACGCAGGCAACCATAAAGGAGGGCTGGACAAAGCGCTGGCGGGAGAAATTTGAAGCGGCCAGTAAAGGCATATTATTGCTCTTTAATAGCTTTTCCTCAGGGGCGGGGGAGCGAAGCGTCCATGTAATATCCCGCAAATGGAAGGGGGGAAAAAAAGCGATAAGGTTGGTCCTTTGTAGCGTTGGCGCATTCGCGTCATTTGGCGCCGCCTTCGCCGAGGCGCGTCGCGTTCAATTAGTGCTCGAATAGTTTGTTGGGCTATAAAGGGAAAATACCGTCTGGGAAACAAACGGACGATACGTGAAATCGGGACTTTGAAATGTGAACGTCGCAGGGGTGGAGCCTACCCCCAGCTGTCTTCGGGTAGTTGGCGGGGGACACCCTGAACCGCTTGCCAGCCCAATCGCAGGGCACACAGAGACGAACAAACCATCCGCGTTCACGTTCACACCGAGGGACAATTTCGAGCAGTTTCAATTCAGCGTGTTATCTTTTCTTTTTTTAAACCCCCCCCCCCCCCCCCCCCCCCCCAGCATTATTGGTGGCCTTGGTGAAGATAACCTCATTACTTTTTTTTTTTCCCCCGAGGCTCATCTTCACCAAGGGTGCCAATAACTCCGGAGGGCAAGAAATTGTATTTATATCTTTGCTACGTCTTATCTCGCGCCGTTGCAAAAATTCATAACCGTCTTTCCGGTGAGAAACGATCTTTCAAACAAGGGGCAAAAGAGCACAAATTCGATCATACCGCAGGGATTGAGCGCGGCGGAGCAGCTCCGTTTGGATTTGACTGCATGCACAGACGTGATTTTCTGCAAACCCCGCCGACATCTTTCAATTTTTAAGAGGCTCCAACGAAACTGCAGGTCACCATGAACACAGAATAGGAAACAATTGAGGGCGAACTGCACGGACGTTATGATGGCGCTCATCTGGGAGTATTCACGGTGGTGCACCACAAGGCTCTGTACTATTTCCTCGCGTTTTTAATTTTTTTTTTTATCTTAGTTTATCTGAAAACGGCGGCTTCCAGTCCAAAGTTGTCCTGCTGTCTTCAAAAGCAAACCTCAGTCGCCTCAAACCGACTCAAAAGTCACTTTTAGTGAAATAGCTTATTCCCTTCAAAAGTTTTTTGGGTAATCGTAAGTCATCTCTTTTTGCCGTCCTACATCGCTAATAAAGAAAACATTACAAAGCTCCGAAATCGAAATGATTTTGCACTCGTTTATCTACATCACTGCTGGGATGGATTCCTACTTCGCCGCCAACAGCATAAAAGATTTCGTCTTTTAAGTTTACTCTCACCAAATCTTAACAGTTGATTCTTTTGCTTTAAACGCGCAGATCATTCTTTTCATGGTGCATCAATTTGAAAACCAACCTTGGAAGTTTGCTGACTGTTTTTTTTTTTTTTTAAATGCATTTGCATTTTTACTCATTCAATACCAAGGACGATTTTTCATGTCTTTATGTCTGACCCGTCGCAGCTGAGATTTTGAACTCCGAACCTCTCAGCTGGAAGGCGGATGCGCTCAATTTTGATCCTTATGCCAGTATGCCGGGCAATCAAAGAAGAGCCACTGGAATGCTTTTGGAAAGCTGAGATTCAGACCCACAACATGAGAACAGCCCCGAGTCACTCTGTGTGTGTTGCCTGCAACAGTGCCATCTGGGGGGAAAAAAAAAATATATATATATATAAAGAAATAAATCTTGCCGGATGTTCCACTATTTTGGGATTTAAGCCTTCCAAACTTTCTTAATATATGCCGGGCAATGTCAGAAGACCTCTCGGGAAAGTCAGCAAAGCCTATTTAGACTTGAAATTATGAAGTCCTGTGAGGCTTCGTGTGAGCCTTCTGGAATTGCTGATATGTTTGGGGAAGCATTTGTCAGATGGAGCGATCTCACACACACACACACACACACACACACACACACAAACACGCGCAGCAATATGCAGGCTCACAGGCGGACATATTTTCCAAACCACTCCGGAGCTGAGCGAAGCCACAACTGCCGGCGGCCACCGCAGGTACACACCAACTACCGCATATAAAAAGCCCCCCCCCCCCGCGATTTCTTTTCTCCTCGCCGTCCGCTCGGAGTCTATTCTGAATATACACCTGGGGAAATGCGAAGAGGAAATTAGGAGCCGCGCGGCAGGGTCGCGGGCGCACTTTATGATCGATCCCCGCGTCCTCCCCCCTCTTCAATCCCGGCGATAATATTACGCTCGTCCTTCCGATTTATGATGCGAGATGGCCGAGTCAGGCGTTTGACTTCCGACTGATTACGCTTCCTACTCGGAGGGCTCGTGAGCATTGGTCACGCCGGCGGCCCTGCCAGGACACGTGACGAATGGCCGTTTCCAGTGGATCGGTGTCGAAAGCCCGTTCGACAAGTCTCCGGGGGCTGCGTGAATTAATACGCGTAAACGTCGGCTAATCCCGATTTTCAATTTCTCTGCGGATTAGAGGACGGGCCTGCGTGCTCAAGGATGTAAACTGGACGAGAATGATGAGAATATCTCCAGCTCCATCGAGGCTCTCGGAAGGGCGCCTTTTTGAGGATTTTCAAATTAAAAGTTCGCTCTTAAGGGTGTCTGATCGAGCAAAGTTTTTTTTTCCCCCTGCGGAGAAGCGCCGCAGAGGAGAAAGAAAGAAAAAAGAAAAACGTTCCGACCACAACGAGGCAACCTTTGGATGTATGACGAGCCGTGAGAACGTGGGCTCGCAAACACCGCGCGCGCGTGTTGTCGCAGCCACTTTCGCCGAGCGCATCGATTGCGCCATCTGACGCGATCCGACCTGAATCAACGCCCGCGTTGGAGGCGTCGACCCCGACGGAGTGAAATCTGCGCACGTGTTCATCTCCGTGAGGAAAAACGTCGAGATAAAAATGTCAAGGGCGACTGCGTTTGGTGCTACAATTGGTAAATAAGGCGCCGAGTGCGAGATTCAATTTTAAAACGGTATTCAAAGAAACGCCAACAAAAGCGGCGCACGGGAAGGTTAATTACCGAATTCAATCGGCGGTGCTGCCACTGAGCAAACTCTGCAGCGTTTCCAGTAAGTGCGACAAATTGTGTTGATTCTACTCTTGACAGCGCGTTTGTCAGGGGGGAAAACGGATGAATGCAAACTTGCACGCAAGGAGACGGGGCTTGCAAAATTTGTTGAGTTTTCCCGACATGATAGGGCCCCTAAAAAGCGGATTTATTCAGGGCGCATTTCGATAAATTCGCTCACCCAAAATGGCAGCTTCAAACCAAAACGGCCAAATTCCTGATCAATCTCTGATTTGGGTGCTTTGAGACTTTTTGCGCAAAAAAAGAAAAAAAGTCACTCTTAATTAAAAAATACGCAAATATAGAAAAAAATTGTATTTGTCTCCGGTGAAAAGTAAAGCGCAATTCAGAATATTTCAGTGAGTCGCCTATAATTGGTTGAAGATCCATCAAAAGGCTGATTATTAATTTGCGAGCGTTTTTCTGGTTTGTTTGAAAAGAATAAATAGGACATGAGTAGGGCTGCCTCGCAAACAAGTCCTGTAATCCATAAATTTGACATGGCGAGTTTGAAAGTGCTCATTACTCCGCCGGCTTCTTCCAATGCGTCCGTGTAATGATCACACCCGCATACGGCAGCCTTTAATTAAGGCGGCTCTGTCATCTGTGGGAACACTCAAGGTTATTTTGACAAGATGTTCCAAACACTTTGTCGAAGAAAAAAAAAAATCAATCGTACCCTATGTGCGTATGTACATTTTTTATTTTTTTAAAGGCTCATTAAAAACTCTTAGCCTGCTGCTGTTTTCTCGCCATGAGCGCGTGATTGTGTTGCTTGTTCGTTATTTTTTTTTCCCTTTGATAGCGGGGGGCTAATAGGCAATCTATTCTGTCTCGCGCCACCCTCGGATGACCGAACAGCAGCGATAACAAGACTCTTGAGGGGCGCATGGGAGGCGAGATGGACCGGTCCGAACCAAAGACGGAGGGAAGCTTTGGGCCAGAAACACACAAGCGGGGGAAACACAAGTTCAAAACCCCACTAATCAAAGTTTGGGTTGGAATAGAAGGCTGTATTCATCTTACCGTTGGGAAAACCACGGCTGTGGACCAAGCGAGGATGGTGATCAGTCGCTACGCTGTCTCCGTTCTCTTTTATCCTATAAGTTGAATCAGAGATGTCAGTGGACTTGTTTTACTCTGCACTTTACATATAAATGTGTGTGTGTGTATATATATATATATATACACTGTATAGATAGATAGACAGATAGATACATAGATAGATAGATAGATAGAGATAGCTCCATGGATAGCTAGCTAACTAGACAACTAGCTAGCTAGCTATCCATCCATCCACCAGCTGTCTATCTAGCAGGATCTAGATGGATAGATAGATCGATTGTAGCTAGCTGTTGCCTAGCTAATAGCCAGTTACTGGTCGTACAAACGAGTAATAGCACACAACAACGGAGAAGGGATCGCGTTCGCGTCAAGGGGCTAATCGATGCCGTCGAACTCAAACGAATTCTCAACATAATTCACTTGCTGTGGCAACGTTACAAGGAGCCGCACCACACCGCCGCTCGTTTAATGCAACGCCGGCCAAGTCTGTGGGCCCAGAGGCATCATAATTCCAGGTGGAGGTCAGTGGATTTACTCCTGGGTGTGATTGTTTTTCCGCACACACTAATACACACAGACACACGGCACAGCCTTGCCTCATGATGCCAAATTTCTGTCTGGCTTTGAAGCGGATAAGAAATATAGGAAGCAATGCCTCCCCTGGAGCTCAACTTCTCATCTCTTTTGACTTTGTGCTGAGGCATGAACTTTTCGTCTTCTTTTTCCGAGACAATTCCTCAGGCTCTCAGACAACGCAAACATCAGTCTGAGCTGATTAATTACGCCCGGCGGGCAAGAAAGGGCTCATAATAATACAACTCCGACTACTAAAAAAAAAAAAAAAAAAAAGCATAGAGCTTGCTGAGAGAGATCCCCTTGACCCAAACTCTCACGTGACCTGCGGATCTTTACGAGAGCGGAGAATAAGTAAAAGTAGAAGTGTTTCACATCCAATAGAAAAGCGTTCGCAAGATGTGCTTGCATCTTTTATTCATCACAGATGTGAGATGTAAGGGGATGCATCCTGTGGCCTGCGCCACGCCTGCGGGGCTAAATGTATAAAATGTACCGCGTATGTACAGCCTCGCAAAGATGAGTCATTAGCCAGTACGAGTTGACGGCAGGCCCTTTAAAATGAGGCTTCCATTTTGGTTTTAGGAGAAAAAAAATAATCCATAATCGACTTCTACAAACGGATCCTCCAAATGACTTTCATGCCATGTTCCGCCCTTATTTCATGGCACGGCAAAAAGAGCGTTATAATTTTGCGTCGTTCTCAAAATGTACTTTTGGACTCCCATTCGGGATCGAAAACATTTGCTGTTGCTGTTGAAAATGTGACCACTGGAAAGGCCGGCGTCGGATCGCCCCAAACGAAATCCACTGACTGGCTGCCAGGCAGTGACGTTACTTATGCTGAAAGTTGACAGGGGTTAAGGGTTATTTGTGGACATGACAGACGGCAGAATTGGATATTGATCCGGTGAGGGGGATGGTGAAGGACTGGGCGGGGATGGGGGAGGGAATATAAAATGAAACCTCCATTTCTCTCCCGAAACGCCGGCAGAGAGGAGGGCGGGTCAGCAGATGGGCAAAGATAAGCAGCAGCAGCAGCAGAACGGCGAGAAGACGAAAAGGCCAAAGACTCTGTGAACACAGATAACGGATCGACTGAATGTCGCTTTTTACTTGAGAAACCGTATCGCGAAGAGATGAATTTGCGTCCTCTCACCTCAGGACGGTTCAGAATTACAGCAGATTGATTGGCCCTTGGACGCTTCGCCAGGCACAACTTTATTTGCAAAACATCCTTGACAGGAGATGAAAATGGGGCTGCCCACCCATCAAGTGTGAAATTACCGGTGAACACCAAAGTCAGTCTTTTATTATCTGCCTTTTTTTCTGAAAATGTGTTTGTGAATAAGATGTTTGCAATTTAGCCAGATTGTGACATCACAGTGGGGCAGATAAAAAAAAAAAAAAGTAAATTTCAATCGGGAGTGATAAATCGGATTTCTTGCCGGCGAGAGAGTCAGAACAGATCTGGTCTTGCGACGATGTACTGCACATTTTCCCCGATCACACGCGGGAGATAAAACGGCGGGGTTCACTCAACTGCAGTCTGATGCCTGAAAGTCTCCATGACATCAGTTTCTCCTCGGCTCTCCCGGTTTAGTTTTTCTTGAAAAGATGTGAAAATCCTCCAGCGTGGTGGCTCGCATCTCTCCGGGGTTCAACCGTGTCCAAGCGTGAGGCGGGCCTGGCCTTTTATTACTTTCTGTCTGCTGCTGCTTCTCCAAGTCTGCCTTCCCAAAGCCTCGGAGAATAATAAGAGGAAAGCACATCCGTTTCTCCTGAAAATTGCCCCCTCCCTTGATCGACCAAGTGCACATTCGTCCACAAAGACATGGCTTGTTTTGTCACAAAGACATTTCTTTTCAGTCATGATTGTACAGATAAGTTCCTTTAGCGTGAAGGGTACAAAAGCACAGTACGGCAAATGGCATACCATCCCGCCCCAAAACAAGTAGAATCCACACTGAACCAACAGGGCTAATAATCCAATCTCATGGAAACGGTTTGTCGGCCCAGAAAACTAACGCCGAAGAAGTCAAGTGTACAAATTGTGTTGATATCTTGTTGACAAGCGAAAGGAAGGCTAAAATGGGGGCGCACAAATAGGTTCTCCTTGAGTCACAGCAGCTAGCTAGCTGGCTAGCGATAGCGTTCGGATGCCGCGCTACGTATCCCACTTGCGGCTGAATAAACAAGAGGTGATGTCCACAGCACTCCCTCACGTGCTACTTTCTTAATTAGCTCATTCCAAGCTAACAAATTAGCTCGTCCCTGGGTACCACCAAATAGGTGTTTTCATCCTCCCTTGAAAGACAAGTAGGGCTTCAACGGCGCATACAAACTTAAAATGTCAGCAGCACGTTGAACTTCAACACGTTTTGTGCGATCCGCCCACCTTCTCCGAAGCCTTCGGGCCAAATAAGAACAAACTCCGGTTTTAACCTTTTCCTGAAAGCACGACGTGTATGTGTGGACTACCCCCCCCCCCCCCCCGACTACCCCCCCAGTCATCTCCTGAAGTGTCGTCAAGCAGCGGGTGAAAAGGAGGTTAACATTCTCCAAACACAAAAAGAGGCCGTTGAAAATGTACGCGGGCGGTTTGGCGCAAGCCTGTCAAGCGTCCCTCATTAGCTGCAACTGCAACCGACAGACTCGAGCCGCAACCACGCCGACCAGCAGGGGGCCGGTGGCAAGCAACAGCGCAAACACGAAAAGATAAAAATGAACAAGGAGTAAGTTTTGTGGGGGTGCTCGACGTGGGTGGAAGTGCGACATGCTTTTTAGTCAGCGTCCTGGTCTGTCAGCATTTTATTATTATTAGTATTTTTTGCTGCTGCAGAAGCAGCAGGCGGAGGTTCAATGAGTCTTTCGGCACAGGGAAAAAAATGACACAAATATTAAAAACGTCTCACTCAAAGATCAGCAAGTAGAGAGGAAAGTTTTCTTTGGGATTTTTTTTAGTTCATCTTTTTTTGTTGCCTCGATAGCTTCCTTAGACTTTTCTGCCACCACGGGGCATGGAGGCGGGGAGTGTTTTTAAAAAATAAAAATAAAATTGAGGTTGGGAGGCCAACTCTGTGTTCAAGTAGAACTGAACGATTTGGAAATCTCATCGTGAGTATGGAAAAGATGAGAAATGAAAAGAACGGAATTTTGTCGAAGTGAAGCGCCTCAACTCACTTCAACAAGGGCCCGACAAGAGAATCTCTCCTGGAATCAGTCTTACAAGACTCACCAAAGCCATGAGACGGTTTATCCTGTGCCTATTATCAAAACCGGCTTGCCGAGTTTTACAAAAAACAAAACCAAGAGAAATAAAAGAAGCGCTACCTGCTAACTGACACGTCTGTGCCTCTGCGACGTCGGCCAGTGAAATAAATAAGGACTCAAATGTTGGCAAACAACAAGTACAGCTGACAGGATCTCCTCCGTGCTTGTGTTGGCTGTCAGCTTCCTATAGCCGCTGCGCCGTAATAAGAAAACAAAATACGTTAAAAAAAAAAGGGGGGGGGGGATAAATCAAGAGTCATTTGTGCAGCTGTCACTTCCTATCTCAGCGACTGCAGGTTTCTCCAAGAAGGGCGGGGGGGGGGGGGGGGGGGTTGTACGTTGGCGGGCACGTACGCCGCCGACGTCTTTTCCAATGAGCCCGATGACAGGAGACTTGCAACGTCGCTCCAATCTTATCCGTGCAAACAGATGTGCGGTGAGAGGAGGGGGGGGGGGGGGTGGCAATAGTCAGGGAAGGAAATCAAAGGGCCACGAGAATTGCCTTGCCGACATAAATGTTCTGCGCAATGTTAGGAAGGATAGTTGTTATGGGGATCAAGGTACGTACGTTTAAAAAAAAAAAAAAAAAACCTCTTAATTTTGAACTTTCTTAAAAAGAAGCCATCGCATCATCGTGATCTGATAAGGGCGAGCGATGCGGACGTATTTGTGCCCCCGCGGATGCGCGAGCAAGCTGAAAGCGCCGAGATGCTTCTCGCCGTTTCCGGAGTGTGCGTCTCCACGGAAAAGCAGACAGAAGGAATGCGGCATACGGTTTGAGAGCGAGCATGCAGGTATGAATCTGGGGGGGTGGGGGGGGAAACTGGAATGTCTCCATCTTGGTATGTTTATTCTTATCAAAAGAAGTCAATCCCAAATGATGTCATGCTGTTTGTACCACAGTCGAAGTTGTGTGCTGGCTCACAACGTCTGGAAATAAGAACGCAGATGCTGACGGATGCTTGTGCACCTTTTGTGGGATTTACAGTCATTTTCATTACGTGCCCAACTTTGTTATATTGTTATTATTATATATATATTTTTTTTAATTGTTGAAAGATGACCAAAGTACAGTTTTGGTGAGTCATCGGCGATCGCGGCCTCTGCGCTTCTTCTTGACTGTGAGTGGAGATGACACGGTTGAATTGCGAAACCACGTTCGCTTATGCTAATTTTGCAGCTCTGGGGAATTGGGCGAGCTTGTTCCATTAGCTCGGGGGGCAACGTCGGATACACGCCGAAGATCTGTGGGGCGCCAGCTGCCAGATACTCAATTCTTTTAACCCGCGTCTCTCCGGCGAGGCTATTAGAGCTGAGGGCGCCTCCTCGGGCCAGCGCTTCACAACAAAATCATGTCGATGCCGTAGATCGACCACCTTCGAGTAACAACATGTATTTCTGACCTAAAGCTCAGAGTTTTAGCCAATTGAAGACCAGATTCAAGTCTTCCATTTTTATAACACCCCCCCCCCCCCCCCCCCAGAAAGGCACTGTAGCAAATGGGATTGAAAAAAAAAAAGATTCAATCTCGGCCGGCAGTTTTCCTTGTCTGCACACGAGCATTTTTCCTCATCTTCTCAAAAGTCACGCAGTATCGAGCAGAGCGCGCGCACGCCCACACATCACGACTGCGCGATCGATAGATCGCATGGCGTGGGGGGCCGCGGGCTAATCGCCCTCAGCGGGAGTCGACGCGCACAAATGCATCGGACACTTTTGACTCCGAGTCCATCTGGCGCAGTGCCGCTGTTTCGCCTCACATGTCGGGGGAGAGCCCCCCCCCCCCTCTTTTTGATTCCACGTGAGATGATTATGTGTGTGAACTTTTGCACGTCAAGCCTCCAAAGTCGGATGCCTGGGGTTGCGCCCACTCGCCCCCCCCCCTCCTCCCTTTGCACGCCACTGAAGCATCCATTTAAAACAAACAGATCATCATCATCATCATCGTCATCACAAAAGCTAGTCAGGCCTTTGTCGTATTTCTGATTCCAGTCAGGAAGGCCAAATCTTTTTGATTTTGATCTTCTCCTCTCGCGTTACGAGTCTCCGAGGGCGCCAGTGAAACTCAGTTCAAGAGTTTGCTTTCGAGGGATTTCTTTTTTTGCCCCCCCCCCACCCCTCTCCCTCTATCCAGAAGTTTCAGGGGGGGGGGGGGGGGAGTACAAAGCGGCGAAAAATATGACGGCGGAATTTAATCTGGATCAAGCGAAGCCGACAGCTTCCGTAATGGATGCGGGATTTGCCGGCGCAGTCCTGCAAGCGCAATACCAAATCGAATCCCTCATGACTAATTGTTAGCGACAATTAGTGATCCTTTGCATCCTCCAATAATTGGAGGATGCAAAGAAATCATCCCGCTGTCGAGATTTATCGTTGAACGTCATGGAAATGGAGAGATCTGGTCAGGTCTCCGAAAGAAAACCGCATCGGCCCGCTGGCGTGGAAAATCCGATCGTGTTTCGGTCAAGTGGCATTTGTCTCGTCGAGCAAAGTTATTCTCGGTTCCAAGTTAGCAACTGGATCATGAAATTGGGATAAAAGAAGGTTTTTTTGTACAAAACACACCGGCTGTGAATCCCGCATGGTGGAACAAGACTGCCGTAAATCCTCCAAAGGTGCCGCAGGTTAAAATGTACGATTGTACCTTGGCGTCAACTGGCGTATTCGTGCAAACAATTGCGTGCTTGCCTCCGCAAATCGTATGAAGGCAGGCGGAGGTTTGTGGGTGAAAGCAGCCGCCGCCTTAGTTCGGAGACCTCGTCTTCGGCGATCGGCATCTGCTCGCATGCAATTTCTCCTCGTTCTCCGTCAGAGCTACAAAGCCGACTCGGCGATTTTGCGGCCTCCGACGGTCGTAGTAAAGCTGCAACAGAGACAAGATGACATCCGGAGTCGCTTTAATTTCTTCCGCGTGTGTATAAAGGCGAGGGAATTGGAATGTGACAGCTTTGAAGGTAGTATCAGAGCCAGTAGCCCCCCTTTCACGCCCGCCGTAAAAGGCTCCATTTTCTGCTCATTTTTCTATTTGCCCGCTCTTGACGAGTGGCGATCAGCATGCGAGCGGATGGCCGAGTCTTTCTTTTGCACCTCTGGCGCCGGCGCCCGACTCGCTTCAGTCTCACTCCGAGAGAGCTTTTTTGCCTCGCCCTTGTGCATGCGTTGGCTTCTTTTGACATGAAAGCAGACGGCAAGTTCTTTATTGGATGCGAGACCAACCGCCCCATCCACGCATCTTTCTCGGAGAAACTCGCCCCAAGAGAGTTCAAAGGCGGCGACTGAAGAAGAGCTTCCGTTATAATCCCGCAGAGTTTTTCAGAGAGAGTTCTCCAAACATTTGGGCGGGAGCTTGAAAAGAGAGCAAACGTCTTCGGAGGGTCTTCGGGGACCGGCCGCCCCGCTCCGGGACCACCTGGGAACAGACGCCGCTGTTAATTGCCGGGATTTGGGACCGCGCGCCCTCCCTGCTCGTTTTTAAAGCTAATATTACATTTTAACAAAGTTGGCTGGAAAAAAAAAAAAGGGAAAGACTTTTGGATTTTCCAAAGTGACGCCCACGCGTCGAAGTAGGTGCTGCTGTTTTGAGTCCAAATGGGCTCAGCGGTTCACTCTTTGGTGGCCGTGTGCGGACCAACGTCATCAATGATCGGAAAAGGGATTTGTTTATTACGCGTTGAATTATTTTATGCTAACTGGATGACACACCCAATGACCAATACGGGTCATTCATTCATTTTTTTGACTTTTGAAAATCTTGCGCACCCCTTTCTGTCGTACCTTCTTCCTGGTCTCAAGCGCTCACGGTCAAATCGTCGTCTGCTGGTCCGGGGAGCCCCCTCGCCGCGCCTTTTCCACGACTGTCGGACAAACGGCTCGTTATTCGGCCGACGTTTTCTTCATCTGCACAAAGATCGGGGAAGACGATCAGATCGCCGCCTCAACTATTTGAGGCGCGGCAAGGCCCACGTTTATCGCAGGGGATCCCTTCCAAACCCAGTTTTTTGTTACGTGCGCTTTTCTCCGCGTGTTAAAAAAAGCGGCCGCTTTGAAGGTTTGTCATTCCCTAAACCTCGACGCTCCTTTCTGTTCGCTTGTCTATGACGCCTTGTTAGCATTAAGCTAGGCGACTTTGATTCTGCAAAATAATACAAGTGGTACAGTAAACTGCGGGCGGGTCTGAAACGCCCCCCCCCCCCCCCCGCGAGATCAACGGGGTTCACTCGACGAGGTATTGCCGACACACCTTGCGAGGGCGGCGTCAATCGGTGCCCCGGTTGAAGCGCTCCAGCACGGTGGCGTTGGTCCTCTCGAAGAGCCACTGCTGACTGAGCAAAGACGGGTCGCACGAGTTCATGAAGACGCGGCGCTCGCCGGGGCTGCCGTCCACGCAGCTGTTGCTCACCGGGTGGTACAAGCTCTTATCCTGAACGTTCATGTCAATCAATCAATCAATCGTGGCAAACCGTACAAGTACGCGCTTGTTCCTCACTACGGCAGATCTGCTGGTCGCGCTACCTTTCGGTAGCGCCACAGCTGGTTCCCCTTCATGCCGTGGCAGTCGTAGAGGGTGACGAGGCTTTTGTGGGAGACGGCGTCGAGGCAAACCTTCCTGGTGTGCACCGGGTCGCCCACGCGAATGTCCTGGCGCCAACCCAGCGTTAGCACCTGCGCGTCGAAAGCCAACGTGGCAGCGGCGGCTAAGGCGATTTGGGCAGAGATGCATCGGCGTGAGGAGCCCACCTGCCCGTGACTCCAGGCCACGTCGCCGCGGCTTTTGGCGCAGTTCTCCAAGCGCACGGGGCTGCCCGACGCAAAGTGTTTGACCTCCATGCACATGCCGCTGCCCACGTTGCGGATCTGCGGATCATCCAACGCGCCAAGTCAGTCGGCGGAATAAAGCCTACAGTGAGGATGGTTCTCTGTCTTTGTAATACAGGCAACGACAACCCTCGTATTAGCTTATCGTATCGTTTACGCGCAGGATAGGGGCCCGCGGGGACCGGAGTCGGTCACCCCCCCCCGCAGAGTCGCATTTTCCCTGCGCCGAGCAAAGAGGGAAGCGCGCTTGCATCCGCTCGCCTCGCAAACCCGTTTCATCACCCTTCCGCGTTTCCGCCACCGTTTTGCTTCGCCAGTGCCGCGGGCGCGCCGCGTCAAACCCCGGGAGAGGGACGTTTTACCTCGCCCCAGGCGGCGGCGGGGGGCTCCACGGGCGGGTAGTGCTCGGGCAGATCCCAGGCCACCTCGCTCATGAACCACTTGAAGTTGTTGCACGCCAGGCGGCTCCGCAGCTCCTTCTGCGCCGTCATGTCGCCAGCCGACAAGTGGCGGTACTCGGGCCGCCGCCGGTACACGTACTCGGCGTACTCGTCCATCCATACCTCGGCCACGCGCTTCAGGTTCTGGGAGAGGCGGCGAGAACGGGCCGGTTGTGCGGCTTCGTCCGGCGAAACGTGCGCGCGCCGCGAAGCCTTACCTTGGCTAAGCTGATCCCGCCGGGGACCTTGTAGGGGACGTACTTCCTGTAGATGTGCCCCACCCTGGAGCACGGGATGTCCTCCATGCGCCCGCCGCACATCCACAACTGCCGAGAGAGCATCCGGCTTGTTATCGGACGTTTGGGGATTTCTGAAGAGGGGTTCAGTCCTGGCTTAGGGTTTCAAATGACGGTTTCAAGCCAAGTGTTGCATTTCAGATTTGAGTTGCAAGCCTGGAAGTAGGAAGAAGGACGTGCCAGGGAAGGATATTTGCTTTTCAAACCTGGGTTAAGGTTTTAGGTCCGGGGTCGGGTTTCAGTTTTAAGTGTGTGTTTGGGTTTCAAAATAGGGTTTCGCATCGGGGTTATGATTTCAGCTGAAGACGGAAATTAGGGTTTCAAATGAGCGAATCTAGCCCGGGTCATGATTTGAATTTAGTTGTTTTAAATTTCAGCTTTCCGTCTATGCAAAGGTTTCAGGTAATAGTTCAGGTTTCAAGTCTGGTTTATTGCTCCTGGTCACGGTTTGGATTTCAAGTTATCATTTGGATTTTGAAGGAGAGTTTTCAAGCCAGGCTGCAAATGGGATTTGCGGCGTGGCTGTGTTAACATTAGCACGCCACTGCACTGCACACACACACACAGACACACACACAGACACACATACACACACGCACACTAGTGAATGAATAAAAGATGTAGCTGGAAGACAAACTCTGGGCTCAGAAAGCGGACTCGGTCTCTAGTCTCTGGTTGCGCTTGCGTGTATAAATAAAACATCAAGTATGTGCGATGTCCAATCACTTCCTGTGCTATTTGACTCACAATAAAACTAATAATAATAGCACGGCAGCTGGCAGCAGGTCGGGAACGGCCATCAATCGCCTCCAGTTGTCGGCCACCCGCGCGCCCTCGCCCGCAACGGCGCACGCGTCCGTTTGGGTGGGGACAGAGGCGCGATGTCGGCCGCCACCAAGCGATGAAAAAATAAAATAAAATAAAAAATAAAGTCAACAATGTTGTGAACTATTTCTCCGCCGAGAGATGACTGTTTCATTGGGTTGCCATGGAGATGAGCCTCAGGGGCCGTTACAAACATCGTGAACAACTCTTCAAAAAGAATTCTAGTTGAGGTTTACTGTCAAAGCAAAAATAAAACACTGAACAGAACTTTGCCTTCCAAAAGTCCCCAAGCTGAAAGCTAACCCACAATAAAAAAATGTCACAAGTGTGCTAATGGAACTGAGCGTCAACACGGCGGTCGTTATCGCCCTTTGAGCAGTGGCCATTTCAACACACATGACACAAGTACTACACTGCCCCCTGGTGGACAAGGCACACACAACTTAAGGAGTAGCACAATGTCAATGGGCAGTGAAGCATGGAATCACGACGCACAGTTCCTTAAATTCTACTTGATTACGATTTTACTGCCTAGTACAATACAGCCGAGTGCCATTTTTGATTCAAAAACATGTTTGAAAAAAATATGCTGGCGGTTTTTGGGGCAGTGGAATGGATTCATGGCATTTGTGTGCCGGCTATTCACTGATGGATGCTATTGCGAGCGGGTAGCCGGCCGAGTATTCTGCACGCCTGTCCGGCCGGCTTCAAGTCGTGATGTTATCTGGCGGTGTGAGCGTGTAAGGCTCGGCGTTCTCATCGCCGGCATGCAGGCAAAATGAAAGAGCGGCGGCGGCTGCGCGTAGAGCCAGCGACCGCGTCGCGGGGTTTGTCGGGATTAGCGCGAGAGTCTGTTAATCTTCTCACCTCAGGAGAACGTTAGCGCGAAGCCCATCGGCTGATGGGGATCTTCATAAAAAAATGGCAAGCCAAATTGAATATCGCTGGGCCGGGCGGATTTAAGACTTACGCGGCCGCCGCTAGCCACGCGTTAGCGCTTGAACAAATTGGTGACTCATTCTTTCCTGGGCCAGGCTATCAAAGCAGGTTTGGGTTTTAACTGCGAACCGGCCGATAATCACTCCAACGTCGAGGTGGCGCCACCTCGGATTTTACCTTGAAGGAGATCTCGTACTGCTCTCCTCCCCAGATCTCCAGACCCGCGTCGTAGCCTCCCAGCTCCCAGAACCACTTCCTGTCCACGGCGAACAGCCCGCCCGCCATCACCGGGGACCTGCGACACACAAATGCCCAAGTTACACACAAACTCGCGTGCAGAGCCATAAAACACGCTGGCACGCGACTCACGCGTGCAAGATTACCCTCATGCACGTGTACATTCTAGACACACACACAGTACAAACGGCGTTGAGCGTGCCAGTGCGATGTTTACGGGGGGGCGACTGTCGTATTTAGATAGGAAGCCGCTTTGAAGAAGCAATTAACCCGCCGCTGCTTTTGCAAGTCGCACACCTTGTTAGCGGCGCAAGTTCTCTCGCGCGCTATTGTTTTGGCCCGCCGCTACGCCCGAGACGCACAAACGAGCCAAGCAGGTGCTCCGGCGACTTCACTTCAAAGTCAGGCAAACTTCCTTGGTCGCCCCAGCAAAACTTGACGCGTTTCGCCTGGACGCCTGATTTCAAACCGTACAGCAAAGTGCTTGAAAGAAGGGTTTGGATTTCAAATTAGCATTTCAGCTCGGGATGTTTGATAGCCGCTTTTGTCAGACTGATACGAGCGCGAGTATTCACTCTTTTGAGTACTCACCGATACCAAGCACCAATACTTTGGATATGTCACACTTCATTTGTGAACAAAAGACCTTTCATTCTGCCGCCCATGATGACTCGCCGTGCAGGATAGCGCCAACTACTGCCGAGGAGGACTTACATGACGTCAGATTTTTAAATTATCGTTATTTGACCTGAAGTAATCATGTCTGGCACCCGATGCCTTCCAACAAGACTCGCCCATTCCTAATTTCAAGCATATTTTAACATTTGAAACCTGGGTTTGCATTCCAAGTTGGAATAGGATTCTTCGATGAGGATTTGAAAGCGCGGATTAGGTTTGAAATTCTGATTGCGAGCTTGCATGAATGGAGTTTCCGCAAACAGAAAAAGCCAAATGTCAAGCTTCGCACTTGCTGGTCTCTGTGTTGTTCATGATTGGTTATCGTGCGCATCCCCGGTAAACACAGACGGAACGGGCAAGAACATCCTTCAAACCCCCGCAGGCAGTTGCCATGGTTACGCGCCTTTCATCAGGTGGGCATCGGCATCATCCGGCACGTACTCCGCTCCGGCCAAAGTGGTCCCCGAGGAGGCTCATTTAAAGGCGCGAGCCGGCGCCGACAATCGGCCGGCGGGGTCCCCGCGGCCCCCGCGCGCTGATGACAAAGTGACGTTCCGATTAGCCCGCTCGCGGCGCTCGTAGTAACTCGATCCCGACTTACATTTTGGCTGACTGATGACAGCACGGCGTTCGCGATGACGACTGTGGTCATTATTTCCATTTGCTATAGGAGCAATTAGTTTCGAATCCAGACGTATGTTTTTTACATTTCCGTCTGCAGTTTCTGCGTGCAGTCCAATTCATTTTTTTCAAGCTGGGGTTGAGCTTTCAAGTCCATTTATTTCAAGGCTGTTTAAGGGTTTGAAATCCGTCCACTAAATGCAAAATATTAATCAAGTGAGCGGAAGATTTCTTTTTGTGCTTTTTATGTGCGGACAAATTGTGTCAATCAGAAGTCGATGTTTTTCTCTTACCGACAGCGGCCGCACTGTGCTCCCGCTGCAATGTCGGCCACCCTCCCCCCTCGAGACTTATTTGCCGGGCGCCAAGAGGACAGAAAAGGCAACGTTTTTATCAGAGTGACCTTGTCTCGTTGTCAGCCGGCGTCCGACGTTTGCGCCGGGGCAAAGAAAGCTGCCACACTGTCTGATTTTCAGCTTCAGATCATCACCAAAAAAAAAAAAAAAAAAAAGCCAGAAGTAGTGCCTCAAACGAGCACATTTAAAAGGTTATCGTGGGCGCCGTTTTTCCGATTCAATTTCATACGAAATGCGTCACTCACTCGAAGGGCTCGCTGGGGTCGTCCTTCTGCAGGCGGGCGGGGATGGGGATGCGCTTGTAGTACATCTCCCAGTCGAAGGCCCCGCGCATGGCGTCGCCGGCCTGCGCGTCGTAGCCAAAATTGTCGTGGTCGATCACGTCGATCATCGGGCACACCACCGTCCTCCGGTTCTGGGCGATCCGGTCTGAGTAGATGACAACACCTAAAAATATACTTGCCGGGCCAGTGAACAAGTTCAAACGAAATCCAGCGACAAGGGCTGCGTCATGAAATTTGAATTGTGATCCTGGTTTTTGCCGCCACGATTCAATTCACCTGATTTTAAATGAAAAAAATATATATATTGGAATCTGCTGCAGATGCAGTGAAGAAAGAAAGTAGAGCAAAAAACTGGACATGAGGAGCCAGGGATAAAATAAATAAATAAATTCGGATCACAATATTGATCAAAATAACCGCGATGATCATTTTGGCCATAATCGCGCAGCCCTTAGTTGAACATGAGCACGCAACGTTGTGAATCGACCCCGTGCTCAGAATCGACTGCAGCATGGGGTCTGTGCTGCTGTTTTGGCTCGCAACGGAGCGGAAACGGGCCCCGCAATCAACCGGGCCTTCCCTTCCGTTCCTCACCGAGTAGCGGCGGCAGCCAGTTGACGTTGGCCTCGCAGTGCGAGTCCAGGAAGGTGATGACCTGGGCCTTGGCGGCGCCGGCGCCCAACAGCCGGGTCCGGATAAGCCCCTCCCTCTTCTTGGTCCTCAGGATGCGCACTTTGGGCAGGCGCTCCATGTACTCCTCCAACGCTGCCTTCAAGTGCTCTGCGGGTAAAGGAAAGAAAGGACGGAGGTCATTTTGACCGGTTTCGGTCATTCCATGCCAAGCGTGGACAAACTTGATGCATCGGTTCTTAGTAGAGTGTGATCTCAAATCAGATTCAAATGTAGAAAAGAAAAATGGAGGCCAGGTGGGGCGCCACAGCACTAGCTCACCCTGCCGTACTGCCATCCTTAACTCATTCAGTACCAGCCAATTCTGGACCATGTCTGAAAAGACGTTTAAATACGTCTTTGGGAGTGAATGAGTTAAGGTTAACTTTTTTCAGTTTCTCTTAAAAAAAAAAACTGCCTTCGGGTCGGACTTTGGGCAGCAGTCTTCCATGCTATAAAAAGTGACATTGCCATGAAGGACAGGAGGGCTCGGCAGGGTCAAAGCTGTAAGGGGGGGGGGGGGGGGGAAAGCCCTATAAATCAAAGCAGGAAAAAAAAAAAAAGAGCATTAAAGCCTGAGCGGCAAATTAATTCTCTCATGAGACGAGACTTTGGAAAGGGAGGGGCGCCAAGATCAGCGCGTTTAATTGTGATTGGTTCATTTTCCCTTGGAAATAAATTGGAATACGGCTCGGTGTTTACCCAACACAAGGAGACGATTAATCACGCTAATGAGCGCGCGGAAAGCGGCGGCAAACACATTAGTCTCCATTACAAAGCCGGTCGGCGGACGCGGCAGGTCACCGAGCATCTCGAATGGCAGAGGGAGGGGAAAGGCGGCCGCTCGCGAGGTAGACGAGTCCATTTGGGGGAATCATGTAGAAGCGGCGAAGTGTAATATCGTCTGGATGACACAAAGCCCATCGAGCTGCGATAACCAAAACAGCAGCACCTCCAGAGGCTCCGAAGCAGTCTTTTAGGCATGCGGACTAAATACAAGCACACGTGAAAGGAATATTTATTCACGAGTCATGGATTTGTGTGTCTTCTTGCATTCCGTTGTGTCTTTCGAGATTCAAAAGCGCGCTCGATTGGGTTGCGGTCAGGTGATTGACTTGAGCGGGCACCTTCGTTGCTTGCACCCCATTCGGAAGCAATCGATACTTTTGTCAATGTGGGGCACCGCCAAGAGGAAGCACCCGAGGGCCGAGCGTGTCGCCATTAAAGGATATCGACATGTCGGAGGCGAGCGGGCACGGAGTGAAAATAAATAAATAAATAAATACATTTTTGACTTGCTTGTAGTTGCTCCCTCGAATTCCCTGATACAACGCATCCGTGTGTTAACAAGTGCCTGTAAGGGGTGTGGCCTAGTGTGTGACATCACGAGCGCCAGCTCGGGTTAGCGGTGGATTTTGGATTGGATTTTTCGCCGAGGCACCAAGGATAAGAGTGAACGCTGTAAATTAACGCCGAGGCCGGCGACGATGGCGTCAAGGGCTGCGCGGCAGGTGTCGCTTCCCGCGCGCGTAAACGAGCTCGCCCCTCCACAAAGACATTCCGATCGATCGGCGCTCGCCGACATCGGCTCGGCGCCTCTCCTGAAGCGCTGTCGCTCAATTATCTGCTTTTGTCGCGTCGCGCGCCGACCTCCCGCCTTTGCCGTCACACTGTGCCGAGCGCCATTACCGCATTATCTAAGCCACACACACGCGCACACGATGTTCTGACACAGGCTGATGAATAAACATGAGCGTTGTTGTCGTTTTTTTTTTTTTTGCTGCAGCTGTTTTGCCCGGCGTTCCGCCGCTGAATGATCATTTCCGATCACCGCAGCCAGTGTGACTGAGGGCTGGCCCCCCCTCGACACACACACACACACACACACTCACTCCTAATGAAACCGTCTTGGAGGTGGAAATCAGTTCATCAAATGCTGATTGGGTCATTTATAGCGCTTGAGGAACAGCGCGCTTTCTGTGCCGTCCGGGTCAGTACCTCGATGAAATGATCATCGTAATTAGCGGTTTCCGCTGTCCGTTGAAAGGTTTCAATTGCCTGCAAACAGCAGTTGCGCCGCGATGAAGGAAAAGCAAGAGAAGGAAAAAAAAAAAGTAAGTGCCGCACAGCCGTGGAGTCATGGGAGCTTCGACGTCTTTTCTGGCGGTTTCCAGGTTAACTTTTGGACACGTTTCACGCGTCGTTCATCGCCGCCCGTAGCCAAGCGCGTATTTATTCAGCCGAGGCGCGCCGCACAGATGAGCTCGCCCATGACGGAGGCGTGCCACGGGCAGATTGATGGCCCAATCGCTTCCCCTTCCCCACGTCCGCCGCCTCGCTTTCATCCCCAACCTTACAAAATAAGCGGAGCGCAGCTTTTGACAAATTGAACGCCGCACGCTCGTCCTCGTGTCAAAAGGGCGCCGATGTCGACGCGGACGACTCGGTCGCTTTGGCCGCGCTCGGCGGATGACACTAATTGAGGCTGAGATGTGCTCGTCAGACGCCTGGCAGGCCTCAAGGCGCGCTTTCTCGAATGCCTCTTGACTTTTTGGAGACATGCAAAAAAAATGTTTTGTGCAGATTGCCGCTACTATTCTGTGATCAATCCGAACAGCAACATGTTTGAGATACTGGGTGGAATCATTTTGATAAGTATATATATATTTTTGGGGTATGTGTGTTTTCCACCACATCAAGGTCCAAGTCTCACTGCTGGTCTCATTCTTTCTCACTTGCTGGCCGTGGGGATTCAAGGTAAAACTAAAATGAAGAAAAAAAAAAGCGCCTGACTGAAGTGATAAGGTGAGTACAAATGTGACTGCACCTACTTGACGACTCAATTATAATGGCCACCGTGCTCGGTTCGCGGGGAGGTCACCATGGCAACAGGCTAGATGTGGACCCACGCCGCCGTCTGCAAAGTGGAAGAGGCGCGGCAATTTCTATCTTTTGTCTGAGAGTTTTGCACAGCGAGTCGCTTGGCGGCGAGGCGGCCGGTGGTCAATTTTTCTGATTTCCTTTCATATAAGCCGACGTTCAAGTATGTCGTGGATCAAGGCGGAATCTCAGGGGGAAAGTCGGGCCACCAGTAAGCGAGCAACACGGCTTTTCCTCCTCCACCTCCTCGCGCATTCGCTCCTATTAGTTGTGTTTGCCGTGTCGTGTGGCGCACCGCGATGAAACGCTTTTCTCCTCCATAATGCACCGCCAGCCTATCGATGCGGGAAGCCTTTGACGAGAAAGGAACATTGATTTGTGTGGCATTCCGCACAGGAACACTTCAGCCCTATACCGCCTTCCTCCTCCATCCGCCACCACCACCACCACCACCGACATTCCTCAGGCAGTCTCTCATCTGCAGAGAAGCATCGATTGAAGCTCGCGTTCCGCTTGGGTATCTGAGGCTTAATTACAGTTGGAATGAAATCTAATCAAAGGCCGGCGGGGCCCTGAGAGGGAATATCACAGCCGACAGCCCGCGGGGGTTCAAGTCGCAACAATGTAGCTCGCTAGTGCTGTGGCGTCCCACCTAGCCTCCATTTTTTCTTGTTTTTTTTTTATTGTCAAGAATGAAACGCAAGTATCTTGATTCCCCTCCCCAACAAAAACGAGTCACCTTTGTGTCTTTGATCAAAACAAAACAACCCAAAAAAAAATCTAAATCGGAGCATCACATTGGACGGTGACAAAAGGTAAATCAGATTTGACAAGTGCATTTTTTTTTAAACAGTACACGACAAAAGCAATTGTATTTGTTTCAATTAAATTTTTTTTTTTGGGGGGTTTGGTTAAAAAGAAAAAATGTCTCATTTGCAAACACATGCTTTTCATTGGAAAAGCATGACATGTAATTACCATTTGATGTGGGCTCATGAAAAACTGGCAAGTCCAGGTTTCGATTTTTCTTTAAAAAAGAATGCACGCTTATTACTGGACAGCGATGATTTTTCTTTTAGCAAAATATACACACACACACACACACCCCTGACGATGTCAGAGCATGTACGTCCAAATTTTGATGAGTTCTTGTTTTGCTTTTGGGTCTGAAACATTACAAAAGCTAAATTTCATTATATTGCAGCAACAAACTAAAACACCACGGCCGGGGGAAAACAGGCATGTCTAGATGATGCGCAAAACCACCCTTTTTTTGGTGTGCGTTTTGTTTGGAAAGACTTTTTTTGGGTAAAACCACGGACAGGCGTGCCCAATCTATTTTTTATAAAAATACTTGGAGATACATGCTTTTCAGCGATATGTAAATGCCACTTGCTTAATAACGCGAGAACGAGCCAAAGCGCTTCTTGTTTATGAGGCGTTGCTCACATGAGCTTTAGCCACACGGGGTCTTTTAATGGCATGTTTGCTTGACCTAAATCAAGAACGTCAATTTAGGCGTGGAGGACTTGTGCCAGCGCTCAAATCGTAGGACTCCAAATGAGACGATAATAGCACAAAAAGTATTTGGTGTGAGATTACAGCCCCTGCCACAAAACGAGCGCAGCATTGTCATTTCAGGAAAGCGCGTATCTAACCCCGCTAGCCTGTCGTCGTCGCCTCCGCTGTACAGTTGCATGCTTGGCGGGAGGGTTTCATTTCAGCCTCCGATTTGCGTCGAATGAGTCTTGAGGCGGCGGAACATCTCATTACCACGGCGACGGGAGGTAGACGCATCCATCAGTGAGGGATCGTGACGGACATCGTTAATCGACAGGGAGTGTGTGTCTGTGGGGGGTGTACCGAGATCAGCGTACCTTTGTCGCTGAAGTCGTCCACCAGGATGACCTCGGCGATGAGCTGCGGAGGCGAGCGGTTGAGGACGCTGTGGACGGTCCTCAGCAGCGACGACCAACCCTCGTTGTGGAACGGGATGATGATGCTGGTGTCGGGCAGCTTCTCGGCGTACAGCTTCCGCTTGCAGCTACGCACAGGCAGACGGCAGCCCAATTGCAGTTGATTGTTGGCGGATTTTAGAGTTTGGTTGGGTTGAATTGCCGAAGGGCGCGTCTCCTTGCGCGTTTCTCAACCGATTCAGGCCGTCAAGGGCTGTTCCAAAATTCCGGACGCTAATTGCCACAACGAAATTCTCGGAGCCGTGTGACACGTTCGACCGTCTCCCTCCCCACTTCTTGACCGTTTCAAAGCATTCCAACTTCAAGGCTCTCGGCGCTTTAACTTTACGCGGTCAAATCGTGTCCTATCCAAAAGTATCGGCACCGCAAGGACAATTCATTTGTTTGTGTTGTCGATTGACGACAAAGCTTTCAAACAAGTTGAACGCACAAGACGGCGGCAATGCACCGTCGCTGCTCTGACCGATGTTCCCTCTTCTCTCAGCTTCCGAACGGCGAGCTTTTCTCCCATACAGGAGGTCTCCGGTCTGGACGGGAATATTCTGGCGAGGTTAGCGACACGACTTACTTTGGGTGGCGGATGTCCGGAAGGGAGCGGTTGAGCGAGATGCGGTCGCTGACGTAGATGTTGAAGCCATTCTCCCTGTAGGCCAGGTCCACCCGGTCGGCCTCGGATATGGGAAAAGGTTTTCCCTGTTCGCCGTTTCCTAAAGGGAGAACATCCAAGGATCGCATGAGCTGCGGTTGAATTCACCGTTTGCTTCTCGTCAACTTGCTCAAAAGGCGGCGGGGGGGGGGGGGGGGGGGGGGGCGTCGAGGTTGAGCCAGTCAGAAGACTTCATCAAATTACACGGAGACGCCGTGTTCCATTAAGCGGGTGCGATCTGTCGGCTTTGCCGCTGGTAATTAAGCGGGCGCGATCCGTCGACTTTAGCGCCGGCGGGCCCAAGCGAGCGAGATCAACTCCTCTAATTGACGTTTTGTCTCGCGCCGCGTGGACGGATCGCGTTTACCTCAGACTGATACGATACCTAAGAAATACAAAAACATGAAAGCGCCGCACATCGGCTTCCGATTGAGGCTCGTTTAGGCAAATTCCTTCAGCGCGACTTGATCAAAGTACACGCCTTGCAATTCGTGCTACAAACCCAAAATGGCTGAATTCCGGATCTGCGTCCGGGAGACTTTTTGGTGAGCTCTCTATTACAATAGACATCTCCGCAGAGTTCTTTGTCAGGCTGGAAAACGGCTGCATGAGGCTCATTACTTCAACCCTTCAAATAGGTGCTAATGAGGTTTTCTTTTTTTTTTTGTAAGATCATAAATAAAAGCCTCCCCCCCGTGCGGCCACTATTTTCTCCAACAATTGCTCAGCATCAGTGTTTATCCATCATCTCGGTCCCTGTGGTGACGTTGGGTTTCTCATTTACAACAACTGCAGGAGCTCGACTGCACTCCCACTCGCTCGGCGGCCAAATACTTTTCATCTCATTAACAAATCAGCCGTCGGTTTAATTTGGCATGAAGAAGGGGAAAGTGGCTTTCGCGGGTAAGACGAGAAGCAGCATCGGTGCCGATGGTCTCGACCCCCCTCCCCCCAACGCACACATACACACACTCACCAACTCGAGCGGCGTCCCTTCGCATGGCATCGTAGTCGTGCCAGTCGGTCCGTCGCACGCCGTCTGGCCCAATCTGGGCGACCTTCCTCATCTGGTTGAGCCCCTGTGGACGGAAAAACACATCGCCGATGTGGTCGGTTACCCGATTTGTTTGTTGGGGGCTAGCGTGATAATCAATGTCATTTTTTTAAATGGTTCAACTTTGCCTTGGTGACTTTAGGCTTGAATGTGTAGGTTGATTTATTTTATACTGCCCCCGGTGGCCATGGGGAGCACAGCATAAGGAGCAGCACAATGTCAATGTCATGCACAAACTGTCTAATAATTCGATGGGGGAGGCAGATTTGAGAGATTGATTGGTTTGGGTGTCGAATGTGGTCACAGAATGAATAAAACCTAAGACCCCCCCCCCCCCCCCTCCAAAAAAAATTTCAAATACTTGATTGGAATGGTTGAAAAGGAAAAAGCTCACCTCCCGTGGTCATATTTTGATTTGAGCGTTGATGATCTTATTCAAAACGAGGAAGTGAGTGTCCTCGACAAGAGGGCAGTGAATCATTTCCAGGGAAGAAAAACAAAAGCCTGACGCATTGGTTCACTCGCTAAACAACTTGGGCTGGATGTGCCTCTCTTACACTTGACAGAAGAGACTGACGTGGAAGTTGAGGTTCAAATACGATCACGAGTCTTTGCTGTGGAGCGGAACACATTATCACAAGTGGAGGGACCAACAATGCCAAAGTCAAAATGGACCACAAAATTTGAACTCCTCTTTTTTTTTTCTGAATTCATTTTAGATTTTTAGTTTTTCCCCCGTGGTAGCGCCGTCGCAACTATTTTTGTACTTCTACAATAGGTTTCGTGTACTATTACAGATTCTGATTACGTTGCACCTTTATTTTTTTCTGTAGTTGCGGCAGTTTTATTTGTGTGTGGCGTAACATTTTCGCGCAACGAAAAGCCCTCTAAATGACACGTCGTGTTTATTATGACTATTTTCGTCGTGCTGTACGATGATATGATTCGTGTAACTTTTTGGGCTTTATTTAGATCACGATATGGCTTTGTTTTTCCTCTGCATTTTTTTTTTTTTGGTCACGTCTTTAATTTGCTTTTTATATTTTTCTTGTAACATTCCGCCTTTAATCTCGACTTCCTTCTCGTTTTCGCAATTGTCGTCATATCAGATGACGACTTTCACGGTACCGCGCTTTGATTTTTTTTTGTTGCAATTTTCCGATACTTTGCTATATACTGTGGTGATTTTGTGCCGATGTTCCGTTCCAGCTTGATGCTCATGACGGCAACGTGGCAACATGGCTCAATTTGCCGGCTCTCGCATCACAGCCTTCCCGTGACTCTCGCGTACGAGGGCTCGCAAGCGCCTCTGGTGAGCAACCTCCTTTCGCATGCGTTGCTGCCAACAAAAGCCATTTTGCTGAGGACATCGCCAAATCCCACAGAAAGAGCGATAAGACCACCGCATCCCCTTCATTCTCTCAACACCCCGCCAGGGTCGATACTTCCCTCTTTCAGCTTCCTCCCCGCCACCTACTGAGAGATAGCAGTCGCTTGTTGGTTCCACCCCTCCTACTCACATTCTCAGCGCTTCCCCGTCTGCTGCTAAGTCCGCATTGAACCCCCCCCACACCCCTTCCCACTCCTCAAGAGATGCAATTACCTCTGCTCGCTTTTGGTCAGCCACTTCTCGCACCAGCAAGTCAATCAGGATCAGAAACTTATTTGGGTGTCTTTCAAGGGCCATCCGATGCACGGAATCAAACCACAAACACAATAACGTGTATGTGGGATACAGGTCTCGTTTTGGTTCACGTCCTCATGTTCAATGGTAGAATTGATGTTTGATTCATCGTTGCAGCCCAACAGCGTAAACTCAAATTGCAAACACCACAAAAACTGACTAATTCAGGATGAACGTTTTGGTGGCGAAAATGTGCCGCAAAACATGTGCAAAAACTTCAAACCATGCAAAAGGCAACAGTATCAGTTGTTAGTGCGAAAATTAATAACGTCAAAAGTCCAAATGTAAAGACACCAAAGGTTTTAAAAACAACATTGGGGGGGGATAATTTGCCTCAAAAATCATCACAAAAAACATCACGTCACATTTCCAATAGACGATTTGCCAGAAAAGAAAAATAGTGCTGATGTTGACGGGTAATACTAATGCACGCAGTGGAAACTCACAATTTGAACACCTTTAGCGGTCATCCATTTTTCGCAAATTGACCAAATGTTTCTGCAAAAAATTTTCTCAACAAAATAAGGCAGTGTTGATCATTACTACTGACATTGTAGAACAGTAGTACCACAAAATTTGGGTGAGAAAGAATAGCCTTTGAAGTCACACAAAAATCTCGACCCACAAAAATATTTATCTTGATGTTGATCTGCTTGGCTACACGTCACGGTGAGAAACGGAGGACTCCCATCGCGACGCGCCACCATTCACGTTTTGTTCAGCTCGACGATTCGTAAACAACACCACCACAGACAAATTAAGAACAAAACGGGCGTCTCCGCTTTGTGTTTGGCTGATCCCAATGGGCTGGTACGACTTCAGTGGAGTAGCTAGCAAAGAAAAAAAAAAAAATCAATACACTAATCCCATTCAGCCTTTTCACACATAAGTCTTGTTAGAGCCGTTTGTAGCGCACATTTGCTTCCCCTTGTTGGTTTGCGTCTGCTTCGCTCGGAGATGACACGGCGAGCGCGGGAAAGCAGCCGAGCGAGATCAGAGCGGATTAAATGCGACGAGACGAGGCCTGATATGCCAGATGAAATAGAATGCAGAGGAACTACATTCATAAGATGTGTTGCCCCCGGGGGAAGAGGGTATGGGGGTTCGGGGGGGGGGGGCTTACACCCCCCCTCCCCGCAGCAGTCTTCCATCTGAATTTGGATTTCTTTTTTGGTGTTTTGTGTTCAACATCTTAACGGCAGAACAGGAGAAGCACCGAGGGAGCGTTGATGTCGGCCAAGACCTAACCAAAACCACGCCCGTTGCTTCCAAAGATTGTTAACGCCACCACGGTACCTTCAAATTGCAGCAATTTGGCGCATGCATGTTGTTAGGTGACGTTGTCGCATCACGTTGTTGCAACACGTTGTTACGCTACGTCATTACGTTGCAGTGTTTCTTTACGTCGGTACGTTCCGTTTGCCCGTTACATTGCTGTTGCGTCATTACATCACGTTGTGCTACTACGCTGCACTGTTTTGCCGTTACGTTGCATCGCTACATTGCATTTTTCCATGATGTTATGTTACGTTGTTACATTGCGCTTTTTCGTGATGTTGTTCTGTTGACGCAATTATATCACGCTAGCTACGCTAAGTTGTGTTAAGTTGCGACAGAGCACTGTTACGTCACACTGGTGTGTCACGCTGTTACGTCCCTTTGTGCTGTCATTATTACGCCGTGTTCCATTGTGTGTTTTTACATTGCGGTGACACATTATGTGGTTACATTGCACAGTTACATCGTTACGTTGCCTTGCCTCTGGTTCAAAGTGTTTCATTTCCATATGTTGGTGCATTTTCACTGGTGCTATGCTAGGCTGTTGCTATGTGGTGACGTTACGATACGTTGCCGTGGGAACATAAATAGTCCAGTCCGGTCCAACATGTAAACGGAGTGTTTCATTTTTTTCTGTACAAAGTCCATCCAACTATTGTCTGCCATTATTTGACAAAAGAGAAGTTTCTGTGGAGTTAAAAAATAAAATAAAAAATGTAACCGCCGGATCTAAATTAAAGTAGCAAATGCCATTGTGCAAAAATAATTAAAAAGCCCAGATTTCAGTTAACTTTGGCAATCCCCGCAAGTCCCTAAGAAAGAAAAAAAAATGAAGCTCATTTACGAATAGCTGCCAATTGATAAATGGATCAATTTTGCTGTGATGGCATATCACGCAATTAGCTATTAAGGCTGTTAAAAATCACCAGGGACCAGAGAAGCAAGCTGTAGCGGGAGAAGATGATGAAAAAAGTTAATGAAATTGGTTCCACATGTGTCGACTTTCAATAAAAATGAGATGTGTGCCGTTTAAAAGGTTATTAGGGAGAAGGTCACGCGCAACTCTCAGTTGGAAGGTCGTTAATAAACGGCATTTTTTTGGGTGGCATTTCCATTTTCATTGTTTGTCATTAAACACAGACAGGACTCAATAACTCAACTGTTAAACAGCAGTCAGTAAATAACTCAAGGAATGATTGCTTTTGTGTTCAAAAAAATAAGTACATCAAAAATAACCCGCTGACTCTAATATTTTGTCTCTGGCTTCTCATGACGGGGAATCATTTCAAAATGTTAGGAGCAGCACATTGTAATCCAAGACCACTGCAAACTGCAACCACAATATGCCTCCATCTATTGTTTTAGAACACTTTCCTCATCATTTCACCCAACGTGCTTGAAAGACATCTGGGATAAGCTCGACTTATCAAAAATGGACAGAAATGATTTACTATTCCACTTCTCTCACCAGATGTCGGCCAGGATTGATTTGAATTCACAAATGAATAGACAACCATTTTTTCCTCAAGTCTGGTGGAAAATGGATGCATGGGGCCCCCTTCTCTAGCCTCAAGTTAGCCAGTTATAGGGCTCAAGTCATCAAAAAATGGATGTCAAAGATTTTACATCACACTTCTCTTGACAGAAGTCAGCCAGGATACGGGTTGTACTGGAAAGTATCAGATATCCCGTTTCTCTCACCAAATGCCAGTCGGGACAGACGGAAATTGTTTGTCCCACTTAGATACGTGATGGATGGCTGGATAACAGCAAAGGGTACACTCCACTTCTCTTACCAAAATGACACTATGCTCAGCTCCAGGTATCCAAAATGCAAGTCAATTAGGAAATCAATAACATCAAAAAAAAAATTCTCCAAGGTCCTCGCATTGGCTCACTTTAAGGGGTACCTAAATATTTCGACCAGTGGGTGAAGGTGTTACCGAACTTGAGCCAGAGTTGAGCTTCCAAATCGCCCGAGCCTGGTTCAGAACCATGGAGAGCCCCCCGCCCCCGGCTCCGCACACCAAACACACAAAGCGTCACCCGGCGGTGAGAAAGTAGAATACCCCCGCCAGGCACCGCCTCCGCCGACTCACCTGTGTCTGCTGGCCGCCGCCGGGTCCGTCCGCCGCGTTAGACGCCGGTCTGTCGAGCACCCGGTCCCGGTACAAAGACCACAGGCCGACGTTGGGGAGGAAGAGGAGAGCCGCAATGAGCAGCCCCGCGAACTGCAGCAGCCTCTTCTCCTTCCGCCTCATCGCTCCGGGAGAAGAACAACAAGCCGAAGGAACGCAGCGGCAGCGGCCGTGCGGAAGTGAACAAGCCCCGGCTGTCTGGCTGGCTACTGTTCTCCCCTCGCGCTCCTCCTTCTCCTCCGCAGCCAACTTTCACACTGCGAGCCAGACGCCGACGCGCAGTGATTTCAAAGTAATGTGCATTCGGAAGCAAACGTCACTTCCCGTAGCGCTTTTCACAATAACAGCACATATTACAGAATTATTTTAAAACGAACAGTTCTGTTACCTTTCTAAGAACTGCATCCGGTGCCCAGTACGACGTCTATCGTCACTTTTCGCTTGTCGTCTGTATATGACGTCACATCGTGCGCTGTTTTCTTTTGTGGGGATCGTTTAATTACTGAACGTCAAATCTGTTGTATTATATATTTAGATTTATTACGATCATTTTAAAAATGTATTTTATTTCCCGAAGTTAAGGTTTGGATGGCTAAAATGACCTTTGGGTTTTACATAACTACAGCGCCACCTGTTGCTGTGGCATGACAGCAGACATTTCTTCGTTTTCTTTTTTTTGAAACACCATTGGTTTAGGTAAATACATCCATACAGACATTATATATATATACAGAGAGAGAGAGAGAGAGAACTCATAATAATATTGTAAAAAATGAAATAAAATAGCAACCAAATTCGAATAGGTATTTCTCATATATTGTTTTTTTTAACAGTCATTAACATTAACGCATTATCCCCCTCTGTCTCTCTCTCATTTCCTGGCTTCACCATACTTTTAATTTTTATTTTAATGCAAAGGATCCTCACAGCTCTTCCGCCGGTTTTCTGCTGCTCAGTCACGCTTGATGCCATTAACTTAAAGTAGGCTGAGCACAAGTACTATGTGTACAACGAGGAATTCATTCAAGCCAAAAGACAGTCAATCAATCAATCAGTCATTCTCGCATCAAGTCAATAATAGTTTCCTCTTTTTTCTTTTTTTTTTCATTATTTCCTTCCCAAGCCTGCAGTCATAAATCCCAGAGCCCCGTTCACGGACTCATCCATAATTCATGCCGATGGAGACACTGAACCGATTGAATTGTCACAACCGGGCAGGCCGGCGATAAAGCTTTTCTCCCCGCTGGCCGTCCAGAGGTCCGGATTAGCCGGAGTGAAGTTTTGGCCGGTGTGCGTGTTGCGCGTGAGCGGTTGATTGCCTCGGATTTGGAAGGGCCCTTGATTATGAATGTAGATAAGTAAGCGTGTCAGAGGGGGCAAACGGCCTGCCGCTTGCGACAATGATGGATCATTACAGGGCGTTTACTGGGGGCAAGAGGTCAAGTTTTCAGCTTTGCCATACAATGTGTAGGGCACAACCCCAATTATTTAACTTCTAATGAATGCATCAATCTGAGTGTTTACATTCCTCAACTTTAGATGATATTCAGTATTTTCTCCGAGGCGTGTGATTAGGGTTAAGGCATTAGTTACTCAAGTAGATGTAATGGTAATGAATGGGGGGTGTGGCGTTTATAAGAGCACTAGACCCTATTTAAGCGGCGCCTGATTAGTCCTTAATTGTTCGGCAACTTTAAATAGGCCACCTCCACTCTTCGCTGCAGTGAAGATGTCCAGAGCGACACACGGTGGAAAAGGAAAAGTGTTTACTTGAGATGAGGTGCTGATTTATTTCCGCAAACAATGTACCCAGTGATAAATTGTAGCTATTAGAGCGGAGGTCACTGTTTGAGCAGCATCTAATGAGCCTTTGATTGCCACCGATGCTCTCCAGGCACTGTGTGTGGCGGCGAGGATGTCCAGGGCAACACGCGGTGGAAAAAGGGAAGCGTTTATTGGAGGAAGGTGTTGATTTATTCCAGTGGATGTATTTTAGGATTAATTGGAGAGCCTGCTAATTAGAGCATTTCAGAAAGCTTCGTCTTTAATCGCTCCACAGTTGCCAGCTCTACTTTCCTGGCAATGTGAGTAAAAAAAGTTTGATTTAATTATGTTTGAATTTCCAACATGCCTCTTTTCGCATCAACAGACCAGTTTGAAATGCAAATTCGAGCCAATTATCTCACGCCGCGTCACACCTTCATACGACGAGACGAAAAATCCAAATTGAAGTCATTTCATCGCTCTGCATTGGTCAAATGGCAATCAAGGGTTCGTTTACAAGTGGAAGAATGTGACGTCACGGTGAAAATTGAACGATTAACTGGTACCCTCAATACTAACATGCCCCACCGCCCTTTTGGGATGCCGCCGTGTGTTTTTGAATCAAGCCGAATGGCCATTCGCCGAGCATGACCGCTGGCTCTCTTCCGCCGCGGATAAAGCAGGTAAATGGGGCCTCGTGACGAGCCGGCGGCCAACACACCTTCCCGCCAGTGGACGCCATACTGCGCATTTCCCTCCAGCTTCCGACTCATTACGCGCCAAATGCGACCTGAGCAGCAACTGGCGCTGGGGCTTTTATTACCATCGTTATTATGCTCACGACTTTTAGCTCTAAATGCTCCAAACACTTAACCATTCGTGCACTCGTGTGTGTGTGTGTGTGTTTGTGTGTGTGTGGCTAACCACGCTTGCAAACTGAAGGCAATGTTTGACACTGCAGCTCAGTTTAATATTTGCATATGGGTACATTCCAGAATTGGAGGAACGTTTCTATCCACCTCATGAAGTTTCAAAGAGCCCGTGTGTAAAATATAGACACATACAATTGTGTAATTATAAAAGTGCCTGCGAAATATTCGTTAAAATATCAAATAACTGGTGCGCATCCCATATTGTGGCTTTTTTTCCCCCTCATGCCCCCCCAACTGCCAACTTCATATTAAAACGAGTTTTAAATCTGCTTCTTTCAAATATGATTTCATTGACATGTCTTAATGTCACTGTTAAGACATTTTGTTTCATTGCAATAGCAATTACACTCTGAAGTTGCAGCTTAACATACACGCAACCAGTTACCCAACAACAGCAAAAAAAAAAAAAATAAAAAAAAAAAAAAAGGGAGCGACATGACTCGGCTGGAATGTCATCGTCAAGCGAAGCTTTTAGTATGTACGTCAATGTTTTCAGCAGCGCTGGAGGGCGTCACCGTTAGTCATAATATCCGAAAAAGACACATTCATATCAAAGCTAAGTTTGTTTTTGACCAGTTAGCATGAGGGCCGAGACGGCTAGCTAGTATTTTTGAGCACAAAAAACAAACAAACAAGCACACCAAAAACTGAACATTCGATTTGCAACCGCGTGACAGTAATTCGAATAACGTTCAAATAAAATGTACGTTTTTTTGAAATGTAATTGTAAAGGTTCAATTTGGCAAATTTTGAAGCTCACGACGAACGAAATAGAAACCGTTAATGGTTGAACCGGCTGACTCAAACGGTGATGGTTGATGACCTGTTTTTCCTGACAACATGAACCCAGAACAACAAACAAACCGAAAAAAAATATTAAATCAAAAATAAATGGTCTGCTTTTCAAAAATGTTGCTTGAATTGTCCTCCAGTCCTGGAATGACCCACACAGGTGCACAAATGACACCATTAGTCAACAGGTTCGGCGACAACAGAGCGTTTATTACAGCGTATATACAGACTCAAAGGAAACACCGGGCGTCCATTTGGACGGTGATAAAGCGCAGCCTGGCCGCCGTTCTGTGGGAAATTTATGCGTGAAAGTGCCCTTTCGTCATGCCGCGAAAGGTCGACGAGTGGTAATTCACCAGGAGAATTACACTTTCGCACGGCAAATCGGCCATGACCGGTGTGCTGAGTGGAAGGAGAATTTGCTTTATGGCTCCGCGCTCATCCGACACTCGCTATCCCTTTTTCTGTCTGGCTGAATATGCGGCAATCGTTCACGCAGGAGGAGGACAATCAAGGCGCCCGGTAAGTGTCATGTTAAAAATAAAACTAGAACTCCGCCGAGGCCAAATGGAACAAAAAAAAAAAAAATGGTCCCATTGACTCCATTCGCAAAATTGAGGAGGACTCCAAAAATGTCATGATGTCTGCCAGCATCCACTACGTTTCGTGGGAAATCGGAAATGAAGCTTTTGCGTAATCCTACGAACTAGTGCTACTACTAACTTAGGTAACTCCATCACTCTTCCTCTGTACATTTTTTGCAAAACGTCAGGCAAGTGTAGATGCACACGAGAACACACTCTGACTCTCGGTCTCTCAGGATATCAATATCGAGGGACCAAATTGCTTCTCTTTGGAAGTACCTCACGCCTCAAAATGAAATGCATACAATCATCATTTCGAACTATTCGCTAGCCCCCCCCCCCCCAACCGCTTTAGCATGAAAGCCACAGAGACTGGAATGGCGGGGGGGGGGGGGGTGGTATCCTCCTCCATCGATCAATATGGAAAACGATTGCTTTCGCGGCCCAAAGAAAACCGCCGGGGAAATGAATGCATAAAAAGGAAGATGAAGTGTGCGGCGGGGAGAAAAATCCCTCATTCATGAATTCATTTGGAGCAGATCGTCCCGTGCCCGAGTGCCTCATATTTCCGCCTAATGGGCTTCCATGCAGATGAGCTTCAGTCAAAGTGACGTGAAGGCGACGGAGGTGTAAGACGCACTAAATCTTGGCACTCGAGTAAAAAAAAAAAAAAAAAATGCTTTTACCGGGAGGGAATTGTGCTCCATAAAAAATGAAGCACATGCGTCAAAACGCCATTAAAAAGCAGGAGTAAATTGATTTGAAATGTCGTTTGCATTAAGATATCTCAGGTCCCAATTTGTCAGCCGGGGAATAACTGTAATCGTCTAAAAACAAGAGCGTCTAGGAAGACGTATCGATCCTTGAAAGGGCTTCGCCGTGTAGCTAAATACTGGACAATGATTTTCTGCTTGCGCCTTTCAGAGTCACGATAAAACTGTTCAAGGCCAAGAAATGGAATATTCTACAATGGCCACTGCGTCGCAATCCGAGCGTGCTTGCTTTTCACTTTCGACGGACAAAAGTGAAGGCGGCAAGATTGACCGGCTTGAAATGTTTCCAAGGAAAACGTATGGAAAAATCTTCAATGGCCAGGTCGTTTGCTTGACCTCAAACCAATAGAGCAGGATTTTCATTCAGTGAGGACAAAAGTGAAGGCGGCCAAGTCGGTCACCGGAGCTGACCTCACAGTGAGACCCGAAAAACATGAGACTTTTTAAAGGCGAAGGAATGGATGACTCGGTCATCTGATCTTAACTCAAGCGAGCCTTTTTGTCGCTTATTCAAGACAAAAGTGAAGGCAGCAAGACCTGCCAACCCAAGACTTTCTGAAAGCAAACCCGTGTTGTATTCTTCATTGGCTAAATCGCTCACCTAATCTCAATCGGTATTTCACTTAAAAGTAAAGCCAGTACGATTCACAAACTCAAGACTTTCCGAAGACAAACAGACGGAATACAGTATTCAGATTTTTACTTAATCTGAATATAAAGGCAGTAAGACCCACAACATTTTTGAAGGCAAAATAACGACTATTTTTCTTTTTTTCCCCCACGCATTCGTTTCTCTTTTTGCCTTGAGTCACGATGAACGCAAGTACAAAAGTGTGCCAACGGGTCATTTTGAAGGCAGCCCGAGATGGAGTCGACCCTCTGGGTTCTTTCGCTTCGATTGCATTCATCTTCTCTTGACCGGTTGCCAGGTACGTGCTGTACTGTCCTTTCGTGTCTGTGTGCGTGTGTGTGTGTCTGACCTGACCAATGTGGACGTGGTGGGAACGGAGCAGCTGCCCCCACACCTGGGCCACGTGGAGGCGGAGCAAGGCTGCGCCTGGATGCAGAGATGACAGAAAATGAGTGATCATTGGAAGCCAGGCGAAAGCTCTGGCCGGCCGCGGCGCTCGCTGCATCAACATCAGCGCAACAACAAATCGGACTGCCTTAACTCATTCCCTCCCAAAGACGTTTTTAAACGTCTTTTCAGACTTGGTCCAGAATTGGCTGGTACTGAATGAGTTAATAATGCAGCGATCAGGAAGCTGGGAATAACACGGGTGGGCCCTTAAAAAAAAACTAAAGAAAGTCATTCCATTCCAAGAAATCTTTTTTTTTGTTTTTTTTTTGTGCGTGGGCAGACTGCAGCTGTTGGTCCGCCACAATTTGATCCTGCGTTTTGGCAAAAGATCTAAAGTGGTACGGATGGGTCGTTAGTGGCCCAGTGATGGGGCGGGAAACACGTTGACTGCTGTTGCCATGGTTACCGCCCAGCACCATATTCGACCCTCTCGGCTCGTCGCCGTCTCGGCGGCGTTCATTTATGTTCACAATCTCCACCGTCCGTTGCCGCAATCCTTGGGGCGGTCCGCATCGCGGGCGTGTCCGCGGACGCTCATGCGTGCATGTCGGCGGTCGGCGCGTGTACTTCCGCTCGACCAAACAGTTTGTGTTTCCGTTTCCCAGAAATCGTGACGGTTATTCGCCAGCTTCTCGATTCTAATCGTGGGCCATCTTCATGTTGTGTCTAGGTTGTCGCCAATTCACTGAGCGCGGATCCGATAGTCAGCATGAACTCCGCCGACAATATTTGCCGGCTTCGCTTTTTGTCCAATCGTGGTCGTGAAGATGCCGACGTGATCGCCTTCGCTCGAGTTAGCAGACGTCTCGAGGAGACGTAACCCCTTGTCGAACCCCGACAATCGCGGGATAAACAAACTAAACATGTCACCAAGCATTGCTGAAGATTAAACGCCAAATTGAATGTTCCGCTTTGATATATATTAAAAAAAACAACAACAACAACTACGGAGAATATGCAAGCTTATTTATCTCCCCTTTCTATCTCAAACCGCTAAGCCTATTTCCTGTGTATTAGCATATTGATGTGTGCGTGTTTTCATGCCTCACTTTCCACGGAGGAAATATTGGAAACGGAAAAAAGCAAAACTCGACATCTCGGGTCCAAATCTAATCCCGGTGATTATTTTTGAAAGTCTGTCGACACAGTGCCGTTATTTAGCCAATAAATAGACCGCGGCACCGACAACGGGGGAGGAACGTGTCCGCGTAACACCCCGATAATGCGCCCGTAGCACGGCGCGTTCACCTGAGTTCCGCTTTACCGGGCCAAAGTCGCTCCCGTGGCTCTGTAATAATGCGGCATCGACCAGCTTAGAAATGAAACTAATAAATTATGTTATTGATGAGAGAATTATCAGCCGCCGCGCCCCCAATTATTCTTTGGGCTCGAATCAATAAATGCCGCGTCTCATTTAGCCTAGCGGCGTGGCGAGGCCTCAGCGGGGAGATTCCATCACGCTTGACGTGGCATCTGGAAAGCTGAAGTTGTAACGGTAGAAAGAGCAGATCGCGCGCACGAGCCAATGACCTGCTCGCCAGCAATGGAGGCCATGACGAAGAAATATATTGTTTTTGTTTGCATTCAATCCCAGGTACATCTTCATATATTGTTTTTTTTAACGTGGTAGGGTTAATAAGGGTCTGAAAATGGCTGGCATTTAATGACTTAAATAGCCTTCATTAAAAAAAAATTAAAATAAAATCCATAACCTTCAAAAGTTGCGCCGTTTGTTGTTTTTTTTTTTTGTCAATGATTTTTTGTTGAAAATACATTTTAAAATATTGTACATCTTATGATTGGTTAGTTGCAAGACATGCACCCCAATCTGAAAATGATTATTATTTTAGTATCCTCATTATTATTGATTGAAAACGATACACAGTACTTTTCAAGAGCAGCATACGTACTCAAATAAAAAAATCGACACACTCTTCGGAATTCGATAACGACTCTTCGTCAACATTTATGATGTTTGATTTAGTATGATTGTATCCACGGTGGAAATGGTCCGTATTTTTGAATAGAATTATTCGTCAGCGTAAAACTCAGTCTCCAAACAATACTGTGGCTTCTAATTGGCAAGGTGGCCAATTCAAACGCGCTTGAAAGACGATGACGAGCGGAGCCTCATAGAAAACCTCATCAATAAAGCGTTTTACGTGGCAGCAAACAACAGCGCGCGAATGACGCGCCCTCCCCACACGTCTGGCCGTGACGGCCCAATTAAAGGTAATGCTCGCTGGCACACACTGGCTGCAAGGAATCAAGCAATAAAAGAGGAATCAGCTCCGTCGCAGCCAGACAAATCTTGAAGTTGGCTCAGAGCTCGGCCAATACAGTATTTAGTGTGTTTTTTTGTGTTTTTTTGAGGTCCTAATTGCTGCAGCCGCAAGGCCGAATTGAACACACTGAGGAAAAAAAATAAAAATAAACGCCTCGTTCCAATAAATGGCCATTAGAGAGAAATAAAAGACACGAGGTAGTGACTGTAACAACAGCGGCTCAATAGTGAGTACATCACTTTTGTGTTTTAGGAACTAACGAACAAACCCTCGTTTGAAATGTGGATCCGCGCCCTAATTTGAAATGCTGATTTTCAACTGACTGGAAATCCTCAGAAAGGTAAAATCCCTCCATATGAAACCTTAACCCTGGCTTGAATCCTGTTTTGAAATGCGAATTAAGATAAACAAGTCCCACCTCTACTTTTAAACTCTTTTCCTTGACCGAGCCGCTCAACCAAACTTGAAAGTTTGCAACCAAACTTTTGCAATGCACCTTAACCCATGTTTGAAACCCAAAGCCTTAATTTGCCCCGCTTGAACCCCTAAACCAAGTTTGAGGCGCTATTTCGATATACAAATCTCAAGATAGAGGAGCAACCACTAACCGATGACCAATCAATATTCGCCAATATCTGTTCTCCTCCATGATAGGTGACTGATCAAGTTTTTTTTTTGCTTTGTTTTTACTTTGGAAAACCATGACTGACATTTATGCCAATTTTCGGACAATTTAGGGTCCAAAGCCGTGACGTAATCATATTCATTGATGTTTTCTGCAATGGATCATATGAAATCATAAACCTGTTTTGGTATAAAGGGCTGGAAACATTTTTTCTTTGTAGATCCGATTCATCGATTAATTGATAGATTAATCGATGATTAAAATTATGAAACCCGAACCAAAGCTGCTGCATTTTTTTTTCATCACGTTGCAATTGCGTTTGCGAGCGCACGAAGGGACGTGCTCCCAAATGTCAATCACATTCCCATTTTTAGCTCGGATGCCGTTTTTTTTTTTTTTTTTTTTAAATATCGGAGAATAATGAATTACTGTCGGCGCCCGCGCACATTATTTTTCCGCATCCAAGCGGCAGAGTTCAACAGGTTTAATCTGACTCTTTCCCCCCGCTGATAATTGTGTTTGTGCACCTGCGTGCGTCACGCTGCCTTTCACCGCCAACTGGCTAAATTATTCGAGTGAATTTGGCTTGATTAGTTCACCCGAATTATTCACTCGCACTTCCAGAGCTGAATACCCGCATGTGTGTACTGATTTGTCTTTTGTATTACGATATACAAAAGACTCTCTTCGGTGTACTGTGGAAATTAGCGATGTCAAACAATTAGCAAGTGACGGGTATAAACGCGTTGTGGGGAAAATGACCTTAAAATGGCCTCTTCAAACAAAAAAATGGCAGACTTTCCGTGTCTTTTCAAATATGGATTCTTGAGATTTTTTTGTGTAGGTCTAAGCATGATTGACATCCCTACCAAATTGCACGAAGGGTTGACTCCACGCCGCCCAAAAAATAAATAACTAAAAAAATCAGGGGAAATGACCGCCTTGGAAACGGCTAAAGTGATGCAAAAATGGCCGCTGCAAACACAAATGGCAGGTTTCGGTGCCTTTTCAAATATGGCCTCTTGAGCCTTTTTTGGGAGGTCCAATCATGATTTATGTTCCAGAATGGCTTCTCCAAAGCAAAATGGCAGAGGACCTGGCATGGGTTCTTCGGATTTGTTTATGGGTCAATTCATTCTCATCATGCCTACCAAATTTGATATTGTGAAATGTCAACTCCACTGACGGGTGGGTGATACGGAGTTGAAAACGGTCACTACTGTGCCTTCTTGAGACTTTTTTGTGGATCTGCTCATAATAGACGTGCCGGCCAAATTTCATACCGCTAAATGAATTTTAAAACTATCCACAGCTAGTTTGACAACGGCATACCATTTGAATGTTAAATGAAGGGCAAAATGAGCAAAACAGGAAAGTTTGGGCGACATTCATTTTCTTGGAGAACTCTTCCGACAAGTATGCTTTTTTTTGTTCAATTTATCTTAAGCGACTTCCAGGATTTGCGGAGGTTCTGTGTGTGTGTGTATAAAATGAAAACAGAGAGATGACTGGCGACTCTCCTGTGGTTTGAGTCTGGCGCAGAGATGCTAATTGGTCCCTTTTCCCTTTTTATCTTGGGCTGCGCATTTGTTTGAATATGACGACAGAAACCTCGATCACGGCAGATTGGGAGGATGGTTGAGAATATTGTGAGGAGGAGGATGATGATGCTGCTGCTGCTTTTAGGAAGACAGACAGACGGGCGGCCAGACAGACAAAACGTGTACATGCGGGGGAAGGAAAGTCAAGTCAAAAGTTGTGCATCAAGCCTTAGTTTGAGAGTTTAGATGAAGCGCTTTCCCTCATTTGAAATACGTCGTTTGCCATCGGGCTATTGCGGCGCTTTTCTCGTAAAATGACAACACTCGCCACGTTCGCAAACACTCGTGAGCAACTTCTTTAAATATCAGGGCATTTTTTGCATGAAATGACACATTTATTCTCTGAATATTATAAGCTTTAAATAAAGAAAATAATTCATATTATTTGAACTGCTGTTAAGCCCTTCAAGTCACCTGTGGGGCTCATTAAAGGATATCCTACTCGAAACGTAGCGTACAAAAGCTAATGCTCAGGCATCGCGCCACATGCTGCTTCATCAAGACAGACGTTATTATCTGATGACATGTAGCGGCACGCTCTGGTAAATTTCCATCCCCCATATTTCTTCCGCAGGTCACATGACTCGGCTTCCTTCCCACGTTTGCATATCAGCGGTCCAAAGGGCGCAGCCGAGTCTAATAAAACGCAGATGGCGAGCGCAGTCAATAATTTTGATGAAAAAGCGGCGGAATTAGCTTTCCGTCTTCCTGGGTTATTGATTCCACCAAAAATCAAAGAAGGTGGGCTCTTTTTTTTTTTTTCGCAAGGAAAAGGACTTTAATATCAACCAATTCCCCTGCCACGCACGAGGAATGAATACGCTGCTGTGGTATGCATATTTGCGTTGAGTTATTACATTTTGTGTTTTGTTTTTTTTTAGTCGCATGTATTTTGTCAGAGGCATGAAATTGAAAAATAAACCTTTTTTTGCCATAAGAATATACTTGATGATCACCTTTTATGGCAGGAAGAGGAGAAATTGCAGAGCAGATGCGCTTAGGGCAGTGAGCCACGTGCTGCTTCACCAAGGTCATAGCATTGGGTAAATAACGTTGGCAGACTCGCGGTGCTGCCGAATGGTTTTACCATCCTTGCTGTGACGGAGGAGGTATGCCAAAGCATTGTGGTTAAATGTTGATAAAAACTACATGGCATGTATAATACACAGCAGTATCTTTGCTTTCTGTTGTTGTTGGTTGTTTTGTTTTTTTTTGTTTTTGTTTTTTGCTTTGTGTTGTGAGAAAAACTGAATTTACGACACAGCTTCAAACGCAATCAGTTTTGTAACTTGGAAATGAAGGCAAACGCCATTTAATGTCAGATTTTCCACACTGGAGTCCAACAGGGCTCTGTTTTAGGTTCACTGTTTTCTGATTCTACTAACTTATTGACACGATAGATAGATAGATAGATAGATAGACAGACATAAAAACAGTGTTATCGGCTTCTATCAGTTGTTCTCACTCTTATCAAAAAAGCAACTAAGCTGATAACATTCTGAGGTTTATTTTTCACCCGTTCGGGCAGAATAAGAGAGATATAGATATGAAGCACAAAACTGTTTGGAGTCAAGAAATTTGCTTTTTTGTTGATTGATGGAAGAAAGGGCTGCTTAACGTTTTATCAAAATGAAGTCTAGCTCGGTCGTAAATGAATTCCTTCAAGGACGCTCCAAAAATGTGTTCCCCTGCCAACGCGACTGCTTTGATGGTAAAAATTGATTCCAAGGACATTAAAGTGAAACTCCCGTTGGCGTGCAAGTTTGTTTTCCAGGGAATTGTTTACCTCCGGGTAGCTGCGGCAACTACAAAGCAGCAGGCGGGCCCGATTAGGCAGGTGATAATTCGATCGAGCAGCTGTTCTGCATGATGGCTTTCCACCCAAACCCCACGGCAAAACTGCAGGAAAGAAAAAAAAAATCACAGAAAGAACATCAAACACACCGAGAGATGATGCGTGTGTGCGTGTGCATGTTTGCATCTTATATTACAAAAAAACAAAATGCAGTTTAGGTTGAAATTCGTGGGGAAAAAAGTCATTCCTGAGCACACAATAATTGAGAACTACTTGCCACGAATGATCTGTAATAGGTCAGATTGGACTATTGTTTTTTTTCCCCCCATTGTATTTTTGAAAAGGCAAAGCATTGATATTATTGAAGAATTTTGAAAATGTCATTAAATCACACAAAAGAATAAGTTACAATTTAGGTTGAAATACAGACCTCAAATAATTTAGAATGTCGTCATTTTGTGAAAACAATATCCTGTTGAAAACGTTTCTTTTTTTTAAACTTTTGTATTTTTCTGAAACGACAACGGAATGTAGTTATCTCATCCCACAGATCGATTATTAAACTAAAAATATAAAACATATTCACAGCATTTTGTTCAATAAATTGGCCGATTTTAGGAGAGATCTGTCATTTCAACGATTTCTACTTTTGTATTTGTATTTTGACACTTGATCTAAAATAAATGATGACTGTTTATATATACTTGGAAAACATTCATTTAAATCATTGATAGAAAAGAATACAATACAGTGCTGTGCATCAATTTCATTTATAATTCTGTATTATTATTGGAATAGAAAACAACTTTTTTTTTTTTTATTAATCTTAAGAACTGCAAATATTTGCAGTTCGTCATTTGTGAATTCAACAATGTTCACATTTTTGTCCCTTACTCGCCGAAAGATTGGCCGGCAACTGCTCCACTTTGACACTAACTCATGGATGAACACAATACATCACAAGACATGGTTTGAAAGTGCCACTTCGCAGATTTGTTCACAGGGTGATGTCATGTCAGTTTGTGCTCGCGTTTCAGTTCGGCTAGCATGCTCGCCAGTACGAGTCAGGAGTATACTTGCAAAAGTGATTTGTTGTGTGCTGACTAATTGAACCAATGATAAACACAAATCAATGTACCATGGCTTCGTGTTTGTGTACAAGGTGTTGATGCTGGACTGATTTTTCCTTCAAAGTGTCAAAAAGCGCGAGAAAAACCTTGCGCCGCTATCAAGATCCTCGAAAAAAAAAATAACTCCCTTGCGTTCGAAACGAAGGAAATTAACGCGTCACGTGAAAAGTAGCGCCGTGGCACCTGCTTCACTTTTTGCCGCCACCTGCCATCCACAAGCACGCGAGGCGCGCTGCGCTGCCGCGTCGCTCATGTGATTAATGTTCAAATCATGGCCGCCGGCATCTCTCGGCATGTGTCTGGCGAGCACCTGGAAAGAGAAACAAACAATGAGCTGTTGGAAAGAGAGGGGGGGGGGGGGGGGGAGACCTGAAACGTTGTCGATCTCCGGAGTCTTTCCGCCGTCTCGCTCGCCGCCATCCATCACGTCACTTCTTCTTTTGCTTTCATACGCTGATGTGTTCTTTGCTGCAGATGGGAGGGAAAAAAATGTACGTTTTTTTTTTTTGTAATTGAGAGAGAACGCGTGAAGTGATGCGTGTGATTGCTCCTCATTGTTAATATATTTATTTTTGTACGACGTGCGCGCGCACAAACAGGTTATCCACACTGCGGAAGCAGCGAAACAAAACACAATCCAACAGGGGCAATTTGAGCTTGGACATGTCGTTGAACGTCTCAATCAATGAAAATATTGTGCTATATGTGTCATGTTTTGATTCTGGATTCGAGTAAGGCAAAAATAAAGTGTCAAAAAAGGACTTAAGATATACAAATAGCTGGTTGGCAATCAGCACCTTTGAAAAAAACAAAATGAGTGAGTCGTCAAAGGGAATTTCACCATGTCTCCTCCGCCTTGCCGAAAAAAAAAAAGCAATTTTACAACATGAAAAGATTTTGTCCTTGCTGTCCGACATCCGATGTGAACATAAAAAAAAATCAAACAAAGACGCGCTCTGATCAAAGCCGGATCCACAGAGTCTTGATTAAGTCTCAGCCGAACAATAAGACGGTTCGGCTGCAGTTCTTTCACAGAGGTACAGACATCTTTTTTTTTTCCTCAAGAAAAAAAGAGCTTCAATTGTTGAATATGCAATTACAGACTATGGCATACACTCAGAATGGCATTGCTGTAATTACATATTCCTTTTCCACACCTAAGATACTCCGGTGTGAATGCTATGATGTTGTTTTTCAGGAGTGCCGACGCAAAATTGGGTGGAGATCTCAATCGCAAAAGGCAGCGCGAATCCCCGAAACGCAATAGGAAGTCGGTATGAAGCAACACTTGTTTTCGTTGACAAACTCCCACGAGGGAATTTGCCGCAATGAGACCCAATCGAAAGCAGGCCACCAAGAGAGAAACGCTTCGCTAAATTGCAAAGCTTATTTGCCTATGTCGTCCAATGTGGGTGGAGCATAGCATCAAAGTTGGAAGAATCATTTTTGAAGATTCTCCCTGAAAGAGTAACGGGGCTCTAATTAGTCATTCTGTTCCGATCTGTATTCATATTATTTACGCTAGTGTCATATTTGCGTGTGCCATTTTTTCTTTTTAACATTATCGGGAAGGAAACTGCAAATTCAACTCACCAGAAGAGTGCGGTTGTCTTGATTCAACTTTTGCGAATTACTTTGATCTGGATGATGTAAACACAATTTTTAGCAAGCACGTTGCTATGTTATCTTGATATTGTGACGGTAAGATGATGCGTTAATGTCAATAATGCTTACCATATGTGTTCAGTATTTTTTCATGCATTTCTGTAACACCGATCAATACTGAAAACCAAACCGTTTTCAGAATGGCGTCTTTTATTTTAAATAGCGCAATTGCCTCAGGAACATTTGACTCTCTCGACAACTCACGTTAACCGCTAATGGCGTCGAAGCTTCATCAGAGCGCGCGTGGAGTGAGTGCCTAATAAAGAAAATAGCTTTTGGTTCAATAAGTTCAATCAGTTGTTTGAACGTGGGTGCAAATTTGCACGCCATTGTGTTTGCGCAAGCTGTTGCTCCCGCACGCCTGCCATTTTCGCCCATCTGTAAAAGGCTCCCCAGTCAATCTGTTGCGTTCGCTGCCAAATGAGCAAGCGCGCATTGATGGTGTTTGCCGGCAACTGCTCCAAGTGACTAAAACAAAGGCGGCGAGGCAGATGAGACGGTCTTTGCATCCTCGCCAAGGTACATTTGGATTTCCAGGGGGTGATATTTTCCTCCAATTCAGATGGTTCGAGTCAAGCAATGATTTTTTTTTTTTAAATAATGGATTCCTGCAACGCGTATAACTAACATGACACTTCTGCACCTGACAATGACAGTTGAGGATTTCCATTTTATTCTATTCTGACGGTCAGTGTCCCTTGAAAGGCGATGTGCAGTACAGCGGACTCGAGCATATGTGTAGCAAGGCATTCACAAAATGAACTATTTACTATTTTTTTGGGATGTGTGTGCAACAAACTAACTAAAATCACATGTACATGAGAAACCGACCTCGCTTGTTGCATCATCTTTAAAAAGACCCGCGGCTCTAAAATCTGCCAAAGGTGCAGCAACAAAAACGATTGCACAAAAGCTGTGAATACTTACGATGACATTTGATTTATTTCAATTTTTTTTTTAAACAAGACTGTTTGGATTTAAATATATTGCATATCTTTGAGCATATTTGTATTTATTGGGGAATTACAGTATGGCAGTCCCGTCAACCCTTTGCGAAATCATTCCATCCAACATGCCTACAGTTCATATACTCCTTTACTGGCCGGTTGCCGTGACCCAGATATGACCGAATGTTACAGCTCATTCCGCGCTTTGGCAAACTCAAACATACTCAGACTGGCTCTCTGACAGTGAATTATGTAAATACGAGTGGATCTGCCAGCCCCATTTGCATGGAGGCTTGAATAGTAACAGTTATTACATTGGTGTCATCCAAGTGTTATTTCTCACCTGTGTTAGAGAACACACGGTGGGAGGAGGAAGCGGAGGAGGAGGAAGCGGGTCAATGAATATTTCATGAGTTTCATTACTGCACATTTATCATGCCTTCTACCGCTCAGTCAATCCGTCGGCGTCTTTGCCACTGGGCCATCTTTTAAGCTATGTGTGGCTGAACAATCACCTCTCGGTCTACAGTATGCGAGACATATTAGGTGACGTGCGACGTAATAGAGCCGTGCGTGGCATCATGCACATGGCAAAAGCCATATACTGTTATGTGCGGTGCGGTGATCCCTCACCACGTGGCGCTTTTTTCCCCCTCCGCAAATTCATTCTAAAAATAAATAAATAAACAATACAGCCATATCGGCAGCCATATTGCGGAAGGACGCGTTGTTTCATGTTGATACGCGAGAGGGAAGGTTTCCCTGCATGCCGAACAAAGAGCTGACGTGACTCCGAGGCTTTGTACATGCCTGTACTGTACTTTATGTGTCCGCACAAACAAGGCGCGCGATTGGACCCCGGGCGCCATATCGACCAATGAGAGCATGAGTGGATTTATTCCGTGAGCTGCTCGGCTGGATCATTGGCTTGCGTCACTCCCGCCTCACCCGGCATTTTACCTCGTCTCGCATACGGTATCTTGCTGAAGCAATAACTTTTTGGGATAAATTAAGCTGCGCTCCAACCTCTTGCCGCCGCCGAAGCAACGCGTTCTGGCTGGGTGGGAGAATTTAGGCCCGCTTGTCAGAGATGGGTCCATCAACAAGGACACATTGCTACATTTGATCTGGAATAATAAAACGAGATGAACGTCAAGAGTGCTACCCATCACCGTGTTTTTCTCCAATTTAAAAACCTCAGCGACGCCATCAGCGCCTCCAGCAGAAGAGTCTGCACCAACACAAGCCTCTTCGTCAATCTCAGAAGGCAATGTTGATGAATGTTAATTGCTGTATAAGGTTTTACAATTAAAGATTGAAGTAAATATGTGATCTGTTGTAATCTGTCTCAAATTTGAATATTGTTTACACATTTAACACGTTGGACCACACATACACATACACGAAAATTCAGGCCAACAAATTAGGAGAGTAAACACATGCGCGCGCATGAGTGAGATACTGTGCTCACAGCTTTTCGGCAATCGAAGGAAAATGTCATCAACTGCATCGTCTGTCGTCCTTTTGGCTCGTTTGCACCCTCTTTCCTTTTAGCGTCGACTGCACAGCAAACAGAACAGAACAAACACGAGTTCATATAAATGTCATTTCAAGAAACGAATAGCTCATTTGCATACTTTTGCTTCCTTGTTTCCACACGCGCAGACACTCACGCACACTCACACACAAGCAATGCTATTTCCAATCCAATCAATGTGCGTCGCTCACCTCTGTGACATCTGCAGGAAAAATTCAAATCCTTCAAATCTCGCCTTCCCCTCTGTCTCGCCAGGCCTGGTGTGATGAATGATCTCTGGGGCCGATCAATTCTATTTAGATAAGCTCGCCTCCGGAGACGACAGGTCTGGGAAAGGAGGATGGATTTTCTTTTTTTTTTAAATTTATTTATCTATTTATTTGGGGGGTGTAAGTCAACACGGAGGCCCAAGGTTATTGTGATTTTGGTGGGGGCTGCTCAAGAGCCAGGGTAGGCTTTTAACTTCAGAATGGACGGAAGTACTTTGCAGCAGCATTAGTCCATGTGGAAAAGTCCTCCCTGTAAAGCTTCGAGGCCGAGACTTTGCTTTGACTTTTTTTGTAATTGGATTTTTCGCGCTATTAACAATTCGTTAACAACAATTGAAAATACACCTAGAATAGCCGGCACAAGGCACGTCATTTTTAGAGGGGAGTGCAAAAATAACACTTTTAACATATGAGAGTTCCCTAACAAAACAAATTAATTTGCCGTTGTTTTCTTTCTTTGCCTTGCCTCGTCCAGCCACATTTTACGACGAATCTACAGCCGTTAACATGGCCGTTTTCCTTCACAGGCTAGCTAGGTTAGCTTAGCACTTCAAATGAGTCACCTTGAAATATTTCGTTCGTACTGCAGCAGTAACACGAAACAGAAATGGTTGCTCATAGTCACATTATTTACTGTCATACTAAAAAATACTACCAATGGTGAAAATACATCGACAGTCTGAAAAAAGGAAAATGTGAAGACCTGTTGGCCGGCCCATTCATGTGCCCACATACCCCATGATGCTTTGTGCCAACTCATCACGTCAGCCAACAAGGGAAGCGAAAGACAAGTCGCCACTTTGTATGCTTCTCAATGCCGTGTCAACATAAATTGATTTAGTGTTATACGTTTACGTGTCAATAAATGTTTATTTTTCATCTCTTTTTCTGTATCCAAAATTTCGGAATTTGGGTCCTAGTTAGAATATAAAACAATAATTTTGGCACTGTACATAGCTCCCATATGGTCTAGCGGTTAGGATTCCTGGTTTTCACCCAGGCGGCCCGGGTTCGACTCCCGGTATGGGAACTTACATTTTGGTGCCACCAAAGCAACAGTAGTCCGCATCCTTCTCGAACGTCAGAGCGACCTCTTGTGTGTGGAAGATAAATGCACAAGGCTACCGTAATTAGAAATGAGGAAGTAACAATTGACATTCCTTAATTTGTCTTGATCAATATTCTCATTTTAAACATCAACATTCCTTGAAATTCACAATCTTCAATCATCAGTGAGCTATTTTTAGATCAGCTACTCATGTGGTCCTTTGGGGTGACCTGGTGTCAACAAGCGTATCGTCGGTGACCCCTGCCTGACAACTTATTCGATATTGTGCTAAATAAATACAAAAATACATAAATAAATAAAAGCCACAAAAAGGCATGAAGCCCGTAAAAGTCTGGTAAAATTATATGACGTCTTTTACCAAAACACAAATTACACCTAATGACACAGTGGGAAATGTGAGAATACTTTTACAGGGCAGTGAATGGTTTCACTTTTACAACTCACTCAAAAGAACAGCAGGGGAACCTCCAGGGGTGCTGTGCTCAGTGCTAATAATCCACTGACAAAAGTCTTTTTAAATATATACTTGGGGAGGAGTGAATAACATGGACCCCGGACGGCATTTTGCAAAGTCAATTACCATCTGAAGTGCACAGTGGAGTGAATGTGAATTACAGCCATATGCGAACTCAAGGATCTGCATTTTTCGATACAAAACGGCACAGCTCCCCTCGGTGGTCGATTATTTTCACAGCAATCGCTGAAGGCAAACGCCTTCAATTTAAAACAAAACAAAACTTTTTTTTCTACGTCAGTGAATATCTGATGTTTATTTGATTATTTAAACATGATTTTCAGGGATTCTATTTATTTATTGGATTTTATCCATCGACCCATCTGCTATAGCTTGTTTTAATATCATACAATGAGGAAAATGAGCAGCTTGAATTTTTTTGGGGGGGATCAGTTTCTCCCAGGAAGACCAAATAAACGTCAAATTCTAATTCAAATTTCAAAACATTTTTCAAACCTACACACACACACACAAAATAAACAATAATTGTTAAATAAACAGAAATGGAGGGGATGGTTTCATAAAACACTTTCATGCAAAATAAAATTGTATTCAATTAATCAAAAGAATTATATTCTAAAATTAATTAGTGGCAGCTCTTTATTTATTATTAGGGAAAAGTTGTTATTTTTGGGGGGACAGTACGATAGAAAAAAAGTCATATATTTTCAATCCAGTCTTCAACGGTGAAGACTGAAGACTGGATCGTCATGGCGAGTGAACTGACACCTCCACGTCTGCTACCTGACTGCCTCGCTCTTCCCCTGCCATCAACCCGGCCGCTCCCCTCTCGCTCTCCGGGGGCTCGGCGGTGCCCGCCGCGGCGGCGCGGCAGTTGCTTAATAGTGGCGGCAAGGGGATGCTGTGGGCCAGCTCCTCCATGTGCCGCGCAAACTCCTTGGTTCTGTACTGGGTGACCTTGGCCAGTTCCAGTGTCTTGGCCGAGGTGATGATGGGAATGTGCCGGGCGATCTCCAGCGCCTTCTGGACCTTCTCGGCGCCCTCGGTGCGGAAGAACTCGTTGATGGCCCGCTCGGTCTTCTTCAGGTGGCTTCGGACCATGCCCAGCAGGGCCACATTGAGGACCATGGTGACAGAGAAGGCGGCAAGACAAACGCCCACGAAGTAGACGCCCAGGCCGCTGTGGGTATAGGCCACGCGGACGGTCACGCTGTAATTGCCGCCGTCTGTTACGCACATGTAGCGCCCGCGGTCCTCGAAGGAGACACCGCTGATGTTGAGTCGCCCCTTTTCGTCGATAAGCCACTTCCCGCCTGCGAGTACAAAATGACGAGTGTAATGTTGCCCTTTTTCCTTGATACGCAATTTCCCCAATAGTTTTTGAGTGGACCGTCAAGAAACAAGTCACTTCCTACAGAAACAATGGAGACTCTTGTGACGTTAAGTTAATTTCTTCATTTCCTCCTACCTGGTTCCTCGACCAGCTGACGTCCGCCGGGGCCGTACCATCTGACATCATCGTGGACCCCCGTCACGTTGCACTCGATCAAGGCGTCTGTTCCTTCCTTGAGCACGACACCGGCGGATGCGGTCTCCTCCTCTGAGCGGTTCTGGGCGCCATCTACCACGCAGGTGCAGAGGAGCAGCAGCACGGGCATGTTTTTCGCCGTTGGCATGTCGACAAGGTGCAGACCTGCAGAAACAGGTCAGGTGACATTTTCACACTCCTTGTTATCAGCCATTGTAGTTGCACGTGCAGTGTAAGCTCCAACCAATGTATAATGAAACTGAACTCAAGAACAATTCCTCACATTTAAAGACAGATGTGAAATGGAGAGCTAGAAATACTTTTGCATCGCTGTGGTACAATTTATTTCATTTGACATCTCAAGCGCACGCGCGCGCGCGCGCACACACACACACACACACACACACTTAATAATAATCATGATAAAAATAGTAAATACAATTAACACTGAGCTAAAGTCTCGCGAGATGCCGTCTCCACGTGGAATGATGGTTAGAAATCTATCATTTGGAGAAATGGAGGTTCCACTGTACAGTAAAAAACAAACAAACAGACGCTCTCACACAGTCAAAGACGTGTTCGTAAATAAGGGCTTACTTGTGCTCAAGCAGACTGCAAAATTAAAATCCTCCACTGACACAAACTACTTCCAATTTTAGACGCTTAATAGGAGTGGAAATGTGTAAAATAGATTGGTCTTTCACCCATAAGTCCTCTTGTTCACATTAAAACTGCATTAAAAGTTGAAAAAGTTCGATTCGGTCGTGTCATGTACTTCCGTGTTAAGGAAGAAAATAGTTTTGCATGACTGAGTAGGCGTGGCTTGTTGTCAGGTAAAGGCGTGGACAAACTTTGCCATTTTTTATTTAAAGTGTATAAATTGTAGTTTTATTTGCACCTTTTTTAAAATTATAACAATGATACGTTGTTGTATAAAACCATACAACACATTTACTTGAATTACACATACATTGATGTGAACTAGACACTAATATTTACGTATTGCACTAAGCAATTTCGTGACAACGACCGGAAATTGTTTTTTCGCCTCGTATTTATGTAGCCGATGCAAGTGCGTTGTGTGTTGTCAGGTATCTCGACAAACTTCGCTGTTTTTTTCTTCTTAAAAGTAAACATTAAATAGTAGCTATATTTTTGTTTGTAGATAAATAATATACTTACAGTAACCTATTCTTTGTACTTAATGGCGGCAGATCTCACGTTTTCACTTAGCTTCAAGAGACCTTTCCATAATTTTATTTTGAAACAATCAATCGGATCTTCTTTTGTTACCAATTCGTAGGAAGAAAATACACTTTTGTGACGTGGCTAATCATCTGGAAGATCAGAAGACAATATTTAGAACATATAGGCACTTGATCTGCTCTGAAATACAAGACTTCTGTCGAACTATAAACTCGTATTGTGGACACATGTATTTTTGTTGTTTTTGATCGGGAAACGTTGCACGGAGGCTAGCGTAACTGCTAGCTTCCACACTGACAGCTGGAGAGGAAGAGACGTGGTGAGCTGTTTACAAAGTGGTGTCTCCTAAAAACCTGTAAAATGCAATCGAAGCGCATGAAAAGCGACCAAATTCGGTTTCTTACACAACCACTAGTTTGCTAAATGCAACGCAATAGTATCTCTGGCCAAAACTACCGAGCAATGTCATTAAATATTGTCAACAAAACAGCAGTTTTACTAATTCGCTTGGCTGACTCGTTGTAAAACATCCACAATTAATCGTTTTCGGGACTTTTGAACTTTGGACCTCCACGTAGCTCATAAATAATATATGTATGTCCAAGAAATTTAATTGCACATAAACAGAATTACCATTCCACCCGCAATAAGACAGATACTTGTAAATAAACACGAATTCTGATTTGGGTTGAGATCAAATATAGCAATATAATGTGTTTAGCGTGAAGTATGTCGGATGGGCCCAAACTTTCTAGACTGACTGATGTAAAGACAAGAGGCAGGGCGAGTGTGATCAAAGTTGAGAAGCAAGGATAGTAAGGTACTTGGGAAGGAAGGGTCCAAGGATGGTATGAAAGAAGGAAGGGATCAAGCAAAGATGACGGCAGCATGTTAAAATGGATGGCACTGAATGGGAGAAAGGATGTATGGATGGAAAGAAGGAAACAAGTATTTATGAAGAAGGCAGAAACAATGGATGGAACAGAGAGTATAGAGGGTAGTATAAAAGGCAGGAGGGAAGGACTGTAGCAAGGATTGAGGAAGGTACCGTCTCTTGAAAAGTCCAAGTCAGCTTGACAGACGCCATGTCTTTTCCCGGCAGGCATGCGCTAAGAGTCGACCATGTCGGACAACGAAGCCAGCGCACCCGAGGTTCAGGCCGCCGAGACGCCCGACAGCTCCCCGCCGACCTCTCCCGACTTGTCGACGGATGTGGCGCCCACCAGGAAAGCCCGGAGGAGGGCGGAGCCCCAAGCAGGATTGCCGGAGAAACCCAAAATGGACGAGGAGCCGGCAAAGGTAAGCTGTCAGACACAGAAAACGAATGACTGTTCACATAGAGTAAGAACGATCGAAATAGTCCTTTTGTCCATGAAAAGTCAAAAAGCTTAATGCTTTGTTCACAAACGATAGAACAATCATTAACCGGAGATGTTTATTCACCCCCCCAAAAAAAGAAAAAACCCCATAAAATAATTGTATTCCTGAATCATTTAATTTTTTTGCATAAAACAAACAAAAAAAAGTCCTTTTGTTCACAAAAAACAGAAAAAAAAAGAATGAACTTCTTTTTCCACTTACGTTTTTTGGACTTTGTTTGCAATTATTGATCACGTTGCTCCTTTTTTTTTTTTTTTTTGAGGTGCCACCGAGTCAGGTTACAGTTATGCAGGGAGGATGGGGTTTCTGGGGTGACTGGGGCAAATCCATCCTGTCCACTGCCACCGCCACCGTGGCTACTGTGGGTGAGTACACAATCCAGCTGTCCTGCCAACGTCCTCACGCTATGACATCATCATGTCGTTCGCCCCTCAGGCCAGGGGCTGACCCAAGTCATCGAGAAGGCCGAGACATCGCTGGGCATCCCGAGTCCCGCCGAGCTGTCGGTTCAAGCAGCAGACGACGAGAAGGCGGGGGAGCAGCAGCGGCGGGAAGCGGGTGAGATGGAACGGCCGGCCGGCGCCATGGGGATGCTCACGTCGCTCACCAGCGTTGTTCAGAACACGGTAAGTCCCGACGAGGCGACCGCACAGTTCCGAGGGATGCTGTCAGGCGGCGCCATTGCATCCGACGTGCCTGCAGGGGAAGACGGTGATCAGCGGCGGCCTGGACGCTCTCGAGTTCATCGGGAAGAAGACGATGGACGTGATTGCGGAAGGCGACCCTGGTTTCAAGAAGACCAAAGGCCTGATGATCGGGACTTCCACCCTCTCTCAGGTGAACTTCAGCAAGTTGGGCGGCGGGAGCACCGGGAGGCCAAGAACTGACGCTTGCGTCTTTTGGCTCAGGTGTTGAGGGAGGCCAAGGAGCGAGAGGAGCTCCAAACGGAGGAGTCGTCGGACTCCGAGAAGAAGCCCGTGGCTCACTACGGGGTCCTCTTTGACCAGTACCAGGGCCTGGCTCACCTTGAGGCTCTGGAGATGCTTTCTCGGGAAAGCGAGTCAAAGGTCGGATGGAAGGGAGGGCGAGGCGAGGATTTTGGCCAGTTCATTTGTCGTCATTTTGATTTTTTATTTTTTTTTTTATTGGACAGGTGAAGTCGGTGCTGACGACGCTGTCGGGAGACGAGCTGAGCAAGCTGAGAGATGAGCTGGGGCTCATCAAGGCCGCCTTCTCCATGATGGAGTTTGACGACGAAGACGTGGACGAGAAAAAAGGTATCAAAGGCCAACACGAGCTGTTCTCTTTTCAAAATCATGTCAATTCCATAAACGCCTCCCGAGTTAAAGTTCCATTTCCTGTCCGGTGGTCATCACTTCCACTACTCCTGTGTGTCATTCCAGACCAGGATGGCTCAGAGTTTGAGACGGAGCTCGGCCAAGCCCTGGAGGGTCTCCGTGTTTCCACCACCGCCGAAAAACTGAGCAAGGTGCCCATAATTCCATGATATGCAAAGCGTATGGAAATCCATTTGAACAAGTTATCCCAAATCCCAAATGTCAAAAACCGCTTTCCATGAATGTGACCGCCAAGCAGGCTTGCAAAGACGCCTGCGACATGATCGTGGACTTCAGCAAACAGGCAGAGGACAACGAGGAAGAGAGGGGCCAGTTCACAGTGGAGGTATGGACGTATTCGGTGAAACGGCACCATTATCTGTTCAAAGGATGCAGCTGCATCATTGGCGTGAAAAAATAAAATTGTGTCTTCCCCAGGAGGTGAACGCTGCCGCCATCAGGAGTCTTGCCGAGCTGACGGCGCGCTCCATCGAGCTTTTCCACAAGCTGGGCGAGGGCCTCCTGCTGTCCAACGGAGATGCGGAGGTGGACATCTTGTCGCAGTAAGACGCTGGAAGTTTCTAAACCTGAAGGCCTTGGAGTTTACGACAGTTTCAGCCTGTTGGAGGCAATTTTTTGGGGAACGGTACAAGCAAAATCCAATTCTGATTTGTTCTTTTAATCGACGTCAACAGTATCTTATTGACATATTGGAAATGACAAGATCAGACAAAAATCCTCACCCTTGGCAAGTTTGACGACAAGTCTCACCTTCCTTCCTTTTGCATCCTCAGGCTGACGGTTGTCCTGTGTAAAGAAGTCTCGCTGCTTTCCAAGAAGTTCACCACCTGTCTAACAGCGGCTGGGGTGCGTTGAAACATGAATCGTGGAAAAAAAAAAAAACAGGAAAAGATTCAGGGATTTATCTGGGATCCTTTTTTTTTTCCCCAGTCAAACGAGAAGGGAGAAGTGCTCAACCCACTTATAACGGGAGTCTTTTTAGAGGTTTGTGTCTGAGTCTTAAGAGCCCAGGATGAGTGGCTCATCAGCACTAAACTCTCTTGCCCCTCACATAGGCATCCAACAGTGCGTCGTACATTCAGGACGCCTTCCAACTCCTGATGCCCATCCTGGAGATCTGCCACATCCAGAGGAGAGCCAACCCACCCGACCACTGATTTTTTTTTCCTTCTGCCTCAGTTTCAACTGGTTTTAACGATATGTTTTGTATCCGTCAAACTAGCCACTATGCAACTGTTACCACTGCTGCTTTGCAAGTAGTATCAGTTCAAGTTCTGACCCCCCGCCCCCCAAAAATAATCCTTCTCAAAGCTCAGGTGGTCAGCTATGAAGTCTTGTGGTCAGGTCACGTGCAGAGCGGTGAAACAAACAGATGAAGTGCTTTAAAATAAAACATTTTATAGGTATAAGTGTGTTTTCATTCCACTGCTGAACTGAAATACCACACACACATAAATGAATGAATACTGTGAATATCACCACCCCCCGCCACCCCCGAAAAAAGGATTTTCCTACCAATCACCCTCCGGGCGACAGGTGGCGACAATCACATGAACCGGAAGTCGTTGGCACCACAAAGAAAGAACCAATCAGAGTCGTTGGCGGAAACGACTAAGAAGCCCGGTGCGGCACTTGCTAGCTCGGCTCCGTGGACGAAATTCTGAGGTACAAACTACTTTCGAATTACTTTCATTTCGGCGACAGATTTCTATTGGTGTTGATACGGTTGCAGGCGTCTTCGTTTTCGTCTACGAAACAAAAACGTAGCAGTTGAGCGACCGGCGACGTTCACGCCGTTGGCTAGTCAACATTAGCTTGGGTGCTAAACTTTCGGTGTCGTTACTTATCCCGTTATGAAGTCACGACACTCTCAGTATTTATGCTCACACGATTGCTGAAAAAGGTGGAATTACTGCTGTGTTGTTTTTAAGTTCCGACAAGTGAAAGCAACATCTTAGCTCTCCGGATCGGTTCTTGTAAACAACTCCTCGCCATACCCAGCATGCAACCCGCGCAGCTTAGTAAAAAAATAAACCAATCAAATCACGAATATTAGAAGCTAAAATAACTGGAGGCATACTATTTACATTTATTTCTAATTTTATGTCAGCGTTTATTTTAAAATGACATATTTTGAACCTATATGAAAGGAATCTGTTTTGCACATTTGATTTAAATTTACTGCCTAGAAAATAAACTGTTTCAAATATGTGATGAAGTTTAATATTGACAAACGCTGAAATGAGTTGAGGAGCTTCATTTAGACAAAATGTATTTATCTGCTGTTTCCTATTATGTCACGAAGTGGTGCCAAAGCACTAATTGGAATCTCAGGAAGCACGTTGAAGTATCTTGACTGAGAGCCAAGCTTTGTATTTGGGAGAGGAGCTAAGTTTAGCCTGAGTTGTTGGCAAAAAGTGCAATTCCCATACACTTAAAAAAAAGTTTCATCCTGAATGCAGGTTTTCCCCATTGTCAGATATTATTTGCCCCATTCCCAGAATAGCTGCAACCCAAGAGCGCTGCAGACCTGTAGGTGGGGATCGTCGAAAGGTCTCGTGAGCCGCCGCCAACATGCCGGCCGCACTCACGGATGCCAGCCAGATCATCTGCGAGGTCTGGGCCAGCAACGTGGACAACGAGATGAAGAAAATCCGACAGATCATCCAAAGCTACAACTACATCGCAATGGTAACTGATTACACCCACCCCGACAAAGTGTTTAAGGTCATCGTTGGTCACATCGTCAAAAGGATAAATATGAGTGCTTCTAAATTGACTTTTTTTTTTTTTTTGAATGGCAAGGACACGGAATTCCCCGGCGTGGTGGTGCGGCCAATCGGCGAGTTCCGCAGCACGGTGGACTACCAGTACCAGCTGCTGCGCTGCAACGTGGACTTACTCAAGATCATCCAGCTGGGCCTCACCTTCATGAACCAGGACGGCGACTACCCGCACGGCACCACCACCTGGCAGTTCAACTTCAAGTTCAACCTCACGTACGCGCGCACGGCCGTCTTCCAATTGCTCCCGCTTGCCTTTTCTCCCTCTCTCGCTCTTATTCTGTCTTTTGTTCTGCTTTCACCAATCCCACCATACCCTCTCTCGCTCCTTATATTTTTCTCTTGGTCTCTCACTCTTTCAAACCTTTGACACAGTTAACAGGGTGTTCTAGTTAAAACTATTAACTTGTACACACGGTGTGGAAAATTAAAAATCTCGCTCTCGTTCCAGAGAAGACATGTACTCTCAAGACTCGATCGACCTCCTGCAGAACTCAGGCCTTCAGTTCAAGAAGCATGAGGAGGAAGGCATCGACACGCTCTACTTCGCCGAGCTGCTCATGACGTCAGGCCTGGTGCTGTGCGACAACGTCAAGTGGCTCTCGTTCCACAGGTGGGTGCCGGCCGCCCCTTTTATTCTACTGCCGGCGGCGGTCGTCATGACAAAACAAACGACGTCGTCCAACCCGCCCCCCTCCAGCGGCTACGACTTTGGCTACCTTGTGAAGCTGCTGACGGATGCCAGGCTGCCCGAGGAGGAGCACGACTTCTTCCAGATCCTCAACCTCTTCTTCCCCGCTATCTACGACGTCAAATATCTGATGAAGAGCTGCAAGAACCTCAAGGTACACCAACAAACACACAACAGGATTTCAGATCACCCGAATTGAAGGGAGGACATTTTAGATCAACCCAAACAAAAAGGTGCTGTACCTCCATCAGTGCCTTTTGTGTTTTCATCACTCAGGGCGGCTTACAGGAAGTGGCGGACCAGCTGGAGCTGAAGCGTATCGGGCGGCAGCATCAGGCGGGTTCTGACTCGCTGCTCACCGGCATGGCCTTCTTCAGGATGAAAGAGGTAGCACGCGCTCTTCCACGCAGGGAGCGTTGAGGTCGCTCACCGCTGACCAGCCCGTCTTTCGCTTCCCCGTCAGCTGTTCTTCGAGGACAACATCGACGACGCCAAGTATTGCGGCCGCTTGTATGGCCTGGGCTCGGGCTCCACGCAACCCCAGAATGGCATTGCCAGCTCGGGCCAGGAGGAGAGCAACAACAAGCACTGACTGGCGGCCTTGCCCTCGTTGCACTTGTTTTAAGAACCTTTTAAATCAATTTTTGTTTGTCATGGGTTCGCTTGTTGTCATTGGCGAGCGTGGGACCACAACACCAGCAGCGGTTTTTCTTACCGAGCTGCGCTCACTCGGTTTTAAAGTGAACGCCGGTAGGGCCCTCCACCCATTGTAAATTTCTAATGTATCTTTTTTTTTTTTTTTTTTGAAAGAGAAATAAAAATGTTTTAGAATTTTTCTCCATATGTCAAGAGAGAACGTTTTAAACGCATGCGTCCGTTTTTTGTCCGGGCCAAACTACTGTCGGCGTGAAGATGTTACCGTTGTTTTTAAGTTCTGACTTGTTTTAAATTGTTGTACATTAAATTGTTTTGTATTTTCAACGTACGCTCCCTTCTTTTTTTAAGTGTGCAAAAAGGAAGCTTTGACATACGTTCTAACTTTTTGTTTTTAATTCAACAAAATGGCTGTACAGTAAATTGGGTCCACGACTTAGCTCAAGAATCGCCGGGAGGCCTTGCTTAGCATCGGGCATTTTCCGTATTTCCGCAGCAGGTCTTTGGCGTCCCTCTGCAGGGATTCGGAAATGGAGGCGCCCAGGTGGAGGAGGACCAGGCAACACTCTGCCACATCGGGACGAGGACACAACTAGAAAGTGGAGCCAAGGAGGAGGATGCCGACTGTTTAAAACAGGAACTCGGAACGAGCTGAAAAATCCAATGATTAGACTCATCCCAGGGTACAGGCTGAGCAAAGGGGGTCCAAGAACTGACCCTTGAGGGACCCCATACGTCATGGCCATTCAACCTGATACCAAACTGCCGATGGTCACAAACTCACAAAAATAACTCCTCCGAATAGAATCTCAACCATTTTAGGACTGTTCCATTTACTCCTACCCAATAGTATCGATTTGTGGGAGTGGGGGGACGGGGGACGGGAAATTGGACCAAATATGGACAATGGACATATTGGGGGTTTGGCTATGACGTGGATCACCTTTTGTACTGCTAGAATTTTGTCATTTTGTTACACTCATCCCATGTTGGTACCTTGATGGTTTCAGGAATGTCAGCCAGCTGCGTTTGGTGTTTTGCCATCTTTGCGCTCAAGGAGAGAAAAGTCTCCTCTTCTTCAGGCCTGAAGAAAAGAAAACCACATAGTTACAAGATGGCTACAAAATGGCCACAAAGGTGCAACGTCGTGGGCCTATGGTTATTTTTAGAATAGTATTTTACCGATGATCCCAAGCACTCACTGTTCAGCCTCGGCAGGTTGCTCCCCGTTGGCGGCCATGTTGCGTCCGTGCTGCGCCACCATGGCGGCCAGGCGCTGCTGCACCTCCTCCATCGCCCGCCGCTCGGCCTGCCACGCGGCGTGAGCGTCGGACAGCAGCGAAGATGCATCAAAGTCCAGCTCGCCGGACGTCTTGGCTTCTTCCGGGCATCCTTCGGCATGGAGCCCGTTGCTGATGATATCATCAACGGCGCATCGCCACCACAACTCGTACAGACGGTGGTAGGCGGTCCACGCCCGTAAGGTGTCGGCCTCGGCTCGGGCTTCTTCACCCACGTCGCAATGGACCTCTGTCAAGGCAGCCGCCAGAATCAGAAAGAGGGCACCCGAGACCTGAAAGTCGGCGGCCTCCCGGAGCCATGCTGCCGCCAGCCACAGCTGCTTCACCAGCGTGCCACCGTCGTTGTCGAGTAACCACGATAGGATCCCACTGGCCACGTGACGGGACAAACCCAACAGCACCTAACGAAAAACGATCAGCTCATTGAGACATCATATCGGCGGAACGGGTCAAACCCAGCTATAGGACTCGTGCCACTTCGTGATAAAGTCCAATTCAGTAATAAAAAAAAAAAAAAAAAAAAAAAAAGAGTTAGCCCACTTGGCTTCTGGCATACAACCTGCGTGAGTGGGAGGCTAGCGGTGAGCGCAGGGCCCTCCATGTTCTGGAGCTCCACAAGCAGAGCGCGGAGGTCGTCGCGGTCGCCTTCCGAGTCGACGCCAAAGTGTTGCGTCCAGACATCGCGCGCCCGCTCCAGGATGCTGCCCTCGGCCGGCCATGCGTGCCCAGTGCCGCGCATCTCGGGGAGGACGTCGGCGAGGGAGGCGCACATCAGCTCAGCCACGCTGAGGTGAAGCCTGTGAACCTGCGCAGGATTTTTCATGAAACTTGAATTGACTGACTTTGTAACGTTTAAAGAAACGGAAATGATTTGTATTTTTATACAACCAAATGTTCTTATTTGTTTCATTTATTATTATGAATTACACAATTAAAATGCTTGTAATTCGTGCAATTATTTTGTGCCCTGAATTTATAATTTCCTAAAAAATTCTAACTCCCATTAATTATTAATTTGTCTATTAATTGTTCAGAATGTATCAGTGATCAAAAATCACAAATCATTTTTTCCTTCATATTATTTGTATTTTTTTTTTAATTAACGTGCTCTTTTAAAAAAGATTTTTTTCTCTGTATTAATCATTTAATATTTAAAAAAATAATTAACACATTTGTCTTCTGTTTTCTTTTACGGCAGTTCTTAAAATTTTTTAAATAGTTTTTCTTTTGTATGCCTATTTTCTGTTTAGATAAGGCATAATAAGCATTTACGATTTATATGGTACATTTAAAAGAAATACATACAGTACATTTGACAAAGTTTATCCAATCCAATATTTGTTCACATATTTTTATAGTAGTAACTAACCTATGCCTTATTTTATTGCTTTGGTTATTGTTTTTCTAAGCCCAGTTTTGGCAATGAAATTCTAAAGATTAAAAAATTTTTTTTAAAAGTGTCAGCACTGACCAGGAGGCCCTTGTGGGAAGCGAGGACCTCTTGCGCAGCGACCCAGTCCCGCGCCGCCGCCGAATCTTTGGCGCAACGCAGCGCCAGCGACTGGGCCAGAGCGACCTCGCCCGCCACGCTGGCCAACCGCTCCGCCGTCCTCAGTGAGGTCGCGTCGTTCTTGCGGGCAATCACTTTGGCGGCGTCGAAGCTGGCACCCGCCGCGATGTAACTGAGAGATGAAATTAGGATGGTAGGGGGACGATTTAGGCCAGAATTATGCCGCAGCCGTCATCTAGCTACTCTGCATGTCGCCCACGACATAAAACTCTCTAAATAGCAATTAGCGTTTGATTTCGAACCACGAATTGCAAAATAGCCAAGTCACCATTTGGCGGCTGCAGAGAAATGTCCGTCTTTTTCCAAAACGACGGCCCAGCTGCCGTAGAGCTCCTTCAGGACGGGATCTTCAGCCGGCAGCCGCGCTTTGGCCAGAGCGATCGCCTCCCTAGGACAACAAATAGAGAATAAAAACCGTTGGCCCTGACGTGAGGAATCTCAACACGGTACCTGTAGAGCTTGTGCGAGCGTAACAGCTGGACGGCCTGGTACACTTGATTGATGGACAGAAGGTGAGCGGCCGCCTTCACGTGCTGCTCCTGCAGACACAGCTGCTTGACATAGCGCTCCACAGCATCGCGCCACACCGCGTAGCCCGCTGCAAAACCCACGCCGCCCCCGCCAAAAAAGTTACCCTGCTGCCTTGTAATGGTGACGTTTCACACGACGACGCCCAAAGCACTCACCCATAGGAGCCACGGCGATGAGGTGGTCACTCAGCTCTCCTCTGTCCGCGGCCAGTCGCAGCGCCCCCTCCAGGTCGCCGCTCCACAGCCGGAGGTAGACGGCCGACTCGACGTGGCCGCTCTCCACGTGAGCCTCTTCTAAGAAAAACAACAACAAAAACTCTCAATGTCTTTTTTTTTTTTTTTTGGTCTCGATGAGCAAAGAAGTGAAAATCAAAGGCACCTTCCGCTTGGAACATCCGGCGCAGGGCGGCTCTGTCGGAGAAAAGGCCAAGGTGGAGGTGCTCGCCCTGGCCTGCCCGAGGCGCTGACGTGCCAAAGCAAGAAAACAGTCAACACCGCCATATACACACATGACATGCAACAAACTTTTCACACAGTCCCCACACACACACACTCGCACACACACATGCACACGCACTAGTGTCGTGCGTCATGGAGGCCAGGGTGAGACAATCCTGCAGCAGATCCTCTTTGGGCCGATGGTCCATGGACGTGCTGAGGGGAAGGATGGAGCGAGACTTCTTCTTCTTCAGAGCGCTTGAGTCTGCAAACACTACACACACAAGTTACACGTGAACACCTGACATAAGCGCCACACGCATGCACACCTCCAACGTAGATTTTAGACACATTCGTGACACAAGTGCTACCATGAAAAACCCACGCACACGTGCCCCCCCCCCCCCCCCCCCCACACAGGTCGTGGAAACTGACCTTGTTGGTCTTTGCTCTTGCCTCCAGTTGCGCTTTTCCGTTGCGTCACTAAGGTGGATGATGAATGTTAGCTTTAAGGTTGGAACAACACAAGGCGAGAAGGTTCCCTTTTCACCTGGTGCAGGCACAGGACTGCTGGCAGAGCGGACCTCTTCCTGTTCGGCTTCATCCGAGGCGTCCTGTCCATTGCTGGCCGCCGCCTCGGTCACATGCTCGCCGTTGACTGCCGGACACACCGCTTCCGATGCCTTTTTGCTCTTCTTCTTCTGCTTGGCCTTCTCCTTCAGGTCCACCATCTTCTTCCCTGAGAGGACGAAGAAGAGGCGGATCTTCAGCTTTGGCGGTTTAAAGGCGCAAGGGCGTCAAGCGGGTGGAGCGTCACCTTTGGGCGGCTTGGTGAACTCCTGCTTGGAGACTCTCCACTCTTGCACGGTGAAGTCCTTCCCTCCGGTCCAGAGGACGTCCGGATCCACGGGGGACCAGTCGACGCTCAGCAGGGAGCCCACGTGGCCGCGGTAGTTGGAGAGCGCCGCTTCCTGCTGCACATCCCATACCTGAATGACACGCAATTTAAGAACAAAAAAAGTGCTCTCTCTCTCTTATGAGTACCAGTCAAGGGTCGAGCGGCAGCATTCTGGACCAACTGGGGACGCTGAATGGAGGATTGGCGGTCTCCAAAGTCAAGTGCATTACAGTAAGCCATCTTAGGGCTGGGCTGACCGACACTGACCTGGGCGGTTCCGTCGTACGAGACGCTGGCCAGCCTGCCGCTGTGATGCGGACTCCAAGCCAGGCCGGTTATTTTGGCCGTGTGGCCGCACAATCTGCGATACGGCTCTGTCAACACCAACGGGCTCTCCGGAGGCTTCTCTGCACGCGACAACATACATTTGCCCTGACATTCCTTGAACATCCCCAAGAGAGTAATTTCGATTATTTTACGGTACCTATGACCTGCCGCAGGTCGTGGACGTAGATTATGGCGTTGCAGGAGCCCGAGGCCAGCAGGCCGTGCAGCTCCGCGGGCACGTTGTCTTCGGGGTGCCATCGTAGCACGTTGATGACCTTGTGGTGCTGCTGGATGCTGCACAGCAGCTTCAGCGACGGAGCCTGGTAGACGTCGATGCACCTGCGGGAACACGAGGGGGATCGGACGACGTGATCGGACGTGTTGCCAGCAGATCGAGTGCGCAGCCGGGCTTCGTTACCCGTCCTCGTTGCCGATAGCCACGACTTTGCCGTCCGGCTTCCAGCTGAGGTCGGTGTGAGGAGATAGCTTGTGCTGTTCGCAAAACACAAGTCACCGTTTGCTCCGCCACAACATATCATAATAGATGGAATATTACAAAATGTCAAAAGTTGAACAGCAGCACTTTACCCCCTTCCCACCTTGATGTTATTTGTCTGCCGGATGAGTTTGTCAATGTCGCATGCGTCACCGCTCAGCTTGGTGGGGTCGTGCTGAAGGATGACACCCTCGCCGGCGCAGCTGTACAGGCTGTGAGACGCCTTGCCCTCTGCCGCGCCTGCGGGTCACACGCACACGACCTCAGCGGGGAAACACGGCGCCGCCATGACTTGCAGCACGTATTACTTTGGGGTCAGCCAATCCTCCTTTCAGTGTCTCCAGTGGGTCCACAATGCTGCAAGCTCGGTACTCGTAAGAGGGAGCACATAACTCCTACCCTGGCATCCCTTGACTGGCTCCCCACACATTTTAAAGTTCTTTTTGAGATTCTATTATTTGGTTTCAAATGCCAAAGTCAAGTCACTCGCGTAACTAGTAGACGGACGGGCCTTGTAGACTGATCCCTCCATCGGCAGCGCAAGTTTAAATGTGATTGGAAGAGCAGATGCCTTGTAGCGGCCACTCAGCATACAGGTGTTTAAATGTAGTTTTAAAAAAAAACGAACACCCTTAGTAAGACAAATGACCTGGGCTGACGTTAAAAGCCTTCTTTTCAGCGCATTAGAGCCGATCGGCAGATGGTCGGGATGGCAACAATCAGGGCCCGTGAGCCAGGGTTTGACGAATGGACTCATTAAAACGCCATCTGCCCTTAGTTGCTTAAATGAACTGGGCTCGTTCAGTTACACAGTCAATTATGAGGCTAGAGAGAGACGGGTGCAGATTTTTGCGGTTTTGGGGTTGTTTTTTTTTCATGTCTGCTGACTAGCTTCATTGTTGTGTTGCTGACGGGTCAAAGTGGCAAAGACGCTTTTACCAAATGACATCGGAGGGAGCGGCGGTCCCCAGGCCAGCGAGTACACCGTCTTTTTGTGGTAGGTGCTCGAAATCTGAGGCGGTCTGCGAGGAGACCACAAAGTTACCAACAAGCGGATGGAACCTGTTGAATAAGATGAGTTTGTTTTTTTCTTACTTGCTGGAGAAGACTTCGTAGATTCCCACTTTGCCGTCTTCTGTTCCAAACGACAAGGTTCCCTCTCGTTTTGGATGCCAAGCCAGCTGCAAAAAAAAAAAAAAAAACGAAATGAAATGACGTCATAATGTAGGATAGGCTTTGAAAATCAGAATATCAAATCACGAATATGCGATTTAATATGTATTTTGCCAAATTTTCTCTTTGTTGTAAAGTTGAACAAATAAAAAGACAAAGTACAGTGAAAAAATAATATTTTTTGATTTGATCGTTTGCCAAATCACCAGAATCTACATCAATTTAAAAAAAATCCTTGTCAGTTAAGAATGATCATTTCCAAATGAAATCAATGAAAATATTCGCTTGAACTAATCCGATGCCATCCGCGAGGAAAACCTGGCTTCTTACCGCTGTGACTTTGGACTTGACGCCCTGCCAGAAGCAGCGGGCTTCGTAGTGGTTCTGGGCGGACAGCGTGTTCCACACCCGGATCATGCTGTCGCCCACGCCCAGCGCCAGGCAGCCGGTGGCCACGGGCGAGAAGCTGAGGCTGTACACGAAGCCGCCCAGCGTGGGCAGCGTCCACAGGCACTCCAGCTCGGACAGGTCCCAACATTTCACCTTTGCAGCCCGGCAAATGACAAGAGGAGTTGAAAACGAAATTCAAAAATGAACATTTAATCAAGAAAAAGAAAACTTGACATTTTTTTGTATTTTATGAAAAAATAAATCGATAAAAAAGGAGGAAAAAAGGGTTATGAAGATTAGTTTGTGTTCAAACAAAATTCGTTTTTAAAATTTGTAAAAATAAATGTATGAAGGCCAGTTTTGTTAGCCCGTCTATAACTTTTCCCATTATCTGTTAGCATTAAGCTAGCTGACCTTGGTAAGACGCAGCCACGTGGTCGAGTTAACCGCACCGAATGTCACTCTCTTTGGTTAAACGGGAGTCAATGCACTCCTGTCACCATGTTCACCTCGTGATTCCCCTGAAATAAAGTTCTGATGCTCTAGTCGGCTTTTCCTGACACTGCTTTCCATCACATGCCTGAACAATTTGTACCTATTTGAAACTGTTCATCACCCCCCCACCAAACCACCACCCCCTTGACTCAGGTCGCAGTTCCTACTGAAGAAACAGTTGTGATCACTTTGATGGCTGCGTATATTGTTTTTTTTTTTTTAAATTTATATCCACTATACTACACGAGTACACTAACTCTTGAGGCATTCATCAGGGCCGCAGTTCATGAAAATGGGGCGTAAACCGAATGGAGGCCCACCTCTCTGTCTAAGGACGTGCTGACGAGCAGCTGGCGGCCGTCGGGCAGCACGAAGGCGGCGGTGTTGAACACGATCCTGCTGTGGTTCTGGCCCTCGGACGACGAGCCGAACAGGATCCACTTCTGCTTGCCTGTCCGGGCCAGGTCCCACATCAGCAGTTCGCCGCTGCGCACAAGCACGCGTGTTAACCGTCTGGGCTGCGGGAGAAGCGGGCACGCGGACGCTCGGACCTGAAGCAGCTGGAAACGAGCTGCGTGGGTCGGGCTTTGGGCCAGTGGACGTTGAGCCAGAGTCTTTCTTTGAGCGTCGGGTCGACTGCGGAGCCTCGTCTCTTCAGGTAGGGCAACTTCAAGGTGGTCACGCCTGCATGGATGAGGCGCAAAATTTGAACAGTCAAAGAATTCCTTTTGGAGTTTAGATTCTCTATTCAACGCAATCATGGTGTGATTAAGTTAGCATCAAACAAATACAAAAATGTGAAAGGTACATCTAAAAGGTATATAGAAAAATGTGCAAATGTATATATATTTTTTTAATTTAGAAAAACAAAATTTACCAATTATTTGTTAATTGTTGGTAAACAGCTTTTCATTCTTTGGCTTCAAATTCAGCTGAAGGCTGTACCTGTATTGTTTTTTTGTCTTGTAGTCTTCTTTTTGTTTCAACTGCCTTATGTTAAATAGTTTGCGTTGTTTGTTTTATTTCACACTTTGTGAGGGCGTACATCTCACCTTTTCCCGTGGACGCGCTCCAGATCCTCACCGTCTGGTCTTTGCTTCCTGACGCCAGGTAGCAGCCCTTCTCCTCTCCTGCACTCACCGCGTTCGAAGCTGGAACACGCACAAGATTATAGATTTAGATTGAGAGGAAAATTTGAATTAAAAACGAGGCGATCCCACAGTGACCCCCGAAGTGACCATTATCGTCGCCGGCCTCCGCTCTCCAGTTGAGGGTATCCACGCCGGCGAGCGGCGACCACGCCAGAGAGTGGATGTCATCATCGTGGCCGCGCAGCCGACGCGTCACCTCGCCCTTCTTGCTCACGTCGATCAGCAAAATCAGGCCGTCTTTGTACCTGCGCGAGAGAATGAAGTGCAATCATTAAGGTGAGAGACACACAAGTGAGGAATCATGTTCATCAGGTAACCCAATAGTCACAAAGTGTATTATTCTGTGGATTAAAAAATACATTGGAACATCCTGGGTGAATACAATATTTTATGATTTAAAATAAAAAATACAGATAAGTGCTAAATATAGGAAATACAATAAATAGCTCGCTTGCTATTTACTTCATCTAGCGAGCTAGATGAAATAGTCTCAATACTATTACTATAGTTCTTATAATTGTATCATTTAATCTTTATGTTCCATTTTGTTTCCGTCCAACACTTTGTTTCAGCTACGGTTATTCATTTAAGTACTCTCCAAATAAAGTTGAGTTGAGCGAACGTGTCCTAGTCTTACCCGACCGCCACAGTGCTCCAGTTGTGCGGGGAGCAGGTGAGGCAGACGATGCTTCTGGCTTCGGGGAAGAAGCTGGCCGTGTCTCCCGTGTTGTACCAGTGACAAGCCACGATTCCTTTCTCGTCACCCGACACCACTAGGTTCTTGTCCAGCGGGGACCAGTGCAAGGCCGAGACGGCGCTCTGAGGACGAAATGGCGCTCATTGTCTGGAACTACGATCAGACCTGGAGCGACAGAACTGACCTGATGAGTCGCATGCTCCCGTAAGAGAGTTCGAGTGTTAGTGTCCCAAAAAATGACGACGCCGTCACCAGAGGAGCTGGCACAGATGTGACTCTGCGTCACATCCTGGCAGAAGGAAACGCCCGACACCAAGCCTCTGTGGCCCACGAGAACACCTGAAATAGAGAGTTACACATCTTTATAGAGACTCAAATGAAGTTTTGACCCGCAGGGAACGCCAGGGTCAAGCCACAATAGCAACCGAATCAAATTATTATCAGAATAAAGTCACATTGAAGTGGTGCCTCGTGATACAAGCAACCACATAAGAGGTTTTTTTAGATACAAGCATTTGTTTGGGCGTGTTTGCTTTTTATTGGAAGCAAACCTATATCTATTGTTAAATATTTAATCAATTGGAAAAAAGTATGATTAATGGATGACGGGGGGTAGACGTAAGTGTGGGTAGGGGCATGGTGGTGGGTAACATTCCACGCCCATGGTGCTCAGAAATCTACGCAGTTTGCCCCTTTTTTGCGAAAATGGCCACTCGATAGCCAAAACGACACTTTACGGCACACTCGGAATTGATTTTGTAGTAGAATATTATTCTTTTTTTACGTGACGCCCACTCACCTTGAGGACTGCAGGTAGATGCAGACACATCAATCAAATAGATGAAGCTTTTGGCTCCGACGCCGAGTAAGCCGCCGCTGCTGATGTCACAGCAGCGGGAACAGTACCAATTGGGAGAGGCGGGAAGGAACCGTTCGTGCATGATGATAGTAAACGTCTAAACGGTTCCCGAATATAAGACTGTTGGAAAGTAAAACAGAATAAGCAAATCTCACATGTTTCCCACAGACCGGTGGAGCGTCACGGCAACGACCGTATGTCACCACGGTGTCGTAAAGGCCCGCTGCGACGGAAGTTAGGTTAGCCCAAGTACGACACATACGTTTTACAAAAGTTTTTTTGAATTCAAAGATTTTTTTATCTGTTTATTTAAATTTCAACTGATATCAAAATGAGTGTTTTTGTGATATTTTAAATTCATTTAATGGTAAAACACATGTAAACAAACCTTTGCCGTAAAGTAATTCGTTGATGGGGAGCCAAAATGGCCGCAACCATGACAGGATGCGGTAAGGAACAGACGACATTTGATTATTTACAATGCCCATAAATTTCTTTAATATTAGATTTTTGTATTTTAATTACAGGTATTGCGTCACTAAGGAGTATGTTTGGACTTTTTTATCCGAGGTATGTAGCGATGACTGTATGCAGAGCTCAGAAGGACGAATCGACATTGTTACTATGATAATCAATTCTGAACCCCCTATCTTGGATATTATTCAAGTAGCACACGTATCAATTTATCTCTGTAATCACAGTCAAGTAAAAGCACAATAGAAAATGGATGGATCGATGCACTGAAGTCATTTTTACCTGACCTCAGCGATATTCATTTTAGCCCCTCTTTATATTCGTGTGTCCAGGTTAGCGACAGTAGCCGCCGGTCCTCAACAGATGTCTTGCCTACACACCAGCACTACAAGAGAAGAAAAACACTGGGAGAGGAAGAACAAGATCGTTTATCCGCCTCAGCTGCCTGGCGAGCCCCGCAGACCAGCAGTATGTCCTTTTCCCCTTGAAGTTGTGTTGTAAATGTCAAATATGAAGCGTGATGTCCCCCTCTCATACACAGGAGATTCATCATTCTAGGAGACAGATCAAGTACAGCAAAGACAAGATGTGGTACCTGGCTAAAATGGTGAGCTATACCATTTTGTGCGTGGGAATTGATCAAATTGATTCATCATGGTTTCTGTGTCTTCATAGTACTTACGGTAATCCTGCCATTCGAACAGGGGTGTGTAAACGATCCTTTGATGTTTTTCATACAGATTAGGGGGATGAGCATCGACGAGGCTGTGGTGCAGTTGCAATTCAACGACAAAAAAGGGGCCAAGATCATGAGAGAAGTTCGTTTCTAAATCTAAACTCCATCTGTTCATTCAAATGTCCGAATCATCATTGAAATTCTGATTGTTACCTTCCAGGTTCTCTTGGAAGCTCAGGAGATGGCTGTGAAGAATCACAACGTAGAGTACAAGTCCAACTTGTATGTGGGTGAGTGAATCCAGTTTGGAAACATAAAAAAAATCACACAAAATAAAGCAGTATTATTAAAAACAACTCATAAGTTAGAGGATTTTTTTTTTGCAAGAGTAAAATCATAAAATGACAATTAACAATGAACCCGCAGTCAGAGAAAAAAAAGTCATCGTGTTACAATAATTTTATGACAATAAACCAAAACAAAAGTGTCAGATTAAAATTGTCAGAATAAAAAATGTATACTTCATTTTTATATTATTACGTCATTACTCTTGGCACTCCAACATTGCAATTCCATTCCAGTGCCCAAGAGGGCATTGTAACATCACTGACGACTATACAGTACTTTTTTTTCCTCCACCCTTCTTTTCATATTTACATTTTAGCCATCATTAAGTTAGTTTTTAACGTTTACAAGCCCGCAACGGATCGTTAATTTACGACTCTGTACCATGACATGAGCTAAATGTTCCTCTTCATCTCGTCTCCATTCTCTTTTCCTCGCTTTGCTCGTGGCGGCCGCGCCGCAGCCGAGTCTCACACGGGCAAAGGCATGTACCTGAAGCGCATCCGCTACCACGGCAGAGGCATGTTTGGCATCATGGACAAAGTCTACTGCCACTATTTTGTCAAACTGGTGGAGGGCCCGCCCCCCACCATCGAGCAGAAGACAAGCCTAGACCAGGCCAACGAGTACGTGGAGAGCCTCAAGAGGAGGACCATCATACACAGTCTGTAGAGCAAACGGCCATCATGAGTGTGAGTGCGGCAATATATTTGTTTGTGTTTTTGTCAATAAATGCCTGAAGAGACACTCTGAGCGTTTCTCATTTTGTGTACAGTACAGTGAACCTCGTTTTTTTGGAGCCGATACGATCCCTACCCACCCCCAAAAGTGAACGTGTGTGATATTGAGATGATAGAAATTCAAGAAAACAGTCCTGATATATCCCCCCCTAAAAAACGGAGAAAAAAAAGAGAGAAAGCGTTACTATGTACATGCTAACATAAACCATACACCAAACACTGTTTTAATATTACAGCTTTACTCTCCAAACTTTCTTTTCGCATCACCATCATGTGTATTAGCGCTGCACCCGTTAGCTGAAAGCTAACACATTCACATTCAATACCATCCGCCCGGCTGCAGTTTCATCGAGCGAGCGCCATCCGTCTCGGGCCAGGCTCGTTTCTTTCAAAAAGGGGTGCAAAAAAAACAAATTAAGTCCTTCTCAAAATTCACGAGGCTGCTGCTGCCCTTGATGATCCGCCTCTCGGAGTGCTAGCACGCGCAGCCGCCATTAGACGGAATGTTAATTAGTACTTTCACGGTCATGCTTGATGTTTGAGACTCTGCTGAGACAGATTGTATAATTTGGCAGGCAGAAGTTTATTCAAGTGAGGTGTTCGGTTTTAAAATGTCGCATTTTAGACGTTTGATATTTCAGTTGCGAAGTAAATGCATGTGAACCAAAGTTGCTCACATGGTGGCTTTTATTGACTCAACTCCATCTACTTTCCTGTTCAGCGTGTAAGGATTGGGGCGTTTTTATATAGCTAAAATAAAATGGATGAATGAAATGAAAAACACAATTTTAAGCTCAGTATAAGCGTACGAGGTGTTTTGGTTGACAGTTTGGGAAGTTTATTAAAGTTAGGCGTGTATTTTTATTTTTTTTTACATGGCTGCAAATATGACCCGTATTTCCCTGTGCAGTGCATTTTATTGACTCAGCTGCGGAGTGTGCCGGATAGCTACTGGTGGTACGGTGAGTAGATATTATTTCAGGAAAATGCATGACTGCAATGTGGCTGACTTATTTGTAACTGCACACAGGCTCTGTTACCGTCACGGTTAAATATTACAGGGACACACAAACTTTTTTTTTTAATGCCCTTTGACAGAACTTGCTGCACTTGCTGGTGAAACATTTATGCCAGTCCACTGTGGTTTTCATGAGAACACACACACACACACACACACCAATATGAATTATTGAGCACAGACAAGCTTCTCTGCAACACCCCCAGGAAGCATGTTGCTCCTCGTCTCCTGTCAGACTGTGGGACAAGAAAACATGCCGCAAATGTCAGAAATCAACAGGAGGAAAGATCCAAGTAAGTCTACCCTTTTTTTTAAAATTCATGAGCAGTTGAAAATACTCCACCTGCACTGAACACACACACACCCGCACACACACATGCGTGCACTTGGATGTAAGGCTGGTGTTTTGGCGAGCGACAGCATTCAGGTGGGATTTATGTTCGGGTGTAAACACCACCCAAGGTAGGTTGCGCTTACTTTTCCTTTTCTCAAATTTTTGTACGGGCTGTCGCAGTTCAGTGGTGTCAGAAGTGGGATGATATTTGAGACAGGTAACCCCTATGCAACAGATTCTAGTAATTTGCACTTGAATTGGGGCCAAAATAGGGGCTATGAGGTGGGACAAAACTTATGCAACAGACTCACTCTAGAAATCGCTGAAGCGTTACAGTGACTGTAATTAGTTGGAGGGACTACTTTGGGGAGTTCTGCGACACGTGGTGTCAGAAGTGGGATGGCACGGAACAGTTAGGATGCATCCTCCTGGAATTTTGGAGCTTTGTCTGAATATCCACACGTCTTTTTGGTTTTCTTTGCACCGAGTGTCGCTGTTGTGTTGCCGACGGTCCTGCCTGCCACCCTCCTATCACGGATCCACAGCACGTCTTTTAGCGCGGCGTGATGTCAGCGATATTAGAAACCCACGCCTCTGGGTCCTACTGTGTACCTGCATGGCTCTCCATTCATCAAGCATCATTTCAATATTCAAATATGTCACACGCGGCGGCAAGCCAGCCGCGCGGAGAAATTGTGCGGCGCGGGGGCAATTGTGTTGTTACAGTTCACTCAGCTTCCTCCTGATTCTCTCCCACGTATTTGCATTTCAGGTTCTCTTGAAATTTGTAACAACAGAAGTCAAACACAAAGGAAGAAAATCTCCTTTGCTTCTTTCCGCCTGGATTTGAAGCAAGGTTATTAGAGTCAAGAAAAACTGAAAAAACCTTTTCATGAATGAAAAAAAAATGCTTTTAAAGAAACAAAATTTCAGTGAAATTTAATTTATAAAACTAACAAACACGAACTGTAATTACAGCGAAAAAGTCCTTCGCTAGTCTAGCGCAAATGCTGTCAACTGCGCATGGGTGGAATTTTCTTTCCTTAGATATTTTTGTAGCTGAGCGCAGGAAAAAACAGGCGATTGCGCCGTTGTGGGAGTAACACAGCCGACTTACTTCCTGGCCAATGAAAGCGGTAAAGTTGACCAGGGCAAACGCACACCAATGTGACGGTTCATGTCCGTGTGACACCCCCCCCTGCCCCGCGGAATTGTCCCACGGCCCATGGGGGTGTTTTAATATATCTAATCAAGCTGATGATTACAATAATGCGATCAATGCATTGATTCTCGAGAAGGACTCGGAGGGTTCGGCACCCGCTGTTGTCTTATCTACGCAATATAATGACATCGATCTCAGAATCTGTCTGCCTGCGCTTCGATCAAATCCCTCAAAATTGCCTCCTGCGCCACAACTTAGACCTGCTTTTATCTAAAGCGGGAGTACACTTTTTCCAACAAGTGGTCAATATTTCACTGTTTCAAGCCAGTTGCTCAGGCTTCACTTTTATTTTGAGGTTTCCAAAAACTTGATTTCTGGTGTATTTTCAGCCTCCCGAGCCACTTTGCATTCTGTCCAGTGATGACCCAATCAGAGCTCATATTGATAATTTGCTCAAATTCTGGACATCGCTTCTCTTGTAAACCAGGACCAGTAAATGCAGAAGCAATCAAAAGTCCGACAAGACGTCTGAAAGAAGGCAAGGCAGCAAGCCTTTTTTGTTAACAAGCCCCGCTGTTGGCTTAATGAAATATTGACTTGCAGATTGTATTGTAAGAGCGCAGAAAGCTTTCAAAGCACTTGTTCCGCACTGACATCTGTACTTTTTTTTGGGGGGGGTGCCCTTATTTGCAAAATGTAGCGCGGGCCACGTCCGTGATTAGCAGGACTTTTCTCTGTCAATCAAACCCGATGTTCAGTAAAACGGTAGCAAGGCAAAAAAAATCAAACAATTAAATTCCATTCACGCTCATCAGCTCAATTCAATGAATGTATTTGAACCATAACCCCAAAAACGTGCACGTAATCTCCGCGTGGAGAGTACAGATAAGAAAATAATCCCGACTGACGCAAGCGTTTTTGTGGCCCCGCAACCTTTACTGGCACTGCCGAGCAACTCTCCGAAGTCGCAAAAGTGCCTGAAAACAAACACGCCCAAAATCAATCAATCACAGTCGCCTGCACCGCGTTGCGCGCGGGTCTGCCCCGAAACAGCTCATCTATCATTTTCAATTGCGTTCCCGCTGACGTTCATCATCTCCAATGACAAAAACAAACGAGAAGTCTTGGGATATGAAACAAAACAGTCCCACAATAGATAAAAACTTTTGATTGGCGAATCCTTCCAGTAAAGACAGAGAGGGGAAAAAAACAGGAGAGCGAGAGGGAGATGGAAATACGAACACTATTTTGAGTTTGTGTCAGCGAAAGAAAACAGAATGATTAAAAAAAAAAAAAAAGGTACGTTGCACATTCTATGCTGTTGACAAAATGTTATCGAGCTTCAAAAACACCGTCGGTGTGCCAACGCTCTTGTCGGCGTGGCCCCGAGTGACGAGCAAGGCTCAAAAACTTGACTTTCTCCAACTGGGCGGGCTCGGATCCCCGAGTACGTCGGAGCAGATGTTGATGTGTTACCTGGCAAAGTCACCCGCGCGCTCGTTAATCACGCTTCCCTGACGCCCCGAAAAAAAAAAACGCCCCCCCCCCGCGCCGGCGCTTCGTCAAGGTCCCGCGTGATGAACGAAGCTGGCGCCTGCGATCTCCCTCCAATTTAATGATAAGCATCACCTGTTGCCGGAGTGCTTTGTGAGTAATTGGTCTGTGCCTTTTGCTTGATTAATCTGATTGTTGCATTTTTCATGCCCTCGCCCCCCCCCCCGCCCCCCAATCCTATGATTGCGCCTGTGCTACAGGTGCCCGGTTTCAGTAATTACCGTCCTAATTGCTTGGGAAATAGGCAGCGCACAAGTTGGTTTTAGCGGGGAGTTGCCATAATTGCAACTAACAAAACACTTTTGAGTTTTTGTTCAGTCGAAAAGAAACAAAAAACAGAAGTGCACCCGTAGCACGTCTGAACACTCATAAGTCACAAATATCTTAATCATGAAGCCTCTGATTAATAAATTATCTCCAAATACTTTTGGAAAAGGTGTGATAATAGTAATAATAGAAAATAAATGAAAAAAAAAAAGAAAATACACACAGCTAAATAGTGAGCCCGCATTTGGTGGTTAGGTGACGTGGTTTAGGGGCTCGGACTCGGATCACTACATATAAAATGTTTCTTTTTTTTTTTTTTTAAGTATGGATTTGATGAAACAAAATTGTATAGAATCTAAATAAAAAAAATGTGTGGTGTTAGTTTGGCAAACGTGGTGTGGCTCCAGGACCCGACAAGTGCCAACACCATGCATCTAACATGTACACAATTCATGATACTTAAATGTCATTTTTCAGTCGTTGCAAACGAACGGAACAACAACACCAAGATTTCACCAGATGGTACCTAAGTAATTCAATTTTCTTTTTTTTAAACACGCCACACACAACCACTGGCGTCCTGCCAACAAATGGGCGACTAATTAAAATGTTCCAGGCAGTCGCGACCACGCGAGTGACGGCAGCAACCCCTTCAGCTTTAGCTGAAGGTCAGGAGAAACACATAGTTGTTGGCTAGTTATTCACGTCGCCCGCTAATTAAGGAGAAACATCCCTTTTAATGGAACGCAACGTTGAAGCGCTCCACGCTTTGAACGGCGGCGCGAGTAAAAGCGCCGAGGCGACGCCGGCGGCGGTCGCCATCCATTTTCTGCTGTCCGTCGTAAAAAAGGCGCCAACGAGCGCTGACGGACGACTTTTAGGGGGCTCGGATTGAGATAGATTTTTTTTTTCCTTTTGTTTCAACTGACACGTTGGCGACGGTGATTCACGTTACGACACTGGGCGTTGACAAGCTCGTAAACCCGCAGCGTTGCTTATATTGGCGCAGCGGGTGGACCGCTCGCTCGGAGGATTTCTTTTCTGTCAAAGGCTGATCGTGATGAGGGGCTTACGTGCACTTGGCAGGGCGATGCAAATCTTCATTTCTCGGGCATCATCGCGAGGTGGAGTTTGCGGTTAGTCAGTGGCTTCGTTTTTTTTTTTTTTTACTTTTAGCTAGTGCTACAGACGAAACCAAAAAGGATCGCAAACGTTTGTCGAGGGATTCCATTTTGGTCCGAAGATGTGTGAATCACTCGGACGTACAGTATACGCTCTCCATATGCTCGTAAGTAGTCAGCGTCAACCAAGTTCAAATCTAGGAAGACGGTACTACTTGTACACCTTCAGAATTGGCACTTCAGGGGCAATTGAGCAACAGCCTTTTTTTTCTGCAATAAAACTTGATATAAACGAAACTGTAAAATGGAATATGAATAAACATCGTCAAAGTCTGCATTCGGAGTTTGGACTTTGCCCTGATCTGAATGAGACTCAACGCGGAAAGCATCTCGCGCGCTCACTCCTGACCCCGCACCGCATCTCAGCTGGCCTTAATCATGTCATGTCCTCCGCAGCCCGATCTCAATAATGGATCCGCGCTCTGAAACGTTTGCCCCCGTTGATCGGTATGCGGGCGCTCGTTTGTCTGGCCCGACAACCTGACCTCCATTTGCCGAAGAAGCGAGAAGACCCAATTTGCCGGTGTGCGCAAACGCGGACGTTTATGAGGCCGTCGAGTAGCTTTGCATTCAGCCGTTTTCTCAACCGGTTGCCGTCAGCCGGAGTCCACCCGAGCTGAGCCGCAGGAAACTAGAAACCCTGCCGCGATTTGTCTTTGGCCAGGGGTGCCGCGGGTAAACGAGCTGATTGAGTCGAAGCACCTCTGACTAAAGCCAAACTGGGGCAGAGGTTTTACATTCTAGACCTGGTTTTGCCACCTCTGACCAACATGTAGCTCTACTTAGGGTCTCACCCCATCTCCGGATCAGTCGCACAGTCGTCACGGAAGTCTACAAGTAGTACCGTCAATCTGCATTTGAAGCCACGGTTATTTTGGAAGACACCATCTGACCGGGAAGTCCTACGAGTCATACCTTCAACCTGGATTTGAACCCCCGTCAATTGAACAACTGAATGCTGTCCACTCTTGAGCGGAGTAGGCATACCACGAATATTAGCACGCTTCCCATGAGTCATTTGACATCCGACACCTCGAAATTTCAGAAAGCCGTACGTACCCTCAACCGGAATTTGGATTTGCGCCTATCGGGTTAAAAAGAAATACATCTCTATATGTATCACTCTGATTCTTTCGGCTCTCAAAGCCTGGCATTTCCACATCCTTGGTTGTTATCTTGAGCCTTGTTTTCTAGCACGTCTGACAGAGCAAAGTCGTTTCGTGGCCTCCTTGCTCGCTGTGCGTGAAGCCTTTAAATCGATGGTTAGCTGCTCTGACATTCAGAAATTCCTCCAAGGTTCACAAAGAAAGGATGTTCCAGGCAGCTAGTTTGTATTAGCATGTGGTCACTTCTCATCGCGTCTGACGGCCAACAACAATCGGATCCGTTTTCCGGACTTCCAGAATCATCGATTACTCACGCTGGGCCTGTCAGGCGCAGTCGGCGGGAGGTTGCCAGACTCCGGCTCGTCACGAGCTGTTTAGAAGGCGACGGATGGCACCGGCCCCTAATGAGCTCCGGGGTCGCCATTGCATTAGTCATGACACAGTCGCACAGACAGTCCAATCGGCCGTAATGGACGTCAGAAGAGCGGCGAGGCCGTTAATTCTGCTGGAGGAGCAATAAGGCCAAGGCTTTGTGACACTAGGATGGCACATTTCCTTCTAGAATGTCTTGATATTCTTGAGATTTCCTCATACCCTGAAAATATTCAAGGCGCCCTATGCCTGAAATGGCAAAGCAGCCCCAAAACCGAACCCGCCATCCTGTCAGGCTGTCATGGGATGGAATATTTTGCTCCCAAATGAATATGTTGGAAAAACCTTTGGATAACATTTCAGCCTTTAATTTAGCCATTTCCACTAACCAGCTTTTACACATTTCTCAGCCATTGCTGTGATCTCAAACGGTTGAAAAAGGAAGAGGCGATCATGTTCCATTTGACTCTTTCTGGGAAACGTAGCAATGATCCACACTGATATCGCCTTTAACACACTAAAACCAGTGGAGCGTTTTAGGAATGTTGTCTCAGCCACAATTTTGTTAATCGTCATGTAAACATGTGAGAGCGGCCCGAGGCAACCGGGAACGAGGAATCTTTGTCGCCTGTGGCGAATGGCGCGCCGGTGCATAGCTAATAGGCTTGACTAGGAGAAATTGCTATTTTGTTGTTGACAATTCAGGTTGCTAAAAATGTTGATGAGCTTTCGTTTTTCTCATTTGGGATTGTTTTTAATACAAATATCCTGGGGCCACCTGGCATGGATTCTCAACCTTGAACCTTTATCCACAAGTTCTCTGTTTTTTCTTCTTACGAGTGCCCCAATTTAGGTGTTTTTATAGTTTCTTGGTCATTTCTTTGCTTTGCATAACAAACGAGCATCAAACTAAAATGAAGGACTTTGTGTGCCTGTTAGTTCATTGTTTCTTGAGACTTTTATGTGGGTGTACCGACAAAAGTTCGTGTGAAACTGCCCTGAGGGGATGAAACTCCCCCCCCCCCCCCCCCTGGAATTTTGCGGCGCTACCAACTTGGAAATGGCCAACATGTCTGCTTCAAAGACTTCCTGTGTCTTTTTTGAGCATGTGTTCTTGAGACTTTTTTGTGGGTCTACTCATGCCTACCAAATTTCGGACTTGAAGCGCACGTGCATGAAAATAGAGCCCTTGCTTGGTGTTTTGTCCAGTGCTCCTTTGTATTTTTCCATTTCCCAGCCAATGGCAAAATTGCATATGTGCCCAAATTATTTTGTGGTTACACCTTTAGACTCAACGTAAAATTATTTCTGTTTCCGAAGTGAACAGTATGACATTTTTAAATGGGCTCTTGAACCTTTGACAGGACATCAATCAGAGATTAAAATCCTTCTGGTCAAGCCTGAATTTGGCGCACAGACACACGCACACTCGCAGACAACCCCCCAAGTGGGCGACTGATTGACTAATGCCGAGTTCAAAGCAAGGACGCGAGCGTCATCTGCGAACAAACATAATAGGTGTGAGCGACAGTCCAGAGCGCTCGATCAAAAAGCGCCGGCGAGGGGCGTCGGTGCGGTCGCCTCGTCACAGCACTCGCGTTAAGGCGTCTGAGCAATCATTCTATTAATGACAGTCATGTGACAGCCAGAGAGGTCAGACACTGAGGCAAGCGTCTCTTTGACGGATTTGATAATACTCAGCGTGTCTCCTTCAGATGCAGCGCGTCACTTTGAGAGCCTTTGATTGACGGGCATGTCACCAGGACCGAGGATGAGGCGACCGATGACTCATCGTATGATTGGTTGCCTTTACTTTGGAACGGGTCGTTTGAGAATAACCTTGCGATACAAACGGGTTGTTCAGTTTCTCTGAGCAGGTGGCGCAAAGAAAAAAAAACCGGAATGCCGGCTTTTAGATAGTTATTTTGAGTGGAAGTAATAAAAAGGCTCTCACTCTTTTACTCGGTCAACAATTGTATGTTTGTAAGCGTGGCGGCGCAGCATCTCGTCGACCGCATTCTCCACGACGGCGGCAAAAAAATTTTCTCCTCTTGTGCGAGGGGTGGGGGTGGTGGGTAGCGAGCAACGACCTTCAGGCTGAAAACTTATTTTGTTAAGAGGAGGAGGTGAAGCCACCAATAGCGCGGACAATAATGAACACAGCGAGCGCGAGGCCACGACGCTTTTTTATCGCTGACAAGTGCGCGTGTGTGTGTCAAAAATTTGACTTTTTTTGAAGCTGTGGTCACAAATGAGAAACCGATTAAAAATGCATGCTAGAAGCGTGTATGCTAAGCTGAATTCCGTGAATGCTATTTACCTTTATATCGATATGTCTCAAGCTAAGGGATAAAACTGATAAGCTAAGCGCTAACTACTTTGCGCGAAGCTGGTTTGAACCAACCAGCTATTTGCTAATACAAGTCTGGAGAACAAACAATAGCAAAACAACTCTTGATTAAGCTTTGTTTCTACTTTTGCGTCCCAGAAATCTTCAGTTTGATTACAATGTCATTCGAATGAATTTGCCTGAATGAATGAACGCGTTAGCCAATTTGCTAATTGTTCATTAACCTCCCACAAAGTGCGGTGTCATTATACGCCCCTTCTTCCTTCTTTTTTTTCCTCCTGCAGTTTGACTGGCAATCGTGCCGCGGAAAATACAGCAATTACAAAAAAATATCACGTGTCCCGCTCTTGAAGTAGGTCGCGGCTAATTGCGTCTTTGCGGGAACACGCGGCGGCTGAAACCAGACACAAACGGTAACATTTCCCTCTCATGTTCTGTACAACTCATTTGATTCCGTTATTAAAAAAGTTAAGCGGTGTTCATTTCCTTGGCCACTTCTTCTTGCATTACACCTTATCTATTTTTTGGGGGGGGGAGGGGGGGATGCGTAATAAAAGCCGGCGGCTAATAGGGTTTTGCATGATAAAGTTACGGCAATTACGGCGGCTCTTCGTAACGGGTTTATTGACGAGTGTGAGTAGAAAAAGCGCTTGCGTGCTTGTTGAAATTAGATTATCCTACGAGACGGCCTTCAACTACATTTTTTACACATCGCGCACATCTCAAGAAGGCGTTTTGTACAAAATCATCATGTAATTGTCTCAGGCAGCGCGTGGCTCACTTCCGAAGCTAACTGGAGACGATTGTATCTTACAGATCTTGTTTAATGTTTTCCATCTTTCCCAACTCACACTAACGTTGTTTTTCTTTCACAATTCCACTTCCAATCAACTTTTAATGAGCGAGGATTGATTACCGATACGTGTTTGTGGAGTCATTTCGCCACATTCTCCCAATTAGCGCAAAACGTGCACGCCCTTAGCCCGGCGCGACGTATCCGCTTCATAATGAATTGTTTACACCAATCACAAATAACGTTTCAAATATTGATGAGCTGCGTGCTCTGTAATTTCCATTCAGCACAGTCGTGGCGACAGTGATGAATAATACATTTCATCAATTCACTTTTTGTTTTGTGCCTTGTTCAAACAAACGTTTTGAGTTACGGTTTGACATCGCGAACCGGCAGCCCGCCGGCGGCGGCTCTGACGTGACGGCTAATTAGTGCCTTGTTTATAACCGGCAGCTGCATTTTCATACTGTTGCGCAACAAAGCAGATGATGGAAGTGAGAAAGTTTGAGCCCGGTTGCGAATACAGGGAGCAGAAAACACAAGCAACGGCAGGGAACGTGAAACAAATCTAGCGTTCTCAGGATAAGATATTAATTTTACCTTAATAACAGTCACAGCGTACTTGTATTTCGCCTTACTTAATCTGCTACAATTAGCCACTTCGCTCAATAATTACAGAAAGAAACGTGTGACTGGAAACGTGACTACAAAGAGGCAAGGCAACAGAGGCGAAAACGAAACCGAGCTAGCATTAGCAGGGTACGATGCTAAGAGTCACGGCACATCTTTTTAAGTGACTGCGAGCGGCTCCGTGAGTCATCCTTTTCTGCAGTGACAAGATCAACATTCGAATTAAACGGTCACCCACTTGCCTTGAGTAAATTATTTTGAATTATGAGTCTGGCGGTGGTGGTGGCCCTAAAATCCTCTGCACTCTTGAGCTAATGTTTCAGTAAAATAACCACAAAAAAAAAAGCAAAGTCACCCAAATACTACTTTAAGTGTTATATTTCAGCGATGGGGTCTGAAGGTGACTTCACTGCATTACAGGTTATTGCCTCATATATCAAAAGTGTGGGTGGCCTGGCCTGACTTTTTCGTGCGTCCAACTGCGAAACTGACTGCTCTCCGCCAGACGGTAATGACTTTGCTGCGCATGTGGAAACCAAGGGAGAAAAAAAAAAAAAAAACAGCCTTAGTTGCTAATATAGTGTACCCCACCAACCCGAATAGTTTCATGTGATTGTTAGCATCCAAATTTTGGGTGGTGTCCAGTCATTGGTTGAAAGACAAAAATCATGTCTGTGTTAAAAAAAAAAAAAAAAATGCAATTTCCTCATGACCGGTAACAGAAAATTAAAATTCTCGAGAACCACTTACGTTACTACGATGGGTTTTTTTGTTGTTGTTTTTAGCTGTTTCAAGTTTTGCGGAACTGAACAAAATAAATTAAAAAAAAAAACCCGCAATGCTTTATGTACGCCCTCCACAATGTGATGGGATGCTTCTTGGTGAGCGCGTGCCTTTGAGGCAATGTGATGCCATCAATTTTTTAACATTATTGCTGTGTTTATTATCTTGTCTTTGATCTGCTCAAACAACAAGTCCGACATTTGGGAAACGGTACGCTCTCGCATTGAGGAAAATTAATAGCTCGTCCGCCCGGGACGAGTCACCCATTTAGTTTGAGCGATGGTGGCGCTTGCTTTGTTTTACGCTTGTTTGTTTTCTGCTATGGACTTATGACTGCCGCCGCCGCCGCCGTAACATATTTTCAACATCTTGCTCTCAAAGTATGCCGACATTACACATCACGGTGAAAACCTTCAGATTCTAAAAGTTGGCTCGTGCCTTTTGAGTTTGCGGTATCGGCCATAAAAAAAATGAATAAACAGATCGTTAGGAGTGCCGCGTTTGGCTGCGGACGGGGACGTTTTATTCTGCTGTGATTTCACCGTGATGTAGAGGTCTGCGTTTGGTCATTAAAGTTTAAACGGGGGCCGTTGTGACGAGAGGCCCCGTAGTGCATGATTCATCTGACGGTTGGCAGAAAATCGGCTTGCGGCGGGGTAGATATGAGTGAGCCGCGCAGCAGAAACAGATTTCAACTCGGCTGCTGTTTTTTTTTTTTTTAACAATTTACAAATCGTTAAAAAAAAAAAAATCTCAACATTTCCAAAAATTGAACAAAAAAAAAAATCTGGTTAAATATTTACAACTACTTTTAGTATGAATTTCAGTCATCTGGAGTTTCGCAAATAAGTGGCACACGAAAGTTGACGAAATAAATTCCGCAACCAGCGACATATGCTATGTTGTCTTTTTTTATTTTATTTATTTTTTACTTCTTTCACCGCTTAGATTATACCAAATACGTGCTAAAAATGCTCTAACGATTTATGGACTGAGTTTGGCGGAAAACAACAATTATTTTGTTCAATCATTTATCATAACTTGTCATGAATTTTAAAGATAAGAATTAAAAGTTCTGCAAATAAACGGCACAAGGAATGCTGAATTGCTGATTTTTTTCTTTGCTCTAGAGTTTTGTGAAAAACCGCAATTCTATTAAAATTAATTCTAATGGTGAATTAATTTTACTTATGATGCGACATCAAAATTTGTTTTTGGTTTACAAATGAGGAATTCTGGAACCAACTGGTTTGAAACTTCAAATACTGTAGACGTGAACGCTGTATCCGATCAATTCTGATACGGAACGATCGTATAACGTCTACACGAGTCGCGCTCTATATTTTTCCCTGCCGACGGCCTCGAAAAGTCTCGCTGATTCATGCAGAAAATTGTCCGCTTCCTCCCGGCTCCACTTTCTATCTGCTCCATCCACCCCTTAACAGATATGCACTTCAATCCCGCCGCAAACCGCTGGCCTTTATCGTTCTCTCCACACGAGACCTCGCGAAGATGCCTGGCGCTGTGCGAGGGGCCCGGAGAGCCGGAAAGAACAGAATATTGGACACGTTTAGGATGGAAGGACACTTCAAAGACAAAGGGGAGAGCTAGGGAAAAGCTAACCGCTTTTAAATGTACAGCATCATCTAATATCGAGAAACGCATCCATGTCGGCTGTAGACTAGTTTTTTTTTTGAAGGTTTTAGAACATGGTTCATGGAGAGTTGTTTTTAAAAAAAAAAAATCTCTGGTGTAGTCAAGGTTCGTGTCAGGTGTAGAACTCGGCTTCTGTGGAAACCAGCACAAGTTAAATGAAGAGTCTTGGACTAGGTTCCTGTAGCTCTTGACAAGTTTGAAGGTAGAGCAGTGCTGAACATTACAAAAACTTTGGATCCTCTTTCTAAACATAGTTCCAGACCTCAACCTTGTACTAGACCCTACGTGAACCCAGTTTGGAACCCAACGGGAACCAAGCAGTTGACCCTTCGTGACCCAACATGGACATAGACCTAGTCTCTACCTCAGGGGTGTCCAACTCCGGTCCTCGAGGGTCCCCATCCAGCATGTTTTTAGGGTGTTTCCCTCTTCCAGCACACCTTGACTTTGGAGTCGGCCAATCCTCCATTTAGCACCTCCAGTTGGTCCTAAATGCCGCTGCTCGCCTCTTGACTGGTACTTGTAAGAGAGAACACATAACTCCTACTCTGGCATTCCTTCACTGGCTCCCTCTACATTCTTTTTAAGATCCTATTATTTGTTTCCACCTTACCTCTCGGAGCTCTTCTGCACCTGCCCCTCGGATTGCGTGACATTCAGCACGGTACTGTCACTGACGTCGACCGCGTTAGCCGGCAGCATGTTACGTGCGCCGCCCTCAAAGAGGTCAGCGGCGAGCAGACAAATCCTCCAGCGGAATTTAAAGAATGTGTCGCATCCACTTTTTGATGAGTAACTCTCGCCCCTGCGCCCGGCGGAAGCTTAAATCGGTTGCAGATTAGATTGAATAAACACATTTGCTTTTTGACGCACGCTCGCGTGGGCTGGTGTGTGTGTGTGTGTGTGAGCGAGAGCGCCAGAGAGCATGTGTCTGACCGCGCCGTGGCCCCTGGTGGTGTGATTTCATTTACTCACGCACACACCACATCTGCACACACACACACACACGCACAGTGCGGATGTAGACCGTCTTGACACAGCCTAAAGGACCTTGGGGGCAAGACTCCCCAGGCTTTCAAGCATTGAAGCGCAGCGAGTGCTTAAGTGCTAAAGTGCGAAAGCTACCAGGCAACACATAAATGCCACCGGGTTACTCGTGCTGCTTTCTAATATATTTCATCCTAGATGCGACACAAACTTCAACCTCATTTGAAAGCCGACACGAATCCAGTCCTAGGCCCGACGTGGACATAGTCCTAGACCTCAGGTGTCCAACTCCGGTCCTCGAGGGCCTGCAACAACCCAATTCAGCCGTCGACATCAAAGAGCAGCCATGCGCAAAGTATTTGAAGTTGATTTTCAGAAGGAATTTCAAACAAAATGGCTGACGGGAACGCGCGTGTGGATCGCGGCGCAGTCACCGGTCGGATTGTTTATTTTTTTATTTCCTCAGCATCACCAAATTCTCATTTCCTTGCACGGCATGAGTTTCTATTTCCATAGTGTCCTGCGGCTGTATTATTTTTTTCTGAAAAAATCAAAAATTGACGATGATTCAACGGAACGTCATTTTCATCAAGGCATGTAAACACGCTGGGCAGGGATGTCGGTCGGGTCTCTTGGGGCGGTTCACTACTAGCCTCGGGGTGCGATGTACCAACCATCTCGCCTGCCTGAATGATATTCCACTCATTCGTCTGGCTACAAAACGTCTGTACAAAACATGTGGGAGTCAGCCATAAAGAAGCGTCGAGCCTTTTAAGGTTCCACTCCCAAGATACCGTGGCAAGTTGAGTCCTTCATAAATGTCAGCGAGTCATTCTTCAAATCACACGATCACATTTTTAATTGTCCAAAAACATGTCTCCACATCCACTGTGACTTTATTGTCGTCTTTATTCAAAACGTAACAAACACGCAGCTCGGTTCGTGTTTCGCTGACGGTTCAGTCGGCTCTTTCTGTAGGCATAAAAAGCAGGATTCAAGAGAATTTCAGCAAAACCAGTGCCGAGCAGAACAACGTCCTGTTTTTCTTCTTCCTCTTTCAATGCCACGGAGAAAATGAAGCACGTAAATGATGCGGCAGGCCAAATCTGCCCCCCGTGCCTTGTGTTTGACACGTCAGACATATGGGGGTGCGCAGAAAGTTAATTACAGCTGCACGCCGTCAAACACGCGTGCAAATGAAACCTGCCCGCCGCCAAGGAAGCTAGTGACAGGCGCCGGGCAAACGGGGGTTCTCGCCGCTGATTCGGTGCTGTCGTGATGCGTCGGCGCCTCGTCTTTTTGCCCTCCGCGTGAAGCCGCCCGGGGAATTCGGGGCTGAGAGTGATGGAAAAGAGGCAGGGAGCCCTTGCCCTGCGCGGTTGTACCTCTTTGATGCGAATGCGCCCGGTGGGGAAAAGAGAAACAAAAACAACAACAGCCACTGGGTTTCCTCAGCTGGCTCCGCGATCGCATTCGAAGCACGTTGGGCGGCCTTTTAATGATGCAACCAATAAAGGTGCACTTGGTCGGACGGCCAAACCTCCGCCAAGGCTTCGACTGAAGCCTCGTTTGTTGTGTTGTCACCGAAGAGTTGTACACCTTTATCAACTGAAATCAAGGACAACAGTGACGTTTTTCACAAAATGAAAATGCCAACCTGTCGGCCATCATCGCGCTGCCCTAAGGCGATGAAATATGAAGGACACAAGGATAACAAAGTTATTCTACGGGGGACGGTGGGGGGGGGGGGGCGATTACAAGAATGAAGACAGAAGTCGATGTGGGGAAAAAAAACATTCAGGTTCAAAAGAGGTTTAGTATGAAAAAAAAAAGTGGAAACTGAGAAAAGTTATCATTTCACAAAAAAAAATGAAATGCAATAAAACAAGAAAAAAGTGCTAGTGTTTGTTTTGTTGCGCATAAAAAATGTCATTTTTGAGTGTAGCGTTGCCATTTTAGAACTTATGTCAGGAATCGTCAAAGCGCATCTAACATTAATGGGGAATAAAAAAAATAAAAACAGCTCAAAAATAAAAGCCACGGAATGTGTACGCTCCACTGGACAAGAATCCGAAGCGTGGTGGCGGTGTGCTCCAATTAACCTCCATTTTGACAGCCCCCCCCCCCCACCCCACCCCCACCCCCAGTGTGTTATTTACTCGACGACATTTCCTAATTGTTATTTTCTTTGGTGTGACAGCGATCGCTCCTCGCCCGCCTCCTGCTTCCTCTTTGCCGTCGGCTAATGAGTTTTTGCCCTAACGACCGACCTTCTCCGCCTCGCGCCTCTGACCGTCGACGGAAGGCAAGTCAACTATACAGTCGATGCGGTTACAATTATCATCGCTCTTCGAATCGGCGTACTTTTGGACGAAAAACCGCGTTCACTTCAGCGCACACAAACGCATCCGAGTGTAGCACAACAAAGGAGGAGGTCACCATCTGTTTCCGGGAATGAAATTTGAAATGAGGACGCTCATTTTTTTTTCAACGCGTTCAGCCGGCGTGTTCTTCGGGGCCTGCCGCGTCGGGTGCATTTTTCATTGGCAAGGCTCCACGTGAGCCGCGCGTGGACAACTTGGAGTACTCCGAGTGGAGTTGGGGCCCAACATTTGAAGAAGACTTCCGTGCCAAGAAGTTGTTGTTTTTTTGTGGATATCTGCTAAGCTAGCCAATTGCTATGAGGAAGGAAGAATTTAAAAAAAGAGAGTGTAAAGTCACCATTTTGTGAGATTTTAAAGGATATAGTGGGGGGGGGGGGGGGGGGGGGGGAGAATCCGAAGCAAAAATTGTTTTTGTTGGGTTTGTTTTCATCAGATTTACTCGTAGTTTTGGTCCATGTTTTCTCATGCATTGTGTTTTTTATTTTTTATTTTATTTTTTTTCTTCCACGTCACGTCTGCTCGTTAGGTTTTTTGTTTCCGGCTGTTTTTGTCAGTACGGTTACTCGTGTGGACCAATCAGATCCCGCTTGCCCCCCAAAAGAGTTACATTAGATTAAAGCAGAACTTCCATAAGTCATAATGAACAAAAAACACAATCACAAAAATTTACAAGAAAAAAGTTTAATGAAGGCACGGATATAGTTGTCGTCCAAGAAAAAAAAAATTGACGGTACATTTGGTAACCTACAAAAAAAAAAAAAGAATCGGTACAAAAATAGTCATAATCTTGCTAAGAAAATGTAGAAATATTACAAGCAATCAACATTTACAGAAAAAAAAATCAACAATTCAAAGGGAAGAATGTGAGACAAAAGTTGCCAATTTCTATGCCTTTATCGTGCAACAAAAAATGATAGCTCCGTGCACTTTTGCACACCCTGACTTCTAAAAACGCCCATTCCTGGCAGTGTATCCATTTTCCCCGCTTGCGCTCAACAGATGCGCGCATCCTGGCACGGTGCCGCCGCCGGCTGATATGTCGGCGCCGCCGCGCCGCCGGCGCAGCCGTCATCCTTTTTCAAACATGTTGAACAGCCCATAAAAACGCTGACCTTTACAAGACGAGCCGATTGCTTGACATTTGCGATGACAAGAGCGCTTGTGTCACGACCACATTACGGAACGGGTTGTAAAAGAAAATCAATGTAGCGCATACGGGAGGCGGCGGGGGGCACGGACAAGCTGGCATGTCGACATAAAAGAGAGAGAGAGAGAGGAAAAAAATAAGATGAGACAAGCTGTCCTTTCTGACGTTTTTTTTTTAAATGTTCCATCTATCACACACCAGGAGGCGCTATTGCTGATCACATGCTGTGATTAAAGCATGCGTTCATTAAAAAAAAAAAGGTTGCCTTCAACCATTTGCTGTATATTTGAACAAAAGCCGTAGCCTCACATAAGATAACGATACTCACGCATATATTCTTTATCCTCTGTGAAAAACAATGGATTACGGCAGCTTACTGTGTGCATGACACATGATAAGTTTTGAAAAGTGCAGCAAATACAAAAAAGTAGTTCTTTAGTCATTATTTTACAAAAAAAAAGTTGAATGATTACCAAAGACTGTATTCTAAAAGTTTTTCTTTTTTGATCAACATGTAACTAAAAAGCACGCTTCACTGTCTTGTACAAAACCCGACTTAAATCCGAGCATAAAATCACATCCTTACGTGAAAATGTAAAGACGAGCGATGTCATCACTTCAGCTTCAGAGATTATATCGACCCCCCCCCTCCCCCAACATGCTTTTAACATAAAATAGCGACTCCGCAACATTAAGTTGGCTACCATTTCTAAAGCTGTGTGGTGATTTAATAATATTTATTTAATAATATTATCATTTATATGCTGTGCCTCTGATGCCATATCTCTCTAATTTATTCAATAATATAGTATGGTCTATAGTATCAAAAGCTTTTTTTAGATCAAGAAAAATCCCGACTGTATATTCTTTATTATCTATATTAGTAGCTATTGCTTCCACAAGCTCCATTGCTGCCATTAAGGTGGTCCGTTTTTCTCTGAAGCCATATTGATTTTCATTTAGTAGCATGTATTTACATATGAAGTTGTCAAGTCTGCGAGAAAATAATTTTTCTAATATTTTTGAAAATTGTGGTAACAGTGATATTGGTCTATATTTTGTAAAGAATTGTCTTTCCCCACTTTTAAAAATTGGAATGACTTTGGCTGTTTTCATTTTTGATGGAAAAATACCGTCTTTAAATGACAGGTTGCATATGTATGTAAAGGGTCGCACTACAAATTCTATGATCTGTTTTACTATTGACATATCAATATCAACATCGAGCGTGGGTTTTTTTTCTCCCTCTCTCCCTCCCCTGTGGTTTCTTTCTGACCTTCGGGTTGAGTGAACGCTGGCGCGTTTTGGCTGCCGCTGCTCAACCCGTATTGTTTTGTGTTTTTTGTTATTGTAAAGTGTCCTTGGGTGTCTTGAAAGGCGCTTATAAATAAAATGTATTATTATTATTATTATAAAATGGAAATTCTCCATCAACCTTATCATCATTAAACATGCACTTAACAAGTTCTGGACTCACCCGCCATTAGTATGGAGCCATGTCATTATCGGACATGTGTCAGTGCCTTGGATGTGAAGATGTAACGCGTGATGTACTGCTCGTATAGCTCACATGTACGCTCCCATGTGTGTGTATGTGTGTGTGTGTGTGTGTGTGTGTGTGTGTGTGTGTGTGCGCGCGCGCCTCGGATCCATCATAGCCATTCTGCAGATTAGAAATCCAAGTCATTAATTACACATCAGCTAAGTTTCGTTCATGTCACTTTTCCATTATCGTAAGGAAGTCTTCCAGTTCATGCTGCGGTAACGGAATTAAATTTGCAACCGCGTTATTTGTATTTTACAACCGGTGCAGAGTGAAAAGTGACATTTCTTTCTAGTGAGTTTGGTTGACCAATTATTGTATGGCTGCCAATTATCTGTTAGCGTAACCTCTTTTCACTGTTGTTCACAGAATTTAGTGGAGGTTAATACACACGCACACACACACACACACACACACACACACACACACACAGTTGAGTTGAAGAACAACATTTGTTGCATTGAGTTCAAGTTGAAGGGCAATGTTAGACAGCATGCATTATTCCATTTTCCTTCACGGCTGCAATTTCCTGTTCGCAGAATCTATTTTGGTTGCCAGCGTGTATTCTTGCTCACATTTTCGCTCGGGTGCCCGCAAATCAAAGTATAACTCCACCGGTACCCCCCTCCCCGCCGGCAGCCCCCGCTGAGGACCCCCCCCCCCCCCCCCCCGCTGGGCGAACACTGCACAACAAAGGCTAAGGTTAGCGGTTAGCTTTGATGACACATCTCATTTTCGTTTGCGTTGCGAGACTTGTGGCTTGCGGATGATTCGCCGCGACGCACCTTGCTCACCTTGAGCAAGTGGGAGCGACAGCTCCTCCGCAGGGAAGCGTGGGCGCCGCGCCCAAGTGGGCTACGGGGCCAACAAACACTGGAATTGGGGTCTTGCTTTTTGCGCTAAAAGGGATGTTTGTTCGGGGAAGGCGACACCTGAATGGAAACGTGGCAGTCAGCCAACGTTTACAACGCTGCTTTTACAATGGAGACGATGCTGGCGACATAAGTGGGGCACACTGTAGAGCAGAAGCCACTCAATCCATTTCTGAGGAAGGCGATGCACTCCAGATTGCTCACCGATCAAATTGTTCAATCTGGCCCACTCAGTATTGATATCAACAGGAGTCCTGGAATGTGTGTTGCCTTGCAAAAAAAAAAAAAAAGTTAGTTGATTAAAATGATTTAGTCGTTCGTGCTTTAGTTCCTGTATTTATTCTCACTAATGAAGAAATTGGTTTTGTAAAGAAAAATAAAATCAAACATTCAAGACAATATAAATAAAATAAATATAAAACAAATCATACAAATAAAAATGAGTCATTTGTTATTTCCTTAATTCAAGAAAAAGTTTTAGAGACAATATTACTGTAATTTATTTCTTTTAAATATTTTAGTAAATATTTTAATAATTACTTCATTTGGTTCAGTAATTGCTTTTCAAGTTTGATTCATTTGTACTCATTTTACTCATTAAATATTTGATGTTTTGAACAAAAAAAATACAATAAAGTAGACTAAACCTGTCAAAAATAATTAAAGTGAGCAAAAAGAAATACACATTTATGAATGAAAAAAATAAAAGAATCATTTTTTAAAATGATATTGTTTCTTAAATAATGGTTAAAATCAATAATAAATTAAAAATATTCTCGTATTGCTGTTGTATGTGATTTCTTCTCCATCTACCCCAATTTTATGTCTTCTTTGCCTCTTCCACCCTCGTTTTGTATTCCGTGTGGCGCCCACCAAGGGTCCCACATAATTGTCGTGATGTGGTAAAGCATCACTGATTCATCTCGCCGGTTGGGGTTTTCCCTCATTTTTACTTTTTTTTTAGTTTCACGGGAGGGAGTCATCGGCGTATGAGACATTTTAAATATCTCTGCCCCATTTATTTTGGTCACGGTGCTGTTGGCCGAGGTGATACCCTCCGGGCTTTCTATCTCGCGCTGCATTTCACAGCATATGAGCTCAGCGCCAGGCGAGAAGTCGTCGCCGCACTGCCATCCGTCCTCGTTTTGGAGGTTTAGTGCTGTAATCTGCAGATTACTTGCCGTTTTCAGATTTCCCACCGACCCGGATTGCTGCGACCAGAGCAAAAAAAAAAAAAAAAAAATGCGGTTCAAAATGTGACTAAATTCTGTCAAATTTGACGAGACTTTCAGTCGTTGTTCTCATGGCAAAAAAATCCAGATCGATCAAAAAAATTCACAATTTTCACAGCAAGAGTTCCCCCCAAAAAATTAATAAAAATCTTATTCGTTCTCAATCACACATTCAACAAAACAGGTTCACATTATTCACGTTCCAAAATCAAATTCAGCAAGCGAGTTTTGACAGCCGGGAAACTTGCACGCCACAAATAATGCAGCCGGCTTCTTCCGCGTGGGAGGTTCCCCAAATGACTTGATTAAGCGTTTGTCTTTTTACAGGCAGATAAGCACTCGGCAGTGGCCAGACGGCTGCAATTACAATGATGGCGGCCATATGCCTCCCCTAGTCCCGTCTCGACGGGATTACGACAATCTTTGGAGTGGACGCACTATTTCGTCTTACCTGCAGCCCGACACTACTCCAGGAGTTTCTTTGCTCTTTATTTTGTGGCACTTAGGACATGAATTGGAAAGAGTGCAAAGATACATGAGCATTATTTTGATTATTTTCACCCCAAAAGTGGAAGGTGTTTTCGAATTTGAATATCACTCTGCGGTATTTTACTTCATAAAAACACAATAAAAGCACCATTTAATTGTATGTAACTAATGATAGAGTTTTTGCATCATGATTTCATGTTTGAATTCACTGGGCGTGAATTCGCCCAGTGGTGATTGCACCTTGTCCACCGGGGGCACTATCGTATGTTCAGACATATTACAAGTTGAGTTCATGAACAGAAGAAGAACGTCGCAAGTATGCAGTAACGTACTTTATGTCAAAATTTTGGTGTGGCAGAAATAAGATAAACACATTTTGCTTATTGAATTTGCCAGTACCAAGTCAGCAGAGCAAAAATGATTGTCAAATAACAAAGGATAGCTTACATACACAGAAAATGTTGAAGTAGGCCACAAACATTAATTCAGTGTCACCACCACGGTGGATTTCCCCCTTCATAAATTCTCCGCAGGCGCTCAGACCGGAGGCTAAAATTACAAATGTGTCTTCTAAGTGGGCCATGTTCTAAATAGTTCTCGTGCTCACGCCAACAGGCGTTAAAAAAACAAAAACACAACAAACAAAAAAACCGAGGGTAGTCAAAGACGAAGCATGAGCGAGCCCGTCGTAGCCACTTGCAAGTTAATTTAGAGAGCTAGCCTAGCATCCACGGCGCAATCCTATCGCGTCCATCTGTTAATGCTTAATTAGTTTCTTTTTCGAGCGCAACACAACACGACCGGTTGGATCACAGACATGCAATTAACAAAAAGCGGCCTTCAAATACAGTTGCTATAAAAAGTCCACACACCCCTCGTCAAATGCTCTGATGTCTAAATTATGAGAACAAGATAAATCATTGGATTTTGTTGAAATTTGTTTCAAGCGCTATGTCACCAATAACCCGGATTGAAAAAAAAAACTGCGTCGAAAAAGAACTCTAAATGATGAACAACGTTACATAGCGTTTGATGGTGCTGCACACAACAACAAATGATCAGCGATCGCAGCATTTCAGGACCTTGAGATTAAACCTGAAATGTTGCAACAAAAAAAAAAACCCCAAAGTACTCCGGCCCGAGTCACGTGCGAACGCTTCGCTAGCTGTCAGTCGGCATCTTTGCAGTCGGCCCCAAGATTCGGCCATGCACATAGAAAAGAATCACCTGCGCGCGATGTCCAGCGGGCAGCCAAATAGCGTGTGGTGACCCGCAGAGGCCGTCGGCCACCTCTGGCGAGCTCATTTGGCCGCCAGCCCGGCGGGATCATGCATGTGAGAACAGACGAGTTCTGTCGGTGACCAGCGAACGCCACGTGATGACTGCTGTGTCGCGCTATGTCAGGTCACGCGTGCAACACCATTTTAAAAAATCCCCTGATATAAGGGGACTAAAACTGTGAGCCAATGAGTCTTTCTCCACCAAGCAAAGATTTAAAGAAACAATCTTTCCGCACAGCAGCCGAGGAGAACCATACGGAGCTCTCCTGTGGTTTTAGCTTGAGCTAGTGCCCCCCCCCCCCCCCCCCCCCAGCTGTACTAGTATAAACGCGCCTGGGAGATTTAAAGAAATGTCCTCGGAATGCCGTTTCGGGCCTGGCATGGTCCATCGACGCTTATCAGCACGCCGAGACACTTAGCAGGTCTTAATCGTGGCCGTTTTGCAGCACGGCAGGCGCGGATGGGAGATCGGATCATCGCTAGAAAAGGGAGCAGCCGGTAAAGGGTTATGCGTTAAGGTTAAGTTCAACACAGCATCTTCAAAATAGTACAAACACATTCAATCAATATTTAATCCACACAAATATGTGGAGAGAGCAATGGATGAGAAAAAAAAAGCAGAGTAAACAGTCTGTGTTTCCAGTCAACAAATCCCCCTTTTTTTTTTCCTCCCCAAAACTAACAACGTTATCAATATCCACCAGTAATCATGCCCAAAGACTGCGACCTTTAGATCCACTGTAACATTTGAAAGCACTCGATGAGAAAGGCCAAAGATTAACGTGCGCGCTCATGTTAGCGTAGCGCCGACAAACCGCAGTCGCAACTCCGCTGTATTATTTTTTTTGCCTCCGTCTTCTCTCGGTATATAATGTGGCCGATATTAGCTGCTCAAAAATCATTTGACACTTTTTCTGTCTGTCACAAAGTTCAACAAATTCAAGTGTTATCTGTAAGCTAACGTTAGCTTAACTTTGCTGTGTCACACCCCACCGTCTCCAGTTAGCTGCAGTTTTCCCACTTGATGCCTTGAATATGGCGTGTTTTGCGCCCATGAAAAACATATTCCTCAATGATATCCAATTCTACTATGTGACAAAACAGGAAATGCCAGTCACGAGCTGGGCCGTATTCATACATCCTTACCGAGAGAAACATGACACACCTTATTTGCTGTTTTTCGACACATTTTAGCGCATTTTCCTTTTCCCGATTGTTGATTGACAGCCGCAATGTCATTTGCTCAGCCCTGAAACGCTGTTTGCCGAGACGCGAGCGGCGCCTCAGGGGAGAAAAAAAAAAAAAGCCCACGCTCCCTTTTGAGACGCAAAACCTGCAATTGCGCAACAAAGATTGTTTTAGCCTCACGTAGCATTAAAGTGTCTGCCTAATTGATGTAACGCGGCCTCCGACATGACGTTTGCGCGTGGGATGATGTTATAATAGCAGCCCTCTTGTTCATGGGAAGCAATAATAGCAATTTCCGACCCTTTTTTTTTGGGAGGGGGTGGGGGGGTTGCACTACAGGCGGAATATGAATTAGGTCAGATTGCCTGGTTGATTGAAAAAAAAATGGCCTGGCAATAGAAAGAATGTGAGGAAATAACACTATGAATGCACAAATTTTTATATTGAGTTGGGGGTGGGAGGGGAAGAAAACATCAACGACGGGCGAGAGATGGGATTTGAAGAGTCAGGGAAGGTCCTTTTTTGATGTTTTCATTTCGGAGGCAGCAAAATAAGATTATGCCAAAAACAAAAGAAAAAAAATACAGAAGCAGGCAAGTTTGAACCACGGAGCTCCATTCGTTCATTCAATTGGCACTCGTGCCAATATTGTGTTGGGGGGCATTTGCAATAACAACAAGCAGGTTTTGTTTTTAAACCATTGGCAATCATGGAAAAAGAGTCGATCCTGGCAGAAGGTGAGAGCCTCAGAATGCAATCACAATGCCTGCTTCGCACTAAAATGGTCCACCTGTTCAATTTCCAATATGGATCCTCACTGCTTTTTTTTTTTTTTGTGCTTTTTGTTATGATTGACATGTTCGCCAAGTTTCAGGTCAATCAGTGAAGCTAGTGTCTTGGATGATTTTTTTTCTAACCTTCGTTTAGACAAATCTTGGAATTGGCCCAAAATGGCTGACTTCTGATTTAATTTAGACCACGGCTCCTGAAGACTGTTATCGTAGACATGTCCACCAAAATTAATTGGTGACATTGGTATCAGAGGCTGATGGGTTTTTTGGGGGGCTCTGAACAATATCTTGTCTTCCAACGTAGCGTAAACATGCCTTGGTAAGTGCTGCTGTTTTGGTTAGCAATCGAGTTTCCTGACGCTAGCCCACGAACTACCGTGGAGCTAAATCTGTGCTGGACTACAGACGGGTTGATTTGTAAAACTGGATTGCCCTTCTGCCGAACGTCAGTCTCTGCACTTTAATTCATCTGGGAATGTGCCGCTTTTAGGCGTTGCTGTTTTGCTTGGCAACACAGTCAAAAAGGGCTCATTGCTAACGTCCGTGGATGAAGAATAGTGTCCGTGTCGTTGGAAACTTGCCGATTTAAGACAGTTGTCGTGTCGCTTGACTTCCATTTTACTGGAGCGGAAACTGTTTTGCTCGCGGAGTCGGTCCCGCTGTGATGGATGCATGAGGTAGCGAGGCGCACATGTGCTAACACGCTAACATGCGCCGACAACCCCCCGCCTTCAGATTAATTCACCTCCGTTGCGACACTAAGCCGCAGCAGGCTAATCAACGCTTTCATAATTGCATCCGTGTAAAGTTCACTTGGCTCAAGCTGATTGCGGGTCAAAGACCCCCCCCCCCCCACACCCACACACCAACACACCCACACACATACACACCTCCCTTAGCCCTCTCCTCACTGTCATATTAACATTCAGAAGTCAACATTATGTGTGTGGGGGGTTTTTGAGCGCCCGTCGGGGAGTGAGGTTATAAACGTGAAAGGAGAGCAGACAGTTGAGGTTAATTGCTCAACCGAAGGTCAGATCAATTACTGACATACATGAGATGGGTGAAGAGTTCACGGAGACCCAAACAAGAAGATTTTTGAACCGCCATTTGTAAAGCAAAGACCACTCAGCCACTTCAAGGAATGCTCCCAACATTAATCGGAAATTCAATTAAAATGGATTTGGAGTATTCACACCAACCAGGAATGTTTTGGGTTTTGTTTTTTTTTCCCAGTTAATGATTTGCAGTAGCTTGATGGCCTGTGGTCCCTCCACAATGTTGTTAAATGTTTCATGTAACCGAACCACCAGATATGGGCGAGTATCGATTCCACGTATCAGTACGAGGCCTTATTTTTCAGGTATCGATCGGGTACTCGCGGAGACTCCCGATACCGCCCATTGCAACTTTAGGCAAAATAAAATTTTCTACCCAATATCAAAAGTGCTAGCGGTATCAGCGAGTACTCGAGGAGTGAATACTCGTACTGGTATTGATCTGAAAGCACAGTCTGTGTATCCCGGTAAAAATGCAATACTAGCGGTCCCAAACTGGACCCACCAAAACTCACCAGCACCCCACTTTCACCGATGCACACACATTGCGACAAGACGCACGAAAAAGGCTCAGGGAACCCATGCCGAGAATTGATAAGAAAGTCAGGCACTTTGGCAGATGCCTGCCGGGGACTTTGTCCGAATAAGCCTGATTTGAATCAGTTTTTTGCCGGCCTCAAGATGTCTGAAACCCAACTATTTTTGCACTTTGTTGACAAACTCTTACTAGATGATTGGTCCAAAGTAGGACATGAATCCATTCAAGAGAATTGTCATGGAAACAGCAGTGGGCATGCAGCTATTTCATAACCGTCCTTTTTAACGAGATCAAATTTCTTAACAACCGAATGGCAACCTCAAATTGCTTAGACTGTTTTTCACCTTCGACACGTAACCACTTTGCAATTTCCCCGAACTTTCAATTAGCCCGCATCCCCTCACGGTAATGGTTTCCTACGAGAAAAGACTCCGCAGACAAATGAAACCTTTTTTAACGTTGTTTTTTTTTTCTTTCCAAATTGGACCGCATTGAATTACGACGGACGGCCCGCCTCGCCTGTGAACGACCTCCCTTCTTGTTCCTCTTCTCATTTTCAACGCAGGCCTTTCGCCAGTGAATAATTAAAACATTAGTTCCAGCATGATGAAAAATTGTTCTCGGCATCGGCACTCGGCGCACTGACGCAAATCGGAATTAATTGCCGCGAAAAGAGTTGCTGGACCATGTACTCGGTATCATGCAGGTTATTTGACGATTGGACCAAAAACAAAAAGTGCCATGAATAATAAATACAGTTCTGCATGGCTTACCGGTACATAAATTGAACTGTACTCACTCCACACTGTAACGTTTTTTTTATTCTGAAACACAAACTGCGACGATTGGAGACAATCGCAGTCGAAAAGTTGCTAAATCAGGTTCATCAACGGCAACAAAATCAGGGTTTCAATCAGTTCGAACAGGTTCTGCACGGATCATTAGTTTGATTAATACACGACCCACCATGTCGACATATGGTCTCTTTTTGACGACAGGGAGTTTCAACCAGCAACATGAAGTTTGCTTGGCATGTCTATTGTGAGTTAGACCCACAAAAACATCAAAAACCCCTCGCCTGGAAACACAGAGAGCATTGGCCACTCCTTTGAGTCTTTTTCAGGCCTGTAGCACAACACTGGAATTAAAAAAAAAATCAGTTGATGAAACTGGTATCACCTACCATCATGAAGTTTGGTAGGCTAGCCTATCTTGAGTAGCCCCACAAAAAAGTCTCACTGAGCCATGCTGGGAATCAGCCCCTCTGGGTTGAAGCAGAACTTTTTGTGATTTTGGTCATTCGCAGTTGAGGCGTGTACATCTGGAATATTTTGAAAATGCTCTTCCAGTTTCACTTAGCAGCATGAAATTTGGGAGCCCTTGTGATTCGACCCGTAAAAAAAAAAAAAAGGCTGCCATTTTGTTTAGAAGCAATCATTTTGGAGTTATTTTGCACATCTTGAGGTCTCCTTTCAAGATTCTGCAAAATTCCAAAACATGTACGTTTTCACCATCGCAACTCCAACAAACCAGTTCCAGAAGGTCAAAGCTTCACCAAAGGTCTCGTGTGGGACCCCTACTGGCTACCGACACACAAATGGCAAGCACCGTAGGCGGCTTCCCGCCTGCCATCCCGGATTGAACGTTGCCTCTTGGCGCTAAGTCATCTGAAAACGAGGAAGGCAAACGAGGACGCGGGAAGCGATCGGAAAAGCAAAGACAAATGTCCCGTCGCAGAACGATTGAGCCTCATTTAATTTAGAGCAAAAGATAAGGCAGCCGAAGACCTTTTTAATAGCGGCTCGGGTTCATCATGGAACTGCTGCGTGAGTAATGGGCGCCGGGCAACAATGTTAATGAGTTGCGACATGAAGATATACCTTCGGAATAAAAGCGCACTGTGCCATTTTTCTTCTTGGGCACGATGATGAATCTTAAAAGTGACATTTAATCAAATATTCGTTGTTGTTCTTTTTTTTTGGGCTAAAAACACTAAAAACAGATTAAATAACCGTGGGATTATTGAATAACATTTTTTTTTCAACCCACATTAACCACAGTCTTAAAACAAGAAAGCCAATGAGAACATCAAACTTAACTCATTCAGATCATGCCGCTATTTATTTCCTTGACGCTTCAGGATGAAATAGTCTGTCCTTGTTTTAGTGCGCCGACCTTGAAATTCATCTGGAAACTTCACTGCTGTCAAATAAAGGCATTTATAGCGGCAGACAATCATTTGAAAGGGTTCTCCGGAAAAAGGACGACGCTACTTTAGAGGCGTCCAATCGTCCAGTTTGACCGCCGTCGCCGGCGCTCGGACGAGCAAATGATGGAGCGTCCTTTCTCGGTGGAGTCGTTCTTCAATTAGGCCTCATTAGTCTCGCCGTCCCACTCCAACGCCTCCGTCATTGCCTCGGACAACCAAGCGTGGGACTCCTCCGTACGGAAGGTATAAAAAGATGACACGGGCATATCTTATCACCTTCAGGCGTAACATGACACACAGTTATGGGAGTGTGTCACTCTTATTCTCAACTGTCAGCTCGGCGAAGATGACGGATGGCGGCTGCCCTCCCTCGCCGGAAATTTGTCACGCAAACGGAAAATACAGCTCGGGCACAAGCAACAAAACACTTTCGTTTGCTCTCAAAGTACAGGGAATAAGCCAGCAATTTAAAAAACAAGGAAACAAAAAACAATGCCTTTAAAGGAGTCATGAATCTGTGACAAATGGTCAAATTATTTCATCAGAGTTTGGAAAAGTGCAAGTTGAGGAATTTGCCCAAAATGGCTGCTTCAAAACAAAATGGCCGACTTTCTCTTCTATTTTGGCAATTAGAGCTTGAGTTTTTTTGTTTGTTTGTTTGTTTTGTTTTTTTGTGCACCCCGTTATGATGGACATGAAGGGAGGATGCTCAAAGTTGAAAATAGATTTTTTTATTTGCCATTTTTATGGTAAAAACAAGCTCAATGTGGGAAAGCACGTGCACCTAAATGCTAATTTCAATCCAAATTCTCTCGCTCGGTTTTTAGCTCCGTCGTTGAACTCCTGAACAGGTGGAGTTCAACGACGGAGCTAAAAACCGAGCGAGAGTTCAGGGGTGGAGTCAAGTCCACTTTTATCCACTTTGAGTCATCCCAAAAAAGTCTTTGCCTCGGCCTCCATATGACTGACATGTGGAAGTGGAATTTATTTAGTTTTCCTCAAGCTAGTCAAACAAAAGCTAATCGAATGGAAAGCAAATTCCACAAAGTCCCAGAACACAAAAGTGCAAATGACAGTTGGGACGTGGGCGCTCGCAATTCATCGGTGGTTATCATTCACGTCAAGTCACGCGAGCAAGATGGTCTCCGCTGGCCGAGGCGAGCGCGTCCCGCCTCGCACATAAGCCGTTATCTGGCCCGGCGAAGGCGAGCGCCATCGCTCCCGACGATTTATGCGTCAGCGGCGGCGCTTTGCTATCAAGGTCAAGCAGCCAGTCATCCGCTTCCCTGCGAGGTACTGCAGGTGACAGAGGGAAGACGCGGCACTTTGTTTGGAGGCCGATGAAGACATTCCGCCAGTTGGACGGAAGCTTTTACTCCAACGTGCAAGCTGACGCGCCTTAACATTTCGGTCTCCGTTTATCCGCGTTAACGCGACCATTGTGACAAAGAATGCGACTTGACATATCGTCACCCTCTTCAAAATCATGGCCGAAGTCATCATTTGACAAAAAAAACGTATATGTATGTGTGTATATATATGTATATACTGTATGTGTGTGTCAAATTTTTGCTCGGGCCGAGCGACGCCTCACATCTCAAAACTCCGAAATCGAGGTGCCACTGAACTGCACTCAGGGTGGCCCGAGCAAAGTTGTAAAAGTGATTCATGTCAAACTTTTGCAAAAAAAAAAAAAAAAAAAGGGGACCCGGATGCATTTATAGACAAGGAAAACCTTTGAGCAAAGTTGACTGCAATCCTGCTGCAACACTTTGACAATTTCCTCATCCCCTTTGTTGTTGACGTATTTTGCTGGAATATTCTTCAGATGAGAGTAGCGGGATGTGAGCACGCTGCTGGAAGGCGGGGGATGGGTGGTATGGGGGTGTGTGTGTGTGGGGGGGGGGGTGTTACCTGACAAGATGACACTTTCTCTTCTGCACATGAAAAGGCGCTGGCGGCTTGCACTCAATCAAAGCTTCATTGAAAGGCCTTCAGTCAAGTGTGCGCGCATGCTTTAAAGTTAATAACCGCAATGTTCGAGACGCAAAAGTTCCACAAAGGAAACAAGCGTTATGGAAGGACGGAGCCACAGTTAAAATGTAGGAAACAGCCAATTAGACTCTGCTGGCTGCAAGCCGGTTTGCTAACGTTAGCTAAGAACAACAGACAGTGAATTCTTCCTTCTTTCTTGCGGTTCTTTGTGGCAGTTTTGGCGAGAAACAGCCAACTAGACTTCGATAGCAATAGGCGGGTTAGCTAATGTTAGCTAAGAACAACAGACAGTAAACTCTTCCTACTTTCTTGTGGTCCTTTGTGACAGTTTTGGCGAGAAACAGCCAATTGGACTTCTCTAGCAATTAACGGGTTAGCTAACGGGTTAGCTGATGAAGGCTAGTTCTAGCGAGGTCATGAACTAATCTTGTGTTCAAGTTAATGTCTTTAATAAATCTTTAACCCTGGTATCATTATCTTGACCCCGTCTGTGACTTTCAGGCTCCGGGCGAGACCTTTAATAATGATAAAAACTTTGAGTCGACTTCCCCTTTATGTTAGCAATTTGGCTAAAAATAGAATCGCGTTCTTTTCCCACATTGATGGCTCACCTTTGGAACGAGCGGTTTATTTGGGAGCGGTTCGTCTGACTTTTCCTTCCTGCCGTCTTTCTTCTCTCGCGGCCTCGCACATTCTGATTAACGTCGCTCTCGCCTTTGTTTTCTGCCTCACAAATCTGGCAGATGGGAGACCCGCTTCGAGTCAAATAGAGAGGCGACAGAATCAACCATCCGCATCCGTCCGTTTGACTCATCGTCTCGTTTGTTGTCATTCGCGAAAAACGCAGATGAGCCCACAATCTTTGACAACCAGATATTGTTTTTAAATGAAGCTCTTATGAGCACGTTAACGGCGTTAGCTTAACTTTTGATATACACGTCCACACGAAGGGAGGGGAGAAATGAGTTCCATTTACATTTTGATTCCTTGTGATTATCCGCAGCGGAGGCACTTCTCCAAAGTCATTTCACGCATCCGCACTGCTCGGCGCCAAGCGCGGCGCTAACTCTCGCCGTGTGCTCACGTGGGTTGACTTGGCCGTACGCATACGTGACCAAACATGGCCGCGATCACGTTCCAGACCACCCCCGCAAGAAATGTTTCGTAGAATATGCAGGAAACGCATTTTAAAGGACTTATTGATCAAATTTATTGACCCATTATTATGACATTATTTCAAATGGACTGTTTGCACAACAATTTGGTTACAGTTTAATTTGAACAAAATGCAAACATTCCTTTTGAAAAGCCTGTGCTGGAAAAAAAAAAAGAATGCTTGTTGAATCAAATCTCTTCACCTGCAAACCCCCCTCTCTTCATTTGGGGGGTTCCTCATCTTCCTCCTCCTCTTCCTCATCATCATCATCACAAGCTTCATTACCGTTTCCGATGAGCCACCTCATGTGGTCACGCGTCATTACGTTCAATCATCCGGGGAGTCCCCCCCATCGCCTCGGATGAATTAGCTTGATGATGCCCAGCCGAGGCGGAGCCAAGTAAAACGCGCAACCCCCCCACCAAGAAAATATCCCTCAGAGGCCCGCCTTTTGGTATTCCGCTCGAGGAGGGCGCGGCGAGGATCTCCTCCAGCTGCGAGTTCAATCAGGAGAGACAAATAAAGCAAACGGATTGGATGAGGGCAGCATGAACAGACGGCGGTGTCAGATTACCTCGGGATGCTGGTTTCAACCCCCCCCCCCCCCCAACACCCACACACACAGTCCAGGAAAAAAATCAACTCAAGCGCAGAAACAGACGACAGGTAGTTGCGTAACTTGTGACTTTACTATTCCTCCGACCAATGGCGGTCACGCGTCAATCAACGTCAATGAAATTCCTTCGTTCGTATATTGAGAATTTTTGAAAGAATGAAAATAGCTACTCATGAATTTAATCCATACTTGAGCTATATTTTAAGCCTGGTGCTGATGACCAATCAGGCACGTTTGGTTCTGGTCTTGGTTATTGCTTTGCCCAATCATCTGTACAGCCACAAACAATTGATATCACTTCATAGCATGGCGCTTTATTTTTCTTTTAATGACATGAAAACGACTTTCCTAATTCCCTTCCTCCCACACGTCAAAAGAACATACATTCAGCGTCGACTCGTAGCGCCGCATGCATAATTCATTTTCGGCACAAAAGCCGGGCTTCATTTTCTGGTGCTTCAAAGCGTTGTTTATTGTTTCCCTTTCGCAAACAGGCCACGTTTTTGTTTTTTCAGTCAGGTGGCATTCTGAGATGAGTGCCCTGAAGAAGAAGCACGGAGGGAAAGCGCATCGACGCCGCGGGAATAGAGCGCGATGCAAAAGAAGCAAGACAGCGTGTGTGACAAAGTTCAGTGTGTGACGCTGAAAAAGAGACACGCGGCGAGAGTGTGACAAAAGTCTGGCTGCGGCCTTCAGCGAGTCTGGAAAACGAAGCCGAGGGTGAGGCCACAACAACGCGTGGAAGTGATACGCGCGCCAAGCGAGGTCGTGACAAAGCGCAATCAGTTTTATCCACAAAATCTTGGAAAAGAAGCACCGGATTACTTTGTATGATGCGACACAAAAGCTCGACGAGCTCACGCTGAGGCTATTTTTGCACGTCGGCCATTCGTTTTCGCATTCGTCCGCAAAGCCGTCAAAGAATCGGCGTCGCTCGATACGGCGCGGCGCGAAAAAAAATGCGCGTCTTTGCGCACAGGAAAAAAAAACGAACGCCTCGCGTGTAATTTCCCTCCTCCCCCCACCGCAAAAGCACATCCGTGCTCCCCCGATAGCGTCTCCACGACCGCCGCTTTAAACGAGGACTTTCTCCGACAATGGCTCGGCTCGCATGCATAATGAACCCCCCCCCCCCCCCCCCACCCGCGCGCGCGCGCGCTGCGCTAGCCGCGTTTCAAAGCGCTCTTTATCGGCTCCCGTTCGCAGCCGCTCAGTCGTAGCGACGCCCGGGGAGCGCCTCAAACGGCCCGCCTTTTTAACGCCGTCACCCTGTCTGCTTTTATGTGCGCGTGTAGCGTCGCTCGTCACGAAACGCCGCTGACTATTGTCGCCGATTTAAAAAGACCAAATCACGAATCGAGAGCAATCGCGTGCAAAAGCAGCCGCTCGGCGCAAATGATGCCTTTCTTGTGCGCGGTGACGGCCAACCGGAACGCAAGGCGCTAATAATAGCCGCGGCTGCGCCCAACGAAGCGGGCCTTTGAAATGTTACATCACAGCTTTGGCCATAATTATTCTTTTTTTTTTTTTTTTTTTTTTTTATGTCCTCATAATAGGAGAGTAGACTTGATTTTCGCCGCGGTCGATGTTCACCTTTGTCCTCCATCAGTTGGAGCTTTGAAAACAAGTATCGATCCTGTTATGCCTCTCCCTTCAAATTAAGAAGTAGGCGTGTCGATCACCTTTGAGGATTTGGTGTTAATCAGAGCCATCCCACGCCGCCCCCCAAAAATGTCGATGCACGTGCCTGCCACTAGTTGTTCTACTAGTGCATTGAATTGTCTTACTAGTGAGGACAAAACATGTTCTTGCAGATAAACCCGAAGCCGGATATCGAATAAATGCTCAAACTGTTTTCCATCGTCACCACTGTCAATGTCGTCGCTACTGCCTGAGCCTGCCTCCCTCCTTTGCTATCTCTCTCTCTCTCTCTCTCTCTCTCCCGTTCTCCTCGCCCAAAAAAAAAAAATCCTCGTCTCGCCACTCACATCGCTGTCCGGATCCACTTGGCGCTCGCCGCCTCCCGCTGCACTCCACCTCGATTCCCCTCACACACACACACACGCACACACATACTCACACACACACACACACACATACACGCACACACACACACACACACACACGTATATATGCAGGCATGCATTCACACTCTCTTCCACTCTCTGCCTGCCCGGTGCAGACTTGTCAAGAAGAGCAGATGCGACCCGAGGAGCGGCTCTTTTCTTTCTTTTTTTAGAAAAAAAAAAGGGGGGGAAAAAAACCTCAAGCGATGTTGCCGGAACGGCACGCTTTTTGCCGCCCGTCCGGAGTGGGAACATTTGGCTGGGATTTGAGCAGCAGTGATTTTCGCTCTCGCCACTGAAGGGATGCTCAGTTCTGACCAGGAATATTTCGACTCCCAGAGCGGACAGATTTAAGGAAGACTGGATGTCAGGGAATTAACGAATCTCCCCCCTGGACTTTTTCAACAAGTCAACTCGAGACAAACAAAAAACAACAACAACAACAACAACAAAAAACACGCAAATACGCATCTTCGCACCAGCCAGTTGTTGGCATCTGACTCGGAGGTAAGGCTTTTCGACTCACTCCAAAGTCACTCCGATTTGACTCTCCTGCTGGATTTTCCGAAAAAAGGGAAGTTGGCTAGACCTCGAGGCGTGTGAACCATCACTGGATGCACCGTGTGATTGGTCATGACTGGGGCTTGCTCCGTCCTGCTTGCTATGCATCATTCAGCGTTTGTAGCAATGAGCATCACTGTGTCGTCTCTGCTCGACAGAGAGACGACAGCGAGAGAGAGAGAGGCAGCTGACATGGGCAGGGAGAAGCTGAAAAAGGATTTTTCGGCATCCGGCTCCTGAGGTTTTGCGGGGCGGGTCTGCAGGTGGTCAAGTGTGAGGAGTTTAAAATTTGGCATTGTAAAAAGAGATGTTTGCTTTTACTGTGAATTTTATTTATTTGTTTTACATTTTTCTGCATCAGGCAAGTTTTTTTGTGGCCTTTTCCACAGTTGGTCGAGTTGTTTTTGTCATTTCGAGTCCCGCATTTACAAAAACAGGTGTTTGGTTTAACCGGGGATATATCTGCATCCGGCACCTGAGGTTTGTGTCGTTTTACGTTGGTCAGCCAAGTGTGAAGAGTTTTCAGTTAGGCATTTGAATGAGAGCCGTTTAGTTTAGACGAGGATTTCTTTTTCTGCATCCAGCACCGGAGGTTTTGTGGGATCTGGTCTGCAAGTGGTCAAGTTCTTCAGTTGTCAAGCGTAAAGAGTTTTCTGTTGAAATTTGGCATTTAAATCGGGGTTGTTTAGTTTAGAAGTGGATTTTTTTTTGTCTGCATCCAGCACCGCAGGTTTTGCAGGGTCTGGCCTGCAGGTGGTCAAGTTGTCCAGTTGTCAAGTGTGATGAGTTTTCTTTTCAAATCTGGCATTGTACAAAGAGATGTTTGTTTTTATCATTTTTTTTCCTCACCCGGCACCTGGTGGTTTTTTGTGGGGTCTGGTCTGCAGGCGGTCTTTTTTGTTTGTTTGTTTGTTTTTTACAGTTTAGTAGTTTTGACATGATGCATCCAGCGGCTGAGGTTTTTGCAGTCTTGTTTAAACCGTCGGTCAAAATAATTTAACTGGATAAAGTTGAGTTGAAATTGATTTTTGTGCATCAGTCACCTCTCCTGTTTTTGTGGTTTGGCCAGTAGTCGGTCCAGTTATGTAAAAGTCAAGGGTGAAGAATTTTGTTTCAGTTGTTGCATTAAAAAGGTTTTGATTTTCTGCATCCGGCACGTGATTTTGAACTGCTGATTCTGCATATACAGAATGAGACTCACAATGTTTCTGCATTCGACATCTGATGTTTCTGCAGTGACCTCGTATTGGAGACCAGCAGAGGAAGGAAGTGGATTATTTTGCATCCAGCACCGGTTTGCATTGACGTTTGTGTGGTGTTGTCTACATCGAGTCCTTTGGGATGAGACGCATTGTTTTGGCCTTTGGCAAATAGACGCAACGCGTATGGGAACGAGGTCTTTGGTTTTCCAGGCAACTGAGGTTTTGTAGTCATGTCTGCAGTCAGTCCACTTATTTCCTTCTCTGTGTGAAGAGTTTTTCTTTTTAGAAAAAACGGACTGACTCAAATGTGGCAGAATTGCAATGAATGTAAATTATTAATATTTCCAGTTGGATTAAAGCTTTGCTCGACTGGCTTTCAAGATGCCTCCCAAAAGTGGCGTGATTCATAGATTCAATTTTTTATTTTTATGTTTTTGTAGAGTACCATTACACTTTTTGGAATGTTGAACATTTTCAAATGATCAGGATTGGAATTGGGGTTTTGTGAATTCACCCAAACTGGCATGCGTCCTCTGAACTTTTTCATGCGTCCTGTCATGATAAACAAGTCCACCCATTTTTTTTTTTTGTGTCAGTCGTGAAGCAATTTCTTTTTTCTTTTAACTTTAGTTGGGGAAGCTAATGAATCAGCTACAAGGGCTTGTTCTCGAGTCCTCTGAAATACATCCATTGGTTGTTTCAATAACACGTGAGAGCGTTTCATTAGTGTGTATGAGAGCGCCGCGCACGTACAGAATCGTATGAATTATACATGATATACGGATAAAGTGTTTGTCATAGAATTAGAGTCAAGATAATAGGGTGCCACTATAGATGCTTCTTACGCGGCTCATACGCGACGAGCAAAACAAGCGCATGAATGTAAAACCAAACGCCAGGACGTTAACAATGAAAAATGGCTTGGCATGAATATTTAACGCACGGCGGCGAAAAAAAAAAAAACAAACAAAAACAGCGAGGCGGCCGAGTCCAAACAGTGGATCTGTCGTCGGCGCTTGTGTTGCCTGCCAACAAACGTGTTTTCTCCCGCCTAAGCCTTTATTTTGCTAATGCGATCAGCTACATTGAAGCAGGAAGCCGAAGGTATGTCCAACGTGACTGCGCTTCATTTTGAGTGATAAGGCCTAAAATCAAAGAGCTTTTATGTGCCGAGTTACAGTTACAAAAAATAGAATTCTGGTAGCAGTGACTCAAAGCAGCCGTGTTAGTCCTTCATTATATTCGGAAATGTGTTCCTAAATACATGATACAATGTGTGGAGATAATTGCCGATGTGTAGTTGGCTAGCAAGCCACGCCTGCAACCCGAAAATGTACCTTCCCTTCAGAAGCGGGTGTGGCCGCATTAGCACACTCACACGCCAAGTGAAATATGCTCATTAAATGTACAGCCACTACGTGCTAGCAATCCCTGCAGCTGCGATGTCACCTGGCCGGTTTGGTTTTTTTTTTCACCACAAATGTGTTCACTCTTACACACTAAAACGCATGAGATGCATTTCTTAAAAAGAAGACAAATTGTCATTGTTGGAAAAGATTTCAGTGGGAATTGAGGACGGCCAGGTTTTAATTTGGTGCAGTGATGTTGGTCGGAGGACCCCCGCAATTCCATTCCGTGGTCGATGGGGTTGACGCATGAGCCGCTATTCAATTGCCGCTCCCAACTCACGTGCGCCGATGAGTTTGTCGAAAGGGGAATATGATCTGATGAGCTATCGATTGAAGTAAATCAAGGAGGCGTTGCTTTAAGGGTAGCCCGTTCCCCAGCGGAGCAATTTGCGCAATGAGTAATATGGAACGAGGCGTTGAAAAATGACCACTTTGGCTAATAGCTGCCAGAAATGATGTTTTTGTTGTTGTCATCGTTGTTGTCGTTGAAGAAGCCGTCGTGTTTTTCATCGTGTTTTGTCTGGAGATTTTTGGCTGGCACAAGGCCAATCGTAACGATCATTACACCATTTTTTTGTGTTTGTGGCGCTGGCAAATCAGGCGGAAATCTTTTATCTTCACGCAGTCAGGCAGTCGACTGAAGAGGATCTTTCAATGGAAATGGGCGCTAAGATTGGTCCTTTTTGCACTCATAACAAAACAACAAATCCCTTAACTTTCGATCGTCAACCCTCATTCTTCAATTTAAGTCGAGAAACCTTTGAACTGAGCGCTCTGACCCAACACCTTAACCGCTAATTCCTAAAGTGACACTGAAAAACGAAGAACCAAGAACTCCACCGGTCTGACGGATGCACCGCCGCAACTCAACCTTAATAATCCAAATCGTGACTACCCAAAGCCAAATTTCAAGCGCTTAACCCCGAAACTCGCCACAAATTCCTCGAAAGCTAACCCCACAGGCTAATCGCCAGATCCAAGCCTTGCTTTGACCCCAAAGTCCTGAACCCCTTTCATGGAACCCGAATCTTAACCGCTAAGCCCTCACTAGGACCACATGCTCTCAGTCCTCGATCCCATTTGTGAGACCGCCACGCCACGCAAACTCACACATCCACTTTCTCTCCTGTGGATTTTGCGCTCGCGTGCACATAAATCCCTGTAATAACGCCATCTTGCGCGGAGCACATCCACTTCAGACGCGGGAGACACTCGGCGCGACTACATTACGGGCTGTTATTGTGTCTTTGCGGCCCGCGTGTGCGCGTGCGTATTTATATCGCCGTCGTCCCGGAGATTTCGTCTACCTCCCCCGAGCTGTGGCGAAAATGAAACGAGCCGGGATTGTAAAATTCATTCATGATTTGATTTCCATCTCCGCGTGCGCACAATAACGCCGGCGTATCATTGCCATGCAGATACGCGAGTCAAATGTCATTCGAGAGACTTGTTTAGGATGACGCGCTCTCTCCCTCAAGCGGTGTCATTTAGCGTGTTTACCGAATGGATCGCTTGCCGCTGATCTATCTGCCGGCTTCACAAAAGAGGGTCGACTCGCCTCCCCCCGCGTTGGATTGAAGAGACCGGCGGGCGCGTGCGAGGCGTCACACTGACCGTATGACGGATGGTCATGACTGACCTGCTGGATGGATGGCCGATTTGACAAACGACCGCAGGATTTTTGATTTTCTGAAGTCGCCTCGGTTTGGTGTGATCTAAAAAGATGACAGTGAGACAAGCCGCTTGACGCATTTTGGCCGTGCACGGTTCTCTGGTTCAAATCTTTGTTGGTATCTTTTCGGGATAGAGTTGTGGGGCGGTCTACAAAATAATCCACGTTTCATTTTTTTCAGCCCTTTACATAATGCTAAAGTTTCTCTCTATCATCAACCAATAACGCTTGCGGGTTTTCATCTGTTTAAATGCGGGTGGCTTCGATACACAGCATGTCATTCTTTTGTTTGATGTTTAGTTTGACAGTACATTTTAACTGCGTGTTGCAATAAGCATCTTGACGTAAGCACTTCGCGACAGCTGGTCATCGTAACTACAAACACCGCAAGACAAAGCGAGGGCTGCAATCTCGAAAAAAAAGTTGGGCTACCGTAACCTTGCATCACTGAATCAAAAACGTATTCAGCGGAGTAACGGGAAAGTAGCGACGCAAAATACCACAGAGCAGCAACAGGGTCTGCTCATGTTAGCATGCGTAGGCTTTTGAGCCTCGTAGGACCCGCTAGGCTCAACGTTCACCTCGAAACTCAAAAGAGGTTTGGTTAAAATGTGGATCACGTTCAACCACAGCCACTTTGTCAGCCATTTTGTGTCAAATATACCTTGTACCGTCGTCGACCAAGGTTGGACACACCGTGTCAAAAATCATTCCAAATTAATCGTATCGTTTGCGGGACAATTGCTCCGAGCCCATTGATGCCAATTTATTGAGTTTTTTTTTTTTTTTTTTACATTTGTACCAGACATCTTGACACCGCGTGAAGGCGCATCCGAATGTGGCCTGCGGCTGGCACGGGGGTCTTATATCTGCCGCCACCTTGGGACGTGCATCATCTAAAATCGATGGGGTTCCCTCTCAAAGTCTCTTCGGGCCTCCGTCCGTCTTCCTCCACCACAGTCGGTTAATTTGACAAACCGCAGAGCGCGCGCCGAGAGTTTGAGCGCGGCGTTTAGTCAGCAGGAGGCAATTAATCCAAGCAATAAGCAGCCTGACGGGAATAAGCTGTGACGGAGGGATGTCTCGGATCAATGTTTGGAAAACACACGAGGGGGAATTGAGAACAAATGGAGAGATTAAATGGGATGCAAAGGTCATGGTTTTTTTTTTTTGCTAATGTCCCATTTTGACACGACAGGAAGCACACGGGTGAGCCTGCCAAGCGGTTTAAATTATGCATCCGTCGACTTTTGGACGAGATGAATCATGGCATATGGATGTACAATCTGTATTAGGACATGATGTCCCCACGCTAGCAATGGCTCCCCTCGCTCCGAGTGAGCCAATATGCGGATGCGCCACCTCGGAGCTCCTCGTATTTGTCTTGATATACCCGCAGGTTTGACAAGCAGATGCGAAACGACTTTTGCGGTTGTCAGCAAGTGTTGCGGTGGCAGCTGTGAGCGAGCCTCTCTCCTTTTCGACATCACCCCCCCCCCCCCCCCCTACCCCCCGGCTCTCAAAAATTCCTTCACCGCCCGACCCCCCCCCCAGCACATGACAATTTGGCATTCAATGGCGAGTCGTCCCGACTCCGACGCCAAGTTCTGCCGAAAATGTAAATCCCTCGCCATCTCGCAGCAACTCTCTGTCGAGTTTGCGTCGTTGACATTTTAGAGCAACATGAGCAATGACCCAAAATGAGCCTGAAATGGCCCTGACAGCCCAGATGATAGACTTCCTGGCACATTTGCAAACACAATCGTGAACGACATTCAGAAGTGGATTTCGTTTGAACGAAACACCGTCTTCTTCATTTGACTTCCCGCACCAGAGCGGCGACGGAGCGAGTTAGCTTGGCACTTAGCATTCCCTTAGTGGATTCAAACGAGTGAAATTGAGGGAGGCTGGCTTTTATGCTCACATGACAAGGTCAATCCAAGCCCCGGAACCAAAAGTGTGACACTCTCAAGCAAAAAAAAAAAACAAAACCCAATCCATTCGTCATCACTGAATCCGAGCAGGATTTGATTATTTGCGGGCGCGAGAATTCGATCCGCCGCTCCTCCAAGCCAAAGTGGCTCAAGCTGGCCTCTCCAAAAACAACAAGTGGAAGCACTCCGCCGGAGCTCATTAAAACTACCCGAGCCTTCGCTTCCCGCTGCCGCAGCCTTCGGTCACCCCGCCGGCACCTGTAACCTGCACCAGGTGGCAAAAAGCAAAAAGAATCCCGATGAAAACACAAAACCTGATTTGGACCGGAGGCCCCTGATTGGATTTTTAGGACGTGGAATTAAACGAGCGAGGGAGGGACAGGAGGGCGGCGGGGCTGGATATAAAGTCTTGGACTCCAATTAAGGGAGTTTAGTGCGTCCGAGGAAGCGGAGAGGATGGCGAATAAAAGCTTTTAACAAGCATACGCACTCGTTCAACTCCCCGTCTGGAGGAACCCGCCTTCCAGGGAAATGATTGAACGGTCACGACGGAATAACTGCTCTTCGGTAATATCTTGTGAGTGCAGTCCTCACATTTTTTTGTAAATATTTTATCTTCTAATGGGACAGCCCTGAAGAAAGGAAACCTTGCTACAATGTGAAGTTGTGCAGTTCGCATAAAAGTGTAAATTTCCTCTTCAAGTAACACCACGCACAGACGTCTTAACCGCTGGCAACAAAAGTGAGTCCACCCCTTTGGGAAAATGTCCAATTTGGACTAATTAGCTATTTTCTTTATCTGTTACACTCGTTACTTAGCATTGAGTTCATAATTGTTGAATCAAAGTTGTAAAGAGTATTTGCTAACTGGCAATGTCACCCAAAAAAAATGGAAACATTACAATTTGATGATGAATTTCAAAAAGTATCAGAAAAAGTTTTGTTGGGTTGCGCTAATTAAAAAAAAAAAAATCATGGAAACTTTTATCAATCAGATTTTGAGAGTTGTTATCCAGCCATTAAACAAATTACAAGTCATCATTCGGCCAGGAAATAGCTTTAATGACCATCAGACGGCCCCCAATGTGCTTCTGCGGTTACGTTGCATAATCATGTTGGCTTTTATACAAAACATAATATTAGCCAAGAATGACTATTTCGAACATGTCTCACAGTCTATTGAAGCTATCCAGTCATTAAACAAATTATAAATCATAATTTGCCCAGGAAATGGTTTCATTGACCATCAGACGGCCCCGATGTGCTTCTACGGTTAGGTTACCTAATCCTGTCGGCCATTAGACAAAATGTAACATGAGCCAAAACTGCACCTTTGTTGCTTTTCCCTTTTGTGAGTCGGACTCATTGAGCAAATGACCAAAAGAGACACTTTGGGGGGGGGGGGGGGGGGGGATCTTTCCATTCTTCTCCCTGACATCAGAGAAAGCAGTGTGGCGCATTTCGCTCGTGGCGCCCGCCGCTCAGATGCTCTCCAAGCTTTTAGCAAAAAGCCGCAAGCCACGATTTGATGACTTAAGCCGAGCCTCGCTATTCGCACGTAAAGCCCAACAAAGAGTGAACTCGGGCTTGTTTACAATACGTTCATGCTCCCATATTTTCATTTCAGAATTTATGAACGCATGCTACGTCTGCTCGTTACCCGCGCATGCTAGCTCACGTCGCATCTCGCGATGCTCTCATGTTGTTAATGCGAAAAATGGGCTGTCCCTAATGAAGCAGCATTCCATGTTGTGTTTCGGCGGGGATTTTCTCAGGTAATTTGCGAGGCGGTGAAGAAAACAAAACAAAACAAAAAAACGGATTAATCACCGCCGCAAAGAGGACAAATGAAAGTTGGGATGTGTACAACGGAGGCGTTTGTTTTCTCACCGCGTCCCATTCACTCGAAGCAAACAAAACAGTCCGACATAGTTGGGCCAGACCGGCGCTTGCCCGGAGAATCCTTTGCCATTATCTTCAATTGCACAACAACACCACCACCCAAAAAAAAAAGTTCCTGATCTACGGTATTATGGAGGAGCCTGTTAGGGTTTCTCCAAACCGCCCACCCTGGCATCCGTGTCCGCAGCTCAGCGCTCGCTTTCCATTTGTATTCTTTCCCAAGACGAGCTGGCCTGTCGATAGTGGCTGAATATATCAATCCGCACGACCCGAGGCGGAGTGCCGTGCGGATGGAGCCAAATATCTACAGCAGATCAATGTTTTCTCTTTAGCGGGGGCTCCACTTGCAGCAAAGCTCAGCTCATTTTTTTGCACTCCTCGCCATCCGGCCGATGATGATGATGATGATGATGGACATGCACAGCCACATTTGGTTGCTTGGTGAAACTTAGCAGACGCTTGCTTTTTGTTTATTTATTGACCCAGCTCAAAGATAAATAAGGGTTTCTTATTTGGACGCTTACAAAAACTGCCCCCCCCCCTCCAACAAAAAAGATTCCTTTGGGGCTCAATTGGATACATTCCTAGTATGAGCCTCTGAATTTGCCCAAAATGGCCGCTTGAATCGCTCGATCGCTCAAACTGCTGCTACTATTCATTGGCGCTATGACTTGGCTGAAACAATTTACTGTCTGTTTATTATTGTGATGATTATCATTTGATTCAGACTGATTAATTCCAGGGGCCATAGGTTGCCCCCACTTGTTCTGCTGGAACCATCTGCGACTTCTGTTTTTTTTTTGTTTTTTTTTTTGTGTCAGCTGTCAAGTCTTGGAAAAATCTGCTTTCTGTCTCCCGGCGGCTCCTCGGGCCGCCGCCTTCCAATTATCATACGGCGGCTCAGAAAAAAAAAAAAAAAGTCTGTGAAGCATCTGAGGAGCTTTTGACAGTGAGCTGATTCGCAAGCTAGCTAACTTTAACCAGGGCAAATCAGATGAATCACTGCTCACCGTGCCCCCTCCACTGCGCGGTGTGCCGGCACCTTGTGCAGCTTTTGATACCATGACCAGGAGCATAGCTACAGTATGAAAAGTGCAAACGACGCAGCTCTGCTTACCTTTTGGCTTTGACTTTGCCATCTTATAGCTTGAAAATGGCACCGAATCACCCAGCTGAGCCTTCGAGTCATGGGTGGGGCTTCAAATATTGCCCCGAGAAATGAAAGAGTTATGCCGGTGAGCATTGTAGATGCTCTCGAAGAGTAATGCGGCAATTTTTAATCGGATTGGACCATCGACTGTGATAATTCATCTGTTCATTCTCGTGTTGTTTCCATCAGTATAAAACAAACTACGGTAATTCATCTTTTCAGCGCTCATTTTCTGCCGCAACGCCGGCCTCAAATTATGCAACCGCTGCTCATTTGTGCGAAATTGTCGCCACTCGCATTAGTGACTAATGAGGAGCTTGAATAAAATAAATAAAGAGAGCAATCATAATTAAAGCTGCAAGCGCTGACAAAGGGGCCCTCGCATTTCATTTTTCGGGCCGCATCCTTGAAGCGATCATCAAACGTCGACAACCGTGCTCCACCCACACACATTTGACAGCCCCTGCAAAACTAATAGCCAAAATCGTGGTGGCCCTTTATCAAGGATGCCTGCTTGCAACTGGGCCTCAGTTTGTCCCATTCACTCGTAGCGGTAAAGTACGAGCGCTCAACTTTGCCCAAATTGCCAAGGTTCTGTTCTATTCTTGTCCTTGTCACTTTTTCGTGTGTCCCGTTAGGATAAACACGGCGACCAAGTTTTGGGTCCATTTTCGAAAGCATCATCCGGGACGATTGTTTTTTCGAGCTTTGAATTCACTCCAAAATGGCCGCCTCAAACCAAAATGGCGGACTTCCCGTTCGATTCCGCGCATAATTCCTTGAGACTTTTTCATGCTTGATTGCTGACATGACTCCCGAATTTCGTGTCTGTTTGGTGAAACTAATGTCAGGGTCTGATTCTATTTATCTATTGATTTATTTTCTTCCGAACTTTCAAGGAGGGGGGCGCGACCAAGCTCGTAACCCTTATCATTCTGTGGGGACCAGGAAAGCTAAAGGCAGACTTATCCCAGGGCTTGGGGCTAATGACCATCAAGTGAATATACATCTCGGCACCGTCCCGAGCTCTAAATCTGCAGCAAAGAGCTTCCCCTCCATCACGGGCGGCGAGCCAGCGGCAGATGATTTAACGGCGTTGTAAAAATGCGGTCCGGGACGGAGGCGGGGAAAGTCGCACCTTCAGCGGTAATTTGTTTCTCCCCGGAGGGCCTCCAACGCCGCTTCCCGGCATGCACCTGCCCGCCGCCGCGCTCGGAATCCGTCATCGGCATGCCGCGCGGCGCCGGCGATGAATGGCGAGCGCCTCATTTATTTGCACGGCTTCTATTATCGTATGCTCTTATTGCTCTCGTCCGCGTTGAATACTGATTCTCTTTTTTACGAGCACTCTGGCTTCTCGCCGGAGAATCGCATGCCACATCCTGCTCACCTTTAATCCTTTATTTACTCTGGAAAAATGGATGCTGTATTTTATTTTATTTCGGGGGGGCTAAATATTTGTGCCTGGGCAGGATTAGTCACTTTTTTGTTTTTATGCAGAAGATGGTGCCGTGCAATCAGTAGACTGTCTTGTGTATAACATGCGCGTCAGAAATAAAGCTGCCTTTCCTTCAAAAGATATTTAAAAAATATTTTTTAATTACTGTAGTATTGCAACATTTCTTTGCGTTCATTTTTATAAATATTTCTCGATTTTTGAGGTATTTGTCAAATATATTGGTTATTACTCTCGAGAGAACTATGAAAAATGAAAATACATTTCCACTAACTTTTTGGGGAATTTCCCCAAAGTTACTGCAAAGCATATTTGTATTCAAATTTTTTTTTTAAATGTCAAAATTCTTTGCGGCACACTCCTACAAGTTCGCCATCATTTATTCATTTTTAACTGTAAAAGTGAAATCGTAAAGTTGCTCCGATGACACTTGGACAAAAAAAAAAAAGAATCGTTAGAGTTCAGTTGTATTTAACTTTGTTTTGTAATACTTTTTAATCGAATCAGTTTGCCCCCCGATAATCAAGCGCAGTGTTACTGTTCTAATGGCGCACAATGTATACAATATATATGATTTTTTTTTTTTTAATATAAACATTGGTGACACCTTGCCGCCTGAGTCGTGTCAGGCCGCAAAGCCGTCAGAGACGCTTTTTCAAATCCCCGAGCGAGCGACAAGACAGCGTCTCGTTACCACGGCTTCAATCCGACGAACCCCGAGAGAGGCCGACAGCTCGTCAGGTTGAGTGACAGCGGCGTTGCGTGCGTTCGCGACGGCGGGCGAGACTTACTTCAGACGGCGTTGATGGATCGACAGGAAGTGGAGATTGTTTCCTTCCAAGGCATAATTCTGTTTTTCTTAATGCTCAGTCAAAAAGAAAGTGGGACGCCATTAAATACACAACTTCCTTTTACTTCACGTCAAACATTTTAGCTAGCTAACAGCTAACGGTCGCCACTAGATACTACCCAGGAAGTCTCTCGCTAATGAACAAAGTCACAAACAGATCCATATGCTACACTGAGCCATTCTTGTTGTTGTTGGTGTTGGGGTTTTTTGTTGTTGTTGAAAGGATTTTAGTCAAGAGTCGCCACAAGTGGTATTAAAAGAGCACTCTGATTCAACCGCTAACGTTTGCCGCTGGCGCTAACCAGAAAGCTGCTTGCATACTAACAAACCCACAACCTTGAAATTCTATTCAGGAAGTAGCCTTCTAATTAGCAAACGTAAGGACGGGCGAACCCAACGTTCAACAAATTCACTGCTCGGCAAATTTTTTCATCAAATGCTATTATTTGAGTCGCGATGGAACCTTTCGCCCTTTCCCATAATCAAAAACGGTCTTATAACCAAAAGCACAGGAACGCAGTCAGTTTCACTGGGTGGTTCGACCTTGGTGGGAGGTCCGGGCTCAAGTGTCGTTCCAGTTTTGGATTGTATTGTGACAATGCTCGTCACTACAAGTCAAAAATTAGATCAACGAAAATATCATACATGGCACCAATGTTTTATGGTGTCGGTTTCTTCTAACCTTTGGTCCGGCTGACTGCGCTATGAAGAAATTTTCAAGGTCAATTTGGCCTCCTCAGTAAAAATCCTGCTGCGTTTGATCCTTTTACATGACCGAGAGTGGGCATGTGGGTGATCCTCAGTGGGCTGCTCACACTAACTTCCTTAACCGCTGACCTCTCCAGCTGTCTTCGTTCATCCTTCAACCTTGGGCCAATGGTGACTGATGCGGAAGGACGTACTGTAGTTTATCGTCGGGCTGAGATTCTGTTTTTTATGACAAATTGAATATGTTTTTAGATGACTTCTGAAACAATTTTGACTGATGAAGAAACAAACTAATGGAAAATAAAACGGACGGCTTATTTGTTCGAATGAAAATTGTAATCTGGTGGGCCTGGTGGGGCACTGCCCCACTTGGCCTTTGATGTAAGCTGATAACGGTTGCGATTTGCATCTTTTCTTTTTTTTTTTTTTGCGTCAGGAAAAACAAACAGAAACAGACACCTTGCATCAGGGGCAAGTGGGGCAGCGCACAGCAAATCAAATTTTTATTTCAAGCAAGTCAAAAGGCCTGAATAAAAATAATTGTTAGTACGGTAGGATCATTGAATTTTGGCGGTTGCCACGCTTTTGTCGCCAGAAAGGCAACGTGGGCGCTGTCAGAAAAATGGCTGCATTTTTATTGTAATATTCCTCTCAGCAATCCACATTCTTAATACTTGCTCACTTCTTTTTTTTTTTTTATTATTAATATCCTCCCATTTGTAACCTTTTGCCCTCAAAGAACCCTCCCCCAAAAGTTCAAGTCATGTTAATGAATTCCGCATCAGAGCAGATTAGAATCCCCTAAAAAAACAAAAAAGTGCTTATCATCTCTTTGTTTATGAAGACTGAATGAAGTTGGAGGGGAGGGGGGGGGGGAACGGGGGCTACTTACTTAGCATTCATAAGTAGCTCGGCTAAGCGAGATAAGTCTTATCGGTCGACCGTAGCGGGACGTAACTTAGTCAAACTGTATTCACTGACTTCCCGAGAAATGTTTTGCATTTTAGCTCCGAATTACTGCAGACACTTGTTATCTCCCGCTTTAAAATGTCATATTTTAACCGAATAACTGAAGCCGCCTCGGATATATTAATTTATTCACGTGAGAAGAATGCATTCAATTTTGGGAAGGATTCGAAAAAAGGGGCGGCGGCTACAAGAACACCGTGGGGATTCCTAAATTGACCTTTTTGACCCATTTACTTCTTCCTCTTAGGCTATAATTTTTTTTTTTGAGCTCAAGACCTGACAAGTCTTTCCTTGTTCAATTTGAAAGAAAAAAAATCGACATTCGTTCGTGTTGTATTTGAGCCATTGACAAGAGCTCTATTTTGTCATTTTGAAGTTAACGATGAAATGAAGACGGATAAGACATAGCTGATGAATCCTGGTCAAAAATAAGGTTTAGTTCCAATTTTGACACATAGGGGGCAGTCTAGTATTTACACTCAGCCCTTTTCCTGATTCACCTTTGCAACGAAGAAGCCCATTTCCAAGATGGCCGCGCCCGTGAATTCAGGCTTCACGTCTCACAGACTCCACACTCACACTCGACTCAGAATGTAAGTAGTCTGAATATGAATGAATGTTATTTGTCATCAATCATGCAATGCTCATATCTTTGAAGGTGTTTTGAATGAAATTAAACCAAAGGAAAAAACACCATCTCTGGAAAAAAAAAAAAAGATTTGCAGCCATACAATTTACAATGGCCCCAAAAATGGTGGAGCGCACGCAAACCAGAGAATGGCAACATGTTAAATCATCACACTTAAGACAAATGAGCCGCACGAATTTAAAAATTCCGCTCACCGACATGAACTTCACGCGGGTTAATTGAGAGGACAAGGACGTCATGCAGCATGGGTCAACTGCTTTGCAACTGGTTGAAAACAGGATCGCGTGACTCGATTTTTGAGTCGCTGAGCCAAGTCATCCCAATCCTCCAAAATTCTTTGCCGCAAGGGGGAGGGTAGAACTTTCATTTGGAAAATACAACACAAGGTGAATGAAAGCAGACTTTTTTTTTTTGTTACAATGAAAGGAAAGTACATCCTTGAAAACTACAAATGCACTTTTTTTTCCCCCTCTCCCTACCCGGCGTTTTTTCCCTTCTGAATTCTGATTGTAATTTCCCCATTGCGGGACAAATAAAGGATATCTTATCTTATCTTATATGCCGTGCTATCTTATTCATACTGCATTAGAAAAAAACAAATCAAGGTTTGCATATTCAGAACAGAGTTGTCTCTGTTCTGGGAAGCAGCAAGATATAAATGAAAAAAAAACCCATGTGTGCCAGGAGAATGAAGTCTCTCTTTTTTTCTCAAGGAGCCTTTTTTTTTTTATTGAAGACCCTAAGAATAAAAGAAATGGAAAAAGTACTCATTGAATGAGAAGTTTTGTTAGTTTTTCAGAAAGGAAATCATTTTTGTGGAAAAAAACAGTGCCAATATTTCTTTTAATAAAAAAATTTACAAAAAGGTCAAATCTGATGATAGAAAAAAAAAAGAAAGAAAAGTCATCCTTTAATAACATTTTGCAATGATTTTTTTTACCTACATTTTTCCTCGATAAAATAAAATTTTATCTCAGGAAAAAGAAGTCCTAGTTTCCTATTTAAAAAAAAAAACTGATTTTATTTGAAAGGGAGAAAAAAGACCTTACCTTACAAGACAAAGGGGAAAGTTATATTTGATATTTTTAAACGTCCCTTGACGCCTTTGTTTGAGTTGATCCAGGCAGTCTCCGGCGTGCTCCGAATCTGCGTCCGCGTCTTCCGACGTCGACTCGTGTTAGCTCCCCCTAAGCCGATTTAACGGTGACATCCGACGGCGTTCCACTTGTTATTTCTTACTGGCAGGTAGCGCGCATTAGCCGGTTTAAAAAAAAAAAAAAAAAAAAAAAGGAGCTCACGTGGAAAATAAGGGATTATTTCACCTGCCTGCTGTCCCAAAGGACCACCCGCCCGTGCATCCAAATCTGAGAAAAGCCTTTTTGAATATGCCTCCACTTCCGAGTGCCCGTGATGCGTAAACCCGGAAAACGTCACGATCCGGTTTCAAACTGAAGAGAAAACAAAGAGTAGTTGAACCATAGCTTTGCCTTTCAAAAGCCCGCTATCTTAAAGCCAACATGTGACCATCGAAAGGGAACCTACGGCCATGTTGTGTGCAGTTTGCGCCCGGTGATTTGAACACAAATGGTCCAGCGGCACATGTAGACTAACAACATAGCGAAAAACCCAAGTACTTATTCTTCTGCTTGGATGCTTCATTCCGCCCCAACTCACATTTTTACAACCTCCTCCTCCTCAAACATTTTGACTTTCTTTATCCACAAAAAAATAATAAAAAATAGCCGCTTCGATAAATTGAGAGGAAACCCCCAAGTTGTTTTTTTTCTCTCATTTCCTGCTGAATTCCAATCAAATCCTTTGTTGTTTTTTGCACTTTCTTCTCATCGACTTTGGACATTTCTCCCAAATGATGTGAGGGATGCAAAATGTTTATTTAGTCGGAAGTGACTGCACTCTACTGATAGACTTGCGCTTGGCTATTAACTGGGACTCATCTGCAGCGTTTGACCTTTCGCGTCGCGCGCATGACAATGAGTGAGGACGTTGCACTCGTTTGCAGGTGAGAGGTGAGCCTACAAAAAAGAAAAATGTGTCAAAAAATGTGAAATAATTTCAGAGTATAATTCGATATCGATATTTGTCAAAGTCGTCTCATTTGAAGAATGCTGTTTTATTATTGTCGGGTGCCATTCCCCCCCCCCCCCCCCCTCTTTGTGGAAATAGATTTTTTTTCCTCCTCTATATTTGGATTTTGTGGCGTCCCGCCAGGCGCTGGCTCTATCCGTCTCTTTCCACCGCGTCACGGTCTCAAGCGGCGTCAGCCTCAACATCCGGGCGGGTTGCCGAGGGCGCGCATCCGTCGCAGGATGAGTCTGCCGGTGCACTTTTAATTTTGACGCCACCATCATCCTCTCCACTCCCGAATTGACTTTCAGACGGGATGATGCGGCGCCCTTGCCGCCCTTGCCGCGGCCATCGTGTGTTTTTATTTAGAGGAAGTCAGACCGGACGTGAGGACACGCAGATTCTATTTGAGCCTTGCCGTCTATTATTTTCCGGTAACCTTCGCGCCGGCGTCTGTTGGCTGCCCTTCACCGAAATCAGGCCTCTAAGCCTGTTAGCCAGATAATGCAATAACCATTCCGAATTGTTGCCGGGAATTCGTTCCAGGCTCCACTGGCGAGCGAGAAAACCTTGATAGACCCTGCAAAATAAACAAATCAACGCATTGCGCTGGTTTTAATCCTTGACATGACATTTAAACGTATTATTTGGATATTATTTTGATTTAATCCTGTAAGACTTGAACTATTTAAAAAATAAAAAATAAATAAATTCAAGTCTGGAAAACGTGTCCCCGGGCCGTCTGGAGGAAATTCAAAAATCAATGAAAAATTTCTATCATGTATAGTTGAATCACAGTTTGGGTCAAATTCTTGATTTGATCTCAATTTGATTTTGCTATAGTCATAAAGAGACCGTTACAGTCCGCTTGCAGTGGGGGCCGCGTGGGGCGGTGACCCACCGACGACGCGTCACAAATGTTAGCGTCTTTTGACTGGTTCATCGACCGGCGGCGAGTTGGCTGCAGCCTATCCCCGCTCCCTCTTGGCAGTGAGGCAAACTCGCTAAAACCACGACCCCGCCGCGCTGCCAAAGTGTTTAAAATTCTCCACGTTTGTTCGTGGGAAACCATTCAAATTCCACTCTTGCCGTTTCAGTTTCGGCCGCGCCGCATTCCAAGTAGCAAACTGTCAGCGCGCTCCCGTATGGGAACGCCTCGCCGCGCAGCACCCCCCCCCCCCCCCCCCAACCCACCCTGGCCTTGTGATGTGTTCAAAGACCCCCGAGTAGCCACGAGTATGGGAAATGTGCACAAAGTCCATCTTTTGAGTGTTGTTCAAGCCCTCCAGGTGGTGGGCCAAGAGGTTGCGCTGCGTCTGCACAACAACAAAGGTCACGAGGTTTTGTTGATATTCCGCAGTTGTGCTCTTTCTTCGAAGGTGGGAGGTTGACGTGGAGGGCAGAGCACTTGATGGCACAGCGGGCACTCGAGCTTGAAATGATGTGGCTCCCCGTGCCACGCGGCTCGCCCGCGAGGCCGCCGTAAATCCCGCTGTGTAAATAAAGATCGGCCTCGCTCCGCCACATCTCGAGTCTCGGTGTAAACAATGTCCTCCTCCTCCTCCTTCTCCTTCTCGCTCTGAGCTTTTAATCTCTCTGTGTCCAAGTCATTTCCCATTTGTTCGACAGCGTGTAATGGAAAAGTAAAGATGGACGCCGATCTTCCATCTCGCGCCGCCGCGTCCGGCGAGGGCTCGCGGTATCCGTCGTAGGTACACATGGACGCCGGATTTCCCGGCGTCCATTGGCGGGTCGACTTTCAGCCCTGGAGTTTCATGGCTCGCACCAGCTCGCTTGAGTTCACATTTATACTGCGACCATTTTGCGCACTGCGATTGATTCATTCAAATCGAACGAGCAGCAATGACATACACGCACACACCCCAAAAAAAAAAAAATCGTCATTCTTCCTAATCGGTAGCCATATATTTGTGTGTGTCTGTTTCAGATTCAGTTAAGAATCCGATTCTTATCTTTGAATTTGACCGGTGAGAAAGGATTCTTTACAATGCAAGTCCATGTCCGTGAGTTGCGGGCTTCTTACAGAAACGGCGCCCCCGCGCAGGAGGTTAATAACTAAAGGGGCACCGCTTGCCATTGATGGATTTTCGGAGGCGGGGAAACGGAAATTACAAGTCCACATATGTGACGTGATCAGAAGGGTTCAATTAGATCCAAATTAGAATGTCGGAAGAGGTTTAGCATATTTGTTGAAAACTGCAGTGTGACCACAAGGAGCATGCGCCCGTATTTGCCGGATGATCCCAACACTCACTAACCATGCAGAGTATTTATTTATAGATATAGATATGTAAATATAAAATATGTTCAGTGCAAATGTCTTTATTTAGTTTCTTTGTTGCCCTTTCGATAAAGAATTGGCAAAACCAGTTGTCATTTCTTGTTTTGTTTGTTGTTCAGCTGAAAGTAACTCATGAAGTAGTTTTAGTTACTTTCACACTCAAGTCATGATTTTTTTATTTTATTTTTTTCTTCTTCAAGCCAACTATGGCAACATTGTTCCAAAGTGGGATCGGTAGCCATGACGGTGATCCGCCCATGCTTCGCGCAGTTGTCAGAAATGGGATCCAGAGATGAAGAGAACTGAGGGCTATGCCATTGGAATTGGCCACCAAATCAGTGCTGAGGGCACTCCTCTCGCGCTGTCACAAGTGGGATGGCTCGCCTTGACAGCAATTTACCACACTGAGAATCTTGTTCGCCGACCCATAAAAGCCAATCATGCTTTTTATATCTGCATGATTTGTGATAGTCCCCCCCCCCCTTCCTCCCCCCGTTCCAGTGATGGCCATATGTAAAATATCCTTCTCGTGTTCCAGACAATCATCTTTATTTCGCTCTGTGATTGCCCTCCTCTTCCCCCTCCACCCGCCCCCGCCGCTCGCATGTAAGCGAGCGCGCTACCGTCGGCGGTGTTTTCAGTTCACGGTGGGAAGGCGTCGCTCGAAATTGAAAATCTGCCCGCGCCACACTCGTGCGCTCGTAACGCACTTACAATAAAATGTGGGCCGACGTAGCGCGGCGACGGAATTTTAATCGCGCAATTACAATGGGATCTCTGGCTGGAAGAGGAAACGGGGCCCGCCCGCCGTCGCCGAGGCTACAATTAAAAGTCACGCTTATTAACTGTCTCATTGCGGAGATTTAATAAAGTTGTTTATCGAACGCGCCAAGAAGTAGATTTATACATGAAAGGGGGAAGCGCTGCGGTTGGAAACTGGAATGCCCTGAGCTCTTTCATTGTAACTGACGCGCGAGTTCAGTTTGTGCTTCTATGGTTATCGTCGGCGTCGCGATTAATTTTTTTTTTTTATACGTTTTATAATTTTGTCAAACTTCAAAGTGTCCCTCTGTTGTTAGTTGTTGCGTAAGAATTAATGCGGTATCGATCAAATTGGCTCACTTCTGTCTGCTGTGTTCCCGATTCTCGTCGGTCAGCGCGGGATTAGCGACTAAATAATCGCTACGCAAACGTAACATTTGTTTGAATGCGTCCAGCGGGCAGTTAGGACGTTCGAGCGGTGTGGCCGCGGCGAGTCAAAAGACCGCGTGGAGCAAAACTTTCCAGATTTTGAACGGCGCCTCGGTGAGTTGAAGTCGAGCTAATTAGTCACGCTAATACGCGCGCGCGCCGGCGAGTCTCATTACGGTCGGGTGCTCGGAAGGTGACGTCAAAGTCATTTTGGCGAAGTCAGTGACCACTCGTTTGGAATATCGGCACGCTCGGGTAAATTTCCATCATTAAGAGGCGCTCCTTTTGCGCTCGCCGGCCTCCGTGAGCCCCTCCTTGCCACCTGCTCGGAGACCCTCACGGAGAGCACCTTGCGGATGAAAGACCTTCTCGAGTCCTTTGCGTGGGCCGCTCAGCGGCATAAAAGCCGCGCAGCAGCGTTCATGCGGTGATTACGATTTCATTTGCTACTGCCATTTAATGCAATGCGTGACTGCAAATGATATTAGTGGAGAAATGGCGGACGAATAAAAAAAAAAAGGTCATTTTGTGCCGTGCTAAAGAGCACTTTAATTACACAAATAACAATGACAGTAAACAGGACTTTTCCTAGCTGCTCTGCGTGTAAACAAAACGAAATAAGGCAAAACTTCAAGGGCACATATTAGTTCCAAATGACTTTTTAAAAGCTTGTCGACGAATAGTTGGCTCTGCCGCCAAAAATGCCTCGACATCATGGAAATGTGTCGCTTTGACGCCATCTTGTGACAGCTTAGGTAAGTTAGTAAGTTAGCCTTATTTTGTCCGGACACGACCCTGTCTAATGTTAGGACGAGAAAACCTCGGCTTTTAGGTTTTACGCGTTTCACGTGCGGCACCGTTGCTGCCTCATCCACGAGTTTCACGGGAAAGCACCTTTCAGCCGTTATAGCAGCGATTTAAATTACGATTGTTTTTTTTGTTTTGTTTTTTGCCCACCTTTTCCGCTTGGGCGAATTAGCTTGAAATACCCCCGACAGCTTTCCCGCCATTGTTATTTTTTGGAGGTCGCCGCTAATCGTATTTCAGCTCAGCTTGTCGCCAGCACGCCCTTTCTTTTTTTTTCTTTTTTTTTTGCGAGTGGGAAGCAGGGCTGATGGGAGTTGTTTTATTTCTCCCCACCCCCCACCTGCCCCCCACCCCAGATTGTTTGGGAAGCATGGGCACGCACAATAAAAACTGTCACACACTCGTACGCAAAGGCACACACAGACACTTCTAAATCGTGCGCACACCATCCCACGGGTGCACATATGCTTTTATACACACTGATGGCTTTCTTGGAGATTCATGGCGTTAAAAAAAAACAAAAACAAAAACAAAAAAAACATTTGGGCCTTCTGCCGCAACTCTGGAGTGTTCATTAACTGACACGCTCACACACGCATAGCGAGGCGCCAACAGACATAAAGTGACCCCTGCGAGGAATTCATTCATTTTTATGCCTCCTCCTCACCGCATGACTGTTTATTTGTTTTTCCGAACCATTGGGTCAGCAGCCTTTCTCAACCCTTTTTTTATTTCTTTTTTTTAATGTTTTTTTTTTTTTTTTTTTTACCGTGTTGAATGTGTGTCACGGCCGCTAAAAATGGCTTTTAAAAGGAAAGCTGTCCAATGCCTCGGACTTGGCAGCAAACCAGTCAGGAAGCGGCCCTTTAAATCCTCCGAGCGTGCCGTCGTTAAAGGGGAGGAAACGTCTGCCGCCTCTTTCATCGTGATGTCGTCATCCCGCGGAGAAACGGTTCGCGTTACGGCGCCTCATTAAAACCTTTACTGACAGGGCTCATAAAGTCATTGCTATTTTGGTCAGATTATTTTGAAATCTTTTTCTGATGCCCCCCCCCCCCTGCCCCCCCAATTGAACACGCTCTGTAGGTACAACAAAAATAAACGATTTTTATTCTCGATGAAAATAAAATGTAGTCCCAGTAAAAGTGTTTATTTCTGAGAAAATAAGTAGGCACTTGGCTGCTCTTCTCCATTTTTTTTAAAGAGGTAATGAACTGACATTAGCCAAGCAATTGAGCTAGCTGTCGTGCTCTGTTAGCTGTCGAATCGATTTCACCGATTGTAGACGCGCTAACTTTCTTAGCGGGTTGCAGAAAATCGTTTCAAGACGGTGTTTAAATCCGATATAAACGTGAACTCGAATTTGTCGAAGAGTGACAGGTGGCGCTCTTGCGCTGTTTGAGAATGCTCCACAGATTCTCAACTGGGTTTAGGTCTGGAGACTTGCGCGCTAACGTGACACCAGTCGAACGACACCGTTGTGTGGCCTTCAGCTCAGTTTCAGCGTGCTGGCTGCTGTTTGAGATGGTCATCGTTAGTCCGCCGCGTCAACACGTCCAAACGTAACGCACGCATCCAGATCGCAACCGACCCTTTTGATCGCAAGCGGATGGCAGCTCGCCAGTCGGCGGTGACCGCAAGAAGCTATTGTAGCAGTGTCGAGCTCCACTAATCATGTTCCACGTTCGTCGGGTTTGTCTGGTTGTTTGAGCAGCTGTCCGACATTTCCCGGCGGCCACCCCTCCTTTTTCCTCCTGTTGTATGTTCATGTCAGCATATTCATCGCTCGCGGTCGAACCATCTGTGAGGTTGTCATGCGCCAAAACGAGTGCGCCCCGCCGCTTCGAGCCACGTTGTCGCAAATATGTGCACGTGGAGCTTGCCGCGATCACGCGAGAAGCTCGGATCTCCCCACTTTTCACCGGACCTCAAAGGCCGCGAGCTCATGCCCTCGCTCAGAACCTTTTGTATGCAAACCCCCAGAAAATGTCACACCTGACTTTTCTAAGAGCGTTCAGTGGGATGAGAACGATGTCACGCCGCAGGACGGGATTCCCAGACGGTGGCCTTCTGTCACGCGATCCATCAGGGCCCACCTCCGAGGCGGCATGGCCACACGCCAGCGTGACAAATCAGCCTGTCGCCCGGACGCGCCGCAGCGTGACAACTTGGCATTTGAGGCGCTCGGATGGACTTTGTAGCGTGAACGCGATTCTTGTGTACAAATACGTTTGTTCAGTCGCCCCTTCCGACGAGCGAGCTAGCCGCGGCAGCAAATGTTCTTGCTATGATCGATGGTAACATGGCGCCAGCGCGGCGAGAAGGTCAACTTCAAAATCGGATCTTACCAAATAATACGTGGACACAAATCTCTTGATATGCTTTTACTCTGAAGTTCCCGGCAGCTCGTGGTTGCGTGGCGGCTGACTTGACTTGATAGTTTTGCATTGCTAGCCGGCTAACTGTTGCCGCCAACATTGACACGTCGTCGTCCTGAAATCATGTTCATTTGCTAATTAAGGACACTCAAAAACAACTCCAACACAGTTCCGTGCGTTAGCGGCTAATGGCTAGCAGCTAGCCTTAAAGTCGGCGCCTTATGGACCGGCTAGAGCCGTGGGATTTTTTTCAAAGCCAATTTAATGTCCCCGCACGCTTTGATGCTGATAGTCTGAAGCAGTTGTTGACGTTCCTACTGTTTCCGCACCCTCACTTAACAACGAGTAGACGACAATGTGCTAGCCATTAAACTGTCTAAAAGATCCGTCCATGCCACGCCTTCTTTTCATGTGACGTCACGTCGAAATGTCGTCGAAAATGCCGATTGGGAATCCAACCGCAAAGTGCAACCCGGGACCTGAGTGGAGCGCAAGCGCCGCACCGCCAATGTCATCTCTTGATCCATCCAGGCTGCTTTGCTTCACTGGGCTGGGGTGGATTGTGGGTGATTTATAGCATCGCCGAGAGTCCGCGAGTGCAAGAGCAAAACTTATGAGACAAGTTCCAACACTCCCTGTTGCTTTGAAACATCAAATAATGGACCTTTGGAGGAAATACCTAAAGTGCATGATTTGTTGGGAGTCTATTTTTGAGAGTGTGTGTGTGTGTGCGTTTGTTTGTGTGTGCATATGGAGTGTTGGCGTGTCCTCTCCTGTCCAGAAGAGGCGAGCGTTTAACAAATGAGCGCCAGCTCGGGGACCCTGGTGACGGGGACCTTTGGCAGGGGGAGTCGGGCGACGATAAATCTCAAAAATCAATATGACAGGGCCGGCGGTAATCAGGATCAATGATTTTTAAAGCGAAATAAGTCCCCGGGGGCGGCGCGAGAATGATAAAATCCTCCGAAGTCGGGGAGCGGGGGAGAAAAAAAAAAAACATCCCGAGGATGAAGGATAGCGAGTCGGAGGGGAGCCAGAAAGAAGGATGGGGATTATTGATGCTTTTCATCCAGAAAGCCTTTGAGCCGTTTGGTTGTGCCTTGACTTGTCTGATTCCGAGTCGCCATCACTCACCATCGAGCTTTTCTTGACTTATGTTGTTCTCGTAGCTTCTTCCTCTTTCTTTTTTGTCACTTTTCACTCTTCAGATAGCTATTTTGTTGTTGTTGTTGTTATTGTATGGAAATATCCCGCAGAGTTTGTGCGACTGTTGTTTTCAAATGTACTCTATTGAAAGCATCAAGGTGACGAAAGCAAACGTGGGGGGGAAAAAAAGCCTGTGGGAGCGTCGACGGTCTTAAAGTTCATTTTGTGGGAATTCCGCAGCTTTTGATTGGAAAAAGTTCCAGCACCCGGACTGAGAGAAGTTTACACTAGTCTCTGTGCGTGTGTGTGTGTGTTTACATCTGATATCAAATTTGCTACAGTGAAAAATCCCCTGTTGTGAAAAATTTCTTGCTGCAAACATGATTTCGCTGTAGAGGAGTTTCACTGTAGCCTGGCTTTGGCTACTGAATACCCCCCCCCCTCCCCGCACCCCTCCTCACCGTCATTGTTCAGGATGTTTTTATTTCGCTTTAAGCTTTGTTGCCGCTCCTGAATTGCAACCGTGGCCTTTGGCCTGATGGAAAACGATCTCCTCACCGCGTTCCCCGCGTGCCTTGCAGTGATATAGTTTGTGTCACCTTGCGACGCCGCAATCTGCACTCGGGCTCCCCCGGCCTCCCGTGCCGCTCGCGTCCAAATCCCAGATAACGCTCTTAATACTCTCACTCCTCCGCGGCCTCGACTCCACAGGCATCCATCTTAAATGTTGTTGTTGTTTTTTTTTTTTGTCAGTCGGGCCTTTCTCCAGCAGATAAATGTTACCCGGATTCAAGGATTAGCCTCTTTTCAAAGTGGATGCAAACCTTCCGAACTCCAAAGTTGTGAAGCCTTTTTTTTTTTTTTTAACGGCATAGCTATCGCACCAGCCCAAGATCATAAAACCCACTCAATGACACCTGTTTAAATTCAGGCTTTGCCCTTCGCTCATCTTGTGTTTCGATCCTGAATAGTTTCGCACCTTCTCGCACAAAAGAAGCAACCTTCATCCTTGCCCTTAAACGGCTGTTTGTTTATTGCTTCAGTCCTGTGAGAAATTGAGTGCTTCGGAGTCACTGATTTTGTCGAGAATTTATTTTATTTTTTTACGTTAATCTTTGAATGGGCTTTCACTCGTCTGCCTCGTTTGAGCTTTCAAGGTAGCAAAGCGCGGAGAGTCTCTGTCACAGAGAGCGGCTGGGTTGCGCGATCGCTGCCAACGCCCGCTGAGAATGTCCACCACGTCCTGAATCGTGTCCGTTTCCTCTGCTTTTGTGGCCATCCGCTTCTTCTTTGAAAACGTTTTTATGGTTCCATCGAAAATGTCTATTGTCTGTGGAGCGCAGAAGTCAAGGCGGTTTTTGCATGAAATCTGGTTGGTTGTCAGGATTGTGCTGCAAAATACCCGTCAATTTGTCCCTTGTTTTTTAACCATGCGCCCCTCCTCCCTAAAACAGACCTTTGTGGACCTTTTGCGTCACCCCCCCCCCTCGGAGTCTGTTCACACATGTGAGGGGGAGGAACCGTGTTGACATGACACCTTTTGCCGAGGCCGCATCTCCATCTGCCGTTAAAAAGGTCACGTCATGACTGAATTCGCGCTGCGACTTCGGTGTGTCCAGAATGGGAAGAAGCGGCGCAGGAAGTCCAAAGTCCAAATTGTTGGAATAAGATGAAACAAAATTACAAGCATCGAACAAGTGATGTCAAGTCCAAACGGAGTCGGAAGGAAAGGCGATTATTTTTCCGACAATGAAATGAAGGATGGCCGCCGTTCTTGAACTTGAGCCTTTTTTTTTTTTTTTTTTTGTCAATTAGCGGGACACTTATGCGAACAAGAGAGTCTCGTGACCAAGACGCCATCATTTAAATATCGAGTATTTAATACCCTTTTTTTTTTTTTTTTTCTGGTGTCAAGAGGGGGATGCATCTATTTGGGCGAGAGGCATTTATCTGGTCAAGTGAATGATTGATGATGCACATTTGTCGCTTCGATGTGTCGCGGCTTTTTCAAACAATTACCGAGCCATCAGCTCAGAAGCCTCGCCACTCACCGGTGAAAGCGAGCCATTTATTTTTGCCTTTTTCCACGCCGTATAACGATTCCTATTTGTCGGAGGCGTCAACCTCGCCATCGGGCTAATGAATGCTTGCGAGTGAAATGCGGCACGGCTGCCGCAGCGTTCCGGATGCGAGGGGGGCGGGGGCGGCGAGTGAAAGGCAGCAGATGAAGGAGAAAGGGAGTCAAAAAGAAAGAGCCCTTAACTTTAACCTTTAAATTTGTTGCCACTCCGCCTCAATTCGTCCTTGCCTCCATTAATTGAGAAGCGGGAGTGACACTAATGGCCGCCTGCTCGCGGTCGGCGCCTCCTATCTGCTTAATTAGACGGAGCGGGCCGCCGTGTCCAGCCGCTGTACTCATTCTGCAGTTGTGCGCATTAAATGCAAGCGTCTGCGTCTGTGCCTCCCCTAGCTAGCTACCGCTAGGTGTCCTTTGGTATAGGGTTAGGAAAAATAAATACCTCCTTCAAATATTCATCTCCCTTTTCCTCTCCCTAATCAGAAAACTGTCTTGTGGTCCCGACTCTAATAGATGCCACATTTCAATTAGTCACCTTGCTCTTCCTAAAATAGAAGGAAAACAATTATGGCGTCTTAACTATAGTGGTCACAAAATAGAATGTATGAGCAGTAACGGGTCGTAAGTGGAAGACACAAAAAAAAACCCCGGAAGGTCAAGTAAAGTTCAGACGCAAGATATCTGACTCCTCCCCCTAGTCCTCGATAGCGGCGCATGCTAATTCGAAGCGCGCTAGCCCCAACTCAGGACCCGGCTCGCATGCGCCGCTTTTAATATTGAACCGCCCTTCATTAACCTGCCCCGACCTGCTCGTTAATTCACACCCCAGCCCTAATGACACACCGGCATGCTTGCGGCTGTGTGCATTCTTCAGTTTGTTATGCAGAATAGAAACGGAAGAATTCATGAACGAGGAGCCTCGAGATGGGCTCGTGTCAGCGGGACCGAGTCTGACCGGGTCGGGGCTTGCATTAAGAAAGCAAAAGACGTCGATTAAATTGAAGGGGAGATGTCGGCTGGGATAGGCTCCAGCACCCCCCGCGACCCTAGTGAGGATCAAGCGGTTCGGAAAATGGATGGATGGATGTTTCGGGAGAAAGATTTCGGAGACGGTGCCAATTGGGAAAGGTTCGGCCTGAAATGAGTCTTACCTCAGGAATAAGAAATTTGAATGACTAAAAAGAAAAAAAAAAAAAAAAAAGAGGTTTCAAAATGGTGAAAAATGAAGTCGCTGCTCCTGACTGCTGCGGGCGTGTCAGTTGAATGCGCCGAAAGCACACCCCGCATGTTGACGCAACAAAAACCGCCAGCCAGCGGCTAGCTCGCGAACTAACAGGGCTGCCTCTTGGTCGGCGTGCCGGCGGCGGGCTCGTTTGCGGCATCGCCTCCTTTAGAGACCCTTTCTACAAATTGTGGCATCCGGTGGAGATGTATTTTGGGGATGTAGGGATCGCTAGCTAGCTAGCTTGTTAGCTAGCTAGCTAACTGCAAATGTTCAGGTCTTTACACATTATTTGTTCTGACTCTCTGTGTTTGGATGATGGAGTGCTGTGTACTAAACGTTTTTGGAGGATATACAGAAAGGCCGCGGCAGGAACGAGTGAGAAGGGCGGCAAAGTTTGGCCGTCAACTTTTTCTTATTACAGTCGGATAAAGCAGCATCATCACAACAATGTCACGGCTGGTGACTAATTGCCATTTTATTCCTTCTAATATTCCAGTGGCGCCTGCAACGTTGCTAATTGGCTAAATCACAGTCATTTAACAACGGAAACCGCCAAGCCCAATGACCACTCGGGGGGGTTGAAGCCGCCGGCGAAGCTTCTTTGTCACGCCTTGTTTTTATTATGTTATTATTATTATTTTTTTTTTTCTTTGGCTGATCCGCTCTACTTGTCGCCTTCTCTTTTCAAAAGCGATGACTCTGGGAGGCGAGCGGCGGCGGTCGACGGAGGAGTCGTAATGATCATGCGGCCCCCGAGAGGATGATCAGCTCAGCGGCGGCCCGCTCGGATCGCTCAGCCGCCTCGTCTCAGGTGATCAGGGAAAGCCCGCCGGACGCCGAGTCAGCACACTCGCACGCTGAGGTGAGCTTCACGTTTTTTCTCTCTTTTTTGTGTACTCCATTTTTTTTTTAAATCCACATTGTACCTGTAGGCAGATAGGCAGCTTATTTCATACAGTCTGTTATCACTTCATCAGGGTACCAAATATTTGGGATGGCACCGGCAGAGTCCTGCTTTCAATGAGATCGGGTTGGGCGTTTTGTGGAATGTACTTTGGGGTATCAACTACAGTGGTGCGCTAGCAAAAGATTAGCGCTTTCAGAGTTTAAAGGAAAAAAAAAAACAAGCTATTTGTGATGAGGACTCATTTTTTGTTGTTTTTTTCCATTAAGAGCAAACAATACACAAGGGTACCAGAATAAGTGATCACTTTCGCTTGCTTTCACTAAGTGATTTGATACCATCAAAACCTTTTTGGGTAATTCAATTCAATACTTTTATTTATTTATTTTTATTCCTCTGGTATTAAAATTTCCGTTTTGTGCTTCGGTTTTTTTCTTTCCTTTATTTTGTTGCCATTGCTGTAGATTGTGAAGCGTACTTTGGGGGTCCAACGACACGACCAGAATTGCAGTTGAAGATGAAAATTGTTGTTCGGGGCACCACAATAACATTGTTTTGATTTTGTTTTTTTTGGAGCACAACAATTGAGGTTGTTTTTATCCTCCTTCAATTAGGGCACCAAACAAGTGAAAAGGCACCAAATGAATGGCATTTATTCAGCACTTTGACACTTCCAACCTTGATTTCATGCCCCCAACATGTAAAAATGCTGAGATGCCCTTTCTCCAAGCCCACTATACATTTATTTTCTGCTCTCTTTGACTGCCCCTTGGTGTGTTTAACCATTTTCTGTCATTTGGAGCCATTTTTTCCCACTTTGCCAGCGGGACAAACACAGCAGTTACTCAACTTGCACTCTGAGGCATTCAATTTTCAATTTTCAGAATGCCCGCAGAGATAAAACCGCCGCAATTAGATACATTATTGCACCATTAGGGGCATGAAGTTCACTCCGGCACGATAGTTTGAAGTACCCGAGAGTGAATATCGCAGCGATAGAGGCGCCGCGCCTCGCGTGTTTCATGCATCCGAGCCGCCGGCCAATTCGACATCATCTGAGTAATTAGTTGCCGCCTTGTAAGCGGGCAGGAAACAGCCTCTCCGGTGAATGGACCCCAAGGCGCGGCACACTGCAACGTGTTGTCATCCCACCAAGGCACGAAAAGTGGATTCCTCAGGTGTTTCCCCTGGCAACCCCCCCAAAAAACTTTAACCTCTGTTATTCACCAAAAAAACGACTTTCATTTTGTGCTCAGTATTTTCCATTTTTAAATTCTTCCGATCTGTTTAACGGCTCAGCGCATGTTGACCGCTAGCTTATTGAATTGCTTGTTAGCTTGTTGAAAACGTTTCGACGTCTCTCGGCTTAGCGCTAGCTTCAAACGCGGTCGGCGTTGCGTTTGACTCGCCGTCACTGACTGACTGACTGCCTGTGAAAATATTTTTGGCATCTTACAGGTGCGTTCTTCCTTCCGCACTTGGGGAAGTCGTAGCCCAGAGGTGGGCAAACTACGGCCCGCGGGCCGAATCTGGCCCGTTGGTCTTTTTAATCCGGCCCGCCGAAGGTCGGTCTACAATTAAGGTTCGATGTGAATGATTGCATTCATTTCAATTGGACTTGTAATGACAGGCATTTCACCGCCAGGTGGCGCATTGACTTGAAGTTGCAGAACACAGGGAGGGGGGGGGGGCGGGATCTTTTCGACCACCTAGGACCTCTGTATCGCTCTACTTCTACTGGTCTGATCACAACCCATCTGCAGAAATGCATAGGCTAAAATAGGTCATCAACAACACTGTCGTTATTTTAAAAAAGTATATTAATACAATACGTTCATGCTTTTGTTCTGTTGATGTTTGATATGGACTGTCAACAAATGCAGTTTTTTTTTTTAATGTACCATAGCTCGTGCTGACCTGGCCCTTCTGTCAAATTTTAAAAGTCAATGCGGCCCCCGAGCCAAAAAGTTTGCCCACCCCTGTCGTAGCCACTGGCTTTGTCCAAAAAAAACAAAACAAAACAAAACAGTAAGTCTCTCAGTGATTGTCACAGATGAGATAATCAGCTCATTCTGACTGCTCGCCGGTCCCGTTGACACCTCGGGAGCGTTTAGCCGAACAACACCAAATGAAAGTCTACTCGCCAGACGTGACGAGAATGCAAAGTGTTGGCTGCATCCATGATGAACTCGGGGGGGGGGGGGGGGCGATGTCCCCCGTCGAAACACATTAGATGAAATGCAGTCAAAGAAACGGTGACAATGGTCACTCTCCCTTAAAACAAACAAACACATTTGGCAATTTTTGTCCGTTACTTCGGTGTCCGCTTTTTTTTTTTTAAAATCGGCAAAAATGGACAGACGTGTTCCTCAGAGCAGAACGACGATGTCATCGTTAAGAATTCTGTCAATGGTGTGGAAGTTGATGAATCACGTCTTGAATTATCCATAACCCCCTTTTCTGTCGTGCTCCTTCTCATTCGGTTCCCGGTTTATTGGAGCGGCTCTCAGCTGATAATTTGGTGAGAAGAAGTGGAGGCTCCGCCTCGGAACAGCTATCCGTGTGGGGACTGATATAAAAGTCTCCTTTCTGCCTGAAATGCATTTCCCAATGAAGGAACTCATACCTTTTCCCTCGCAAACTTGCACGATTCTCCTCCCTAGGACATAAATATTGACACATCTCTCCCGGATTTAATATTTACTTGCCGTGTCTCGCGGGCGGGCGACGTTGCCGCGGCACGCGAGCGCACGTGCCCCGCGGCTTCCGTGTTTCTGCCAGTCGGCTCTTTGTGTGTGTGTGTGTGTGTGTGTGTGTGTGTGTGTGTGTGTGTGTGTGTGTGTGTGTGTGTGTGTGTGTGTGTGTGTGTATATTTTCCCTTTTTCCCCGAGCAGCCACTTCATATTTTATCGGCTTCTACCTAAAAGCATTCCGACAAAAGAGCCTCGCTCGACGGAAGCGGATAGGAAGGAATTTTTACCGACTGCATTGTTTCAAGGAAGCTTTTGGTAAATATTGATGCCAATGCGGCGCAGGACGGGAAAGATGCGCCAAGTTTGGTCAAAGTTTTGCCGCGTCCTAAATATCCTCAAAGGGCCATTTTTAACAATTGAAGACGAAACTCTCCAAAGTATGCCTTCCGCACAGCCATTGCGATTTCCTGGCCCAAATGTCAATGAGATTTTTTCCGTGAAGTACAAATTAAAAACACATTCATTGATAAGTGATTCGGACGATGAATAATTTGTTGCATTCTCATTTAAAAAAAAAAAAAAAAGTTGCCCCACCCCCCCCCCCTTTTTTTTTTTTTTTGCTTTGAATGGACATTTTCCTGCTGCTTTTGGTGTACACACATCGGTCAACAGCCCTTAGTAAGCCCTTAGTAATAACATTGGTCGTTCGTCGCAGATGATAAAGAACATCCGCCAGTGGCCATTCCACATCCTGTTGTCGGGAAACGGTCCATTTTTATTTTGGCACTTACAAAAACACAAAAGTGTTGCGAAAGTTTGGCAAGTGTCAAAAACTGAGATCGGTTTCAGTCTATCTCCACTATTTGTTTATTTCTTTCTTTATTTTTGACAGCGTGACAGTGACGAGAGATCGAGTCTCTGCCGGGAAGGATGGCAGCTGATGCGAGACGAGAACCCAGAAGCGCTCGCCATCCTTTGACCTTCTCCCACACGTTAAAAATAGGACCGCGACGAGCGGTCGAAACCGAAAGGCGCATTGTGATGCGCTCCCCCGTGTCCTTTCCTGCACAATAATGGCCGCCTGAAGAGCGCTCTTTGAGGCCTTAGGATAATAGATCCGTATGCGACGCCACGCTGGCACTAATTAATAGCTACGCCAAAGTGCGGCCCAGGCGCCACCTGTTTCCCACTCATTTAGCATTGTGACCTTCTCCTTAAAGGGCCGCACGCTCGCCAGATTCAAGAAGGGCTCGCCATTGTTCCGATTGTAGATGAGGTGGCGCTTCTTTTGATAAAGGCTTGAAGCGGAAAATTGGGTGAACTTTTCAGGAAGCTGCTGCCGCTCGCACTTTCTTTTTTTTTTTTTTTTGTATTATGCGGTCAATCATCCAAGCAAAGGCTCCTTACATAACGTTTTACAAGAAGAATAAAAGGTGGCAAGAGAAGTTGAAGGATCAGCGTTTCTCCACCGAAACGTGATGTATTCGGTCCATCTTTGTTGTTAGAAATTTTCCTCGGGGGGGAAAAAGCTAGCGGCGACGTCACGGAGAAAATGTGGAGTAACAGAAACTTGAACATGCGAAGCACCAAGTGAAAACTGAAAAGTGCTCAGAGGGTCAGGGGTCACGTGTTTTTTTTCCCCCTTATCAACTTCCGTAGCCCGCTTCATATTTCATCCGATTATTTCACACAACACTCTGTATTTTTTATTTTTTTGACCTCTGCATCAAAAGCGCTTTGCTCAATGGAAGTGGGGAAGAACTTTTCTAGCCAGCGTAGGCTGAGAAAAAAAATAATCCACAAAGTTTGGCTCGTGTATATAATATTTATTCTTGTTCTACTCTTCATATTGGAGCCACGCGCGGTGTTTGCCTTTTTAAAAGTGGCAAACGGTAGATTTAGATCAATCTTGTTGAACGCGGGCCGATATCCAGCCGGGTTTCCCGATGTACTCGCTTCATTGCAAACGCGCCGCCACGACGCCGGCGCGCCTGTCCCGCACGCACTCGGCGCTTGTGCATTCCGGACTAGCTGCTCGCTGAGCGAAGGGAGACCCAACGGTTGAATTATTAAACGAATCAACATATCGCGGGCTTGTGTGTTTGTGTGAAATCGGTAATGTGGTCACTGGAGATGCGTCCATAAATTGTTTCGGAGACATTCTGTGTCTCTATAAGTACTGATAAGGTGCATTTTAAAAAATCAAATATTGTTGTAAAACACAAACGTAAGTGGTGATAATTTGTCATTCTCTGCAGAGGATAAAGAATATGTCTGTGTCTATCATTGTGTTATCTGTCGCCGTGTGTTCCTCATCTCAAAGCCTTTTTATGAGCCTGTTTTTGTGCACTGCGAGCAGAGAAAAAAGTCCTCCCCTGAAACCGTTCCTAACCTCATGCTTTATGTAGCATGTAGCGCTAATGAATGCTTATGGAAATCTGCATTATTTATAAGGCGCTTGCTCGTCAGTGTTCCCCCGCAGGCTACATCATCATCATTACCGACGGCCAACCCTGATCCGAGGGCTGCCTATATGCTCAGGTCACCCTGTTTGTCAGTCTGCGCGAATGACTTCTTTCGACGACGAGCCAGTTATGCGCAAATTCTCATCAATTAATGACCGTATTTCCCTTAATTAACGGCTGGAGACAAATACATGATACCCCAAATGGAAGCAAAGCCCTACTCTTGTCAGAATGAAGCTACTCGACTCACGTCCGCGGCATCCCTTGACACCGAGATGTCAGTCGATGGCGGCAAAGCACTACGTTTCGATCAGACTTGGGCTAGACAGGGCTACGGCTCGATTCGATGAAGCCCCTCCCCTAAAATACAAGCCGCCCTGCTACAAGGCTGCACGTTAATTCGATCGTGGTTCGAGTGCGATTTCACGATTTGTACCAGGAAGTGAACAGACACACGACTCGGGAGAACTCTGCGGTGATTCCGTTGAGGTGACGGGCTCATTGCAGAGCAAACGGGCGACAAATGCGGAACACTGATCAAAGAGCAGATACCACGGGGGCTTAGGCGCGCGCAGACGTGCGCGGCAGCGGCGGCGTCCTGCTTCTCGGCAGACTGCAAATCACCTCGAAACTATGTTCATTTCGGCGGATTGGCATCGTCACTGGCGCTCGGGCGCCGAGCCGCGCGAACGCTCGCTCGCGCTGCCTTTCAGCTGTGTGCAAATTAGTGCATTGGCTGCGATTTCTCTCGTTGCAAAAAGCCCGAGCGGAAATCACTTTGATGCGAGAAGAAGTGGTCATTGTTGCAGTGTGCCGTGGACATTTTGGGGGTTGCTTTTGACTCAATTATACCAAGACAATGCAGATCTTTTTTTTCTTTCTAATGTTCGTGGGGGGGTTTTTCGTTTTGGGTTCCATCACTCTTTCAAAAGTAAAAACAAGCAAAACAAAATCACTTAAGATATCAAATTAGCAATAACAAAAGCAAAACAAAAGCACACAAGCATTCTTTTCGCTACTTGTTCACGCTGTAAATGTTGCCCTGTTTTTGCGTCTGTAGCGCTCAGTGTCTCTTTGCTTACTCATAAATGATTCATTGGCCTCTTAAGACAACATCTTTGACATGCGCTTCCCGCGACGCGTGGATACAAGCTCCCCAGCTGTGATATCGGCTCTTGTTGCATGCGTGGCTTCCTCCTCACCTCGCTCGTCGGCGCCGTTGCGGATCAATGGAGAAAACACTCAAAGGGAAGCCTTTCCGTGTCTGCCGTGGCGCGACTGTTCAAAAGGTGCCGACGTTAAGGACCCAAGCGTTTGCGCTTCAAGGTCCATGTTTTAGCTTGCCTCAACGTGGCGTTGTTCCATTCGCTCAGAAATACGAAATCCTTGTAGCATCTCTAACCCTAGTAGGGAAATACGATGGAAAAGTGACTTCTGAAGGCCTTCCAGACAAATACAGTCGAGTCAATCATCAAATTTTTGTGGTTCGGCATTCTTTAATTCAACTCTTTGCGGATGTCACGTCACTTTTTGCTAGCATGACATTGAGGCTAATGCTATTGATGAGTCTCATGTGAAAGTGCTTTCTTTCTGTCGAATGAATGTAGGGTTGGAAAAAAAAAGTCATCAATTTGAGTACCTCAATTGTTAAAAACAGAAGAAAAAAAACGCTGTGAATATTTTCCGTCCTGGGATAGACGTTCATTCGGTGTGCGCCGTCGGGAAGACACGGCAAGCTAGCAACAACTATTCATGCTATGCATGATGATAATATGCCGCCAGTGCAGTAAGAAGGCCAACTTCAAAAGAAGTGCTTCCCAAACAAAGTCAAACACGGACATCGGTGTCTTGGTGCACGTTTTAAATTGTCGTTTGCGGCAGCGCGGCTGACTTGACTCGTCTTCCCAATTGGAAGTTGAATAATTGCAGCCCAGTGTAAGTTGAAACTGTTGCCACCAACATCAACACAATCTCATCTTGAAATCATGTTCAATTGAGGCCGCTAAACAAAGCGAATTAATTACGCTGACATTGTAGAAGACGGCGTCTCTTACGCGCGCTAGTGGCTAGCAGCTAGCCGCTAGGCGAGTGCCCCAAATCGGCTGAGTCAGTCTTTTGTCATGTGCCTGATATTTTTCAAATGGTCATCAAAAGAATACTTTATACAACTCTGCCACGTGATTCCAGACTGGCTGGCAGCTTTCTAGGGATTTGTATTGTTTTATTTTATTTTTTTCAGTGATGCGTCATCACCATGACGGTGAGCATATGAAGCACTGGAGCGTGCCGTCTCCCTGCCGGGCCAAATTAGAACATGTTAAACCACACAAATGAGTCCAGCAGTTGAATTTCTCTCCGATGAGACTGAAGGGGCCCGTTTGATGTCCGCGGTTTAGTGCCTCCATTTGTATTAGTGTGGGATCGCGTGACTGAAGTTAGCACGTAGCGGCATGCGGCAATAGCCATCCATCCATCCATCTAGTATAGTGCTTCATCTAGCAATTGGCCCGTGCTAATCAATAGTCACATTAGAATGTGAAGCCATGACTCTCTATGATAGCGCGTTTATTCAGCGTTGAATATTAGCAATGATGTCTCGATGGGGGCAAGCCATGCAAATGAGTTCAATTGGGTTACACGGGTTTTTATGTTACATCAAACATTAAAGCGTATGAAATATTCATCGAGTCTAATACGATTACGTTCAGCATCTGGAAGGAGTTTGCGCTTGGTTACGAGCGTGCGGAGGAGGAGGAAACGTGTATTTTGGTTTCTCTTTACCCTCATACAATGACTACTTTTTCCCCTCAAAGTTTGACTGGTTTTGTCATTTGGTCATCAAATTTAATAAAACAAATTTTCATGCACCCATCCATTTTTCTACCGCTTATCTGGGATCAGGTCGTGGGGGTAACGGCTTTAGCACAATCAATGGTGTCTCTCTGATTACAATTTTATCTCTTGTTACGTTTCCAACATGATGGCTTCTCATAATCTTTTGACTTTTTGCTTTAAATGAATACTTTCTTGTAACTTGAATGCCATTTTTTCACTTGTCCCCATCCCCGAGGATCCGACCTGTAATTTGCCGTATTTTTTCTCTGCAATCGCCTGTCGGGACTTTATCGGTAGCGATGCGGGACAGTAGCCTGCATGTAAATCTAATTTAGCGGGAGTTGTTCAATGTCAGCACTCTCGCTCTGTTTCATCGACTAACTTTGTCGACTGCTATTCATCATCCGTCTCGCTGGCTAAACTCCCCGGCGGAACTAAAATGTAGAGCGGCGCATTGCTGCCGTTGTCGACGCCGTCCTCCGTCGGAGCGCAGTGATGGAGACGCAGCGGGATGGGAAGAGGCAGTTCCATTGAAGTGCTTCGGACAGATTGCATTGTGGGTCCTGAGAGAAAAGCGCAGGGACTATAAGGCTGTAGTCGGGGAAGAAAATGTAAAAACAGATCAAATGAAGCAACAGTTTAGGTTGAGGTATTCTGCGAAATGTCATTGGCGCATACTGGTGCCACAATGGAATTTCGAGTCAACTGTGTAAGGAATTGACGACAAGAGGTAAGCAGCTATTGGAATGTCTGCTGGTTTTGGTGCGCAGAGTTCGATAGCTGTCTACTGGAGGAATGAAGTTGGAAGAAGTGGTGACCAGGATGTGGAGGGTCCTAGAGAACGTTGTCTTGGTTCATGCAGCGTCCAAGTTCCCGAGAGTGGTTCGGCGGGTACCAAGGATCTTTTTGAGCACTCCTAACTGCCCGTCGCAGTCGTATTCTGTCCCTTTTTCGCGGCGGCACTAAATCAGACTGTGACGGAAGACGGCAATTCAGCAGCCGCAAAGACTGATGTTCGAGACTCCCTGTCGCAATCGGCACGAGCTCAAGGAAAGAGTTGAATGCGTCTCCTACAAAACAAAAGCGCCTTGCACAACCGCATAGTCAAGGAAATATTGCTCATTCGATATAACCCACCACTGCGAGTCGGAACAAATCGCAATCAAGCGATCAAGGACAGACGCGGCCCTTTGTGTATCTGCTTGAATGTCTTTGCTGTGAATTGCCTTGAAAGTCAAAATGAGAGTCTGCCATCTTATTCCTAACATACAAAGTGAAATACCAAAAAACAAGGTAACAGGAATTAGCATCGGTGCTCCGGTTGTTATAAGCATCCTTCTAACTCTACCGGTAAAAGTATTCCAGCCTAATTGAGATGCTAGTAATTTTTCCAGAAGTCATTCTGTTTTTTGAGGGGATTGTTCACCTCCACCGTATCCCTCGTTAAAACCTGTATAATACGGCCACCCATCATACTGTGCAACCTCCTCGGCCCTCGTTAGTGTCGCCGCCACGCTTAGCTGATAATTAACGGCAAAGCCGCTCGACGCACTTCTGGCTTCTCATCAGCATTCTCTCCATGTTTCCGTCGTCTCGGCTACCCGGTCGCCACATTATCTCGTGAGCCTCTCAGGGAGGGAAAGTGCGGAGTAGTGCTGGTGGTGGTGGTGGTGGTGGTGGTGGGCTGCCATTACACGCCATGGCAGATGGCGGCAGAGGGGGCGGCACAGTGATCATTAACCTGCCGGGCTTGTTTCTATTCGCACCTTGTCGCTTTTAATTTGAAGCCCTCTCCGCTCTTGAGGCACCCAGGACAACTGGCACTTTGCCGTTCTGGGCACGTGAATAGTGTGAGGTCACGAGTCGGGATGCAAACGGAGGCGGTCAATCAAGTTGTCGTTCTGATGACGTGACTCGACCAAAACAAAAGACTTTGAGACTTGATTTTCAGAACGAACGCTCTATCTCGCACTACTCTCGCCAAAACGTCCACCGGGGTGGACTCCGTGGATGCTAAATGAAGACCAAGCGGTATCGAAAATGGATGACAGGCGAATCTGTGTGATCTTGGCTAATGTGTTCGGTCAAACTCCTTTGGAGCGCAGATGTTGCGTTTGGTCATCATGACTTTCCCGGCGAATGAGACGCTCATCGGGTACTTGGAGGATGTTGAATATTTGGTGTCACCAAACGTTGCCAGTTCCAAACGAGAGTCCCCGGCAGGCTGCATTCTCCCGTCATACATTTTAATGATGGCTTTGACTTCATGGCAGCCTTGAATCTCGCAAGCGAACCTGATGTGTCGACATGGCGCCTTCCCAGGAATGAACCTCGTTATGATTAATTACGGCCAATTTGTGCTGACTTTGCACGTGCAGCAGGAAGGACAATGTGACTCATCACAAGCGCACCCGAGAGGGCAAACGGCAGCAGAAGCCTTTTCTTCTTCAGTGCGCTCAATCATAGCCGCTAATAATTTTAAAGAAACAAAAAAGCCACATTCTTTTGGTGCAATACAGCTAAATTCCCAACGTCGTGATTTTGTATACAGTCGTCTCTTGGCAAGAGATTTTTTGCAATTTCTAATACTGACGTTCTGGGACTCCACGCAAAGACTTGCTAACCTGAGCTAACAGCAGCCAGCTGCACTCTCATTCGTTGATTCGCGTGACACTCGACAGGCCAGCCTCCGCCTTATTAACCAGACTGCGTTTGAGCGTTAGGTGCCTCAATCTTTCTCAACATGTTGTCAATGCTCTCCCTCATGATCGATGTGACAAGCCGAAATGCGCCGCCTAATCTTTGTCATCGACTCAAAACCTGTGCTGATATCAAATCCCAAATACAGTAATGCAATGCCACCATCGACAGGGACCTAAATGTCACAAACGAGCTGGGCTGATGGAGTGAGTGAGCACTGTATGCTGTTGTTTTTTCACAAAATAAAGGAGGGGGGGGGCTGCTTGGAAGCTGTCAGAAGAAACAGGCGTGCATCTGGGCTGAAACGGCACTCACGCACAACAAAAAACAAAGCAAAACAAAAAAACTGGAGTACAGTTTGGATCCAATAAGCAGCTGTATTTATTCATGATGACTTATGTGCCACCCTTCACCCTTTTGGCTATAAACAACCCCCCCCCCCCGCACCCCCCCCCACCACCACCACCACCACAGTCGCAACCAGCAGCAGACCTGTCTGAGTTCTTAATTGGCTGAGAACAAAGCATTTTTGGGAGGAGGGGGGGGGGGGGGCTATCTGGGGAATCCAATAATATTGTCGGCGACAACAGCGTTCAGCACACTTGTTGTGTATTTGTCCAGCGGCGGCGACGCACGCGCAAGACGCGCCCGCAGGGACGCCGAGCGCTGACAGATGAGTGATGGCGAAGCAAAATGAGTGTCACTCCGCGTAACTCGCCGATGTACAGCGAGTGCAGTAGGCGATGATGTGAACTCCACATAATAAAGACGAGGTGCGGTGTGGCGACCGGCTGACCCCGCGGGTAGGGGGTGGGGGGAGCGTGGCAACAAAACACAATTGCTAATTAGCGCCCTTCCTTTTGATATCGGCGGCAAGTGCTTTTGCTACCTGGGCCTTCCGGGGGGGGGGGGTGGGGGCTTCTCCGACTTAATCCACCATAATACCACCACGATCACGCTGCAATTATCGAAATCCTCAACTCTGCAAGAACCCCCCCCCCATAACAAAACAATGCGCAGACAAACACACATTGCGTCACCGTTACACCCCTCAGCTTGTGTAACAGATGCGATTAGCCCGTGTAGCTAATATGGTCGCTCACGCTTGACATGCAGTCCAGGGAACAGCGAGCACATTCCCTTGCTCTGCTGCCCACTTACGATTCAGGCCTTGGCCAGACCCCCTTCGGCTACTGAACAATGATTGCTATTGTGTTGTTGTTGGTTTTTTTTTTTTTTCCTGCGCGCCCCCGCACTAAACAACCCACACTCCGCATTGCATTTTCATCACGGCTTATGTTGGAAATCAATGGAATGGAAACCCAAACATGGCATTGACGTCAATGACTCGGCCAAATTGTGGAAAATTGACTTTTTCATGGCTCCCCTTCCAAATAGTTGGCTTTGCGGCGTGCCGGCCCATCCGCCTCGTGTAAAATTAAAATAAATCTTTTGAGCTACCTATTTGCAAAAATGTGTCTTTGAATGAGCTGTTCTGGATTTCGCCTGGATAATTTGCATAATGTTGCCACTTTAATATAAGTGTTTTCTGAAAAATGAAGAAATGAACTGCAAACGTGTGTGTGTGTGTGTGTGTGTGTGTGTGTGTGAGACCTTTGGCTTAATTGCACTTCATTCTTTTTTTTGCGGGGGGGGGCGTTGAGAACACATTAAAAGCATTTCAAGGCGGAGAAAACTGTGTTACAAGCTTGGTCAGAAAACAAATGAAGCTTACAATACAGGTTACCAAAATATTAGTAAAACACCTGGGATCTGTTTTAAATGGAGACAACCCCCCCCTCCACCCCAAAAAATACCTCCAGCATAATATGTCGATTAGTGCTGATGCGGGTGCATTTACGAGGCATCTTCCAAAGCCAAATGGGTCACCGGACAACAATGACGGCACGAGGGAAGCTCATCGAGGACGCCGACTGCGGTTAACACCAATTACTCGTAAAATCAGCCTCCAATTTCCTTCTTGTTTATCCAACAAAAGCACAGCGAGCCAGCGTGCTGGCTGCAGCATCAAAGCCCCGCCCACCCAAAACCCGAACGGGCAGCATCTGTCTGGCGGAGCAAATGGGATCACGGAGGGTGGGAGCTCCAAGGAGACGGGAGAAGGAGAAGCTTTGTCGTGGCGCGCTGTCGGGAATTTGCATTCTCTAAATCGCAGCCTCTCGAACTGCTTGACTCGCTGTGCGCCGCAAACAAAATGCACTTTGCTGTTGTGTTGCCATTCTAATGCAAATCAGATGATCCTTCTAAATGGTTACTTTCCGGGGCAGGGAGGAGAGGGGGGGTGGGGGGGGTAGACACTCTGCTTTGTTTATTAGTTGATAGTGGTTTTGATTCACACCAGCTCACTTTAATCCAGTTGCATCGCTGAAGCGAGCTTTTGCCCCGTCTTTGCACTCCGTTCGGTCGGATATTCCTGTGCGGCTTGCCACAGCGTTTATGTGGCCCCTCAAAAACAAAGCATGTGTGTCAACTTCCGTAATCCTTGCCAAAAATCTGCACCAAATTGAACAAAACGTTATCCTCGACTTCTGATATCAAAGCTCGCCATTTTTTTTTCTTCAATTTGTTGAGTATAACCTGCATAATAACCTATTTGGTTTCACCGTCATAACGGCCCTCTGAGGGAAGTCGGAAATACAAAGTGCCCGCCGACAAAAAATGACTTTAACACCCTTTAAAAGAAAACAAAACAATCACACACTTTTTTTTCCTTCTTTTTGGTGACTGGAGAAGGGAGGGGCGAGCAGTTACACATTGGGGAGAAGGGCGGGAGCAAGACGGTCGAGACACTGTTCAAACACAGATGCCTTTTTTGCTCTGTTAATATGCGTTGTCCTTCAAAATAATAATAATAGTCATGCCAGCGGGTATTAGTTAGCCCCAAGGACAACATGTTCTAAAAATAGCTCACCCCTGAGGGGGCCTGTGACTAAGAAACATTAAAATTTATATATATACAGTATATATATATATATCCTGTTTTTATTTAGGCAGATATTTCAAAAAATGTCATTTTCACACTGTAATACCGTGACATCGCCATACTTGTACGATTATCATGCCGCCAGACTCGAATATTGCACAGCTCCTGCCATGTAACTGCACAATTTCAAAATTGACTAGTGTGAAAACAAGCAAACTTAATACCGCCAAAAAGGCGGGGGGGGGGGGCGGTTTGGATTGGTTTGCCGTGACGACACATGACAAGTAAGCTCTGCCCCTTTAAACTTCGCAGCACATGTGGCTTCTAAATCAGGCAGACAAGTCAGAGGGCAGCCTGAAAGAAACTCCACTCAGCACAGCAACAGGGAAAGGAGGAGAGAAAAAAAACAAAAAAAGTCAGACAGTTGGTGTCACGGGCATCCAGGAAAGAGTGAAACGAGGCCGGGGGATCGTGCGTGATTGGAAAAAGCTGAGCAGGAAGTGAAAAAGAAGTGCAGTCGCTCAGCCGGGGCCACTTCACTCGCATCCTCTTTTGAACAGCGGCAAATTATTGCGACAAGGAAAAGGGACGGACGCAAAATAGCGCAGCAGACATCATGGTAAGTTTGCCTTCGCTGGGGAAGTGTTCAGTGGGCGTGGAGGGGGGCCCAGCTGCATTCCCTTTAACTCTTTCCTAGCTGCGAAATTAGAAAGACACTCAAAGGTGACTTACTGTTTGCTTCTACTGGGGCAACAATACAAAGCTGCTTTCATTTAGCTTGCTTCGAACCTCGTACGTCCTTTTCTTTGCAATGGTTTACTGTGTATTATTTTTGCCCGCTTGCTTTTAATCTACACGCTGTCCACCGTCTCTAATTGCCTCTCCTTTGGTATGGCAGCTTTAATGTAGCTTGTTTCTTATTTTGTTACCGTGAGTCCCGGCAGTCATTTTTCCTCCATCATTTTTATTATTTCGCCCGCTCACCGGGCTGTCCGTCGGCATCGGAAACCTGTGAAAACCAAATTCAATTTAGCTCGTTGGTCATTTTTGTGTGTCCTTTTGTCGTTTTCTGTCTGCTCTTTTGGGTCTGATACGGTTAGCTTGTTTGCTAGTCTGCTTTTGTGTGTCATAACGCCTCTTGTAGTACAAGTCCTTCATTTTTACTTATTTCTTCTTTTTTGATTGGTGTGCGTTCCGTTTTTAGCAATTGCTCTCATCCTGATTTTCTTTGGGTTGCATTTTTGCTTGTTTTTTGGGTCGACATTTATGAGCATTATCTGTCATCCATTTTAGCCGAAACCAGTGAAAACCAGCTGCCAGATTTTCTTAGTCTCCTGACTCGTTTTCGCTGGCTCTCTTTACTTCTATCGTTGTTTCTCACAATTTCGTGTTTCTCATACTCAGCGTAGGACTAAAGGCAAGAAACCATTCTCATGACCGCAGTTTGGGAGGAAATGAAGTCCGCAGCTCACATTTTCCAGCCGTGTGTTAGTGTATGCGAGAAGGAGTTGGGAGCGGTGGTGTTGGGGTTAAGGGAGTTGTGGGGGGGGGGGGGGGGGTGACGGGGTGGCTCCCGGCCACACATTTGGTTTCAATCGCGTCTTCCCTCCGAGGAAAGAGTAGCTGCTATAAATAAGTTAGACGAGGCTGAGCGGTGCCGAGTGAAGCTACTGACTGCCGGCTGCTGGGAGCCCAGTGAGTGGCCGCGCGAGCAAAGCCAATATTTGCTCGAAGGCCTTTTTGGGGGACCAGTTCAAGTCTGGAATCTTGATGGGGTCCAAAGTTTTCAAAGCTCACTTGAAAAAAAAAAAAAAGGCATTTGGATTTTCTTCACTTTCTGACCAAACCTCCAGAAAGCGTATTTTAGCGTGCTGTCAAAGCGTCTTTTAGCGTGCTCTCGTGTATTTTAGCGTGCTCTCAAAGCGCTCTCAAGCCGCTCTATTAATTTTTTTCGCCTCATCCGTAATCGCGCCTTCTGCGGTACGAGAGTGAAAAGGTGCTCTCATTTAGCTTTTTTCGAATTGGGAGTCCTTTTTGTAATCATTTTCTGATGCAATTTTCCATGGGCGCATGCTAGCCTCGACACTCTTGTTGTTTTTGAATAGCGGCGCAAAAATGTGCTTGAATCTTGCTCGCTTGTCTTTTTTTTTGGGGTGTTTTGTGTACTTGTTAGCATTTCCAAGCGTCTTCTTTTATTGACGTTCTTTTCCCCTTATTATTTTTTTGTGTTTGTGAGTCCTTTTGTTAGCCTTCAGTGTCTTCCCAATCACTTTTTTGGTCTGTGCGTGCGTATAAAAGCTCATTCGTTGCCTGCTCCGACTTTTACTCAATGCAGTTGTGAAAAATAACGAATAATTGCCAATTGATGCCTGGGGATTGGCCATGCTCTCATTATCTGCGTATTTATAACGAGAATATCGGCGGAGCTCGCAGACGGGACGGGCCCATTAAGCTCATCGAGACGGAGAAGATTTGCCCCCCGACCCCCGCCTTTTGTGCCGACGACGATCGCGGACGGGAGGGTCTGTGCACTTTTGTCGTTTCGTCGCCTGGCTTCCGACGTGGAAGGGACAAGAGTGTTCCAACAAGAGTTGTTATCGCTAAAGTCTCGTTATCCTGTTTCATTGTGGCGGCTCCAGATGGATCGCCTTCGGCAATTATTGATTACGAGCGAAGAAAGAGCGCGACTGTGAATCGATCCTCAATTAGCCTCAGCGCCAAAATATGCGCCATCGACTGCAGCCGCCTTCAGTATCTTTGTTTAGAAGTGCTCTCGGTTCTTCCTCGGATACCCCAACTAAGCCACTCGGCAGCTGTCACTTGAGTCCCCCCCCCCCCCCCCCCTTTCCCCAAATAGCCTGTGTGCAGCCTCCCCGCGCGCCCTCCGTCCCCGTCGTGTTTTTCATTCCGCCTCGCACCCGCCAAACGCCGTCACCCTCACCAGCCCAAGTCACTGTCAACTTTTTTTTTTTTCTTCTATTTTCCAAGCGTAACATTTCAGGGGCGTCCTTATAAGGCGTCCTCCTCGGGAAGCCGTTGTGTGCTCTTTGTCCGCACGAGTAGGACAACTAGTAGAATGATTCGAGCACACGCGGTTTGCAGTTAAACCCAATAAACTAGCGCGCTCCGCTAGTAGCGCAGCTAGCCTCCTGGTGCCGAATAATATCGCCAAAATGCCTCTTTGTACTCATAACTCGACTAGCAGTTGTCATACCGGTGCTCAGAAATGTCATCCGGTGGTGGGAAAAAAAAAAACATTCTGAGTAAAACACAGTCCTTCTAGTGTTGATCAACTCGTGAGGACAAAGGGCGTACTCGCACATGGATCGCAAGGATTAAATCAAATAAATGCTCAAGCGGGTTTTAAGAAACGCGTTTTACGAGTCAAATGACGGTGAGGCAACCCCCAACAACAGCGCGGTACTAGTATGATGTGTTTCTGTCCTAGTAGTGCGCAGACATCAGTTGTGTTGCCTTAAGATGAACATCGAGTCCTCGTATTCCTTGACCCAATTGTCTTACAAGCAAGGACAAAAAGTACTCGGAAACGGACTTTTGATATCAAGCATCTGGGGGGGGGGGAATGCTTTCCACCTGATTAAAATCCGAAACGGCTTTTTACGTGTGAACGTTTATGACATTGATTTATGATTTAGTTCCCCCACCTTGGCCGATATCGCCGCCGGGTCCTCGCGTCGTCATTTCAAGGTTGCACTTTGCTGGTCGGACGTCGCCTGACGACCGTTGAAGTGGTCGCGTGCACGCACGTTGCATAAAGGCGCGGCGTGAGTCACACTTAAGTCCGTCATCAAGTCAATGCGGGCCTCTCGGGGCAGCTGTTGCAAACACTTCAAGAAGTACACCGAAAAAAAAAAAAATGCGGATCTGACGATGCGCTCATTCGCCCCCCCGGAGGCGACACGGCATGGCACTTACGGTGCCACTTTGTACAACTTTTTCCCCTCGAAGCCGTGGAAGTTACATGACAATTGCATTGGCGAGCCCCAAAAAGTACAACTGCATCAAAACGGCTCTCCAAATGGAACTTTTTTGCAAAATGACGCCGTTAAATATTACACCGAAACGGAGGACTTTTATTTCTTTGAAAAGTGAACCGTTGTCATGTTTGTTCTTTTGGGCAAGGCCGTTTTCTTGACAAATCACATTTCATACGCAAGGCAACTCGATGTGCTTGACATCATCAAGCGCGCACCACCTCCGCATTTACAAGCAAACCACGAAAGATTCAAAGGCTCAACATAGAGGCGAAAAAAAAAAGTCCAACTTGACAGCCAGCCAGCTGCGGCCGCGATATAGCGCCAGGAAGCGATGTTTTTTTTGGGGGGGGGGGGGGGTGAGGTGGTGGGATGGTGTATTTTGTTCAAGTCCAACTTGCTGCAGACACCCTGAAATAGATGCGAAAATCGCGTCAGCCGTTTTTCATCGGAACGACGGAGCGCTCTTTGTTTGCGGCGTCGTGAGTGCCACTCGACATAAGCGTCGCTGTTTTAGCAGGTTAGCAAGCGGCGTGGCACCTTGGCGCATACTAATGATCATTCAGAGGCCTTCCACCCCCCAGCCCCCCAAACAAAACAAAACAACTGGACCGTTACGTTGTGAACTGCGTCCAAAGCGCCGGTGAAGATAAAACGAGCCAGACAGCCCGGGGAGTTGCTCTATTAAAGGTTCGTCGGGAATTGTGTGTTTTGCATAAAAAAAATATAAAAAAAATTTAAAAAGCGCCGTTAAGGACATGAACTGACTGTGCTGAGACGCGATAAAAAAAATTTTGCACAGATCTCCAATAAAGGCCGGCGAAAATCATCCTTCCTTAGTCCTCCGATGGGGTCCGGGGAAAAATCGGTTGAGCGCTTTTTTTTTTCTCTCTCATCTGTGCTGACGTTCGGCTCGGCACGTTGGCCTAGCGGGTTAGCAAGTCTGCCTCACCGCCGTCCACTCTGCCTCAAGACGTGATTAATCAATGATTTCAGTTTGATCGCATCAAATACAGTCCTTTGCTCAACCGACCGACTGGAATCCCCTTTTTTCTTCTCGCGGAAGAGGCGAGCGCTTCTCTCAATCTGGTGCGGATGTTTGTCGAAGCTCACTTCAGCCCACCTCGAGTTCAAAGCGAGCGGACAAATCCTCCTCCTGCCTCCCGAGTCAAGTGCCCTGACCCCCCCCCCCCCCCCTCTCCCCCCTGTTGGCTAAAAATACACTCGGGTGCCGGTGGGTGGTCACAAGTGTTCGGCGAGCTGCTTCCAAAAGCGCAACTGCGACTTGCCGCATACTCGAACGGGATTCGCTAAGCTGCCGTGTCGCGATGAGGAATCTGTTAAAGCGCACGACGACTACGCGCGCTTGTCCTGGAAAATCTTCCTTTGAGACGGACAGCAAACATTGTCTTGGGCTTTTTCCTTGGCCTTTCATCCGGGTTTTATCCTCAGACGCGCTGGCCGTCTTGAATGCTTGCAGGCAGTTCAAAAGAAAAAAAAAAAATAGTTCCCTAATCGCCGTCAACGCTTAAATGCCCGGACAAAGCTGCTTCTTCAAGCAACAATAAAGGCAAAGGAAGAGATTGGAAGGTTTAAAAAAAAAAACAACAACAACAAAAAACGAGAAAACAATCAATTGTCTGCCTGTTAAGGCTTGCTGAAGGCTTACAAGTCGATAGACGAGAAACTTGGTCTTCTTTATATATATTCCATTTCCTGCAGCGCGTGCAGGAAATGTTTTTGTGAGTGCCAAGTAGCTTAAGCATGCTCGTCTGCGGCTCGGATAATAATGACGACGAGAGAAAAACGTAAGCGCCGGTCTCGCCGGGACTGAACTTGGATCGAAAGCCGTCAAGCGCTTGTCCTCATTCGGGTGGCGAGTACCCCAAGCCTGTCCGAGCTGATTTTCGGCGCCCCAAACCTGGTCTCCAAAACCGCGCCATCCGAGCCTCTGCTCCGTTCTTGGCTCATTTCGCAGTGTAATCGCTTGGATATTTAATTCCAATATGTATTTTAATTTCCTTTGGCAGTCAGTGGAAAATGCAATATTCAGGACGGCTGTTTTTCTTGGCGTCTTTGACTTTCTAAATCCAGAACACCCCCCCCCCCCCCTTCTCCTCCCCTCCCCCGATCTCAAAGCCTTAATCCTGGACCGGATTCAAAGACACCTCCGGTGGAGTATCGCGGGGAAGTCGAAGTAACTTTGCCAGGCTTGGTGTGAACCGACCCCCCGCCGTCATGACGACGGCGACGTTTTGGATTTATCCCAAGCCCGGAAATCTCCAAAAGCTCCCCAAAAAAACAGATGAGAAATAAAAATGGTGGGGGGCGGGGGGGGGAAGCTCACATTCGAACAGAAATAACACAATTAGGATTGTGACGCTCCTTCACGATCCAAATGACGTCGTATGGGCTTAAAAAGAAAACTTTATGAAGTTTTCTGAACTGAACTGATATTTCGATGCGCAAACAAGATAACAATCCAAGTAGCCACTGGGGGTGGGAGAGGGGGTTGGCGAGGGCGCTGCTTCTCAAATTGGGCTACTGTCAGTCGCAAAATAATTTGTCCGAAATAATTTGATGAGAAGGGCGGCCCAGTGGAGCCAGTGGTTAGCGCCTCGACCTCACAGTGCAGAGGTAGCGGGTTCAATTCCAGCTCTGGCCTCTCTGTGTGGGTTTTCTCCGGGTACTCCGCTTTCCTCATGCACGGCAGGCTGATTGAACACTCCAAATTGTCCCCCGTTGTGAGTGTGAGAGCGAATGGTTGCTCCAACCATTCGGGGTGTCCCCTGCCTACTGCCTGAAGGCGGCTGGGATCGGCTCCAGCAGCACCCCCCCCCCCCCCCTGCGACCCTTGTGAGAATAAAGTTTTATTCAGTTGCCTGTATTATTTTTTTTTCCTCTCCACTATTTGCTCTTTTGAGTATTTATTCGAGCAAGGACACAGTGGTGCCGTTCTATTTGACATTGATTGAATTCCTACAATGCAAAGATAATTTGATGTTTTTGCCTTCATCATTTTTCCACTGCGAGATTGATGCGTCGGCGTACCTTTTTCTCCTGTAAAAAAAACAAAAAACAAAAGAGATTTAAAACCCAATTTCCCTGCCGCGCCTCATTTACTATTCAGTGGCGATTAATTAGTGAGACGCGTGGAAGTGTTTGTTGCGAGCGCCCGCCACGTTCAAGGAGCGTTTTATTTAAGGCTTTTTTTTTTTTTGAAGCGTGGAAAGCATCGGTTTGGCTGCAAGCAATTACACGCTGTTGTTAACGATCAACATGTGGCTGGAAATTAATCGCACAAGGCCAGAGTGAAATTAAATGTTGCATTTACTGTATGGCCGCGCTTGCCCCTCGGGACAATCTCACACTTTTAATGAAAAATGATACTTTCAAACGCCGGCAAAGGCAGGTCAACGCCACGTGGCTCGCCACCCACCCCGAAGAAAGACAGCGACGAAAATTTGCTTTTCTATTTATTCTCTCTCTTTTTTTTTCTTTCCCCTGCACTTCTTTGCATTCACCTCGCGGTGAGAGGCTAACGTCTTAATCACAATTGTGTCATGAACCGTAAATACTCATATGCTCGACGCGGGGACGGCGCCTGCCTCGGGCCGAGTTCTGAGAAAAAACACACACACAAAAAAAAAGCCCACAACAGTGGTGGAGTTCTGCGAGACTTTTTATTTTTCACAGTCTGTTGAACTTAATATGGGATAACAAAATCAGCTAAATATAGCACAAGCACGAGAGCAATTTCATCATGCCCGTTAAGGAGAAATGCGGGGTTCCCCCTGGACCTGTCATCAGTCCACTGTTGGGATGTAACGATATCCAAACATCACCATATGATGATATTGCGATATTAAAAATATATATTTATTAAAAAAAAACATTTATTCCGTGTCACTGTTTTGTTTGAACAATACTTGGTGGATGGAATTCGACTCAGCTCGCCATCCCTCCAGGCCCGCCCTTGGTGCCGTGAAACACCACGGACAGTTGCTTTGGCTGGTGGAGGTGTCCTTCCGTGACCTCAAACTTGCACCTGATAAAACTTTTTAATCAGCCCATCGCATTTCTGTAATGGTTTGTTTAGCCGCACATTGTGTGGGATCGCAGAGCGGCCGCTGGCTCGCGGCCATTTGCTCAGTTCGGATTGGTACGGCCGTCGAGGGGGCTGCTGCCTTTGGCAACGGCGGTCTTGGCTGGTACGGGTCCACGCGCAGTCCATAGAAGGGTCGAACCGGGCAGCTGCCTGGCTGTTTGGCACTCGGAAGTGTTTGTAAAAGCTTATTTCTCCCGTGTAGTCAGAGCCCTACCTAGTTTTTTTGTTTTGGGGGGGGGTTATTTTGGTTAATTTTTTTTGGAGGGGGCGGAGCAACAGAGGGCCGCAGTTTTTTTCTTCTCCGGTTGGTTGAACAACAGAAGTAGCAGCAGTGCGTGGACGAGGTCCAAGATTTTGTTTTGCCTCCAATTTGCTTTTCCATCCCTGCTTTTGGCACACTGATCTTCTTTCAGCCTGACACATTACTGGAGCGCCATCACTGGATTTTTTTTTCTTTTCTTTTCAGGAGAGCCTTTGAATACTGTGTCACACTGAATAATTGAGTTAGACAAAACGACAATTAAATCTGATTATGACTACCCAAGTTTTTTTTTTTTTTTTTTAGCGCTCATTTTAGCGGCGATGTCACTCCCAAAATAGTCTGCCAAGTCGTCTTCGCCGCGTCTTTATTCCTCTCTTGATGGATAAGACTTTTGGGAAGCAATAGTCATTTCATATTCATGTCTCTCTTCCGTTTAAACATTATTTTTAGAGTCTTATTAGGTATTTGTTAACGGATGCTGCTCCTTGTGAACAGGGATGGTTGTCGTCTTTCAGTGAAAAACTTTTCAACGGGTCAAAGAAACAAAGAATCCGATTTTTTTTACTCAATCATTCGCATCGACGTATCGGTCGTCCTTTAGTTCACAACACAGCTGTGACCATGAACCAAAATTTGTAATCAGAACTAGCCGTTGTCTGTCGCTAACCTACAGTATGCTAACGCAGTAGTAAAGTCATGGTTAGCATGAAAAACACCGCTAAGCAAGCACTGCGGGAACTGACCTAGCACGTGTCCCTACAGCGCCGCGCAAGTTAGCTCATCGCGCGGCGTTCGTGACTTCAAAACGGCGTTTGTCGGTAAAATTGTAAAGCTCGTCGTCGTCGCCACATCTTTGTTCCCGTTTTGATAGATGAGCCTTGAGTGAAGCTGGTCTCATGAGGCAGCGGGGAAAGTACTTGAACCAAATCCAGGAAATGGAACTGCCAAGGTTGAAGCCTACTGCGAATAATCTGAATTTTCATTGCTAGCTTTGCTCTGCCACCTGGTGATTTCCCTCCCGTCCGCGAGCCCGGGGTATCAGAATAAAATCCGCCCCGCAATCGGAAGGAAAACACGCCAGTTAGTCCGCAACCGGGGCCGCCTGTCTCGTGCCATTTGTTTCAGTTAGCCGCTTATGCGCCCGCTTGTCAAAAGCCATTTGATAACCCAAAGGCAGAGGACGGTAAATTGTATTTTAGCCACAAAGGTATTAGGGCCGGCCCATTACGACCGAGCGTCGAGTGCCTCATCGGTGGAGTCAGACAATTAGAGTCATCGTTAATCGCTATCGGACGCCATCGACGGGGCCGAGGAGACGCGGCGGCGTTATGTGGGGCTTTATGGGACAATCGATCAAGGTGATCGCCAACTCGACTTTTTGCCGGGTCTGACGCGCACAAGCGCGTCACACGTGATGGAAGTTTACGCCATCCGCCCACGGGAAAAATCTCTCTTCGCAAGGACCAAAAAGCATTGCGATTTCCAGGGTGGCGGTGTGAATTTGTCATTTGTCTCGGACCCTGACGCCGTTCCCCTTTTTCTCATGTCTTGGCAGATGACCCAAGAACAGTGCAGTCATAGGAACAATGTCCAGAGTTCAGAGCAAGCGCAAGTGTACAAAGTGGGAATCTACGGCTGGAGGAAACGCTGCCTTTACTTCTTCGTCCTGCTGATGATGATCCTCATCCTGGTCAACTTGGGGCTCACCATCTGGATCCTCAAAGTCATGAACTTCACCATCGTAAGTCCCCTCGCTTACAACCTCCTGAACGGTTGGTAGAAGAGTGTACGTTTACGGTCCCCTCAAATGTACTCAACACACAGCCAAAAATCTCGAAACCGCCGGCAACGAAAGTGAGCACACCCCGTTGCGAGACTGTCCAAATTGGACCCAGGTCGCCATTTTCATCTCCGGCGTCACGTAACTTGGTTTGTGTTTCAAGATCTCAGGCATGAGGGACCAGCGGGTGTTAAATTTGGTGTCATTGTTCACACACACTCTCGTGTTTATCAGCTGGAGGGGGGGGAAGCAATAGTTGTTCAACATGCGGCTGGCCTACGCTATTAGGAGACGGCTAACACCTTCAAACTTGGCTGCGGTTGCTTCCGCCGCACTGAATTTCAGCACCAGCCACCCTCTTTTGTTTTTATCTTGTTTTGTTCACATTTTTGGTGTAAAATAGGAATTTGCGCCAGTGGCCACCTCCCGCTGCACACACGCGATTAAAACAGCAGCCTGCTTGTCACGTTGAACGACAAAGACCAATTGTTGGCTTGTCGTTCGTCACTTGCGGGTGTTGGAAACGATGACGTCCTTGTCACCGCTAACGCCTTTGGAATTTTTGGCCTCCCCCGAACATCCAGGCTGACATCTTCAAAATAAATAGAATCTGACCTAGAATTTTTTTTCCTGAAGGATTACATTTTCTGAGATTTATACACCCCAACTTTTTTTTTTCTAAATTGACTTTTTTTCTGAGAAATTACTCCTTTTTGCTGGTTAATTTTTTTTTTTTATTAATTCAAAACTTTTTTTAAAGTGGAATCCGATTCATGAAAAATTAACTTTTTTTTTTTATTACAAAAATGACCTGAAAAATAATGACTGAAAATTCAACCCCTTTAAATTAAAAAAAATATTTTTTTTTCCTGAAACCTCAAGACTAAGATTTTAATGTCATCATCAATATTATTATTATTTTTTTTTTAATGAAATTAAAACCCTCTACACACCCATGAAACCGCCGCCTGGTTGTCACAAACAAATCTAAGAAACAATCTTTGGCTCGTCATTTGTCACCTGGGGGGGAGAGCGACGCTGGAAACGACGACGCCCTTGTCGCCGCTAATGCATTTGGAATGTTTTTGCCTTCTTTCCGACATATGAAATCATCATGCCGCCTCACATGTGCCACGACAAAGTGTTGGCTGATTTATGGAGATCTCATATTAAAGCCCCGCTGTGAAGTGGACCTCATGTTTTATTCAAAACTACCGCTGTGTGTGTGTGACGGCATGTTCTGTCTGTCTGTGTGTGTGTGCGCGTCTCGCGCTTTTGTAGTATGCGAGTCATCACCGGCGCGGTGGATTACAGCGAGGCAAGACAGATGGGTTGACGCGGAGGGAGAAAGTCGGCAGAAAAGCCAGAGGCGGGAAACGAGAGTGGAATCTCAACTCGCGTGATTCGTGCAGAAGATTCGATTCATTCGATTGGTTAAAAAGGCGATTGCGTTTGCTTTTTTGTTGTTTACAGAAAACGCATCCATTCATAGTTAAGAATCCCCAAAATCCGCGGTTGGGTTTGTGTGTGTTTTTTTTGTTTTTGTACGTTGATTCTTTGTCATCGTAATCAATGACGTCTTGAGTCACGAATGAGGTTCAAAGAGAACGAACGATATTGACTTGCTGGGTACCCCCCCCCCCCCAAAAAAAAGGAACAGGCCTAATATTATGCTGGAAAAAAAGTCCAAATTTGGTGTGTTCAAGGTGGAACCAAGAAGTTGCTTTTGCAAAATCCGTACGCGGTCAGCAGGTTGACAAGCTGCCTTGGTCGGAAGCTTGACTCCCGCCTTTCTCTCTTCCACCTCTCTCGCTTTTCCTAAAAGTCCTCTCTTTGCATGCCTTTGGATTTTCCAGATGGTGTCTTTCTTGTCCACTTTTCACCGGCAATACGTTGGAATGCTCTCAGCGGATAAACGCCTCTCTCTCTCTCTCTCTCTCTCTTTGTGCGCCCGATTGTTGGTAATGGCGAGAGAAGCGAGAGCTGTCATTTTCCATCTGACTGCAGTATGGCCTCCAAGGGCTTTTATTTTTTTCTTTTGTTTGTTTGGGGTTTGTTTTTCGCTCTGATGGTTACGGTAAAGACAAGGAGAAGAAACAGAGAATCTATCGGGACCACCTGCTACTGACGGGCTTATTTCTGTTTTCATGCAGACCTTCACCAAGGCTTAGAAAATTGCCCAACGTGATCAAAGACGTGAACAGACCAAAGTGCAATCTGGAGCAGATCCGAATCAAATTTGGGTTGACATTCACATTCAACAATCGGGTGGCAACTTGATGTTGATTTGAACTTTGCTCCAAATCTGGATCACTTTGAAAATACAACTTGTTTTTGGCAATTCAAATTCTTTTTTCGGATTCAAATTTGAACCGGATTTAGATTGGCAATTTTCATCAGATGCAATTTGAAAGCGATACAATCATCCGAATAGCTCACTTGCGATTTCCTGCACTGGATTTAAAGTCGCCCGATTGAGGCTCGATTGGATCGCCTTTTTGGGGATCTCATCATGCCTGAAATTGAACCGCAAGTCGACCATTAGGATTTTACACAAATTCCAAAGCACAACATCATGTCAAATCATTATTTATATATATTTTAAAAAGGGGTTGGGGGGGCGGGGGGGTACGTAAGAGTCGCTCAAAACCCTTTTTTTTTTTTTTTTTTTAACTTCATTTGATTTTGTTATCCGGCCAATTTTGACAAAGCGAGTGGCATGAGACCAAACACATGCGGGGGACAAAGACGGAACAGAAAGCAAGAAACTCAAATCATAACTCTTTTGGGCGGCGCAGCAAGAAAAGGGAAAAATCATTGAATTCTCACAGATTTCCAGCCAAGGTGGAAATGTCAACGCTTTTTTTTTTTCCTGTTCTTCCCGCCCCCCCTTGAAGCCCCCCCCCCCCCCCCCCCCCACCGCCACCACACACCTCCCCCGCCTCCCGAACGACTCGCGAGCTGCAGAATTCAGAATTGGCTGCCGGCGGCCTTAAATCTCCCAGTGCCGATGAGATTGGAGCTACAAGGCTCTCATTTGAAGCAATTAAGAGGCCACTTTTTCCTCCCTCTCAGCTTTTGGCAAAAGGTCAGTGGCGATGGCGTTAAGAGGAATCCGGGGATGGTGAAAGGGTAAGAAAAAAAAAAAGAATCTCCGTCTGCGGCAGTTTTCACAGTTCACATGTAATTTGCTGTTGCAGAACGGAGGCGCTAATGAGACGGAAGACTTTGCGACGTTGCCTTCTTTTGGGGGGGGGGGGGGGGGGATGAGTCAGTGGCATTGTTGCCAACAGAAAGTGATTCCATTCAAAACAATGACGAACACAAAGATTGGACAAATAATTACCCGCCGACATGGCGGTGTTACATTTTTGGGTAGACGTTTTCATTCCGCTGAAAAAGTCCAAACTTTTGTCGCGTGGCGTTGAGATGAAATGAATTCTTCCATTTTCCACTCGGCTGCCTTGCGCTTGTTTGGACGTAATTGCTTCGGAGGAAAAACACGTTTGAATGTGGAAATGAGCTGGCGCTGCCGTCCCGTCCCTTTTGTTTCACCTGCACGTCGGTCGAATCGACCATTTTGCTTCTTATTTATTCCTTTTTTTCCATTTACTCTTTCTCTTTGCGTCGTTTCCTACGATTGGTTTGTTGCATCGGCGCACACGTTTACCTGCCGTGTCACGATTCAGTGGAGCTTATCGCAAATAAAACGACAGTACAGTAAAACTACTCAGCCGCGCTTTTTAGAGTACAGTTGCAAATATGGATGACAAGTGTCTCGCAAATATTGGTCAAATCAATTCGGATTCAAAGTGAAAATCAATCAAATGTTGTCGCTACGGAATAAATGGATGGTGCCGTACAGCACCACGCTTCTTTCGTCGAATGTCAGCTGGTGTAGGCTAGGGAAATGGATTTGCTGCGTGCTTTTGGAGCTTTTTTTTTGATCACGGTTCCCTAAAGGTTTTATTTATTCAAATTTGACCGTGGCGGGCCGGATCAAATGCTCTCGTGGGCCCGGTACGGGCCATGGGCGCTAGGTTGCCCACCCCTGCGTCAGAGGAATGTAAGCGCGCCTCGCGCAAACACTTTGATGCCTGTTTTATTTATTTTTATTTTTTTTAAAGCCTTTCTTTCCCCAGCCGTCTTCAGTAAGAAAAGCAGCCAAACTGAAAAAGGCCGTGGAAAACGCTTCAGCGTCCTCCGAGGCATCCCAAGTGGCCGCGCAGAAAAATTTGACTTTAAAAAAAAAAAGAAAAAAGAAACATTAGACTGTACAAAACGAGACCTCAGGTGCACAACAAAGGAGATTTTTTATTATTTTTTTTCTGAGCAGAAGGTATGAAGGCTGCCAAATTCAAAGAATGCGCGCTTCAAGTGATTTTAACGAGGACTAACCAGCATGTTCGATGTCGCCTCAGATTGCGACTTGGTGAGCTGTTACTTTTACAGTGTTGGATTCATTAAAAAGAAAAGAAAAAAAAGCTTTTCAAAAAGTTTCCGATCCACAACGGCTTATCGGAAAGCTCGTCGCGCGTTTTCCTCGACGACTTGTCATCGTTCGGGTCGCGGGCGAGCCAGAACCGATTTGAGTTAACCGACTGTGTGGCAAGATGATCAAACACAGTTCGCAGGTACAAAGAGACAAAAAAAAAAAAAGTTGACTTGATTTTCAAGGCGACCCTTATTTCCCTTATGAGGCTTTGCTGCACTTGGTAGCATCCAGAGCGTCATCTTCGCGCACGCACACACAGTCACACGGCTGCGACAGCGGCCATTCTCAAGCCGATGAGCCATAAAAACAATAAAGCGCGTCCAATTACGCCCAAGTAATGACTTCATAATCGAGAGCTTAATCGCTCCACTTTGACTCCGTTTATTCATAACAGTGCGCGTTGGCGGGTGCCTTCATCCTCCCGAGGGAGGCCCGGTCGGCAACGTCGAAAAGCCACACGCGGAGAGAGAGCGAGGGCGACGGCGACGACGGCCCCGCAGGTTGCAAACATGGGCCGTCAATCACGAGCGTCGCCGCGGCATCAGTGACGCCCGAGCAAACGGAAATCCATCAGCGGTTGCGACGCGTTAGCAGCCGCGGGCCAAGAGGCGCGAGACGGCGGCTCGGTTACTCTCGCGTACGTCCACAAGTTGCATACGCGAACCAGGAAGCGAGTGAAATGAATCCGGGGGGGGGGGGGGGAGTCTACACCCCCCCCCCTCTTTACAATGCCTGCTTTTACATCGCAAAGCTTTTCCCAACTTTAATGCGAGCTATAAACCGGCCGCCTCCATTGATGATAAATGAATATTTTAAAGTCGGAAGGTAAAAATGCGTTTTCATCCGCTGCAGCTGGCGCCTCAGGCAAGGTGGAGGGAATTATGAAGCGTTGCAATTAGCACTCCTTGCTGGCACGGAGCCTTTCGGCTTCTTCTGGAACGCAAACGACAAGAACAGCTGAACTTTATTCGGGGTTAACCGGAGGCACTTAACATGGTGGCCGCTGTGTGCGGACTTCCCATTTAAGTTCGAGTGGGATCGTTACATTTGGAACACCGCCGCAACCCCGGTTTGTAACTGAGTAAATGTCAGGGAAAGCCTACAAGATCACCAAAACTTGATTTGGGTCTCTTAAAATCGGGGCTGATGTGTGCTTATTCCCATTTCAACGATTTTCAATATGATTTGTTAATATTGATCAACCACATACCCAGGTTCGAACCACGTAACTGACAAAGTAACAACAACTACGGTAAATAACTGACTGAATCAGGAAGTTACTGTCAATTGCAAAAGCAAAGTAAAGCAAGCAAAAACAAAGACATGTCAGGAAGAGCTTAGAAGAGCAGATGACCTTGATTTGGGGTCAGTCACGGGCCCTTTAAATGTTGTCGGGTGTGCGTGCCGGCTCTCAATGAACACAAATTTCAATGGGGACGATAAATTCTCAGCACAGACAAGCGGGTGTGCACACTTATGCAACCCGTCTCTTCATTTTTCATAAAGAAAGTCAGGCAGGCAATGGGTGGCGTGAATGGTGGAAACCATTTTGAAATCATTCGTCTTTGTCAAACGAGTCGCAAAAAGGGCGTGGAGACTTTTGCTCTTGGCCGTAGACGTTGACACCGTACATACAAAGAGCGAGTCATGAGAGCGCATCACCCGAGCCATTTGCATAAACGGCCCCGCCTCCTGTCTTGCCTTTCCTGCGCCGTCCTTTTACGCCCCCTCATTTACGCCGCGACCGCTCGTCCCTTTGCCCCAATCTGCCTCTGTGTGTTTATCTCTCTCTCTCTCTCTCTCTCTCGCTTTCTGCGTGTGTCTGATCGTTCATTCTCAGGCTGTAGACCCCCGCCCTGGCCCCCCCCCCCCCCCTTCTCCTAATCCCATTGATGGATGATGCGGGACGGCGGCGAGGACAATCTCAAAGCTAATTCCGCTGATAGCCATCGCGTCGCGCTGAGTAACTGCAACCTTTTTGCTGCCACGTGCTCGTCACCTGTGATCAGTAGAATAGCCTGTTAGCTTGGATGCTAACAGGCTAGGAAACGCCAGCGAGGGGCTGAAGGAAAGGTGCATCAGTTGAACTGTCGTTGCAAAACTCCAAACAAGGAACACTTTCGCTATAAATGGCATGTACGCACGGTCCCTACCTTGAATTTCGATCGGCGCTTTGTTGCGTTTTCTCTCGATGTTTTGTCCATTAAAAATGTCGTGCGTCTCTGACTGTATTTTATTCTGTCCAAAGCACAATAGCTGCGGGCGGGGGGGGGGGGGGGGGGGGGCGCAAAGGGTGACCGTCTCGGGTTTAATAACGGAAACAATTCGACCATGCCATTCGGTAGCAAACAACACACCGCTCCCCCTTTTTTCTTTTTGCTACACTGAACAGATGGCTGCAGATGGTGACTCATCCAGTCAGTCTTTTATTCTCAAATAAAGCCTTTTGATCTCTATTGTGCACATTTTTTTTTTCAAGCACAGTTCTCGACACGATTGAGGCTAGTCCTAAATAGGTCTTCCGTACCAAGGGGTGGAGGGAAAAAAAAGAAAATCCCATCTGACTTTTGGGCAAGGGGGGGGGGGGGGCATAACTGGCATTCACATCCGTGCTCAGGAAGGCTGCGGGGCACCGGAGCCCATTTTGTTGAGAGAAGCAAGGGTCCATCACATCGCAGGCTATCGAGATAGAAAGGCAATTTGGAGTCGATGAAGAATGTTTTGGGGATGTGAAACTGTCGTAAATGGAGAAGCCAGAGATTGGAATCTTGGAGACTGCAAGGACGTTTGCTCCAAAAGTGGATGATCACAGTTGAGGCCTTTCCTCAGCTGTTGCCGCAAAATTGCAAGGATGCCGTCGTCCTAAATGGGCAACAACGTGGACTCCGGCGGGATCTGACCGACCGAATTAGTTTGAAGTGAAAAGGCGTGGCCGGAACTAACAGGCGCTAAACACAAATGCTGAGTGATGTTTGACCGGCTATCACTTAGCTAAAATGTGAGAGCAATGTAGCTTAACCGTCTTTTGCGGGTGATGTCATCATTTTGGATTGCTTCCGTGTGAGCGTCCGCTCCTTGCGAGTGTTTTCATTTTGCCCCGTTCAAAAGTGACGTGGGCGACCGTGGCTCTCCTTTACATTCTCATCAGTTTATGGAGAGGGAACAATTCCAAGTGACGGTTAGGCACTTGAAAAACCCTGTCGGCTCGGTCTCGCGCGAGTCAAGCTAGCGCTGAATATGAAAGGCTCTCTCATTGGTTGCTTCCATCTCCATCGTGCGTATAAATGGAAATTCTTTGCTTTTGTCGACTGCTGTATTTTTAATGTCGGGAGTCATCTCCCCAAGGGCCTCGAGACATTTATATTTGCTTTAGCCTCGGGTTAGCCAGGCCTTGATGCATATCGATGCCGGCACTCAATAATAGCCTGAGTGCTTTGTATTATTGATAAGAGTGCCTCGGCGTACCTCCGAAGGCATCCAAAGGAAGACGAAGGAGAAGGATGATGAATGCGGAGGGGCGGGGGGGATACACGATGTTACCTTGGCGTCCACGTCGTCGTTACTCGTCTGTCGCCAATCAATCTGAGCGCTAGAGCCACACGCACAAATTCCCCATAAGCGTCGGTGGTGACGGCGGAGGCGATGATCGATGGCGGTCTCGGTCGCAGTTGAAGTCTTTTCAAATCCGGATGCGTTGACGGCAGTTTCACCGATGAACACAGAAACGGCTGCATTTGTCCATTGCGACATTGTAACTCTTGCCTTTGCCACTTCTCGGCTGGATTACTGGAAGAGCACTTTACTTTGGACTCGGCCGATCCTCCATTAAGCGTCTCCAGATGGTCCAAAATGCTGCTGCTCGCCTCTTGACGGGTACTTGTACGCGGGAGCGCCAAAATCCGACCGTGGCAAATTCCAGGACTTGCACTTGGAAGAACTCCTACTAAGAATTTGCCCAATTGAGAACCCCAATCGGAAACTTTCCGACTCCCATTTCGCAAGCCGGTGAATCCTGGTCAAATGTATCCATTTTAAGGGGCCCCAACACTTCCCGCTTCAAAACTCACTCAGCAGCGCCCCCTAGAAACGAAAGACGTCACTTTGGAAAGGTAGAAATGACATCTGGGTTTCAGATCGAAAGATAAACGTGACACCAAAGTTAATTATTCGACGAACAAGTTTTTTGTTTTTTTTATATATTGTTTTTCCAGTTCCTTGAATGCCATCCCAAATGCGCGTGCCGCTGTCGTCGGAGTGAACCTGAAAACAAAGAGCAGGGCAAGGGATGGCAGATGGCATAAAAAGCCGAGTCGACGAGGAGGAAAACACAGTTGTCATCATGGGAGACCAAACAAGGGTGAAGACTTTTCACAGGATGAAAGTCGGCTTTAGCAGGCAGCCCTGAAGACGAAGAAGAAGAAGGTGAAGATGCTCATCTGAGTGTCCTGCTAAGAAGTCGTCGTCGTCGTCGTCACCGTCTCGTGAATTATTCATGACTGCTCGCCTTGCCGTGTGCACGCTCCAGAGAAGAAACAAAACCCAGGAAAAGTTTGGATTAGAAGGCCAAGTCAAAACTTGTTTTTTTTTCATAGTGTGACTGAACAATGCGGCTAATTAGCTCGCTCCACATCACCAGTCACAGTTATTTATTTACAGGGATACATTGACAAAAAAAAAACCCTCAACTTTATGAACTCATTCACTTGGAATTATTTTGCAGAGTATTGCCAGCCGTTTTCGAGCACACTGACTAATCTTTCGAGACCAACAGAATAAGAAGCAAGTGGCGAGTACTTGATGCTCGCCTTGCTACAGAAGTGGTTGGTTTTTAGTTTTTCTTTTCACCAAAAAACTGAGATAACAACTTTTTTTGGAGGCGTCCGCGTCTCTTTTGCCGCTCCGTTCACCATTCACCCCATGAACTGCTTCGGGACAAGCCAGGACTCACCCTCTCATCTTGATCTTCTTCTCGAAAGCTGTGCTGTTCTCAAATCCAAAGTGATGCAACAACGCCATCTATGGGGATCTCTTTGTTATTTCGGTGGTTTACAAATCCGCAATGTTGCGTTTGTGTCCATATTGGCAGCTGACCAAAGAACCCTCCCCCGGCTACGAAAGAAAATATCGCTTCTCAACATTGAGACGCAGTAAGCTTTTTTTTTTTTTTTGCCGCAATAGAATACACAGGGATTCACCTGCCTTGAACTCCAGGAGCTGCCTTAGAACCCGGGGTAGGAGCAAGGGAGAAAAACAAAGAGTATTTCCATGTTGTCGACATCTTGTCATTACACTGATCGAGCAGGTGATGTAAAAAAGAATGAAAAGGCAGGATATCAAGTGGCTGGTTCATATCCTCTCTTGTTGGAGTGTGTGTGTGTGTGTGTGTGTGTGTGTGTGTGTGTGTGTGAGAGAGCTGGATGTGTAAATGCGTGAGTGACAAGGTTGACGTCCATTGAATATTAAATACAATGTGACCAAAGTGTACGCGCACGCGTGTTTGTTTCCGTGCAGGACGGCATGGGCAACCTGAGAATAACAGCGGAGGGCCTCAAGCTAGAAGGGGACTCGGAGTTCCTTCAGCCTCTCTATGCCAAAGAAATCCAGTCCAAACCGGTGAGTCACTATCTTGCGCGATGATCGTATATAGCTTAAAAGTGTCAAACATTTATTCCCAGTAACACTTCTTCATTGAAATGGCTTAAATTTCAAAGAATGATTCATAAAAAAACCAAGGGCCATTGGTTGGCCGCACTGGAAATGACATCTGAATGGCAGCTCCTTTAGTTCTACTCGCTGCGGTTTCTGCATCACCGCAGAGACATTTAAACGCTTAAAGAAAAGACACTTTGTGTTTCGTGAGAGACGATGACCTCCTGCTGAGACTAACGTGGATCCGTTGCGTTGGCAACTGGAAAAGATGTGGGATGTTGGATCAGAAGCTGCCGCGTGCCAATCGTTAACACTGAACCCTCGTGTAGTGAGGGAGTGGTATGTTCCGGACCCACCTTGCGATAAAATCTTCAAAACGGAGAGATCGTTCGAAAATATCTCGTTTTATAGTTTTACCCCTCCCACATGCTTGAAACACATTTAGAGTCATCAATATCAACTTTTATACGTCAACCTTAGAAAATTTGTACTCTGTATTTTGTCCCATTCCAAACGGTAGTATAAAGGTCAATCATCCAATTAGATTTTTAAAGTGAAGGCATGAACATGATGTGCTTTGCAACGGTTAAAACAATTTTGATACACCGCAATAAAAGTGCCAACAACCAAAACGTACTGAGCTTTGAAATTTTAAAACGGAACATAAGAGAACAACCCAAAGCGGTAAAAAAAGAGTGCGCATTTAACTACACGCATGCTTTTTGTTTCGTCTTGAAGTTGTAGAATGTCCTTTGTTAGCCGGTGTTTTGCATCACTGGAACAGTTTCTCGTCAGTGATGTAAAGCTGGAAGTCATCTGCATATTTATGTTGTGTTTGTGTACTGTTAGAGAAAGTGGAAGCATGAAAACATTGAATAACTGTGAGCTAAGAATTGACCCTTGGGGGACGCCACATGGAATGTCCTGCCTGTGGAATGCAAAAGGCCTTTAAGAGATGACGTGAATGTGTTTTTTGTCTGTGATCGGCAAAAACACTTGGATCCATCGTCTTCTTTTTCAAGAGTGTCATTTTCTTGGGGGGGGGGGGGTTGTCTTCACATGAACTGGTTCGTATTTTTCATGAATGAAATGGAAACTTTTTGCCGTTTGTCCATCCACAGGGTCGCCCCCTGTACCTGCAGTCGTCCCGAAACATATCGGTGAACATCGTCAACAGCAACAACCAGCTGCTCACGCAACTCGTAACAGGTACGACGCGGCCGGAAAATGAAAACACGCTTAAATTAAGGATCACCCGTCGAGCCTTTTTCAAAGGCTGACGACACGCAGGGCAACACCACAATGAAAGGAGTCTTCCTTTCTGATCTTTGTGTTTGCAAAGCGCATCGGTTTGTTTGTTTGGGCTTTGTCAAAACATTTCAAAAGCGACTTTTATGGAAGACTTCACGCTGGTATTAAATATACATTTGAAGTCAATTTAAAAAGAGTCAACCTGATAAAAGATAGATCTGCTGATACCAAACAAGCCGCCCGCATTTTAGATCCAACTGTCAGTGGAGTGTAGACCCATGAGGTACTATTTGTTGGGGGTTTTTTGGTTTTTTCTTCACCCGAATCCCAGTGGAATCGTACAACTCGGCGTGTCACTTAATCCTTCGTGCTATACTGCGCCGCTCCTTTGATGTGCCGCCAGGTTCCCGCAATCCACGCCCGCCGTAACTCTGCCGCGACGTTGCACTCTTGCGTTAACAGAGCCTGGCAGACTAGCGACGTCTACAAATCAGTCTGAGTAAACAAGGCACGCGAGTGTCTTTGGCCCTGACACGGGAACGCTGTCTGAAAGGGATGCGAACAGCACGCCTCCCCCGTTTCCAAATGGAGAGCGACAGAATCCATTGCGAGTGTCAATCAGCCGCCGTTTTCGACTACTTTGGCGCAGCACTTTGTTTCGGGGGCTCATCTCGCGACTTCGAAACAAAGCTTTCATTCCGTTTCTTTCGGTACTTGAGCAGCTCGGGCGCTCTGTTGAAGTTGGGGATCCTTAGAAATGTACGGACGCTTGAGTTCACCCAAAAGGGCTGCTTCGAATCAAAATGGCCGACTTGCTGTTGGGCAAGGGTCCTTGAGACTTTTCCGTGTGTCCTGTTACAGAACACTCGCAAGGGAACGCCAGCACTGCACTCACTGGGTAGTCATTTTCAATTTCGTTTCCTTTCAATCGGGGGAAATTTATTTTCTTTTTCAGGTGATTGCGTTACGAGCAAGTCAAGCTAGCGCAGCATAAGGACAGTGCATGACAATGCAGGAAAAAAATATATATTAAGCATCTTCTTCTGTGTTTATTGGGCTTAGGATCCAGCGGGTTCAAAGCGCAAGGCAAAATGTTCGAGGTCAAATCCACATCCGGCAAACTCCTCTTCTCGGCCGATGAGCAGGAGGTGGTGGTGGGCGCCGAGAGGCTGAGGGTGATGGGTGAGTGCTCCGTTATTGCATCTTTTGATTGATTGGTCTGAGCAAAATTGATAACAGGCAACACGTTAACACGTTTACATTTCGTCATGTTATTGGATCAATATTGTCGGTGGCACAGTTGTTACAAATTGCTTTTTTTTGTGTCATATGGATGACGGTGGTGGATTAAGTCCGCTAAACTGGAAGCGCACGTCGTGAACGGCCCCGCCCGCGCACGGAATCCTTTGCTTAAATATGCCCATCAGTCACGGCGAGCCTTTCACCGGCGTACTGCGCTCATATTGGAGTCGAAATGTATTTTGAAAAAGAAAAAAAATATGTGAAGGAATCTCCTTGGAGGCGTCGCCCGAGACAATTTGCTCCTCGCTTTTGCAGATGGGAGCGATTACTCCGGCTGCTCATCTACATGCACTTAACAACCTTTGCAGTCAGATTTGCTTAGCGTCAGCCTACTGGAAAGTGCAGCCGAGCCGCAGATGTCGAGGAGGAGATGGAGGCACGGATAATTGGACGGACGTTGCATTGTTCCACTTTTAAATCTCGGTAGAAGGCGTCCGTGCTGCGCTTTTTGCTCCAGGAGACTTATGCTTTTTTTTAAAAAAAATAACCTAAAACGGTTCCCAGGTGTCTTGCGAACCCGTCCGTGTCGCGCTCTTGTTTTAGCCTTGCTGAAATCGGTGATTTCATCCGATGACATCGGTGATCTGAAAACGATGACATTTCAATCTGGAAAATACAAAAGAGTTTAAAGGGACGTTTTCTGAAATATCAGATCACAAAAACATTTACTAGTTTGTGTGATTTCATACTACTTCCACTATTTGTATATTCAAATAAAAATAAGCAATTGATGAATTTTTTTTGATGAGAGAAGTTGGATTCACACTTCCATCCACCTCTTCAGACAATTTCGAGCCCTGCTGAGAAGCTTGTTTTGGGAATGTGATGGGATATAAGGCAGGCGTGCTTACCACTTAGGCACCGTGCTGCCTACCAGACCGCCATTATTTTCAATTTCGCGCCCCCCCTGAAGGGCGATCAACCGCAGTCTCGAAATCTCTGTCATAGACCATGAAATAAGGTGTAAATAAGGTACATTGACGACGCATAGAGCTTTAAATCAAAAAAATAGATTGCCAGCGCCAGCTGGCAAAGTCTTGCTGAGGTTACCGGAGTCAGTCGAGGCTAACGACATGTTTTTTTTTTAACGGTTATAAATCGCTTGGAAAAACAAAAACAAAAAAAATCAGATACAGTACATGATTCAGAAAATACATCCTTTTTTTTTTTTTTTTTTTTTTCCACAATACACACAATTTGCGTTTTTCAGGCTATGCTAGGATTTCGTGGAAAGCTTTGGAAATTGCTGAAGGTGCCACTGGAGTTTGGGGGATTTCCAGGTACCACGTTGAACTGCAGCACTTGAAAGAAACACTCGGCAAAAACCCTGCGGACTCGCAAGCTTTCAGGAGCAGTTGTAGTTAAGTCCAAACCTGAAACATTTAGTGGCGCCGCTTCCCTGCGTCGCGGCGACTTCTCCCCGGAGTAGCGCCGGCCACCTCTGAATCGGCTCTCGCTTCCAAAGTAAGCGCTGCTCACTCATGCGACGCGCGTCCCCCCCCCCCCCCCCCCCCCCCCCGCTCGGAGATCAGCAGCGAGCGGATGCGTTCAAAAGGAAACTCCTGCAGAGAAGCGGAGCGGAGTGGCTCACTGACGAGGAGGGAGGAGTGGGTGGGGGCGGGGGGCGCTTTGGAGTCACCTTGATGCTGAGACTGAAGGGGTTTTATTTACCTGACAAATGGGGTTACTTCCCGAGCGATCTGAGAGAACGGACGGCTTGCTTAAAGCGCTTGTCGCTGCCTCGGTCTTCGCCTTGTGACCGCAACCAATTCGAGGGACTGTCAAAGGCCTTGGATTCACTCGACTCAAGATGGCGATTCAACCATCCAGGAGTGTTCCGCTGCGCACTTTCCAAGAGCTTGGCTTCACGGTTGCTTTTGTTGGGGTTGTTTTTTTTTTTTTTTTTTTTACAAATTCAAGACATTAAAAAAAATAAAATAAAAAAATAAACTTTTATTAGACACAGAAAAGAGTCAACTAAATTTCCCGCAGCACTGATTGGACAAGCAATGTCATGTGATCATCTGCAGCCAGCGATGGCCAAGCGCATGCGTCAAAACGAATTGACAGGCTGAGTCGCAGAGGCTCCGTCGAAACCCCTGAGAGCGATTCACCGAACCCCCCGGGTTCCATCGAACCCGGGTTGAGAACCACCGTCGTAGACAGATGAGTGACGTAAAATGTGGCAAAAATAAAAAATAAACCCGCAAAACTCTGGCGCCATCCCAATCGCTCCGCTCGTCTTTTCCACGGCAATTACAATTAGCCTCCTTTGATTTGCCTCCGTTTATGTCCCATTGACTCAGCGTGTCGCGCTCAGCGCCTGGCAGACGGTCAGGAGGAGCGCATTATCAGCTCAGGATGCGCTCGTGTGATCAGCCCATCGCCTCCCCGTTCCGCCGCCGCAGGGCAAACGGAGGCAGCGCGGAACGGAAAGCGGATGATGAGGCCGTGATTTCTTTCTTTCTTTCTTTTATTTTATTTTTCCACCCCTTCTACTGATCGTGTGGTCACAGCGACTTGTTTGGCGAATGCCTCGACCAATTTTGTGCTATGCGGAATGTCTAACCAGGCAGCCATATTTAGCTACAGGGAGATCAGAATGAGAAACAAACAAAAAAAATAACTGAAAAGAGTCACAAAGTTTTCCGTTTTTTTTTTTTTGTTAAATATACAAGCCTCTACCAAATGGTTAAGATTTGTTTTTTGTTTTTTGGGTGTGGCATCTTGGTTTGAAGGAACTATGTGGAAGTAAGTTGAAGAATGAAAGTGCATGCAAAGTTGCACTTTGCCGCCATCTTGTGGCGACTTGATTCCAAGCAACTCCGTTGAAAGGAGTTGAGCATGCTCATTGGCGCCAGGAAACCATGTCAAAGTGAGTTGAGGAGTTTAACGAGACAAAAGTAGTGCTTTTCTGCCACCTTGCAGCATCTTGGCACCAAGGAACAATGTTGACGTGAGTTGAGAAGTTTCATTGAGACAAAAAGGGGATCTTTTCCACCATCTTGTGGTTTCGAGAGTCCATTTTAAAGGCCGCTATCAATTATGTCCATGTTTTTGCTCTTTTGTAGCGCGACGCCTCCTTTGCTTGGCTTTCGCCGTTAAAGCGTGAAACGGCGCGATCATGTCATAAGTTCACAGAGACGAGGTGTCTTCGCTTTAATATTTGCCATCCGTCAAAGCCTCCGCCGCATTTTATTCGCCGCCGTCCCTCCTCCGGAGTGGACGCCGTTAAGCTGTAATGAGACGATAAAAGACGGGCCGAGTTACCGCGCGGAGGCAGACGTCCGCCTTTCTCGCCGTTATCTGGAACGTGTGGCCAATGTGAAACGGATTCCTGCTGGCCAAACACATCCGTAAAAAGTGCCCGCCGCCGCCAACGTGCTTGCTGTGTGTTTCGTTTTGTTTGGGCCCGTAGGTTAGCCTTTATGCACGCACGTGGAGCAGAAATGACGATTGCATACGTTTTCCATCAAAAGTGGAGTGCTATTTTTTTATTTTATTTTTTATTTTTTGTACTTGACTAGAATATCCTATTTGAAATCGAATAACACGCTGTTTTACTGAGGAGTTTTGACAGGCTCCATGTACATCCATATATCTGCCCATATACTGCCCCCGTGTGGCCAAGTCACACACAGCAGAAGGAGCAGCACAATGTCTACTGAATTCAAGCATTAAAAAAAAAAAAAAAGGCTCGGATGTGCTTCTGCGTTTTGTACGTTTAAGCTCCAGGAAACTACCAACAGTATTGAGTTTTTTTTTTCTGTAAAAGCCCTTTTTTTGTGTTTTACACTCCACTTTCATTGTATTTGTAGGAAACCGCTAACATGACCGAAATCTGTGATACAGCCTCTTTTGTGCTCTCACACTCACAATGGTAAGCGCAATCGATTTACACCCGCTGTCTCTTTATCGGAATTAAGTCATTTTGATCAAAGTGGGATACCCTATTTCCGAAGAAAGGAATCGGTCCGTGTTCTGTTTGGTAAGAAAGGCCGGCGTGCGCCTGAACGCGCGGCTGGCCGCGGGGTTCGAGGACACCGCTGCCTTCCTCCTTTCACGGCTGACATAAATCTCGACGCCGGCGGTCACAAAGCCCGGTTAGATTGTAAGCGCAGCGGTGGGTCAGGCCGAGCCGCGCGCCCGAACCGCGCTTGGGGCGTGTGCGAATGGCCTGACAAATGAGGAGACGCTGATGTCTTTTTTATGGTCCCGGAACCCCTTCAAGATTCTTTTGCAAGGAGTCCTAATAAGCCGAAGACCATTTGAAGGTACAATAACTTCCATGCGCACCCCGAAATGCCACAGTCATCAAAAAAAAAAAAAATTGCCTTTTTTTCCTTTTTTTTTTGGGGGGGGAGAGGAAAAAATAAATCTCAGCTACGATCACAAAATCATATTTATGAGAATGAAGATATCTTAATTGAAGCTTTAGAATTACATGCACATGCCCCAAGATGGCCGCAACTTGCTGTGGCTTGACGAAATGAAGCTCCTCCACTCACTTCACCGTAGTTCCTTGGCACCAAGAAATACATTCTCGTCTAAAAAAAACAACAAAAAAAAACAACAAATGGAAAAAAAAAATCAGGTGACTATTGATCTGTTATTGTTAGTCCTCTAGATTTATGTTACGATGCATCACATTCGTGTCAGAGGTTTAACTGGGCCAGAGCTAATACCGGCCGGAATAATTGCATAATTGGATAATTTAGTGTCTATATTTTATTAGCGCGGCAGCAGTTGCGCAAATAAGATCCGACATCATCTGTTGTAAATGACCTCGGGGAACCCGCAAGCTACGGCTCGCGGACTCTCCTTTTGGAGAAGCCGTCATCGACAGCCCCGAGCAAGCTGCAACGTTCTAATCCCTCTCCCTCCGTCAAAACATGATGAAGCGTCCGTCAACAGGGGGGGGGGGGGGGGCGAGCGCACTTAGCGCTAATGTCATTATAGCATCCGGCGCGGCGGCATCATCAAGTGACAGCGGTGACGCCGTGCGCGTCCTCACTGATGGATCTCCAAAGTGACTTTCAAAGTCGTCCGCGTGCGTCCGGGGAAGAAAAGGGAGCACGAGCGAGGTCACCGGGCGGATCCCGGGAGGACTTAGAGGCGCCAAATGTCCTTCACCATTCGAAAAATGGGGCAGCACGGTCGGGGTTGGCACGTCTGCCTCGCAATCAGGAGATCCCGGTTCGAATATCAGTTGGGACATCCCTTGCGTGGGTTTTTGTCGGTTCCTGAAAAACTGCCACTTAGGTGAAAGACCCTGTTCAGGGCCGCTTTAGAGCGCCCCGTTGTCAGCTGTGAGTGCACACGTCACATAGGGAGGGGGAAAAAAAAGAAGAAAAGCCATGGTGTGGATGCTCAAGCGCACCCCGTTGAGATGTATCCCAGCCATCGGATGTTTGAAGTCGATTTTCTGTGGGGGGTGGGGGGGGGGGGGGGGGGGTTCTGGTGTGTCAGGTCCACAGGACAGATTTATTGTCGCTTCACGTTTAAAATCACAGAGACAGAATTTGGCTTCACATAACCTCCATGTAAGGTTTTATATGAATTGTTTTACCTTTGTGCTTGTTCACTCCAAGGATGTCCTTTTGAGACTCCAAAAAAAAAAAAAAAAAAAAGAACACATTCAACATCCAATACGCAGCAGAGCATCTGCATCAAGTTTGAGGAAGGCTTTCCCTCGGCGACGCTTGTTTGCTGCGCATTTTACCTTATTAATGCAAACTCGGCTTACCTCTGCGCCATCGGATTGTCGCCAGATGTACGACTTGGCCCTCATTTGTGTCTGCGCTCACAATATGACCGCACCAGCAAATGTCGTTGTATTTCTGACTCCGAGCAAATGAATTTTTTCCTGGCAGTGTTTACACGACCGTAGTCATTAATGAGATCGACACAAGTGCCGTATGAAAATAAATTCCAAAGAACTGCGTTGTAAGGTAACTCATTCATGGATGAAATAAGCTTTTGAGCGTCATCTGAAATCAAAAAACGCTTTGCTTACACCGAAACGAATGACTATTGCCCAAATAATCATCGATGACTCAGTCAAAGAGTTGATCGAGCCGACCGTTTAAATACACAATGCACTCTTCAGTATCTGCGCCACTGCCCGAATTACTTTCCTCCATTTTTTATTTTTTTTCGCGCTTTTCTTTTGCTCACAATTGCTAATGGCATGAGGAGATTTCAATCAAAAGTGCTCAGGTCTGATAATTATATCTAAAACCTGACGGACACTGTGGTATGTATATATATATATATATATATATATATATATATATATATATATATATTTGGCACCCGCAGCAGCTCCTCTTGTTGTCTGTTGTCTGTTTAAGAGGGAGGAAATTTCATCTGTGCTTTTATTTGACAATAAAGTTGTACTTGATACTTTATATTTTTATATATATATATATATATATATATATATAATAAAAAATAACAACAATAATAATAATAATAATAATTAAATGATGTGAAAGACAATTGTAAATGAGCCTGCTACCAAAACAACATCTGCTATCTCGACCTTCCCCTGATGAAAGTACGCACGGAAGCTAGTCCCCCACCATCACCCCCTCCCTCATACATTCCCTTGTTTCACCGTCTTCATTGTTTATGTCTTGTGACCTGTTGTAACTGTCATATGCTTGTGCAGGAGTTTTTTGCCTCACTCAAATTATCCTCAAATGAGGGTAGTTCGGGCGTGGGGGGTTTTTTCTCCCCCTCTCCCTCCCTTGTTTCTTTCTGACTTTCGGCTTGAGTGAACGCTGGCGCGTTTTGGCTGCCGCTGCTCAACCTGTATTGTTTTGTGTTTTTTGTTATTGTGAAGTGTCCTTGGGTGTCTTGAAAGGCGCTTGTAAATAAAATCTATTATTATTATTATTATTATTAAATAGCACTGCGATTTATCCATTTTGTATTTATATTGCACTTAATTGAACGGTGTTTGTTGTTTTTTTCTTCTTTCTTCTTTCTACCTACATTCTTGCTGCTGGAGGCTGTAAATTTCCCCAGTGTGGGACAAATAAAGGATATCTTAGCTTATCTTATCTTATATATATATAGAGAGAGAGAGAGAGAGAGAGAGAGAGTCACCATTGCACTTTTTGCAAAAAGTGCTGAGTGAGGAGTAGAGAGAACATTGGGGGACCATACGTCCTTCCATGCTGTGGCTCCTGTCACAGATTGATGTCAATTTTTTTTTTCCTTTCCCCTCTATGGTAATTGGAAGCGGGTAGAGCCGAGGGCCAGATGGATGCCGCCAATTTCCCCTCCGTTGGGCTACCTGCAGCTTTTTCAGCTCGAGGGGCGCCGGAATAGAATTTGGCATGCGGGACCCGACTTCTTCTGGCTAATGGCGGCAACCCGTTAAGAGAAGCCACAAGGGGGGTGGGGGGGGGGCAGAGAAGCACAGAGATGCCGTTCCCAAGCAGATTGCAATATTTCATCTCTCAAATGTGGACGACGCTGATGACGGAATGAAGAAATCAGGGCGATGGAGCTTTGAGGTGGCTAGATGTGATCTTAATGGTGCGAGAAACGTCTTCCACTGGAACATTTTTGGGGGGAACAGATGGTTGGTCAGGTTGTCAATCTATGAGCAAAATAGATCCACTTCCTGAATTCAGCCATCTGGACTTGTGATTCATTGGCAATGCATAGTTTTTTGTTTTTTTTTAGATGTGCTTTTATTTTATTTTTATCTGCACTCTTGGATTTTTTTTCTTTTATTATTTCCATGAGAATGAGAGCGAGCGAGTGAGTATTTTCAAGTATTTCACAATGCTGAAAAAAATTGGTGATATTTCCAAGCACGTTAAGGCCCCAAAGTGGCTGAGTGTGTTGAGTATTTATTAGCAAAGGTCTCGAGGCCTCACCTCCAGGGGCTGACTGCAATACTAAAACTGATAAGACTATTCAAAAGTGTGGCGCACGCAAAGCAGCGCGAGCAAACTCCGGGATGAGTGCAAAGAGTCAATACAGAGCTTCCATCAAAGTAGAAGTTGATTTACCACCGCCAGAATTGAGTGGGGATGAATCTGAAGAGTAATTCAAAACATGACAAAACATTTGTCGCCAGCCTTGACGTCCGCTAGCCAAAGACTGAGCCGCCTTGTGCTTGCTTGAGCGGTCGGCACTTTATGTCCTCACCAATTCCACAAAAGCTGATCAATTCCAAGCAATCAAAGGGCTTGCTCGACTTTCCGGTTAGCATTAGCAGCTAGCATGAACTCACTGTCCTCTTGCGCTTCCTTTGGTCAGTGTCGCATCGTTAGCCATTGCTTGACCTACTTTAGCAATAATGCTAATTGCGATGAATGCCGTTGATTTGCCATCATGGAAGTGAGGATACTTAGCTTAGGTGTTAGCCTTGTCACATTAGCCTTGGGCTATTTTGTTGTTGTTTTCATCACATACTGATATTAACGGAAGCACTGAGTTTGACATCATTTATTGCCAAAATCCAGTCGCCGCGACGTAGAGTACAATTTCCTCTTAAAAAAAAAAAAAACAAGAAAAAACCCATGAGGTCTTTTTGGAGTATGTACTATATGAAATTGATAGTTTAGTCAGAGGCTGCACTGTGATTGTTTACAGCGAGTACAAATGAGGTTATTGTTACATGCAGAACCGTTGCATCGGCAATCGCTGGAATTATTCCTGTCGGGTTTTTTTCTTTTTCACAACATTGTGTTTCATCATTGCTGAGCTACTTCGGGCCACAAATGATGATGTTTGGCTGCCCTATGAACACACGCGCACCCCCCCCCCCCCCCCCCCGCCGCCCACCCCCCGTATGCATTCATATTTAATAGCCTCATTCGTCCTCCTCACCTTACCGGCGAACGCGCGGCCACGACCGTGTCATCAAGAAATTGCTTCATGGGCTGCGGAATTTTGTCGACGGGGAAAATAGCAGGCAATGCGGCAGGATCGAATTTTAAAAAGCAGCGCTGGCCAAACATTTAGACGCCGTTAACGTGCAATAATGCCTGATAATAAATGTGCGCAAACACCCGCCATCAACGTCGGAGCTCAGCGCTAATGCTGACAAGATGATATTTTGAGGGGGGGGGGGGGGGTTAACTTTACATTATTACATAATACTTAGCAGTGACATACAATAAAAAACGAATACTAAAAATAATAAAAACTACAATAAAATAAAGCATTAAAAGATCTCATCAAAACAAACCTGCTTTATACACTAATTACATCACACTTAATTTTTTTATAAAAATTCGCAACGAAACTACCTGTAATGGAGAATTACCAAACTATTATAACCCTGAAGATGACACCCGCTATAGAAATTGTCACTTCATCTTGAACGCAAGTGTGAACACAATACCGCCATCAAAATGTCAAATCCAGAAGCAAAAGCGAGCTTTTTGTTCATTTTGCTCCCTCGCAAAACAACAATGGCACTTAAAATGTGAGCGCCGCCTTAACAAGTGCCTTTCTTTTTTCCGCCGGCCGCCACCGTCTGTTTCTTCACGCTCGCGTGCGCGCTTAATATCCGCATTACGAAAAATGCAACACTTGTTGCCTTTTTACGCGAATTGCCGCGCTGATGAAAGTCCTTTGCAAGTGACAAAAATGATCGTTAGCGCGCGTGCGCGTGCGCGCGGTGAGAACGTTTCACCAGCCCCGTAACCATCTGTTGGAACGCAAAGCAGAAGGGATGCTTTTATTGCGTCTCGGGGAAAAAAAAGTGCCACTTTGAATACAAAGCACTACTTTTGGTTGACAGGTTGAGCGGGGTGACATAAAAGCTGTTACGCGGATGTTTGATTTTTATTTTATTTTTTTCCCTTATTCTCAACACAGCTTAAGCGACCCGAAAGACTTGAACGTGTGAAATGTTGAACCTGTTTGATTACTATCATACCCCGCACTGTTGTTGATATTATTTCTGCGTTTTGATCACCTTTGCAAGTGGAGCGAGTGGGCGATTAGGAAGCCGACAAGAAGTCAGGCGGAAAGTTAAAAAATAAAATAAAACAGATGAAACCGCCGAGCCACTTACTTCGCATTGTTTATGAAACAATTAGCGCTTGCATTTGAGCAACTTTGTGAGCGGCGAGAGTGGGTGTGTGCTATCGTGTGATATTTTGACGTCTATGGCGTTTGTTTGTTTTTTTTTTCACGTCGGAGGGTTTCAAATGGCCGGCATTGAATGAATTAATCGATTTGTTGATATCTCGGTTAGCTTTCCATTTTTATCAACTTTTCGAGTAGAGCAAATCGGTACATGTGCAAGGCAGGCAAGCGGTGGAGAAGAACATTGTTGAAAAAAAATGATCTTCATCAACGACACGCGGGAGGAAAAAAAAAAAGATTACCCGAAGACTTACAAAATTCACTCACTAACTTGCGGTGCTAAAATGCTAATGCTAACAGCACGTGATGACTGGCTGGACTGTTTTTTGTGTTTGGGATCCGGTGAATTAATAATAAATGACAATTTTGTTCCTTTTGTGCCAGGCGCCCAGGGAGCCGTGTTCAGCAAGTCGGTGGAGACGCCGCACGTCCGGGCCGAGCCCTTCAAGGAGCTGCGGTGAGTTATTGTGGGAAGAAAACGTCCCACTTCTCACTTATTTATTCCCACAAACGTCAGTCGACGATGCGGCGAGATCGCGCCTGAGGTGAGATGGAGCACGTCCGCTTTAATGAGCGGCGGCAGGCGCGTCGCACGTTTGCGAACGGGCCGGCACGCGATGCGTAGGCCGCTGTCTGTCGCGCATCTGAGGATAGTTGCTCGCGGTCCTTAAGAAAGTTCGTAGGAGGACAGGACGTGGCCCGCTAATCACGCCAAAAGTCCGCTGCTACTATTGAAGATTCAAAATTGTGCACAGTGTATGAAAAGTCAGCTGTGGCCTGCAGTTGACCGGAAACCAATCCAGGGTATCACCGCTTTCTCTTGCCAGAAGTTAACGGCGCCCTGTCGGAAAGCTCGGATCAAAGTTTTTGGAGCACTTTCTTTTCTTTCCTAAAGGCAACTCGTGTGCGGCGGGCTCATCTTGTTTGGGTGGCTTCTACTTTGTATCACAAAAGGTGCGCTTCAATCCGTGTCAGGCTTTTGATGTGAATTTGAAAAGCAGGCGGGCGGGAAACGAGCTGGAACATGAAGAACGGCGCCGGGCGCGGAAAGGATTGGCGCGCCAGTGTAGGAGGCAAAAGATGAAAGTCGGGAGGGTTTTTCGTTTTTGTTGCTTTCTTGCCATCCAAGAAACGCCAGCGTGAGAGGAACTTTTGATGACGAAGATCTTATTGAATGTGATTTCGCACTGTTATAGGGAAGGTTGCAAAGCCGCCTCATCAGGGGCGAAGTAGACGGATGGTTCATTAGGTCCATAAGTAGGTAAACGAGCGCAAATGCCCGCTCGTCTCAAAGGAACGCCGCTTCTCTCATCAAAAGTCAACCGGGACCGACTCCAATCACACGCGAGCGGATGAAAGTCAACGTGAACGATAGGAGACATTTGAACAATCGCCGGTCCGCTTTCAGTCATGTAAATGCAAATGCAAACGTAAATGTCGCCATGTGTCCTTGCATCACGCCGACGACTTTGTGCCAAAGGAAAAATGGCTGATGGATGCCAATCTTCAGCTAAAGATAAAAGGCGATATTTATGAGGCAATAAGGTGCAAAGTGACAAGCGGGGCGGCGGCTAAGAAGCTAGTAAAACAAAAGAAGAGAGGAAGGGGTTGTTGTTTTTTTGTATTCCGTTTTGTTTGGCGTCGCAGGGATTTTGATGGAGTCTCACTGCTGGGGAGGCAAAGGGAACATTACTCCATCCAACCCGTGATGATGATCGTCCCTGGCGTCCGGCCGTATGGACAGGCGATTTATCGTCCGCAGCCCTCCACAAAACATAAGGACGCTCAAAGTGGAAACTCCGGCGGAGCTTTCAAAGTCGTCGAGTGCACTTTTACAGAACGATTACAACACGGTGCAAGCTCTAAAGTGGAACGAACCCAATCCGTTTTCATCATACCTGACATAGATTCAAGACACCCCGTGCCGGGAGGAGCAAAGCAGCCCCAAATCAAAACCCGGCATCATTTTGGTGCACCGTTTACCCACGTCCGGACAAATTTTGCGATTTCGTTACACTCCACACACATTCCAACCACCTTGTGCCGCGTGTAGCTAAGTAGTCCCAGAACCCGTTAGCATATGCTGTCACTTCTCACTTCCGCCTAGTCTGCCTTAATTATTTCCCTGACTCCACTTTTCTTCATCGTGGTCATTTTTATTTGGACCTGCGTTAATATCGTGCGAACATTGTTGATTACAAATAAAGGCCTTCCCCGAAGACGTTTTGTTCATGGATTTTAATGAAACACGCAAACTAATTAGCATTCTGCGCCGCTGTCTAAATTAAAATCTCATCACGTAACCTCTGCCCTCATTTGTAATTTCCCCATTGCGGGACAAATAAAGGATATCTTAATCTAAGTCACGTTAATTCTGATGATGAATTAAACACACGCGCGCTCGTTTGATTTTTAGTTGAATTCCTTTTCCTCACTCTCTTTCTCTCACTGTGTGATGCAACCGTGCTCTTCCTGTCAGCCCCGCACTCACGTCAACGTCATCTATTAGCATTCACGCTAGCCCACGCCAAAGAGAAAACAACAAAAAGCGTAAGCTGCCGCCGTGAATACCGACGAGTTTCGGATCAAACGTCCAGAAATATGCACCTCGCAGGTCCTGTTCTCATCTATCGGCCGATTCGTGGCCCAAACACCTGTTGTGACTTTTGCCATTCAGCCCCTTGTTAGGGAACAGCAAGTTGTCCAAAATGTACTTAAACATTGAACAGCCCCTTGTTAGGGAACAGCAAGTTGTCCAAAATGTACTTAAACATTGAACAGCCCTTGCGCGGTCAAAACGAATGTCAACTTTGACGCTGGCATTTATTCTTGCTAGCTTTTGTGAGTAACGTATTCGCGACCGTGCTCCTTTGTACATGAAAAACGTTCCCCTTGCTTTCTCGCCGTTTCACTCTCATTTCCCCTCAGCGATTGATAAGCTTTCATCATCCTTTCAACACTTTGTATCTGCAACTCGAATCAAAGGTTAATAACCTTTGATGCCGCACGCTCATGCGGCACCCTGAGAGGGACGCGGCTAAAGAAGCAACGGAAATGATTGGACGCCTCTGACATAATCAGAATTTGCCGCCTCCTTCTCTTGCTTGTTCTTATAGCCTCCGTCCTTGGTGGCGTCCTCCGCCGAGGCCGACGCCAGCGCTGGTAACACTTTGAGCGTATAAATATATAAGCGCAGGAGCAAATCGCAGGTTAAATGGCAATCTGGGACGCCCTGTCGTGCGACTGATTGCTTTCGTTTGGCTTTTGTGAGCGAGGGCCGAGCGGACAAAGGAACTCGCGGAACAAAACGTGGCCCCCCCCGTGAGTTAACAAGTTCTCTGCAAAATGTTAAAGGTGAAAGAAGGGGAGGTAGAGTAACCGAAGAAGAAAGAGGATGGATCTCTGCTCAAACAGCCGTCAAAGTACGAATGCTGTTGATCGGGGTCGGTTTTTCTGGGGCCGCATTGATACATCAGGCATGGGGGGGTACGGCGCAATGTCAAGACTGTGGAAATTTCGGGTCCTCCGATCAGCTAACGCATTCCTGTAAGTTGTGCGGCTGCCTTGCTGGATGGTGTGAAGGTTTCAAAAAGCGCCTTCTCATCCTCAGGTCACGGATTACGTTCGGGGGGGGGGGGGGGGGGCTTCGCTAAATTGGTTTTCTGCTGGTATCTAAAGTCTGTGGACTTTTGTCTTTTCAATCCAAACAAGACAGAGCGATGACTGACCTGACGTGATTGGGTTTTGTTCTCCAGGCTGGAATCACCCACCCGCTCCCTGCTCATGGAGGCCCCCAAAGGCATCCAGATCCTGGCCGAGGCCGGCGACATCCAAGCCATCTGTAGGAACGAGCTGCGACTGGAGTCCAAAGACGGAGAGGTGCCACACGCTGTTCTGAACATATTTTTTGCCAAACTATTATTAGGCAGACGTACCGCGAGCAGCCGAATTGGTTTTATCGGCCAAGTATGTAAATACATCCGTGGTATTTGTCTCATTGCCGTCTTTCTCCGTTGAAATGAAAGCGAATGCCAGCGACCCGTCGCGTCAAGGACTCGGGGAAACTGCAAGAGTATTCGCGGGGTTTTGCAGAGGATAAAGAATATATGTCTGTCAGTAGGGTGACATTGTCTGTCTCAATCAGCTTTTCTCAAAAACAATCTGGCGCCAGCATACTAAAACCGTTTTGCCACCTTAGTCCCGAGCAATATGTCCGATTGTGTATGATCGACTTTTTGTCAGTTCAGTAGGGGGCAGCATAGCAGCTTTTACCTGAAAAACGTGCGCACCAGTCAGTATTTAGTCCGTACGTCTGATTGGAACGAGCAGAGTGAAGTCAAGGTCACCTCCCTCCCCTTTGTTCATATCAGCAGCAGCAGGTCTTAATGTGTACAACTAACTTTTGAAAAGACTTTTTTTTTTTTTTGCCCCCCTCCCCCCCCCTGCATTAATCCTCCTCGGCTGATGTGAAACAGATCTGACACCACGCCACTGCCGCAGAGCCAGCCAGGGAAATCCTTTTATCAGCGTCAGCTGATGTGCGGAACGGATCGGCGTGGAAGATGAGTGAGCGGGAAAAATGTACATGAAGCGCCGAGTTAGAGACAGAAAGAGGACGGAGGGAGGACGTCAGGCAAGAGGAAGGAAGATTGGGACTCGTGATTAATCACTTAAAAAAAAATAATGCCGATTGCGTAACACGTCCTATTTCATGAGCACATTTTTCAACAGCAACACATTAGGGACAAAAGGAAATTAAGAAATGGAATCATTTGTCTTTTTTGGGGGTGAGGGGGGGGGCAGGACCCTTGACTGGTCTCCAGTCAATCGCAGCGCACGGCTGAGTTTGGCAAGAGAAGCCGCGTCTAACCTCGACTGGTCGTCTGTCAATCGCAGGGCATGCTTGAACCCCGGACCGGTCGCAGGGCACAACGCCGTGAGACCACACGATGTTTGTCGTTAGCGCGTCACTTCAAAGGCCACCGCTACGCTCGCGACGACGTCGACGGCCCGTCCCGACGCTTTTTGCTTTGGACTGATTTTAATTGTGAATGAAAATCGTGGCGGGCAGCATTTGAGCAACAGAGTTGTTGTTTACCGGCTTGCTCTCTCTCTCCATTTGTATGCACTAGCATTTATTACAAAACACCTTCCGCCGCCATTACCTTGTACGAAATGGGATCGTTTCTCCCGGGAGTGCATCCGAAGGCATGCGCGGCGGTGGCATCGCGCGACTCCCTTTTAGCGGCACTTTTGCACGAAGCCTTTTGTCAGAATGACGACCTTCCGCCATTCAGTGATTGGCTCGCAACCCCGCGCGGCGACCTGCGCCTCACTCCTTCTCTCGCGGAAGACCGTTTGTCAGGAGAGGAGGTCGCGCGACATTTCGGGGGGTCGGGGGGGGGGGGGGTCACTCGGCTCCGCTCCGAGGTGGCGTTTTGCCTTTTAATGGGCGACGGGAGCAGACCCTTGAGTCGTTTTTTTTTTTTTTTTTTTTTCTTCCTCTCACGGCCGAGGCGCGAGTCTCACGGGAATCCGCAATCGATGTTGGCTTGGAGCGAGTCGAAATGGGAAGAAGTGGATGTGATGCAAACATGGGACTCATCTTGCCGAGGCCCCATTAAGGCTTTCTCTTGAGGATGCCTTCAATATTTTTCTTGTTGTTCTTAGCCAGAGATATTTTGAAATATATCGATTGGTCATGAATGGGCTTTGACAGTTTACAAATTATGCACCACCCGTTTTGGCCTTACAAAAATCTCCAGCGTGCAGCGACGAGTTTTCCGAATTTTTGTCACCATTCAGAATGGCTTGAAAATATCACAAACGCGACACAGTGTACAGCAGTTCATTTATTCTTGACTCTTCTTCCTTTTTTTTTTTCCAAATGAATTGTAGATTTACAATCGAAGAAAAGCACCTTCTTTCCAATGGTACAATCTTTTGATTTCAAATGTTTGCGTAACGGCGTCTTTAGCGAGCGAGCTTGTCCAATAATTCAGCCTCATCTTTTGTGGAGGCCAATAAAAGGCAAATGGTCAGCGGGGGTGGCCAGAGGCGGCTGACTGTTCTTGGAAAGCACTCACGGTGAAGCGAAGGCGACGTTGGCCAAGGAAACGCTGGAGAAGAAAAACAGCTTCAAAAGGGAGAATAATAATAATAATAATAATAACAATGTGGTCAAGGTCAAATTTGAACTGAGTGTCAAAAGAGACAGCATTTTCATTTTCTTTCTTGGGGGGGGGGGGTACCTCCGTGTGTCCACGCAAGCTGCCATTTTCCAAATCGAATGCCTCACACATATTTGGTCATCAGAAATTATCCCCAAAAAGTTCGGCAATAAACAGCAACAACGTGCAAGATGTGACCTGCTTTAAATGACTTCGAAGAACAAACTTTTCTGATCATTTTGGTCAAACGTCCCCAGCTCACTGTCATCGAAAGAGTCCGCATTAAAGCACCACTTGAAGCGCGATTCTGTCTGGCAAAAAACTTTGTTTGAGAAGTCGCTGTCCAAACTAAGGAAAAATGAAGCCGAGAATGTTAAGTGAGCGCTGAAATGTGGAAATCATCCGCATTAAAGCACTTTATGATTCCGTTTCAATTTTGAGTATGAAAACGGGGGAATTTGCGTTCAAAATGGCCTCGCTGCAGAGTTTCCCCGTTTTTGACTTGCTCGTCGGAGCTCATCGGCCTTCTCCCCCCCCCCCCCCCCCGTCTGGTCCTCCAGATCTCCCTGGACGCCCGCCGCATCCGCCTGATGCGCCTACCTGAGGGGAAGGCGTCGGCCGGCGCCTCGGCATCCGGCACCAGGCAGACGGTCTACGAGGTTTGCGTTTGCCCCAACGGGAGACTTTTCCTCTCCCAGGCCGGCACCGGCTCCACCTGCCAAATCAGCAACAACGTCTGCCTCTAGGACTACCGAGCGCCACCTTAATGAGAGATGTCGGACTCGCGGCGTCTCAGGCGGAACAGGACTGATCTTTGAGGCCCTGATCCGTATTTTTCTAAATTAGAGGGGGGGGGGGCACTGTATTTATTATGTGATATTCCGTCACTTTCTACGTAAGGGAATTCAATCCGCTATTCTAACTGAGACTTTTTTTTTTTAAATGATCTGGACGGAGTCACGCCTTTGGGAATATTGAAGAGGAATAATTGCTTTGAAATGGCGTGACCCAAAACTGCCATGCACACGATTTTATGAAAGGCGAGAGACGCTGCTGATTCGACGGCAGAACCGCTCGGTGGATCGCCAAGCCCCGCCCACTCTCCCGTCACTCATCTTCTCCCTGGAATTGTTTTTGGTTTTTTTTTGGCGTGGACTTGAAGGATTTACAGGAAGATGAGCCACTCGGCAATTGACACCCTCATGGAAAGCTCTGCCCCAAATGTTCTTTTTCATGTTCTCCATACAGTTTCGGATTTAAAAATGTTTCCATGGATCAACGGTAGAAACCGAAAGCATCCGCCTTAAAGCACTTCACCATGCTGGATGCGCACTCAGGCAAAAAAAATAGACGGCGGTCGCAAAAAGATTCTTGCTCCAAAAGGAAGACCGTCGAGAGAGCTTTGAAATCAAAAGAGCCCGCATCAAAGCGTCACATGACGCCAGATGCTCCCGAGTGCAGTGGGTCGAGTTTTGTGTCTGTAAAAAAAAAAGGGGGGGGGGGGGGGGGATTCAGAATTCGAGAGACGGCTGAAAATTTCCCAAGATTTGACATGAGAGGACTTCATGATGCCGGATGGTTTCTGAGGAGTATGAATTGGCGACATTCATTTTGGTTCCAAAATGGCAACTGGTCAAATGCACGCAAAACTCAAAAGAGTTTGCATTCAAGCAACACTCCCCCCCCCCCCCTCTGATGGCGGATCGTCAAAAGGCGCACTCCGATCGAAAGAGTCTGCATTGGAGGCCCTCCATGATGCCAACCGCTCTCTGAGACAAATACCTCTCAAATTTGGATTTGAACGAGGTGAATTCAGTTCTTGACCCTTCGTCCTGGCGCAGCAAGCGCGCTCGGAAGTTTTGAAAGGATCCGCATGACACGTCGGTCCAATGCATTTGCTCGGCCGCGCGCAGGATTACAAATCCCCGCTTAGGCCGGCGTTGGGTCACTCCAAATTGGAAGCGGCAAAGTCCTCCGATATCTTCCCGATCCTGACGCAGAAGAAATAAATAGTTTGAATTCAAAGTCAAAAGAAAAGCAGGAAGCCTGAGGAATTGTCATCCCGAGTGCCCCCCCAAATGTTTCGGCGAATTCCAACGCTACGGGCGACACTCGAGCTGGCTCCGAACAACATTTCCGACAAAAAAAAAAAAAAAAAAAAATGTCATTGACCTGACTGTGAAATCCACATCTCTCGTGCCAAAATGTCCCCATTTGAGGGCTTTTTTCCCTTTTGTGCCCCCATCCCGGGGGCTCGTTTTGTGGAGATTGTTTGGACTGCGATGTGGTCGACAGCTGCGGTCACCCCCTCCCCCCTTCTTGTTTCTTGCACATTTTGTTTGAGGAGGAAGTGCACCTGTGCCTTACACTCGTGGCAAAAAGAAGCACATCATCATCATCATCGTCGTCGTCGTCAACACAACACGGCCTCCATTTTGCCGCCTTTTTTCTCCCATCTGAATGCAAAGACCGATTCGTCACGTCCGACAAATCAAAACTGCACGCCTGGTGTCGAGCCAAGTTTCCTCAAACGATGACCTCGCGCCGACTCGCGTTGATCAAATCAACGCGGGCCGGCCCTTTTCGTCATCGGATGCCGACGACTGCTTGCAACAAAAAAAAAGTGGAGCGAGTGAGTTGAAAAGCTTCTTTCCAAGAATCACCTCTCCGCTTGAGTAAATAATCGGCCACTGTTGGAGGGAATGTGATCATCACGTCCGTGTGACGCCTTTTGAGCGGAATCGTTTTTTGCGCTGGTGCGTGCGTGTGCATGTCTTTGTGTGTGCGTGCGCACGCGTGCTCGAAGGTCTTTGCATTCCTACCTTCAGTGTGCCGAGTGTTAAATGTGTGCTACTTTGACCTTTTGTTTTCATTTTTCTGCCCAAACACAAAGACAAGAAAAGATGATGGGGAAACGACGCTTGAAATGAAATCAGCTTGTTTTCTTTGGTCCTGAACTTGTCAAACTTGGAATTTATTTTATTTTTTTTTAATGGTGCCCAAAATAAAAGGCATTGTTCAGAGTGCTCGCACTTGTTATTTTGGACTCTTGTCTTTATTTCTTTCCAAAACATTCCTGCGGATTGTCATTCAAACAAACGCAAAAAAAAAAAACGCTTTGGCACGATCTCATGGCCGTGCCGCAAACGCGAGCCCGACACCTTTGCACCTTTACTGGCTTAATGCTTCGCGCTGATACGGTACATTGACCCCCCCATGACCTCTTGAAGTAAGTGTTCAAAAACTGCGAGTGCGTAAAAGTTATTCCCTCCCCCCCCCCTCCCCCAATCCCAATCTGTCCCCCCGTAGCAGAGTCGCTAACGATTAGCAAGCAAATCACACGCCTGCTTCTTGTAACTTGTGCCTCACCCGCACCCATCAAAAAGGTTCGGCAGCTCAAAAGAGGGAAAAGTCGACAACACCTCTTGGGCCTAAACGGGAAGGAAGCTAATGAGGCGCGGAGATCCGCAAAAACAACTTTGAGCGTCAACCATTGCTGACTTTTGCTTGGGATCGACGCCGAGAGTTGACTCTGTTTTCCGAAATCTTGCAAGAGGGGCAACATTTATTATTATTTTTTTTTGCACTTTGTCTTGTGCTGGCGGTTCGGTGGCTTGAGAGGAGAACGATGCGCGTTGCAGTACAATAAGATCGAAGTGATACGCAGCTGCCGAGAACTCACCGACGCGGCCGGATAATCAGGCGCAGACTAATTGACAAAATGTCGGTCTTATATTCGGCCAGCGGGCGAGCGCGCAACAGGAAGAGCAATTTCCGCCGGGCTTATGAAGCGGCGTTGAGCTCGTCCTTCCTCGGCTCCCCCCCCCCCCGCCTGCACGCCAGCTCCAAATTATTTTCTGTCACGCTCACAATTTAAGGACAGAGAAGAATGGACTTAATTCTAAAAAAAAAAAAAGCTGTTAAACTATTATCCAAGTGAAATCATATTTTTGCACAAAGACAACAGTCATATTGGAAGTAAGCGAGCGCTGTTTCTGGTCGGGGATAAAGAATATATGCCCGTCATGATCGTCATCTTGACTTATCTGCGCGTGCTCTTGTTGTTTGTGTTTTGCCACAAGAGGGACGCTCGTTTGGCTTTGCCTCTCCGTTGTGTTTCGCCTTGGCCGTTAGCATTAAGCTAGCATGACTTTGCGAGTTTCGCAGTTACGAGTTTCGGTTAAACACACAAAGCCTTTGTTTCATGTTTGGTTTTACAGAACACTGAACCGGATGAGGGTTACAGGCTTTGATTTTGTAATATGAGAACGTGCTGGCGGATGGTCTACCCCGCTCCCCGCCCCCCCTCCTAAAAAAAACCCATCAGGGTAACCTATTCCTCTCACCAAAAGTCATCTTTAATGCCCCACTTCTCTCGCCAAATATTATGTGGATCATGCTTCGGTCACCTGCAAACCTTCAGGATAAACTGTTGACGTTAAGGGACATCAAAGACAATGATGAGGTGTGTGAGGCTTTTTGTTTTTTTTTTTGGGGGGGGGGGTGGCCTCCGTCGACTTTTACGCCATCTGTCAACGCCCGCGGGCTGTTGCCTCCTCCGAGTGTGTTTATGATTTTATTTTCTTATCCTTTCCGAGGTCTCTTTGTCTCTTTTGTTTGCATACTCGGGGCCGCTTTGATTCCCTCCAACGCAAACTTGGGCTGAGAGTCGGCACAGCTGTCAAACCGGCTGCGCTCGCTCAGATGCCATTCACAAATTCATTCTGGATGTCATGCCGGCACTTCTTCTTTCTTCCTTGTATTTCGTGCACTTTTCCTTCCCTCCTTAATAGCTTCCATGCCGAGTCTTTCTCTTTCACGGGCAAGGCGTGGGATTAACGACCGCCGAAGGAGGCAAACGGGTGTCCGGGGAGTTTACCCGTCAGGATGCCGTTGCGCGAGGCCGGCAGCAGACGTCACCTCAGAGAAATGCTGCAAATGGAGATGAGGGCCGGAGGATTAGGAGGGGGGGGGGGGGGGTCGGTTACAACAGAAGGGGGCACCGGGCGAAGGCGTCATAAATAAAACATGATGCGGCGGGCAGGGGATGTTTACACCCGTGGATGGATGGGAGTCTGTTTTTTTTAAGGAGCCATCAACGGCCATCTCGAGACTCGTTCTGTTTCCTGATGTCTCGGCGAGCGTTCGGGGAGGGGGTGGGGGGTCCCCTCGCAGTCGTTTTCTCTCTCGCTCGGACTGCTGTCCTGAGGTCATGCGGCAAAAACAAGGGAGGGGAGCGGTGAGGGGGGTGTTGTGATGCAGCGGTGGTCGGTAACCCCCACGAGGACAACAGCATTCAGACGCCAGGCCTTTATGTTGAATTCTTTTTTTTACAGCGGTGTCTTGGAAATGCCATTTGTCGGTTACAGTCCCCCCCGCTCCACAAAGCAAACACCCAAAATTGTTCTGTGTACTTCTTTGACAGACCCGAACGCTCCATAATATTTCACTTCATAAAAACTCACAGTCATGACAGAATGAAGGGGATTTCAATTTAAATTAATGGCACTTGGGGGCAGCAAATGACAGACAGACATCTTCACTCCTCTCTCACCTCACTGGTGCGGCACTAATGTTAGTCGTTCTATGCAGAGGATCAATAATATACCATATGACTTTGAGTTCTATTATGTCACGAATTGACGTGCGTTGCTGCAATGTTGCGTTCAGTCCATTGTTTAAACTTACTGCGTCTTAGATGCGCTTTAGCGTTAGCATCATATTAGCTGACTTAAAGGTTAGGATAACGTATGTGATTGTTTTAATTAAATCCACAAGCTTTATTCCGTGTGCACATTTTTCTCCTTTGCCGTCTCTGGCACCCTTCTGTGGCAGCATTACAAAAAAAAAAAAAAAAGACAAACATAACTGTTCTACACTTGCCCACCACTGTTTTCGAGTAGTGAGGCTTATTGACATCGTAATCACAGTTGAAGCCGAAAGGTAAGCAGAGCTGCGGTTGTTCTAATAATATCGGGCTACGATGTCGACGTGTGGAAGGGCACTTGCAAACGTCAAGGGACCGTCACCCAAAATCCTTGTTCCCTAATTATGCGGAATACCTTTTGGCGGTTGGCAAATCTTTTTTTTTTGCATTGCCGCCAGTGGCCAGAGAGTGGCAGTAATGTACCAAAAGTATTTGACAACCATCAAAAGACAGAAGAAGAAATGGAGCCCCGTAAATCACAGTCATGGCAACTAATGTGTGACTGTTAAAATACGAGTCGTGTTTGTTTTTACAGTATAAGAACGTTTAAGTGTTACTCTTGATCAATGCGGGGTGCATTACACGACACGATCATTTCGTTGTACATACGCCTCGTCGTTGAGATTGCAATCCCGTGCATCCTATGCATTAGCCACACTCGATGCAAATATGCCATAGGCGTGTTCGGAATTAACTTGGTTTCTCCGCTCGCCTTTTTATCCATCCTCGCGTGCAGTGAAGAGGATTTGAGGCCAAGGCGGCGTGTTGCGTGCCGCCGAGTGCAATTTAATGACATGCTTTGCTCTGGTAAAACGGGGCGGGGGGGGGGGGGGTGAAAAAAACTCCTAGGGATGTAACTAATTGAGCTCTCGTTTGAAGGATAAACAAAATCCGCTGACTCCCATCAGTCTGCCTTCACCGGAAGAGAGCAGGGGTGAAGCTACTTCCTGTCAAAAAGCAGTGAAGACATTCATGACGCTGAATGTTTCATCAGCCTTTGGAGAAAGTGGACTATAAAAGCCGTGGGAATAATTATTAATCATAATAATAACAATAATGAAAATACCGAAAACAAGCAGTGACTTCTGCTTTGAGGCTTCTAATTTTGGAGAGTCAGAAAAAAAATTCCTCTTTTTGATGCCGATGCTGCAGCTCAGTGGATGAACGGGTTCAAGTTGAGTTCACTGTCAGAGCCGCCCGAACTTCTCCACCTACTGTCTTCGCTCGTCTTTTGTGGGAAGACACGCTCGAATAGCTCGTATCTGAGCCTCCTTTTGTTTGCACGGGTCTAAGTGGAACAAGAGTTACAAGTCAACACGGCCGTCGCGTCATATCGCAAGCAAATGGGATAAACCTTGCTGTCATACGTTTTTCCTCTCGTGGTAGGAACAGAATAAGAAGCGCCTGGAAAGCGCTAGCAGTGACTTCAATGCAGTGAAAGTCTGCATATGTTGCTATAGAACTTGTATTTAAATATAATTTATAATTATATACGTAAGGTTGACAATTACCGCAGTATCGATTATTATTATTATTATTGTTCAACCTAAGGCGAAGAAAAAGCTCGCAATTAGCAGCGAGTAGCTAACACTTGTGGCTAGCAAAACCGGCAGCTAACGTGAACCATTAGCTGCCGGAAATAGGGTTGTTCTTTTTTTTTTTTTTATCTATATTGATGTCAGCAAAGCAGAAAGCATGGATCACCAAGAACCAAAGGTAAGACCCTTGTAGGATAATTTTGACTTCACGAGAGCAACGTATCGTCACGTCCAACGACGAGACTTTCGCAAACGTTTACGAGGCTACAGTATTAGCTCGAGGCTACTCGGTCGGTGTAAAGAATGCGTTTTGCAGTGTTACTAAATATGTGTTTTTGTGGTGCCTGAGCATCTGTAACAGGGTTGCGCCAAGCACACCACAAGACAAATAAAGTGCCACATATGAAAGTATACTGTTTATGGTCGAGCTGGACAAATCGATGCACGTGATGGCCTATTGCTTGTTTTTCTTCCCCAAAATATCACCAAAGAATAGTAAATAAATGGTCCGTTTTTCCAAACAAGTTGGTGCTTAGATTGTCCTGGAATGACTTATAAGTTGGGGTTTTTTTTGCATTTAGACTCTCATTTTTGTGTGTATGTGTGTGGTGCTTAAAGGTGCATGACCAAGATGGGGAATAAAACGGACTCACAAATGCAAAGGACATGAGGTAAGCTTAAAATTTTGCTCATTAATGGGATCATCCTTGAGGAATAATAGCATTTTTTAAGTATCTGTGAAAGTGCTTTTTTTTCTTTTCCTTAAGTGTAGCAGAGTGATGGAAACGATGATTTGTGTCCTCTTCATTGCAAAGGAAAAAATCAATTCCGATTTTTGCCTTCACTTGGAAATTGTAAAAAAAAAAAAGTAGCTGCCTTTGTGAGCGGCCTCTAGATTTGCACCTCTGCAAAAATGTAAAAAGAGCGCTACCCGTCTGCATTATGCATGATTCATATTGTATTGGCAGATCTTCCACAGGGAAACTTTCGAGATGACCAAAGAAGAGGTGGCAAAAGTACTCGCTCTCTTTGCTTACGTAGCAGTAGAGTACTCTGGTAAAAGTAGATTTACTGATCAAATTCATGTTTTTGAGTAAAAGTCAAAAAGTACAGACAATGTGTACAAAAAATGTTTTTTGTTTTTTTTACTGTCAATTAAATACAGTACAATACAGTACCTTTTTTGATTGCCACAAGAAATAACTGCAGGAGGGTTTCGTTTTGTTTCGCATGTATGTCAGGTAGCCCCCCCCCCCCCCCCCCAAAAAAGTCAAAACCAAAATGCACCCACTTCCTCCTTTGCTGAGCTGAGGCCTAAAACTCAAAATTGAATGAACTTTCGAGGCAATCATTCCCCAACCCAAATATTGGTCACATTTTGCGCATATTCTTTCTAAACACCTTTTAGGTGGGGAGGGCCTGTTTTACAAATTACATGCTGACTTTTTGCATCAAGTGTCAGGGCCCCCTCGCTCCTCCTCCTCGAGCTCAGTCCAAGTCAGCCTGAGCATGAGTCGTGACATAGCAAACGCTGCCCACATGGCTCCCGATACTCACCGCTGCACTTTTCCCGCCGGGACTATTTAATTGATTAATTCCAGTATGGCGGTGAAAACGCCGCTGCGGAGGTCTTTCAGCGAGCATGTGAAAGTTTCCACCAACAGGGCTCGGGACGTCTTCTGGAGGAGTGTGAGGGAGAGGCGACTGTGGGGTGAGTCGCGATGGCAACGGCCACTGTCCGCTTTTTTAAAAAAGCCTCCCCCCCCTGCCCCGGGACAATGTTACCCTGAATGTGGCTCGTGGAGTTTCTGGAATTCCAAATATTTTTAAAAAGTTGAAAAAAATACTAAGACAACACAAATGCCAATTCTCTATATTCGGTTGTGTCATGACTGCCAATTACAAATGATTTACTTCCCAATTTTGTGATTCTTTTTTTTGGGGGGGGGGGGGTTAGATCCCCGTACCCCCATTTTCACTGTTTGGTATTTGTCTATTTGCAGATGTTTTTTGTTCTGTCGGGCCGAATTTTGGTAAAATTTTACACATTTATAAATCCATGCATTAAAAATGTTGAGCAATTTAAAGTTGTCGAAAATGTTTCACGATGTCATATGAATGGATGATCTTCAGAAAAGCGATAATTTGGATGGTTCAAGGATTCCACCCGACGCTCCCTTTTTGCAGTCAAGCAGCAGCACCTGATGGTTGCAGCCAAGTAGCGCACTCCATCACAACGTGATAAATTATGCAAGAATTGTCGTGGAAGACGGTTCTATTCGTCAACCGGAATCCAGCCAGCCGTTTTTCAACGGGGAGGTGCGGCTGGCTTTTCTGTGGCCTTCAGATTTGTAAACCACTGAAATGACTCACAGGTCGCTGTAGATGGCAATGTTGCTTCAGATTTTGAGTAGAAGTTACAGATCAGACTGTGAATCTCGATTCGTCAATTAGGAGGGAGAGAAATGCCACCTTGTTGGGAATCGGGCAAGTTTAGGCACCTCAAACTCGAAGGATGAAGGAAGGGTGAATCTGCTTTTATTAATTGGACACAATTTGCTGTTATCTCATCGCGAACCACTCGAGTCCAAGTTGAATCCAGGTTGATGAAAATGTAATTGCAAATTTTTTTGTATACATCGATAAAAAGGATATCCCCCCCCCCCTGCCTCCCCCCCAAAAAACTCTCAGCCCTTTGCCCAACATTTTAAAGTGACGTGTAAAACGTTAAATTTGAAACTGCGCAGAACCTTTTTCCATTTTCCCAATTTAAAACCGTTCCCAGCTGTCTCACGAACACTTTCGTTAAAAGACCCTCAAGGTATTTGTGAAGTTTATGAGATGAGTTAGAAAATCTCTGCATCCTGTTTGAATGTCTTGTTAGGAATAAATCCATCTTTTATTTGTTTGCCAAGGACATGCAAATTAATTCTCAAACATTTAAATGCAATTCCGGGCAAATGTGTGGTTTGACTAAGGCGGTTGGGGGGGGAAGCAGCTCTTTTGATCTACTGCACCATAACTGCTCAGTAGCTAAAGTTTTATTTGGGTTGTTAATTTTTTTTTTTTTTAAATGAAGTGTTAACAAGATGTGAAATTGCAGTTGGAGGAGAAATTTAAAAAGTAAGAGTAAGATCTGGAGTTTTCTAGTAAGCAGCCTACTCAAAAAAAAACAAAAAGCAGTCATCAAAGTGTATTGTGGGGCTGCGCTCTCCGGCCCCCACATCCACAAAAGAGTTGCGAGCGACCACTGATTGGCCGTTTCACGACTGATTTGACGCTGCGGTTGGTATTTCTGACGCCGGCGGGAGTCGTGCGTGGGGGCTTGCGAAAATCAGTGGGGGGGTTTTTTGTTTAGTTTTTTTGCATCGTGTGTGATGAAAATTGAGTCTTCCATTATTTAATACATTTTCGGTACGGCGGACCTGTTTTGGCCGCCCGGCTGCTAAACATCAATGTGACCCCGCCCCCCATGCTCTGATGGGACCTTCCTCAAGGCAGGCGGCGATCTCGGGTGTAAAGTTGGAATCGAGGGGGCTCCGAATTGTGCGGCAGTGAAGCTCTAAGCTGCTTTGTCTTTGCACATCAACTGTGTGCCTTTTTTTTTTTTTTTTTTTTTTGCTTCCCTGAGAATGTTGACACGAGATCCAGCTGCGCGCGCTCGAAAGTCAACACATGATGTCAGAGTGGCGGGCCGATTGGCAGAGGCGCGTTATGTAACTTGCCGCTTCACGACGATCACGGCATCCGAGGAAGAACCCCCCCAACTTGTGTGTCGCCAAAATAATAATAATCGTCAAAGAGCCATTTTTTGCGGTTTCCTCCTTTGCCCCAGTTGGCCTCGCGAGGATGAAGGCGGCGGGCTGCATTTTTTTTGGGGGGGGGGGGGGTTAATGATTGAAAGATGGACAGTCAACGTTGACCTCATTAGTGTTCTTGCCTTGCGAAACCGATTTATTGGGAACGTGCGCTGGCTCGCCCCGTCCCGTCAGCCTCGTCTTCATCATCCCCCGTGTCTCAATATTTACGCCTGCGTAACTCCCGGTCCAAATAAGGTCTCTGACCCGAAGCGGCGCGGCAAACAAACGTCTTTGCGCAGGCGCCTTCTGTAAACGTCTCTCTCGCGCCTGCGTTTGGTCCGTCGATGGTTGTGACGCTTTCCAGAAGCCCCGACGCCAACCGAGAATGTGAAACGATGTCTGTCGGCCTGCAAATCTCCGCAGGAGCGGCGCTCTTCTGTCGTAATATGGCAGGATGCATTCAATCCGGTTTTATCAGGTCGCCCCCCCCCCCCTGGCAGCAGCAACGGCGGTTTTGCGCCGGACAGCCTTGAATGCCCGTAAATTAACCTCGACCCGCAGCAAACGCGAGTCTCGGCGGGACGAGCCAGTGAGGAAGTCTGATAGTTGGGCCTTTAAATGTTCCTCTGCGGGGAATTCAAACATTTCCCGCTTGTGTTTGGTGATGTAGTGCTGAAGGAAACGCGGGCTGAAAACTTTGTTCGTGATTAGGAAGAATAGAATTGCCCGCCGCGCCGGTTGAAGAAAATTATTTTTGACTTGACTTTTTTTTTTTTTTCCTCTCTCCCCCCCAGTCCAAATACAGCGAGTGGGTCGTTTGCTTTTTTACGACAGAGTTCCGTCCCTAATATTTCTCTGAAAAGCAATCAGGCCGTAAACATAAAACAATGCAACGATAATCACCAAGCGGGGGTGGTAATTGCGCCACATGGCAAAAAAAGAAAGCCAACCCCCCCCCCCCAACACTTTTTCAAACGGTTATTTCCTGTCAGAGGAAACGCTCGCCGGTGATGACGCAACACCTTTTCACATCCTTACGCAACGAAGTCACTCGGCGACGTAACAGACGCACGGGTGCTCTGAGCTAAAGCTACTCGGAGGAATCAATGCGACGTCCGCTTTTGATTTCCGCCCAGCCCGCAGCAGAAACGGAGCTTTTCGACCTGGGGGGCAACAACCAATTGCTTTTGTTTCGATACGCTCAGCAGATGTCGTCGCGGCCGCCCCGATTCCCTCCCGAGTGACTTCCTCCTCTTCTCCCACCTCAGATCTTTCGTTCGACGTCATCCGCGCTTCTTCTTTCCCGCTGCTTCACTTGCCCGCTCGGCGGTATGCCGTCTCCGTTACAGGCTCGGGGGGGGGGGGGGGGGGGACTATGCGGGTTCCCGCTCTTCTTTTGTTATTCACGTTAACAAAAAAAAAAAAAAAAGTGAAATATGGAATTTATATTTCCATTAACCATATGGAATAGAAATATACGGGATTCCCATTTCCAGTTCCTGCAAGAGGGCGTTCGAAAAGAGGGCCTGTTTGAGTGATTTACATTTTCAGAAAACTTGCTTGCTTTCGTTCTTTGCCATTTAAGGCCCACTCGAGTCCGTTTCGTCGATTATCGTTCATAATTCGCGACTTTGGGTGCGCTCTGGGCTTCGGGTCAGGGTGCAGCGTTGGGGTTCGGGTCGGCTTTGGCTCAGAGTACGGTCGTAGCCGCGAGATTTTGCTCGCGTCGGCGTTTGACGGGGAGCTTCCTTTTTTTATCTTAAGCTAGAACTACCGCTACGTTTGTTTTGTTTTCAGACATATCTCATTGGAGTGGATAAAAGAGGACGGCAAACGGAGTCTCCGCAATAAAGCTCCGCCTCCTTTGCCAGCTAATTTGCTCTTCTCTTGGCGTGAAATCCAACCTTGCTCATTTGGTGACAGCCTTAATAAGAGTCGGACGAGATGTCCAGCCGGGGTCGCGCCTTTGTGATTGTCCGCTCGCTAATGATCTGATCTTGTTTTCTTCCTCGCGGCGTGTGTGTGTTTGATTGTGTGAGCTCAGCAGGGATTTGAGATTTTGGCCAAAAGAGAGGACCTACAAAAAAATAAAAATAAAAATAAAAACAGTCAACAGTCTCAGCATCTGTCACGTGGAGATGAAAGCCCATTGCGTACAAACAAACTCACCTCTGCGCAACCTCAAAGATTTTTCCATTTGCAATCTCGGCGTACACACACGCACACACACACACACGGAAACGACTTTTTGTGGTCTCAAAATGAGGACGAAAGATGTTTCTCCCATGGGCATCCGTATGTTTACCCCCGCCCCGAGAGGAAGGCGACGTGCACCCCCCCCCTACACTGGACACCTGTTAGGCGACATTCAATTTGCAGTTAACGCGTTTTCCATTTGCAGTTAGTTGGCTGAATGGCAGACGTACGAGCTCGCTCAAACGTTTCATGACTCGGACCCCCCCCACCCCCGCATGATTTCAAGCAAAAATCGGTGACGGGGAGGAATCGGGCTTTGAAAGATTTCCCCGGAAATTTCCTTCCGGAGCGGTGAAACGAAATTGCAAGTGACGCCTTCGCATGTTAATCAAGCGTGATGTCATTTATCGGGGCAACCACGTCACGCGCCGGCTGATGATTTGCAAGGGAGGAAGGCGGGGGCATTTAAAAAAAAATAAAAAAATCTTGGCTGCAATCTTTTCCATGCGACAGATTTTAAGATGATGTTTTCTAAAAAACAAACAACAACAAAATCTAGCGGCCCACCTCGCTGGCTAAAATGTTTGTGCACTTGTCGTTTTTTGTTGGGACAGCAGACACGAGCAGTTTCCCGCCGTCCCGGTTGCGCTCGGAAGTCCGCTTTGGCCGTGTTTTTCGCATTCCAAACAAGTCTGCGCCTTTTCCCGAATTGCCCATTTTTCTCTTTTCTGCCATTTTTCGGATCCTCCACATTTGCCATCTTATTCCAGTTGATCATCACAGTCTCCAAAATTGCCAACTTCATGGAGACATTTTCCCCCTAAAATTCCTCCTCGCTAACCAAGTTCAGCACCGGCTCTTATTTTCCATTTTTCATTTTTGGGGCGCATTGTGCGACTGTCCCCAAACACGAAGCCCCTTTTCATGCCGTTGCGGCGAAGCTCCGTTCACGGATGCTTTAATTACATTTCTTCCTGAGGTGGCGCAGCAATCTGTCGCGCTCCCACGGCGAAAGAATAAAAAAGTTGAACCCCTCCGTCTCGCAGGGTAAAGTAATTGTTTTCTCTTCTTGCCGCCCTCCCCAAACCTCCGCAATGGTGCCACTCTGCCAACGTCAAAACATGCCGCGGGAGTTGCGCGCGTCGGACTCAATTAGAGTCGTTGCGTTTTGACGGCGCCTCCCCGGCAGTCATGAATCAATCCATTATTTTCTTTCCCCCGAATGGAACGCGGCAAACGCGGTCAAATGCCTCCCCTTAGAGCCCACTAACGCGGTTCGGAGGCAAGCCTCATTTGCATTTTGCTGCCTGCTAAATCCCCGACGCTTTGTTGTGTAGCGTCGTTTGTTGACACTTTCACATGGGATGTTCGGAAGCGACAATCACCTCGAATCTGTTCTCCTTCCTGGTTAGTTCAGTTGCAGCAAAACTCGTCAGGCCTGAATTGTTGACGTCTCTTCCGGATGTACTTTTGTATTGCTTCATCTCTTCATACTCCCGTGGCGAGATGCTTTCGATTTTCCGTCGGCGCGTGGCCGTTCGTTAGCGTTCTCCCAAAAAGCCCCCCGTGGAGCGAAGCGGCAGGGGGCCCGTTGAACGGCGATCCGATTGTCGCGGCCCTTGAGGGAAAACAACAGTTGGCAATTCGGCGAGTGAACAATGGCGCGCCATTGTTTTCCTTTCGCCGCCGGTTCTCGGTGCCGCGCTCAATTTGCGGCGACCTCTTTCAATCAGACCGGGGCGGAGGTGCGGCGTGAAATTGTAGGGAAACCACAACCACGGCGGGGATGGATGAAACGGAGACTTTCATTTACTTTCACTCAGATAACGATGCTTTTTTTTTTTTTGTGTGTGTGTGGGGGGGGGGGGGGGGGGGGTTGGGTGGGTTAATATTCTTCTCACCGGAGATGAATTGAAGTGTCCCAAGAGTTGTTGTGTGTCCTCTCGACTTATATGAGCATATCCACCTTCTCTCCTTGACAGATTGTCTCTCCCCATTTAACGACACCCCCGCCCCTCCCCCCAAACCATTTTCACAATGATAAATAAATAGGCCACTCGGATGGCTGGTGTCACACTGTAGCGGCGCTATGCTACCACCAGGTGCCGTATCCGAATCAAAACAGAAACGTCCGAGGGCAGCGGCGGGAAGTGCGCAAGTCGACTTTTCCCAGTTCCTCTTCTGGAGACTGACTGACTTTACCCCCCCATTTGAATGCAGATATCTTTCCTGCGTCCTTTCAAGTTCCCTGAATGATGACGTGATTTATTTACCTTTTTTCCGTCAACAAAGACGTCAAGCCAATCGCGTGCCAGATCTTGATTGATTGATAGATTGAGAAGAGACTAAAAGGGAGTGCGGTTGATGTGCAGACAAAGTTTCAAAGAAGTTATCAAGATGGGTTTGCAAACAAACCAAAAAAAAAAAAAGAGCAAAGACACACAAACACACCAAAACTATTTTTAAACAATAAATCACAACCCCCGCAGTTCATAAAATGTCATCCTCCATGTAATGTCAAGTAAATTGAACCGCGGAATGGAAAAATCTGTTGACCTATGGCAGAATATCAACTTCACTCTTGCGCCGTGTCAAAAATAGTCGGACCAGCAGGAGCGGCAGCGGAATAACTTTCAGTGACCCACTTCCAGTCTTTGTGTTGGCGGATGTTTTTTTTTTTTTTTTTTTGAACCCACAAGACCATAAATACACACACACACACACACACACGCACAAACATATTCTGCTGGCTGCTCTAATCGTTCGGTTCCACACAGCGTCTGCTAGCGTAGCATTAGCCTAAATACATACAGTATGTCTAATTGGGCCTGTAGCACGTTGGCCTCGTTTCTCTGCGAGGAAAAGATAGCTGCTATTCGGCGGTCTCTGCCGCCAATTACACTTATCGTATTGGTTTCAAATAGTGTCTGCAAATGTTTATTTACCCAGCTGCAATTGGATGCGGTTTGGGAATAAATTGACTTTTGACTTCCGGGTCTTAATTGCTGCGTGACCAAGCTCGTGACTCAATGTATTCATCTTCGATCGAGTGAAGTGCCATTCATCCATTCCGGCACCCTAAAATTATTATTTTTGCATGTTCTAACCATATAAAAACAAAATAATGGAGAAATACGAAGAAAGAAACTGGTTGGTTCTACAAAGCAAACAGTATTTATTTTAGGACAAGCCATCTCAGAGCGACTGTCGTGTTGTATGTATGATTTTAAGGGGCGTGGCCTGGTGAGCAATGCCAGGAACAAGGCCAGTTAGTTTTTGTGTCCAAATGTGAGTTTGGATGGTTTTTCATTTTGCATTGCAAGTTGTCAGGACTGGAAAGTTCGCAGCAGTATTTGCCCTTGGTCACGATTTTTCATTTGCACTGTCACATCCCGAACAAAAGCCACCTCAAGGAGGCACGGCGCTCTTGTTAAAGGGCTTATGTCTTCCGACATGACGGTATTATGCATTCCGTGCCGTGTCATCCCTTTCTCAGTCCACCTTTTGCCATGGCCATCGCTCCCCCAAAGCCGCGAAGATCCTCCCTTGAATGTCATGATGTTTTCAGGCGACTGATTTTCGATAGGGAAAGATGGCCTAACCTTTTGGGCGCCAAAGCCCTCGCGCCGCCCACATCGGAGGAGGCGGACCTCTCGGATCGGGTAGGGTGAAGGTAGCGACCCGCGTGCAGATGCGAGTCAACCGCATTTGTCGCTTTGCGGGTTGTCGAACACCAACTTGGAATGGCACCCATATAAACAGACACATAAAAGTAGGGGGAGCGCCACCCTCACGAGATGTTGGAATTTGTCCAAATAGTTGTGGCTTTTGGGGCGGGGCCCGATGTCAAAAGTTTCATGATCATTTCGGGCATGCGCCCAAAATTGTCCGGAATCGGCACGGCCCGAAGCAACGTCTTTCGGACTCGTCAGAATCCCGTTTTGAAACCGTTTGAATTTTCATTCGACATATCGATCATTTTCAATCTGGCGACAGCCATCTCCAGCTTCTTTCGACCCGTTTAAAACTTTGCGCGATAGATCCGAAAGTATATCTTGACCTGACGCGAATCGATGACCTCTTGAACTGTAAAATGCCGAGGCTAATTGACCCCCTGCGCATGTCCGACTGGAGCTACAAATATCGGTGCGACGCGTGCAAGAGGCTTTGCATCCGTTTGCAATGTGCGGGACTCATTTTTCACCCTCACCGTTAATGACTCTCGGGTACTTTTGAAAGCAATTTGTCGTCCCGTCGGCTGCGTGACGACGTTGTAATTCAACGAGGTCGGCGGATGCAGTCAAAGACATTCCGCACTGCTCAGTGAGTGCGTTCTGCGCCCCCCCCCCCCCCCCGAGTACGGCGGCCAAAATGTGTGTCGTGCCAAAATCACGGAGGACCTTCTCCTGCAGGAATAATCGATCCAAAAAGCGGTGCCATTTAAAGCCCAAAGAGAGACGAGCGGCGTGACGTCACCATCAATCGGGAGGGGAACGGTCATACCGGGGGAATGTGGGTGCAAGTTTCCTCAAAAAGTGCTCAGAATCCCCAAAACGTGAAGTCCCGGGCAGACAGCCAACACTGCCATCATCACCCGAGCTCCCGTTCAGTCCCTAAAGCTGCCAAAAGGACACTGCTGGGGGATTTAGAGCCGGGACAAAAGAGTCAATTCAACATTTACCGATTCAATTTGGCTCCCCCTTCACATCGAAGCGGATTATGAATGGCCAATAATGACGCAGGCCACTTTTTTTTTTTTTTTTGGGGGGGGGGGTGAGTTTCTCTTGTTCCCCAGATATCGGTCATTGTCCCCCCCCCCCCCCCCCCCCCAGATTTACAGGGCTCAGGAGAAAAAAGCGCCACCTTCATTAACTGCTGCCAGACTAATTGAAGGTCTGGCGTGGAACTTTTTAACGGCGCGGGAAAGTCATCACTGTTTACATTTGGACGCAATAACACCAGTTGTCATGCGTTTCGTTTCTGTCCCGCTTGTCCTCGTTCGGGTCACGGCTAACTGGAGTTGAGCCCGGTCGACTCTTGGCAAGAGAAGTCGGCTGCACCCCTGCGCGGCTCGGCAGACCATTTCGGGCCCGCTGCAGGGGTAGAAAAGCGTTCACGCCAGATGACTTTTGCTCACCCTGGCCTGCTTGCCAGTCAATCACAGGGCACGAGTGACCCCCCCCCCCCCCCCCCACCTCCCTCCCCAAGCTCAGACAGATGAGCAGAAATGACGAGCGGCAACAATCACGGGCGGTCTTCTCTGGAAGGCGGCGATTAATCACCGAGGCATTTCCCGAGCGGGCCAGCCAGGACGGTTCCTCAGCCGCTTCGATGGAAGTCTGCGTTTGTCGCGCGGATCGCCGTGTTCTGGGCAGAGACTTCCTCTTGCTAAACGTTCGCTTGGCGGTGTCACCGGGGGACCCGAAAGAATGCGGGCCAAAGGCTTTTCAGTGTAAATCCCACCGCAGCCAAGACTTTGATTTTGCAAGCGAAATGCATTCCGCTGAAGGTGAACAAGAACATTTTTCAGATTTGGATTCATCTTTTCCAAGTTACCATTATTTGCAACAAAGGGCTGCCAACACAATTGAACAAAGACATCCAAGTTGCTGTTGACCGTCTAATGTTTATTTATTTTTTAAAAAAGGCACCTTTCTCACTCTATAATTGTAAGCCCAATACCCACAAGGGTTATGTGACGGCAAACACGTGGCTCATAATTGGCATCCAAATGGGGGGGTGGGTTGTCAGGTGTGTGTGAAGCAACCATCAGCGCTTTCCGAATGGGGCTTCACACGTCCTTATTTAGTGTTCCCCAAAAGCGGCCATGACTCAAATGTTTGTGTGGCTATATTTAGTTGAGGTTGGCACCACAGACCCCCACCCCCTCCACCCCCCACGTCACACTTCCACCGAACCCTCAAGTGGCTTCAGGTGGGGGCTGACCTGACTCACTGTTTAGTTTTTTTTTTTTTTTTCTCCAAGGCTGGGTTAGAATTTGCAAACCCGAATCGGGCTGTAAGTCCGGTAATGGCATCCCATCCTCCGAAGACGCTTCCTGAGGCTGCGCAGGCGCCTGGCAGCGTCGCCGGTTTTCCATCAAGCACCTGAACAAAAACACTTTATTTATAGTGTCGTCAACAAGGACACTTTGTTATGTGGTCCTTGGCTAAGGGAGAACCTCGTGAGTTAGCTTGCTTCTGACACTTTGCGATCCTTCATAAAGACATTTCTCCCCCTTTATTTTTTGACAGAAAATGAGGTGAACGCGCCGATCACACTGGGACGCGGGCAAAAGTCTCAAGGACTGCCCGAATGAAGTCCACCGTTTGGATTTGAATCGGCCATGTTTAAGTGGTTAGCATGTCTGTCTTCCAATTTGGAGGTTGAGGGTCTCTTCAAGAAAGAGACTCCCGAGTTGTTTTGAGGTGTGAATGTGAGCGTGCGTCGACTGCGGGGGGGGGGGGGGGGGCACCAACTCGTTCCGGGCCTGGAGGGCACATTTCCTGCCTGATTTAGACTCACCTGATTCCAATGCTTCGCTCATCGGCAAGCTAGCTGACTGAGCAGCCAGGACTCACCCCCTTTTGGATGGCGAAAGCTAACGCTACTGTCACACGTTCTCAAAACGGAGCGCTGTGCACAGGGTGAGGCGAAAACTCAAGAGGGAAGGACGCTTCCTGTCCGACTGAGTCGGAAATGCCGAACCCCAAAGCTTCTGAAGCTGCCTTCAGATTAGACACACACACACACCAGTAAACTGGGACACACCCCAGAGCACACAAGTAAGCAGCCATGCGAAGTTTGCTGGGGTAAACATGTCACGCACATCCCTTCGCAAGCGTATGACTGTCTGGCTGGCTGGAACGCACACACACACACACACACACACACACACACACACACACATACTGTGAAACTCCCATCCGCTGGGAGTATTGTTGGATTCTTCCTCTTCTGACGCCCGCCAGCCTCAGGAAAAGGAAATGCAGTCTTGTGTAACCTTTCCACACAGATACAGAAAGAGAGAGTCCCCCCCCCCCCCCCCCCCCGCCCCCGATCGATCCTGGTCTAGACGTGTTTTACCAATGGAGGCCAAAGTTGAGGGTTGTGTAGGAAGTTGCTAGTAAAGTGTAACTTGTCTGACAGTCTGAGACCTCTGACCGAATAATCAATGACAGGTCCTCGGTTTAAGACAGAGTTGCGTTTTCAACGAGGGCGGAAAAATTTGCACTTAAGCGTTCCGACTGAATGCTGGAATCTCTCCGAGGTGGCAAATGTAATCAGCTTCTGGACTTAAGTAGTGGGAAAAAAAAAAAGATATCGGTCAAAGTAGCGCCATCAATTTTAAATGACAATGCCCAACGCGGGGGACACACACACACGCGCCTGTTTTGACGAAATAAGGAGACAAAGCTCCAGAAATCTGTTTTCAAACGGAGGAATGTAACGGAAAGTTTTGCGGCAGCGCCGTGCGTCTCCTCTCGACGAACTCTGGGAAAACTTGATGAGACGCTCTTTTGCTCCATCACTCGGAAATTAATGTAGCGATTCGCTGAGACCTCGCTTCGGCTCTTTTAAGAGTTTACTCACATTTGAAAGCCCGCGCGCTAACACCTATGCGATAAACGCAAGGCCATTAGCGCTAATGGCATGCCTTGAACTGAGTGCTGATGAAACCCCGAAGAAGTCCCGTACAGGCTGTGTGAGTGCACGCCGAGGACTTGACGCCTTCTCATTTTGGTTGCGTGCTGCTTTTCCAATGCTAATCTTGTTAATGACCTTGTTCTCGCTCTTTGTTAATCGTACAATCCGAGACAATGAAATTGCGCGCTGTTGTGCTAATGGACGTGACCGCGCAATGGTTTTGACTCTTTCCTTCAGATTCCCCCCCACCCCACGCAAAGTTCCTTACGACTTTTTCCGAACCAGAGAAAAGCAAAGCATTAGCCGTCTCAGGAGAATGTGAAAGGCATATGCTTCTGTTGATCGCACTGCTGATCGACAATTTAAATTGGTGTCAAGCGAGGGGTAAAAAGTTCAACAAAAAGACGTCTGACGTGAGCCCTGGTGTGGCTGCTGTAGAGTGCCTCGTTGTCGCGGCGTTGAAAAGTTGTACGACAACCTCCAGGGGCCGGAGGCTTCGGGCAGAAAGTTCAAAGATGTCGTCGGCATCCTGGTATTTGATTAGCGGTTGACGGTTGAGAGGATCGTGGTTTCAACACTTTGAGTGGACACGTCCACAGCACTGAGGAGGGGAGAGAACTGCTTGATGTTGAAGCAGCATTTGATTTTTCTTTTTTTCTTTTTAATAATTCCAATATGGACACTTTTCTGTGAAAATGTAGAAGACATTTATTTTCATTTTGCAGGGATTTGAAATATTTCCATTTTGACGTCTTTTGGATCACTGCATCCAAAGTCATCAAATCTCTGGGTGAAAGAATCGCCATTTGAGTTATTTGTACTGCCGTCAAAAGATGTCAAATTTGACCGTGGCAGTATGTAGCGATTAAACTTTGGCGTGGGTTATTTTTTATTATTTTTTTTGCTCTGAGCCATATTTTAAAAAATCCATGTGAGCGACAACTTTGCTGCATCCGACTTGACTTTCCGAAATGACCCTCCTGCCCGGCATGCCGTTAAAAAAAAAATCCCAGAAAAATTCAACTGGTAAATTTCCCGCTGGTGCTCACATGTCGGAAGCACCCCCCCTCCCCCCACTCAAGAGGGTTATTTTTAGGACACTGCCCCCCACCCTCCCCGCCTCCTTTTCCCTGCTGTTTGGATGGTCTGGTCCTGACCAGAGGAAGAGGAGTGGCAGGGAGGGGAAATGGTGAACAATGACTTTATGAACGTGATGCCCGACACAAGCAACACATCAAGACTTAACTGCGGCGCTCCAACTCAGGATATATATTTCCCACTTTGGATTTAATTCTTTTTAACCTCCCTATTTTTATTTTTATTATTATTTTTTTTTTGGTGGGCTGCATTTTATCACATCCAAATGGAAGTTTGCTAATAAGCTTCAAGCATGTTAATCCCAAGTGAGTATGCGTTTGACTTATAACAGAATGTTTGTCTTTGATGGCAGCTGCTATTTAATAGGCCTCCACGAGCTAAGCGGGCGATTGGCATTTAATTAGCATCGTGAGTAGTCATTAATGAGACGCCGATGCAGCCTCTGCCTGCTGTAAGTGTGTCCTTCGCCAACGTCTGTTTGCTAGAGCGGAAGCTTTTTTTTTTTATTTTATTTTATTTTTTTTCGTGAGAGCCACGATCAGCTTAAAAAGTGCAAAAATGTCGGTTGTATGCCTGTGTGGGGAGGGGGGGTTATTGCTTTAAAATAAAATCTCCAAAATCCGATATTTGTTTCCAATGTTTTTTTGGGGAAAAAAAGCAAATGACTCTTAACCTTATTACCCGGTTTTGCTCTTTGTTTTTTTTTTTCTCCCCAATGTCAACCTGCCCAGAAATAATAACGATTCATTCATTAAACTGACCCAAAAAAGACTCAGTGTATCGTTGTCAAGTTATACACCGAAATGTTCAACCAAACCATGTTATTCGGTCCAAAGAAAGTCCTCTATTTTAATGCTAACATGCGAAAGGTGGTCGATGGGCAAATAGAAACTAGCATCGGTGTAACAGTAATTGTAAACCTTCCAACGCCTGCTGCTCGAACCTACATCGAGCAGCGTCGCGTACAAACAGTTCTGCTCCTTTGTAACGACGATGACTGAATCGTGGTTGGCCTTCTCTGCCTCTTCTTCTTATGCCTTCGTCGCCTGCTCTCTGGCATGTTGCGGCGCAAAGCGAAAATCGTTTGAAAATCAGCAACAACAACAAATAACCACGTCACTCTCGTTCCTGTTTTGTCTTTATCGTGGCATGTTTCTGTTGAGAGAGTTTTACACACGAAATGTGGATTCCAACGTGCTGCTCTTCAGTGGAGTTGAACTTCTGCAGTGAAATTACAGACGTATCACCAACTAAGTTCTTTTGTTTGTCCCCCTCCAATCAGTGGTTCATCCGTGTCGACACTTTTTAGACTCTTTGTGCTGTCTTCCTGTCAGTTGGAGTCGAGAGCATTCTTGATCACGTATAGAGCGAGGCGGCTACAAATGCAAAAAGGAATCAACAACACGCCGCATCACGATCTGTTTTGTTTGGGGGAGAGAGAGAACTCCCCCCCCCCCCAACAATTCCCCAGCCGTCGCTCCAATTTGCTTCACCCTAACTCGGGAGGGTTTATCTCAACTCATTAGAGCTCGGCGCGGAACTACAAACTCTTTTGGGGCGCGGGGGGAAGTGGGGGGGGGGGGCGGTATTCAATGGAGCAATCTTTCCGCTGGAGTGTACTTTGTACAAGTGTTGTTAGCAACGGATGGCAACGAGAGTGCTGGCATGAGTACGCAGAAGCCAGATTGTTGACGGTCTCCATGCAGTCATGCTGCGGCCCGATTATCCCGCGGTGGACACGCGTGATCGAGAATGCGGTTGAATTTGAGCCTTTCTCCCTCTGCCAATCTGAGTCAGCAAAGGCCCCCGATGACCTGATGTTCTCTAAAAGATGATCTTGAGGCCCGATGATCTCGCGCTGTGGGGAGGGTGAGCAAAGGCCAGGTTCTGCGGCGTCTGTGAAAGATCATCCTGAGTGTTATCGATGTCCGCTGTGCGATGTGCTGTAGATTCCTTACCTGTGAAACCCTTTTTTTTTTCAACGTGTCTTTCAGCATGCGGAAGTTGGCCAGAGTCTTAACAAAATGCCCTTGGAAAAGAGATGTTTCAACAAATTGACAAACAGCCCTTTGCTCCTGCTTTTTGCTTGCTGTTTGCTCTTCAATAAAGTACAGGAGGTTTCCGGGAGTAGAGCAGGTTAAAAAAAAACACGAGTCAAAAGGTTAATTAAGAGCTTTTTCTTTTGTGCATATTTATGCAGAATGTGATTACATTTTCTCTCGGGAAATTAAGATGGAGTCAGGGGTGGGGGCTGGGGGGCATCTCTCACAATCAAAGCGGACAAGCAAAATACATCAAGGCATCGTTCTGGCTTTGTTGAGTCCACAAAAAAATACATTTGGCGCACAAAGATTGGGGGCTCCTCCATGACCTGGATGACCGAGAATCTCCAGAGAACACACACCCCACTCGAGCAGTGGTGTTTCTGAAGCTTGCTCGGAACTTAAATTTGGCTCGCTACACAAAGCAAAACATCAACCACACTCGTGACTTCAAAAACGTGTGACCTTTTATGGGAGGGTTTCCGGGTAGAAGACTTTGAAGACGTGCCCAATTGCAGCTAACGGGACGCTAGCTGAGGGACTTCACAGCAACTAACGAACAAGCGATAAGGAGATCAAAACCGCCCCTTGAAGGTGCGATATTGTTGGAATATGCCCCCAAGTTATGTAAAAAAAATTCTAATGGACAGAAATAGAAAAGCAGGAGAGCGCGTAGCTTGAAAATGACGCTAATTCACTCTTGGCCTAATTAGTTTGTGGAAGTTTTAAGCGCAGGCGAGGAAGAAAACACTCCACACCTGTCAGAAACCACAGTGAAGTCTCAAGCCCAGCCCTGGCGTTCATTCATCCACCCCCTCTAGGACCCTCGTATTTACGTCAGCGATGCTATCTGCCCAGCTCCTGTTTGGCTATTAGCCCGGTCGGCTTTCTACATGACTGTGTGTGTGTCATAGGAAGTTGGTGGTGTGGCCCCTCCGGACTCCGATAAGAGATTTGGACGTGCGATGAAACACGGCCCCAGCCTCCGTAAGGCAACGCCCGGGAAGTTCTCAACATCCATATGGAAGCCGCATTTTTGTTTTTGGCCCGTAGGACCGAAGGAATATCGGCAAGAAAACCTTACATATGGTCCAGCCGCGCAGTTTCTGTCGCGCTCGTCGTCCTCATGCCGTTTGCCTTCCGTTTGGAAATGCGTCTTGGCAGTTGTCATTTCTGGTCAAGCTGGATTTCCAGCTTGAGAGTCAACATCGGACACAACTCGACTTCATGTCATTGACAATGTGTCATCTGGCGTCAGGAAGGCGCATGAGCAAATCCTTCCGGGCGGCGGCCGCCGCCGCCGCTTCTCTCTTGCTTCCAGCATTTGACATGTGAGTGCAGGGAGGGGAAACATTCACCTGTTTTACCCCTCTGTGAACTCATCGCTGGCTTCTGGGCAAATGTAGTAAGTGCTCTGCGTGAAGGTCAGGAAGATGCTGGAGAGTGTCTGAAAGGGACTTTTGTACTTTAAAATGTGAGAGACCCACAGAGACAAGGGGGGGGGGGGGGATCTAACCACTAAAAACGCCTCTATCTTGGTTATGACTGACTCGGCTGAACCACTTTGACCGCACAAGGATTTGCCTTCATAATTAGTGAAGGGGTTTAACATTTACAAATGTCGACCCTGACATTCTGAACAGATCAGGGTGCGTGGCGGGGGGGATCTCTCTTCCTACAAGATTCAGCGTGATAATCAGGTCTTGTTTACTGGGACACCGCTTGAATGTCTTCCATTGTTGGTAGCAAACATTTTCGGAGCTGATTGCAACACGCCCCTCTCTACACAATTTTCAGGATGATTTAAAAGAAGCATCCAATAATCGGGCCTTGGATGACTGAAGTGTTAAATACTATGTGTGACCCGCAAGGTAGTCAGTCACCCGTTTCTCTGTGGTTTAGTGGGGGGGGTCAAATGTCACATCTCCATTGTAAGGCCTCCCAAAATAAGCTCCGTTGTTCAGCCAAGGGGATTGTTTGACTGGTCGGGGAGAATATATGGTAGTTATATGCCGTTTTTCCTCTCGTCGAGGTCGGTAACGTTCATTTGCTCAAATGCAAAAAGCACCATTGATATGTTAAGTCCCTGCTAAATTTGTACGTTGTCACCCTGCATTCCTAATAAATTTGCATTGCATCCGAGCTGGGATTTATTGACCCGAATATTCGCAAATTCCCTTTCCCGCATCGGTGCTTCTACGCTCAGGACAGCCAGTCGGGAAATGCCGTGAAAGTGTTGTTCAAGAGAAAAGAAAAAGTAAGATAGGATGGGCCCCAGTTAGCGCACGAGTACAAACACTCGACAAATTGAATGGATACTTTTCAGACCGTCCCTTTCTCGCGCTCCACCAATCAGCGGTAATTAAAATTGTCACAGATAATTAATTGCCAGTCTGCGTCCCCCGCTCGTTTCCAACTCAAATTGAATCAAAGCTCACAAAGAGATGGCTGATTAAGTGCAAATATTTGTACTCTTAAAGCTGTCGGAGCGTGACGTGATTGCCATCGACTCAAGAATTGTTGTGTTTATTTTCTTTGCAGAGATCGAGGCAAAGGAGGCCTGCGATTGGCTACAAGCGGCCGGCTTTCCTCAGTATGCGCAGTTGTTCAAAGGTAAATAACCAGCCTCTATTTGTACCTTGAAGGACCATCGAGCCAAGTTCTGATTTCCAGTGAGGAGTAAATTGCAATCAAAGGCAAAATAGAGCCTTGATTATATTTTTGAAGTGTTTGTTCAGAAACCAGATTAATATGTACACAAGTTGCCATTCAAGGCTTTGTCAAGGAAGAGGAAGCCAGTGCCTATCTTGTGTCGGGTCCAGTGCTTTTAGTGTGGAGACAGGAAGGGGCTCCACAATATCACCGTAATCCAAAACTGATCGACTAGCCTCCTGTAGTGCTGCAGCATAGATTTCGGAGTATGTGCCAGTTTCAGAATACAAAGCGATTGTTGCAGTGTGTCAAAGGCTTGCTGGCAGATCGTAAACGGGACATGACCCAGTATTGAGCCTTGTGGAACACCCTTGGAACGTAGATAGGGAGCTACCTAGCGTCTCACATTGCTGTCGTTGGATTAGATCATTTTGAAACTGGTTAAAAGTCAAAACCAGCATCGATCAGTCTGAGTCAATCTTGATATGTTGGCGTGTCAGACTGCAGGTTTCCCATCGACGTGGAGCTCGCCAAGAGGGATCACCACTTCCTGGATAAAGATGCTCTGGATTCCCTCAGCAGGTAACACTCGGGATGATGGCAGTGGGGAATTTTTGGTTGCATTGTTTGTTTGTTTGTTTTGTCTGTTGCTGACACCACGTCAGAGCCTGGCTTCACTTGCAAATGACATGCCACAAAGAAGGCATCGAATGCCACTTTGGGAGTCCTTGAACCACTTTGCAAGTCACCGTGGCTTTCCCTGCTCAGCTTTAATGAGATTTGGACAGCGGCTCACATTTGAGCTCTCTCTCGGCTCCAAAGTTGTGTTTTGGCGGGATGTCACGGTAGATTAAAAGTGCTAGAAAAGTCATGATACACTGCCTGCTGGGAACTCAACAAGGCAGCTAATAGAAGTGAAACTTGCCAATAGAGGGCAAGTCAGAACTGCTTCAAGTGTAAATGAAACCGACTGTCGTCAACAGCGCAGTGGTGGCAAGGAACAACATCTCTGTTACTCTCCTTGACAATGTCATTCCTTTCTGTATCATGGAACCCATCTAAATAGCGAAAATGAAGTGGCCATAAGCCTTGCTGTTAAGCAATGTCATTAAAGCCATTTAATGGCTCAGTTATTTTCTCCCTAGGAGATAGTTGGAGTTTAAATTTTTTTAAAAAGTACCAAAAGGGCAATATTCTTATCTTGTTTGAAATATGTTTTAGCAGCTATTTTGAACTATAAAACCATAGCTGCAGGCAACAGTGGAAACGTGGTGTTGTTTTGGGCATGTCGTATTAACTATTAATAAATTATCCAGCAGTTTTTGGCACCTAAAGGTTGAAAATTGCACAGCTCTCAGCTTCCCTTTGACGAAATATTAGTTCTTTAGACATGTTGCAATCAAAAACTTATTATATTTACCTGATTGCCGGCTATGTCGCCAATGCGGCACTGCTGCCGTCATTTGCCAGGTGACCATTGAATTGCATCACTTTTTGACTAACTTCATCTTCCTCTTGCAGGCGACTGATCACGTTGAACAAATGTGCGGAGATGAGGCTGGACCTGCCGAAAGCGAAACATCAAGTGAGTTGTTGAGAGGGGGGAGGATGCAGGAATGATTTTGCTTGAGAGCTTGTCGTTTGCTGCTTGTGTTGAATTTCGACGTGTGTTGCAGATGATTGTTGTACAATTGTGGTGTCGGCTTTCAGAGCGATGAAGACTTTCTGGAGGACGATTTCTGCGCCATCAGCCCCAGGTGGACGCACGACAGGCTGATGCGACGATGGCTGCGCCTGGACTCCTCGACGGAATTTCTCCATTCATCTGATGCCTCAAGCTTCCCGCAGGACGTGTCTTTGTGTGACCACCGCGACGACCACCACGATGTCTGCTCCATTCGCAGTTCGAGCAGCACAGAGGGCGAACGCCAAAACCGAAAGATTCCAAAAGAGGGCGCCGATCCTAACGGAAGCACCGCGGACGACCAGGCCACCAGCCGGAGCTCCTCGCGCTGCTCCACCTCCAACAAGACCCCGTCCCTGGACATGTCGTTCAGCGGACCCCCGTCGCCTGGAGGCAGAAGTGGTGGAGGATCGTCCACCGCGAGTCTGGAAGTCTACATCATGGATAAACCACCACGCAAAAAAGGGACCAGCCTTCTGAGGAAGATGGAGAAACTGAGATTGAGAGGAACAACTGGACTCCTCTCTGCACCCAGGAACCATGCAAATCTGGCTGCGGTAGCTCGAGGGTCTGCGGATGGAAGAGGCCCCTCGAGGTGAGCATTGTTGAATTGGTGAAGTAGCTTGACTCATTGAGACAAGTGATGGTGGTGTTCCTCATGGCTCCTTTCTAGAGCTGCAGGTTTTGTGTTTTTTATGCATGGCCATAGAATCAAACAAAAAAGAAAACATGATTGATTGATGTAAAGTTTTTGCGACACTAATTGAAAGTTTTATTCATGTTTACACCTAGCTGTGCATCTTCCTCACCCTCGTCCCCTCACGCCATGAACAGCAGCAGCAGTAATAGCCACTCGGAGAGCAGCAGCGCGGTCAGCACGCCCAGCCCGGTCACGCGTGTCCGGAGTAACTGCAAACGCACCGAAATGGGTGAAGGAGTGATTCGCAACAACCACAACACAGGCACCACGGTCAGTACAAAACAAGATAGTGGACGCCTGGAAACAAATGGAAATAATCCCATATTCCGTGCGGTGTCCCACAAGGATGGATTCTCAGACATCTGCTTGTTTCTTCTATCTTAAAAGAGACCTATTATGGTATTATTCACCCCTTTATTTACCCTCTCAGGACAACAAAGACCAACTCAATAACAACAACAACAACAACATGAACCACAACAGCCTGCTCTTCCACATCCCCAATGGCCACAAACCGGGCACCTTTCCAACCACCCTCGCCCACAAGCACGCCTTCTTGTCCCCCATCATGGATCAATCCGCCGTCAACTGGAGGACGGGAAGCTTCCACGGTTACCAAGAACGACGCAGTTGTCGCCGGGGCGCGTCGTCGCTCGACACCTCACCAAGCCCACCGGATCATCGGCTGAGCGTCTACGACAATGTGCCGGACAACCAGCAGCTGTCTGAGAGCGAAGGTGGCAGCGGGGGGAGTGTTAGCGACGCGGAGAGGGTGCGGGACGAGGTGGGTACTGTGTCACCATTTATCGTTTACGGTCTTGTTACATGGTGTTTCTTTTTTTATTGTTCTTACATAGCACAGTACTACCTTACAATGGTGATGCGATCGATGTTTACATTTTGTGATTTTGCTTGAAATTCAGGTGTCTCGACTGTTGGGAAGCGAGGACGTTTTCTCGGCTCTGGACACGGTTTTGGAAAGGATCAACGACCTGCAGCAACTGGTCTCCACCTGGGCCGAGAGTCTATCCGAAGACGACTGTCAGCGAGATTCCTCTTCCGCCTCTTCTTCTGTTTCCTCCTGCTCACCTGCCAGCGGCTCCTCCGCCACCTCCCCCTGCCCTTCCTCCCCGATCCACATCCACCTGGAGGTGCAGCATTCAGAGGAGGACGAGGAGGGCTCGGAAGAGGAGGAGAGCTGCGAGAAGTCGTCGGTGAGCGAAGACGAGTCCAAGACCAGATTGCCGCAAGACCAGAGCAGGTGAGGAACCGGAAATCAGCATCGACAGTATGGACAGTAATTACAAGTCTTCCAACAAGTGCTACTTGAAGCCACACGAACAGAGCAGCAACACATAGAGAAGAAAGCATACTTTGGGCAGGTATAGCTCTTCTGTTCTTCGATGAAAGGTATTTCTGGCATTTTGTCACATTTCCCAGCCGAGCCAGCCAGCAGCTGCACTGGTCCAGTGAGCAGAGCCTTCCCTCTTTGCCAGCCAGCCCGGGCGTGGAACACCAGTCCGTCTCCCAGTTCGCTTTCCTTCAGAAGCTGGCCCTGCTCAAACTCACCGCCCTGATGGACAAATACTCGCCATCCAGCAAGCAAGGTTGGAGCTGGTAAGCACTCAGTGGCGGAGGTTGAATTCAAGCGCGTGGTGGATGATAAACAAAACATAATTGTGTGGTGACACAAGTGCGTGGGCAAAAAGGGGAACTATTTCAGGCTGCCTATTCATCTATTATTCATGGCTCAGGTGCAGACCCTGCTCCCCGGCTGTAAAATTACTCTTGAGTTATTTCAAGGGGACAGTCAAGTGTGCACTGTTAGGCACGCCTTAGTGTACAAGGACTAAGTTACATTGTAGCAAAGTCTCAGAAAATCGCTTTCATCCAGAGTTTCTGAGGTCGTCACAGGCCAAAGGTTCACAAAGATGTCGCACATTCTAAAACATTGGTATTATGCTGTACAGTGTTAGATTGGGGAAGTGGCAACAAAACAGGCCAAAATAATTTACCATTGATGCCGGCACTTTTTTTCAAGTAAATCAGGCAGCGGAAAAAAAATATCATGTTAAAATATCACAGTTCAACCTGGGTAATCTCTCAGACACAAAAAGTGATTCTATTGTATCGTAATGATAATTGGACCTTGCTGCTCAAATTAAGCCTGATTGCGGGGATGTGTGTATTGTGCACCGCTTCAGAAGTGCTAGTAATGAAAGTTTGAAAGGATTGCACAAGGAGCCACGTGGCCCATGGGAGACAACATAAGCGGCTGTGTCACAAAAGCCCCAAATGCTAAAAGGGTCTTTTTAGGAATGCAGCTGATTTTGGGTGGAGGCTCTTGATTCCGCTCAGCTTCCGAGAGGCGCTCTCGGATTCACAGGAAATGAAAAAGGGTCTGGAAGGCTTTCATGACGCCGTCGTGAAACAGGATGACGAGCTGAGCAAGAGAGTCCTTAGTGACACACACACAAAAAAAAAAATGTCCTGAAATGTACCCGGTCTTTGATCCTTTTCCATGATTTCCTGAGCATGTTTTTTTTTTTTTTTTTTTTGAGGCTGCACACATTCAACCATCAGGGACACACACGCACAATGTTCATTTGGCTCTTCCTTCAAAGGAAACACATTGGGCCATGCAGAGGATTGAGACAGTTTCCTGTGCGACTGCCCAAGCTGTTTCATGGGCTCCAAAATAAATTTGAAAAATAAAAAAATCAGATCAACGGCAGTTTTCAGGATAAGCCTTCCGGAGGACGAGCAAGGCCACAAAGGCACGACAACGCTGGGATGGTGATTGAAAAAAATCATCATTTTTAGGAGTATGAAAAAAATCTTGAATTTTTACATGACTAAAGTCGGAATTTGGCGTCCAAATTGTTGGTCCTTCTATGAAAGTGAAATCGTACAGTTATCAGAAAAGATCAAAGTTGTATGAGTCAGTCAGGGTTTTTGGACACAACATTAGAGCTTTACACAAAGAAAGTTGCAATATTATCCGAAAAAGTCATAACTGTGTGTGAATGTTGTCAGGATTTTTGGTGCAGAAAGTCTGAATGGAAGGAGCAGCAAATTTGTAGTTTCCATGAGAGTAGAATCGTACCACTGAAAAAAAAAAAAGTAGAATTCTTCTGAATGAAGTTATCATTTTAGGGCACAAAATAGTTCTATACAAACCAAATTGTAGCATTGTGTTTGTTCTAAGTTGTTTTGTTTTATTACAACAAAGGAGCGTTCCCAAGACGATGGTGCGGAAGGCCAAGGCGTCGCCTGCCAAGGCCAGGCGGGTTTTCGGAGTTCCTCTGCTCATCAACGTGCAGCAGACAGGAGAGTCTCTCCCTCCGGCCATCCTCAAAGCGCTTGTTTACCTCAGGACACAATGTTTGGACCAGGTGACTCTTACTTCAAAAATCCCGTTTTACATGTTGGACGCTAGTAAGCGCCATCTCCGGGCAGAGGAGGCGCTTCGGTCTGTCTGGCAAGCCATCAAGTCTCAATAAGCTTTGTGCGTGATTTCAGGTGGGTCTATTTCGGAAGTCGGGCTTGAAGTCTCGGATCCAGTACTTGCGTGAGATGCTGGAGTCCGACCCCGACGCCGTCTCCTATAACGGGCAGTCGGCTTTCGACGTGGCCGACTTGGTCAAGCAGTACTTCCGGGACCTGCCCGAGCCCATCTTTACCTTCAAGCTCTGCGAGTCCTTCCTACACATCTACCAATGTCAGCATCATTTCACCTCGTTATTTTGTATTGCATTTTTGTAACAAGAATGGAAATTTACCAGCAGAAAATCAAACTATCCATCCATCCATCCATTTTCCGAACCGCTTGATCCTCACTAGGGTCGCGGGGGTGCTGGAGCCTATCCCAGCTGTCTTCGGGCAGTAGGCGGGGGACACCCTGAATCGGTTGCCAGCCAATTGAAAATACCTATGCCATTCCTGTTCTTTAATATTATTGTATGACGGCTGTAGGCCCAAACTAAATTTCACCTAAAAAAGTTGCCATTTAAAAAAAAAAAAAGCCACAGTGGAGCTTTATTCTTACCATCAGGACATTTTGTCAAGTTCTTACGACCACTGTGCACTAGTGTTTATATCTACCGTTTATCTAGCCATCGGTCTTTCTAAGTAGCTAGCCAATTAGCTCGCTATTCGTCTCTGTCTAGCTAGCTAGCCAGCTAGCTGTCTGCCTGTCTAGCTAGCTAGCTATCTGTCTCTGTATCTAGCTAGCTAGCTAGCTATTTGTCTCGTATCTCTCTATCTACACACACACACACGCACACACATACATACACAATTCCAATGTTTAGCAGTAAGTTTTTGCCAAGGTTTCAAGTGCTATAAGGAGAAGAAAAATTGATTTTTGAAAAAGCTTGAATATGACCTTGGAGAAGTCGTACACGTGTCGCGGTAAAACCTTTATTGAACCGCATACATGGAGGCCGTAAAAGGATGAAGTGTAAATGTGAGGCGTGGGCCGGTGTCTGCAGATTTCCCCAAAGATCAACAGCTGCTGGCAGCCCAGGCGGCCATCTTGCTGCTGCCGGACGAGAACCGTGAGGCGCTGCGGACGTTGCTCTTCTTCCTCCGCGACGTGGTGGCCTGCGTGGACGACAATCACATGACGCCCACCAACATCGCCGTGTGCCTCGCGCCGTCGCTCTTCCACCTCAACGCCCTCAAGAGGGACGCCGCCGCCAACAGGTCACCTGGGAGACATATGTTGTTGTTGTTGTCCAATCAAATGTTTTGTTTTGTTGCTGTATTTAATATAAGAAGTTTGCAAAAGATTATCATGGAAGTTAAACGTCATTCCAGGGAATAGGAGTCCACACCGGAATAGTATTAGAATCGTGGTAGAGTAAATGAAGAAAAAGCCTTCACTTCAGGATCAGGATATTAATTCAATAATAGTCATCATTTCATAAAAGTTGTCACGGTCAATATTTGGTGAGTATTAAACGTGGAGTATGTAAGAGGTTTTTCCAGTCATTATTTTACATGAATCTAGTTGGAACTTTACAATTAAACCTAATACAAGAGACTGGGAGGCCCTCATGTCAAAATTGCAAAGCTGGAATTTTGATGATTTTTTTTATGAGAATAAAATCTCAATTTTATGCCGAACAAACATTAAATTTGACCTGAGTAAAGTAAAATTTAGTGAAGAGAGAAGAAAATGTGCTTCCCTGACTATTTTCCCATCGTGTCGTTACTCCAGATCGAGTCACAGGAAGTACAGCCTGGGCCGCCCGGACCAGCGTGACCTGAGCGAGAACCTGGCCGCCACGCAGGGCCTGGCCGAAATGATCAGCGAAGCACAGAGACTTTTCCAGGTGGCCGCCGCCGACCTGCTCCACGTGCGCAAAGGCCTCACGGGGCTCTCTGGAACATTCCTCGTGAATTGCAATTTTCTTCTCGTGTAGATTCCGGACTTTTGGCCGGCTCTGAATCTGAGCTCTGCCGCTCCGACTGACGAGGCGAGCGAGGAAGAGCTGGAGGAGACCATGCGGAAGCTCCGGCAGAGTACGCAACTCCTCATCAAGGAAGCCGGCGACAAGAGTCGAGGCTGGGAGACTCGTCCCGCTCCTGAACACGTGTCGCTAGCTGTCAAGAAGGTCAGCGAGACAGAGAGCTAGCTGGCTAGCGCTAACAACTTGGAAGTGTTTTGGGATCACCGTTTGTGTCATTTGTACACTTTAAGATACTTTATAGAGGCAATGCTTTTTTTAGTTCAAAAATGTGTTTTTGTGTCGGCAGACGTGGTCGGGATGCCCGCTGTGGACGTGGCGCGTCTCGGTGGAGGTGGAAGCCAGCCAGGAGGTTTTGCTGCGCCGGCTCCTCGAGGAAGAGCGGCCGTGCGGAGGCGGCGCAGGGCTGGGCGCCGTCATTCAGAGACTCGGCGAGTGCGCCCACGTCTGTCGATACCTCCGCCAGGGTCACGACGCCGGCCTGGCCTCCAGCCTGCCGCGAGAAGATCTTCTGCTCAGGTTGGAAAAAGAAGAAAGTCTGAGGGAGGGAGCGTACTTATTTATTTATCTATTTATTTGCGCGAATGAGGCTGATGAATATTTCATTCCAGCCTGGAGTCAGATGAGATTTGACAGCGTGTCTGTTTGCCTTTGTCATCCGCTCGTGGTTTTTGTCGGCGCGCAAGTGAACTCGGCCTTACCTCTGAGTCAGGCAGACACGTTGGTTTTTTTTTTTGTTGTTGTTTTTTTCTTTTTCCCCACATGAGGCATCGAAACACACAGAAGGGAAACATCCAGTTGCATTGACACGGCACGTCAGTCGTTTCGGCAGACACGTTAAGAGCAGAAAAGCCCAAAACACGTTTGAGTTTGCTGATGCCACTCGTGAATGTGAAGTCAACTTAGAAGAACGAGCACTCAATTCTATGGGATTGTTTTCTCTCGACAAAATGACAAAAGGGAGAGATTATTTTAGATCGCTGAGGAAGAATGAAGTGTTTCTAGGAAAAGGCCGATTCGATCTCAAGTCCCTAACCTAATTTGAAACCAGACTGTAAAACCCGAACTGTTCTTTGAAACCCTATCCCGAATTCGAGAACCCGAACACTAATTTGAAACCCCTCATCCTAGTTTGAAACCCTACTTTGAACTCCCGAGTTGGCTGAGAAGAACAAAAACGGTGACATGTTTATGATACAAACATATTACTTTAGACATACTGTGTTTAAATACATTACAGTGGAGCCTATACACTTTCATTTCCAACGTTACAAATATTGGACATTATCTGCGCATTCATTTTTGAATGTAGTGAGGTCAAAAACGATGTCATTTGCAGGACATGGCAGTCGGAGGCGTCTTGCGGCCCGCTCTTCGTGTCGTCTGTGTCCACGCAGCACCCTCAGGTGCCACCGGAGGGCGTCCGAGTGCACACGCACGCTTGCCTCTACCTGCTGGAGCCCACCGCCGCCAGCAAGACCCGCCTCACGCACGTGTGCCGCACCGACACCAGGTACGCACTCGAGATCCCCTTTCTCGCGCCACACTCACATGAAGTTCTTCTGCGCATCGTAGCCACGTAGAAAGTGAGATGCTTCCGCGTTCAAAGACAAGACCGAATGGTTGCATGGGTGCTTCGCTTGCCCAAGTTGTCTTAAGTTACCCCACACACAGTAACTCTTGCATTGTCAATTCAGACACCGAAAAACGAGATTGCAGATCAAACGCACTGACTTGTAGCAGGTTTGAAAGGAATCTCCTCACTGACACGTTTCATGTGTTATCCTGTAGGGGGCGCTCTCTGGCGTGGCACAGCAAAGTGAGCGGACATCGCATGGTTGCCGCTCTGCTGGCCCTCAAAGCATCCTTCCAAGGGCAGCACAAGGAGAACACCATGTGACGACGCTTGCCGGACAGCGGGTTGGAAGAGTTTCGATTTTTCGCCCTTTTTTTTTTTTTTTTTTTTTTTTTTTAACTCTTCAAAAATGTCGCGCTCGTCTTGGCCAACCTGCGACGTGTTTCACGGACAAAGGGAAGACCAAACGGGAATGCGTGAAAGACAAACGATGTTGCCTCGCCCGTGTCGAGTTAGGGGACTGACCGTAACAAACGCAAGCCATCGAGGAGATGTGGATTGGCGCTCCTCGTGGCATGAATCAAATGCGCGTCATTATTTAAGGGAACTAACAAAGTAAACATATATTTAAGCCTTGGAGTGAGGTTGTGTGAAAGTGATCAGAGCCACGCATCTGATTAAAGAGATTTGTTTTTCTCTAAGAGCTTGCTTTGTCTTTTTTTTTCTGTTCAAGGGAAAACCATGTATACTAAGGCGTTTTTAGCCGAATAAAAAGACCATGTATAGTAAGGCGTTTTTCGCCGCCCAAAAAAAAAAACGACCATGTATAGTAAGGCGTTTTTAACACAAAGAAACGACCATGTATTGTTAGGTGTTTTTCGCCGAAAAAAACGACCATGTATAGTAAGGCTTTTTTGGACGAAAAAAATGACCATGTATAGTAAGGCGTTTTTAGCCCAAAAAAACCCACCATGTATAGTAAGGCGTTTTTAGCCCAAAAAAACGACCATGTATAGTAAGGCGTTTTTACCCCGAAAAAAACGACCATGTATAGTAATAATAATAATAATAATAATACATTTTATTTATAAGCGCCTTTCAAGACACCCAAGGACACTTTACAATAACAAAAAACACAAAACAATACGGGTTGAGCAGCGGCAGCCAAAACGCGCCAGCGTTCACTCAACCCGAAGGTCAGAAAGAAACCACAGGGGAGGGAGAGAGGGAGAAAAAACCCACGCTCGTACACAAGCTACAGTGGTTACTTATTACTTGGGTCAGCTTGCTACATATTTGACCGAAGATCAACTTTTGAAGCGACGAACCTCCCATCATCCACCCGATCGCGCATGTGCAAGCATAGTAAGGCGTTTCTACCTAAAAAAAAACAACCATGTATAGTAAGGCGTTTTTGGCCCTTAAAAAACGACATAGTATAGTAAGGCGTTTTTAGGCCGAAAAAAACAACAGTATAGTAAGGCGTTTTTAGCCCGAAAAAAACGACATAGTATATAGTAAGGCGTTTTTAGCTAAAAAAAAAAACGACCATGTATAGTAAGGCGTTTTTAGGCCGAAAAAAACAACATAGTATAGTAAGGCGTTTTTAGCTAAAAAAAAAACGACCATGTATAGTAAGGCGTTTTTAGGCCGAAAAAAACAACATAGTATAGTAAGGCGTTTTTAGCCCGAAAAAAACGACATAGTATAGTAAGGCGTTTTTAGCTAAAAAAAAAACATCGTATAGTAAGGCGTTTTTAGGCCGAAAAAAACGACATAGTATAGTAAGGCGTTTTTGGCCCTTAAAAAACGACATAGTATAGTAAGGCGTTTTTAGGCCGAAAAAAACAACATAGTATAGTAAGGCGTTTTTAGCAAAAAAAAAAAACGACCATGTATAGTAAGGCGTTTTTAGGCCGAAAAAAACAACCATGTATAGTAAGGTGTTTTTGGCCGAAAAAAACGACCATGTATAGTAAGGCGTTTTTAGCCGAAAAAAAACGACCATGTATAGTAAGGCGTTTTTAGCTAAAAAAAAAACATCGTATAGTAAGGCGTTTTTAGGCCGAAAAAAACGACATAGTATAGTAAGGCGTTTTTGGCCCTTAAAAAACGACATAGGCGTTTTTAGGCCGAAAAAAACAACATAGTATAGTAAGGCGTTTTTAGCTAAAAAAAAAACCGACCATGTATAGTAAGGTGTTTTTAGGCCGAAAAAAACAACCATGTATAGTAAGGTGTTTTTGGCCGAAAAAAACGACCATGTATAGTAAGGTGTTTTTAGCCGAAAAAAAACAACCATGTATAGTAAGGCGTTTTTAGCCCGAAAAAAACGACCATGTATAGTAAGGCGTTTTTAGCCCAAAAAAACGACCATGTATAGTAAGGCGTTTTTTGCCCAAAAAAACGACATAGTATAGTAAGGCGTTTTTAGCCCGAAAAAAACGACAGTACAGTAAGGCGTTTTTTTCCCAAAAACATGACATATAGTAAGGCGTTTTAAGGCCGAAAAAAACGAAATAGTATAGTAAGGCGTTTTTGGCCCTTAAAAAACGACCATGTATAGTAAGGCGTTTTTAGGCCGAAAAAAACAACCATGTATAGTAAGGTGTTTTTGGCCGAAAAAAACGACCATGTATAGTAAGGCTTTTTTGGACGAAAAAAACGACCATGTATAGTAAGGCGTTTTTAGCCGAAAAAAAACGACCATGTATAGTAAGGCGTTTTTAGCTAAAAAAAACCCCGACCATGTATAGTAAGGCGTTTTTAGGCCGAAAAAAACAACCATGTATAGTAAGGTGTTTTTGGCCGAAAAAAACGACCATGTATAGTAAGGTGTTTTTAGCCCAAAAAAACGACCATGTATAGTAAGGCGTTTTTTGCCCAAAAAAACGACATAGTATAGTAAGGCGTTTTTAGCAAAAAATAAAAATAAAAACGACATAGTATAGTAAGGCGTTTTCAGCCCGAAAAAAACGACATAGTATAGTAGTAAGGCGTTTTTAGCCTGAAAAAAAACGACCATGTATAGTAAGGCGTTTTCAGCCCAAAAAAAACGACATAGTATAGTACGGCGTTTTCAGCCCAAAAAAATACGACATAGTATATAGTAAGGCGTTTTTGGCCGAAAAAAAACGACCATGTATAGTAAGGCGTTTTTGGCCGAAAAAACTATACTTTACTATACATGGTCGTTTTTTTGGGCTAAAAACACCTTTCTATACATGGTCGTTTTTTTCCGGCGAAAAACGCCTTACTATATATGGTCGTTTTTTTTTTTAGCTAAAAACGCCTTACTATACTATGTCGTTTTTTTTCGGGCCAAAAACGCCTTACTATATACTATGTCATTTTTTTCGGGCTAAAAACGCCTTACTATATATACTATGGCATTTTTTTCGGGCTAAAAACGCCTTACTATATATACTATGTCGTTTTTTTCGGGCTAAAAACGCCTTACTATACTATGTCGTTTTTTTTCAGGCTAAAAACGCCTTTCTATACATGGTCGTTTTTTCGGCTAAAAACGCCTTACTATACATGGTCGTTTTTTTGGGCTAAAAACGCCTTACTATACTATGTCGTTTTTTTTGTGTTAAAAACGCCTGACTATACATGGTCATTTTTTTCGGCAAAAAACGCCTTGCTGTGCATTGTCGGGGGTTTTTCGGCTAAATACGCCTTTCTATACATGGTCATTTTTTTGGGCTAAAAACACCTTTCTATACATGGTCGTTTTTTTCGGCAAAAAACGCCTTACTATACATGGTTGGTTTTTTTTCGGCTAAAAATGCCTTACTCTACATGGTCGCTTTTTTCGGCTAAAAACGCTTTACTATACAGGGTCGGTTTTTTTTGTGTTAAAAACGCCTGACCATACATGGTCATTTTTTTCGGCAAAAAACGCCTTGCTATGAATTGTCGGGTTTTTTTCGGCTAAATACGCCTTTCTATACATGGTCGTTTTTTTGGCTAAAAACGCCTTACTATAACTGTTACACCCGCGCTGCAAGAAGGAGAGATACCGCCGCTCGTTCCTACCGACTGCTGTCAGGCTGCTGAATAAAAATAGCAACAATAATATTAATAATAATTAAATATTGCACTTAATTGAACGGTGTTTGTTTGTTCTTTCTTCTTTCTGCCTACATTCTTGCTGCTGGAGGCTGTAAATTTCCCCAGTGTGGAATATACATGGTCGTTTTTTTTGGCTAAAAATGCTTGACTATACATGGTCGTTTTTTTCGGCTAAAAACGCCTTAGTATACATGGTCGTTTTTTGGAGCTCAAAAAGCCTTACTTTACATGGCCGTTTTTCGGGGCTAATAACGCAATGTATAGTCAGGCGTTTCTAGCCGGAAAAAAAACGACAATGTATAGTCAGGCGTTTCTTGACAAAAAATCAAAAATAAACAAAGACGACCAGGTATAGTAAGGCGTTTTTAACACAAAAAAACGACTATGTATTGTAAGGCGTTTTTCGCCGAATAAAACGACCATGTGTAGCAGGGTTGCTCAATACGTCGATAAATTTAAAGGGAAAATGTCATGAAAGTAGGAACATTGCATAAGTACAAAAGAACATCCATCCATTAGCGGAGGGGCATCTCCTCACGAAGATCACGGGCGTGCTCGAATCGATCGCAGCTGTCCTCGTACATCCACAACTGGTTGCCGGCAAGTCACAGTGGACAACATGGACAAACAATGATCCACGCTCAAACTCACACATCGGGACAATTGTGAGTGTTCCATTGACCTACCTTTTCCGTTTTTGGAACAGGGGAGCAAAGTTGAGTCCCAGGAGAAAACCCACGCTGGCACGGGGAGAACATGCGAACTCCACACAGGAAGGTCAGGGACAACATCTACCTGTCCGAAAAAAGGACTGCCTTCAAGAAAATCTTTAAAAGAGGAAACTGCAATTCAGGAGAGCAAACAAGTGTTTTGAAGGAGAAAACAAGTTTAATAAAGGTGTCAGTCGCACGGCGTATCAAAACAAGTCACCTCTGGCGTCGGCCTGTCGACAGGCGCTCGCTCTCCTCATTTGCATCCATTTGTAATATATCTCCATTTCATCCCAGATGAGCCGTTTTAATCTCTCCACGCCAAGCACCACAACACTGGAAAATAAATCAAGTCGATAAAAATACTTTTTCATGGCGAAGGACAAGCGTGGCTGTGGAGAAATGCTTTTGAGGAAAGGACGTCATCTCTGCACATCATGAGCAATAGGACTAACAATTCTTGCCTGCGGGCCGATTTCAAGCTCACAAGAATTTTCTTTTTCTGCCCCTCTCATGTGGAGCACAGCACAGCTTGATGTGACACAGTGGGTAGCTCCCCCCAAAAAACACAGACCAATAAAAACGAACTAACCCAATTCACTCGAAGCCTGACACATTCATCACCAAAAAAAAAAATAGTTGACAAACATGCTCCATTTTGTACTTTTTAGCCTCTCGGTCAGGTTTTGGCCACAAATAACCTCGAACGCGTCACTCCAAAAATGTCATGCTACATAAAGGTTAATATTTATATTCTGTGGCTACGCTAACAGCTGCCTGCTAACGAGACAGCTGAGATGAAAGTTTTCATCCCATCCACATTTGCAGTGTGCTATTTTAAGATTAGGATGTCAGCAAATTGTCACTCCCAAAAAAATGTGACGGATGCTAATATTAGCATCTGAGAATCCATCAGGTAAGCGTAGCTTTCCAGTGTTTCCTTCCACAACTTTCATTTTTAATCAAGCTGCCTATGCTATGGCATCATCTCGGTGCAACTTGTTTTCCCTAAAACTGTTGACATCCTTGCCACGTGTGCTAACTTTAGCATGTTAGCATCCAGTTGTAAGACAAACTAATGTTGAGAGGCACCTGCCCAGAACGCACCGCGGAGAACTCATGTACTATTAGATAACGCGAGTACATTACGAAGTATTAGCGATAGAGCGACAAATTATACTGAGGTTGGCTTGGCTTGGCTCAAGTCTCAGTCTCTCGCCCTCGACACCGCTTGAGAATTAACTTTCAGCTTACCTCGATATGCATCTTGCATCTGGTGGCACTGGGGTTCGCTATTTGGAGTGCACTCGAACTGACTCGAAGTATGACCAAGGCCGCACGATGGTTGGCGGGCTTTTCTGGCAACGAAGCTCCTCGTCGCCGGTCGTCTTTTGGGAAACAGACACCCCACCGGCAAAGCGGCACGTCTGCAGCAGCTTGAGCGCACGTGGCGAGGTGTCATTCATTTGGTGAGTTGCCTCACGCGCACAGAAAACGCATCGCGCACAAAACCAATCGTGTCGGAAAGTTATGTACAATGTTTGTGCTTAGTGTCCAACCACGGTCAAAATCATGATTAGCGTGATTTATGCGGATTGGTGATTAACTGGAATGAACACAACCCCAAATTAAAGTAACGACTTTTTTTGTACTTATATTTGTGTAAAAATGCAAGGAGTAGAAGTAAACTGAAAAATAACGACTCCACTACAGTATAGAGCCCCCAAATTTGTTCTTAAGGTAACGATCTTCGGAGCCTCGCGTCCCCCCAGGGGGGCGCGCCCCACTATTTGAGAAACACTGGCCTAATCCATAACAACCACATTTAATTGTTGACATTAAATTGCTAATGTAACCTATTGTGCTATTTTTTTAAATGATATCCAAAGCTAATGTTTTTCAACCTTTACAGACTACCCATCGCTGTTTATGCCCATTACATTTCTGAATATAATCAAACTATCTTAACCATTTTCTGAATGTTTTACATAAGACGGTTATAATCGGTGCATTGAAATTCACCTCTGAACAAAATCAAATGCCGAAAAAAATGAATATTAAAATCAATTGACCATGTGCAGATTGTTCCATGTCAGCTTTTTAATTAAAAAAGAAATCTATGGACATGATGATGAGTTCATGATCATTTAGAGTGGTGGAAAAGTGCATACATTGCCATCACATCCTCTGCACGGGGTCGATGCCCAGGATGTTGAAGCCTTTGGCCATGATGGCCGCCGTGGCTTCGCACAGCAGCATACGCCACATGTTCACCTTCACAACCTCACCTGCGGGGGAGAAATGGATGTATTTATTTTTTTGGAATCTTATTCCATTTTCAGGCACGTTTGCGGCAACAAAAAGCCAAAGCGCTTGTCAGACAAAAACTAAAGACTCTTTTGGCTGGGGGGGGGGGGCGGGCTTCGCAGCAGGCCCTAATAAAACAATCCCACGGGAGGGTTCCAAGTACATTAGCCCCACGGTGCTAATAAGGAATTAGCATCATTAAATAGCTCAAAGCCTGAAGTGGCAACCCTCTGGTGAGGATGAACCGACATTTACAGGCAAGTTTGCGCGGAAGGCAAGACTGCACGCAAGGGGGGCAACTGCGTGACGAGTGAGGCTAAACTGTGCACTGGTTGACAACCGCACGCTACTGGTACTACTCGTGACATACGAATCGATTTTCTAGTGCTTCGGTAGTCGCACTCTTTGCACACAGTTGTCAACTGGTGCGGTTTTAACTTGCCAATGGGTCAGTTAGCGACTCGGCAAAGTTGTCCCCCTTGGCGGGAACACACCACTCGGGGGATCACGTGGCTAGTGCGCCGCGGCGGCGGCTCGTTACCCGTGTGTCGGTCCTTCTCCACGCAGTAGCAGCTGTCGTAGAACTCGGTGAAGGTGGTGGCCAGCTCATAGAGGTAATCGCAGAGCGGGTGCAGCAGCAGGTCGTCCAGAATCTTCTGCAGGATTTCGGGGAAGCGCAGGATGCACTTGCCCAGCTTCCACTCCTTGTCGTGGTCCAGGAGCACCTCGACACTCTGGGCCGCCTTCCTCAGGGTGGCCTCGTCCACGTTGGCCAGCCGCGCGATGGACCTGCGGGGGGGCGACGTTGAGGGTACGCAAAGGTGGCCGGAATCGGGCGGACTGCGCGGGCGCCTACCGGATGCGCGTCAAAGCGTAGAGGAGATACGCGGCCGTGTTGCCGCGGTCGTCCAGCATCTTGTCGAAGGAGAAGACGTAGTCGTTGATGCGGTTGTGCGACAGGTCGGCGTACTTGATGCAGCCGAACGCCACCGAGCGCTGAGCTTTCGTCAGTTCCTCCGGCGTTAGAACCTGGAAGGGGGGGGGGGGGGGGGCAAAAGTCATTGGAAGCCGATGCGGATGGATGACAAAACAAAATGTGGGTGGGAATGAAACCTTTCTCACCTTGTCTCGCTCTTTCTCCCTGAGTTTGTCCATGGATCTCTTCAGTCCCTCGTCCAGCAGGTCCATCAGCCTCACGGTGTCTCCGGAGCGAGTCTTAAACTTCTTCCTGAGGGCGAGCGCTACAGCTTAGCTTTTCAGGGTAATCTCGCCGCGAGTTGTCCCGTCCGGATGCCCGACGGCCAGACAAACGGCAGCGGGACAGTCGAATACGGTCGATGGCGTGTGCAGTTGTCCACCTCGTAATCGCCGATCGTCGTGAACGACAAAGCACTCAAAGTCGACGGGACCTTGGCTTTTAATGACGCTCCTCTTTAGCCTGTTGACATTGAGCAGCATTTTGGCTCCAAATAATGTGGAAGCAAACTCCTAATTGGCCATTACAGCTGATGTACTGTGCCTGCTGCAACCAAACTCTCGACAAATTTCGACAAGAACGTCAATATCCTTGTTCTGGTATCACTCAAGTTAGCGGTGCGGCTTTTTTTTTTTTTTTTTTTTTGGTCCAACATCTATAATCCACTCCCATAGACAAAAGCTTGCGGTCATACTTGTCCTCGCCGAGCACCACTCCAAATCCAGCGTGCTCCACCCTGGTCACCCGGGGGTCGTACCATCCGATCATCTTGGCGGCAGCGAACACCAACTGGAAGTGGGGGCCCTGAAGTACAAATAATACAGCAGATTGGATTGTTATTTTTATGTCCTCATAAACGCGACATTTTCGACTGCGGCCATCATTTCACCTGGCCGCTGTCCGTCACGTAGATGATGATGTCGGCCTTTTCGTCAAAAATGCGCTGGCGCAGGGCGGCGAGGTCCGACGTGTCGTACGTGTAGCCGCCGTCCGACTTGACGACGGTGAGCGGGATGGGCTGACCGGGGGCGAACACGATCTTGCGGCCCTCGTCCATCTCCGTCAGGCCTGGCGCCGGGTTCGGAAAGACAAAAAGGAGAGTGGAAAATGTGGAAAAGATGATGAGAGAAAATAATATGGCAACATTGCTCCCTAGTGGCCATCTCACACCACTGGAAACATCGGCGAGAACGTCTTGTGCTGCAATTCCCCGAGAAGTCACCCACCCAAGTGAAAAGGTGGATTTCAGTGCTTTGAATCATTTTCACCATTTCAGACGTCTCACAAAAGTCTCAAGGGGGAGAAGTCTGCCATTTGGGGCCAAATTCCGAGGCTGGGAATTTGGCCCAAACGGAAAACAAAAACAAAAACGTCGTCGTCACCTTTGTCATCAAACTCCTTCACCACCTCCGTCATCAAGTCCTGGTAGAAGGACTCCCCCCGCTCGATGATGTGCACGTCAAGGCAGTCGTAAACCTTCTGGAACTCTGAAAAGCAACGCCGACGCCCGTTCACACTTCTGGACGATTGACGGTCTCCGATGAATGAATAGACAACCCACACAAACGCCGGAAGAGCCGAACAGGGAGGCTGGATTTGAACCCCGGGCATTTTGGACCTGCGATGCGGACGTGCTAACCGCTAGCGCACCGTGCTGCTATCGATGGTCTCAAGTTTTAACTAGAACGATGCCTCGTTTTAACAGTTGAAAGCCGCCCGTCACCGAGTCCAACCGTCAACCGCAAAAAACGAGCGACTCGTTTCATGCCGCTTTCTAATTGCCATGATTAGAAAAACAAAGCGAACGAATCGGGCATTGGTTCGACAAAATTCAAGCGCCACCTTTCCTGGAGACGTCGCAGATGAGATTCCAGGCTTTGATGAAGTCTGGCTCTTTACTCTGCAGGCGGACCACGCAGCGGTACGCTCGCTTCTTGAAGTCGTCCTCCTCGTCAAAGCGCTTCTTGGACTCCTGGAGGAGCAGACGGCAAAAACGCTTCAGCGGCCGCCGCCGAGATCAATCGCTTTCCGCTTTCACGGGAGCTCGAGAGGACTGACTTTGTAGAAGGCCTGCAGGTCCCCGATGGGGGGCGACACCGCCAGGTAGTTTGGGAATTTATCCTGCAGGTGCGCGATGAGCATGCCGAACTGCGTGCCCCAGTCGCCCACGTGGTTCAGCCTGAACACCAAAGTCACAAATCGTCAAGCGAAGGATGCGCGACGCTAACGCGCCGAAGCCCCCGGGAAAAGCGCCGCACACTTTCGATGCCGACCGCGTCGGGAGTCTCGTCAGATTTCTTCGAAGTGACGAGATTGGGCTTTCGCTATCGGAAAAATACACTTTGAAAACGAGTCCGGCCGTCACCTGAGCACGTCGTAGCCGAGGAACTCGAAGAGACGACACATGCTCTCGCCGATGATGGTGGAGCGCAGGTGGCCCACGTGCATCTCTTTGGCAATGTTTGGCGAAGAGAAGTCCACCACCACCTGAGCAACCCGCAAACGTATACGCGGGGGCAATTTTTGGATGGTTTGCCGGAGCGACGGTGGTCGCGCGTCTTACCCTCTTCTTGGAGGCGAGCGGGGGCGGCTGCACGCCGTTGACCAGCAGGTTGCTCAGCAGCCTGGACACAAACGATCGCTTCAGGTGGATGTTGATGAAGCCTGCACAAGTAAGATGCGGCGCGCATTCAACTTGTTTGTCTGCATGTGCCCTGCGATGGACCCTTTGCAACTTGAGACGGAAATTCAGGGCGATACAAAAAAAAAAAAAAAAAAAAAAAAAGGGGTGGGGGGTGGTTTCATACCTGGTCCTGCGATTTCCGTCTTCTGGATGAGTTCGTTTTCCGGAATGTTCCGAATGATCTTCTCTGCGATCTCCCTCGGGTTGACTTTCAAGCCTTTTGCTTTCAGCAACTGCCAGCAGAAAAAAAAGAGAGGGAGTCTTGCAGGCTAATCTAGCACTGGATGCCAAAACTGACCACTGAATGTGGGGCAGGGGGTCATTTCGATCTACCTGTGCCATGGCCATGGCGCTGTTGCACTGGTAGTCTCCAAACTTGGCCTGCTGGTTGGGCGTGACGGAGAGCGGCGGGCTGTCCAGCTCTGGACAGGAGGCCCGGATGGCCCGGCCAAAAATCTCCTGCAGCCGTCGGTTGATGTTCATCATGGCGGTCCCGCAGTGGGGGGGCTCGTCTTGCAGACTCTGAGGACATGCGCAGCGAGAGCCTTGTGAATGTTTAATTTTTGTGTGTCGACTTATCGAGTTCAAATATATTAAAATATATGATACAAGATACTTTACTTCAATCTAAATATCTTGTTAACTTTTGTAAATAAATGGCAACAAATGAACATGTACTTATCATTTTATTGAACACAAATTGCACAAAGTAACTTCAACTGGTGTTTCATTCGTAAACGTTAACATCCTTACTAAATATTTGACACGTGTTGTATTTTAAACATCAAATGTGACTAAGGTTCCAAATCCCGATTTTGCGAGGCAAAATGCGGCCTGTCCTGCCGCCTCACCCTTTTGAGGATGTTGAGGCGATATTGCAGCCTGCTGTTCTCCTCTCGCAGCTCATCCAGACGACAAGACGGACTCGACTTCTGCGGGTTCTTCAAGCCTTCCAGCTCTGCAGAGAGACTTTGGATCTCGGACTCCTGGAACAAAGAATTACAACCGCTTAGTCATAGTAGGAACACCATAAATGCATATGATTAAGGGGGCTTCCGCAACGTCACATGATCATAAATCACATAATCAGTTTTATTGAGAGTAAAAGTGCATCAGATTGAAACCAAAAGTACACATTCAAACAATTAAAAACAGCGTTAAGCTGGCGTGTAGGTTCTTAAAAAGGCCCTGAAAAGTAACCGTTCTCAAACCGTAATACTTGATGCTCATAATAAAGAAAGGTCTTGCAGAAACAAGTACAAGTCCTAAATTTGTCATTTATAATTTTAACAGCTAGATGGCACCAAATGTGTTTGGCTTTAGAAAACGAGCCCAACAAGACTTCGTTTAATGAAGGAGTCATTTAAGAAGCATGCCCGATTGCAGCTCTAGTTACACTAATAACAGAACAACTTTCAACCCCAAGTATGTACAACATGTATGTGTGGGTAATTCGGCGAAGCAGCAACTTTCAAAGTACCAACTAAAAGTTGAGAAACAATGAACAAAGTCGCGAAAGGGCCGTCGGAAAATGAAAACATACGACGCGACGTAGTGCCGAACATAACCAGGTTGCACTTGTTTTCGCAAACAATTAGCGGTTTCTTTCTTTTAAATTAACGCCGAATTTCAGAACTCTAAAATCCGATACCAAATATTGTCACCCACACAAATCCCGTCTACGTGTTAATATTAGAGGAATATGCTTGTTTGTTTCTGTCTGCTCTGCCTCGAGCTCACTGGCCGTCGTTGCGTGACACGTAGCGCCGGGTTTAGCTTCAACTTGGCTAACCGCCGTCCGACGGGGTTCACCTGCTTCAGGAACCTCGTCGCGTATTCGTTCACACGGTCTCCGTCCATTACGAAGCACCGGGTGAGCGGCGGAATTTAGGAAGTGGGACCGGAGCGTTGTCGCGTGGCTGATGAAACAAGCCAAGAGGAAGCAGTTGACATCTTTTTCCGTTTCACTTCCGGGAAGGTGGGGGAGATTCTTCTTCATTGTGTGGAAAGCAGACTTATTCGTTTGTCGCCACCTGCTGCAAAAGACAAGAATTGCACTCATAAGGGCAAAGCACGCCATACACACGCGCGCGCGCACACAGTATGTACTGAAAAGTAAGTTATTAAAATTCACAGCTTGGTGCACTGAAAAGACAACAACCAGACCCCAAAAATAAAGGATAAGGTTTTATTTGTTGTGAAACTACAAAACATACTGTGTTTTTATTTTTTGTGTGCTGGTGAAATATTTACAACTCTGGTCGACAGTACAGTGTCTGAGAATTCAATTCACAGCTTTTCGGGACTCCTGACGAGAAAGAGGAAGTAAAGAAAAAGAAAGAAAAAAAAACAAAAAAGCACACCCAAATCACAAAGTGCAATAAATACATGCTGGTTGTTTTCCTCCTCACACTCACTCATACACATGCACACCTGCACCCTCATCATCCTAACAAAATCAGATATAATGGGGTGCTCTTAACTATATTAAAAAAAGATCACTTGTGACATCAACATGTTTTTCCTCTCTTGACATTCATGTGTGTGGTAAAAACTACATTCCTTCATCTGCATGTAAAAAGAAACAACATTGAGATTCTCTTGCCAAAAGTGTTCACATTTAGGAAAAACAAACACACATTCCAGCTTTTGGATTTTTTCCCACCAAAAAATATTTACCTTTCATTATCTCTCATCACTTGTGAATTTGACAAAAGTCGACCCACCTCTGTTTCAAGGCCAGCTTTTGAGGATATGAAAAAAAATGAGACCAGGAGAAATCACTTCAAAACTTTTCCCGTTGTTAATGCAACCTAGAACACTTTTTTAAAAATCTTTCAAGAGGCGAAGTAAAATAACTGGGATAATGTGGTTGCACAAGTGCACACACCCACCTAAAACTAGGACGTTGCTGTTTGACTGATCACATTCAAACTCACGTAAATGGGAGTCGGCGCACTCCTGACACCCAAATCAAGTTCAGCTGTTCTTCTTGAATTACCCTGACAATTTTGCTTACCTTACCTCCATATTGACTAAGTCCAGCAGAAGAAAAACAGACCCTAAACATTATTCTGAACATTCCATCTCTTTCACACGAGCCAATTAAAAAAAAAGACACACATACACAAAAATGCATGGACACATCTGGAATACATATTGCTTCACACACACCTTCCTGTTCGTTCCTCTTTATGTGGCTAACAATTTTTTTTTTTAATAATCGTAAATTTGAATGTAAATGACAGTAGAGCGTTCTATTACTTTAAAGGGGGGAAAAGTTTTCTGCCCCTTTGCAACGAAGCAATTAATAAACAAAGGTCATTTGTGGTTGGCTCTTTAAGCGTCCAAAAAATCCAGTTATAGACGCGAAAAACGGTTACGTCGTCCAGTTCCAACAAGTTCAATCAAACAGCGAATCAGAATGAAGAGCAAGGTGCCGGTGTGCTCCCATTTGGCTGCTGCTCGCCGGCTTAAAAAATACAATCAAGATGTTCACAGTCATTAAAAATAATAAAGTTTCAATAATCATTCCAGTGTGACGATTTCTTTTGTGTCTCTTTACGGTTAAAATCATTCTGTTAAAGTGCAGACTAACTAATTTCCTACCTGAGCGTGAGAGAGTGTGTTTGTTTTTGACTCATTCAAATAAGAACATTAAAAAAAAAAAAAAAAAAACATCAGTGCTGTAGATAGGATACAAACAGCTCGATTCTTTTGAGCATTAAAATATTTCCTGTTGCTGATGTAGATGAAATGAGTCAATGTTTTGAGAGAAATGTTCATCTTTCAAGGAAGGGTGTGTGATGAGTTGTTGCAAGGCATGCTGGGATCACAAGGATCGCTTCCAGTTCAAGTGGAATCGAAGGAGCTCGAAGGCGATGTACATCATTTCAAACGAGGATTTTTAACCATCTTTTGTTGCTTCAGTACCGTTGGTGTTATGCGATTAGATATTTGTGCTGGAATGATTTGAAAGGCGTTAGTAACAGAAACAGACAAAACAAGCGAGAGAGAGAGAGAGAGAGAGAGAGAGAGAGAAAAAAAAGGAAAACTCGAGCAGTGGCATCGCTAAACTTATGAAAAAAAAAAAAAAAGCGAACAATGCTGAGTGGTCACGGTACTGTTAGCTTTGCGTCGACGACATTGTCAAATTCTTCATCTAACCGCTTTGACTTGACTTGCGTGAGTGAGGAGTCGCGGAGGAAGAGGGTTAAGACTCTTGAAATGCTTGGCTAGACGTCATCGGCCGGCAGGTCCGGGATGGTGGTTTTGGCTCGCGTAAAGAACGCCATTTTCTCTCTGAAACCGACAGAGCAACAAGATGGAATGTGATTTGTCTTTCCTCCTCGGGACAGGAAGCGATTGTCTATCCAAAGAAATCAAATTCCTCTTACCTGAAGGTCTGCACCTCGGGCACCTCCTTGCGGCTGCGGCCTCTGATCTTGTGGACATCCTTCGCCGCCGCCCTCATCATCTTCTCCACCCGCTTCTCCTGCAACTGCTCCTCCCGAGTCTGCAGGACACAGCCGCGAGCTTAACTTTAAGATGGCCAGAGCGTAGAGGAAGCTGTTTGAGCGTTTATTCGATGGGTGTGAAATCCAGGTCAAGGGTCAATGTACAGAAATGTTGCACAGTCGTGGAAAAGGAGGACGTGGCCGCCGAAGGCTCACCCGTTTCTCGGCGTGCTTGAGGAGGAGGCGGAAGCGTTCGTCTTCTCGGACCCAGGCGGGCAGCTCGCGCCGGCCCTGCTGCCGCGCCGTCTCCAGCTGCGCCTTCAGCTCGCGCAGCACGTGCAGCTCCTGATCCAGGCGCGACTGGCGGGTGCGGGACACCTGCAGGTCCAGCTCCAGGTCCAAAGAGGTGCGCAGCAGGCCGTCCAGACCTTTCACCGGCAAGGGAGGCTTGGGGGACGTAAGCCATGAGTTTGTTTTGGAGAAAGTTGGATCAACCTTTCTACATCAAGGGACCGCCATTTGGTCACAAAACGGACGCCCCACAACGAGTTAAAAAAGCAGCAGAACCATTTCTAGAAATTTAGACATTATGGATACTTTATTACATTCCTCATCCAATTGAAATTCAAATTGATGAATCAAACCAAATCAAATCCAGATTTGATCCTGGTTTTGTAGGATAATGTGAATGAAAGATTGCAAACACCAGTTCACAGCAAATCACGCTCATTCAAGTGAGAATTGCTGTTTATGAAGGATCCGCTTGCATTTGGCTCCCACTTTGTTTCAATTGCGGTGGCTCTGTTACTTTTTAATAAAACAGTTCAAATAAATTAATACCCCCCCCCAAAAAAAAAAATCGAGGGATAAAGGCTCAGTTTCTCACAATAGTCTTATTTTTCAAATGTATGCGGCCAATTCGATTTTTTAATTTCTTCATTAACGCAACTTTAAAAGTCTTGGGAGGGTTTGTAAACGGAACTTTCTGTTTTGCGTGTCTTGATTGAAGGTGTATTACAGCCAACAAATTTGAAAGTGCGCCTTGTACCTTCTTCATGCGCATGCTGCGTCTCTCGGAGGCGTTCCGCACAAACGGAGACTTCTTGGAGAGCGTGGAGCTGTCGCTGTCACTGCGGTAGATCTGAAAGCGGACAGACGAGCGAGCTGCAGCCGAGCAGTGGTCCTCGTTGCCGAGATCGATGTTGGCGCCGCGACTCGGCTCACCCTGCAGATGTACTGGCTCTGCGGTCCCGGTGAGAAGGTCTTGGAGCGGATGATGGCGTTGCCCCGCATGAAGGCGTGCCGCTGGGGGAGGTCGGCGCGCCGTTCCTTGGGCCGGACCACCGAGTGGTGACCCGATGACGATAAGCCGTCCATACTCGTCTCCTTGTTCACCTAAACCAAGCGCAAATGTGATGAGGTGGGGACACCCAATGTTGCTCTCTGGGTTGGGGGGTGGGGGTACCTTTAATTTAATGGCGGTGAGAGGGGGCAATTTGGTCTCTCCCTCCTCCTCTTCTTCTTCTTGCTGCTTGTTCTCCGCCTCCCATTGGCCGCCATCGGCGTAAAACAGCTCTCCTTCCTCCAGAGGCTCTGACCCCACAGCGCAGAGCTCTTCCTCGTCGTCATACGCCTCCAGAAGGTCGCCGTGCCTGAGAGTGAAAGCCGCAGGTGCATTTAGCCGCTGCAGCGGAAAAATCATCGAAACACTGGAAACATGTCAATGCCGGTTACTTAAAGGAGACGCATTCTGCATTTTTTTCCCCAAAATTTAAAACAGTCTTGAGTATTTTTTTTCCTCCTTTGCATTAAGGCTGGAATATAGAACAATTCTATCGCAGACGTATTTTTAGAACGAGGCAGGAAAGAGATGATATTTTGCTCAATGGGTGAGCAGCAACACCAGAGACCGAACGATTTATAAACAAGAGAGTAAAAAGGACATTTTCCATCCGACATGTCACGAGATGTTTTGGACATTCACAGCGGCTTTATTTACGTTCGCAAACAGGTCTGCCGGCATTCCGACTGCACGTTCCGCAGCATTTTGTCATGCCACAAATATTCCCGACCCAGTATCTGCTGTTCTCTTCACATCCGCTCTCACGTGTAAACAGGAAGAAGCGTTTACCGCAGAAACTTGACGTTTGGCAAAAAAAAAAAAAAAAAGACACGAGCTGCGTAAGGGCGTGGAAGCCAGTCGTCACATGGTCGACACATCACATGGTCGACACAACAGGTTCTGACGAGCAGAAACTCACCACGCTTCCTCGGCACCCGAAACTCTGTCGCCGCACGGAGCTCTGGTCTGAAACAAACAACGTTGGTTTTTGTTGAAGCAACTGCACTTCACTAACACGCCGAGGATGATCAAGTCGACACGTGTACGGCCTACACGAAGCTTGGCACAGCTCTTACCACGTCCAAGCCACGGGTGGCGCCGCTCTCCTTGTCCGTGCTGCTGGCAACGGGCAGGAAAGCGTGACTCAGCAGGTTGAACCACTTGGTTCTTCTCTCCTCCGAACAGCTGATGTCAGCCAGGCTGATCTGGGCTCCCGCCTGTGGACACGGGAAAAGAATCGATGCCATTTTTTTTTCACACCGCATGTAAAACTTAACCAGGTTTTCCGTGGGTACTTCCCCACCGGCGGAGGACACGGCGGGGGCCTCACCAGGCATTGTTCGTGGCCCAACTTGTCGGTGTGGCACACGTCCACCCTCAGCGTCCTCCTCCGCAGTGCAGCGTGGGACAGCTGCGCACCGAAAATCTCGTTGAAGTCCACGACTTCCTGCGGGAGGCAGCCGCAGGTTCGGAACAGGCAGCGGGTCGTCTCCACGCAGGGGAGCACCGCCACACGAACGTGCCTGCGTGCGACATCGCGGCTTGGCGGTTTCAAAGTGGATTCGGCTGTAGCGCGTTGCCCCGCTATATCGGGCCCGCGCTCCCGCATTCGCGCAGATCTTGAAGTCATCTTTCTTCAGGGGTTTTACAGAAAAGTGTGTCTTTTTGATAAATTCAAGTGTGTTTAAAGCGCAATTTAAAAAAAAAGAATCATCTATTTGAGGCGGGTCTGGAAGATATCGTCGGCAATAAACGGGGATTCACAGTCTTCACTTAAACGACCAAATGTTTACATTTTCTGGTCAGCCGGCAGACAGAGGGCGCTACAGTTGGTCAGCTGCATGACGGAGACGCTGAAGCGCTGGTCTCGCGGCTCATAGCGGAAGCCGAGCTGCACCTGAGCGCAGCCCAGAGGCAGCCTCTCCTCGTAGGAGGACAGGAGGAGGTCGGCGGGGAGGCCTGGCCTAGTGGAAACACAAACATCACACAGAAATTCTTTTTGGAAGACAATCCCGAGCACCGCGACATGCTGAATTTGTCTGCTTTTATAACGCACGTGCTTTTAGGCGACTGGTACCTGCGCTCGGAGGGCTCATACACGCCGCTGTCCCCGGCCACAGATTCGTCGGACACAGCCGAGATCACGCCCATCTTCTTTGGCACCGCTGCAAAGGACGTCGCTTGCAACTCTGGAGCTGCAAGTGTGTGTGTGTGTGGGGGCGGGGGGGACAAAAAACAAAACGGTTGACTGATAAAACAGAGAGATGTTTTGCTTGGAAAGCTCATGACTTTAAAATATGATATATTGTGAATTTAGGTTTTACCTTTCACCTCCTCGGTCAGCATGCCATGGCCTGTCTGCTTCTCTTCCAGCCCAACAGGGGCGCCGCGCTCCCCCTGCCGCCGCTCCTGGGAGTCCAGCCTGAGGTCCAGCTCCGCTAGTCTGCTCTGAAGTTCCAGATCCAGGCTCACCCCGCCAGGCCCCGCTTGGCCGCCGAAGGGCTCCCCGGACAGGAAGGCGCCGTCGGTGACAAGCGGCGAGCAGGGCGGCGAGAGCGAGGAAAGCGACGAGCGCGGCGACAAAGAGCTCATGGAGTGAGGGGTCTCGGAGAGTCTGAGCGCTTGAATCCTGGATGCTCCCACGTCCACTGCCGCCACTCCTCCCACACCTTTGTCAAAATCTCCGCCCAGTCCCGGCGTTTGGCCTTTGGGCCTTTCAGCGTCCCTCCCGTCGGCGCCCGTCACCACTTCGTGTTCGTGAATGGTGGTGATGGAGTTGGAGGGCCGGTAGGCCGCCTGGCTGCCCTCCTGCAGGAGGCTGTCCAGCTTGTTCTGGAAGTCCGGGTCGGCTAGCTCGGGCTGCTCCAGGTAAATGTCGGTGAAACTGAGGGAGGAGGTGGAACCCAAGCTGGAGTTGGTGGCCAGCGAGCCGCGGCTTGACGTCAGCGAGCCTCGGCTGCTGCCGGACGAACACGAGAGCGTGCTGGCGGACAGGCTGCGTGAGGCACACAAAGAAGAGAATGTTACATGTAGTGTGTAAAAACATCGAGAGTGCTTGTATGGAGGTGGTGCAAAAAAAAAAAAAAAAAAAATCACTTGCTGCTTCAACCATAGCCTCAAGGTGGCGCAACATTGCTGAACTGTTGAGAAGCGTGATGACTATTTCCGGCACTTTGTTTTTCTTCGAGTAAGACTTATGAAATGGATATTTGAAACAGATTGACTAATTCATATTTCGATGCACGGTGGGGTGGACAAGCGCCATTTGAATTGTGCCTCCGTCCTTCCTGTGTGGCGTTTAAACGTACTCGGCTACTTTTTAAAAGTACATTCCAAAAGCATACTTGTTGGCTCTTAATTGTTCATAGTTGTGATGTGTGTTTTTTTTTTTTTTGTATGCGCCCTGCGACGGACTGGCGAACTTCTCCAGCAAATCGGCAACCGTAGGTGAGCACGAGCAGGAGAGAAACAAGATGAATATTCATACGAGAGAAAGATGCTTGGAGGCCATTCCCATCGTGTCCCAGAGCCATGAAAACGTGGAAACTTTATCAGGGTAAAATGAGACCTGAGGGACTTTTCCACTCTCTCCCTCACACGGCCTTGGCGGTTATGTTCGCTCTTCCGTGAAGATGTTCGAAAGTGCATTCATTTTTCATCAAAGCACCCTCTCAGCTGAACCGACCTTTTGAGCTGAGTCTGCAACGACGTGGCCAGTCGAACCAACTCCTCCAGCTCCCGAACCAGCTTGTTCCTCCTGCAGTGAAGTCGAAGCCTGGAAACAAGACAAGGAAAGGAGAAAACTCATTTCGCCCAAAAGTTGGTGACGTTTCATTCAAGCGGGTGGTTTGAATTCACAGACCGAAGCCGCCAATGAAAAACCGATGAAGCCGTTGAGCTCTTATCACATATGCTTTATTATATTTGCTTTCTAGGTTTGGCATACTCGCTGAACATTGGACACGGCTCTGGTATTCAATTTCCCGGGATCGTACGAGTGTACTTAATGTAGGATGCGCGTATGTTGTGAACGCGAGCGCCGAGCGCGACAGACAAGAGGCTCTTTTATGAACATCTCATGTTACGGCAACAGGAGACGGCACACAAAGGGAGCTTGAGCTCAGGAAGGGTCCGAACGAACAACAGGAGTCCTGTCGAGAGGAGGGAGGGGGAGGAGGGGGGTCGAGGGCGAGCGGCGGCGGGCCGGGTGAGTCCGTAATATTTGTGATAAGCATCGCGGCGGTTTGACGTCACTCGTGACCAAACGACAATTGAAGGTCATTTGTTTTTCCATCACCGCATGGTGACCTTCATCACGACCTTCATCATGTTCTTGCGTTCCCCTTCTATTGGATGACACCCAATCCACTATAGACACCCTCTGGAAAGTTTTCGTTGAATTCTGAGCGGAGCCGGAAGAATCGAATTCACCGCATGAGGTGCCATTGAAGCACACTCCGCGCTCGCGACGACGACTTGACTTATTTCTCAGCGGAGCCCGTAAATGCTGAGGCTCATCGCCCGTTGCCTGGCAACTCTCCTCCTCGCGGGAGAAGGGACGCTTACGCATCATTTCTATACAATCACAAACAGCGGTATCGATTTTTTTTTTAAACTCATTCAGAACCAGCCAATTCTAGACCACGTCTGAAAAGACGTTTAAAAACGTCATTGGGAGTGAATGAGTTAAGAGCTACGACGGACTGTTTTAAGGAGAACAAATGCGTTTCCTATTGTGCAGACTTTCCAGATGCACTGTTGGGACCACCGACGATGTAAAGAGATGAAGAGGCACCTTTCGGTCAGAGCCTTGCTCTGGTTGTCCCTGGCGGCTTGTAGGTCTCTCTCCAGGCGCTTCTTCTCCGTCTCCAGCTTCTGAGCGTCGTTGGGTTCCAGGCGCTGGCGCGGCCGCACGTACTGCAGCTCTTTCAGCAGCTCCTCCTTCTCATTGATGAGGATGAGGCGGTCGCGCTCCGGGTCCAGCAGGCCCGGCCAAGCCTCGCTGTCCAGCTTGGCGATCTGCACCTCGATGATGGCGATCCTGCCGGGCGTCAGGAAGGTTAGGATGACGGACGCGGCGAAATCGGGCAAAGGCGCCACGAACAAAGCGATGGCTTACCGCCGCCTGGCCTCCTCGTACTTGAGACTGAGACGAACTTTCTCCGCCAGTTTGTTGGAGTTGTTCACCAACTGGACGCACGCGAGAGGGAGCTTCGTAGAAGGCCTTTTGTCGGGGCTTCCGTCGTCGGCTTACGAGCGGGACTCACCTCGGCGGGAATGTCGGTCTGGGATCCGGCGTCGGAGTAGAGTCGCGGGATGGACAGCTCCGAGTTGGCCAGCGAGGGACTGCTGCCCCACAGATCCTGCTGCGAGCCCGAGTCCAGTTGGAAAGCGTCCTTCAGAACCGCCAGTTTCTGCGCGGAGAGAACGAATGGCGAGATGGAAAATGTAGCGCGCAAATATACATTTTGCAGAACTTCAGCGACTGTTTGTCGATCAGAACATGATTGGGGTTCGACGATCGCAAATGTTCAACCTGTTCAATAATTACAATTGCAAATCCGCGTTTGGCCGAGGTGCTTCAGTCGAGTCTTTCGCCACAATAAGAACGCCGAGGAGAAGAGTTTCGTGACCAGAAAAGCAAATGATTAGCCGAGCTTCTTCTATTTCTTCCTCTACTAAAAGCGTTTCTTTTTTTATATTTTTCATATACCCTGGAAGCACCCTGCTGCTTTTCACAGGTTAGCCACGGCACAACGACAGGCGCTTGCTTTTGGGGGGGGGGGATTATTGTTGTTCTGCAAGTGTGTTTGAATGTTACAACCACACACACACTCTCTCACACGCACCAAATCCGACTGAGCCGTCAGCTGCAAGTGATCACAAAAGGCAGATGGAAGAGGTGGAGTGCGAGGAGAAGGCTCGACAACTAACGAGCTCCTTCGTACATTCGCGACTGAACAATCTAGAAAACGAAGAATGTTTCCAAACCATTGAGAATCATTTACTCGTTCCCAACTGCCAAATCACTCGGTCGTGATTTTGAATGGGCTTTTTTTTTTTTTACTACATAGTCCACTCGATAAAAGTCCCCAGAGAGTGCTGACGGTCGGGAAATGAGTGAATGATTCCAAACACGACCTGAGTCGCACATTCACACCTGCATGAGGTCTTGTTTTTCCTTCTCGCCAGTGCTGATGGCATCTCGGATGGAGCGCACCTCGCTGAGGATGGCCTGCGCTTCCTGCAGCTTGAAGCCATACGGGTTGTTGGACACCTTCTGGTCAATCCTGCGGGGGGGAAAGGGAAGTTTTGATCACGGCGGCTCATTTGCCCAAAGCTGTCGGAGCGGTTATTGGACAGTACGTGCACCTAAGATGGATATCCAGGATATCGGGGGGAGGGGGGGGGGGGTGTCAATGGGCTTTCCGTTAAGCATTTACTTGATATCGAGGACATTGCAACCGTTCAAGCGTTTGATATCAAATTTAAGTAGGCCAAAAGTGGCACGAGTTGCAGGGAAAAAAACATTACGAGTAAGGCAGAAGGAGGCTGAATTGTCTTACTCGTGAGCACAAACAGCCTCCTCGTACGTGGCCCCTCGATTAGATATCAAGCACAGCGAAGAAATGCTCAGCTGGCCGTATTACGTTTAGAATCGAGAAAGAGACGGCGAGTCGAGCGGTGCTGCGGCAAACGGCCACGGGGGGCGGCTGAGCGTCGCCGATGACGAAGTCGCGCATGCGTCAAGGCGGGACAAGAGGTCCTTCCGCATTCTTCGGGGAGGGAAGAGGCAGAGAGCGAGAGAGAAAGATGTGCAAGGAGAATGAGGAAGCGAAAGGACGGGAGAGGAGACCGGAATCCTCTTTTAAGAGTTTCTCAAACAGGGCAGAGCGGGAACAGTGTCATGAGGCCCAGTTGCAAACAAAAGTGCGTTCGGGGAACATTGCTGGTCGGCCAATCACTCAGCCCCCCGCCCCATTGCACTCGTATTTATTTTTGTTATTTACAATAAATACTGCAACCAATGAACGGGCTAAATAAAGGGATAAAGTCGGAATGACTGATTTTTGGGGACAAAACAGTGACGGCGACGGGACCGATATTACAGATGTCCGAGTGTACTCACTCACTTTGTGACAATGTTGATGGTTAAACATTTCAGAAGAGTTTGTGCGTGTGGCTTGCTGCGCTTCAACAAAGGTTCCCACGCATTCTCGCCGAGCCCAAAAAAAAATGTCAAACCGCGTCAAGTATTTAGCAAAATCTTATCAAGAAGCGGGCGGCCGCATTCCAGCCCTAAGCCTATTTTGTATTTGCGCAATTGGCGATAGGTCGCCGAAGGCCGTCCGATGACTGTAACAGGAGAGAGGTGGTGGGGGGTGAGGGGGTGGGGGGTCACGCAGGAATGTTGTTCAACCGCTCGGCTACTCATTAATCCTCCTGCGACACTCTCACTTGCATGAGCCGAGAGCCGAGAGCCAAAGAGACACACATTCTAGTTCCCATTCAGCTCCGCCCGACAGCTGATTTGCGTGGGAAAAAAAAAAAGAGTCACATTTCAAAAACGCACGCGGAATAAAAGAACCCAACAATCGCCGCGGTCTAAAACAAAAGGAAGAATGGATGCCTCCCTCCCTCCCTCCCGCCGCCGCCGCCGGCTTGACTGATGGCCGCGGCAACCTTGCGCTTACGAGTCCGCTTCCTCTCGCCGGCCGCTGTTTTGACAGAGGCGGCCGTTTTTAATGGCGCTGTGGAATGCGCAATAAATGCTGAGGCAATAACCGCGGCGATAAGGAGAGCTTTACTGCTCACTAGAATGATGATGCGTGCGCAAATGTCGAATTCCAACGAGTGACACAGTGGAGGGAATCTGCTCATGAGCCATGCTTCAAAACGTGACCCCCCCCCCCCCCAAGAGAAAATACTTACTCTTTGAGGGTCTCGAAGCCTTGTTCTTTGTACTGCAGCTCCTGCTTCATACAGGCCAGGTCTCGCTTCAGCTTGTTGACCTGAGACACGAACGTGAAACCGGGGATGGAATGGAACACATTCAAAGGCTTGCACTTCATTTGGTGTCTTAAGAGTTTCGCACGTGAGCGTTATGGTCAGTCTGGGGGTGACTAGTCCAAGTTGGACTAGCGTTGGGTACGGGTGATGTCGTAAGTGTGAGATGCTGGATCGCACGCGCGTATGGCGAGGCAGGAATGTAAAGGGGACATTTTCTCACCCGACTTTTGGCTGTAGCTATTTCAGCTTTGAGGATATCAGGGTCATACTTGCTGGAGGTGGACGTTCTGGAATTCACTGGAATGAAAAAAAAAAAAAAAAATACATTTCAAGAACAATATTTTGCACAAACGGCTCATTTTTGACGCGTGACCACCGTCACTGTGGCGAACGCACATTTGTGAAATGTGGCGCTATTATTCCACACGATCAAAATGGCTCGGCGAATATTAGCACGCGTGTTTATTGTTTTTCATTTCGAGACATTTCTGCTCGACCGCCGTGTTTTTTTTTTTTTGGGGGGGGGGGGGGGGGCATTCATCCGATACGACACTCACAGCTAGTCTGTGACGTGGACTTGTCCCGCCAGGTGTTGTTGAGCTGGAGGTACTCCTGCTGTGCGAGACGGAGCCTCTGCTCCTTCACCTGGTAGATCTCCTTCTGGGCGCTGAGGGCGTCTCGGGCCACGGCCAGGTACTCCCGCAACATGGCCTCCTGCTCCCGCTGCCACTGGGCTCGCGGGTCCTCCAGCTGGGTGCTCTCTGGGTGGAACCAGAGCAGATGCGTTGTACTTCAAAGTGAAATACAACTAAACGGTACGGAACAAATATACTGTAACAGAGAGAGAGAGAGAGAGAAAAAAAAAGAGGTCTACAGAAACTCACTCGTGTTGTGGTCGACATAGTACGCCCCGACCACAGGGTCGAACACCTCCTCCCAACCGACTGGCAGCTCATCTCCGATGCAATCGGCGAACGTCAGAGGCTTCGTCTGCCTGCGGTGGAGAGAAGGAAAAAAAAACCAAAACAAACAAACTGTACTTAAGGCTTGTTGTGCCTCGTACAGACGTGAACGAAAGTACCAATTACCTCAAAATAGCGCTTGACAGCCTGCTATCGTTGTAAAAGGCACTTTGAAAAATGACCCCCAACGTGTTCTGTGAGCTTGCAGTGAACTTTGACAGACCGCACATGCTTATCAGTTCGTTGTCAAGTCCAAGTTGATGCTGATTTGTGATGTTAAGGGAATCATTTCTGAGATGTGGCGGGATTTACCCGGCGGGTCGAAAGCACTCGATTCAGGTTCAATACCTACACTGAATCCACCTTCATCATGGAGAGGATATGTGATATGTCGAGAGACCATATCCATGATTTGTTTGTACAGGCGTAACCTTTGCACACACAAGAAACAATTTCAGAACGAATGCCGATGTTTCCAAATAATGTCCGAGTTGGATTGAACACATAAGCTAATCAGTCTGCTTTCATGAAGGATGACAGAAATAAAAGACTGATTGCTCGAGACGCTGCGATCAGACGATTTGGACAATTTTGAGCTCAACAATGACTCCAAACGGTTGCTCGGTTATGAAAATAGTTGTTGATTCATTTGGACACCTCGTTTCATATCTCTCAGTAAAGTCGGTGCTGCGTGCCATGTTGCGATGGCTGAAAGCGCTTCCATGAGGCGCTGGGGGGGGGGGGGGGGGGGGGGGGGGTTGACCGGCCTGATGTTTGAGAGTCCTCTATTCACCACCAAAAGAGGGAGGGGGGAAATTTAAAAAAAAAAAAAAAAAAAAGGAAAAAAAGCAGAGGGTGGGGGAACGGGGGTCCCTCCTGCCGACCACAATAGGAGGAAACCGACCCGCGGCATTCCTCGAGCAGCCCTAACGCATCGCCTGGAGGTTTCTAGGGCAACCGTCGGCCTTGCAGCCAGTCATCGCAGTCGCGAGGGGCGGGGGTACTCAATGATGCGACCAGTTTTTTTTTTTTCCTTCTCTTTCTCAAAACTGTGTTTTTATGAGCCACAGCCAGAATTCCTTCCAGGCCCGAGGCATTAAAACGCCGCCTTGTTTATGCGAGTGAAAAATCTATTTCTTGTGTAACACTTGAGTAGAGAGCAAACGGCTCATTGGTACAAGTGAATTCATTAAACAAGAAGTCAAATATTAAAAGAAAAAAAAAATGCAGCAGTTCAATCTTACATTAAAATCTTCAGTCTGAAGTTTGATGTGAGACGTCGCGTGTAACACTTGGTCACATAAAGCATGCACTATGAATTCAACTTAAGAGACATGTAGCACGAAAAAACAAACAGAGAAATAAAAGTGAATTGGGTCCTTTTCACTCTTGAAGAGAAAAAGGGGCCACATAAGACCACCTCAGCTTGACTCTAAATTTAGCTTCCGGACAGAGCGACATAGAGGCTGCTGCCAACGGCTGGTCGGCTGGCCGAGTCCCCATTATTCGATTCCCCCTCTCTATCCTCTCGCCCACTAAATCGTGTCCTCTAAAGGCTGAGCTGAGGAGGGCGGGCGGCCGCTGACCCAAACTTGGTTTTCCCTTCGAGTGAAGGGCCAGCTGGTGACGGCGGCCTGGCCTCCCATTTCACTGTCAGTCGCTCAATAGCCACTTCAAGTCCTTCTCACATGCTCCGCTGCTTCACAGCACAAACGTACCAAATGAAATCCAATCGCCTGGTTTAGAATAGTTTGTCCGTCGAGGGCATGTCGACACATTGTAGTTGCCATCATTTTTTTTTTTTTTTTAGGGATGCAACTGACCGATTCTTAATTTATGTCAACAATAACCCCCGGGATACCCACTGTTGAACACAGAAGTGACCTGAACTGAAACAACAACAAACAACTTGCGGCGTTTATGGTTGCGCCACCGGCTATACCCCAGAATGTTGCGTTTTTCCCTCCACCCCAAAAAATTTTAAGTAAAATCTCAATGAATGCAGCAGATGACAAGACCTAGCGCGCCACGTTTGAGTGAATGCTAGCAGAGTAGCTCAAAAGACCACGTCAACCAAGTCAAGACCAAGCGATCGTGGCCTGCGGAGATAGCAAAACAGATGAGTCAGTCAAACTGCCCCCCCCCGTAAAAAATAAAAAAAATAATTGGCAAAGCTCATTTCCAAACGATGGCGAAGACATTCCAACGCCGTCAATGAGCATGTTCAAAATGTTTGAATTTCCACAATGTCTATTTGTCAATCAATCAACCTGCTGATTGAAGTAATCGTTTTGGTCGACTTTCCGTGCGGTTTAGCTGATCTCTTCCGCTGACACGTCGCATACACAAACGGCCGTAAGGCAAACCAGAACATGAGAAGAAGCTTCGCTACATTCTAATGGGAGGCTTTTTTTTTTCCCAGTCACACGATGGCTTGGCTTGGGTTCAACGCGAGAGGAAAGCGACAAACATATTTCTAAATGACTTTGCAAAACGCCTCCCCCCTTCGAGTTCCAAGGCAAACAACTATGCGGCCGGGCCTTGGCGCGCGAACGCAAACTGACAAAGCGCGCGGCGGAGTGCAAAGGCGCCGAGGCGCGACCGCATAGCTGAACGCTGAGTCAGGCGGCGGCAGCTGGGGAGGAAACGATCGTTTGGCGTCACATTCAAATCCCTTCGTTTCCAGGTCCAACATCCACGCCCAAACTTTCCTTCACAGCCGAGCGTCGGCCCGGATAAAAATGGGACGATCGGCGGGAGATCGCCGCGGCCCTAGCGAGCGGCGACCGTGCCTTATCTGGCTGATCACATTCCTGCGGCCTGACGACACGCGTTTGCTGCGTCACTGCAGGCGGGATGAACGATATTGCACGCCGGAGACTTTATTACTTGAGCGGTTTTCTTCAAACAAGCTGAACTCTCTTTCGGCACGACCCAAAAATGACAAAAAGGCGAAGAAGAAGAACGGCAACGGAAGGCGCTTAAGACGCGACTGTATTTGTAAAATGTATCTTCATATTTTGACGCAGTTTGAACGTAAAGCTTGCGCTTGAATGGCGATTCAATTCAAAACTCAAATTGAAAACAAACATTTCAAAATTGCCCAACGCCGAGTGTATGGTACGATCCCCGTATTGTAAACACTTTTCATACTTTCAATGCTGTTACTTCCTTATGTTGCGTCTCTCTATCGTAATTGTAAAACGGACCTGGGTTTGAAAAAAGTTCTTTTCCACTTTGGGATACTTAGCAATCGCAGAAGTGCCTACAAAACACCACTAGGTGTCAGTAGGGCTACGCAAATTCTTTCCAATTTCACGTTTCATTCGACAACGGGCGAGTAAATTGACTTCATTTTTCAATCTCCAAGTGTTCGCTTCTCATCATTCTTTGAAGTGCATTTTTCTGGCTGCAACTAGCGCCTATAGTTGCTGGCTGTCCGACATTTTTTTTTCTTCTTCTCAACAGCGGGTGATTACTGGTGCAACATGTCAATCCAGTTGTATAGCGGAAACAATGTTTGCAATCTGAAATATGCTGCTCAGCGCTTCCAAGCACTCGTGTTACGCATGCATCTGGGAGCATTTGCAACTCGGCTACTTTTGAGTTTCCTCACTGTTGCTAGTTTCCGCTGCAGTAACACTCATGTCGTGATTATCTTGAACTGCGGTTGGTGTCAGATTTGGATTCCAAATTGGAGATGACACATGCCTAGGAGCACATTTTTTTAAAAGTCACTGTTTTTGACAGAATACCATCAGATATTTTTGGTGGTGGGTACTGTACACCGGGGAAATATGAAAGTGTATGAAGGCTATACACTGAGATTGACTGGCAACCGTTTGACTGTGTCCACCCGCCGACTGCCCAAAGACAGCTGGGATAGGCTCCAGCCCGACCGCGACACCCTTGTGAGGAGAAGCGGTTTAGAAAATGGATGGATGGAATTAGGGCTACACGGGGGAAAAAAAAAAAGATGCTTATGATGGTCTTAGTGTGTTTACGAAATTCCTATCATTACGATTCATTCTTTTGAAAAAAAACAAAAAACGTTAAAATATAGTATTTTAACAATTTTTTTTTGACTATTCTTGAAAGAATATCGAATAATATTTCTGCCCAAATATAAGACTATTCTCATTAGATTTTTCCTTGGGTGGGGGCAGGGGGATTATTTTTCCTCGGAAATAAATATCACGGTAGATAGATTATGATCATTTTTTCAACATAAAAATTTCCGCTCATACTTTTACAATTTTTTTTATTGTTTGGTTATACGTTTTTTTTTTCTTTTGAAAGTATAACTTTGACATTCCGTCATGAATTTGTTTTCTGTGTTATTAAGAGTCTTTTAGTGTGTTTGAAAGCTATCGCAAGCCAGCATAGAGAAAATACGTTGTCGCTCTGTTGGTTCAAGAAGAAGGGGTCTGTGGCGCTTGTCGATGTTTGTGGGGCCTCTCGATGAACTTTGAACCCTGTGCACCTTGGCAGGCAGTGAAAGGGATTTGGGACGAATCAGACGCTTGGCCGGCGAGTGCTGCTTGGCCCTTCACGCCGTGTGTTTCAGGAATGTGTGCGTGTGTGTGTGTCTGAAGGACGCTTTCCTGTCAGTGGCACTTTCACTAAACACTGTGACTAACCTCGTCCTATCTTCCAGAAGAAGCCGCAAAATTATAACACTATCACTAATGTTTAACTGCTCTAAGCAAAAAAAACAACTTAGTGGCGTGGGCAGGGGTGGCCTTAAAATCGATTGATTAAAATGCATTTATGAATGTTCAAAAAAATCATTTTATATACTGTATAATGCTCATTCCAAAGTTTTTGTTTATTTTAGTTGTTTCGCTACTTCATTCATGACGATTAAAAAAATATATTACTTTTAATTTTTTTTGTTAATAGTCGGTTAAGTACAGTATACTCAAATTAATTCGCAATAATTCAGTAGAAATGTCAGTGACATTTTTTTATTGTTAAAATGGAAATCTATATGTACATCTTACATCCTTCTTTTTCTTTTAAAAAAATCCAAGTTTGCGCAGTTCATTGAAATGTGAGCCGTGTGGACGTTTCCTCAAAGCGGTCGCCACTTTCATTTTTTTCAGGACTCCGTCACCCCCGTTTCTTGATGCGAGCCGAGAATGAAGAAGAAGAAAGGAAAAAGGACGCTGCCATGACGACGACGTCCGGACTCGCGTCAGTCAGAGCAGCTGAGGGCAATCAAATCAAAAACAGCAAAGCAAAACAAGCCTAAGCTTCTTGGATTCCAGACACGAAGCATGAGAGGGATTTGGTGTCAAAGTCTGAGTGGTCTTAAGTAAGCGATAAAGCTAAAAAAGCAGGGGGGGGGGGGCGCCCCTCAGTCCTCATTGCCATGCGGTGTAACGCTACGCATGCTAAGCCTATTACCAGCGTGGATTTCTATTAGAAGGTAACAAGAAGCAGGATGTACTTGGCAGGGAAGTCAGAATGACTGTAAATTCTGTTACGTACTTCATTTTGAATTTGACATCAATGGAAGGCAACGCAGTTGTCATGTCATGATGGCAGGAAAATACTTCTAAGTAGGGTGAAAAATGTTGTCATCCGTTTTTCTAAAGTATCTCCACATGCACATGGCTGCCATTACTTTTTTCTGGAAGATATACTGTATGTCAGGCTGATAATGTGGTATCGGTGATTGGCATTGGATAGTTTTAGAAGTATCGATACTGTAAGACAAGACATGAACCGATATGATTACTTTCAGGGCCGATAGAAATTGTACACGGAGGGAGCTCGCAGGGTCATCATCAGCATGTCGTATAAAATTCAATGAAAACGTAAACAACTAAACACCTCCTCAGTTTATCTTCGCTTTCATTTCAAACCAAAACAAAGGTGCAGAGAGTTGAGGAATCCAACCGTGAGCTGCGACCGACAAATATATTTGTCAAGCGTGTCTTTTTTTTTTTTTTTTTACGGGTATGCGTATAAAATTCAGGTTTGTAAACCACTGTAACGGATACATGTAGACTGAAAGAGAAAAAATGGGCAGCCAATCTCGGCTTGTCACGTCGATGTCGATTATGAAAGGGGGAAAAAAAACTGACATGTTTTAATTCCGACAATTTGGGGCACTTCGTGCTCGAACAGAGCATGCATATGCGTGGCTGCAAGAGAGTATGTGTCGCGGTAGGTAGTCGACAGATGACACAGCCCATTGAGTGATTGATGAACGGCATGTAAAAAAGCCACGATATTCAACTCCGGGCAGAGTCAGACTCGCTCACAGCAAGTTCCTTGGTTGTATATCTGTCAATCAATATCAATAAATCAACTTGCCAATATTTTTCCATCAAGAGCCCTTTCTCTGTCTTGTTTTTGTTGTTTTACAGTTTGAAAAGTCACAAAGGCAATAAATATTTTCCGAAGAAAATTCCCAAATTAATGGGGTTTTAATTTTTTTAGAAATTCACCATTGCTCAACTGAATGCAAATCATTTTAACTTCCAAATGTACCTGCTTAGTACAGATCACATTTTCTTGGGAGTTCCACATTATTGGTTCTCCTTTTTACATTTTAAAGGAGAAAACTCCCAAATTACAGAAAATGTCACAATCCACTTTAAACCTGCCATTTTAAACGGGACTAACGTGGAGTATAATCCATGTAATTGCTCTGGTGCTGCATTCCTACTTCCAATTTGTTTTTGATTCGTGTCAGGTCGGCATGCCTTGTTCCCTTTTTGTGTGTGTGTGTGTGTGTGTGTGTGGGGGGGGGGGTACCTGTCTCTAGGATCGATCCAGCTGGTGCTCTGGTTGATGTGGTCGATGTAGTAGACTTTGCCGTCAAAGTCTCGGGCTTCCTCCCAACCGTCGGGTAGTGGCAACTCCGTCCTCGGCATGTCAGGCGAGTCTCCATGTAATGAACTGCCGACGACTACTCAAAATATCGACGAGGGGAAACCATCGCTTTCCTCGGTCATCATCATCGTCATCACCGGTGGCGGTGGGAGTTATTCCCCAGCTGGCGCCGCTTGGCTGCGAATATCCATAATAACAACACTGTCGTGATCCAAGCAAAGAAACCGGGGGGAAAGGCGACTATACGTGACGAAGGAGGTCGAACAGTTCCATCAGACTGCACTTGATGTCTCCTCCGATGTCGCCATCTTTTATCCCCTCCAAAAGTTGAGGGCAACTTCGGATGCCAAATTACCGCGTTGTGCCACCCGCCCCAACCAAAAAGCCGCTAATGTCGTTTTGAGGCCACACGGAAAATTCCAAACGTGACGGTTGATAGTATACTCGCGAAATAAGGATTTAAAAAGACTCCGCTCGACGTCCCCGGGCTGCCTTGTCCTCGTCTTGGCCACAGGCCACCACCATGTTCCAGCGAGGACCGAGGAGGAACCGATTCTTAGCCCCCCTGACGACCAAAAGTGGGGGTGGAGGGCAAAAATAAGTCCAGCGGGAGGAAGCGGGGACACTGACCGCTACATACAATAAAAATTCAGCGATTCATCCACGGTCGAGGACGTGTAATGATGCGAATGTGATGGTGGTGCTGCTGGATACACTGCTCGTCCAGTTCCTGGTGACTTAGCTAGTCATCCGGGATACGTCAAGTCAAACCGGACATATCTGTGTTGTGGTTCCGGTTGCAAAGTAAAACGTGTTTTATAAAACGGTGTCGGAACTTTCAGAATAAAGACGAATTTTGTCTTAACTCCGTCGTCGGGTTGTTGGTCTAATCTAAACTATTAGATAAAATATTACATTATAAAGCGCATTAGGGCCAAAGAGGATCACAATAAGATGCAAAGAGTTATCAACCCACCATTTACCTTTGTGCAGTACTTTTAGCAATCCGTTAGCACATCCAAGTGGCCAATTGTGAAACTGACACTGACCCATGGGGATGGATGTTATTCTTGAACACCTTTGGTGGGTCTAATTATTGCTATTTTGAAATATCTACCTCGAATACACCATTTAACATGTTAAAATGTTTAGGAAAATTCAGCTTTACATTAAATTATGAGACGGTATTTTGAAAATATATCATTTGCCGTGAAAAACAAAATGCAGTGTGTGTTTAGTGTCGCGAGTGCAATAAACTTGTTGACTAAGTTTATAGCTCGTGACATATTGAGACGTTTTTTCCCCCCCAGAGGATATTCCTCGTTTGAATATGAACGCACCTACGGTCGAACGCAGCCACCGGAAGCAGTACTTGAACGCCCCATTGTCATCCTGGGCCCCTTATGAAAACCAAAAACAGCACCAGCAACAAGCGAGCGCGCGGTCACGTGTCGAAAGGAGGAACCACAGCAGAAGCAGTCGGCACGGCGCCACTCGCCCTCCGCTCCCATCCGGAAAGCAGCGACTCCGCTGCTGCGCCTGCCCGCACCCATGGTGCTTCTCCGGCACATCTCGGTGGCGCTGACCGCCGCCATGGTCACGCTGGGTTCGGCCATCTTCATCGCCCTCAACTACTTCTACCCGAGGCGAACGTGGTCACCGCACGCACAATATGCCACCATCAAGGAAGTAAGGCACCGTTCCATTTGGATCCACACGATCCCGATAAAGAAATTGTGTGATAATTGATTTAGAGTATGGGAGGGGAAAAAATAACCACAGGTGAAAATGTCAAAATATTTGACTGAATGGATGTAATTGATGGTCAACTTGAATGTCTCTCAGTATAAAGGTATTGGATTGGATTGGATAAAACGTTATTGTCAAATGTACTGTATGTGTAACATGTAACATACAGCACTGATGAAATTTCTTCCCACGGTTCAAATCTTGGTCTTTTAGTATGTGGTTTGCAAGTTAGGTTCATACCATTGACCGGCAACGTATCCCCACCCCTCCCAAATCAGCCATGATTTATTTGCAATTGTGATATCATAAGTCTACTTCTCTCTCCAAAAGTCATCTTAACTCTTTGATCGTCTGCTATAGCCTCAATTATGACTCTCCATCATTTTAGTTGATATTCTAAAATATATAAATTACTTTTGCAGCTCCTCTAAGTTATTGATCAAGCGCCCCCCCCCCCCCCCCCCCCCCCCATTGAGCCGCCGTGCCGGGATAATGGACATCTTGTACTTTGGGGGCAAATGTGAGACATCGCCTTAATGCCCAAGAAGCAAATAACTGCAGTGTGATGGGCTGATTATAGAAAACCAGAACTGATGCAGCGTAAAAAGCTTCCAGTTTACTCCTCAACAGCAAGACTGTTTCAAACTTGTTTTTTGAGCAATGTGGTAAAAGTGTCATTTTCCATGCGGTCTGGTGTCCCGGCAATCTGATTGGACGCTGAAGTCAGTGCTGTACTGCTGTTCATTCATCATGCCTTTTTACATCTCACAGGGAAACCACCTTACCAAGTGAGGGAATTAATAAACATCTCACAAACAATTTGAATACACTGCGGCACTGTCGATACTGTGTTGGTCAGTCAATAGTGACCTCTGCTGTACATAAAAAATCATTACAGGTAAATAAAATGTAAAAAAAACCGAGCATGTGAAATTATATTTAAACTTTATTCAATTGGTAGGGTTTTGCCTAAAATATGATTTCATCTTTGTATAGTTTCATTTGCTCCATTTGTTAACTGATTTGTTGATGAGGAAATGGCTGAACGTGTGACGCAAGAACTGTTCTGCGCAAAGTCCGTGCTGATAATGCCGCATAGCCAAGACAGACAAAAGAAATCCTGAACCGTGTCTTGCTACAGCTCGAAGTTGATCCCGCCGTGAGCCGCAAACGGCTTGTTTGCATTTGTCGTTTGGCTGTTTACTCATCATCACAAGCGCATACCAACACATAATGTCAATGAGATGCCTGACGTTTCATCTACCCGTCGGCAGGAGAGAGAGGACCCCAGGAAGCGTCAGGTGCTGGTGCTCGGCTTGGACGGAGCCGGCAAGAGCAGCGTGCTCCAGGGCCTGACGCCCGGGGGGGCCAAGAGGGGCCGCTGCCGGCCCACCCGAGGCTTCAACTTCATCAGCCTCAGCGCGCCCGCTTGTCAGCTGGACTTCCTGGAGAGTAAGTGGCCATGAGTTTTATCAGATGAGTTTTATTTAGACAGAAGTAGCTCTTTAGTACCAACTTGTGGTTACTTGTTACCCTACTGCGACATCAAAGTGTGGCGTAAGTCCAATTTAGCTCGCTCACAAGTACACGGGAAGAGAGAAAACCCCCCCAAAAACCTTTGTGGTTTTGTTTTCCAACTTGAGCAGTTTAAATCAGTTTTTATGTTGGTTTGTTTTACAGTTGGCGGCGGTGAGGAACTGCGTCCTTACTGGTTAGAGTATCTGATCAGAACTCACGTGCTGGTCTATGTGGTGGACTCGTCTGATCGCGGCCGCCTCCCGCTGGCGAAGTTGGAGCTGCACCGCCTCCTGCGGGTGCAACCCCAGCTGCCCGTGGTGGTCCTGGGGAACAAACAGGTCAGAATTAAAAGTTCCTGCAAAGTGAAAATGAAGTTGCACGGCTGGGGTGATCCTGCCTGTGTTTGTGTCTTCTACCAGGATAAACCTGACGCGGTGAGCGTGTCCGAGCTCCACGAGGCCTTGTCTCTGGGCTCAGTGGTGGAGGATAGGAAGCTGTTCCTCCTGGCTGCCCAGCTGGGCTCCGACAGTGCCCTGAGGAACTCCTGCAGAGGCCTGGACACCTTCCAGGACCTCCTGCTACAGCTTGTGTGATACGGGGTGGGGGGGGGGGGGGGGGAGTGGAGGAAGAGGACTGCTTCGGCAGCTGTTTTAAAGGAGCGAGACGAGCGAAGGGCGGCAGCGTGTACACAAAAACATTTGTAATCCTCTTCAGCTCACATCGTGCGTATTTTTGCGCTGGCTTGTTTCGGCACGTCGCAGAAACAAAGACGAGACTACGCGCGAGGATGCGTGACCCGTCGAAAAAGTCAGCCGAGGAAAGTTTTATTTTTGGCTGCCCGTGTCTGTATAATGAAGCTTGGAACTTGGGGGAATTTACAAGGAAAATGAGAGCTTATTTGTGTCCTTCGTGACTAAGGAAAGAGAATTTTAGGTCACGGGAAAAATAAACTAAATCCAAATATAAACCCACGCACAGAGAAAACAGGAGATTTTTAAGGCCAGGCCGACAAATTTTGCTTCTAAAAGCAGTAAAAATCAACCAACTTTTTGGACTTGTTTTCTTTTTATTTTTACATGTGACACATTGAAACATAAGACAAAGATAATGACATTTAAATAATGTTCCATAAAACACTGTATGTCATCTACTTTACATCAGTTAAGCAGTTAGAAAATGTTTCAGGTTTGAGCACGGAAAAAAGACAAAAACAAAAAGATTCCCAGCATCTGGTCACTCATGAATAACAAATAGCGGCCCTCAGCTATTGATCGTTGGCCAATGACTCTCAATTAGGAGCCCCCCCCTCCCCACACACCTTTTGGGGACATAATGTAATGTTTTATTCTCTTTGATGTGCTGTAGTTGTAGAAATGTATTCATTTAATGGAGTCCAATTTTCATGACTGGAGAAAGAGGCGTGGCTGGTTTTATGCAAAGTGCGGTCCACGTGCGCATGCCACGCTGCAATTGACGTGGGGAAAATAAGAATAATTTTTAAAAAAAACAATTCAGTATACTGTATTGCCTTTTTGCTTTGTTCTAATACATATGCAACAGTGTGGCACCAATGTTGTTCTCTCTAAAAACAGTTATACTGTATAACCTATAAGCCGGTGTTTTCATGATGGCATTTATTGGGTGTATGGGGAGACTATTTTAATCAGATGCAAACATCAAAACGCACTATGTCCATTTATATAAAAATAGGTAAAGCCTCTTTTCCACTTTTTTGTTTTGGTGGATAAAAAAAAAATTCTAGAAGTCCGAGACATCTCAATGTCTTTTCCTTTTATTTGTGTATGTCCTATCAACACAAACTGGGTCAACCATGGGGAAAAAAAGCCCTTTTTATGTCTGTTAACATGGAGAACTTGTGAAGCGCAGACTCTTCCGAGTAAACGGGGAACATTCTTACTTGAAAACCCCCCTGGCCACCAGCTCTCAATGAGACATGGGCGTGGCAAGCGAGGCGACAAAGGCGTCGTAGTGCTGCGAGTGGCAGCGCTTGTACTCGTTGATCTTCCTCTTAATCTGCTTGGGCGTATCCTGGTAGTAGTTTTTCTCGTCGCGGGCCATCGCCTGCGGAATGAAACAATAGCAGGCTCTTCTTTCTTGAGAATAAAAAGTTGTTTTTCGCTTTCCGTTCTGCAGTACTTAGCAGTCAAATAGAATTTCTGACCAATAAGCAGAACTGTGACTTGGCCACAAATATTTTTTTGCTTTCAAGACACCTCAAACTATAAATATGCCACGAGTGATGCTGACTCTGCACGGCTTGCATTGAACATTTTTTTTTTTAAATAGTGCAACAAGGTCGGTTGTTGCTTCCTCACCTTGTAGTTGTCTTTGTGTTCCCGGATCATGTGCTGGACGTACATGATCAAGTCTGAAGACAGCGTCTTGGTGTCCGTCACTGGCAGGTTGGCCTCTTCCTCCAGCTCTGCTCACACATTTGAGACTCACATTGTGACACGAGACACCTGTGCCTCGCTTCACTGCTATGCACCAAAACTTACGGTTGACGACGTAGGGCTTGATCACAACGTGGGCGGGAGCTGTTCTCTCTTTTCTTAACCCGAGGAGCTGGTAATGATGAAAAAAAAAAAAAAAAGTAGGACTGGGTCATCTTAAAGAGGACATACGCTGCAACCCCCCCCCGCCCCCCACACACACACACAATTTAAAAGTTCCCATGTGTCTTAATTCAGACCCTACCAATATTAGATCTTTTCAGAAATAACCATATACAGTACGTGCATATGTATGGTTTCAAGATACTGCTTTTGCACTTCAATTGTATCAGTGACAAGTGTGCAGGGAGAACTGGTGTCTTCAAAAACGGCACTTTTTGCCATCTTCTGGCAAAAACAAAACACTACAGCAAGCGAATGCTAAATTGCACATGAACACATAAATACGGACATGTGGGCAATTGCGTTTTAATAACTTTTAAATTGACGATTGCGTTTCTGGGGGCCCTGCTGCCTAGCCAGAAGCGTGAACTGAACCAAATACATCTTGTTATCTGCCCATTTCTGGAAATGTCTGAATGAGACTTCCTGCACCTCCATCCATTGCGACATACCAACTAGGCTAATATGGTGGGGCTCCATATACTCTGCATTTACACTTACGCTCTCTTTCTTGATGGGTAAAATGCGGTTTGGGTCGGACACCAGGCCCATGTCGTGCAGGTTCCTGGTCAAGGACTTACTTGGATCCCATGCCTCTCGTATTTGTTTACTGAACAAAAATCAAATGAACAGACATAACAGAAGTCAGGGGAATTTTCAATTGGTTTGACTTGCTCTGTGTGTATACACACACACAGAGCAAGTCAAATGTGTGTGTATACACACACACAGAGCAAGTCAAATGTGTGTGTATACACACACACACTGATATGTATACAAACTGCTTTCATATCCAAACTTAACATAACAATGATCCAAATCACAAAACACGCATTTCCTTTCTCACTATATCTTTACGTTAAGGGAGTGATACGTAGAATGTTATAAGTTACAAGATCGCCACATATGTATATGGAGCCATAGCTAGCATGCTAATAGCGCTTACTTTTCTATCCTCGGATTGGCTTTCTTCCTGAACTTCCTCTTCAGCTTCTTGCGGTTTTGATTATAGTTAAAACTATTACTTTTGCTCTTCTTTTTGACTTTTGACATGATTACTGATTATGAATGTCAAATTTTCCCCCTTCAATTCGAGTTGCAGCTATTCCAATGCTAAGTGTGGTTAGCAATGAGGAAAAACGTGTCGGAGTGAGAGGACATTGGATAAGTTCCGGTCATGTGACAACCCTTTGTTTTTTTTTTCTCCCCCCGCCCCCTCCCCTCAACGCTTTTATTGTGTTTCCTTTTTATTTATTTAGTTTACCACATAAAACATATACATGCATTTAAAGTTTTATGATTATGAATACGTATTGTTATCTTTTATTAAATAAATTGACGAGCGACAACATGGGGCAATTGTGGTCATGTGACCACTAAGACCGCACCCCTTCGTGTTTTTCCAAACATTTTTTCTTGTTTACTTTTTAAATTAATTGATTTGTTAACATATGACACCACTATTTCAAACGTTATATAACTTTAAATGTTTTTATTATTATTATTAAATTGAGTTGACGAGCGAGATTGCTTTAACCACGCCAAGTGAAAATCGGCGACGACTCCATTTTTACGCCAGAGGTCCCAAGTGAGCAGAGGAACAAATGTGGCTAGAAGTAAAAAATAAATACAGTATGTGATCTAAACATATGGAATCGATTTTCATCATAGAAACTGATCTTTATGTACTAGTAATTAAATATTACTAAGCGCTTGAGGACGGGCGTTTATTTATAGTTCCGGTTAGGTGACCTTAACGCATTAATGTTTCTCCCCCACTGTATATTTTTACAAACATTATTATTTTACAAAACACATTTTCATTGGAAACACATACACACACAATTCAAATTGTTATTTGATTGTGGTACTATTAATTATGTTTTATTGTTGACGCCTTCTGCGATGGTGATTTATCTACAAGAGATCAGAAGTAAGCAGTGTCAGAGAAATAGAAGGACATTGTAGATTAGAAAATAAGACACCTGGAATGTGATCGAAACCACCAATCTGAACCAATTCACAGATTCACCAAGACATTATATTTTGCTAAATATGTCGTATTACAAATCAAATATTGCCACACATGCTTATTGGCTCCGTCCTCCATTTTCTGGTGCATCCTGTGCAACACGTTGGCATGCTGTTTCATTAACAACACACCACTCAATACTGCATTATAAGTTTGGAGTGAAGACCAGATCAATAACTCTATGAACCCGACAATGTGCAAGCCACTGTCGTCATGTCTTGTTCTGTGGTAGTAAACAATAAAAAAGTGTTTCCTAATGCCCCTTTAAAAAACGCTGCGGTGCGTTCATTGATCACCCTGCCGCAAAGAGCATCTGCCCCGGAGTCGTGATTTATTGATTTCTGGGTTTGTAAGCAGTTCATGCACTCTGACGACCACAAGCAGAGAAAGACGAGACGAGGGCACCGTTGTTCTAGTATGATTGTTTTTTCTCTCATTGTTGTTATGATAAACCTTTATTTTAATCAGGAGTACAGGAATAATGTCAGTCAATTCAGCAAGTTTCATACGACTTTGTTTTGAAATGCAAAATCGGATCTGTATGTATGAGTTCTGTGGTGGTCGAGAGTCCCCATTCCCCTCATCCGCCTCCAGGACTGTACTGTTTGGGCGATAACTTCAGGGATTCTTTTCAATCGTCTTTTTTTTCTTTCTTTTTTTTTTAAAAATCACGAGTAAGGGAATCTATGAACATTGCTGGCGAACTTTATTTTGAAATGCAGGAGGAGGGTTGTGGAGGCGGGCGCCCAAGTGCCGATGTCACCGGACAGGACTGCGGTGGGAAAACCGCGACTGCGGACGCAATCTTCCCCCTCAGGCCGGCCGGTGGGAGGAGGTAGTGGACGGTGTGCGTTTACGGAGGATCGAATCCGCCCGGGACGGGGGTGGCGGTTCGCTGTTGCGGAGCTCGGCCCCAGCATCGCCGCTGCTAAATTCGACACAGAGTCAACATGGAGCTGGAGAACATCGTTGCCAACACGGTTCTGCTGAAAGCACGGGAAGGTGAGGATGGAGATGGCGAATTGACAGCTCCGACCGTCGGTAGGGGGGGCAGAGTGTATGAGGAACAAAGCCCTTGCTCCGTGGTTTAGTGGACTACATCTTTGTAAGACTAGTTAGTTACCCCGTAATGACTCTCTGTTTACGAGCAGTACTCCTTTTGAAAACCGAGTCGTTTAAATTTTGCTCTCGCCTCCACGAACATGGACGGCTACCATAAAACCGTACAATGTACGATCAGATAAATTCACGCCTTGTGATTCATTCGGCATCGATATATGCTGTGCTATTTAAGGTCCCGAATACTATTAAAGCTCAGGTTTTCCAACTGTCACTTACTTTGATGTAGTGCCGATCTCCATTTGAAGACCGATGAAATTCATCGGTTTTCAAATGGAGATCCGCTGTCTCCCGCCAAACATATCTCCTATTTATCTCATGTAATGTACAACCAGACTATTAAGCACCTGGATATGGATGCGGCGCAGAAATACAGTTCTTTAAAGTCCATCATTAATACGTCTTCCCCCGCTTCGTAGGTTTTCCTGTCAGTAACTGCTGAAAGTGCAGGATTCCATTTGAAAACTGACCACTTGAGTCTCCTGTCACAACCCTAATATGTACGCCTCCTATAAACCAATATAATGCACCACCACACTCCGGTATTTAATATAAGATCATCCATTTTGTGTTCTTACCCAGAAGAGAAACACCTCGTTCGTGATTTGACATAATCATAGTGTCATTTGAATTGCTCTAAGATCAACCCATCGAATGTGGGACCTGGCAAGTAAGTATCCGCTTTTTGATTTGGGAGATTAATTTACATTTCGAAATTCCTCTTTCCTGAATGAGTCAAGTGCAAGTCTTGGAACATTGCTGTGGTGCAGAACTCCATTTGAAAACTGAGCAATTTTAAAGTTTCCTGCCACCTTGTTCACACAGTCACTTCCTCTAAATGAATATAACGCACAACCTGGCTGTTTAGTTTGGTTCTTGGTTCAGCAAAGAAATACCGTATTTTTTTTTTTTCCGGAATGACTCAGGTCGGCCGGGTGAAATAGGAGTGTCGCGACTTATCGAGTTTCTCCTGGTTGACGTTGCAGCATCGTCCTGTTGCTTTGCGAAACAGGATGTCGAGAGGGAGCAAATCGTGCTTTGTGGGTACACACGCAATGTCTGATTTGACTCTTTTGTGTCGCGACGACTTTGAGAGGATGTCGGCGGCCTGCGCGTGTATGAACAGAAAGCCGTTTGAGAATCGATTCAATGTCCTTGATATCCTGCTTTAAGTTTTGTACCAGTACTCTCTTTGTCCTCACAGGTAGATAACTTGGCGCCAAAAGTAGAGTGACTTTGTCTTACGGCAGCGTTGTTTTTTTCTACTCGGGTGGAATGAGTTAGAAAAATATTCAAGTTGCTTTTGTCCCCCCCCGTCCTCAACATGGCGATTACGATTAAATGTGCGATTATTTTTCCAAGGTCCTCCAGACTTCTATTTGTTAACGAACACACGCAATACTAGCAATAAAGAATAGCAATAACGTTTCATTACATGCTAGTTGGCCAAAAAGAAAGGTACATAGTCGCGACGTTCACGCTTGTATTTTGCTTTTGGGATTCATTTTACTTGACAAAATAGTTTTAATGCCCCTTTTCCTCCATTACATTGAGCCACATTCCGACCGCTACTTCGTTGTTTTTTTTTTTTTTAAGCTACCGGTTTTATTTGTTGGCGCAATCTATTTGCTTTGGTTTCTCAGAGAGACTTCAGCCTCGGGTGTTGTCACATGACTCTGTTTCACCAATCCGACGTAACCACTAGAGACGTTTGACTCCGTTCCACCAATCAAAAGGAGCCAGGAAGTCACGTGACGGCACACAAAGTCTATAAGGTAAATCTGTGATTACCTTACAGACTACAAAAAAGATCCACTATTTCATGCACTGTCATCTGTCTACAAAAAAAAAAAAAAGTGCCGGCATTTCAGCTTACAAGAATTCCGTAGTCATCAATTTAAGTCAATTTCTTGCGGCTAAATTTGCCTTCATTTGCTATTTTTACATAGTTGGGGCAATATCTGAATTTGTGAGTGCAAACGCTTTGTGGGTGCTGTCGTTTCAAATGATTACATGAAATAATGCATGTCGTGCATTTTTTATCGTCGACTCCAACAGACAATGAGCCGCTTTTATTCCAGCGCGACAGCTGGCTATCTGACTTTTTAGAATGTGTTCATCTGATACATAATAATAAAAACCCGATAAGGAGACCGGCATCGTCTCGTTTTGCCCGAAGGATTGGCAACGATCCCCCGTGCGCCAAATTCATTTCTGATTTCCTGAAAAAAAAAAAAGAGCAAAAACAGCCACTTGTCGTGCTCATCAGATTTTCGAGCGTGTGTTGTAAAAAAAATTTTTTTAAAAGCCTGGCCTGTCAAACAAAACTGGAAGCGCCACCTGGATGCCGTCGCCCCCAGTTCACCTCTTTTTCAGCAACACTTGGCCCGTCGCAGGACGCCATGGCGTGCTTTTCACACACACACGCACACGCACACACACACACACACACACGGAAGCAAAGAACAACCTCGCTTTTGTCTGCAATTCTATGGGCACTTTTTTACCTTTAATGGCGCATCTTGTTTGCATTCAGAGTACAATGCACTCTGTACATCCTCCATCCGTGAGGTACAAATAGCAACCTTGTATTTGATTATGTTCTTCTTTTTGACAGTGCTTTTTTCAGAAACATTTATTTATTTTGTGCATGCAACACTGTGTTTTCTTTTCAACCCCCCCACACACATAATTTTGCTGCTGTAGACTGCAAATTTCCCCAGTGTGGGACAAATAAAGGTTATCTTATCTTATTAGCCAAAAGTGCGTCACAGTTCAATGCCAGCGCCTCTGCTATATCTCGGAATTTTTAGCGATCCTTTTTTGGGTGGGTTTTACAACTAAAAGACACAAGCAGGTCCAAATGTAGCGTTTCGAGCCTTGAGTGTCATACCACGTTTTGCCACAATGTGCTGTGCAACAGCGAGCCGCATACCGGATGAGTGGCAACGTAATAAGGAGCCAGAAGGAGGGGCAGAGAAGGTCCCAAACTGTTACATATTGCACCTTTTGTTGGTCATTATAAAATGATATTTTACAGTACTGTGTTTGATCCAGATCGTATGTGGCACGTATGTAATTTTTCCAGATGCTAGCACCTAACTAGCTAGCATTTTTTTTTTAACTTGGAAATTTGCAACGTTTGTATTTGCAAATTTTAATTTAATTTCTGTCTTTGACTTCGGCGTAACAGATCCTCAACTTTTATTCTGATAGTTTTGATATGGGCGTCAATAAGAAGTGCAGGCATGAAGGTTTTTTTTTTTTTTAAATCAGTGTATCCGATGTTTAACGATCATCGACACAGTTTGATGTCCAGATTTAAAATGTGTTTGTTTGCAGGAGGCGGTGGAAACCGGAAAGGAAAGAGCAAGAAGTGGAAGCAGATGCTGCAGTTCCCCCACATCAGTTTGTGTGAAGAGCTGCGACAAGCCACCGGTAAACTTTTTACAAGATCAATATTTACAAATTCTGATTTGTTTCTTCAAAAACCCCGGGACTTAAACGTAAAACGATTACTCAGATCATGGATTTTTTTTTAAATGCTATTGACCTAATGATAAGCCCGGAAAAGAATTCAAGCGCATCCATTTTGAGTACATTTTAATTCTCAAGAATATTGAACATTAGTATTTAAATGTGGAACAATTACAAAAAAAAAAAAGGTCCTGAGATTGATAATACGATAAAATATTTTAAAAAAACGGTCTCGCTTTGCTAAAATTCCACTTGTACGTTATGACGGGAACCTTCAGCCGTCGCTCCGCATAAGCCTAGAATGCAGGATTATAGAGGAGTTCAAATTCAGTCGTTGTGTTTTCACTCCTTTTCCATTTAAACCTACGAAAACACGTGAGCTGTTTCAAATTGTGCCCACCACCACCACAACTTGTCTCTTTCAAGCAGCAGTCAGTCACGCCGACCGCAGTTTCCTGCACTAGGAGGCCGCGAGGCGCACGCTCTCTCTCTCTCTCTCTCTCTCCTGTCCGCGTAACGTGGGCTCTTCTGCCAGAGGCAGCCATGCAAATGGACTCTGAATTTGAATGAGTCAAATGGCCACCTCATGACCGAGCGAGGCGGGAAGGAAGTGCTTTGAGCGCACAAGAAACGTCGCCCTTTTCAATCTGAACACCCCTCCCATTCCTACTTGCATGTCGAGGTACATCTCGGTGCGTCTGTTATTACGAAAGCTGGAGTATATTACACGCTCTTGAGAAAGAGCCGGCCGGGCAGGAAACCGTCAACTTCCTTGTTGGTAGCTTCTTCTTCTTCTTTCTTTCTTTTTTTTTTTTTTTTTGGAACCGTATGACATCACAAATGTTGCGCAACTAAGAAGCTCTTCAGGTGCATTCCAACTCGCCAGGTGTGAATCTACATTGAACCCTTGAGTAACGGGACACAAAGCCCCACCACATTCTCCGCTCTGTGCAGCTGTTTTTGCATGTTTGTATATTACACCTACCCCCCCCCCCCCCCACACTCCCCTTTCCCTCCCAAAAAATGTCCTTGTGATTGCTATCCTGGATGGAAAATTAGAAAGCAACCCAAGACAACGACAGACTGTGGACTTGACCCCGATTCTCAGAATGGCTGTTGTTGGCCATCAATGACGACTTCAGTGAATTGTGAGGGGACAACGTAGCTTAAAAGTTTTTTGTTCTGGTTTCCCCCGACAGAGAAAGACTACAGCAGCTTGTGCGAGCGGCAGCCCATCGGACGCTTGCTCTTCCGACAGTTTTGCGACACCCGACCCGAGTTGAGGCGCTGTGTCAAGTTTCTGGATGGCGTGGTAAGATTTGACCCCCCCCCCCACCCCCCCGCCCCTGTTTAGTTTGGGGAATGAGTTGCATTCAACATTGTATATTGAAACGTCAAAATGTCAACCTGACAGTATCCTTTTGCCAGACCAAAAGTCTGCTAGCTTAATGCTAACGCATCACGGAGAGCACCAGCGAGGGTCTAATGGAAATTAGCGGAGATTTTATCGGAATTACGCAGTAAAGACCTCGCGCAACACGCACACCGTACAGCCACACATTCAAGGAGAGCGCACGCCAAAAGAGAATTTAACATTGTCTGTTGAAAGAGCAAAACGCCATTGACTATCACGAACAAAAATTAGCCTTGATTGAAGTAGAAACCTTCAAACAAGGAATGGCACACGGAGCGGCAACACGTACAAAGCCAGCATAAAACAACACGCGTAGGTACTTGGGATGTATTCTCTCTGCCCTGTGGGAACGACGCCATTGCTGAAATTTACATCGTCGGGGGGGGGGCTTCTCTGTCTCCGCGTTAATGACACTGCACGTCCCGAGTTGGCTTCAGTGCCGGCGTGCATGTTGCAACACAGTGCGCGCCACGTCCTTGAAAAAGCCACGAACAAAACAATCGGCTATTCAAGTGTCCTTAGACATCTGGTGGGGGAAGCGCATCAGCTCCGTAGCTGAACCACAATTTCAATTTGCTTAAAAACAAAGTCTCTGTCAAAATGGGTCAGCGCGGGTCCAATGTGCATGAAGGCCTTTTTGAAAAGGACACACGTCGTTCACAATCGACTGTTGGGTCTCCGGAAAGCCTGCTCGCCACTCTAAGCTTGGAATCAGACAACCAAGCAGTTCTTCTGTCTTTCTATTTACAAAAACGTATTTTGGAACCAGCTGCTCAGAATGTTGCTGAAATACGGCCAATCGCATTCAATATATTGATCCATCGCCATGAAATGCACCCGCGCCGATTCAATAATGAATGGATCTCTTTTTTTTGACTAGGCAACATTTTTATCGATACGATGAAGTGGAAGCAGTTGCTCGTGCGTCAGCGAGGCTCCAGCCTGACCTTTCGGCTTTAACGGCTCTCAGCAACATGCATTACAGATCCTCCTCGAACCCTTCTCGTTACCACTTCCGGCCCGTCGTGAGAACGGGCCGTTAAAAGGGGAAGGCAAGCGGCGCCTTCTCTTATCACTTAGCGTTGGCTGCGCGGAGGAAGCACTTTGCAGGCTTCCCGGCAGAGTGGGCTTGACAAGTGCCACATGCAGCATCATCGATCCAGCGGCAGTTTTTGCATGCTGCCACCTGCTGGTCATTACGATATTTGTGCCTTTTCCGATGGGAGGCCATTACAGTTTTCTGAGAGTCATATCATTTATATTATTTTTTTTTTTACATAAACTGAAATGAAATAATAATAATGAAAATATATTTTTGGGGGGGGGGGGGGTTGCGTCTTCCTGCTCACGTTACACAGACGCGTGTGCCCCGCAGGCGGAGTACGAGGTGGCGCCGGACGAGAAGAGGAAGGAATGCGGTCAAGAACTCATCGACGCCTTCTTCAATCCAAAGGTCGAGCTCCAAAGTCATCTCCAAAGTTTTGTCTCTTGCTCTGTCGCAATCGGGATTTTTTTATTATTTTTTTTTCCCAAATGGGTTTGGTCCACATTGTGGAACACGATATCTTGACACTTCCCAAGATGTATTTTTGGTTTATTGCTAAATTGCATCAGACTCATGATGTACTTATCAATATTTCACCACGATAGACAGACAGAAATTCGCTCCTGTGCCGAACGTGAACCAAAAATCCCGAAGAGTCCACATTGACCCTTGCGGAAATTTGGTGTGAATCTTGCGTATCCGATTTGTTGTGAACTTTGCGCACGACAGTCGGAGGACCACGTGGTGGAGGTGGACGAGAGCACGGTGGCCCGCTGTGAGGAGGGCCTGCAACAGGAGGCCTGCAAGGAGCTTTTCAAGGACTCCACCAAGTAAGAGCACACCCGTGCGATGTTATTATTATTATTATTATTATTATTGTGTTCATTTTTTGGGGAGGTGGGGGGGGGGGGTGAATCCAAATAGCAGCAAGCACCACTGCATTGAAACAGCATTTGAGGGCAATTGAAGTGCGGGATGTCCTTGTTTCTTGTTGTTTTAAGATCCACTTTTACTTGGCGCAAGTATTCAAAAAGGTCGTCTGTATTTTGTTTTTTTGATTGTTTCTGGTACTCAACACTGCGCGTATTTTCCTTGCAGATCGATCCACGACTTCCTGAGTGTGGCGCCCTTTGGAGACTACCTCGAAAGCATGTACTACAACAGGTTCCTCCAGTGGAAGTGGCTGGAGAGGTAATACAGTAGCGCCGTGCCGCTCGCTCCCTCCCCACCGACGTCATATTTCCCCAAAAATAAAACAAGACACGGGCGGTCCGAGCCGGCAGACGAGGTGCATCGCGTCGGAGCTTTTGAAGTAATTAATAAGGAAGTGAAGTGAGATAAAGTGTTGGAGCAGACCTGCGGAGGCACGTCGTTCACGTCAGGACGCGACCAACTTATCTTTGTCAACGCGCCCTGGGAGTAGAGCGCGCTGAAATAGTCGTCCTTGTCTCTTGACAAGGAGAAAAGAAATAGTCAACATTTCGGTTTGAATGGATTTCTGTCGTTGTAAAGGTCTCTCTTGTTTTTTAAACTGCAGATGGCGTGCGAACAGTGGCATGACTGTGCGCGTGTTTTTGTTTGTTGCGTTTTTCCAGGCAACCAGTGACAAAGAATACGTTCAGGCAGTACCGAGTTTTAGGGAAAGGAGGATTTGGTGAGGTAAGTCATCGCAACCAAAACATTCTGATAGGGCTGAATGGAATGTTTTAGTATATAATGTCAATTAAATGAGATATCCTTAAAATGTTCCAAATAATGATCGTGGTACATACAGTAGAGAACACATAAATATTAAATGATTCAAAGAAAGCGTTGTCCTGTGCTATCAAATAAATACAAAACATTGAGTTTGAAGAATTGACGTTTGGCTTTTCCACGTCCAAAATATATAAATAATTTAAATGCGTATTTTATCCATCCATATTCGAATCCGCTCATCCTCACAAGGGTCGCGGGCGTGCCGCGACCTACCCCGGCGGTCTTCGGGCAGTGGGCCGGCGACACCCTGAACCGGTTGCCAGCCAATCGCAGGGCACACATAAACCTACAACCATTCGCGCTCACAATCGCACCCGGGGCCAATTTTGAGCGTTCGATCAACCTGCCGCGCATGTTATTGGAACGTGGGAGGAAACCGGAGTACCCGGAGAAAACCCAAGCAGGCACGGGGAGAACATGCAAACCCCACAAAGGAAAGCCGGAATCGAACCCTGCACTTCTGCGCTGTGAGGCGGCAGCTGTTGTGTGAAGCATTTGTGCGTGTCTGTCAATCCAAGCTCCCGTTCATCCACCGCGTTGCACTTTCCTTGACATGAAGGATATCGATGTCCGTATAGACGCCAACGAACTTGCCCGAAAGCGTGTTTGACCCCTCAATGAGTTATCTGTTCCTGGTGGGGGATTTTATTTTTTATTAATGGACAAATGAGAAAAGGCTACAATGGACGCACTGTTACGCATCCCGACCAAAGAGAGCATATTCTTCGCTCGTGGCTAGCTATTTATAAGCAAATCCCCCCCCCCCCCCCCCGGCTTTCACTCAAGTCCCTTTATCGACACGTGCACACGCATGAAAATAAAACTGAATCACATTTATGTGCCCGTGTCTGTTTTCCGGTTTAAAGGATTCAGCGCTTGCCCTCATTAGGAGGAGCTGGTGCCTGTCCCAACGGATTGTTGGCGAGAGGAGTGGCACACGCCCACCCGGCCAATTTTGGTGTAAGAAGTGGGATAAATCATCACTAAACTAAGTACAGGACATTTAAGTACAGTTCAGTTGTGAATAACGTTTCCCCACAATACATTTACTTGAAGTCTTTTCGAAAGTCTTTTTGGGTACTATTTTTGGTTTTTCTGAAGAAGTCTTGTTTTGCAGGTGTGTGCGTGTCAGGTGCGGGCCACGGGGAAAATGTACGCCTGCAAGAAGCTGGAGAAGAAGAGGATCAAGAAGCGCAAAGGCGAGTCCATGGCGCTGAACGAGAAGCAGATCCTGGAGAAAGTCAACAGCCGATTTGTGGTGAGCCACCGGATGGACTTGCACTTTTGGAGCCATTGCCGCGTTGTACCCGAACGAATTCAATTCGGCAAAACCTCATTCGGCAACCCGAGCCGCGGAGCCTCGCGCAGCCGCACGCGCCATCAAAATGTCAAGCGAAAAACTACAGTCCGTTTTTTGTTTTAATTCCTTATTTTAGAAAAGAGCAACAATGGAGGAAACTCCAGTCATGTTAGGTTAATAGCTCACAGCGAGATATCATTCAAAAATATGAATAAAGATTTTATTGTATTGTACATACAATAAACAACGATGAACTAGTTCATTTTGGGAACAGTGAACTGAGTTCAAAAATTTGGAGTGATGGTTTATGTTATTAAAATGAATGCAATGAACTTAGGACTAGCCCCCCCCCCCCCCCAAGACGGAGTTCATCCCCGGGCAGACAATGCGCAAACATATCACTCTTGTCTCTCGCATGGTCTCGAGGAAAAAGTGAATTAGCCGCTGCAGCAAGACTCGGGGTGTACGGTGCGGCGCCAGCTAGAGCAAAGGATACTGAAACACGGCAGGCTAATGTTAGCATGACCACAAAGAAAACATAAGGGGCCGCTGCAGAAAACCGGATATACCAACGAGAGATGGAGCAATTGAAAAAAAGAGTTGTGCCAGTCGCAGTCGTGCGAGTGACAACCCAATCAAAAATGTTCCAGGTGTCCCTCAGGAATGCATGCCCGAGCCATTTCTATTCCCTCCATACGTGATCTCCTGATGGACGACGCTAATGATCTGGCCCGGTTTTCCTCAAAGAACTCACTCACTGGCACTCACACAGCATTTGTTTTACACGATCCTGCAAACAAATTGCTCTTGTTCACGGCGTGGTCACAAGTAGAAAAAGGAAAGAGAGTCCTTTTGTCGCTTCACTTTGCCCTTTTAAAATTTTGCATTAATTGGTTCTGGTGGGCTGCAACCTATAGCCTGGGGCCTCCTGGTAGTTAGATGGGCATAATATCATGACACAAAGCGTCTCATTTATTCTTTTGTTTTTGAATTCAGGTTGGGGCATCGTGCATATTTTTGCAACTGAAAATTCCCATCTGTCGTAACATGTCGGGCACATGGTGATGTCAACATTCCCCGAGGATCAATAATTACATTTCTAAAATGATTCCATAGCTGCACCGCAGAGACTAGCGATTATTTGCATACAAGCGGCTAAAGGTCCATTTTTCCCAAAACGTTCTTTCCACTCGTCTTTTCCAGGTGAGCTTAGCGTACGCCTACGAGACCAAGGACACTCTGTGCCTGGTTCTGACGCTCATGAACGGCGGCGACCTCAAGTTCCACATCTACCACATGGGCGAAGCGGGCTTTGACGAGAGGAGGGCCGTCTTCTACTCGGCCGAGATCTGCTGTGGTCTAGAAGACCTGCACAGGGAGCAAATCGTCTACAGGTGAGGGCGTGCCCCAACCTAACCCATACCCAACCTATTTATTATTATTTTTTTTTTTGTGTGTGTCTTATGTTCATTTGCCGTTTCTTCCCTCGCAGGGACCTGAAACCTGAAAACATCCTGTTGGATGACTATGGTAAGTTGGCGCATTTATAGACCGGGGGACACTCAACGTACAGGTGTCGCACGCACGCCAAGCGAAACGCGACTGAACTCACGCAGGGCACGCGAGGCTTGGCAACCGTTTTCATGAGTGGCCCGAACAACAATACCGAACCATGTTTAGAATTCTGTGGACAGCTACTCAAAAGTTACTTTCCACTACATGGAACCCCCCCCCCCCAAAAAAATAAATTCCGATGTAGGTAATCATAATTCTTGCATGAAAGGGCTAATTAAATTTTGAAGTGAGCGAATGTAACTTTTCAGTCGTTAAACAAAAGCAAACAAACAAAAAAATATTTATTTATTTTTTTATTTTTTTAAGGACACATCAGGATATCAGACCTGGGTCTTGCCGTTCACGTACCAGAGGGCCAGACCATACGGGGCCGGGTGGGAACGGTAGGATACATGGGTAAGAAGAACTCACTCACATTTGGGAAACTCCAAGGTCATCCCTGGTGGTGTAAAGCTCTCTTGGCATTTTGTGCCCCCCCCCCCCACCACCCCCTCCCCTGAAGCTCCGGAGGTGGTGACCAACGAGTGCTACACGTTCAGCCCCGACTGGTGGGCGCTGGGCTGCCTGCTCTACGAGATGATCGAGGGCCAGTCGCCCTTCCAGCAGAGGAAAAAGAAGATCAAGAGGGAGGAGGTGGAGCGGCTGGTGAAGGAGGTGCACGAAGAATACTCGGGGAAGTTTTCGGAGGAGGCCAAGTCGCTTTGTAAAGCGGTGGGTGGCTGGACAGCCCAGCGGGGGCCCGCACACAAAACCCGCCGGCTTCTCCCGATAGATGCCATTGTGTGTTATCTGATCTCAGTTTTCCGATCATTTGCTTTTTCCACGAACAAAGAGCAAAAAAAATAATAAAGACATTCTCAATGTCGTTGCGTAGGTGCACCCTGCTTTCTTCCAGTTTTTACACTTTCATTTGGTTCCCAGCTGCTGGCGAAAGACCCCAGGGAGAGACTGGGCTGCCAGGGAGACGGCGGCGCTTCAGAAGTCAAAGCACACCCCATCTTCCACTCCATCAATTTCAAACGGCTGGAGGCCGGAATGCTGCCGGCGCCTTTCATTCCCGATGTGAGTCCTCCAAATTCAGAAGGTGTTGTGTTTGGGGTTGCACCAACCTGACGTACTCCCAAAGTTTTAAGGTTACAAGCGCAATGTTGAATGATCTTTCTCAGTGGATGAAACGCTATTAAAGTGCTTAATGTTGGTGGGTTCAACGATTCATCTCATTACAAATTATATCAGCGTTTTTGTTTTTTTCACCTATCCATCGTTTTAGATGTTCAACACTGTTATGTCGCATGTTACAGCCACAGGCCATCTACTGTAAAGACGTGCTAGACATCGAGCAGTTCTCCACCGTGAAAGGCGTGGAACTCGAGCCCAAAGACGAGTCCTTCTATAGCAAAGTGTCCACGGGCAGCGTCTCCATTCCCTGGCAGGACGAGGTGATTATTAAAGAGGATTACCAAGATAATTACAAAAAGTACGTTTTTTTTTTAAATCTTTAAAACGTTTTAAAGGCTTTTTATTATTTTTTGCCTGCAGATGATCGAGACGGAATGTTTCTCAGAGCTTAATGTTTTCTACCCGGACGGTATGGTTCCCCCGGACCTGGATTGGCGAGGACAACCCTCTCCGCCCCCGAAACAGGGACTCTTGCAGCGGCTATTTGGCAGACAGGTGGGTGAGCGCAGTTATCAAGCCTGGTAGAGACGATTTTGAGCCCTAACCAGGGTAATGCTAGGTTGGAATTTTCATTACAGTCAGTTTTTATTTCGTTTAGACTTTTTTTTTTTTTAACTTTGTTTTTAGCTTGTCAATATTTTTTGGAATATTCGTTTTATATCTAGAGTACAGTGTAACATTAAAAAAAAAAGGTCAGTAGGTGTTATGGAAGAAAGTAAACTACAATTCTCAAATGACTCTTCAGACTTCTTCCTGTCTGACATTCATTCATTTTTATTTTAAAAGGGTTTTGGTTTCTGATTTTTTTATTTCATAAATGTTTTTCCTCCCAAATTAAGTTATTTCATTAGTTTTCGTTCACCATCATTCAAACTTGTTGAAAAAGCGTTGCCATGTGTTCCATATGCCGCGTTGTCTTACTTCCTGCTCAACTCTACCGCCCCCCGCAGGAATGCTGCGGCAACTGCAGTGACAGTGACGACGAGCCAACCAGGCTGTGACACACACTGTATGGGCACGCACACGCACTATATTTGTTTACAACCTTTTGCACATTTCTATTTGAAAGATAGTCGACCTCTAAATATCCGAATGTATTTTCATCATAGCCATAATAATAATGATGTGTTTTATTATTATTATTATTTAAAAAAAAAAATAAAAATCACAGCGAGAGCAGTTGGAACAATCATCTGCTGGAAAATAAAAGAAGTGCCTTGCTGGAGGGCACTCGCGACAGTAATACTTAGTACAGAGGGCAAAGCCTTCCTCCATTGTCCAGGGAATAAAACGAGTTACTTTTGACTCTGCTGTGACCAACTTTACTTCGCTTTTACTCTGTGTGTCTTTTATTTTTGAATTCACGAAAAGACCTCAAAGTGAAGCCCTCAGATGTTTTTTGGTTATGTTTTTTTTCTTTTTCTCAACACAGAGAAAATGGCCTCCACTTGATGTACTATACGATGGATGCAACTGTACAGAATGTGTATATTAAAAATAACAAACAGTGAGCCCCCGTTGATAGCGGGGACTATGTTCCAGAGCCACCCGCAATCTGTAAAAATGTGTAGAGAGAGAACTTCTTTATTGAGTTTTACGCCTTCCCCACCCTGCTTTCAACACATCTAGACTTTGTAAAACATATTCCAACTTATTAAAACACACGTTTTAAAGTATTCCTCGGTGCCTCCTGTCACTCTCATTGTCGCAAAACGTGAGAACGTCTTTGACGACGAGCACGATGCAGACTGGAACGACGCATACGGATCCAGTTCGGCTGTTCTACGTTAAGGAAGTTTGCTTGGCGGCGGCGGATCATTTTCAGTGGGAACGAGTCGTCCTGCTGGGCCTCATCATGGCGGCGCAGACGCACGCGGACGCCGAAATGAACGGCAATTACACGGCGGGACGCTCAAGTGTGCAAATGAAGCGAGAGGCTTTCAGGCCTCAGCGGGGCTTCGCACGCTTTGGGAAGAAAATCTTCGCGGCACCGACGACGGTTAGAAAGCTTCTCGTGTATTTTGACACATGGAGATACAAGATCGTATTGTTAGTACCGGTATTAAATCATAAAATGTATTATTATTTGTAAATAACTAAACACCTGATAACTGAACTTTGATGACATCAAAACTTCATTTTTTTTTTTTAATTGATGTAGAAAAAAAGTGTCATACCACACGGCTTTCTCTGCCAAGTAAAATGTGTGGTTTGTTTTGAATGTAATCAAAATAAAATTCCGCATTTATAATCATATTAAAGTTGAATCGCTTTGAAACACATCAAAATGTGGCGATCGTATTACTTAGACTCATTTTTCGATTATGAAAAACATTTTTGTTGATAAAAATGGCTTCTTTTTTTTTTTCTCTGTACTACCTAAGCTCCGAAACGGACACAAACTTCACAAAGCATTTAAAAAAAAAAAAATAAAAATTCAAAATCTAAATAATCTCATTGCATTGCTACAAAATCAGCAAATATGCAAAAGAATTGTTTGTTGGCAGCAAACACGAAGCAACGTTTTCAGTTGCATTTGGAAGATCTTCGTCTAAAAGCTCACGTGAGCATTTCGTTTCTGCCATTGGAAGCGGACACTTCATGTGCTCTTATGGCCGACTGCTCTTTGAGCAAACATGCTGGTGTCATCATCATCATCTTCCTCCCTTTCATCCTCTCCTGTTGTTGCCACGACAACTCAAAGTAACGGAAGCGTCTCGATGAAAGCGCCGCGTAACCAATCGATGCGCCCGTACAGTAAAAAGGCCTGGCGCTTGCCTTCTGATTTCTGTCGTGTTCCGATGTGACGACCGACCAACCCATCCGGTGTAGGAAGGCATTCGGGGAGCCAGGAGGCTTGGGGTGGCTTCGGTTATCACCATCAAACACGGAACGGCTGTCGTTAAGTCAAGTGCGGGTGGTCCCCGGACTTAGCTTGGGGGGGTTCGATAGTTTTGGGCCAGTCAAAAGCAGCGGCTTGATTGTGACATGCAGTCATTTTTCAGCTCAAGAAAGTCCCCTAGCTTAATGCTAACAGATAATTCCAAACACATTGGAGAAGCTAACAGAAATTAGCATACATGTTGTTTTGATTGTAAACCTTTGAACAACGGCTACTCCTTGAACAACACAGAGCAGCAGCACACGCACACGCACACAAACGGCGCACAAAACAAAAACTCGACGGCTCGAGTAGCGATTATTTTAATCATTGTTAACCCTCATTCATTTGCAATATTTAAAGAGGGATTGCGGGTGCGTTTGCTTTCAAGTAGAAGCTAAATTAAGTTGAGAATGTTAATTTGAGTGCGGCACAGAAAATAGATGCACGCTGAGGTATGTTGCAATGAAAAGCACCACCATGAACTATGAAAACACACATGATAAACACCAAACCTTTACTGAAATAAAGTTGACTTACCTTGAGACGAACTCAGCTGGACTGACCTTTGACCTTGGAGCGCGGCGAGTGAGCACGTCACTTCGATTGTTGTTTTGTCGAGGCACGGACAAGGACGAACGTTGCTCTTGGCGCATTTGTACAGTCTGGGCCGACCCTTCCAATTGGACAAAGAAAGAAGAAATGGCTTTAGAGAAGAGCAAGATGTTGCTCTTGTTATTGCACAGATTTGTTTTTATTTGTGGAACCCCCCCCCCCATTCAATTGTTTTTTAACTTGAGCTCCCACATTTTTGAGGAAATTCCTGGTTTATTTGCGCTTTTTTTTTTAACCTGGCAATTAATTATTTGCAGATTTTCACGATTAGCCGGAGGCTCAGTTAGTGAATAGCAAAAATGTATGAATAAGTGACGCTCCTCATCAGGGGATGGGCTAAAGAAAAAAAAAACCTCAAATAAGTTGGGGTTTTGGTGAACAACTGGGATAAAAATAAACTCAAATAAAACCTGCCAAGATGTGAATTTGCCAATGCGCATGCCTGAACATGTGGCGGCCCATTATATCGCTTGCCCCCCCCCCCCCCCGCCCCCATTCTTGACATTTGAATGAAAGACAACTCATGGCAAAAAAAGACAAACGAGAGCAGTGACTCCAAGTGGATGACTAAGTGGCGTAAGGTTCGGTAGGAGCAATCGCGGCCATTGTGAGCAATACTCACGCGTCGGTCACAAGATGCGGTGGGCGAGCGCTAAAGGTGCTAGCAGCGTCTAGGCGCTTCGTCAGTGACTCAATTCTTAGCTTAAAAAAAAAACGCGTTAGAACTTTTTCACTTCCGTTACGTGGACAGTCTTTTTTTTTTTTTTTTAGCACACAATAAGTGGTTGACCGTTCCGGTGGAAGAATTTGACTTTTGTTTGAGGGAGGTTGGGGTTGCGTGGCCCTGCAATATTTTTGGTGGGCTAACGTGTGTGTGTGTGCTTCACTTAACTCATTCACTCCCAAAGACGTTTTTAAACGTCTTTTCAGACTTGGTCGAGAATTGGCTGGTACTGAATGAGTTAAAGGTTGTCCCTGTTGATGGCAGGAAATATGACGTCAAAATGCTAATTGGCAATTGACAATTGGCTCTCAATGAATTTGGGGACCATAACCGGAGTGTGCCTTTGTGTTCCTGTTTTTACACCAATGTGCAGAACCACCAGTAAAATGAGGCCTATATTTTACAGGTTTTCTTTTCCTTCTCTAGCACATCAAGTTTTCATGAGCGTCAAAATATAGTCCCGACTTAATATCTGAAGTCATGTAACATTACATTTGGTATGAGCGAAGGGTTTCGCAACTCGTGCTCGTTCGGAGACGAGTTCATTTGCGTGGAGGTTTTGAGTGAAAAATAAATTGCCACGACGGAATGAACAGACCGATCTTTATGACGGAAGGACAACGGCGGCGGTGTTCAGCACCGACAAACGACTGTCAGCGAAGGGCCGTCAACGGTGTCAGCGAGCGCGCCTTTACATCTTGAACGTGTATGAGGAAAAAAAAAAACACATCCGAAGCTTCACAGTGGCCCGCGTTCCACTCATGGGCAGCCGTCTTCTTTTCATCCTTGTTTCACTTTTCACACGCTTGAGGAAATCCCCCCCCCCCGCCCCCCCCCCCCCCCCCCACACACAACAAAAGACGATGTACCCATCAGAACTACAATCCGACCCGTTGCTAACCAAAATAGCAGCAGGCCACCAAAGGCACGTAAACGCTCTTTCATATTAATCCAAGTTCCCATCTGCGTCCGTCGTATTCAAGAATAAACATCGGGGTATCACAAAAATAGCAACATCCCACTGGCGTGGGGGAATGAAGGGGGCGTGGCTAGGGCGGAAGCTCAAAAACCCCCAACTGTGTCTGGTACTCGCCAAACAGTGCATCCCTGGAACCCCCCCCCCCCCCATCGGCTCCATCAGTATTCCCGTCGTCCGTACGGAAAGACGGCGTCACGAAGCAGAGAGAGAGAGAGAGAAAACGAGGCTCTCGCCGGAGGAGGAGCAGCAGGAGGGGAGCAAAGAGGCGAGCACGTCTGCGCCTCCTCATTTTCAACCTTGACGAGCGCGGCAGGCACGACACGGGGATGGCTCGCTGACACGTTTCGGGGGAACAAACAAACAAACAAACCCCCCCCCAAAAAGGTGCGTTGACCGGCCAAATATGAAAAGACTGCCGTTGCATTTTGTTTGGAGCGTCTTGTTGTTCCGTAAGAATCGCGCCGGTTCAAAAGAAGCCGAACGTGACTGACTTCCTTCCATCGGCGATTTGTTTTGCTGCGCGCATCCTGAGAGATGTGATGATGTATCTCGCGTGTCAATCGGAAAAAAAAAGGTGAATTTAGCTGCCCGTGTGTCGAAAATGGAAATGCTTCCGTTTCAACGAGGCTGAAGTTGGCTCCGCCGTCGCTCAATTCAGCCTTTTAAAAACGCGTGTTGTCCACCGTTTTGCATGGGGGAAGACGCTCGTTTCCTCAGTGACTACAGAAAAAAAATGGCATCAAGTTTCTCAGCTTTTTCACTCTCGACCCCAAGTTTCAAATGAGACTGCTTATGAAAAATTAACTTAAAAGTGTCCAACGTATACATTTATAATGTCTTCAGATTTTATTTTTTTTTTTTTTTTACCCAGAATGTCGTCTTTGGTGGTTTTACTTGCTAATGTAAAGGGGCACATGATGACCCATTCTTGACTTATTTGAGAGGAGTAAAAAAGAAAAAAAGAAAAATGGAAATGTGTCCAAATCAATTCCCTACTCAGAGGTCACTTCATTAGGTACACCCGCATCGTCCATGTTTTCAAGTTGACACACTTGCCAGATGCTGCTCAGGTTGCCTCACACGATGCTGTTTTCGGGCATGCGATATCAGCCATTATGTTCCGCTATTACAAAAAAAAAAAAAAAAACGGTGCATCAAGACTATTTGTTTCGGACTCGTCCTCCCATGCGAGACACATGAAAACGCCACACCAGGTTGAGCGAAGATGATGGCAGGCAACCTGCAGGATTTCCCGTTCCCAATGTTTCTTTTTTTTTCTTTTTCCAAGAACATCGTCTGTACAAGCCGTCCAGACGCCGCGGCGCCTTCTCTGAATACGCGGCGGTCGCAGGCACTCCAGGAAATAAATGTCACGTTCGTTTGCGCGGAAATAATAAAACCCCCGCTTCTGTTGATGTTGCGTCGCCATGGAAACGAAAGCCGTTTGTATTTCTTTCCAAACATCTTCTCTGCTCTGCCGCCACGAGCTTTGTTTGTAATAATCGCGGGAGTGCTTTTTCCCGGGTTGAAAAACGAGCCGTCGTGACCCATCAGATGTGGGGAACTTCTCATTTGGGGTTTTGATGACGTTGATTCCAGCTGAAAGCGGAACCGATATGAAAACAAGCGTCGGCAAACGGTGAGAAACTGGCAATTGCGAGGCTAGAAATTGGGAGGGGTTTTTTTCACTGTGAAAATTCGGATGTCCGCTATGTGAAAAATCGACATGAAAAGTGAAGAATTGTCTCCGGGCGCTGCGGTTTCAACTCATCGGTGCTGGTTGCAACTCCGATTGGGAATATGTCAAGTTGTTCCAGGCACAAACCAAGTCTGAATCTTAACAATTGCTCGTGTTGCCCCCATGAACAGCGCTGCAGTTTCCCCCCCCCACCCCCAGTTGGTAGATCCGTAGGCGTAAATCAATATCCGCTTGACACATCCGAATCTTCACCATTGCTTGTTTTTCACTAGAAAGAAACTCTGAAACTTTTTTTTTCTACTCCGCGTCCGTCTTCTGTAGATCCGCACGAGGCCGAAACATCCCGCCAGGGTGTGAGGCGGAAGAATTTGCCCCCCCTCTCGACCGACTCGGGTCATCTCGCAGTCTGGAAGGCACCACCGAGTGGATGAATGCCCGAAGAATGGCTTCCTTCATCGCCTCGCATTCCGTTGGACTCTCGCGACAATGAACGGATGTCGGCTGGGTGTCGAGCGTCGCGTAAAAGACACGACGTGACCTCGGAGCCCGACGACTTTGGCCGCCGTTTCAGGAGGGGGGGGGGGGGTGGGGGGAAACGAGCCGGCGAGACTTCATTGATATTCATGTCCGTCATTTAACACGTCCCGGCGTTGAGTTGTCGAGCCCCGCCTCCAGCCTCCCACGTCCCGCCCCCCCCCCCCCCTCCCCTCTCCCGCCATGGTGATGTCCCGGGGCACGTCCACCTTCCTGGCTTGCTTCGCCGGCTTCTGGTTGGTGTGGGCCCTGGTGGTCATGCTGTGCTGTTTCTGCAGCGTCCTGCAGCGCCGCCTCAAGCGCCGCGGCGACGCTCGCCTGAGGGGGCGCCGTCTCCGGACGGTGGAGGCGGAGACGCCGGGATGCGCCGCCGTGCCGGCCTTTGCGTCGCCGGCGCCGGTGGCAATGCCCGTGACGATAGCGCCAGCGCCGCCGCCACCGCAGCAGATGCCGCGCGACCCGCCGCCGGTTCCACTTCAGGTTCCTCATCCTTTGCCGGAAGCGAACTGGGTTAGCGTTCCGGGTAAGTGCTTGGAATTGGCTTCTGTTCGTTTGAGATTCATCATTTGAAGGTTTTTTTGTTTTCGCTCTCTGGGCAACGCTCTCTGGTTTCCATGCCGGTTACACCCATCGCTCGTATAAACGCGACCCAAACCGGAAGCGTTTTTCACCTGTAGGTAGCTCTCCGGTTTTAGACCCGTTGCCAGAATGAAAGTCTTTTCCATGACAAAAACCCAAATCCCAAGATTTGTGCATGCTGGACATCCTTTGCCTCCTTTGCTTAAATGGACTTTTCTGCCTGACCTCCCTCAGATGTGATTTTTTTTTTCTTACGACGACTACATTCGTTTCTTCTGCACCTGTTCCAAAACATCTCTAGAATCCACCTTCTCTTCCATTTGCTGCCTTTATGGGATGCCTTACAATTGGGAAGTCAAATTTAAGAAATAAGGAGGAGGTCCAAAAAAAAAAAAAAAAAAAAAGAGCATCAGCGTCAGCCAGTGGCGCCGGTAAATAAAAGCGGAAAAGAAGCAAGGTGGCGCCGGAGCGAGACTGATGAAGTGGTGTCGGTATCCGGGCAGCGCGAGGACTCAAAAGGAAGAAGCGGCTGAACCCGAGCCAAGAGCACTTTTTAACAGCTCCATTGAGACTTCATTCCGGACACATTTTTGGCTGACCTTTTGTTTTTTTGTTTTTTTCCAATTTTACTCAACCGACAAGCTACTGTAATTGTAAATCTTTGCGGACAAAACCCAAATCCTAAAACTCGCAATTGCTTGTTTTTCACCCGCAGGCAGCATCGTGGCTCGATTCAAATGCAAAATGTCTTTGTCGTTCTTGCTAGCTGCACGTCCGGCTCGTGCAAAAAAAGGCCTCCTAAAACGGCAAAACTCCTCATACGACGCGTCGCAATTGGTGTTTTTTCCCCGTTTTCAGACAGCTGGCCAGATTTCCTGTTGGCTGCACCTCTTACGATGAAAAATGTTTAAAAAGGTTATGAAAATTCCACGACCAGTACACACGTCAAAGGTGAAGTCAACATGAAAAGTGAAAACTGTTTTTTCACTTTTCATGCCGCTGACGCCGCTAACCGGGACAGCTGTCGTCTTCACGGGCAGCCCCCCCCCCCCCCCCCCCGACCCCCAAATCTGAAGCTTCACAATTTCTCGTTTCCTCCGAGTCAGTCACCTTCAACGACATCACAAACCGAAACGATAGCGAAACGATAAGCTCTCGCGCGGTATTTTGCCCGAGCGCTGCTACGCAGCGGAGGCGCGCACGTGCGCGCCTCCGTAAATACGACCACATCCAGCGCGCATCCATGGCAACCGTTCAACAAAACAGATGCTTGCCCGCCTTTCAAACGCCAAGGTCGGATATAAATACGGCAGCGCCGTGCCAGCAACAAACGGCACACCGCGATGCCGAGGTGCGGCGTGTGGGCGCGGAGCGCTGATTTCTAGAGCGTTGTTGTTCTCGTCCTCTGCTGAGTACCAAGACATTTGCCGGCGTTTTTCAAGGTAATGGATGACACGCGGGGAATGCCGCTAATGAGCTGACTAATGGCAAATGGATGACTCGGCTCGCGGAATCATGACTCTGCAGGATTTTGAAACCCAAAAGTGGCTCGCCGGTCATTAAAGTTGATAACAAACAGAGTAGGAAGTTGACTCAAATGAAGCTCTGAATTTTGGTGGTGTAATGACTTACTTGATTGTCTCGGTGTTCCAGAAGCAGATCTTCTTGAGAACCCGCCCTGTTATGAGGAGGCGGTGCTAATGGAGGATCCTCCGCCGCCGTACGCCGATGTCCTGGTAGAAGCGAGAGTGGGCGGCGGCTACTTGAAACACGCCGCGCTTCGGGCGGCGCCCCCGCCCCGCCGGGACCAGCGGGACCCGAGTCCAGAGACACGCAAGCCCCCGCCGCAGTCGTCGTCGTGTGTTTTCCCCGAGCGGGGTTACTCCTCGCTCATCCGTTTGCCTTCATCGCAACGCTGGGACTCGCTGGGCCATCTCCTCTCCAACGTGGACTTGAAGCCGTTCAACCCTTACGAGCCGGTGCCGCCGGGCGTCGCCACGGCAACAATGCCCCGCCGCGACATCAGGACCGGACTAGACGGAGGCCGGGCGCAAGGACTCCAGGTCGGGTTGTCCGGGGGGATTCGGGGCCACGGGACACGAGGACTGGAGCGCACTTGTGGTCTCCCCGCCGCATTCTCCCTGTTGGGACGGAGCACAGCCGTTTAGGATCGACTTTTTGCGTCCGGGGACCCCTCACAAGGGGGAATTTAGGTGCCGTCAACCCTGCCATCAAGAGCGAAAATCCCTAATTGGTAGTTGCTTAGAATCTTGAAAAAAAAAATGCCAAAAATATAAGGAACCCCAAGGTTGTAAGATAACATTTAAGTTAAAAAACATTCATCTTAAATCTTCTATCTACTCCTTTTGTTATTAGAAATAAAAACAGAAAAATACTTGAGCAAGCCCAGCTTTAAGGCTCCGGCAAACAAAAGGTCAAAATGAATGAATAAAATAGTTGGGGATAGGCTACCACAGCTCACCTGCGACTCATGAGCTCGCGGACCCCTCAGGGTACCCAGACCCCCGTTTGAGAACCACTGTCCTAGCGAGCGCGCACTCTCGAGGCGCGGAGGATGCTAACTGACTCAAACGGAGTCCATTTCATCCAGAACGTCTTTATTGTGCCGAGCTGCCGTTGCCATGGCGCCTGGGAGCTGCGTGTTCTCCGCCAGGCGACCCCCCCACCGCGTTGGAGCACTCGCACCGGTTGTTACTGACATGCCACTTCCATGTTCAGTCTTTGCATCGTCAAATTTCCAATAGTGGGGAAAATAAAAGTCATTTGTAGGTAAAGAGGCTAAGTCAGACTGCTATTGCTGAATTAAGATTGGTCGCCATCAGGTAACGGCGGCGGGGGGCCGGGGGGGGGGGTGATGATGAGTCACTAGTGATGGGAGTGTATTGTACATCCTATATATGTATGCAGAAACCGGTGGTGGGAAATAAAAGACCAAGGCCTCGGATTTTAAAACAGGAATAAATCTTCATATGGATTCAATTCAACAAGTACTTGTGGAAATCTACAACTCTGGGCTACGTTGGCTCTCCCAACAGCACATGTCCATGGCTCGCTACCTGCTCGTCGCACCACCACCGTCACACGTTGCAAACCCCAAACATCATCTATACTACAATATCAGAAGTTCACAATTCTTTTTTTATCAATATATACAAACTTTAGATCAACAAATCACATCGTACTCACCACAGCTGTGAATAGAGGCTTCCGCCGGTCCGTGACTGTCTACGGTCACTCATACAGAAAAATAAAAAATCCAGACTCAGCAAAGCAGTGTTGGTTGACCTCGCCTCATAGTCTATTTTATAATATTTTTATTGAAAAGTGCACCTTGGTGGTGAATATTCATTCATGGTCTGACCCCGTCGTCCATTGTCGAAGTCAAACTTCGGTGTATATGGGAGTTCAACCAATCACAGGGCTCACACGTATCTGAACCAATGAGGGGGACGGAGAAACTCGTCACCAGGCAGCAGAGACAATCTGATTGGCTAAAAGAACCTGCGATGAACAACGGTGTGAGCGAATGTGTGTGTGGTTGACACTCGCGCATTGGACGAAATAACATGGGCATGGCAACACATCTGATTGGACATCTGAAATCTGATTGGACATAAAATAAGTCATCATAAAACAAGAATATCCGCGCCCCCCGCCCCCAAAACAACAACAACAAAAGAAAAAGAGACAGGTTGCACCTTTAGAAAACAAGTTTAATTTGAATGCATCGGTGGACATTTTCGAGAACAGATCGTGACAAATGGAAACCATGACGTCTACTGTACGTTTCGTTTATGTTAAGTCGATTATGTTAAGCAAGGAGCGTGGATGATCACATGAAAACTCGCAGCGGCTTCAACCTTTCAAAATAGAGCAAAACAAGAGCGACAAGCGCGCGTGTGTTTGTATGTGCGCGTGGTTAAAGGCATCTTCTCAGGACAACCCAAGCAGTTTCAATTCAAATTCTGATTTGACTCTCAACTCATCATTGGCCAAAAGCATCTCTTTTCATCAGCAGATTTTAAAACACTCAAATCACAAAGTCAAAATTATGCTTTTCTTTTGTGTATGTAAACCCTTTCTCAAAAGATTACAACTTTTTTCTCTCATCATGTTAGAATAGCAACTTTCCAAAAATAATTTTTTAAAAAGAACTGTTTTCTTTGTAATGCAACAACTCCCCCACCCCAAACATGACAACCAAATCTTTTTCAATTCACAAATCAGTAAAAAAAAAACAAAAACAAACAATGAACGAAAACAGCAAAGTAAAAGTTGCCTACTTATGAAGTGATGTTCATGTGAGCGTCATAATGAGCCAAATGATGTCACGCACGCACGCATGTACACGCATTATTATTTATTATTGCCTAGAGTTGAAATTTTCTACAAGGAATATACAGCCAAAAAGAGACTACAACGTTGTTGCCAATATTCAAAAAAGGTCCTGAATGTCAATTTGATCCTCAAAGAGAGCATTGGTGCCACGCGGAAAACAAAATTATCAGGAAATTTTCTGTGTGGCCAAATATTCCTTTGCGTGAATTTTCTTGGGAGGACCAAATGTTTGTAAAGCTCAAAATGTAAAATATTTTCATGTCCCCGATATTTGGTTTCTCAAGGTTAGTCGCTTACACTTTCAACTAAGCGCACGCGCAATTTATAACTCCATTTCAGCGCACGCGCAATTTTGAACTCCATTTCTGTTTTTTTTTAAAGTTAGTCCCTCCATTTGATGACGTGATCAAATCCAAATCAACATATCCAAACTACTTTTTTTCATGACTGTGCAACATGTTACTTTGAAAGGAAAACTCTTCTAAAAACCTGGAAAAATATCTACAGTAGAATCATCGAGATGCCTTTTTCTTTTTTTTTTTGCATCTGTAAATTCATCCCCCCAAAAAATGGGGCAAAGGTACGCAATTGAGTCAGACACTGCGACAAGAGAAAAGTGCTCCAAAAACTAAATTGAGACACTTAAATCTGTTTATCAGCCCCCCTCTCCACTGCCCCCCAAAAATCCCCCACAAAAAGTCAATTGAAGAGATATTTTGCTTTTGATGCGATGAATAAATATTTAGCCTCTGGGATGACTAGACACAAGATTAGGCGACTCGGACAAAATGAGAAGAAAGGCAGCTGAAGACGATTTATTCGGTATCAAATAAATGCTCAAACAGCATTAGCGTGAAGCGCTAGTAGAGTTAATAGAATACTAGTAGCAGGCAGTTGCCAACGAACGTGCCGCTCGTAACGTAGTTGTTGACAAAGTTGTTTGGCTAGTAAGAACAAAGACCGCATCCTTGGTTTCCTTGAGGTTCATCTTCTAGTGCCCTCTTTGTCCCCACGAGTAAGACAATTCAGTGCACTAGTAGACCAACTGTCTTGCAAGTGATATTTTGTTTTCTTAATGATATTTCTGCAACTTTGGCATGCAATTAAGGACATGTTACGAGGCACAACTGTGCTAGTACAACCTCTGTAGATGTTAGCTTGTGGAATTAAATAACATTGCTACTAGCGCCAATTAGCACATGGCTGTCACACTAGTGCACTTGCACTAGTGTGCAGAAATGTCGTTACAGTAGTGGAAGGCAGTGGTGGACATAAATTACTCGCCAGTCATCCTAGTTGTGCACTGAATGATAAAAGAGTGTCTATGTAAAAGGTAATAGTCAATCAAAAGTGGCACTAGTAGTGGAACACCGTCATTTTACTAGTGGCTGAAGTGTCTTACTGGTGAGGACAAAGGGTGTACTAGTACACAAACCTGAAGATGGATATTGACTAAATGCTGAAATGGCTAATTGGGAGCGCTAGTAGAGCAACTGTGTCTTACTATTTATATTTTTTCCACTACCGCATGACATGTCTGAACACTCATTGGACAATTCTGGCAAACTGGTGGAAATTTTGGAGCTACTAGTAGGGTTGGGCCCTACCTAGAGTCTACTCGTGTGTGTGTGCGTCACGTGCCTACTCGTCGGGCATCGTAGTTTTACGAGTGCAGCGCAGGTTTAATTGCACACCGATACGTTAAAAGTAATACTAGTAGTGGAAAAAAATGTTACTAGTAAGAAACAAATCGTCTTGCTAGTGAGGAAAAGGAGTACAGGTACTAGTATGTGGAACTGAAAAGCGGATCGTGAATAAATGCTCAAACAGCTTTCCATAGCATTGAGCTATCTCAGTAACATCCCGGTTATTACATCTGCGTAGCGCCCAAAAAAAAAAAAAGAAATAAATAAAGAAACAAACACACTTGCAAAAAATTATAGCGAAACCCCACTCGTTTGGCTACTGTTATTTCCTTAAAAACAAAACAACAAAAAAGAAAAAAACGGATGCACAAGTTGCTTTCATTCCAGACTTTTTTCGTTTGTCTCTTTGCATTTTTACATTTTTTTTTTTCCTAGAAAAATGGGTTTCTTTTTACGAAGCGCACTTCCTCATTTCCGGCCTTTCGGCGTTGGAATTGCCCAACCGGCTAGTCATCGTCGTCGTCATCGGCCACGGGGTCGGCATCCCAGCACGTGATGTCAATCTCTACAAAAACACCACGCGACACCAGTCAGATGCTACGTGAGCAATATTTTTGCAAAAGGCGCAAGCGCAAACCATTGCAAAAAAAAAAAAAAAAAAAAAAAAAGAAAACATTTTGAAGTGGAGTTATTCCAGAATATTACAGTGAAGAAGGGAAGAGAAGGGAAGGCTGTTTGAGCCAATCAGAAACCAGAAGAGACATTTTCAGAAAAGGCACAATGGCAATAATCTATTATGATTATTATTACTATCCTGAGATGAAGACAACTAGAAACTAAGATGCCATTTTTGGAAAACGCAGACTGACCTGGTGGCTTGTTATAAAGGACGGGTGCGGGTTTTGCCGAGCCCTCCTCCGATTGGCCGAATTCCTCTTCCTGCGATTGGCTGAAGTAGCCCTCACTTGCCTGCGACGACAGAAACGAGGACAGGAATTCTTGACAATATGAAATATGAAGGTGAGGAACAGACGTCTGCAAAAAGTCAGACAATCGTGACGCACTCAATGTTGTTCCAGTCCAGTCCTGTGGATGGCGCCAATGGGCATTGGGAAACGACAACAACAAAAAAAAAAAGGATCTTCTTCCGATATTTTCATTTACCTGAGTCGCTTCCTTCATCAGCATCTCCCCGTTGGTCATGAGCATCTGACCGTCGCCGGCGGCGTGTTGCAACGCGTGCTGGTAGCTGAGCATCATGGTCTCCGAGGCGCTGACGTCGACCAGGCTGGAGGGGTCGTCCTCGGCGGCCGAGCACACGCCGCCGTCCATCATGTCGTCGAAGCTGAGGAGCGGCTGCGAGCGGACGTCGCCGGCGGCGGCGTCGGCGAGGTCGCCCATTAGGTCCAGCGGATCAGAAGAGGCGTGGGAGGGCTCGGCCGGGGGGGCCGCGTCCCACACGTCCACCAGGTCGTCCGTGGTCGAATCCCACGTGGGGAAGGGGGCGGGCTCGCGGGCCTGGGGGGCCACGCTCTGCACGGGCTTGGAGGCGGCGCTGGAGTCCTGGACCGGAGCTTTCTGCTCCTGCTTTGGCTCTGAGGGGCAAACCGGCAACGATATGCTCAAGGTGCAGATAGTTTCCACGGCAACGCACGCAATTTCTCCCTTGAGTGTTCAAATTTGAAAGTTCAAATCACCCCATTCGGAAATGCCATCGAGCTCCATGTTGGCTTCCTCCTTGATGGGCGTGGTGACGATTTTGGGGATGGGAGACACGGCGGCCACGTTGCGCTCCTCGCTCGCTTGGTCGTCGTTCTCTCCTGCAAGGGATGGGGGGGGGGGGGGGGGGGCACAACAGCACACGACAATTCATCAGACAAGCTCAAAAGTGCGACCAAAACAAAAAAGACGCGACTTGAACTTGGATTTCAACCCCATCAAACACCCAGAAAAGCTTTTCGGACGACGACTCGAACTGCGCAAAGGCAAAGCAAGGCCAGGACATGCAATCAGTGACATACTCACAGGTAAGCAAAGACGCATCGCGTACACGTGTGCCACAGAGTTTGTGCAGGATGGGATTCAAAACGGACGTTGTCGTTTGGGAGGGCCGAGAAATCAATCAAAGGGAATAAACCAAAACATTTACTTTTTTGGTAAATGATTGCTTTGTAGTATATAATAGTTGGGTCAAAGTTTCAAGAAAGTGAAGCGCTCTGTAGGGTCCAAGTCCGGACATTCATTTGGCAAAGCTAAATAAAACTTTGGGTGATAATCCTCTCCCAGTTTCACTCTTGATTTTCACAGCTGTAATTAATGTCAATGAAGTCTGCGCAGGCGGCAAACTCCAAATATGACACTTGCTGCTTGTTTACACCTCGAACGAGTATACATTTTCACAGGCAAACCTCAAATCGATGATTTTTCATTTTGGCTCCGTCTGGAAATAGGTAAAACCCAAATCGGAAGCTTTGTTTTTCACCGGGAGACGGCTCTCTGCTTTTCAGGTTGGTTACACCCTTCCGTTGCTGCGTCGGGGAATAACGCGCTGTACCTACCGGCGGCGCGGTGCGTCCGTGCGTGCGGTGCGGTGGCGCGCAGGGGCGACACCCCCCTGGGCGGGGGAGTCGAAGTGGGGCTGCTGGGACTGTGCTGCTGCCTCAAGAAAGGGCTGTCCAAGCGGCCTGGCGGAGGTGGGGGGGTCGGGGGGGGGGGGGGTGTCGGGTGTGGGGGAGGCGGTCGACACGCAGCCACGCACAGCCAACATAAAAGTAGACACACCCACGCACGGGCGACGAAGACAACGAGCAACGCAACCAAGGAAGAAAGACGACATGAGAAGGGGGGGGGGGGGGAAAAAAACAGGATCCCGTTGTGAAGAAAGTCAAAAAAAAAAAAAAAGGTTGGGGTTAAACAGAGAGAAAAGAAATCCAAGAGGGAAAAGAAAGAGAAAAGAAGACGAGGTTAGTGAACTTGCACACGCCGACAGTGCAGACCGCATGCAAGAAATTAAACGCAGCTGCTTCTTTTGTTTTGTCAATCGCAAAAAAAATAAAAACAACTTGCAGCAAAAATAAAGCGCAGTGTAATAGAAAAAAAAAAATCAAAGCAAAATTGGCCACTCGACAACCTATCATGCTGTTGTCATAGAAACACTTTTTTCCGAGCGAGATCGGGGCCTCGTTTCACACGGACACCCTGCACCGAGTATCGGAGACCCAACAGAACATGCGCCCGGTTCCGACACATCCGCCAAGGAAGTCGCCACTGTCGCAGTGGCGAGGTAAACAAATTGGCTCGGTGATTGCACGAATCTACAAATCATCCCAAAAAGCAGAAGGGGGCCGCGGGGTGAGCGGGGAGCGGACTACAGAAAAAGACTGAAAAGTGTCCTCTAATTGTCTTGGAGTGGGTGGACAAGTGCATCATGTGACTCACCGGCCCGGTGGACGCTGACGGGCGAGGTGTCGACGCTGATGGTCATGGCTCGTTCCTTCTGCTTGAAGAACTCGCGAGGGTTTCCGGACCGCTGAGCGATGATGGCCTTCGCCTCCTGAACATGTAAGCGGGATGGAGAGATTGATTTTAATTGCATGTTTGGTGGGATGAAAAAAACCAAAAAACAAACCAAACAAAAATAGTTTCAGCATACCTCCACTTCGGACTCTTTCTTGTCCAGGCTGAGGTCGTCGATGCTCAGCTCTGCGGGCTGCGAAATTCACAAGTCATTGGGTCCAAACTTGAGGTTGCATGCGAAACTGCGCCATGTTTCAACCTCAACATTGCGATGGCAATCCGATAACCTTGCACGCATTTTCCGTCCGTCATGACGCGGCTTCAACCGCGAGGTTCGCGAGGCCACATACCCGAGAAGCCGGGACAACTTACTAAGGTGGTCTGGGTCTGCAGTCTGTCTTTGGCCTCCTCCTCCTCTTGCATCTTCTTCCTAAGAACCAAATCACGTGATTATTAGGCGCCTTTTGATTCGAAAGATGAAAGTCTCATTTTTGGGCGTCACCTGTGCTCTTCGATCTGCCTCTCTCGCTCGCGGTACCGCTGCTCTCGGTTCTCCTGCTCCTTCCTCTCCAGCTCCATCCGCTCCTCCTCAAAGCGCTGACGCTCCTCGGCCAGCTTCTTCTTCTCCTCCTCCTTCCTCAGCTCCTCCTCGCGCTGGACACCCAAAAAAACCTTTTCACAGCCTGTCGGCAGCATTATTGTTGGGATGTTTTGTTTGGTTTTTTTTTTTTTTTCCCCTCTAGGTTTGCTCAACCAACCTTGGCCTGCTCCCAGAATTCTTCCCGATTGATTTTCTTCATCTCCACCTCTGCGTTGGTCTTTTGGTATACCGTACCCTTCTCCCGGGAAGCGGAAACAAGAGAAACAAAAGGTGAGGAAAGGTTAAAACTCGGGAGTTAAAATACACACATCGGTATTGTGTCATATCGTAACCGGAGGCAACGGCATCATCATCAGACTGCATTGTCACAAAGATAATATCGGAATGATCCCAATTTCATTCAATTGGATCATAATTGGACTCAATCCTGTCGCGGCATCATTGTCGTCAATCGTCTTGGGATTGTTTTGGGACGGAAACGTGCCGATCTGTGTTTAGGAACAGATTTTGGCGTAAATAACGGCACATTGTTTTGTTATGGCCGCCGGAGTCCAATCGGGTCCCGGCTGGTTTCGTATCGTGCTGTACTCGTGGCGATTCGTTGCGTGTTTGTCATTGCCGCGTCAACAGATTGAAAACGTAATGGTTCCCTTTCTGATACCACGTCTCCGTGCTCCTCCTCTCGGGTTTTCAGCCGGCTCAGGACGGGACTCGCCGCCACGGTGGTCCCGTTGGTGAGTCGCTGCCCGATGGCGGACGGATCCATGTCGTCCAGACTGCTGGCGTTGATGATGACCGCTACGCCCTGACAAAAAGAGGACATGGGCAAAATCACTTTTAGTACTTTTGCCGGCAACTCAAGCGGCGCGGCGCGGCGCACGCGCAACCCTTTCGAGAACCGGCTCTCATAAACAGTCACTGCCGCTTTAATCTCTTTTTCCTTTTATCTACTCCGCAAATGCTAAAAATAGGCCGTCTGCCAGGTGGACTATTTCAGACGCGCGCGCCTATACGGCACAGTGATGGCGAGGAGGATCGCAGAGAGATCACTTAAAAGAGTGACGGTATTAGTCATGCGCGATGTCATATACACGCGCGCCTCTTTGATCATCCCACACAGCTTTTAACCTGCTTGCTTCCGGAAAAAAAAAAATTTATACAGTATATCGTACCGAAAGATGGGCACCTTTTTAGTCATTACATACCGAGACAGATATGCAAGCGAATGAATAAAATCAAATATTCTGTTGCGGGCGGCCTGGTGATCCAGTGGTTAGCACGTTGACCTCACAGTGCCGAGGTTGTGTGGGTTGGATCCCGGCTCCAGCCTTCCTGCCTGGAGTTGTTCTCCCCAAGCCTGCGTGGGTTTTCTCCGGGTACTCCGGTTTGCAAAAACCTGCACGGCAGGCTGATTGAACACTCTAAATTGTCCCTAGCAGTGAGTGTGAGCTTGCATGGTTGTTCGTCTCTGTGTGGCCTGCGATTGGTTCGGGGTGTCCCCCGCCTACTGCCCGAAGACGGCTGGGATAGGCTCCAGCACCCCCCGCGACCCTTGTGAGGATAAAGCAGATCGTAAAGTGGACGGATGGATGGATGGATTCCGTGTTGTACATAAATCCGACTTTCAATTTTTCAACTTTAAAGGGGAAGTCCGCCCTAATTTTTTATAGACAAAAATGTTTTTTTGCAGCCCCACTAGACAGCATTTTGATTAATATTGCGGATGTGGAATATGAGTTAAGCAGTAAAAGCCACCTGTTTTTTTGTTCATTTTAGGAGGCGGCCATTTTGTCGAAAATGACATCACAGTTTCTCAGGGGTCAGGTCATGACCGGCTCCAGGTGAGCTTTTATCACCAAACTTTGACATGCTCCGTCCACGTTAGATAGCATCGGCATTTAAAAAAAATAAATGCATCTGTCGAGAATAGCTTCTTCAAATTGGGGCTCTCATTTGGGAGTGTTCCCTCACGCAAGCTGTGTAATTTGCCCAGCTGCTTCAAACCAAAATGGACCACTTCTTGCTCAATTCGAGACTTCCTCGTGCATCCCGTTACGCTAAACACGGCCACCCAATTTCGCGCTGATGGCACAAACCAGGCGTTGGTGTTCGCACGGGCCCAAATACATCATCCGGGGCTTGACGAGGATTACCTGGAAGAAGTCTGCGATGGTGGCCACGTGGCTGGCGCAGGCGCATTTCCTGGCGTCGGGGACGTCGTCTCCCACCTGGCGGCGCGAGAGGAGAAGTAAGGTTAGAAAAGCAAATAACAATGGAGCTGAAAATTGTTTCGGAATGGAACTTTACCCAGTTGATGAGGATGTATCGCGGCAGGGCGGCGTTGGGCTCCTTCAGGCTGCAGAAGCCGTACATCACCCTGGCGTTGTCGAAAGTCAGCGTGATCTCTGCCAGGCCGCCGCCTGCGGCGCATCGGAGGAAAAACCCGTCAACACCGCGAGATATTCATTGGAAAACGGGTGCGGCGGATAAATGCGAAAGGACCTCCTGACGACGCCAGCGTCAAGTCGTTGCTGTCATCTTCGTATGTGTACAAGGCCCTGGAAACAAGCACGCCACAGACAACATTAGCGCTCCGTTCAAGCCTTCACACTTTTATTCATCCGAGATACTTCATAGCGGCGAAGTTGTCAGCAAACGGTATCGGAAATTCATTACGTGATATTTTTTTTTTCAAGATGGAGAAAAGCAGGCATGGATTTTGTTTTATTTGTCATTGGAGATTTCATTGTAGTTTGTGTGCGGGCTCTTTATGTCCGTCGTAGCTGTCTTAAGTGAGGAGGGAATGCCGTATTTTCTGGAGGGCGACGGGTTTATAGATGAGACAGCAAAAAACAAAAAAAAAACAAAAGAGGGGTGAGATGAGACGCAGGTTAATATTGAGAGGGCGCCTTATAAATAATTCTCTGCAAAAAGCAGACAGCTGTTTATTATTCATACGCAGCCCCCGTGACCCAGAAACGTTGAGAAAAATGATGGAGTGTTGAATCATGGTAATGGGCAAATTTCAACAGAGGTCTGATGAAGGCAAAAAAAAAAAAATGATCAGACGAATAACAAGAACAAGTGGCGAGGACGAGTAAAGTGGTGAGAAGTGATTGCAAAAGACAAAATCAAGATTCATCATGAGCTCCTGCAATTCTTGATTCACGACATCGCCGTCCATTTCTAGTTATATCCAAGCACCTCAATCTCTTTATTTCCGATTAGCGGCGCGGCAAAAAAATAAAAATAAAATAAAAAAAGACAGGCCACTTGGGAGTGTCTCCATGGCAACCGTGCGCATCCCCCAGCCACCCGTCATCATTATGGAGGCAACAGCAGTTTGTGACCGCAGGCTAGCGGTGGTGTTAAATAAAGATCGGAGGAGGATGATGGGAAAGCAAAACGCGTTCATAGTTACAAAAGAGGCTGCTCGTGAAACATACGCGACCTCGTGGAGTTTTTCTTTTTTTAGATTTCTAGTCTGTCAGTGTCAGAATTGTTTTTAAAAATGGCCAAATTGGAATAACTCCATTATATCAATGAAAGATAATATACTTGGTACATTTGTTTTGACCAATTGATTTTATTGTGGTCGACTAACATGGAGGAGACATCAGCAAAATGCCACCAGAGGGCGGTAGAGATCTTTTGACTGATTTGAGTGGGCCTCCTTCAAATGTATTGGAACAGTTCCAGGGTGCAAGCCAAATGAGTTCGATACTTTTGCTCACCCACCGTAAACTCACTATTTGGTGAGAATGAGAAAACCGCAGCGCGGTTATGATGAATCTCTGATTAGAAGAGCTCAGCCTGATCCAAACGGAATGAGCAAAGCATTTTAAGAATGCCTTAACGCGATATGATCTAATTATGGTTCAATCAAGATAAAAGGCTGTTGAACGGGAGTTTTCGAGGGGGGAGAGAATTGCTTCAGTTGCCGTGACAACCTCTTCAAAGTGGACTCGGTCCACGGAGATTTTGAGGAAGAGTTTCAAGTCGAAATTAATGAATTCATATGTGATGGATGGCCATGCTTTTGTTGTATTTTTTTTTCCTCCCTCGCCATAGAAGCAAACAGCCAGGCTTGTGGCGCACACTTGCCGGCGAGATGACGGCAGAGGGGCAAGACGAGCAAAATGGAATGCACATTCAATTACATCCACACTCGCCGGCGAGATGCAGCACATTGTTATGCATACACTTGCTGGCGAGATGACCAGACGGCGCCCACCAAGCAACTGAGACTGAAAAATTCTAGTCAGAAGGGATTCAAACTTACTGGCAGTGACATCCAGACGACCAGCATCACACACTCGCCGGCGAGATGCAGTCAACTGCTATGCATACACTTGCCGGCAAGATGACGAGAGCCAATCCAGTGCTCGACACCGAGTGCCAAGCGAAAAGACTTAATAGCGCAAAACATGTACTGGCTAGAGCGATGCGGTCTGCTGGCAACCTGATGAGAACGAGCCACGAAGCCTCAGCGGTTGCAAAGCTCAGGCTCCGCCCACAGTCACCATGGTAACAAAAGCCAGACTCATTAGTGGACAAACACTAAAAGGGTGCAAAAAATGCTGCAAAAAAACAAACAGGAAAACAAAACAAAAAACACGGTGTACTAGAAGTTAACGATATTTCTTGATCCTTGGAGCATTTTCACAAAAGTACGTCATTAAATTGTTATAAAATGCTGGGAACTATTTTGGAAAAGAAAAAAAAAAGGATCAAAATGTTTCCTTTTACGGCGAAAGCTGGTTACAGAGTTATGCTCAAACAGGCGGAAAAGTGCCAAGTAAGAGAAAAGCGGCGAGAGAATTTTGTTATTTATTGCGGTAGAAACCATAGCGGTGACTTCATGCACAAGCAATGGAGTGAACACGCAGACGTGAGGGATGGGGAATTCATGGGAGGGAGGCGAGCATGAGTAAGACAAGGCAAGGGCCACTGGATTGGTCCTCACACTCTGTAGTCAACTATTAGTCATATTGTAAAAGTCATTTTCTTAAAGATTACAAACTTGGAATTACACTTTGTCATTCTTGTTTGTTTTTTGAAAAAGTAATGAGCCACAAAAAACAAAACAAGTATAAGCTTCTATTTTTAAAATGGGAGTAAAAGTTGTCAGAAAAATAATTTATAAAAACATGCGGCAACAACAACCAAAGGGAGGATAAAGAATATATGCTTGATTCATGCCATATTTTCTGTCTGCGTCTGTCGATGCTTTTTGACATTGTGACGACAGATGCTATACAGTACTACTATGATATAGTACTCAAAAAATGGACTGAATACGAAAAAAAAAGGAATATATTCAGGTGTTTTTTTTTTGTAGGAATGACTAACGCCATAAAACACCAGTGGGGTGCTTTTTTGCACCGCTGACGTTTCTTCAGCTTCTCCCTCTGACGACGTCACTTCTCTTTGCAGATGTTCGCGGGGCTACAAATGAAACGAGCAGATGGGAATCTGTAGCGCGGATCCCCGCCAAACCGCCAGCGGCAGCAGCTGAGGCAGCAAATTGAGCAAGACTTTTCCATCGAAGTTTTCTGGTTTCATTGTTGTTGAGTGTTGCCATTACCAAAAGAAAAAAAAAAAGGGGGGGGGGCGGCTGACTGGCGCTTGATTGTCTGGATCAGCAACATTTCGGTTGCAGAGACACTGGTGATTTCAGATTGTCAGGAAGAGCCAAACTCTTGACTTCCAGCTTGTGAGCAAACCAAATGGAAGTTGAAACTGAGAGAGCGCTGGCGCAATGGCCACGTGAACCATCTCGAGCGTACGAAAAAGTGAAATGAAACCTGCACACGTAAAGCAGAAGCTGGGAGGTTATATCATCAAAATGGACATTGAAAAACAAAGTGTTTCAATTCTCTTTTCAGGAGGGCGTCGAGAAAAGCAAAATGGAAGACTTTTTGCGGACTTGTTTTAAAATTCTGGTGTCCCAATTTGCCATTTCAGCGTGGTGCTCCCCCTAGTGGTGTACAAAAGAATCACTGAACTAAACGCTTTTGTCGCCGTCTGAGTTTGGTTGGATTGTGGCTTATGGACGGAAAAAAGAGTCTTGATTGTCCACATGTTGACGTGGCCGATTTCTTCAGCTGGATTTGATTGCGTTTTCACATGCTGGATGTTCTGTTAGCCGCAAAGGTCTCTCGGGGGGTGGGGGGCGGGGGGGGGACGGCGGTCCAGGCTGGTGGTGTGAGTCCATCCCTCGAGAGAGAGAGTCGTCGCTTGCGCTCGGTAATCCAATGCAATCACAACAGCGAGCTGAAAAGCACTCGAGTGCCCCGGGGACAAGTCAGAGAGCAAGTCCATCATTCCAGAAATACTTCAAATGCCCTCCAATTCCTCCGGTTGCTAGCAGACACTTGGTCTCTTTTCAGCAGCGCTGTGGATACTACTTCTCTGACTTGCGGTAATTCTTTTTCTGCTTTGTTTTTCGGCGACCTTTTTCATTCAAGTGGGGGGCCAGGGGGTACACGCATACCGATTATCGGGGCAAATTTGAGAACAAACAGATTATGGCAATTGATTATCCCGAGATGTGGAATGTGTCAACTCGTGGCGCACGCACATGATAACGTCTCAAGTGCTGGCAACAAAAATGGGAACACCGCGAAGTAAAAATGTTGACATTTTCTTTCCCCATCTGCTTGAGTTATGTCGACAATCATAAATGTAAACACACATTGGCCTTTTTTTTTTCCAGCATCTCGACACAAATCTCAACAGAGAACAAATCAATTTTTTATGTTGATTATTTATTTCATTTCTAAAATACGTTTTTTGTCGAATCCCCGTAATGTGCTTAGCCTCAACATGCTGTTAGCATGAATGCACTGTGGTTATATTTCATGTATCCTCGTTCTTTGCTAAAAACTCACTCTGCTCCCTTTTATTTCTGTTGCTCAATTGACTTTCTGTACAAAACAACCACGGTCATTTTTTTTTTATATTACCCAAAATGCTTCATGTCGAGCTCAGTGCTGCCGGGTATGTTGTGGCACAACGTGGTACTACACTCACTTGGCAACTAAATCTGGATTCGCCTGGACTGTGAAAAAAAGAATTAATCTGCGAACGTCGGCGCGGGCTCACGACATCCCGCATTAAACGATATCGGAAAATCCCGTTTTCATGTGACGCCGCGAGGTCATAGCTGGCGTGACTGTGGATGGAGGAGGCCCGATCAGCGTTCACAGCCTCCCTTTGTATCACGCTGAGCTCATAATGGACTTCCTGTGAGTCCTCCCCTCTCCCGGCTGCGTCAATGGCGTCCGAGCGATGACCAGCACTCGCCATCCAGCACAATTGCTGGGCCGTTGCCATGCGAGCGAGTGTAAACAAGCGCGAGCGAGCCGAGAATGTTTGGACTGGGGTGATGGGGCTGTTTGACTGGGACCCGATGTTTTGCAGCGATAGCCCAATGCGTTTTTTTTTTTTTGGGAGGCGTTTCACAAATCAGCTTTTCAAGTGTAAACAAATAGAACGAGGCGATGCCTCAAAAGTAGGATTTTTGAAAGATCCATGGGCACACACTGGCATCCCTAACCGTGGCAAATGGCGGCTCTGACCGGTTCCCCCAACGAAATGGAGCCGAAGACACGTCGGAAAGACGTGAAAACGTTTCTGGTGCTGCAGCAACCCGGCGCGAAGCGGGCTTATGTGTGGGCCGAGGAGTTTTCATTGAGAAGCAGCGGGCGTCAGGTCGCCTCCGACAGAGACGTCTGTGTCACACGGGGGGGCCTGCTCTTAAAAAACAAAACAAGAACTCACACAGAGTGGCTTTTGTGAGACGCCATTGCGTCTGATAGGCCGAGCCGACGTAGGCAACGGGCCAGCGGGGCCTCTTTTTTTCATCGTCCCTCCCGCCTGCTCGCCACTCTTGCTTCACAAATTCTACTTTTTTCAGCTTCACCCCTGTCCCCCCACCCCTATATTCAATGTGAACAAGGGGACATCCGCCGTACACTGATGGAAAATGGGTAAGTAAGATGACGAGTGGAGAGTGGTGGGAAGTAGGAATGTAGCGTATGTGCGGGAGACAGAATGAATTTGGCCCTCCGGAGACAAAAATATTGCTTTGGGGTCAACGTGGGGCCAAGGAATTATGATGAAGTGAGTCAAGCAGCTTCATTGAGTGAAACAATGGCTTCATCTGATGGAAAAAAAAAAGGGCTTTGCCGCCTACTTGTGGCACCAATGGTCAATCTGGCACCTTTTTGGGTGGTGTCGGTCAGTTATTAGCGGATGGGCCCCGTCGAAACGGCTTGTGGTCTCTTGAGAGCCTGCCCGGCAGTCAAGCTTGAAATTAAGCAAGCAAGCACATTTTCTGCAGGATGAGCGTGTCCGAAAACGCGCCCTCGACTCGGCAGAGACGGCAGCGAAGAGACGAATCGAATCTTACTGCGCCTGCCAGGTCGCCGTCTTCAGTGACCCGATTGACGTCCGAGAGCAGTAATTAACGGCGGCAAGAGAACGGAAGCGCCGTGCTGCCTGAGCCAGCCACTGGCCCATTACCAAACCGCCTCCTCCTACCACCACTCGACGTCCCATTTTTTTTTCCAAGTACAATACAATGAGCTCATGCAGGCCAAACTTTGCGCATCTTTCAAAATCACGCGTCAGAGCGGACAGCGGAAACATTTTCCCGGTGTCGTCTCTCACCTCGCGGAACCGTCAAGAGCATGATGATGATGTTCTTTGGCTCCCCCCCGGAGTGTCTGAGTCACCGCAGCAAATGACCCGGCATCCGCGTTTTATGTAAACGCCGGAGGACTCGTTACAGTACCAGTGCCAAAAAGTGGGTCAGCTTAATGGACATTTTTTTGCTAACCTGTATGCAAATACAACATTACCTCCAGATGACGAATTTAATTTGTCAAGTCAAGTCAAGTCAACAGTATTTATAGAGCACTTTCAAACAGCCATCGCTTCAAACAGCCATCGCTGCATACAAAGTGCTGTACATGGAGCAATTTAACATGCACAATAAACAGTAAGACAAATCGGTAATAAAGGCGGTAGAAAGCACCAAACAGTAAAACCAAGAACAAATCTAAGTCATGCTGAGTCGAATGCCAAAGAATACAAGTGAGTTTTGACGAGGGTTTTGAAGATGGGCAGCGAGGAGGCTTGCCGAATGTTTAGTGGGAGGTCATTCCAGAGAGAGGGACCAGCAACAGAAAAGGCTCGATCCCCTCTGAGCCTCAGTTTAGTTCTTGGTACTTCTAATAAAGTCTGGTCCACAGACCTGAGGCGCCGGGCAGGTGTGTAGGGGCGGATGAGCTCAGAGAGGTAAGGTGGCGCGAGATTATTCAGAGATTTGAAAACAAATAAGAGGATCTTGAAAATAACTCTAAAATGAATGGGGAGCCAGTGAAGGGATGCCAGAGTAGGAGTTATGTGCTCCCTCTTACGAGTACCAGTCAAGAGGCGAGCGGCGGCATTCTGGACCAGCTGAAGGCGCTTAATGGAGGACTGGCTGACTCCAAAGTAAAGGGCATTGCAGTAATCGAGCCGGGATGTGACAAAGGCATGAATTACCGTCTCAAAGTGTTCATGTGAGAGGAGAGGTTTTATTTTGGCCAGCTGTCTAAGGTGAAAGAAGCTGGATTTAACAACGGCACCAATTTGCCGATCGAGTTTGAAATCACTGTCCAGTTTAAGGCCCAAGTTTGAGACTGTTGACTTAAGATAAGGAGACAGGGGGCCCAAGTCTACAGGATGGAATGTACAAGGGCCACTGGGACCAAACAATATCACCTCTGTCTTCTTTTCATTGAATCTCAAGAAATTTTGTGCCATCCAGGTTTTGATTTCTTCCAGACAGGATAGGAGTGGCCTTAATGAGAAGGCGTCTTTCTTGCTCAGTGGGACATAGATCTGGCAGTCATCTGCATAGCAGTGGAAGGGAATACCATGTTTCCTTAAGATGGAACCCAATGGGAGCAGATACAGCGAGAACAGCAGAGGCCCCAGAATTGAGCCCTGTGGAACACCACATGACAGGGGAGCAGTGCGTGACTCAGAGCAGCCAAGGCTGACACAGAAGGTTCTGTCAGCTAAATAGGACCTAAACCACTCAAGAGCACTGCCGCCAATGCCCACCAAGTGCTGCAAACGAGACAGCAGAATACTGTGATCCACTGTATCAAATGCTGCAGTTAAGTCCAATAAAACTAGACACACGTGGTCTCCAGAGTCATTTGCCAGGAGGATGTCATTAGAAACGCGTAACAGGGCTGACTCCGTGCTATGCATCGGAGCATTGTGTCGCGAGCCTGCAAAGTACCCCCCCCTAAAAAATAGGCTGACAGTGTTTTTGATTCGAAATCATATTTGCTGTATTTTCACAAATAGATAAAGAAATTAAAATGGCCGCCGTATGTTATTACGACACCTTCGGACCTGCTTTGCAATGATACGCCCCCTTTAAGACTTTTTGACTGTGTCGTTATCCGATCTAGCAAAGGCATTCCTTTTTTTCTGGTCTGTGCCTTCACGGGCCTGCTCCCCCTTCCTGTTCTCTGGTTATTGATCTGTCCAGTCAATATGGAGCGGCCTTTTCAGGCTGCTACGGTCTCTGTTTATGGCTCCACTCGAGCGCTCGCTTCTGCTGCCTGAATAACAAAAACATTCAGACGTCCGTTTCGCTTGTTTGTAATAAACTGAACTTTGGCCATGAGCGGGGAAACTGACCGAGGGGGGTCTCTATATTTACTCCACTGCAGATGGAAGTTGTCAGATTTATACGTTGACATCAAGTGAAACTGGAAAGGCTGGTACGAAGGAGTTCAATTTGACAAATCGGAAAGGACGGCGCTGGACAGAGGACACACACAACACTGTGGAGTGTAAATCGGTTGCACGTGATTAAAACGTGCTCAACCGATTGTCATTTTCACGTGTTTCCCTCGAAAAGGAACAAATGCTATGTGAGCAAGTCAACACAGTTTAATCTTTTTTTTTTTTTGGTCCGCAAATGGCTGCCGACTGGAATGCTAATCCTCGCAAAAGACGGTGTCATTAAAAACAAAACAAAAAACAAAGATTATCTACACTTGGTAAAACAATACTTTCAATAAATCTCACGCAGGCTGAGCAGTTCACTCTTTAATGGCCATTTGTGAAAAATGAAGCAAACTCATTTCAGTTACGACACCATTTTGTTTTCTGGATGGGAAATGGCGAGGCGTCTATTTGAGGGAGGCACTTCTTATATCTCACGTCGATGAAATATGCCATTTAAGATAATGTCACAGACCGGCAACCATTTAAAAGAAAAATATATTTCCATGTTTGATTGTGACTGTAGACGAGTGATTTAGTTTTATCTTTGTTTTGTTTTTTTATCGCCGTTATGAAGTTTATGGTCTGGGTCGGCTTGCACTTTGTCGCGCCCTTTGCAAGCCCCATGTCCCCCGTCGCATCGATTTGTCATTAGAGGCGTCTACTTCCAGTGTTCCCAGCAGGGCTATGCGCTGGACCGTTAAATGGCGGCCCCCGTATCGACACTCGCACGGCTCCTGACCGAGAACAGGGTTTGATGGCTTCGAATAGGGCTACACTTCGGCACCACCAGAGGGTTTCCGAAGCCCTAATGTGGGACATAACAGTAAAAATAAAATAATCAAAAATGGGCGGCCGGTATTATAGCGCAGTACCAAAATGGACGTCACATTTGTGCTTGTTTGTGTGTGAGCTTGAAATTAAAAAGCATTTTCTTACCTGGCGAGATCAGACGGCAGAGGGGAGACATGTAAGAGAGGAAAGAGGGAGACGAGTTAGTTGACTTCATAGAGAGCAAAATGCTCACAACTACGGTTGAAAGAAAAAAAAAATCAAAGACGCATGGATGGTTCGTCTTGGACGTAACAAACTGCATTTTCATTTGTCCGGTTTCAGATCGACGACCTTAAGAATTTGAATTGCTTCGCACACCGACACGTCACCGTGGTGCTTTGAAATGAGTGATCAGTTTTCCCCTCCATAGCTGTAAAATGGTGGATTTGTCTCGCAGCGAAGGAATGCAAAAAGTCCCCACCCCGCCATCGATGCATTTATCTCAAATAATGAGATATTTATTCACTACCGCATACATGAGAAGGAACGGACAAAAACGGAATGGCCGCGCCACGCCCCCAAAAAATGGAACGAAACCATTTTATCCATTTTAATAGGATTTTGGATGGTGTTACTTTATGTGGCGGCCAAGAAGCGTTGTTACGCTCTTCAGTGATCATTCGGCAGCTCTGGCAGAGCTTCTAAAAGGAAATGAGTTCCACTCCCCATAAAAAAGAAGGAAAAAATGTGAGGGGACGCTTTAGGAAGGGGGGTGGGAGAGTGAGATAGAGAGAGAAGCCTTCCAAGTGGGAGGATGCCCTGAGAGATTACGCTATCTGCCTGAAATCAGCTTTTTCATCTGCTTATTCATCCAGCGTGGAAAACAACATTACACTGCTTCATCTCAAAGGACATTTTTGTATGCATGTGAAACGCAAAAAAAAGAAAATAAAATCTGGAGAGAAGGTCCACATGTCTGTCGTTACGAATCCTTTGGAGTCTTTTTGCTACTGTTCGCGCCAGACGGCGTGCGAGGGGTCGGCTAAAGTCGAGGACAGACAACAGCGTGCCGCTTGAGCTGTCAATAGCACGCCGACACGCCCACTCCACTGACTGTAAGTCAAACACAGACATGATTTTTAGCTACTGTCGATCGTGGACAAGCACACGATAAGGTAACCTTGAGTCGCCGCACAAGGAGTGACCGTCAATCAAAATAAGACGCGCCCTCTCGAGTTACTCGCCGACAAAAAAATAAAAAATACAGCCAATAGCAGCTTTCAAAAAACAGACATGGCCCTCGAGCGACTACCAATAAACTAACTGACCAACCCTCTCTAGCTACTGTCACTGAAAAACAGACAAACCTCTGGAGCGCCTACAGTATACGTCGACGAGACGCTGGCGGAACAATCAGAACGGCCTTGCAGCTACTGTCAATCAAACACCGACACGCACGTCTGGCCGCTGTCGCTCAGTTGACAGGAACCGTGGATCACGTTCAAACTCTCTTAATCCGACGCGATTCTTGATTCGCTCTAAATTTTAGAGCGACCGTAGCAAAGATTTTGTTCATCCATCGTCACGATCCACCACGTTCAGCGTCTTGCTGTTCCTCATTAACAGCCCGGTCCGTTCACAGCTCGGAGTTGCCATACGAAGACGCAAGACGCCAAAGCGGGCAGACTGAGCGCCAGCTGCTTTCAAGGCTCCCGTCGGATCATTCTTACAAGAAGATCTTAGCGGGTTCTTCCGCGTTGGTAAACAAATGGCGGGTCTGGGAAATCTCGGCTTGGATTTCAGGTGAGCTGCGGGCACTTTGCGAGAAACATTTATCCGCACTGACGGTAAGGAAAGCCTGAGTTAGTTCCCCTCGGTGGGCCGGTCTCCGGTAGATTAGACTGCAGAGTAAGTGACCAAGAAAAGCAGAAAGTGTGTCGGCATGTTTTTTGGGCGGGCTGGAGCGCCGCCAGACAAAAACGTCGGCTTATTGGGAGTGGGCGGTAGCTCTTCGATGCCGGGCTCCTACTACGAGTATTTCTGTTCACCCTAAAGTGAAATGGTGACAACAATCTGTTGCGCTTGCTAGCTTGCTAGCTAACGTTAGCCCGACAGCCTTGACCCTGTTTTCTCAATCGCTCGACTTCGGTTAAAGGACACGGAAATGTTAAATCGCGGCGTCTTCAGGGGACTTCGAGCGGCGTATTGCCAACCTGAAGTCATAGTTTGGCTTTTTGCCAACTGGATGGACGCGACGTCATCGTGAAATGACCTCCAGTCAGATAAATTGCAGCCTAATCGCAAAATAATAAGCATGTTTGTATATTCTCAGCAAAGGAGGTTGGCAGAGCTCCACGCCAGGACGCCACATGAGGTCCCCCCAACATGCTGTTTGTCCCTGCAGGGAGATCCTGTTTGTTTTTCTGTCGCGGTTGTTGACAGCCAGGACAACTGCTGGCATCCATCGACGTTTGCGAACACCTCGTCCGTGCTATGACAAAACACGCGTTTTGAGTCGCGCAGAGCCGTTCTCCAAATCATTTAGCGCAATGCGAATATTTGTCCGAGAAGACGTATGGACATTTAACAATAAAAAAAACACAGACCCCTTTAGCGACTGTCAATAAAACACACACTCCTCCTTTACCTACTAGAAGTCAGACACGACACAAACACAACTGACCAGACTCGCGCTCTCCTGTCAATCCAAAAAAAAAAAAAAAACCCACCCCTCCTCGAGCTACAGTCAGTCAAAGACCGACAACGGCCTGCAACTTGTCAATCATAAACAGACACACTCACACGCGCTAGTTTTAGTCAATCACAAACACAGTTACACCTTCCAGCTGTTGCCAATCCAAAAACAGGCGCCCTCCCTTCAAACACAGCATGGAAATCAAGGCATGGCAACAAACATTAAAACCGTTTTAAAAGGCGACAAAGTACATCCTTGAATGTCGTCGTACTGAAGCGGTTGGGGGCTGGGGGGGGGGGGGGTTGACGTGTGCAAAAGCATCTGGGACAGCTTGTGCTCCAGAACATATTTAATGTGTTTCACATAATGGGCTTTATAAAAATTTGTGGTGGAAACTCACTTTAGCTGAAAACTTGAAAGCGTCCTTTAATAAGATAAAAGTGTGTTTATACGGCCTAAGTGTTTTAGCGCAGGATCCAAAAGCCAGCCGGCAACGACTCAATTCATGGCTCGTATGCCAACGCCTGCTCATGTGAAGGCTTTTCACATTTGGGCTGATCTGTAGACGGACAATGCGAGTTCGAAGTACAATAAATAAAAAAAATTAAATAAATAAAGGTGAGTGCATCGTCATCGTTTTTGCTCGTGTCATCCACACCAGCAAGTAATTCAGAAAGCCAGCTTCCCAAACGTAAGCATTGGATGCACACGTGTACATGATTGGCGGCAGCATACAGAGGAGCCCCCCCCCCTCAGGGCTGCTGTCGGCCTACATCTTGGGAGTGCCGATTGCGTCGTACCACTCAGAGATGAACGCAGGGTAGGAAGAGTTCAGTGTGGTTTTTTTTGGTTGTTTTTTAAAACATGAATCGTATGTGCCCGTTGCAAGCACATCCCCCCGTGAACGGAACTGGACAACCAATCTGTACGAAGCACACAAAAAGCAGATTTAGGACAATGGGGCCTAATCAGAAACAAGGCGACTGAATCATTTAGTCATCATTGCAATTTGCTATAAAACACGCCCAAAAAGCAGCTTGAAAGTCCCAGTCTGGTGCGTCCTACAATGCCAAACATTTTTGACACAAAAGGGCGGACAGCAGTGGCGCTAGACGTTTCCACGCAGAAGCCAGCGAAGCCAAAACAAGTGACATGAAAAAACGTACACCCCCCCACCCCCCGCTTTGAAACGGGAGTCACTGTACCTGTGTCACCAGACAATTGCTCAGTCAACTTAGTACAGACAACCAAAACGTTGACATCTTCTGTAAATAATTCACTGAAACGGTCTTTTCCAAAACCAGCGAAAGCACCAGTGTTTGTCAATTCACAATCGATCAACGTTCTCTAACACAACGATCGCGACGAACCCCCGCGGCAAAAAAAAAAAAAAAAAAAACGGGAACCATAACGGGATCAAGCGCCGAGGACGGCGGATGGAGCCACGTAAAAGGGCTGGCAGGGCGGCGTTGTGTCCTTGAACACAAATCAACTGAAGAGCCCCAGCACCACGAATCAAACGTGCTGTTGACTTTGACTGGAAACACACAAAAAAGAAAGTACGAGCGGTGATGAGGCAGCGGTAAAGGCGGATGAACAGATGTTGCGTCCGTTCACAATGACAATCGGCGGCCTTTCTTGATCCTTTAAATGTGGGAAATAAAATCTGTCCATCGAAAGCCAGTACACACAAAAGGATATTAACATTTTTTCAACCGGAAGTGTGTCCTTGTACCAAGACTGACCTGTGAGAGGAAACCTCCAGACTGACAGAAAATACAAAGAAGAAAGACTAGACGGCGTAGAAGAAGAAGAAATAGAATAAGCTAGGCTAATTATTAGCTTATCTGGTAACGACGATTGCTCTTCTGTTTGTGTCGGGCAACCACTTTCAGCAGGCTATCGTTGCGCTGGTCACCAAAATGACGAAGTCTGTGATTGGGCACGACTGGGCGTTGGCGACACCCCTTCGTAGAAGAAGAAGAAATAGAATAAGCTAGGCTAATTATTAGCTTATCTGGTAACGACGATTGCTCTTCCGTTTGTGTCGGGCAACCAGTTTCAGCAGGCTATCGTTCCGCTTGTCACCAAAATGACAACGTCTGTGATTGGGCACGACTGGGCGTTGTCGACACTCACGTCAGGGGTTACAGTTGGTAAATACTGGACGGGGGCTTTACATTTACGATTGTCGCGGACAGGTTTACATTCGCGGCTTTCTAATCAGATCAGGGAGGAAAAGAAAATCACTCTTACGCGCCCCACACCACAGGATAATCGCGGAGGATAATCTTTTTTCAGAGTCATCCGATAATTGTGCGTTTTGCAAAATCCAACCCAAATGACCGTTCGCGTGCACCCAGCTTAAGTCAACAAGCGACAGCTGGACAAGTGACGCTTGCGTGATTTGACACGGCAAATTTGCGTTATCAATCATTAAAAAGAGAAAAATGGGTCTGTCGCTTTTAGCGAGTGGATCACATCCCGCAAAAAAAGAAGCGGGGGTTTACCGGAGGAATAGAAATACTGTTCATACATCCCCCACATTTAGTCAAACGACACGATGAGCATCAACCATCAACATCTTCTGCTTCAACTTTGCTCGGTTACAAGTGGATGATTGCGGGCCCCGCCATGGATATTTATAGCCTCTCATGCAAAGTGACAGATGGCGCTGTTCCGCTTTCTTTATTATTTACATCCACAATCCAGCCACCGGAGTATTCCTGTCAAGCAGCAGCCCATTTCGGTTGCAGAGAGAACCATTCCCCCATCAAGAGTTTTTTGTTCTTGTGGGACGGAATAATAATCTTCGCGACAGCGTTCTAGTCGGGAGTTTTGGGGTATCAAATGTTTTGTCAATACCTTTTCCTGAAAGCCACACCAGAATTCATTATGGACCGACCAAGGCACGTGACAATGATGAGATCGATGCTCTCGAGATCAATTTTGCTGGAAAGGTTTTGGTGGTATTAAATGGCCACCGATGGTCTCATCTATCCATCGGATATCGCTTGTCCTCATTCGGCTCGCGCGTGAGCCGGAGCCGATCCCAGGTGACTTTTGGCAAAGGAAATGGGATACGCCTTGGACTGGTCGCCACAGGGCACATCACGATAAATCAATATTCACACCCTACGGACATGTTTCAAGCCTTCAAATTTCACACCTTTGGACAAATAAAGAGTCTTCACCCAACCTAACGTGCACGTTTTGGGAAGCGGGAGGGAGCTGGAGTACCCGGGAAAAGCCCCACGCAAGGACGCAGAGAACACAAAGAGTTGAAATTTGTGCGCCCTGAAGCTCAGATCTGTGAGGCGAAAAAGGTTCATTGTTGTGATACCGTTTCCAAAGGTCAAAGGTCAGAAGGCTCCAATTGGAGACCGCTGCCACCCAGTCGTGGGATCTGCGCGTGCGAGGTGACTCGGGACTGCAGCGTAAGCTTCGTGCTTTACATAACAGCCTTATTCTGCGTAGCACATGAACTCTGCCACCCCGCCGCCACCAAAAAGAAAAGAAATAAAAAAACAAATCTCTTTCTGTGATAAGGGCAGAGGGGTGGGGGCAGGTTGTGGGTTAACAAAGAGAGATCAGTGCACTTAAACCACTCAGAGGAGCAGCGGCGAATCTTTTCTATTTCGAGAGACATTTGAATCGATGTCTTTTGAGAATGAAACAGATGTGACATTGATTTTAATCCGCCCGGTTTTGTGCCGTTTCTCCAACTCAGCACGATGCCCGTCTTCGGCTACAAACTCGGTAGGGACACGGGCGGCATCCGGGACCGAACGATGAGCCGGCCGTGCCGTTCTCCCTGCGGTTGGCGCTCATTCCACAGATGCCAACTCAATTACGGTTGACGATCGTCGATGGATACGCTTCCATTCATGTTTTCCGCTTCGGGCTTCTTCTGCCCTGTGCAGCACCGCGGACGGACGGACGCTCCGCTTATTTGTTCCCACAAACACAGAAGCATCGTCCAACATTTTCTTTTTGGAGACAGGAAAGAATTGCGATCCAGGGAGTCAACCCAACAATTATTTTGATCTGTGAAGCCTAATCCAGCACCCCCCGCCCCCCCCCCCCCCCAAAAAAAGCAAATCGGTCTTGTAGCATTGGGCTCGGCTTATGTCTGGCAGCAGGCTGATGCGTCAGGCATACGGCGGAGAGCGACAGTAGCAGTTGGACCCCGTCGGTGCCCAGATGGTCCAAGGAGGACGTGTCAAGCGTGAGAGGGAAAAAAAACCCCCTCAACATTGCCAGTTTCTCTCTGCGCTTTCTTCTTAGGTCATGATTAGCGAATGCATTTTGTCATTCCTCTCAGACAGAGCAGATGATTTCAACAGGGAAATGAAATATTCAAGGCGAGGCGGGGGAGTGTTCACGCGTCTCGCCGCTTTCCAGTCGGTAACCAAGCTGTTGTGTACGTTGGGCCGCCATCGTGCTCAAATAGCTGCGAGGCATCCCGGCATCCGCGGACGATTGTTGGAAGCAAACGGGCGGAGGAAAGCACAGCGCCGACTGCGGGGAGCTTCGGGGCAAAAACATCTCCAGGGACACGTCATTAAGTCTCATCTTCATTCTGAGGAAATCGAATCGGCGTGGTACACTTTTAATCTGCACCTAGACCTAAACCCGTCCTCCTTACATTCTGTTTTGAGTAACACCGCGATGTGATTTCAAGAAAAAATAAAAAGGCAATAAAGGAGCATTCGGAACTCTAGATCAGCAGATACAGAGAGGAACACGTCGCACGGCTTGTATCCGGGCAGAGGGAGTGTGGAACCTGCGTGGAAACTACCCACAATGCCCCTGTGGGCCCTCTCCCTCCTCTTGAAGCGAGCGCGCACTCGGCTGCAAAGCGGCAGAGTGCTGAACTCAGCAAACGGCAGGCCAAGCTGCTATCTCTCGTTTGGATCGAGTCAGTTGCTCATTTGGCGCACCGGCGCCGCTGCGACCTCGACGCTACTGAAGCGTCGAGCAAAAATAATGGGACGACCGCGTTTTGTACTCACAAACCACAAGAGATCCCCGAACGGCCAACGAGCAGAAAAAACTAATTCAGGGTTATAATTATAATCACGATCCTCCTTACTGGCCAACGCTCGCGACATGTCGCTCGTAGCGCACGGCTGTCAAATAAGTGCACACGTTGTGCTGACTGCTAGCATGTCGTCGTCCTATTATTACGCCACCGTTGCTCCAACTCCAAAGATAACGTGCGCACTAGTAACTGGACCGTAAAATGGATATCCAGGATAGCTCCGAAATGCTCAAACAATTAATTCAAAACACCTGTAGACTGATTATGTCTCACTAATGCCTTTTACTATTCGACGACATTTTTTTGGATGACTAACGTGTTCCGAGTCAGCCAAAGACGATCCAAGGACGGCGGGAGGTTGCGCTGCAGGACTGCTGATCTTTCGCTTCCTATTATTAAAAACCCCGAAGCCAAAATAGCAATTTTCCAAACGTACAGGACCGTCGGTTCTTTCCGCTCGGGCGCCTTTGGTCTAAAGCTGCACAATTGACTGTAAAACACGTCGGCGACTCGAGCATCCGTCTTCGCGGCCGTCGCCTTGTTCCGCCACGGGGTTACGATCGGGATCATTCGGTTCTGCGTTCATGACGGGAGGCCTAATGGGAGAGTTAGTTACACGTCCATCCTTCCGCTCTCGATATCCCGTCTTCTAATTTAGGCAGGGAGAATATTTGCTCAGTGAGCATTGTTGTGTGCTGTTCCAAGGTTATTACAGGTCAAGAAAAACAACTTCAAAAACTAAACCTAGAAATGAATTTTTTTTAATAACTCACTGAAACATTCACTCAGTGATGTTATACCACAGTCTTCCAGAGAGAGAGAGGGGGGCGCTAAAGAACACTTCAAAAAGTGCCTTTTGCTCCCATTATTTAAAGCGGGTGTAAACTATTACTCCGTTTTTTTTTGTTTTTTTTTGTGCGGTCTCTCAATTGTATGTCGCGGTTTTGTCTTGACCCTCGTTAACCGATAAAAAAAGTTTTGGGCTCTGCGACAACTCCGGCAGAGACTACATGAGGAGTGACGGGGAGCCTGGTTGGTGAGTCTCGAGGCCTTCGGGGAGGGCTCGGGGGCCCGAGCTTTCACCCCCGCTGGGGGCCGAACATGTTTACCCAAATCCTTTGCTTCGCAGACACACGCGTGCCATCCAAATCCCAGTTCAATGCCAGACTAATGGAGACGGCGTGCGACACGGGACAGGGAGGGGCAGCGTGGCTGACTGCAGACATAAATGACATTTCTTTTGGTGCTACGCTCACATAAAGCAACCCGATAATGAGTCATTTTCATTCATTCATTTGGGGGGGGGGGGGCAATCGATCGGCAGCTTCCCGAGCAATTATCTTCACATCAAACGCAAAGGCCACAGCTGCCTTGACGCTATTGGCGTCCCATCTGGATGTGGGAAGATCCGTTTGCGAAAACGCTGGCGGGAGGGGAGACAGCGCTAGCATTACAGCAGCGCTACAAAAAAAAAAAAAAAGAAAAGATGTCTTAAGGTCCACACGCCTGCAGCTGAAAGCACCGAGGGACATTCAAAGCCTTCAAAGGCTCCTGACAATGCAAGCCGTACATCAAACACACAGGTGCGTGTGGAGTTGTACACACTGGCCACAAATCCATTTGATCCCTTCTTACTTGGGTGTGATTTCTTTCTTTCTTTTCTTCATGTCCACCTGAGACCTGAACAGCGTTTATTCGTTTCGCTTCCCTCTCTCTCTCGCTTCTTCGTTCCTCCGAGAGTTTCCATCCTGCAGGCTTGAAATAACGACGGCGGAAACGCGATTAGCGACTACTGCTGCTTGGCGCGCAGACGTTTTTGTTTTTTTTATGACATTTTTATTCAATTGCGGTTGTGTTTGGAGAGCGGGGAAATCGGGTAACAAGGTGAAGGTCCGTTTCGCTCAAAAGGATGCGATCATAAAAATCCGTAGCCACCGAATACTTCTGACTTGATTGCGTTTTGATCGTGTTGCCGTGGTGAAGGATTTAAACGTTTCGAGAGCGGAAGCGACGTACGTTTCGGAGCCCTTCGGTGGGCTTTTTTCGTACGCTGGTGGAGAATGGAGCGAGACCAAACTATGGCTCTCTTATTTCATACGGGCTATATAATAAACAATCCCACAGGCCTATTTCTGCGGTCATTTAGTTACCCCCTCCATAAAATCCATTCATCAATTATTTATAAATGAAATGAAGAAAAAAAAATGTTCTTGACTCCATATAATTGGCTATGTCATTTATTGGAGATGTTACGATTAAATCTAAGTCAAATTTATTTATTGCGTTTCCACTGCTAACACAAAACATTTCAGAATACTACCCCTTCCGTCTGCATTTTTTTTTTTTTTTGCCTGAAGTATTTTTCAAAACAATACAATAAATATTTTATGATATGGTTTTACTATAAGCCTTCTTTAAAACAATTCCATTAAATAATGAAATTTGCAAGACTGTACAGTCATGGAAACAGCATCCGCTGTCGCTGCTTCATCTCAATCAAGACCAAAAGCACCACAAGGCCGCCAGAGAGGCGGGGGGGAGGATCAGCTGGACCAACGCGAAAACACATCAGAGGCGCGTTTCCTCTCCGGCAGGCATCGCGGACTAAACGGTGCGGATTCACTGAACATACCGACTCCCCCCCTTACGCTCAAAACATGCTTAGACTGTTAATTGGCCTGGAAAAATCCCGTCAGCCTGGACGAATACTTCACTCTTCACAATTTCACGTTTGCCTTTGTTGGTGTTCTTTTGGAAGTGGAGTCAAGAAAGTATGTCGATGTGATATTGCACATGTTGACTTTTCTAAGATCTTTTGTATGTCGGGGAGCAGCCAAGTTTTAAACCAGTTTTTTTTTAACTTTGATTAAACGCAATTTGTGATATAGAAAGATCAAATTAAAAAATGTCAAATATAGCTTGGAGTCATCTAAAATTAAATATGGTATGACGCATCAAACAGTTTGTGCATGTGTGGCTCCTTCTGGTGTCTGTGACTTGGCCACCAGGGGGCAGCATAACACATAAGAGTAGTAATATTAGTCACAGAGGATAAAGAATACATGCCTGTGACTAGAGTGATATTGTTAAATCTATCCATTGCTTGAATTGTTACAACACCGCTACTCTCGATGCTATGTGTCTATAGCATTTTGCAACGTTTGTTAGCATGAAGCTAAACTGACTTTTTTTTTTTTTTTTTAAAGGCATTACGTTGAGTTTGACAGTGCACTTCAACCGGTTTTGTACGGCAGCCTAAAGACGTGGGCGTGCTGATTGAGCTTGTTTGTGGAGCCACTGCGGGGGTTTAAAATCAGACAGATTGTCTCCTCGTATTGTGTTTTGACGTCGGCGCAGCTCGCCGAGTGGCTCCTAACGGACAACAGTCCAAGTTGGAGGAGTCAAGCTGCGCTCAGCTGCTTTGGTGCCAACTCGCCTGCCGGGGGGCTTATGGGATTGATGGAGGGAAATAGACGCGATGAGGGGTGGGGGGGGGGGGGGGGGTGAAAAGACATGACACTGACATGAACGCCAGAATTAAAAAATCCAGCTGAAGGAAAGCCTCACAGGGCTCGCTTGTGTGAAGGGCATCACTTGCCTGCGCCTGCCAGGACACAAGTTGAGACCGGAAGCTGCTAGTTTCGCTTCGGCAGGGTACACGTATGCCGACGAATCGGCCAAATCGGAATATAATCCCTTTCCTTGCGATGGTTGGATATCTCCAGAGGACGGAAAAGTAGCCACAAACTGTAATCAAGTCAAATTACTGTTGCTTGAGAATAATTCAAGAAGACTTGTTTTTGTTTTTTTTTAAATTCAAAGCCTTAACCATGCCGTTACAAAAATCTAAAATGTAAATATCAGAAATTGCCCAAAAATAGCATTTCAAGTGCAACAATAAGAAATCACATCTTGTGAAAATGTCCCAAAATGTGTTTTCGTCAAGTACTTCATGGCCGGCAGCGTTAGCCTAAAATAGACTGAATGGGAAGAGCAGATTCCTAATGCAACACCCTGACAAGAAGACCAAAAAAAGAAATACCGTACATCATTCCCAAAAGAATACGCAGAGGATTTCACCATCCGTCCATCACGGCGAATTAACTCTGCACTCTGATGCGTGCGCCGCAATTTAATCACCGACAGACATTTTAACAGTATTAGCACACGTGGGAGGGGGGCAGGGAGGAAGGGAGAGAGAAATATGGACGAGCAAAGCAAAGGACAGCGCGAGGGAGAGCGATGCACAAAGGAAAGATGGCAGACGGAAGCGCACGATGGAAGGGCGTCCTTTCAGACGGCAGTAAAAAGCAGCGAGCGTAGCGGCAACCATTGAACAACTCCACCCCTGCTTGTAAGTCAACCTGTTGTCACGCCAGGCGGAAACCGGTTGGTCGTCTCGTGTTACGTTTGGACAAAATCCAGGATCATATTTACGGCAATTCTTTTAGTCTGCAGCTCAAAAAAAAAAATAAAATTTCGCCCACGAGTCACAACCGCCGCTAGCTAGCATCCAAGCCGTCGATTTGTACACCTCCCCCGTTCCCGAGCGACCAAACGTCGATGGAATGCGGTGTCGGAATCTGATAAGACGCTTTTTTTTTTATGAACGCAGAATCCAATTGGAAAAGTATGTTCAGCTGCGCTTTCGTTCCTTGTCAAGTCGTCACGCAAGGAGTTTCCATCGTAAATATCGAACGGGGTTGATGGTTGGTGTTCTGAGCGGAAACGGGTGGAACGCTCGCTCTGCACACAACCCACACCGCGCGACAGGATCATCGCTCTAGATAAAACATTTGAGAATCGGGCCGTTGCTGGCTTGGATCACAAAAAAATTATTTGGCTTGCCAGCGGGCACGTGCGTGAATGTTTTAACATTCGCTGACGCCAAGGATACGCCCGGGACGATCTTTTAAAGACGTCTGAAAAGCTTTCAATAATTGGACACCGCCTTCATTGTTGTTGTTTTTTTTTTAATGACTGGAACACTTGACAACTTATAAAACTCACAAAGTTAGTGAGTGACCAAAACCGACTTGAATCGGCAAGAGGAACAAATGACGTCCGATTGTCGTGATGCGTGGAGCATGCCTTCGATAAAATCAAGATGCGGCATGCGGCTCGGTCATACAATGACGCAGATTAATTTACAAGGTAGAAATGCTTCTGATGGTGGTGGTGGGGAGAGGGTTGGGGGGGGGGGGGTTGCCACACAACCAAGCCCTAGCCTTGCAGCCTTACCCCCCCCCCCCCCCGAGTGCTGACGCAGAAACCAAATTTTAAGTCAAGCATTTTCCCTTTTCAACATCAGCGGCCCCACTGCTCCCCAAAGACGAATCCAAAATCGTCCCCTCCCACAATCTCAGCCATCAGCGTCTGTGAATCTCATTTTCATAAAAGAGGCTCTCTGTTGCCGCTTCTCTTTAAGAAGAACTCAACATTTTGTTTCGGGACACCCTATACACCAAATCAATCACTTCACGGCTTCCCCTGCCTCTGTCAACGTTTCGGGCTCGTCACCGAGTGCCAACGAATCGGTTGAAGCCGAAAACAGATGGGTGACAAATGAGCATCTGGACGCCAATGAAGCCGAGCGGAGACTCATAAACCGTCCCGGCATTTCGGACTCTCCCGTCGTCAGAAGCCACCGAACGGGAAGCGTTTCCGCTTGATGATGGCGACTGAACACGTGGAGATGGAGGAGGGGCAAGCTGGGAGGGAGACGGCGTTGCTCTCGCCGGCCCTGACAATCCCCCGCTGGCAGAGGGAACGTGAACCGCCGTGATGAAGGCTTCCGTTTCGCAGACCAAAGAAACCCTCTCCAGGCAAGAAAAGAAAAATGAAAGGAAGATGAGCTCAGATCCCGCCCGCAGAGTATCACGGTCTCGTCTTCATAGCCTGGAGCAAATGCGCGGGGGGGCGTCTTGCACAAAGATGTGTCTGTAATGCATTAGTTGCGTCTCTATTGTCCCGGCAATTTTTAGAAACAGAAAAGCATTAGCTTAAGAAGCGTTCAGAGGGGTCGAGACATGACGCTAACAAAAGTGGTCTTGATCGGGATTGCCGGTCTGACAGGTTTGGTCTCGGACCTGTCGAACCTCTAAACTCAGAATTCACCACCAGCTTGATGGAAGAAAAAAAAAAAAAAAAAGTCAGGCGCAATTGCAGTCAACAACAGCCTGTCATCACAGGTATGCTCTCCCACCCCCCACCCCAAAAGAAAAAAAAAAAACCATCGGGCAGTGACCAGAGTGATATTTGCGAAACTGTACGAGTCTCGCCCCAATTCAGTCGCTGGCCGTGTCGGTGTGACTCGCCTTGGTCTATTTGCTTCTACCGAAGCGAAAGGCACGAGCCGCGTCTTTTCAAGCGCCCCCCCTCACCCGTTTTGCTATTTTCAACCGCGCAAGGAGAGGAGCGATCCGGCAGCTTTTTGGGTTGGTACAAAGCGCTTCCAAATATAGATCTAGCGTTGAGATGGCTCCCAGAAGAGGTTTGAGGACAGGTGGGCTGGTGGGAAAAAAAAAAAAAAAAGTATCGGGTAGGAGAAGCAAACGCAGCAAACAGGGAATTGGCTTGGGGGGGTGATGGGTTTCACAAGCATTTACTATTTGAGAAAAATAAAATAAAAGAAACCTCTGGAACCCTGTAGTCCATCTCCCATTGATCGCCCAACTCAATCGTAAGAAAAAAAAAAAAAAAAAAAACCGGAATCAACTGAAGTGAGCATTCAGCACTCGACGAGACTTGAGCCTCTTCCAGTTTCCTTTCAGTCCTTTGTTCGGTGGTGGCCTTGAGTCTGCGGGCGCCTCTGACACTCAGAATGTCTCGGCTGATTGAAAGGAAAACAGCGTTTTCCCACAGGGAGTCGAAAGACCAGATGACAGACACCCGTCTGGTTGCGCGGCGAATTCAAGCGCCCGCCGTCGCGTCCCGGCAGCTCGTTTTCCTCTTTTCGCTCCTGTCCAGTCAACAGAGGTGACTGACCAGGTAATGGCTTCCCGGGGCAGGGGTGGGAGATTTTTGGGGTCGACAGGGAGGGTCGTGCGACGGCATCCCGCGAGGGCCAATCAGCCGCTCCGCCTGCGGATCGGATCGTCTGATATCGGATAACCTTGACTCGCTCGCTCTCTGTGCTCTTTTCTAAGCGCGTCCCCTTCGCCGACGTCTGACATTTGCGGTTCGCCGAGGAGCGTCTTTTTCTTCTTCGGCTTCAGGCCCGGGGGGGGGGGTGTAGAGAAGACCTTTTGAGATCAGCCCAAGACGACATTTTGACAATGCGCAGCACGGACGTGAAGGAAACATCCTGGAAAAGAGCATCCGTCTACGACATTGTCTGCCACGAAATCCGAGATTCGTATCTCAGATGTATCCGTGTGTTTATTTTTCTCGGAGAAAGACATCGGCCACGACAGATAAATGGGAGGAGGGGGGGGGGGCAGGATCGACCACAACATGGCAGCTGGAAAAGAGTCAAAAGGTTGAGTGGACAAATGCTGACAATGGTTGGCCGGCTATTTAGGAATTTAGGAAATTTTTTTTGTCTGGGTTCCAACTTCTGCGATTAATCCTGACGAAACCGCAGCCAAAAGATTGCTCAACAAATAATACCGCAAGATATAACATCTAATCCTGTGACAAGAGAAGCTTTCGGGCCCGCGTGCTCTGAAATAAAGCGATGTGGGACGCAACGGCTGATCATAATCATTTGGTCGCGCCGAACTTTACGGCAAGAAAGAGGAACTGGAAGCAAAGCTTTGTTGTCATTTCCATCCTCAAAGTCTTTTTGTCCATGTGTGATTATCTCCTCTTGCATAATAAGGTTGATGACTGCTCGTTCTACGATCGGTGCAAACATGGCTTGGCCCCGACCATGTGGTCAAGTAACGACGTCAATACTTGCTAGCTCTGATGCAACTTCAAAAAAGCAGAGGAGAGCAGGAAAGTGGCTCAATATTTTCTGAGAGGTAGCTCGTTCTTTTCCAAGAAAAAAAAGGGACTTTTATAGTCGTACTCCATTTGGATTTTAGTTGGCAAAAAAATAATTGATTGCGTCAGCTTTCGGCAGCTAGCCTCCCAGCATTGAAAGATGATCTTACAATCGCTAATCCGAAAATCTGTGGTTGACGACTCCCTGAAAAACAGTCACTGACACACGCGCACACGCTCGGTTTTGGGCGGGGGGTGTGTGGGGGGGGTGTTCCAGATCTTAAATGATGTGAATCCTCGGCAAGGAGCCTCCAGTGATCCTGGATAGCCATTTCCAATCGGCTGTGAAAACAACATTGATGGCGTGCTTCCTTCCTTTTGGTCATCGATGAGTGTATCATTACTGGGGCAACAGAGGGGTGGCGGCGGGGGTCTGTCGGGGAGGTGTTCCGCATTGTTTGGGGTCAGCAGCGTTTGGAAGTCTCTGCTTTTGTTCAAATCTCATCAAGTGTGAAAAACGGGGCCACCCCCCCCCCCCCCCCGCCCCGCCCAGCATCCTCGTCATCTCCGTCAAAGCCGACATTTTTGGCCTTTTCAACACAACCCATTTCCCTTGAATATTAATGAGTCCCTTTCCTTTGCTCTGGATTTTTTGACAAAGTGAATAAGGCTCACCTTTTCTTTTTTAATGCGATTCAACTGGTCACTCGCTATATGAGGCCTAAAGAAAGCGGGGATCAAGATCCAAGCAGGGAAAAACAAAGTCCTCACTCAAAGGCTCCACGAAAGCCGACCCAATAATGAGTCGACGCAGGCAGAACGATCGGAAAGGAAGGACAGACGCTAATGAGTATCGATTGTGAACAACAAGCGAGCAGAGCGCCACACAGCTGTCTGCGCCATATCCCAGATTTGCGAGCAGGACTGATTGATCAAGAAAGCACGCTAAGAGGACGTTTCCGTTGTAAAGTTTACACGAGTGAAAGCTGCACTTAACAGTTCAGCAGCAAATTCTATGTGCTCACAGTTGTCTTCCAGGCAAAACAAAAGGTCACCTTACGATTGTATGCATTTTGTTGCATTTCCATTAAAACTCGGTTGCAGAAGAATGCCACATGCATGTATTTTCATTGCTGGTAAGTTAAAAAAAAAAAAAAAAAAAGGCCATAAAGGTAAACTGGGTTGTCAAGTTCAGAATGGCATGCATGTTGTTCACTTTCCTTTCTTTTTTTTTTTTTTTGCATTTGACAGAACAACAGCTGTCTACAAGTGTCTACGCCCTCTTCCAAATTTGTGACGACGACGACGATTGACTGATAAAGAAGACGCCCTCCTATTTCCAGACCGGAGAGAGCCAGAAGCAGATGGCTCCGATTCTCATTTCCCCATCTTGTGATCGCCTCCCAATATGCAATCTGAGCTACGTTGTGACACAAACTGTTGAACGGGGCTCTATCTGAAAGTTTCACACCCAAAATCAACCGGAAAATGTCGTGTGTTGTGCTGCGCCGAAGGGGCTCCAGCTGCTCCCTCGTCGCAATCAAGGACAAGCAGCTTACAGTTTAACTACAGCTCGGCTGAAAAAGTCAAATATGACCTCCGCCGATGTTACCTGCTCCATCGGGCCTTTGAATGGAATAAATTACTCACAAATCACTCGCTTGCTGGAGGGAAGACACAAACTCCGCACAATCCCGAGCATACGCTTGGCAGTTGCGCCTCATTCGATCAAATTTCGTAGTGGGAGTTGGAAAAAGTACAAAGCCCTGGTATTCTTCCCCCAAAATGGCGGCTTCAAAACAACATCCCATCGATCTTTGGACTTGGGTCCTTGACACATTTTCAAGCGTTCTGTTAGAACACACAGGCTCCCCCAGTTTCATGTTGAGTGGTGAAACAGCTAACTGCAGCATAACCTTTTCATGGCAGACATTCTAAATAATCATTCAACATCCTAGCTTCGCCCACATTCGATGCCGTGGATAAAATCAGGCTTGGCAATTCAGCATGGCCCTTTTGTTTGGGATACTTTCATCCGATTGGGGCTCATTTGACAAAATTCCCTCGGAGCAGTTCATCTCAGTACGAGTAATGGAATTCGCCCAAAATGGCCGCTTCAAACCAAAACGGCCAACTTCCTGTTCAATTTCACACCTAGGTCCGCTTCGTGTCAGGATAAGACATGCCCGCCGAATTTCACCGCCATGACATTGATGGCGGGGATTTTTTTTTTCCCCATCTTAGCGTGCGGTGTTACTGTGAGTAACTTTTAGTTGTGGACACCTCAAAACAGACACACTGTCACCACGATACATTCCGCATGCGTTTTCGGACATGATGAAGGCGATTTGTTCATCCCAACGAAAAAGAACAGTGATTCCAAGCAGGACAGAAAAAAAAAAAACATGATAGACTATTTTGTACAATGCAGCAATCCATATTTGAGGGGGTGCTAAATAGTACATACTGCAACAATTGTCCAAATGTCCTCGTGTCATCTCGCCACACTGTCACCCGATATCGATTTGTCCACACATCAAGCTGTCACTGCTGATTTCATCACACACATGATGGTGGTGGCTTCAATCCAGATAACTGGAACAATGCGTGTGGGTTGATTTGATTTGGAATGTTTCCAGGATTGCGCTAAAGACCAGTTAATACCGCAGACAATATGTTTGCTGCCGCGCTGAGCAGAACTTTTATTCTGCGTTCTGCTTTCCAGATATTTGATGGTCAACAACCATCAGTGTGTCCTCATGGACATCGGGATTTTCTATGGCAAAGTAAGTACGGAGATTAAAGCCGCGAGTTCGTTTCGGGCCGTGTTGTTCCACTCAAGCCCTGGAGGGTGGCGCTAAGGAGCACTGTTAGCGAATGATTATTCATAGGAAGAAGACAGTTACAAGACAATACATCCTGATTTATATAGCGCTTTCACAACAGCTGCAGCTGTTAAATGAGAATGCTTAAAAAAAAGTGCTAATTATGGAATGGGCTGATTAATCAACTCCGTCCGTGATAAGAATTCAGTCGTGGATGGCGGAGGTTGACATAACGCATTTTTGCTGACATTGCAATTTATTTTTTCGGCATACAGTCGGGGAAAATATGTGCCTGCCCCCTGTTTCGCAGATGGGACATGATATTGAGTTGGCATACTTGTCATAACATGACACGAAAAAGTCCCCACAAAGATGCATGTGTGACAAGACATTGAACAGGAAGCCTGCCGTTTTGATTTGAAGCAGCGATTTCGGGGGAATTCCAAGGCTTTGACAAATAAATAAAAAAAAAATTATAACCAAACCTTACAATTTCTAATTGCAATTTTGTATGAGTGGCTTGGCCCAAAATCGCCACAAACAATCTGAAAGGGTTGAAAAATCGAAATTGGGCTAAATTAAAAGAACCCCCCTCCCCCCTCAAATGTTGCCAGTAAATCATCACAGTCATCACATCAAACAATTACGTGACCTCTTAAAGCTTTTGTGACTTTGAAGCCTTTTTTTCATAACGTTACCAGCCGTGTGCAAAGTTGGTCGTGCTACTATGCCGAGTACGGAAGGCCACAAAGGGTGATGATGGATGTCCCCCTTAGATCCCCCTCCCACCCTGGCCTCGCCCCTCTCCTTGCTCGCCCTCATTTTGGGGATGCAGGAGCTCATCAGTATCTGAAGCGCGCACGCCCATACACACACACACACTGACATTGTATAGAAAGTCACAAAATGCACCCATCTGGCTGCAGAGCTAACATAGCTGCAAACAAAAAGCTTTTCACTCAGGCTCTGCAAAGCTCCTGAAACTCACACTTTTACATGTTTTAAACACGTTTGAAGCATCTAAATCAAAGCTACAGGCTCTTATCGTGTCTATGCAGCCAGTCCGGCTCATCCTCCACCCGAAAAAAAGAAATCGAACCAGACAGCAGCATCCATTCCACAGATGGAAGCCGGGAGAGGTGCGAGGTGAGCTGCGGCGGGGAGCCGGTGCGGACTTACCAGTCGGTGTCGGTGCTCTCGTCGATGACGTCCTGGTAGGCGGTGAGTAGGGCCAGTCTGTTCTTTGCGAGATTCACAGCCATGTTCGAGCCCAGCGGAGCATCCAGGCCGCTGCTGATGGAGGAAAGACGCGGAATGAGTGACGAGGACGAGGAGGTGGAGGAGGAGAAAGAAGAGGAGGAGGAGGAAGCCATGAGTGGTGGAGACAAAGGAAACGTCATGGTGGCCGCCAGGTCCTAGCGCCGTACAATTCCAGCACGGGGGTGGGACACCATGCTGCTGGGTCCTAATGCCACCCGTATTCATGCACCAAAAAAAAAAACCAGACAAAAGAATGCAATACTCTGCAAGAAATAAAATTACGTATATATTGTATTGATACAAACAGATAAGCGACAAGTACATTTGATGACGAAACAAAGAATAAATCTGCCACTACTAAACTGCAATAATATTTGTCGTCTCTCACAGAGGATAAAGACTATATTCGGGGACATGGCAATTTTCGTTTCCAGCAAGACCAATGTCACCGGAAAGAGATGAAATAAAGGAACAAAACAGTGTTTAACTTGTGTCAATATGTTAAGACTCAAGGAATATTTTAAAGGCGTCAAAAAAGGGGCAAGATGTCGGTAACTTTCTCCACTGTTAACATGCAATGGCCTGTGACTGAGTGTCTCCGCGAAGATGTGGCGGCTGTTAAGTAGAAGCAAAGAGATGCATTTTGAGTCAAAATAAGCATTGGGAACAACTGTACAGAAGAAGAAGAAAGGTCAAACACTTTGTGTGAGAATTGTTGTTTACCTTATAACACGATATGTACCTTTTTTTTCTTACACTCGACAAACACTCCATATATTGAAATAAACTAACAGACTAATACTAAAAACGTAATTAAAACAAAACATTTTCAAAATAAAAATAAAAATGAACAAATCCGAAACAATGATAACCCCGGTCCGGTCACGGTACCATTCATCTCGTAAAGTGAACCGGCATTATTTTTACTTGATTGACAACTCATTAACATTTTAAAAATGAAGACTTTCAAAGCCTTTCCTGGAGTAAATACTTCTTTTGTGTGAGGTCCTTATGAACTTGAAAACGGGGTTCTTTTTTTTTTTTTTTTTTCACCCTGATTTCCCGGAAACATTTTTCAAGAGGCTTCCCTCATTGGCCGGCGGTGGCGGCGGTGGGCTGGTTGCCACGGTAACCTGCCTGCCTCACAGCGTCCAACCCTACACGGGGGGTGTTTTTCTCCCATACACCACGCGGGGGTTGGCACCAAGCCCGCATACCTTCATCATTGAAGCCACGGTATAATGGAGGATAGGGTGGAGGGTTGGGGGGGGGGGGCACCTCGATTGGCACATCCAGAGATGTGTTCAAATCGGACAACTCCAGAAACACGGAAGTTCACGTTCTTTTGAACTAAATTTGTGGCACACTCGTTTTCATTCATAATTCAGCACACTAAGAGGAGATCAAATGAAGGTGCAAACAGCTTGCTTGGATTGTTGCAGCACTGCTAGAATGAGAATGAACCCGATTAGCTTAGGAACGCTATCAATTAGCACGTAGCTGCTCAAGATTGGCCTGGGAATGCAAATGCAGCCACTGAGAAGAAGAGTGGGCTAATTCCATTGTTAAATGAGTTTGCAGACGGCTATTGCCGAATCGCTGCCCACAAAAGGCTTTTACGCTTCGTGCAATGATGATCCAAGTCCAAAATCCAGCACTATTTCGTGAATGATGCTAATGAATTTAAATTGGGCCACACTGGCGCCTCTTTGCACCTTTCTTTTAAAAGAGTGACTTGAAATGGATTGGGTTAGGATTCGTGGGTAAGGGTCAGTTCTTTTGGAGGTCTCGTGTCTTCATCACGCGCTGTTTTGATAGCCAGTGTAAGTGAGGGTGTGTCACAGCCAGCTGGATAAAAATCATACAAAAACATCCTGTCCTTCTTGGGGAGGAGAATCGGCCCTACTCCGCTCCCATGCTCTGACGAGTCAGCGAAGGCTCAACTGCGACCTTTCTGTACCCGAGCGCGACAGAACAAATTAGCAAACGATCCAGATTAACACACACTCTGATTGACGAAGAAATAAATAACACTTATAAATATGGGCGAGTTTAATCCGGCAAATGGCTACGAAGAGCGCTTGTAAATCCTCAGATTGAGGTCAGAGCTTCGGCTAAAGATGTGGTGGGGGGGGGGCTTAGTTACATATTTGGATTTTCCAAAACTTGGGCTTTTTTTTTTCCATCGCAAGGGTTTTAGACATGTTTGGATGTAGGCTTGCGGGATTATACAAAAAAAATAAGTGATTAATATGACAATTTCTCGAGAAGAGCATGATGTGATTCTTACTAATGTGAATGTACCGTATGTGTTCTGCATGCATGTTCTTATATTTTGGACTGTGATATTTATTCTTTTCAAAATATATATGACATTATTGTCAGAATAAAGCACCTTTATCCAAGCAATATTCCATTTTTCCAAACAGACTTTTTTTTTCACTGAGAATTTATTGATACAAGTTTTTCATAAAAGACACTAATCTTAAAATACGACTTTATCCTTATAAACTTTTCTGCGAATACTAAGACATTTGCTAAATTACCGGTAATTGTTTTAATGAATACCGGTTTGAACTAGTCGGGGAGATTGACAAAGGTATTGATCTGTGACACAGCTGTGAAGGAGGCGACAGAAGGGCACATTGGAGCTGAACAAGAGACCAGAAAATGACTTTTTTCCTTTGTCTCCCAGTCTCCGTACACTTCTATACAGCCATCTACCTATCTTAAAAGTCTACACACCCCTGTTCAAATACCAGGTTTGGGTGACATAAAAATACGCATGAGACCAAGATGAATAATTTCCAAACTTTTTCCACCATTGTGACTGACAGCGCCCGAGACAACTCAGTTGGGGAAAAAAAGACGACAGCAACTTGTGAATTTTATTTGGAGTGAACAAGACTAATGTTGATTTCAAACTTCCAATGTCGCCATCTTGTGTATGAATGCGAAATATTCGATTATTAAAAGAAGGGTTCATGGGAGCCCAAGTGAAATCGTAACAGCCATTTTCCTTTACACGTTATATTTGTTTAACAAAACTACAGTTGTGATACTTCAGTTTTTACGATGTACAGGGGCGCCTTAATTTACGATCTTAATTGGTTCGAAGTTAGTAATGAGAATGTAACCAGTACAGTATATTGAAAGGGAAATCGACTCACCTTTTCATTCAAGTAAATTCGTCTGTTTCAACCTACGGTATAACGAAAGTGAAATAAAGCGAAACAACTCACCCGTTCGAAGGATTGTGTGGAAGTCTCAAGTAGCCCTAAAAAGCAACATTTGACCTGAAAAAGAAACATTTTAACGGTCATTAAAAAAAAAAAAAAAAAGGCTGAAAACATGTCCAAACAGGAAACAGTTTAGAGTTAGACTGCCACCTAGTGGAGTTTTGGGGTATTGCTAGATTGCTAAAGCTTTGTCGGGTGGAGGGGTTGGGAGGGGGGAGTGGGTGAATATGTTGAAAAGCCTGGAAAGATGTGCTGAAAATGGCCGCCACTCATCAATGACAACAAAAAAAGTGTATCCCCTCTTAAGTGTGAGAAACCTGCAGGAAATTACTTACTGGGTGTGCCAGTCTCGTCACATCAACACAGCTGGCAAAACAATAAAAATGATTTAAAACCCATATTTCTCTTCAGAATGCTTTTATTATAAATATACAGTGTGTTAATATGGAATGGTACCTGACACTGCCATTCTTTTTTTTAACGCTATTAGGCAAAAAAAAAAAAAAAAAAAAGGTAATTGAGCTTGTGTTGTAGTTGTCTAAATGACACAAATTCACAAGGGGAGAAAAAAACCGAAATAATAAAATGCCGTAGTTGCAACAAAGATGCTGAAGATGACCTGTATTTTGGTGTCAGGTGAGGTGATATAAAAAGAAAAAAAAAGTGAGGTCAGAGGATGATGACGTGATCCGAGACATTCATCGGGGCGACAAGTTTAAAGGTGCCGCATCATCCGTTTTGTATCATGGATGGATTTAACATGGGAAGGTATACTGTATTTGGAAGAAAATATAAACTTTCGTCCAAAAATATAAACACATGAAAAAGTAGGGTTTTCCAATGTTATCATTTTAGCACTATTCAAGACAAAAGCTTTCATCCGAACAAGTTCTTTTCAAATTTAACCCAGCAACATTTTCGGATCAAAACAAATTACACAAAAATGAGGAATGTTGTTGTTTTCCGGCTAAAATGTAAAATTCATGAAAATTGATGTTTTCTACTGATAGCACTTTTTAATTAAAAAAAGTATATACCTGTATATATATTAGTTTTCGGACAACTGTGAAGCCATGTGTTAAAACGTTCCCCTTTTTTTGGACAATTTTCTTCAAAACTGTTTTTTTCCCCCTTCCCCGAGACAACATCTTTAAACTGATCACTTGAAGCCGATGAATGTCTTTTGCGTCATTCAAACCCGAAACAACTTTCCCATATGATGGAAAAGTACTGAAGGTCCAGTTCATGCTGTGCTGTCCTGTGAATTTCTCACCCTTGTGATACCCCCCAAAAAAGAAAGTACAAACGGCTTTATGTTCAAGTCAACCACCACAATGTTTTTTTTTTTTAAACGTCCAAGCCGGCTCCAAAGTCATCAGGCACTTTCTAATGTTTAAGTCGCGTGCCGTTGGAGAGAGCCCATCAATGTTGTGGTAGTGTGCAAAAACACCGGGTATACATCATCAACTCCGAACATGCATACAACAAAAATAAAATGTAAACATTGAAATCTGTAAGACAAAAAAAAAAAAAAAAGATCCTAGACTAAGCTTAAATAATCAAAGAGGAAACAAAATGGTTACTATCCTTTTTTTTTTTTACATGCCCTTGAGACTACAAGATCCCCGCGTCCACTCCCCAGCAGGTGTTCGGCCCCAGTGGCGTATCATCCAACATAAAACATGCAAGAAGGTTAAAAAAATAAAAATTGACAGGAAAAAACAAATGAAAAAAAGAATCAACTGGCACCCAGTGAGCTGCTGCGACATGCTCAAAACACACACAGGACTTTGGCGAGAGGCAAAGTAAGTAAACCAGCTTGAAATATGAACGTGATGCGACCAAATGGCTTCAACGTCACATTTGTTGTTGCGGACAGAAAATGAAAATGGCACGTGCGATTTAAAGTGGCTGTCACGTTTCGTTTTTAAAGCACAAAAAAACAAAAAATGCCACTTAAGACAATTAGGTCCCGTATGGATGAAGTTCAAGAGGATGATTAGTGGACAAGAAAAAACAAACAAACAAAAAAACAATAGTATCAGAATAGATTTTTTAAGAGAAAAAAAAACAACTGCTGTATTTTTTAAAATCTGAATATATATATATATATATATATATATACATACGGTGGTGGGGTGGGGGGCACTCAATGTTCTGGGAATAAATTTGCAATAATCCAAGAAAAAAAAAGACACAGGATAAAGTTTTTTTTATAATTAAGAAAACAAATGCAGTATTATATTCAATTTTTAAATTTCCCCACACGGTCATAAAGGCCATGAGAAAAAAATAGTTGCTTTTGAAAATTAGGCAAAACTTTTTTCCATAGGAAGAGTTTGTTTTTGTACAAATGATGGCTTATTATTATTAACCCTCCCCCCTCACAATAGTGTATTATGACTTTCTTGTAGTGTAACAATTTTTTTTAAACTCGTATATCTGTGATTTTTTTTTAGGGGGGGCACAAAATCCCTATTTTATTCCAGTAGATTTACTTTTTTTCTTGTAACATTGCAACATTATTCTATTAAAAAAACTTTGCATAACATGACAACTTTTTTCTCCTAAATGTTTTTATTTTCATATAAGAAACGGACCGATTTTTTTTTAAAGTAAATATACAACTTTTTCCACCTAACTTTGTCCTTGTAATATTTTCTTCGGGAATCTACACATTTTTGTTTGGAAAAGTACATTTTTATTCTTGTAATATAAAATATATTGCAAGAAATTTACGACTGTATTTTGTGATTTACAATCTTTTTTTTTTTTGTGTAACGTTACGTTTTTTCCCCCTTTTAATATTAAATTCATCCCATAACATCACAACTGTATTTTCATAGTAATATGTTTTCTTGCTAACATTATGACGCTATTGTAATTTTTTTTCTCTTAACATTTTGGCTATTCTAATAAATTTACAACTTTCTTCCTGTACTTTTTATTTTGTTCCTCGTCAAATTCAGACTCATTTCATCGATATGACTTTATTTTGGTCTTTTTTTTAAACTAATGTCACATTATTCATTATGACAATTCCTGTAAGAATTTTCATAAATATATTTTTTCTCATCATATTACCTTATTGTTGACATGTCACATTTATTGTATTACATTATTATTTTTTTAAAAAATTTATTCTCAGCTCAGCAACCGTCGCTACGCTCACTATCGATAAATAAAAAGTGAAACAAAGGAAAGTATCATTCAGATTGAGTCGGACGTAAAATGACCAAACAGTGTGATACATGAAAAGGTAATTGAAAAAAGAAGAAGAAAAAAAAAAAAAGAAGTGTCACTATGACACAAATGGGAAGTATTCCACTATCTTGTGAAACACTTCACCATATTGGAGTTTGTAGTGTGTGTGCGTGTGTGTGTGTGTGTGTGTGCGTGCATGTTGAGAGAGGTTTGAGTGTTGGACTATTGGCTTTGGCGCAGCAACAAGAAGGCAGCCGCTATAGAACAAGAAATAAACAGCACCAGGTAGTCATGAAGGACGGACAGTCGTAGTTCTTGCTTCTACTACTCAAGAAAAAAAAAAAAAAAGAAAAAAAAGATGACAGGCGTATAAATATGGACATGTGCAAATTTGAACCATAAAGTATACAGATGATTTCAAAAGGAAGAAGGCAGGGATTAAAGGGACACCTTGACATGGAAAGTTGTACTTTTTTTGTTTCCCCTTTGGCTGTGTCCAAAATAATTCTCCATCATATGTATCGCTGTTCATTCATCTATTCTGGCGACAGATAACGACAGAGAGAAAATGTTCTTTTTCACTAAATGGCAGAAGGTACAATTAAAACGATTGCCATACACGTGCACACGCACTCAGTCACACACTAGAATGATCGCTCGTGTTCAACTGAACAGGTCCATAGTTATACACTGAATAAGTGAACGATTTACGGGTGAATTCGGACGCGCTCATCACGATATACTTGACGTGAATGTTTCTGCGTTTGGTGGCGTGCCGTGAAAATTTCCGTCCCGGCGTCAAGGTATCTCTTTAAAGCGAAGCGAAGCCGGCGATGACCGCGGGCCCCTATAAGGCACGTTAGTGTCGGAAAAGCGAGCTAATAGTTAAACACTTCATATAACGTCAAGCTAACTAACGAATGAGCACGACTTCTGGGAGTGGCCCACACGCATATATATGTGTGTGCGTGTGCGTGCTCCCGAGAACTTTTTTTTTTTTTTTTATGCGAAAATAACCGTCTCGACAGAAGTAGAGCACAATTCAAATTTGAAGCTACCGGACTACAGTACAGATGCTCGTTGTGACGGCTCGATGCATAGCATGCCCCTTATGCGTAATAATAAGACTTAGGTTTTAATTTATTGATGGATCTTATTCGATATCTCTTTTGAATAATGGATGGGAAGGGTGGGGCTAATCATGTGGCAACGCTTGTTCAAGAGTCTTTGTTGCTTGTTTCCCGGGAAAGAAAGAAATGATTTGCGATTGTCTGTGTGACTGTAAGAATGTGATCAAAACATTCCGAGCGCAGATGTTGGCCTCCCACCAGGCTGGCAAAAAAAAAAAGGTGGATGATAGTTTTGTGGGTGGACCCTCTTCAGCTCTGCTGAGCCAGGACCAGAGCACTGGCCTGGGGCAGAACGGGGCTCGGGTGGCCCTTTGAGACTTCCATGTCACACTTTTCCACACTGGCTACCATCTGATCGCTGAATTCCTCCATTTTGTCCGCCGAGGTGTTCCCTTCCTCCTCGACGTCCTCGTCGCGCATCTCGACGTTTCCGTCCTGTTTGGTCGTGAATTCCGACTTGCGGTTACTCGTCTCCGTTCGCTCCGCTTCGGCTTCTTTCGCAGCTGTCACAGTCCTCTGGCTTTCCATCCCGGAGCCCGACGGGAGGACTTTGCCGAACTTCATCCCGTTCAGATCCTCGTCCAGTTTCACCTGGAATGGCGGCAGGCCGAGCAGGAAGGCCCTGATCCTGCCGGGGGAGCTCAGGTCTGCCGGTTCCTCCTGGCTTTTTGCTCCCGGTTCCTGGCCGCCCCCTCCAATGGCCCCCGAGATGAGGCGCCCGCGGCCGCCGCCCAGGCTAAAGTCTGCGGCGCGCTCCGAGCAATCGGCTTTGACTTTCTTGAGCGACGGCTCGTACTCCGTGCCGTTGGCGGTCGCTTGACCCGGCTCGGCCGGGTCCGTGCCGGGTCGCTTGAGGGTAAAGCGCTTGCTGAGGTTGAGGGGCAGGGCCTGCTCGGGCGGCGGCGTGATGGGAGAGCACGGCGGCTTGACGCTCAGGTCCTGGGAGAGCGCCTCGGAGAGCCTGCGAGTGAAGGTTTGAAACTGAGTCGAGCCCAGGCGCGTCCTCATCAGCTGTCGTACTTGGACACTACAGTCCAGGTCCAAAGGTAGGACCCGGAGTGGGGGCAGAGGTTGACGGTAGCGTGGATCCCGAGCGCCTCCCCTCTCGGTGTCCTCGTCCAGGTTGCACCCAGAGTACAGGCTGTGGTGCTGCAGAACAGGGCGGGCCGGTGGCGGCAGCTGGTCTGCGCTCGGAAGAGGCGTGTCCGGGCTTCCGTGTTTGGGCTGGAGGGTGTAGACGGCGGCGTGCGGTTGACTCGGCTCTTGGGGAGTCAGGCCGGGGCTCTCCATGACCCTCTGGAAGCTCACGCAGTTCCTGAGCACGTCCAGGGGACACAGGCCTTTGATGGGGCTGAACCCGCCCAAGGATCCGCCCACAAAATGGCGAGGCAGCGCCGAGAGGAGGGCGCCCGGAGCCACGGCTGCGGACTCTCCGGCCCGATCCTTGGGCTGCTCCTTCGGCTTGGGCGGAAAGGGGAGGAAGGGGGTGGACATGGGGGAGAGGTCGGGAGTGAGGGGCATGTTGAGGGGGAGGAGGGCCGGCTGGGCGGGCTGCAGGGAGGCAGAGGCGAGAGGCTGCGGCACCTGGAGAGATGAGAGAACGCAGATCGGTCCAACTTACGGAGAATGGACTTTTTCATGGCTGGTTTACAAATAGCCGGTCTGGAGTATCGACCCCACTCCTGCAATTTTGACCTATTTTGACACCCGGATCAAAACACAAGATGCTTCTTTTTGCCTCCTTCGCTGGGTTTAAATCACGAAAGCGTAAGTTAAAGAACCAAGCCCGATGTTGAGCTTGTACCTGCTGCGCGCCGCCGTTTGGCGTCAGTCCATCGGCGCCCGGGGCCGCCAGGAGAGCCGTCGACGACTCCGCTTTGACTTTGGCTTGCTGTTGCGCGAGCAGTTTGGCTTCAGCGATCAGAGAGGCCTTGTTGCGCTTGCCCGGCGGCCGCCCTCGCCCTCGCTTCACCACCACCACGGTGCCGTCAGCGGTGGTGATCTGTGCACAAGGGAACATCAACGCGGCCATTGAGTAATGGTCGTGTGATGGGGGGGGGGGGGGGGGGGGGGGACAAAAAAAGAAATTAAGATCAAAAATACTAATACAATTTACAGTGTCTACAAAAGCTTATAAATAGCAGCGGGGGATTTTTTTAATTTATTCTCACAGTGGTAGGTGGGGTGGCTGCCATTTTGGCTTTGACTTTGGGTCCAGGTTTTCGGTTCCGTGGGAGCGGCTTCCTCCCTCGGATGCCTCTGGGCTTTACGGGCAGGTTGCATTGTGGGATTTGGAGTTCCATGCCTCCAGCTATCAGGTGCTCTTCGTAAGGGAGCATCAGCCTGAGACAAAAAAAGAGACGTCTTGAGATGTGCTGTCGAAAAGCCGCAACGCCCGTGCGTAAGAGGCGAACCTTTCGTAGTGTCTCCTGGTGCAGGTTGCGGCGCTTGTGCTGCCGGGACATCCGCCCAACTCGTTGTAAACCACCTTCCACATGCGGTCCGACGTGACCTGAGACGCCGAGCGTGGAATCCATCACAGTGTTCATTTGTATCGATTCAAACGGCACATCATCGATGAGCAAAACAAAAGAAGCTTTCCACTCAATATACGCGCGAGGCGACAGAACACGAAGACAATAAATGCGTGTTACCTTTTCGTAGCCTCCGAGACGTCTGACCACTGAGTACATGAGGAAGAGGTCGACTAAGGGCACCGGGACAGAGAGAAATCAACATTCGGTTTGAAATGTCCTCCGGTCAATAAAACAAAGGTCACGTGCGACCAAAACTCACTCTTCTTGAAGCCGAGGTTGGGCACTTTGTGGATGGGTGAGCCTTGGCGCTCCATGAAGGCGAAGAGCTCGTCCAGGAACAGCTGCTCTTCGGGATGGGGGAGCCAGCCGCTGTCGCCGCCCACCTCCACACTGCCCATCACGTTCTCCTAAACAAAGCCGACATAAGGAGGTTGTCATCGTGCGCAAGCAGAATTTTTTTTTTAAAAAAACAGACCAGGTGGGATTCAAGAGATGTCTGTCTTAAAAAAAAATAAAATGTTGTAAGTTATAAACTGCAATTATGAATGATTGGAATCCCAGTTTCCACGCAACTGGGTTCAATCTTTCGCCAAACGTAAGCAAAGTGTGGAGAGTCTCTGTCGCCAAAATGCACAGGCGAATGGGACGATTGATCGTTGATCAAACCTTCATTTTCTCGATCCAGGATTCCGACTGGCCGGGCGTCGGAGTGTCTCTGCCGTCATGGCCTCGTCTCTTGCGAGGTCGTCCTCGGAGGCTAAGAGATGGACACCCTGCGGCAAACGCAAACAAAAATGATGAAAAATACTCAAATGAAGTCATTTGTGTTTTGCGGAGGTACTTACGGAAGTGCCAGGAGAAGCTGACGCTGCTTTCCAGCGTGGGGTGGTTGAAAGTGTCCCTGCAGTACATCAAGCGGGTGCTGGGCGTCACCCTGACGCCGCCCAGGGCCAACAGGTGGGCGTCCTGCAGCGCCGGGCCCCGGGCGACGTCCTGGATGCGCCTCTGCAGCGAGCGGTAGCGGCAATACTGTGGGTAGCTGAGGACTTTGACGCTCTTGGATTCGGCCACGCCGTCTGCGGCGCAAAAACAAAACAAAAAAAAAAGCCGCAACGTCAGCGCGCGTGCGTATGGTTAGTTGTCTTTATGTGCCCTGGAGATGACGGAAGAGGGTACGTCCCTCGTTTCTCAGCATTTCAGCTGGGATAGGCCGCAGCTCACCCAAGAGGATAAAGCGCGACAGAAAAAGGATTTCTTACTTTCACTCTTGTCCTTCAGAGGCTTGTAGTCCGTTGTGTTGCCGGCGCCGTCGGCCGCGTCGCCGCCCTGTGGCGGTTTGTGGATTCGGTTGGGGGTGACGCACGGCGCTGCCTTCGGCTTGCCTATCCACCCCGGCGGCTCGGCGCACGACCACCGCACCAGGTCCTCCACCCGCATTACCATCTTTCGGGACACGGCCACAACCTCGTCCTACGGAAAGGCGCGGGAAATTATCACTCGGCATTCCCAAATGTGGTATAATTTGAGACCTGGGCTAATAACGTGCCTCCAAAGCCAAACAAAACTTTGAGCGTGATGCCACATGAGCTCAGCAAATCTCATGAGACTTCAGTTTAGTGGGCCCGGAAGATTCGAGGTCGATGCCGATACTTGGGACCAAATATGTTATGATAACCAATTAAATCGGTTATTATTTTGAAAAGGCTTCATCTTTCACTTCTCTTCTCTTGCTGTTGTTTTAAACAATACTGGAATTTTCTCATGATGAAAAGTGTTTTGGGTGGGGGGGGGGGTGTAACAAATCAAAAGGCATTTCAGTTAGTTTCAATGAGGATAACTGATTTGAGTTGAGCTTGACTGCATTTCCCGTGGGAAAATTGTTTTGAAATCACAACAAATTGAACATCAACAGATTGCCTTTCTATTTCTTTTTTTTTTTTTTTTTTGTCTGGACTACGATGGCACGTTTATGCTCCATGATTTCATTTCTTTCTCAGGAGATTGGGGATAGGGGTGGGGGTAAAAAAATAAAAATAAATAAAAAAAATAAATCCTGCATCATAGATTTATCAAATCCCGGCTGTGCTCGCAGCGGCTGACTCCGTTCTGTGACATTCAAGGTGCGGCATCTTATTTTGGGATTTCGTCACGCTGGCTGGCGATTTTTAAATGTCGTCTGTGAATAAATAGCACGTTACGAGGGAGTCGAGGTCCAGACGCTTTCCAGTGGATGTACGTTTGCAGCCTGTCTGCAGGGAACCCCCCCCCCCCCCCTCCACCTCCCATATCCCACCTCCACCTCTCCTGGGCCGCTTCCAGGTGGGAGTTCCCGCATTCCTGCCCCCACACACACTAGCCAGGTGTGAGCTCATTAACGCACCGTGAGGAGAGCAGGCTGAGGGGAGAAGGCTCACCGTAAAGAAGAAAAAAAAAAAAAGAAAAAGAAAGAAGGTTTATTCATTTTAAAGCTTATCTGGCGAGCGGGGCTGATTTATAGGCCCACGCCACAGGCTACGCCGCAGTGCATCATTGCGCAAGACTTTCGTTTGTGCTGCCTGTGAGGTGAGGCGGAAGCCGCTGCTTCTAATTCAAAACAACGGCGAGTGAGCCAGCAACTCGCGGCACCTGAAATGGAATCGGGCTGAGGAGTCTCTCGGCCAGAAAAGTTGCTTAAGGCAAACTTGAACATGAAGGTGGGAATTAGAAAGAAAAAAAAATAAAAAGATGGAGACATTATTGAGATTCCTCCCACAACACCTTTAGAGGCCACGTTCTTGTGACAAGGTTATTATTAGACGTTTGTGGCGCATTCCTCTGATTATATTAAGGATGGCGCTGGACTCACTCGCTGGCGAACAGGAAGAACATTTCCATGCGGGCGACATGCATTCTGATCTCAAATGGGCATCCCATTCCGACGTGTGATATTTTTGTTGTCGGTAATCACGCTCCCCATCACCAAAAAAAAATAAATAAAGCATCTAGGTAGAAATATTACATTTCACAATAAAATCAATGGCAAAGCCCATGAAGGCAAAGCTGGCAGTGAATGAGCCAGCGGAGCCCCGCACTGGCTCTCTCCCATTCCCCCGGGACCTTTCACCTACCTCTCCGTGCTCCCCGGTTCGACCCTTTGGCGTGTCTTCTGGCAGGAAGTAGAGTCTGGTGCTGGCCAGGAGGTGGCGCTGCGTCTGGTCTTCCCATAGTAAAGTCACCTGCATGCAAAGGAGACAGCAACAATTTTATTATGGACTTGTTTTGAATGGTATTGGACGAACAAGGCATCCAAAAAACATCCTAATACTTTGTAAGTCAAAATCAAGTTTTAACTAGCGTGTATAGCTTCCAAAGAAAGTCCAGTCAAAATCCCCACGCTGAAAAATGATGAGGGAATAGTGTGAATGATTCCAAATACATTTTTTATGAAGTGGACAATTCACTCATCACTCAAATGAAAAATAGTTTTTGAAAACGACTTGGGATCGCATTTAATTATGTCATCGCTCTTGCACGCAACTGGGGCCGATGCTTTATGTCTGTACTGCACACAGGGGCAGGCCAAAATGCTCCGATACTATGAAGCCAATACCAATTTACGAGCTAGAGATATATCTCCTAGCCACATGGAGCAACTTTTCGGCCGAGTGCAATGTATTTGAAGCGGTGTTGTATTTCTTTTTAAAACACCGCAATCAGATTTGCACATCTCCTCCTCCTAAAATGTCCATATCAAACCCGGCGGCGGGTTTCCATCTAAATACAATTCCATTAACATGTGGCCTCACTTGATGTGCATGACACCTTCATGTGCCGGGTTTAGCTTTCGCATGGGCAGCCGACTCACCTCAGCGATGCACACGGGATCCTCCGCCCCGCAGCGGACAAAGTAAAACTCGCCCAGCCGCCACACCTGCACGGGGCCGTCGGCTCGGGTTTTGCTGCCGACCGACTTGTAGAAGGCGTAACTGCCTCTCTGGCAGCAGGGAGCACCCAACCACTGTGGGGGGGGAAGACAGCAGCGCGGGTCAGGACAATGGTCAAAAGCGCAGCTGCAGATTTGCGATGATGACGCCGACGCGTCATTTCAGCAATTGCACATAACTGGTCTTTCCATTGTGGGGGAGTCAAATTGTCGGCAAATACAATCATGGGAGGGTTAGTCGCTTTCATTTTCAAAATACAAAATGAGGTTACATGAACGCATAACCAGTTTTCAACCACCACTTTTCACGATGGCAAAGCGGTGCCACAGCCGCACCTCACGCAAAACACATCAAATAACATGATAACAAATATTTTTTGTACTTTTTAGACTGATTTGTTAGTGTTACGATTTACCCCCTGTCATTTTATTCCACTTTTTTTTCTTCCGTCAAAAAACATTTCGCTGTAACAACGAGCTGTCCTGGCTTGTCAAAAACAAACGTCAATCGTGCATATTTACTGATAAATCTCTGATGCCACAATCTTATTCTTGTAGATAACCAGCTTGTCAAGCTTGTTAAAAAAAAATTCTCTAATGAATCATTTCTTTCCAAATGACTTTTTTTTTTTACCATGTAAAATCGTTGTCACAGATAAGACTGATGAATTGGACTGATTATGTACTGATTATGTCATTTGCCTAAGAGCAACATTCTTGAACATTTTCAGAAAACAAGGGGGAAAAAACCCCCGACAAATTAATTTTTCTGCCTTGATTCAACCTTTACAAAATCGACCCGCACGAGACAGGCAATGATGCTATCAGGCTAACAATGTGCTATGTGTCTCCATCGTCGGCAAGAAGGCGAAGAATTACGTTAAAAATTAAGCCCTGCGTGAGCGCGGCATATCTGCGGCTCCTGATACCGACTGTAAATATCGCCGGGGTGAGTGTGTGCGTGTGTGTGTGTGGGGGGGGGGGGTGGGGGGGGGGGAGTCGGCTCTGCGCACATGACGTTGTTTCAAAATGACTCACAGCGTAGCCTGTGACACGAAATGATGCATTGGGCTGCTGTGACGTGAATGGTCGGAGGAAGTGTCATAATCCGGATTGGACACTTTTTAATAAAGTACATGGAGGGATGCAGTCGAGTTAAACAGTTCAAGTTGAGGCGAAAGATGTCCTTTTTTAGCACATGTTGAGATCTCAGGCACACTGACAATCCACATTTAAATGTTCGCCCAATAAAATCGTGACCACTCTGCGGTGGCGGAGCCACTGTGCAGTTTGTAAAGAAGTTTCTAAACACAAGTGCCTGTGATTAACTTCCCCCCCCCCAAAAAAGTTCAGCTGTTCTAGTCGGCTTTCCTGACCATTTAGTTTGACTTTCGACCAGAGGCCTGAAGGTTTTATCATTGATGAACAGTTATAAGAGGGTGTACAGTGTGCACAATAGTGCATGCACATTGTCTCAGTTGTTTTTTTATTTTTACTTCTCTTGAGAATGTTTCGCTTATTTTTTTTCCTCAATTGAGTTCTACTGTAGGTCGACATTAATAGTGGAAAGAATGTTGAAATCATCTGTATTTTTATTTTACCCAAAAAAAAAGGGCATTTGAAAAGGGTGTGTAAACTTTTTATACCCACTGTATGTTTCAAAACCTTATTTTGAGTTGATCACTGCAGGATGTTGTTTTTTTTTTATTACAGGGCGGCCCAATGCTAAACATGGCAGCCAGGGAAATGCGGCCCTCGCGATACTGAATCCATCAGGCTCCTCTGTGATTCCAGTTTGGAGCTGAAGGCATTAAAAAAAAATAAAAAGGCCGAATTACAGCAGCTTTACGTGAAACACAATACGCGTACTCCCAGCTGCCGCCTGCCAGCAGCAAACAACCCAAAATATTTCTCAGACGATCTTTCTGGGTGACAAATAGTCGAGCTCAAAAAGGTGCTCACCTCTCAACGCGACTCGTTTGCACAGAGAAATATTGTCCGCATATAATATTTTAATGGCTGAATGATGCAGTAGGCACTGAGTGAGCTGCTTTTTGAATCAGGTGCACTATGGTTAATTTTAGATGGCAGAAAAACGTTTTTAGTTTTTGATGATATTTATTTACACAATAATATTACTCAACGGTAGTTTTAACAATGAAACAGACAAAACTATGTAAGAAATAGGGCAAAAACATGTCATGTTGTTTTGACAACAATCTCGGTGTGTTTGACTCAACAGCACCTCTGCAGGTGGAGCCACACATTGCATTTCATTTTGATTTATTTGCCAGAAAAAAAAAAGAATTATTTTCCCCCTTTGTTTCTAATCATGTTGCTATTTGAAACTTTATCTGTAAAAATTCTATCGTAAAAAAAAATCAACACACTATTTGACAAAATTAAAATCAATAAGCTTGGTAACCATAAAGTAAAAATTAAACATTGTTGGCTAGAAAATATTGTCATTATTCAATAGTGCTCTGATAAATAGTTTATAGAGAATTTTAAAATATGGTAATAAGGGTAATTTATCCATTCCTAAATTAAAAATATGAGATTTTCGTATTCCAGGCGAGTGTCTTTTTGAGATGAAATAATCCATGTGGTGTGTCTGTGTGTATGGGTGGGGTCGCAAGAGCAGCTGCTCCTCATTTACTCCTACTAAAAAGGTCGGACTTGAAGATTCACCCAAATAAAAGTGCTTATTCTGCATTTCCTGTATAGCCCAACTTGTGCGCTTGCACATTACAGTACAACAACCAGTTGTTCCTGTTTGGCTCGTCATTGTTATGCCTGCCTTCCTACTTCCCTGCTTGCCGAAATGCAGAATATTCTCAAATTTGCACTCTTGTGTGGATCAACTATAATCAGCCCCCCCCCTTTAAAAGAAGAAAAAAAAGCCCCACCATGCCGTGCAACCCCTCCCCCACCGCATACCCACCCTTCCTCCTCCCTAACCCCCACGCGCCACTGTTCTGCAGACAAGCTGCAGCAGGCACAGGATCAATTTATAAATGAATAATAAAAAAAATAAAAAAAAGCCCGAGCAGCAAATAAAAATTTGGAAAGAAAAGAAAAAGAAGACATACAGAGTGGTGACGTGGTGAAGTCACAGTGCCTCAATTAGCATCGGAGAAAAAGGAAGCCACACATGACCAACACCCAGAGGGAAAACGACACATACACAAACCCCCCCCTCCCCAAAAAAAACGACAACATCAAAAAAACAAACACAATAAAGTCTCCTTTTCAGTCTTAATGCAACATTTATCAATCTTCCCTGACGTTTAAAAAAAAAAGGAAAAAAAAGGGCGAGGCCAACAGTGGAGAGCAAACATACATATGCAGCTGAAATTACAGAAGCAAAGAATAAAAATAAGTGAGGGAAGACTGCAGTGATATTATAATGACACACTGAGAAAGTGGGCCTACAATAAAAAAAAACATTAAAAAAAACACACGGTACTAATAAATACCCAGGAAAATAGAAATGCATGTTTTAAAATAGAAATGACAATTAGGTGCAGTATCAACAATACGAATAAATACCACTGCCTGCTGCGACAATACACCGATAGAAATGTGCATCAAAAAAGGCATACAGTATGTTGCCAATATTTCAAAACAACAGCAAACGGGCGCCTCAAGAACAAAAGGGTGAAATATGTGCTATATATAGACTTGAAAAGCAACTCGAAATGGAATATCTTAACATTAAAAGCGCTACGGCAGACATTTTCCTAAACATATTTCCTTGACAAGATGGATGCCCTACAAGGCAAATAAATAAATAACAAGCAAGCAGGATGCACACGAGATCATCTCAGGTAATAATATACAAAAAAAAAAGAACTAAATAAGATTCTGAAGCTAAAAAATATTCGTAACTTGAAAACAACACACACCCAAAAAAATCCAGTTTAGTTTGACCGATACTTAGTACCTGAAAAAAGATATCACTGAATTAAATGTTCAAAGTGCGCAGAATGTTACAATGGCTGAAAGTTAGTTTAGCGTGTTTAGTACATCTCCTTGTATTTGACTTTTAAGCACAATACATTTGCACTGAATCATTCAAAAGTGTGCTGAGGCAAGTCCCTTTTTGTTTCGTACACTTTAATTAAATCATTACTGAACTACATGTTTTTTTCTTCGACATTAAAGCGCAATGTTCATGTTCAAACTGGCCATCATGTTGCAGTGGCTTAATATTAAAGACACATTTTAGGACTAAGACTTGTCTCGTTTTTGATGAACATTACTTACTGAGGGCGTGCCACACAACCGAATTTTTGGAGGGGCTACTTGTAAGCAGTTGGGGAACCACTGCAATACACAAATCAATCCACCATTTTGTTGTCCTGAAAAACTGTTTACCAGCCGTAGTTGTTGTTGAAAGAAGATCAGCGAATACAACTCAGGCTGTGCTACAAATATGCCCTATTTTAGCAACCCATGATATCTTAATCATTTTTAACGTCAACAAGATTAATCTATGGCTCTTTTCAACTATTTATCAGTCCAAAAGAGCACGAAAACAAGCAAGAACAAAACTCCCTTCACTTTTGCATCCACCGGAGGCACCAGGATGCACATTGTCCATATATTTCATTTAATTACAGTGAAGCCATGTGATGAATAGCAACATGAGCATATGATAAACATATTATTATCCATTAGAAGGATTTCATGCAGCAGTCTCAAATCTTTCTGGACTTTTTTTTTTACCCCCTCCCTCCTCCAGAGCCTGAGGGGAGGTGGCTAAGGAAGAGAACAGTGCTCGGCTCAGCCTAGCGGTGGAAATGAGGCAGGAAAATAAAAGCCACATAATATAATCTGAGAGGCCAGTCTCAAAATGTGAACACTAACAAACACACACACACATGCACACACACATGCACACACACAGTTTCAGATGGAAACCCTTAATCTGTTTGCGTCAGTGCTCGTGATATTTTCTGGGAAATAAAATGCTGACATTTTTGTGAGCAGTTCTAAGAAAACTCCCTTTAAATATTAGAAACAGAATGTCCTATCATATAGATAAATCTTTTTTTTTAAACAACAACAAGCTAAGAGTATTGACCTTGGCTATATCCTGTTATTCAACACAACAGGGAAAGAAAACAGCAGTGAGACTTTGCTATTTTAAATTATGAATATTAGATAACAGTATTAAATGTACTCGTGGGAGGTTTATGTTAAAATATATTGATTTTATGAGCTCTGTGCTCCCTCTTTGTGGGGTTTAAATCTTAACTAAAAAATAAAATAAAAATCACATATCTGCCTCAATATTAGCATTCCTCCTTAAACTGTGGTAATTACGGCCGAGACAAAATGTCGGGGCTTGATAATATTATTACGCCCCCTGTTTAACGCCAACGAAACGGTTAAACCTCGCCCCGGTCGAGCTAATCCAACATTTTTAAATAAAAAATAATACCTACTTTATTTTCAATTATAACGATCGCTAGCTGGTGGCTAGGCTAAGCTAGCTAGTTGGCTGGCCTTAAAAAAAGAGGAGGAGGGGTGTTAGCTTTAAAAGTTTCCTGTTTTTTTTTGTCCATTTTAGGCGATAAATGTTATTTTATTTCGATAATATGTGCTTCGCACGGGTGGGTGGAGGGAGGTCGGTTAGCATATTCGCGAAACCGGGGAGACTAATGTCGACACGACCACACAAAGAAATTAATCATTAAACACAACGGGAAATATCAAGAAATTATTACACGCGGATTTTGAACGTGCTGCCGTTGGGGGGGACAGTCAGGCTCTAACTCGTTGTGTGTCACGGTCGAACGTTTGAGAGCGAGGGTGGAAAATTATCCAAATATTAGAATATTATTCATACATATGCCACGTTTGAAGCGAGGGAAAGTTGGAATAAAAGTTGGAATTGTGAGTCACAGCAACTCTATGTGTCTGTGGGGGCGAAGGGGGGAGGGGGGCAATCAATGCGATATGGACAAACTAAATGAAATAAAACTCCGAGGCCATATTTGTCGACGATTAATTTCGTCAAGGTGGTGGGCAGCGAGAAAACCGACTAATACACATCGGGGCATTTCATAGAAAAAATATAAATATAATTTTTTTTTTTTTTTACCTGTATTGCATTGTGCTCCATTGCAGTCCTGCATTCCCTCTGCGAGGCCCCTCTCCGGTTACACCACCGGGACTCGCCGTCACACAAACAAACGCACCACCACTGAACCAGAGACAGAGAGAGAGAGAGAGAGAGAGAGAGAGAGAGCAATACCCCCCCCCCCCTTTAAAAATCAGCTTTTTGGAGGAAATAGGGCAGGCTCGAGGTGTGGCCAAAGTTAGCCAACTTAAATGTTAATAACGAAAGATAAATTCCTCTACGGATGAGTAATCTACTTTGATAAATCCACCTCGGTATTGACTTCAATTTTTTTTAAATGTAACAAATTCAATCAAGTATCCAAGTGAGGAAGCCAATAAGACGTCCGAGTAGGTAATATTGTCACGGAACATTTTGGAAAAATTAAAAAAAAACGTTGAGCTGATCCCAGAGCTGCCTCCTCTCTTTTTGTTTCTGTTGTGTGTTGGCCTTCTGCGCATGCGCGAGGTTGCACGCATGGCGATGATTTCCACTGGTCGTAAAGCTTGAAAGCCCGTAGGAAAAAAAAGAAAAAGTAAAACCTAATTCTATAACAGAGAAAATGTTGATTGTCTAATTAAAAATATTCAAATTAATGTTATCATTATTAATACTATGTGTGGTGGTATCAGGCACTATATGCGTTTAGTGCTTTTTTTTGTGGGTGAAGCATTGAATGGAGGCTCTAATGACAGCATCCATTGTTCATGTGTCTGGAAATATCCAGCCTGCCATTTTCTGATAGCCCACTTGAAAATTAAGATGAATAGTAACACACACAGACACATCGAAAGTCAGGCGAGATTGATGACCAGGAATTTTATAAGACTGCAGTCTGCAGAAAAGAACAATTTAACTCTTTCTCAACCAGGCATGAATGTATTTTTTAAGGCTCAACTATTTCGATAAGCACTTAAATTAATATTCTATATTTGACTCCTCCCAGGACACACACAAGAACAGAAAAACCCCATATAAAATTGAAATCACACATACAATATTAAATACATTTTTGGAACAAAAAAGTATGTTTAAAGTGTAAAATTGTAATTTAGGAGAATAAAGCCATGTAGTTTTTACATTACAGATGTAATACAAGAATAAACAGTATTTTATATACAAGAATGTACAGTATTTGAGATCAAAATTTGTACATGAAAGAAAGTAGAACATTTTCGAGAGTTTTTTGGATTGGATTGGATAAACTTTGTCAAATGTACTGTGTGTGTAACATACAGCACAGATGAAATTTCTTCCCTTATTTATTCAAGTAGCTTTACAACAATAGTCATATATTCTCAGGATAAAGTCATACAGTATATTTGCGAGTTATATTACAAAAAAAATTCAAAAGTAAGTTTTTTTCTCCCCTCGAAAATATAGAACCTTATTCTTGCATGATTATGATCTGCAGAATAACTAAAAAGCCATGCAACGTTCGAACTCATTATCACAATATTCTGAGTCTGGCTGTAATATTGTTTGTACAAAAAAAGGTCAGAGATAAAACTGAACTGGCCTAGTAGTGTGCAATGCCGAAACAAACCACTAGGGTGTAGCATATCAGCATTGTTGGGGAGAGAGAATACAGTACTGTACACATTGCTCCAGGATACACACCCTTGCAAAAAATAGCCAAAGAAACAAAAAACCCCAAACGGTCAAGCCTGATTTTATCCAAACAGGGTGAACAACTCCACGCATGTTTACATGGATGGCGGCTTGCTTACCTGCTGCTGTTGTGCAAAGCTTCCAAGTCACAAAAAATGGACTAGCGCAGGTTTTGTCTTCGGAACTAAAACGCATTTAATGTTGTCATCATAATCTTGAAACCTTCAAAGGTTTTCATCGCATGAGTGAAATTGTGATCAGGCACAGTCAGTAGTTGTTTGGCACCAATGTTGAAGTGGTTTGAGGAGCTTCATTGTTGCTTCACAGTGACCGTTTGTTCGGGATTTTTGGGGTATGTTGATGTTAAGGCACACCCGTCCGATATCTCTTTTATAGTTCCAACGGAGTACTTTTGTTTTTCATTTTATGTAAGAGCTGTTCAGTTTTTTTTAAATGACCGTTAAATTTGTGTTTTTCTACTTTAAATAAGTTTTTTTGTATGACTGTTCAAGAAGGGAAACATTCAATGTCAACCAACTGGAGTTAACTGGCAGAGTTGAAGGTTAATAATTGTCTAAAAAGACACACGATGGCACCAAAGCATTACATGAAGCTCCTCACCTCACTTGAACAATTTGTTGATGGCGCCAAAGCAGTAATTTCATATCATATGAGCGAATAACGGACAATGGGTTTCATCACACACACCAAAAAAATAAAAATAAGAAATTAATCTGTGAAACGCGATTAGTTGACACTGCATACAAATATAGTGGAGATGAAAAGTCTACACACGCCTGTTCAAATGCCAAGTTTTTGTGATGTTAAAAAAAATGTCAAAACTTTTTCCACCATTAATGTGACCTGTACAACTTCACGGGCAAAAAACATCCTTTTTGAGAGGGAAGTAAGAATTTGGAGATCTATCGGACTGGTGCCATCGTTAACATCAACGACGTTGATCTTTGCTGCAAATGCTGGCTCCAAACAAGGTGTTCGGCCAATGTGATTTATGCAAGCGCGCATGCACACTTGCTCTTTTGTCAGCTGCTGTCTCCGTGTAATCGCAAAAGACAACGTTATCCTTTTTTAAGGGGAGCAAAATCAGAATGAACGGAGTCCCGCTCACATGACCACAGCGAATATTATTTTTGTCATTCAAGAAAAACGGCTAAGGCAGTTTTGCCCCGCTCAAGTATCTGCATCCATACAAATTAGTCATTCAAATGCAGAGACTGGAAACACAATTCATGTCAGTCGGCTGACGTTGGGAATCCTCAATTAGGAGGACAAACACTTTTCCTCAAGACCAACTCATTTGAAATACAGTAGAGTGCATCCGGAAAGTTTTCGCACAGCCTCACTTTTTCCACATTTTGTCAAGCCTTACTCCAAAATGGATTCAATTCAGACATCGTGAGTCTCTCTGGAGAGAGCAGAAAATGGCTCCCCGTCCACATTTGAGCTTTGAGAGGTATGCAAAGAGGTAGGGGTGAAAGCGACACAAATTAGCTGTACTATTAACTTTGTGCCATCATACTCTGTCTTATCATGAATACTGTACTTTGTGACAAAAAAAAAAGACTATGCTTGAGATGAAACATATGTTCAAGATTGTAGAAAATTAGAAAAGGATTTGGATATAAATAAATTTTACTTAACCCATTTTGGAAAAAGGCTGTCATCTAAGAATATTTGGAAAAGGTGAAGCGGCGTGAATCCTTTCCGGATGAACTGAAGCATTCACAGCACGTCACACCGTTAAGATGTTCGAAGTTAAAAAAAAACTCAGTTGAAGGCTTTTTTTCCCCAATGAGGCGGTGCCACCCCAAAATATGGGAAATAAACGGCGCCACGTGCGTTCGTGTCGGAGGCTTCTCATTGGTCGTCGTCGTCGCTGTCCTCACCGTCGCTGTCCTCCAGCAGGCGCGACTGGCGGGCCAGCCTCTGCGCCACGGCCGTTACCATGGCGGCACCTTTGCCGCTGCCGTCCTCCGAGAGCAGGTAGGTGACTTCGCACTCGGGGGCCAGCCGGCGCACCGTGGCCTGGAGCTCGGCGCTGAAGCTGCGAGCAAGGCAAATAAATACAGGGTTTTGCAAAATGACGCTCCATTTGCTTTTTGCATCGTAACCGAGGATTTCCCCCCCCCCCCCCCCCACTGGCTCCCTCGAGTTCTTGATGGCTCGTTTCCAATTTCCCGCTTGAAATTGGGTGTCTTACCTGGGGTGTTTCCGGTACACCGAGCCGTCCACTCCCACGGTGGTTTTCAGGTGGTCCAGGCCGCGGCCGACCCGGATCCGGGTGGCGATGGTGGCCAGGGCGGCGGCGCAGAGGCGAGCCGAGCGCGACGACACCGTGTCGCAGACCATACGCACCACGCGCACGTCCACCGGCTCCCACGACAGACCCAGGCCGCTCAAGATTTTCTTGCCGTTTTCCAGGCCGTCGAGCTCCCTAATGGGAGGAAAAACAAATATTTGACTCAACTAAGCATACTCCATTGGTCCAAGATGAAAATGATCATTAAAAATATTACACTGAGAAGAAAGTTAATTTGAAAAATTCAACAAATGGGCTTTTGAATTATTTTGAAAAATACACATTTGAACTAGAAAAAAATAGAGAAACAGAAATGAAAATAACAATTGGTTTTATTACTTTGGAAAATAAGTCTATTTTTTAATGTAGATATCTTTGGGAGGAAAAATGGGAGAAAAAGTGTGCCCCGCCCCAAAATGACCACTAGGTGACAGCAAAGTCAAACGCGCAGCACACCGTGGTTTTAAACGTTGCTCATACATATGTAAGTACAGATTATTTAAATTATTGTGTCCTGCTTAAGTGCTCCATTGAGAATGAGAAGAATTGAGGACAAGTGATGATCGAGGAAATTAAGACAACAAGGACTCACTCTTCTATATCGGAGATGTACTTGGTCTCAAATCCGCCCGGCGACAGCAGCGCCTCCGACGCCTGCCCCTTGAAGAGCAGCCCGTCCTTTGTCATCCGCAGCAGCAGGAGGCGCACAATCTCGCCCAGATACATACCGCTGATCATCTTCTCAAAGCTGCAGAACAACACCCGATTGTCCGGAGTGGGTTGGAACATCGCGTCGGATTACTCCGTCGACGTACGAACGTACATGTGGATGCCGGGGTTGATGGACGTCTTGTCCACCTGGACGTCGAACTCAGTCTGAATGTCTCGGAGCGAACCGTTGTCGCCGAAGCCGCCCCACTCGGTGTTGATGCACATGCGCCCGTGGTCGCTCTCCACGCGCTTCACGTTCTTCATCTCCTCCATGTAGCAGGCGTTGGTCCCCGTGCCTGCAATGCAGGGGTTCAATATTTGGCCGGCCGCATAAGCTGCGGCGCCGTTGCGCGTTTTACCGATGATCATGCCGATCTCGCAGCTTTGGTCCTTGTAGCCGCAGCTCATCATGGTGCCCACCGTGTCGTTGACCATGGCGATGGAGCCCACGTCGTAATCCTGAACGACAGCGGTGGATGTTGTCGATGAGTCACTCCGCGCCGCGCCCGACGACCGACGCAACTCACCCCTCGTCGGTGAATGGCCTCTCGCAGGAGCTTCACCACATCTTGGCCTTCCACTCCCGAGCACTGGAAGCCTTTCGTCCAGCGGATCAAGATGCTCTGCGGCGCGCACACACACAAAATTGTGAAATTAATTTTAAAAGCAATTAAAATGTATTTTCTGTCTTTTTTCCCCCCATTATGAGATATGTTATTTATAAAATGAGTTATATATTTTCTAATTAAAAGTTTGTTTTCCAAAGTAATTAATTTATTTTCAATTATGTCTTTTCCTTTTCAGTGTTGCTTTTAAATTTGAATTAAAAGCTACTTCTATACAAAAATTGAAATAATAAAATGCATGTTTTTATTTCTGAAATATAACATTTTAAAATTCCCCCTTTTTGCTTGAATGGTTGCTACCCTTTTCCCCATAATAATTCCACATTTTTACCCCCCAAAAATCCTATCAAACAATCTTAAGTGGATATCTCTAGTGCGCGAGTGTCTGTGGGACCTTGTCAATTTCCTTCTGATGGCAGGGGAAGGAGAAGGTGAAGCCCAGAGGGAGAATTTGGTCCTGCAGATTCAGCGACTTGAGAAATTCCCCCAGACAGGCGGCGATGTGGTCGAACAACTGCAAAGAGCCAGACGCCAAAGTCGCTTTTCAAAAAACAGAGCAACCGTTTTGTGTGAAATGATTCATGGCGTAAAATGCACATTTATCTCGATGTCCAATGCAGTGCAGTTGTGCACACTCCAAAATATAACTTCTTCACAGATCCACTTCCTATTTATTTTTTTTTGCACCTTTTCTCCGGGTCCTCGCATCATCTCTTGCGGGATGGCGCAGATCTGACTGTCCATCTTCACCATCCTCTGCTCCTCCTCCATCACTCGCACGTGGAGCACCCGGAAGTTGGTCCCGCCCAAGTCCAAAGCCAGGAAGTCGCCTTTTTCTGCGGGGGTTGCAACCACTCTCGTTTGTCCGGGAATACAATCAAATATTTTGGTTTCGCTAAATAGCGCCGCCGCCGCCTTAAGAAAACGGGATTCATATTTGAATGCCCTCCAGTGCTGTTCAGTACCACTAGGAGGTTTATTTACGTGGACTCTGGAGATTGCAATGATGTGTTAGCATATGACTGCTTTGGAATTTGCGTTACCCGTCCCGTCTGGCGTGGCCGTGACAAAGGTGGGCAGCATCTGGACGGCGGCCCTGTGGTGCGAGTGCTTCCCCAAGCCTCGCCTCAGATCGCGCTCCAGTCGAGCGGAAACCTGCCGCAGGACCTCCAGGGACAGCGTGAACGGCTTCAGGTAAGTCTGAACCTGCACAGGAAAGGAAAGGTGGACCAGGGTTCGACATTAACGGTGGCCCGGGATCACTACATGAATGTGTCGGGCCACATTAAGTTCATCCATTCATCCATTTTCCGATCCGCTTGACAAGGGTCACGGGGGGTGCTGGAGCCTCTCACAGCTGTCTTCAGGCAGTAGGCAGGGGACACCCTGAACCGGTTGCCAGCCCATCGCAGGGCACACAGAGACGAACAACCATCCGCACTCACACTCACACCGTGGGACAATTTAGAGTGTTCAGTCAGCCTGGCACGCAGGTTTTTGGAATGTGGGAGGAAACCGGAGTACCGCGTCTAAGGTACTTACAGCAGTAAACATCTAGCTGTCCATCCCTCCATCTCATTTTTCATCAACTGCACACTGCAATTGTTATGCAACACACCACCAACAATGAGAGACTGACTTAGATGGACAAAAAGGGATTGAAATCATGCGTACGAATATAAAGGCGTGATGAGTACGTAACTGACTTATAATGGCGTGCTGGAATGTTGGCATGTTTTAAAAATAAAAAAAAGGTAGGCATGCAGAGGAGGTCATCATTTGGACCGGAAAACACAAGACGCTTACGAGCACCTTGAGACCACAGCAACAATTCCTGTTTTCCTGTCCTGCCCTTAAAGCGGTCGAAACGCCCACCGTCAAACTGCAACCAGCCGTGGGCGCTCGCCAAACATGTCCCTGGTTTGGACCAAAAGCCCTTCAAGCACAATTACAGTGATATCATTTGCAATAAAAGGCTCGGAGACCAGCACACGGGCTTGTAAAAGCTCTAAAAGGAGAGCATGTGTACATTGCGACACGGAACTCCTTTCATCACATCCTGCTGCTGTTGGTGAATTTCCTTGCTCGCAGGTTGACGCCGTGGCTCAATCTCATGAATACATCCTTATTGCTGTTTGCTTTCATGCCACGAGCGGGCTTTGCGAAGCTCGAAATTGAGAAAAAAAACTTGTCATTTTCCAGTAATTTTCCAACGGGCGTGTCGGCTCAGGCCTCATTCACACTATTTGGGTCTGATTATAATCCAGCCTCCTGCTCCTCGACGGGACTTGTGACGACATGCCTTCATTCTTCCATCATGACTCAAAGTGGCTACCACGCACAGCCGAGTGCCTCGATGAGGTTACCATTGGTGAAACCACACCTCAAATGAAAATAGAAGTCTTAAAGGAGACATATTGTACATTTCCCCACAATTTAAAACAGTTCCTAGGGGGTCCTAATTATTGACTACTATCAAACTACTGCCTGGGTCTTAATTATTGACTACTATCAAACTACTGCTTGGCAAATTACAGCACATTTCACACTCTATTTCGTGTCTCGCTGAAATAAGCCCCGTCTCATGCAAGTGACTCCACACCCCTATCAGGCTGTATCTAACAGTGAAGAAAAAGGGGTGGAGCCCTGTGACGACCCGTCCATCATCTGAGCCGCTTATCATCACGAGGGTGCTACGCAACACAATTAAAGCATTTTCATTAACGCAGGCAGCACTTCCATCCACTACACGGCGAGTGGCGCACGGACACACCGTGAACACAAATCAAGCTGCTAATCAGAAGCTGAGGCTGTGAGGCTAATGCTCATCTGTGCACCGCAATGCAGCTCTGCTTATCCTTTCACTTTGACATGATAGGACACCCGTGGGGCTTGTGGGTATACTTTGTAGTCATTCACTTAACACGACGCTAATACAGTACACCTCCAATTGTGCATCATCGCTTGAAAGTAGCTCTGGATCCTCACCCAGCCATGCACCGAGTCACGGGTGGAAAAAGTTGATGTGACTTTTTTTTCCCCAAGGGAAAATTGTGGGGAGATGGGGGGCTCTTTCTTGCAAATGAGCACGAACACACAATCATTGGACACGCGATCTGAGGGGCCATCACACTCAATTGCAAAATGTCGGCCAGCGTAATTCCTGGTAGGGACGCGTATTGAACAGTGGGCTAACACGCACCTTACTGAGTGTGTCCAGAGGGATACCGTCAACGTGGATGGTGGAGATTTCGTCGCTCATTTTTGCGATTCTGTTATTCCCCTGCACAGAGAAGATTAAAACGAGGTAATTACATACAAAATGTGTTCAAGTAGCAGCTGAATAAGGCTAACGTCTCTGTTCATATCCGTTAACGCACATAGAGCATGTCGGAATACGTTAGCATGATGCTATGAGCCTTTAGGTGAAATGAAGATGTTTGGTGTTTAAACATGCGGTTAACTCTTTTGTCCTTCTCTGTGTGTGTATGTGCTACTGCTTAGTGTGTATTAAAGCAGTATTTATCCAAAGGTTCCTGATGACGGTAATATCTATGCTAATTTCCATTCGCCTGTGTATGGCGTTTCGCATTATGTAAGCGTCAAACTAACTAGACTTATTTTAAGCAAAGAATGTGGTTTCACGTCAGAACTTAAGATCAACTTCCACAAGGGGAAAAGGCACAAAACATGCACTTTTTAACCATTGATTTGGAGATCAGCACCAGCGAGTTTTCAAATTTCCTCAAAGTGATGTGATACGATTGTCCCCCACTTCTTGACAGTGAGAGAGAAAAGGTGCTGAAGAATACTTTTTCAAAAAAAGCATTTCCTTAGTTAATGTGTCGAAAGCATATGGGAGGCGTAAAACCAATATTTTATCAGGTCCATTATCGCGAGTGCGTGTGGAAGGTATTCCCTTGGATTATCGGGGGGAATTATGAATGCAACCCAACAAATGACACCGTCGAGACGACAACATGGAACAGGGTCAGATTGAACCCGATGCTTTTGTTCCAGGCGTGGTGTACATTAAATCCTAACAAACTTCACAGGTACGTCTCCTTACCTGGATTAAACGCACAGCCACTGTTCAAGCACACTGGAATCCCCCAAATGGTTTTCGCTCCCGCAAAATCTGTCAAAAAACACAAACAAAACCAAAAAAAAAAAAACCTGTATAAATGAGTGATACGTGAGAAGTATTTGTGTGTATTCTAAACGCTAAAAAGACAACTATGCCGGTGACTAAAGAGCTGCAGGCAGAATTCAAACAAGCCAACAGGTAAAACAAGTTTGAAGTTGTACTCCATGAATGGAAAGGCTGAACGTACATGACAAATACCAAATTAAGGAGCCCCCACTTGGGACACGAGGAAAACACGACAGTACTGTCATAAATGCTGATGAACCGGCGCAATTTGACCCTAAACCACCCCCGGTAAAATCAATCAAGTGTAAAAAGAAGACGACATCACTCACCTGCTACGTCTTCTCACAAAGTGAGCGAGCTCAGCCATCAACTTCTAGGCACAGGAAGACAGCGGCGGCTCACAGCTCAACTAAAAGAAAACTCTAAACTACAGGCGAGCACATGAAGGGGGCAGCATTGACTGAGTGGAAGTGAGCCTTGTGACATTGTGAGAAAAAAAAAAACACACACAAGCGTGTCTCAATGTGTCACGCACGCACGCACTTCAGTGAGGAAATGCAAAAGCTCCAACCTGATGAAATAAGCAGAATGAATTTAACAGGATGCACGCAAGATGAAAATACTTGCTACTTTACTCAGCATATTTGACATTAGTCTATTCATGAATCTGTGCATGGTGTAGAACGGTATTAGAAGATCATAGCCGCCCCATGAAAAGCACAAACATCCAAAATTGGTATCAGAAACACTGAATTAATATCCAGTGTATTTTTGGTTCATCCAAAAAAAAAAAAAATACTTGATGGGAAAAACATAGGTGAACCCAGCACTATTTGTTCCACTTGTGGTTGTCTACAGAATCTGCGACTTAACTCGCAAAATGGAAAACAAGATTTCAGCTTTCAAAATAAATTTTTTGCAGAAGAAAATGTTCTCAGAAAGTAAAAGAGGGAAACAGCAGGATCCCGTTTATTGGAAGGGGTTTTCAGTTAAAAAACAAAACCACTTCTCCCACTGTAGTTCTCAGAAGCTCCTTCATTATCAACCCATTTATTGAAATAAATATCAAAATACTGAATGTGTTTGACAATGTTTTATTTACAATAAATGAACCAATATTTTAAGGAGTAAAAAAAAAAAAAAATCACCAAAATTTGGGGGTGGGGGGGGCAGCTTACATGCATACATTGTCCATTATTCGAATCACAGTGTTGTTCGCATTTGAATTTAAATGCCAATTTCATTATGCACTTAGTTCCAATGCACCCAAAATAAAAATAAAAAAGGGGTCGGGGGGTGTTTGTTTCAGTGCAGTACAGCTGAGGGGGATTTCGAAAGCCTCACGATGAGCATTAACAAGCACAACAAGGCCTCCTCTGCACTGGTTCACATTCAAGCGCGTTGCATAAATTCTTGGTCGTAGACTTGAGTCTCAAGGCCGCCTTGCTGATGTTGGCCCGCTCGGTCTTCATCAAGGCTTACCGGGCACCGCCCCCGCGCCCCGAGCCCCTCCTCTTCACCTTCGTTTGTGGCTTGGTTTCTTCAGCCACTGCTGGCGCCTGAAGTCGACGAGACAGTCGGTGGCCTCCGAGATGGGCGTGAACGACTTAATGGGCGAGTTGCTGACCGCCAGCGTGGAAACGCCCGCTTCTTCATTGTCGTCCCTCAGATCGATGACGTCGCTGAACGTGAACAAGTCAACATTTGCCCGATTGTCTTTGTTATTTTTTTTGGTGGTCATTCCCAAGAAAAATAGGCGATGCCGAAGTTTAAGCATAATATAAGTTGTAAAAGACATTTCAAAAAGTCATTCTCCTTAGTGAATTTTGTAATTTGATCATATTTAACCAATAGTTAAAAATTAAAAAGTCAAAGATCTTGAATGTATACATTTATCAATTATTATTTCCCTATTTATTTATCCAAGATAAATCAATTAACAAAATGACATAATCAAATACTGTAATATTGTTTATTGAATAAAACTGGACTTATTAACATTATTCAAAAAATTTTTAAATTATGTATCGCTATTTTTAAAAAATATTTCTCAGTCAGTAAGCAATTGTAATCCCAAAACAGACGTAGCGCCAGGTGCCACTAAAAAGGTGCCTTAAACTACAAAAGCATTGAGCCCATTAAGCCTTTGAAGGCCATTCAGACTGTCGGGAGCTGAGCTAACTGGCGACCAGTCAGGGTCGTATTCGCCGAGAAGGAGTCGGAGAGGTGATTGACAGCTTACCCTTGCTGGAGTCTGCACCTGGACGGCCCGGCTCCTGCGCACGAGGACATGGACAAGTTCACCAACTCTTCTCGGGATCAATGTCAGCTGTTTTTGTAATTGTGCAGCTTTGACACGAGCGGATGGGGCGACGGTCGCGCGGGGCTCACCTGCATGCCTGCTCTCTACATGCTCCAGAGCCGCCAACAGATTCCCTTTCTGGACGTTTAAAAAAAGAATGAAATAAAAATATTCAGCATTTGGCTATGTTCACTAAATATGCGAACTTTTTTTTTTGAATATTCAGGCATGTTGGTGAGTCCTACCCCGGGTGTTTTGGCCGCCCGCCGCTGGATGCAGAGATCGGTGTGCTCGCTGTAGTCGCACAGGGCCACAGCCTTTTGGCAGATGTAACATTTCTCCTGGATTCTGTTTTTGGGGTTTTTTTGGATGATATTAGCCCAACAATAGTGCCTTCTATTTCAAAACCTTTTGCAACGTGTTCGGGAGCTGCGGGGCAACGTACGTGTCAGAGGAGGCGGCGTCGCCCTCTTCCTCTGTTGCCCACCGTTTTCGCTTCCTTTTTGGCTTCAAGAACGCTGCTACAGTGTTTCAAGTTGGAAGGGGAGGAGGTAGAAACACTGACATCAAGTGGTCAAAGAGCCCAAACAAGCACGATGAATTTTGGGACGTCTTCCTCCAACCTTGTGAACGTTCATCCGCAAGCCTGAGGTCGTCCATGGCCGAGGTCTCCACCTCGCCGTCGCAGTAGGCCGCATGCCTCTCGATTCTGCCGGCGGGGAAGGTTCCCTGGCAAATGGGACACTCCACGGCAGCTTCGAAGCCGACGGGCTCCGGCTCGGGCGAACGCGACCTTCCGAGCTCGCTCTCTTCCTCCTCGTTCGTCGGGGCGGGGTTTCGACCCATGTCGCTGGCGGCGAGGTGTTTTTTCTGAGCCTCTCCGTTAGCCGAGACTGCAATCAAGTTAAAGACACCTTTTTCAGCATGAAAGCCTTCCCAGGATTGATCGAAGAATAGAGTTTTTCCTGTAGATGAAAATTGGGAGGTCAGTTGAGTAATTTTGAATTCCATGTGCTGCCTTGAAATTGTTTATTGCCACTTATAGTTCAGGTTTACTCTCAAACGAAACAAAAGTCTGTTAGCTTAATGCAAACACACAATCCGCAACGGCATGGGAAGGCTAAAGGAACTAGCATGGAGGCCTGCGGGTTTTTAAGATAAAATATCCTTTATTAGTCCCACACTGGGGAAATTTACAGCCTCCAGCAGCAAGAATGTAAACAGGGATATGTAACCATTGATGCAACTGAACAAAAACGGTGTAGCAACTCATGGAAATCTCCTAGATCCTAGAAGCTTTTTTTAAAGGAAATATCCTTTGTGTATTTGGACAAAAAAAATGTCATCTTTTTGTACGATGACACATGGAAAGTCTTCTCATGTGCATCATCTCCTTTAATGTGCCTCACCGTCCATCGTCTTCTCCTCTTCCGCCGCTTGATCGTCATCGCTCGCCGCAGGTGCAGGAAACTCTGGACTGTTGGGCTACAGAGGAAGGCGGCCGATTGCAAGATGGTGAGGTCACGTTTGTCAAATCAAGTTCCATTGCAAAAGCGGCAATCACCTTCGATAGAGCCATGTGATCGTCCTCACTCATTTGGGTCTCTGTGGGCGAACATAAGTTAAGAGTGAACTCTGAGAGATGCAAAATGTACTTGGGCGGGATTTACTTGAAACACGGGAGCGAAAATTCATTCCTAAAGCCGTGCGTGAAGTACCCGGACACATGACACAGACGTCAATGTCTGTCTGAGCAGTCTCTTCCGCCATCTCCTCTTCCTCCTTCTGATCCTCTTCTTTCTTCTTTTCCTCGTCCTCCTCCTCCAACAGAAGGTTGTCTCCTTCCTGACCGCTAAGCTTTGCATCTTTGCGTCTGAGGCCAAGCCTACAGCAAGGAAATGGAAATTACTTTTGGGTAAGTCAAACGCAAAGCCCAAGCCTAACTATTTCCTGTGGATTCAAAAGTCAAAAGATGCAGGCAGGTTTTTACCTTCGGGGAGGTTTTGCGTGGGAAGAGTCATATAATGGGGATTTCTGGAACAAAAATCAATGAAAAATTTTTTTTCTTCAATCAGGTTCGATCACTTTGCAGCTTTAGTCAGCGCTATAACAAGAAAAAAATGTTCTGCAAAATTTGCCCAAAACAATCATTTGAGAAAATTAAGGTTTAAAATGTCCTTAAGATTCCAAAAGATGGCAGCAAAGCCCCTAAACTAATTTCAGCATAGTTCCTTGTCACCAAGATGCCACAAAAAAAAAAAAAGAATAATCAGCATGGCTAACGACGACCCTAAAATTTACTTGTGAAGCTTGCAGGCAAACCGTTTACTCTTTAGTTTAGCTTTTAGTTTACGTGAGAATATTCTACTCATTAAAACCTACCTGAAGTTATTAAAGGTTTTATGATGGCTGTAGTTTGAGCTTGGAATGAATTAATACATTTCCCATTATTTCCTATGGGAAATTTCGTTTTGGAAAGAGAACATCGAGTTTTAAAATGGCTCGCGTTTGATTTTGGTGGCTCCCTGTCAGTGTGTTTCTCGGGCCAGTAACTATTGTGTGTGATCATCAATGCTAAGTGCGCTAATGTTGGGACACCTCCAATTGTGGCACGATGGCGTCCCCCCACTCGGCCTTCCTCAACAGACACCTCTGAGCCTCCTTCAGACTCTTCTCGTACAACTCCATCTGGGCCACGATCACCTGAAAGCGACATGACAACGTTTGGGAGAAGTGCTCCACTCAGCTCAAGTCGCCGGCGGTGACTACCTGTGTGTACGCGTCTGCATCCAGACCACGTGGACAGAAGGGGACCCCCCAGTAGTAGTGAACCGAAGATGGCGTGGGGACAGACTGCTGGGTGTTCACACTGGAAGCACATTCAGACATGATCGTTTAACAGGAGGTCTTGCCACATGTTGTGTTGGTTGAAGCAAGGCACACATTAACCCAAAATTGGGCCAAATTTGATTTTTTTTTCTCCTTCCCTTCCTTTTAAAGTCAACAGAGGCGTGGATGTAATTGTTAAAGCTGGGTACACACGAACTGGTATCACCTAATTAAACAATGCAAAGGCTCGATGATCGGGTGTCTCTGAAAGATTATCCTGACTGATCATCCTGTGGTGTGTTCAGAGAGATTTTTTTTCCCTCCATGATCGGATCGTAACATAATCATGACTCCTAAAAGTTAAAACTGTTGCGTTATTTGCCTAGCATCTTTTGGTTTTCTGCTGCAATTTTCAGTCAGTCCTGCCCCTCACAGGTCAGTCTTGGTACTGCGACAGAAATCTTTGTGCTGTTTTGGTATTTTGGTCACCTGAAGTACACCACACACGATAAATGCATTGCAGTGTGTGTGTGTGTTTTTTTCATCTGAAGATGCCAGAAATTGGCACATTGTGAAGCTCGCCTGAGCGGCAACGCACGTCTGGTTTGTTTGTACCTGCAGCTCGAGCTGTTTGTCTCCAGAGCCGCTTCGGTCACCTGGTTCAAATGGGCTGCCTGTGCTTCGGCCTGCTCAAAGCGCTTCTCGTCCGGGTAGACTGGACTGGGGGAGCTCACCAGCTGCAATACGATGAAAAGAGAATTAGTCACAGCCCTTGAAACATTGACATTGTTTCGGGAATATTTGGCCAAATACCCGATTAGAAGGTCATCAAAATAGGGAGACCTGGTATTTGCCAAAAAATTGCTGTTTCAAAACCAAAATGGCTGACTTCAAAGTTCAATTTCAGGTAAGGGTGATTGATACTGTTTTGTCTGTCCTGCTTGTTACCCCAACTTGTGTTTGATCAGTAAAAGTGATGCTGGGGACTGATTTTCTTTTTTTTTACAAACACAACATTTTTGGGCATGTACCGACGCGGCGCAACAGACCGTCTGATCGGCGTCTTCGTCGGACCAGCGAAGCGTCATGTCGCTCGTCAGCTCCGTTTCAGATGAGTCGTCTGCAACACCCAGAAACGGATGCCGGTCCACGCTGGTCGACTGGGCATCTCGGGCGTGCTTCCCATCTGTCCCCGATAAGACGAGACTACTTTTTGACAGTGTCGAGTTCTTGGAGGGCGCCGGGCTCCTTGGGAATACCGGGCTCATGGGCGGGCAGGAAGAAGGCCTCGCAGACGGGCTTGAGCTCTCCTGAGAAGAGAAGATGAAGTCCGAGTTTGGTCCGTCCGGGCTGCTTGCTCCGCCGTCCAGAAAACCGGCGCATCGAGATTCATCTCCAAACGCCGGGCTTTTGAGATACTTGGCGCATTCGTCTCCCGTGTCCGACTCGGAGAAGAGGGGACTTTTGCGGCGTGCCGGCGAAGGCGCGCTCTCGGCCAAGAGCTGCGAACAAAGCGCGTAGCTGGGGGTCTTGTTGCTCTCCGGCGTGTTTTGACTCAGCCGGGGGGAGGTCACCCTGGCTTTGCGACCGCTCACGGCGAAGACGGGGGATTTAGGGAGCGGCCGGTCGTCGATGTGTGTGGAATCGCAGCTCTGGTAGAATATAAAAAAATGCATGTCGATGTATGATGAATTCCACTCACCAGTGCGTCTTTTCCTTTGTTAAACAGGGTGACCCAAAAAGATGCGTACCCATATTTTATTCGATAAAAAATCCATTTTTTAACGAATGTCTTTTCTGTTGCAGGACGTGAAAGGTGAACCTATGGATGATCGTTTTTAGCTATAGTTGCCCCAAAAATGTCTTGGACAAATCAGCAGAAGATATTCTCCCTGGAGATCTATTTTGCAACAAAATCATACCAGAGTGTACAGATTCAGTTTCGAAAACTTTTCTATTGTCGCAACTTTCCACCAAAATCAACGATTGTTAGTTGGGTTACGAAGTTCAGAGAGCATGGGACTGTAGTGAACTTATGTTCTAAAGCCACAGGGGGAACTTATTCAGGCAGGAAAAAGAGTGCAAGGACAGAAGAAAACATTGCTGCAGTGAGGGACTCAATAGAACGCAGCCCTAGGACACATCTTGGGAAAGCCATAAATTGACTAAAAATTGACAGAAATAGCTGAAACTCTGGTGAATGGTCTTCCATAAACTGAATAATGTGTGGTTGTAATTTGAAATAAATAGCTTTCTAATTAAACTCACAATTGAAATTTTCATGGGTACGCATCTTTTTGGGTCACCCTGTACTTCTTCCTTTCATAACTTTGCTGCTGTGAATTGGGAATTTCTCCATTGCGAGACTAATAAAGGTTTTCTTATCTTATCTTATGATATGACACCGGCACCTAATACGCCGCATGCAATTGGATGAATGGATTTTGGAATCGAACGCAATATCAGTGTGCGTTTACCTGCGGCGAGTCCAAAAATTCAAGCGCTGACTCGGAGCTACTGGCCAATGCCTGAGTGCAGATGTTGGTGCTTTGCGACAAGCCCGCCAGTGGACTTTCCTTCCTTTTCCACATTTGACCTCGCTGGGTTCCACCGTTCCCGTCCACCTCTACAATTACAACAGCACACGCATAAGCGGTCAAGAGCCGAGTGGAACTTGCGGTGCTGTCTCTTTTGTGCTTTATTCCACAACGGGTTTTACAATCAGTTGTTGACCAGAGAAAACACCAAGGGGCCCTCCATTTATAACAAGAGTCTCTTCCATGTTATATTAGAGACCAATGCAAGCAGAGACGGTGTGTTAGAGGTTTTCATACGTGACTCGCCTCGGCTAAGGGTTGTGCAGACGTTCTCTGATGCTGTCAGATTGTTGCGTAACTCCGCCATGCCGTTCGAGTATGAGTGACCGCGTTGAGAGAAGATGGTGTCTGCTTCGGTCAGCAGACTCTGACTCTGAGAGAGCTCTCGTCTCTGGCTGAACATCTAGGCGGGTTAAAAAAAAAAAAAACAACTCTTAAGAAAAACAAAAAACGTCTGTACCGTTACATTTAAAGTCCTCCTAGCAGCCTTTCTTTCACTCTACTCACACTCTCTTTGATGGCTTTCATCAGAGCAGCGTCCTCCTGCTGCGCGCCGACGTTGGCTTCCTGCGCGCTCAGATGCAGGGCCAAGGCCATCATCTCCTCTTCTGTCATCTCTGAGGTAGAAACTGAGACAGAAAGAGGAGTGATTTTTCCAGCCCATATAATTTCACACCAACAAAGGCGGTACAGTTGTATCGACTAGTGTACTGAATTGTCCTACTAGTGAGGACAAAGGGTACTAAGATGGACACCAATGACATTCACAGCTCACATGGGTTGCTATATGCATTTTATCACTGAGCTGAGACGTTCCCTACCTTTACACCCGGCTTTGCATTTCCTCTCTCGCCACCGCTTTTCTCTATCGGACAAGGACGGCGGTAGAAGTGAGGTGGAGCACTCATCCTGAGAGATCAAATACAAACTGCTGTTAAGAGGGGGGGGGGGCATCAAATGTTGCGCTACAAACATGGTTCGTCATGTACAGCAGATATAAAAGGGCTTAAAAGTACAGAGTGTGAGAGTACTTTCGCCTCGTTACCTGTTGCTCATCATCGGTGACAGCATCATCCTCCTGTGAGTCTTGGTCCAACGACTGGCTTTCAGGGGGTCTGTCCCTGTTGCTTTGCTTCTTCTGCGGCATCTTCCTGGGCCACACCATTCCTTTTAACACACACAGAGCACAATTTCCGGGGTCACATTCGATCAGTACTGTAATGCATTCCTGCTTTTTCCACTGCGGTCTGCTGACTGTCATTTACTTGGTCACACAAGGCATTCTAGTTTTTGAATTATATTTTTATTTGGATTTTGTGGGGGTTTTCTTGAATTAACCGTTGACTATGAAGTGTTGTTACTGTCATTCATATACAGCTCTGGAAAACAGATCAAAGAGACCACTACAAATGTATCAAGTTGCTTTGCAATGTACGAGTCCTCTGGGTGAAAATGCAACAAATTACCGGTACTCACTTCTCAAGGTTTCCACTAAAAACTATGGTAGCATTCCCATAACAGTCGTGGTTAATGTTTTCCTTGTTATGTATCATAAATGTTCCGATCCTGAAATGTGTAGCATGAAATGAGAAACTCACTTCAAGGCACTCAAGTGTGAATTTGACGTGACAAAACAGAACGACACTAACATGGCGGGACACGAACCACACGTTTTGAATAGACAAACAAGACGAATTTAGGGCTTTTAAATTGTCGATTTGCGACAATGTGTAGTGTTAGTCGTTTAGTTTTACGAAGGAAGAAACACAGTCGGTGAGGAAAATGAGTTTAAAGGAACTCACGTCGTTTCCCCTCACTTTCGCGGCGCCATGTTTGTTTCGGACTGCGTGGTGACGCAACGGATACGTAACACGCGTTATTGACGATACCTTCAGAGGCTGTATCGGAAAAAAATAACTTTCAGTGGCCAGGTTTTGTTTTTGGGCTGTGCAGCCGTGGATGTTCAGTGTTTCCAAACGGTAAATTAGCGACCATATGTAGTGTTCCTTGGTCAATCCGGCGAAGGTAAAATCCCAGCAAGTTAAGCAATTTATTTTAGGAGGATTCAAGATGGGGAGTTTTTCCATAATTTGCACGCAGCGCGTACGTGATGATGTCTTCAAAGACTCAGGAAAAAAAACAATAGTCACATCGCCAGATTTGTTTTGTTCTGATGACTTGTATGACGATGTCTTCAAAGACTGTCAGGAGGAAAAACACCATAGCACACAAAAAATAACAACAAAATAAGAACATGAGAGCAGCACTGCCAACAATAAAGCTGAGGCGATAACACGTAAAAACGTGCGGAGATTTATAGAAATGTGTTGCATATTGATACCGTATTTGTCTGTTTCCTACTTTGTTAAACCATTGTTGATTATTGTGACAACCCATTACTATGATCAGTGTTGTCACACAGGCTAATTATTAATAATTTTAAAACGTTTATAGGCGCATACCAAGGTCAGCGGCTGAATTTGTTCAGGAGGCTCTTTAGTGTCCCTTTTTCCTGCGGTCTCTAAACACCCACGTAAACTTCAACGACACCTCTGTTAACCTTCTGCGGTGTTTGCAAAAGCACAATGCCTACATGATTTACTATTTTTACGAGGCAAAGATTTGGTCCGATAATGAGTTAGAATTTGTTTTTGTCCTCACTTCACCAAGTTGTCATCATTATTGGGTGCTGTGTGTCACTCCCCAAACTCCCACTGGTAAGCCTCAGCACTGCACGACGTTTGGTCTTGAACTAGAGGCCTATTCTCTGTTTTTTATTTCTTTTGACAGTGTACTAATACAAATGTATTTTGCAAGTGTGTTTGCTTAGTTCCTTCGTTGTTGGGGGAAATTTCCACAGTGGTGTTATCTGGATTATTCTACATTTTATTTCAGTTCATTGGTCAATTCTTGGCAAATATATTCCTGGTTAATTTTACAAACACGAGGACAAACCACTTTGATAATATGCCATTTTATGATGTAATAAAGCCGGCTCACACGGAAAACACAACAGCCTAAATAATTGATTCGGTTTCCAGCAGCAGCCATAGAGAGACACCCCCTCCTTCTCACCGCAAATCAGCGTCAACACATTGAGAAGATCATACACTTGTACATGCACATCCTGTATGAAAATACACTTGTGACAAAGTTAAACATGGCACCGTGCTTATATGAGTATTTATTGTTGTTGAATGCAATAGAGCATGCCAAGTTTGAACGTGTCCCAGGTGTTGGCAGGAGGAAAGAAATATGCTCTCAAAACCCGGGAGCAGTTTTGACGGTCACCACTGACACTTTGAGGTGACAGCAGAGGTTGTACACGAGCACCACTCTGAGGCTCTTATCCCTCAGCCCGTAAACAAGAGAACTCAGACTTCTGGGCAGTAGAAAAACACACACAAACAACATGGTCTGCAGCCGTATCCAGCTCAAGGGGCTAAACACAGATGAGATCAGTGACATGATGGAGACGTAGAGCACCGAGAAAAGACTGAGGCCCAACTGCACCAGGTGCAGCAGCAGCGTATTGAGAGCTTTACAGGCCGAGTCTCTGTCCGTGGCCGCCGATCTGGCTGACAGCGCCACGCCGACATAGCTGAAAATGATGCTCAGGCTTGCCAAGATAAACACAAAGTACGTGGACACCGTGTAGTAGTAGACGAAAACGGGCACGAGGAACAAGTTGAGGTATTTGCAAAACTGCGTCATTTGCAGACTCTCCAGCTGGTCAAAAGGAAACATGATCAGTAAAAGCCCCTGAATGAGAACATTTAGAAAACAAAACATCCACGTGGCAAGCAGGAGCCCTCCCGTGTTCCTGGCGGTAATGAGGGAGGAGTGTCTGAGCGGGTGGCACACGGCCACGTATCGCTCCAGCGACATTAGCACCAGCACAAGAGGCGAAATCCTCGTGACAAGATTGTTGAGCAAGGTGAGAATGCCACACATGGGGTACGTGAGGGTGATGCCGGCGATAATCAGCAAGTACAACAACTGGCTGAGGGCCAGCTGCAACGTGTCTCCGAGCAGCAGGTTATAAAGCAGGATGTAGCGCGATGTCTCCCGAAACACACATTTGCTTCTCAAGGTGAACAGCATGGCGCAGTTGATGAAGAGGAGAAACAAACAGAGGCAGCTGGTGAGGGTGGCGGCCACCACTTGCTCCTCGAGGCTCATCGTGATGGTCACGTTGGCCATCGTGAATGTGGAAGACAATCGGCGGAAAACAAACCCCAAAAAAAATGGTTGAGACATATCACACACTACTCGCTTTATATGTTTGCGTGCTCCATGTTGACACATGAGGTCACCATGCAACACTGCCCCCCCCCCCCCCCCGGGCCAAGCCCCCACCCTTTTGTCAGCAACACCATGGAACACAGGAAGTTAACAGAAGCGTCATCAAAATGGATTCAATAAGAAAAGCATTCTTTACACGAGATGCATTGACACTGGCAACAAACTGACTTTGTGTCAGAGGGACGGGAGTTTGGTTGGCCGACAAATGCAGTGCACCATCAATAATGTGTACTGTGCAGCTGAAACAAAGAGCTGTACGTCAATAAAAATTGAACGTAGCAGCGACAAAGGTAAGAGGTGGGTGGTTGTGGATAGAAGACTAATCACAATTAATTTGATTGATATTGAGATCATGGTTGACCTACGCAAATATTCATTGCTTTCAAAACTTTGTAGTTATCCAACGACCGCAGCTCAACTTAAATAACTTGAGCCCCGGCTATTCAGGAGGGATAGAAACTGTCTAGCCCGCGAATGGCAAAAATCTGCAAATAAATGATGCCAATTGCGATGCGCTTGGAATTTTTTTTCTCAAACACATAATATACTTCAAAAAAACGTTGAGAACGTTGCAGTCTATTTTTTTTTAATATTGAAAAATAAAATAGATAGAAATCTTCAAATACGGAAATTCGCCAGTACTGAACCAGAGGGATGCGGCAGGGGCTTGACTGTACAGTAATTAAAGAGAACAACTCCAACAATAAGTTTGGAACAAGCAAAATAGTAACAACAAAATGTTGGCAATTCAACAAAACGCGACACAATAAATACCCGCAACCTCTGCAGTACTCGTCATGGCCTCTAGGCGGGGAGTGTGGTGCCTGCACGCGGGAAAATACACTTACATTCATTAAAAAGAGTAGTGGAAGAAATTTGCGCTACAATTTTATTAATATAATTGTTCACAGATTTGGAAGATTATTACCTGTCTCTATGTGCTACTGGAGCATTCGTTTTTTTATAAAGTAATGTCACTGCCGTGACATCGACGGGTAGTTTTGGCTCGATGGGCGATGGGGTTTTCCATTGATTGCTAGCACTAAGCTTCCAATATATGCCTTGTAATCTAAGTCTCCACTGCGTGTACTTGTTTTTGCGTGTTTAATTTTACAGTAAACTCACACTGGACTTTCATGAAAGATCTTAAGGCCCGCTCAGGGAGGGCAGAATAACATGTCACACGTTTACTGAACAGGCAATATAATAAGTGTGCTTTCCACAACTTGAATGTGCACATCGCGCCACATGACAAGTGTGCCAGTTAGCGTTCTTTGCAGTCAGTGCATCTAAAAGTGGCAGCATATTCTATTCCATGCGCATCTGATGGAAAAGTAAACTTCCGACTGAACTTTGTTTCAATGACATCAGTGTTTCTTGTTTTTCCGCCTTCAATCAAGTGCTTGGCTACCTGGCTTTCCTCTGGTGTACTTGTGACCGGCCACCTTGTTTTTCATCTATCTCCGACTTTGTCCCCAAAAGGCTCATTTAGACTCATTAATTATGCAAAATGTTTTGACCAAATATTGACTTGATTAATGAGTCCTGTGGGTGTTACGTTTGCGGGTCTGCGGGGACACCAGATGAAAAAGAACAAAGAAAAAGTATCTGCCCAAACTTTAATCCCAATCAAAGAATTGAGACGGAGCAGAGTCGAAAATTGATAACATCGATTTAAGGTGGAGTAATAACAGTGAAGCAAGTTCCTGCGCCACAATCTACTTTATTATTCAGGCAGTGACGTCGATTCGTGATGTTTCTTACAGTGAAGGACAGAACAGAATACATGCATGGGATTCGAACATCTTTAAAACACCCAAACGAACATCAGGGCAGCAGAAATGAAGCATGCAAGGTGTGACGAGTGACCGCATCGAGATCAACGTTGCCATCAGAAAAGCACTGACATCAACAATTCAGCTGAGTCCAGAAACAACAACAACAACAAAAATGACGATTCCGATTCTCTCGGGAACACACATTTAAAAAAAAAAAAAAAAACATACATCGAAAGTTGCTACTTTTTAGCTTAGCTTTGTCACATCAAAGCTGTCCTTGCATCACACAATTTCGACGACAGTATGGCAAGACGTTGACGCATTTGGTCAATGTACTGCACTTGTGCGCTTAACAATTAACGACTAAATGTAGAAACGGTTTTACCATCGTCAACTCGGGAGTGTACTGCTCCTAGCCAACTTGAAACGCAAAACGCCTCCAAGCCAACAGGGGGCGGAAAAGAACGACAGAGGAAGACGGTTCGATAAGTGACATGTCAAGAAGAAAGAAAAATGGCAAAACATTATCATGATTCATGAATGTGACATCACGTCTAATTTAATAAAATGGCACAATGCTTTAATGAATATTACATCTTTTATTCTAACCTTACTCGCTGGATATTATTTTAAGTGCGGGTCAATATAACAATATTCATCTACCTCAGCCTTTTTTTTTTTTGCATGTCTGCTGTGACGTATAAAAATACTCGTGGGGGACAACTGCTTTCGTCGCAACACAATGCTTTCACAAACTGCTTGCTTGCTTGTTGAGCTCATCATGTACAGTTCGATTGTCCTCAAAAATCCCCTTGAAGCCAAAGCTGCCATTCGTAGGACTTTACAGCGCTGAAACCTTGGATTGGGAATTTCCTTCAGTTGTGAGCGCGGTCCATGGTGGTTTTCACGTCCGTCTCACAGTTTGAGAGGTTCTGGGTTTGAATCTCCCCGTGCTTCGCGTGTGGGGTCGCTCGGCTTGCTCTCGTATTTTAAAAACATGCACGTTTGGTTCATTAAAGTCTCTAAATTGCCAATTGCTGTGAATGTGAAAGGGAGTTAAGCGACAAGTGCACTGGCCGCCCAGTCCGTGCGTACAGTTCAGTGTTTCCAGCACCTCTTCCGAGGTTTCTATCCTTATGTGATACAAAAGTAGGGCTTTGGCACCATCTGGTGGCATCTCTATGCAAAGGAGTAATGTGGGGGGGGGGGGGGGGGTCGGGAATTCTCCTCGTCACACCCCCTTGCTCTGCCCCTGGTCATCAGTAGTATAAGCGTCAGCCAGTTTAAAATCGGGTAAATTCAGTGAGTGCGTAAAGATTTTGATGGTATATTTTAAAATCAAGAGCTACTCCCACTACCAAATGAACTCTGTGTGATTACTTAAACAAGCAATTTGAGATGCAATTAATGCCCATTTAAAAATAAAACATGTCAAGTTTTACAAATACATTCATTCTCCCCCAAATGATCTATTATCAAGTCTGCTCCAACCAGACATATCAAGCTGCTCTTTGTGCAGTTTTTCCCTGCTGTTGATGTGTTGATTTGGCATGAAGTCTTTTTTCTTTTTATCTTGTTGCAAAAGTGTCATGAACACTGCCAGGGAAGAAAATTTGCAATTCAGGAAATGGTCCAAAATGGAAACTTTCCATGGGAATGAACAGGATTATTTTGAGTATCACATGAATTGTAACGTTTTTTTTTCATTATAAGCGGGGATTCCTGCAAAATAGGCCGCTCTCCTTGCCCACATGTGAGGGCATTACAGTACCTAAATTGCTCCATAATATCGGTTTCACTTTGGATTTTTCCTTGCCCTCCTGCGAATAAAAATCAGGGGGATATCGTTAATATGTGTCAATTGTGGGCATGTGAAGCCCTTTTGAGACTTTTCTGTGATTAACGGCGACATAAATAAAGCAGAAATTTCCCCCCTCGCTTCAATGAAGCAGCGTTTTTATTTTTAATGGAGCAACTTTTTTTTTTTTTTTTTTATTCCATGAATTCCTGATAGCTCCCATGGAAAGTTGCAAACCAGGCACAGGCCCAAGCATTGATACTGCTAATCAGTCCGTGCCCATTTCCAACTTTGAAAATTCTTGAAATTTCGCAACGCTATTGAGGATAAACACATCGGTTGAGCGGGCACACCTATTACATGAGACCGGACTCCAGCGCGGCGGCTTAACCTGCGTGTGTAGTGTTGCAGTTGAGGCTGCTGTACCCGGGCAGCGTGACGCGGCCGCGGTTGAAAATGTCGTCGTCGGAGCCCTGGTTCATCCGCTTCACCAGGTTCTTCTCGTAGAGCAACGGGTGGTAGGCGCCCAGCGTGCAGGCGTCGTCGTGGAACTGCTGATAGTAGTGGCACAGCGCCGTGTTGCGGCGGGACGGCAGGAATTCGTATACGTGCACCACCTCGCATAGGGACATCATCAGCACCGTACCTGAACGGAGGAAAGCGAATGAAAAAAAAAAAAAACGCTTGGTAAAAGATAGCCGTGAATTTAAAATGTTGAATTTTCAACAAAGCCCATCGAGTCGTGCCTCAAGTTAAAGGCCATCGTGTAATGAGTTTAATATCTCCATTATATGATGACACAATGCCCGCCCCCCCCAAAAAAAAAAACGGGGACAGTAATTTTGAGGGATCATCCGTGAACCCCAATCAAATCAAATCCCATTACCCAGCATGCCAGAGGAGGGCGGGTTCTTCTGGATGGGCTCCGGCATGTTGTCCTGGATTTGCCGCCACACCTGCCAGAAGAAGCGCGGGTGAAGGATGAAAAAGGGTTGCTGGGGGTGCAGCCGCCTGTAGCGCTGGTACTGGCTGAAGATGGGGTAGTCGGTGCGGTTGAGCCACTGCGAAATGGACCGCGTCAGCAAAACTGCGCCGTGCTTAACGTTGAAGTATTTAATGTGGGCGCACTAACACCTGCGTGAGGTTGGCGGAATAGGGAGCAGGGTCCCAGGCCACCAATACACCCGAGCTGTACAGCGAGCTGGACAGGAAATGGTGGTCGTCGGACGCCATCACCTGCAAGACATCCAGGTTGTCGTCGAAAAGCGCAAAGTCGGGAACTGCCGTCGGGGCTGCGGCTTTACTTGCGAGTTGATGAGGCGGATGGTGGTTTTGGAACCCACGTCCTTCTCGTAGCCGTCGGTGGGGGCGCTGTTGAAGCGCAGCACGGCATCGTGGGAGTCTGTCATTGAAGCCGAACGCGACCAAGAATGGGGGAGGAAAAAAAAGGTTAGAAACGGGAAACTGGGCAAGAGTAACAAACGAGAGGAGAAAATGAAACTAAAGGGGAAAAAAAATGAAGAATGTTCAAGAGAGATTTTTGAAAAAAAAAAGCCGAAAAAGAACAAAACAGGAAAAACTAAAATAGAAGAGATCAATTAAAAGGGAATAAGACAAAAAAAGATAAAGGCCAAAAAAGTAGAAAAAAAAAGAAAATAAGTAATCGGGGAAAGAAAAAAGGAGTATAAGAAGAAAAGAGAAAAAGAGAAGCGAAAAAACAAAGGAAAAAATTTGAAAAAAAAGAAAAAGGAGAAAGCGACGAAAGGAAAAAACACACACAAACAACCCCCCCCCCCCCCAACAGCAAATGAAAGGAGACGTCAAAGCGCTTTGGGGCGCGGACAGCCGGCTTTGTCCCACCTATCTCTTTGCCGAGGCCGGCGTCCCGCAGCGAGCCGGCGGACGACACCACGGCGCAGCTCTTGAACGGCCCCACGTCGGAGGCGAGCGGCTTGGGCGGCAGCTGCGAGGCCCACGGCAACGAGGAGAAAGGCGGCAGGTCGGCCGTCAGCGTGGACAGCGCCACCTTCCGGTACAGCTGGCACAAGAGCTCCGGCCCGCTCAGCGCCCTCCTGCGGGGCGAGCCCGGCGCATCGGGGAGCTTCACCTCGTACTTGTTCATCGCCTGGAGGGAACAAATGGGAGCAGGTTGGCTCCTCATTTCAGTTTTCACGATTGTCGGGACAAAAGGCGGGATGAGGGGTGAAAAAAAAATTTGTGAAAGAAAAGAATGAGTCTTCTGCCGATGTGTCCCCGTTTGTCGTGGTCCTCACCTGGTAGTTGTTGAACACCTTCTTCAGTCTCCTCCCCAACATGCTACTGGACATGTGCTCGTTCCACACTTTTCCCAGAAGGCCGTTGGACCCTAAGCCGCCTTTGTCGCTCAGCTGGCCCCGCCGGCGGCCCCCGAAGACCGTGTCCAGCGCCCTCACCAGGGGCCGCGGCAGCACTCTGGCAAAGAAACCCTGGCCCTCCTTGGACTTTGGCTTGGCGGGTTGGTGCTCGCGGGTGTGGTTGGGCGAGGATAGCACGGGGATGGGGAGGCGGGGGTCACCGGGGACCACGCCGGGGAGCTTCTGGGGGTCCATGTACGCGAGCTTGGAGCCGCCTCGAAGCACCTAATGAGGAGGTCACATGATGCTGTTAGATTTACAAATTGGCAGCTATATTTTTTGAAAAAATTTTTTTGGGAGGGGAAAGCTGACTATCGAGCTCGAGCAATGACGAAGGCGAATCGGCGAACACGCTGACGCGCACCTTAACGACAGCGCGCGTGCGAGGCTGGGCTCGGGTGCGCGCCCGCACGCCGAAGATGGCGTCGGTGACAGTTACGCTGTTTTCGGCGCAAAGGGCGTACAGCAGCGTCATGGCGATGCCGAAGAAGGCCATGCACAGGGCGCCGCGGCGGGCACGCCGACGCAGACGCCACAGCAGGCTCACGCGGTCCATCGCTGCCCCGGGGATCTAAAAAAAAAAAAGAAAAATAACCAGAATCATAAAAAAAAAAATATATATATATATATATATTCACATATATCAGGATGTCTTTTCAGACACAAAATATTGAAGCAACTTTCCAACTTCCAGACATTTGACATGCAAACTCCACACAGAAGAGCCCCAGCCGGAATCGAACCCCGCACCTCCGCATTGTGAGGCGGACGTGCGAACCCGTCAAACACCGGGCTGCCCTAGTCATATATAATCTCATTTAATTACGATAAATAGACATTTCACAACAAGCACACTCAACAAAGACGTGCATTCCTCATTCTCAAATTCCAGATGTCTTACGAAACCGCTCGCCGTGGCTCACTCATAAAGACGAAAAGAGTCAGCGAGAAAGAGCTCGCCTCGGGGGCAGTTGAGGGGGGGAAAGAGAAAAGATGAGCAGCAAGGAAGGAAAGTGAGGCGTGCACGCCCTCAATACAGCAGAGAGGAAAATAAAAGCGACGAGGGAAATCGGAGAGGGCGGCCTTCCGTCACTTGACCTGGTTGCCATTTACACGTTTTGTGAATCCCGATAATGATGGACGCTTGGCTTGGATCTTACTGAGAATGGAATAAAAAAATCTCGTGTCAGATAAGGACCAAGGGAGGAGATTATCTCCTTTTTTACGACAGACCTCGGGAGAATTTATGGAAAAAAAAAAGCAAAGAGGCCTTTCAGCAGGCTGCTGCTCCATTTTGCTTGGGTTGGAGTGTCCTATTTATCTTTTCCTGTGTGGAGGTCATTCATAATGCTGTGGATTAATGAAGTACCTGCTGGTCCCACAGACACTAATCCGCAGTCAGTGAAGCGGGTTTTGTATGTATTTCTAGTTACAGCGGTACCTCTACTTACAAACGTCTCTTCTTATGAAATGTTCAAGTTACAACACGCCTCAACAGGGAAATATTGCCTCTTGTTACGAAAGAAATTTCAAGACACGAAAGGTAAAAAATACAGTCTGGGCTGCGACTCGCAGCTCCGAGTTTCCTGAACGCAACATACCTATAGCCGCTCTGCCATTGGCTACTACCGAGTATCATCCTGGCATCCCATTGGCTAAGAGGCACGTCGAGCGTATGTGCCCATGCGGCGTCCTCGTCGTCAATGTGAATCACCCTCAGAAAAAGTGTTCACCAGTCGGGCGATCGCCCACTGTGCTGATTGATGTTTGCCGTGGACATTTTCGAAGGATTCTTAAACGACGACTAAAAAAAAGCAAACGTCCTTGGATCGGTTCTTGACAAAAAGCCAGGCAAAAAACAACTTCTCAGAGAGAACATGAACTAAAGAGGGCAAAAAACGATGAGGCCGCAGGCACAACTCTCATTTATCGTGCAACAATCTAATTGCAACATGTATTTGGAACACATTTGGATGCATTTTTATGCTTTAGAAAACATTCAGGTCTGAATTTCGGGGGGCTTGGAACGGATTAGGGCATTTACATGGAAAACATGTCCCTACTTATAAAATGTTCTAGTTAAGAAATTTCTTCCAGAACATAAACCAGACATGTTTTTTTTTTTTGGTTTTTTACAGCAGCATTTATTGCACATTCAAATCAGCACAAAAGCAGAGTGCAGCTCCATGAAGCTTATTTGCTGAGAAATACCCCCAGTTTCTGAATAAAACAAAAACATGTCTGTCTATGTGGTTGCGTAACCAACATGATCATCTTCTTTAACAGTTGGGCAACCGCCCGAGGATGTGGTGACAGATGGCAATGTCACTCCGAATCTGCGTAAAGATATCGACCTGAATCCCTGTGTTCTCTTTCCCGAGCTAAATGCTGGTCATATGACCCAACTGTAATAAAGGCGGCAAATCTGATTGGATGCTTATCTCCGAGTAACCACAAAATAAATATCGTAAAGAGAGAGCGATAAATGCCATTCATAACGGCTGGAGAAATTCATGTTGGAACAATGCACAGTTGTTGGTTTTGAGGTTGTACTTTAACTAAAAGCAGCACTGCAGGAAGCTGCAAAAAGAATTCCCCATCGAGATTAGGGTAGACTGTCATTGATTACCTAAAAATAAAAATAAAAAAAGGCATATTTTGTCCAAAAGATGGTTGCAATTATAATGAACAACAACAATATATAAATATCTGAAACTCCTATGGTAATGGGCGACATAAACATATTTTGGCTTAAGTATTGTAAAAAAAAGAATCAAAATCTGAAACATTTTGGGTGGAATGCCAAATAAAAAGTTAACATGAGTAAACGTATTTGTAAATAATATGCAACATTTAAAATGTTTTTTTTAATCACAACAAGTAAAAATGTCACATGAAATGAAAACTTTACAATAGTCGCTTATTGTAGGTGTAAAAAGCAGGACTACAGAGAATTCAACAAACTACTCTTTCGCAAGACTGAGCTTGAAATAGGCCGCCTTCCAGTTTTTACTTCTTGTTTTTGATGTCAAACCTAAGCAGTAAGCCGCCATCCATTGGCGGAATTGAGAGTTACACTTGAAATAAATGGCAGCCAGAACAAAATTGAGCTCTAAACTGTACCCAAACAATTCCAGGAAATTGTGGGACCCCAAACTGGAAGGAGATTTAATGTATATCAATATTCCAAAATGGTAGTCCTAGATTGGTGTTACTGATCGCTTTGTAAAAAAAAAAACATTAAAAAAACTGCTCGTAAGGAGTCGTCACAAACAGCCGTGACAACTGTTAGAACTGTTTGCATAAATTAAACCCACATTTGAATGACTGACTTCCCCATTCATCCATCCGTGTTCTGCGTGTATGACTCGTACCTTGTAGCCCATCGTAGGCTGCTGCTGCTGTTGTTGCTTAGAAACACTACGTTCTCCTTCGGTTTCCTCTCATCCCTCCTGCCAAAAGAAAGATGTATTCACACCGGCTATGCTACACAAGTCATAACCGCTGTGTGCGGTGTGCTCCGATAAGCTCAAGATAACACCACACACATGAAAATTCTGCTCCACCGTCGATCTTGAAACAAGTCCTCTGAGGCAGAAATGTTGGTCGTACGTGCTCTATCTTGCGCCGATGTTAGGTAACTGTTTCCAAATGGGAACGCAGGCAGGACCGTTGGCAAAAGCCCTCCCAGTTACAATGGATTTTTGGCATATTTGGCTGAGATTGCATCAACCCTATTCCGCAATGGTTGACGCCAACTGCGGCAGTTCGACACATCTCGAGCCGCAGGTTGGAGACCGCCGACCTGGGCAAAGAATTTCAGGGCCTTTACTGAACTTATAAGTCAAATACAACTCTAGGTGGGCATAAATAAAACCATCAATGTATTGATTCCAATTAACCGATTCAATTTACATCTTCACGTACTGTATGTGGAAGATTGATTGCAAAACATTGGGCAAAATTCAAATTTCGCATTTCCTGTTTGCGCTGTCATTTGTTGACAAACCATCTTATTGTCGTACAGAAAGTTAAAGACAGTATTCTCTATCCAAAAAGCAGAAATGTGGATATGGGGCAAATTCTTTCAGGCGAATTGTACATGCAGCACTGTAGGAATTACAGCACAGTCTTCCTGTTTGCTTTGGTACATAAATTCTCAGACACATCACGTTATTTATCCTCACTTGAAAATGAGTTGATGATTACGATGTAAAGCTTCACATATTTCCCGATGTCCCAAAAAAACAGATTCACGAATGAAGGCGGTCTCATGGGAATATTAAAAAAAAAAAAACATGCTTGACATATGATGACAACTTGTTTCACCAGTTTGCATGTAAAGACTTGAAAAATGAACTACTAAGACAATTCAACAGAGATCCATTAAAATACATTTTGATCAACATAAAATACGCAATTGAAGATGGAGATAGATGGATAGATGGATAGATAGATAGATAGATAGATAGATAGATAGATAGATAGATAGATAGATAGATAGATAGATAGATAGATAGATAGATAGATAGATAGATAGATAGATAGGCAGGCAGGCAGGCTGACCTGTGTGAAGTAGTGATGTTACTCGGTCCTTCAGCATCGCCACGCACCTGCCGGGTTCCCTCTCCGATTGCGCGGTTCCCTTTTACACAAAGGCGAGAATAGTCGCCATGGTCGCTTCACAGGGTGCCTGGAGGTACTAGGGACCAAGTCGCGTTTGGAGAAAATACAGCTCCTACTCGGCCCGCAGGAAAGGGAGCACCAAGTTTGCAAAAAACATTGCAGGTATTTTTCCGTTGATTTTCACAATAAGAGTTTTAAGTTGCGTTTTTGCGATTTACACCAGTTACAGTGGGTAAAAACGGACATACAGAATATAATATATTATTAGTAATAAACACACACATTTCCTATCATGTCATGGAATCGTCGAGGTGCTAATAGTTTAGTCTATAAATTTAATTTGAAAATTCATTGATCAGTATTCGGTATTTCTGGCCTTAGTAATGGGTTCTTCACCATTCTCCAGTCAAGCCAAGACACGCAATATCGCTGCAGTGGGGAAAAGGAGGGAAAAGACGAACGCGTCCATCGCCATTGTCGGCGGAGACAACATTTCAACGTTACCATTCGGATGACAAAAATTGCTCGTTAAAACACACCGGTACACACGCCGAATAAAAAGGGAAGAAGAACGTTTAGCAGTTTGGAATGAACCGGTGACGAGGAATTAGAACACATGAGATGGGCTGAGAAAATGCACGACATGCCATTTGTTCGTGTTTTATTGTGATTAGGGGCCTGCCGCTATTAGGATGGTGCGACATATACGGAAATTCCTTCATTTTATTTGTCCATATAAAACACCGTACACATTGCCGGCGTCGACCTCGTGGCGCAACGGTAGCGCGTCTGACTCCAGATCAGAAGGTTGCGTGTTCAAATCACGTCGGGGTCATTACTTTTGGAGTTCATTTTCCTCACGTTCCATATACGGAACACTTCATTGTCACAACATGCCCTGGGCTTTTGGGTGAAATTTCAGGATCTATCTCAAGTGCACGCAAACCTTTTGTGAGTGTTTGAAAGCCCTCGTCCCAACTGTTCGGTGTTTTTGGGGAGTACAACTTGTTGCTTAACAAGTACCCGGTAGCTGAATCAACAGCTGTTTCAGCCATGAAAGAGCCCAAGAATGTATTCTTCTGAGCCTTTCTGTGACTCTTCTGGTCTCTCTCCTGTAACCGACTGATGCCACTTTGTGACAGCAATAATAATAATAATAATAGATTTTATTTATAAGCGCCTTTCAAGACACCCAAGGACACTTTACAATAACAAAAAACACAAAACAATACGGGTTGAGCAGCGGCAGCCAAAACGCGCCAGCGTCAATGGCTGCATCTCCACGAAAATAACGGCAAGTGACCAGTGATTTATATTGTCATTAGCAGATTGCCACAGACTGCAGGTGTCACAGAAAGGCAAAGAAGTGAACCTTCTGTAACTCTGCTTATAGTGCTGTGTAGGTTCCGCTGCAAATTTCAACCAAGTATGCCAACGTTTTTTGTTTTTTTGTGTATGAGTCGTGTATATCCATGCTGTAACACACTTAAAGGATCAACGGCAACTTTATTGATTTTATTTTGCAACTGTGAGGAAGGTGGAGCTGAGACTAAAGCACAAATGTCGAGGCTTTCCACAATGCTGTCACGAGGTCATCCAGAGCAGGGTTTCCCAACCTTTATTGAGCTAAGGCACGTATTTATATGAAAAAAAAAATGTCATGGCACACAACCAAACATGTCGATTCCACCTGCTACCATCTAGTGAAAGAGCATTTAGTTGTGCGTGCTATCACGATGCATGGATGTCATGAATAGTCGCACAAGGTGGGGATTCGATGTAAATGTTATTTACAAGTTTCATATATTTTTATACATGAAAAAAAGATTAAATGGGAGGATTCAGCAATAACTTAACAATCAAGAATTACTTAACAACACAGGAAAGGGACCATTAAATAAAGGAGCGGGAGGGGCAGCAAGGGGGGACCTTGAGGGACACCATCTGAGGTTTCATACTAGGTGCTGTTGCTTCTGCTTCCGGAATTGCGGATGCTGACTTTCTTGCAGGTTTTGTCGGTGCAGCGTTCCAGGATGAGCTCGGGACTCGGTCGGGGCGGGATCACTGGGGCCTCTGGCTTCAGCTCATTCGCCGAACTGAAGCGCTGCACGGGAATGTTCCCTGCGGGTCACACGTGCATATCATAGTGTTTTACTTTGGCACCATCTTGTGGCATCTGGGACCCAAGGAACAATATTGAAGTCAGGGGCGGAACTTCATTTAGTTTGGCAAAGGCCAAAAGAAGTGCTTTGTTGCCATCTTGTTACATTTATCGGCAATTGTAATCCTTTTCTGTAGAGGCAGGAATAATTTTAAAAAAAAAATCAAAGGTAGTCATCCTACCTTGGTTCTTTCTCTCCCTCAGAGGTGACTTCTCCGGCATCTTGGATTTCCTGGGCACGGCGGTGGGCAGGCCGCCTCTTTGCTGGAGGTATCGGCGGCTGTTCCTCCGGTAGGCCTCCTGGCTTAGGCGCTGCCGGCCTTGTTCGTGGATGCTCTTGGCGTTCTTAATGGTGGACCTGGAGAGAAGATACGGATGAATTTTGGCAACCCAAGCAAGGGTTCACAGCATAAGAAGGATCATCTCGATAATGGACCTGCGAGGCGGAGGCTTCTGTCCCTCTGGTTGCTTGATATTGTATTCATATTTGGCCCCTTTTCCTGCTTTGTGCAGGAACATGGAGGGGAAGTGACCCGTCTCCTCGCCTTTTCTGAGCAAAGCAGGAAAAAGTTGCACATTGAAATCAAACAACCCAAATGCATCATTTGACTTACGAGTGAAGCAGTGACTTCTCTACCTGACAACCCACCAGCCGTCCAAGAGCTTGTGAATGACCTCGATGGTTTCTCCCATCTCCAGCGAGATCTCATCGCCCGTCTCCGCCTTGTAGGCTCGGACTGTTACGTGCAATTCTCCTTCAGGGACAGCGTGTTTTAAACAAAGCCGCGTGGTTATGAAAATAATCATCAAAGGACTAATGATTACCTTCGTAATTTGGCTCTACGTCCTCTGTCTCCTCTGGTCCGTCCAGGGGTTCCAGGTAGGTGGCAGGAACCCATCCTCGTTTCGTTTCACATTGGCAGAACCACCAGCCTGAATGCCAACGGTCATGTTAAAATTCACAAAATGTCACTTTTTGGAGAGCTGGATATGACCTGCCACACCCAGTGGCAAGGTCACATGTATGGTTTGATCACCTTTAGTTAGTTAGTTAGCTAGCTAACAAACTACCTTTTACGAGCTAGCAAACAAACAAACATACTGCTTTATGCTAACGAGTTAGCTTGCTAGCTAGGATTCGGGCAAATTGAGGCCACCATTCTATATGGATGTTTTGCTGAAATGGCAGGTGTGCGATGTTCTCAATTGCCACCAGGTGTCACTGCATCCCTTTTCTTTTGGGTAAGAATGCTGCGAACGATCAAATTTTCTTCTCGACCTTTGGAGTTTCTCACCATTCTGGTTCTTCTCCACAATTTCCACCAAGTCCCCAGTGCGCAGGTTGAGCTCATGTTTGGACGTCTTGGTGAAGTCTGCGATTACTCTGTATGTGTCCAGTAGGATGGGCCCAGAAATCTCTAAAGAGGGGAGTTAATTATGTCTGTACCTTACATATCAAATAATCATGAAAGCATCTAAACATACTAAACATACTAAACACATCTAAACATACATTTACTAAACATCAATGTTTAAATATTTATGCTATTCCTAAAATTACACATGTTTAATGAAATAAAAAACTGTGTAATTAAGGACTGTGATGTTAAGACTTTGCTATATAAATACACAACTTAAATATGCCAACATATATAAATACAGCAACACAAAACGTTCACTTTTCATCCTATTTTGCATGTTTCAATATACAAACACAAAGGCCACTGAAAAACAACTATGTTCACATGCATTGTTTGCTCAATATTTCAAGTCTTACCAGATATGTTGTTGTTGACTTTGGTCTCCAAGAAGATTTCGCTTTTTTTCCCTCTGAACAGAAGAGAGAAATACCGAACAGTTTTTTCCTTTTGTTTTGTTGATGCACTGTGTGTGAGTTAGTCGTCTGTTATTGGTAAGGTGACTCATCTGAAACCCACAATGTGGCATTTAATTTGGAGGAAGTAGAGATGAATTCTATTGTTAGGGTAAATATGAATCCATAAAGTTATCTTGACAGTACTATTTTATTGCAATACAAAACAGTGCCATGCCTCTTTAGTTAGGTAGTGAATGCTTCCTCGCGAGCTAGCCACCCTGACGGTCTGTGGGCTTTCATCCCCTCCCTCTCTTGTTAATTAGTTTGTTAGCTCATTTGTTTGTTTGCCTTCAGTAAGTTTGTGAGTTTTTTATTGGCCTTGAGTTAAGTCATTGATCTCCGCGTTGAGTGTTGAATGCAGCTCACTGACGTGTTTGGAGCCGGCGGGTTTTCGTCCTCCGGTCGCACTTTGAAGAAGGCGTTGAGATGCGAGCAGCGTGAGATGTGCGGCGGGAGCGTGATGAGCGACAGGCAATACTCGGTCAGTGTGCTCTGCTTGCTTTCCCGAGACCTTTGGCTCTCCACCCAACGCGGTGCTGCGGAACAAAATGGATATTGAACAAATGTTCGTGAGTAGTTTTACTTTATTTTAGCTTTAGTTTTCTTCAAATTCGTGATGATTTAAACCTTGGATAAAATTGAAGAATATTCAAATGTCACACAAAACATTGGCCTTTCAGAGGACGAGTAATATTCTTTTATATTTTATTGATTTTTTTTTTTGTGCGACCTTGACGAGGGGAAGCGCTGCAATCCAATTGTGTACAGAGTGATGAAAATTGGGGTTTTTGTGTGATTTTGGTTGCATTTCCCCTCTTCTGCTGGCTTGTCTCAATAAAGAGAGCAAGAGGGAAAAAAAAGAGAAGTAAAAGTTTTGACACTCAGGTGCTTCCTGAAATAAAATCCCCTACAGCGTGCAAGCGTTAGTAATTTGAAACAAATTCGCCATGAGTTCGCAGTCAATTTAAAATGTACACTTTGTATCGTGGATGCAGAACATACACCAAAAAGTCATGTGATGAGTCTCTGTTTACTTGGGTTGAATAATGAATCAAATCCAAACTGCAATTTTAAATTGCAAAGGCTGCCGTTGCAGGGGGCAAAAAAAAAAAAGCTTCGTTTTGGTTGCTGGGCTCTTTGTGTGTGTGCGTGTATGTTTTAGTTTTTTTATATACCGTTTAGATTAGTTCAGTATGTTCCAGATTTGTTTGCATTACAGATGCAGTAACTCTAATTGAATTAGAGAAATAAACGTTCATATCACTTCAATTCATTTCACAGCATAATCCCAAGCCTTTAAAAACAAAAAAATTATGTATAATAAATCTGACCTTGATGATTGTGAGAGAGATTTATGTGTGGATTGCATTTCTTTAAAAAAATATATATGTAAAGATCACCTTGGAAAAAATGTGTCTATTAATTTGCAATTGCAATATTGAGGGAAACAAAATTGCACTAATTTATTTTTTTTTTCAAAATGATACCTGGCAGCGATGGAATGATTCGGTCCTTTGTTTCGATTTGTCCGGCTTCAATCGGAAACATCTCTTTCAGGGATTTCTGGGAACGAGAGATCTGCTTCATTGAACAGCCAGCCACTGTACTGACTTGTTGAAATCAGGGGCAAAAGCATTTCATCTAGTCATGCATTAAAAAACTAAACAAGACACTCACGTGGAAAGTGTAGATTTCAGGATATGTCCTGAAGATCAATTTCTCGACGAGGTCGCTCCACTTCACCATCAGCATGTACACCTAAAACAAAATAAAGTGGACACCCCCCCCCCAAAAAAAAACAACGAACATTAAAGCAAACTAAAGATGCTTATGATGAAAAAAAAAGCATGTTCAGCCATTTTTGGAGCCTCACATAGTGCTGACTGGGGTAAAAGCGTTTTTCAAAGCCGAGCAGCTTCACGTGTCGAATGTAGACTTCCTCCATGTTGGGATAGAAGGAGACCGACTGATGTGAGATGCTGCTGGAGGCTTATAAATGTGCGCGTGCGTCGGCGCGTGTGCGCGCCTCTATTGTGTCATCAACATGCCGCAAATGTCACTCCCTCTTTACCTTGTCAAGAAGGCAATTGAAACGCATGCATCCTCATGAGGGTCACGGGGGGACACGGCAACTTCACTTCAATTCAAACCCAGAACCTCTCGACTCTTGAGGCGGACGAGCCAACCACTTTCTCACTGTGCTGACCGTCACGCTGCTTTCATCCATCCATCCATCCATTTTCCGAACCGCTTGATCCTCACTAGGGTCGCGGGGGGTGCTGGAGCCTATCCCAGCCGTCTTCGGGCAGTAGGCGGGGACACCCTGAATCAGTTGCCAGCCAATCGCTGCTTTCACTTGATGGAAAATGAAATGCACTGACTCGACTTTAGGGATTGTATTGACTAGTCTGTAGGGTTACATTTGTTGTTGCGGTGCCCACTATGCACTCTTTTCGTCGGTCCACACAACATGACTGTATCTGCAAAGTTTTCGCAACAGAAACAAAGAGGAAGATAGAAGAGCACTAACGGCAAACTTCCTCTTGTTATGTCCACAAATACTGCAAAAAATAAATAAATAAAAATCATGATGCAAGGGAAATTGTTAAGACGGAAAATGTCATGTCTGGCGTGGGCCGTTAAGCGTTCACCACGGTTACGCTAAAACAAATAGAGAACCTCATCCGACAACAAGTTAACTTGGGTTAAGTGGCGGCTCAGGGTGCCAGGGCCCCATATGAACAAGACAAAAATTCTAATCAAATATATGTCCAGGTAGATGCATATTTATTTTTACATGAGCAAAGTAGTTTCATTTGTCGCTGTTGTCTATTGTGAGATGTACGTCCAGTCTGATCACGCAAAACTCTTATGAAAAATGTCACATACACAATTGCTCCTCTTCAATAAAATAGATGGGACCAAGGTGGGGCGCAACATTCCAACTGGCCAATTTATCGGTCAACGACCGTTGAGAGTGACGTCAGCATGCATGCTTGCTATGACCAACCAATCAAGAGGATGGAAAATGTTGAAATTTTCGAGCTTCAGCTCACTGGCCTTGAGCCGACAAATTTGAAATACTGATCCAATGCCAATACTTAAGTAAAAGTAAAATACAGACCCTGAAATATATAAAATAGAAACGTACAAAAGGAATTATAGATGCTGGTCCTTTTTAAATTTTGGCAAAAAAAAGTTCCCTTCTTTGATTAAATTACTTCGTGCTTGTACTCAGAAGAAGGGAAAAATATTATAGTCAGAAGAAAATAAATCCTCCAGTCAAATACACATACCTGAAAAAGAACTTTAAGTACAGTGATTGTTAGTCTATTACGTATTTGTACTTCGTTGCTACCCACCACTGGAATAAATGGATATAATGCAACAAATAATGGTGATTATGTGAAGTCTTCTGGCACGGAATGAAACCTGAATGCCCACCACTAAGTACAATGAGAGGTATAAATTTGGAAATGTATTCGAATTCTAACTCTAAAGTTGAAAGTAAGTCATTTTTATTGGATGTGTACAATATTCATTAAACAGTTATGTAAGCGTTTCAAAATACGAACGTGGTATTTCGTGTCCCCTCGAATGACGGTAGGATTTAGTTTGTCCGAAGTACTTTGCCGTACAGCGCTCCAACGGTTGGGGGCGGAGTGACAAGACGATGGGGAGAGTATTTCTAACACGTCCGCAGTTGGAGAATAAACTCAAGTCAGTTTCAACCATTAGTCACACTCGGTTTTCAATCAAGTTTCTCATCAAGCTACAACAATGAGCGGCAGAGGCAAAGGCGGCAAGGGGCTCGGTAAAGGAGGCGCGAAGCGTCACCGCAAAGTTCTCCGCGACAACATCCAGGGCATCACCAAACCCGCCATCAGACGTCTGGCTCGCCGCGGCGGAGTGAAGCGTATCTCCGGCCTGATCTACGAAGAGACCCGCGGTGTCCTCAAGGTCTTTCTGGAGAACGTGATCCGTGACGCTGTCACTTACACCGAGCACGCCAAGAGAAAGACAGTCACGGCCATGGATGTGGTGTACGCTCTCAAGAGGCAGGGCCGCACCCTGTATGGCTTCGGCGGTTAGATTCATCGGCTATCTCCCATCAACCCAACGGCTCTTTTAAGAGCCACGCACTCATAACTTAAAGGGCACGTTTCCGAGGAAACCTACCGAGTTGTAGGGGAAAACTTCTGGTCAACAGCGGTCAATATTTATTGTTGGTCCTGTACACTATGATGACCACAATACGAATAAAGTTAAAAATGTTGTATTAACTTGAGGGCTCGCCAAATGCGGCACAGGGACAAGTTAGCATGGGGTGCCATGCGACACCGTCAAAGTTCAAACAGTAATCGACTCGAGCGCTAAAAAATGTTAACCTATAATTAGTTTATGGCACTTTTTACAGAGGCTTTCCAAAGCGTCAGTCAACTAATGCAATCGATTTGTGTGGATATCAACATATGCTCACATCAACTTCTGAAAACAGGATTGCTTCAATATTTTCCATGATGACCGCCACATGGAGAGGGAAACACTTAACATCCCCAAATATTGGGGTGATCCCTAGGTGGTTTTAAGAGGCTCAATTGGGCAGACGTATGAATGTCTGCAAACTTGTTAATGGTTGGTCGGTTTTAAGATAATCGATCGTGAGAGTCTTCACAAAATCCAAAATTAATCTACCGATCAATCTGAAATTTGAAGAGTCAGAAGTGGGCCAAAGTAGAGATCTCCAAATAGATTGTGGTGATGATGGCAATTTCCGGGCATTAAGTATGAATGTATTAAGCTTCATCGTTTATCAACTACCCCATTTTAAGTGCTTCTCGTGGAATACACATGCATATTGAACATTCAATAACGTATTCAAAATTAGATGGTCACAGCAACAATATTCATAAACATGCCAAATATTATCAACAAAATAGATGGTAATGAAGCTCAATAATGTTATGACACCATTTGATTACAATTAATGCAAAATGTCCAGAAGTACTTTTGTTGAATAGGGAGGATGTAAAGGATTGTCCATGATCAAGAAGTCTATTCACTTACATTCAAATGTAAAATACAGAAACACATTTTACAAGTAACTACTTTGTATAAAAAATTTAAAAAACTCCAAAAAAATCTAGTGGTTCTTGGCCAACCAAACGTGTTTTCACGGCTTTTTGTAAGTACCTACTTGTAGAATATAATCCAAAATGAGTCGTGGTTCAATAATCGTAATAGCAAATACATATCGGGTTCATCGATTACACGACGGCGTCAACCTCTTGTGCGGGGTCTTGGTATTTTTTTCTCGACTGGGTTTACTCAGTCCGACTCAGACTCAGCTATTATAGTTGTTGTGGGTAAAATCTTTCAGAGTCATGTTTCAACATCTCCACTGTGCGCTTGCTTGGACATACACAACCACACATGTGCTGGAAAACCTTCAGTGTCCTTTCCAAATTATTATATAAACTGTATACAATCCTATTTAATACTACATTTGCAAAAGTGTCTCCCAATCAAATGTAACCAATATACTTCAAATGCACAACCACGAGACCATAGCGTGGAATGTATATATAAACGTTCATACAAACATCTAAAATCGCTACGTGAAATTAAGGGCAAAAGTGGAAATAACGGACCCAAAACAAACATTAAAACATGGCCTGCCTCAGAATGAAGAAACGCTGATCTGACTGCAATCTTCTAATGAGTACACATTCCACGCAAGTAACACCCTCAAATCACGTCACATATGTGCAAAACTATATTCAAGCTGTTAAGTTATCAATAGACTGTCATCAATTGATTTTTCATGCATCCAAACGATCGATGAGCACGTAAGATCCTCGCGTGTGTTGCCGACTGGTAACCGCCCCGGGGTCACCGCGAGAAACTCGTGTGTTTACCATCGTCTCAATTTTCGCTGATAAAGGCAAAAATAAAACCGATCGTGGAGCCGAGTTGGTTCTAATCCACGCTCAGATGTCTCTGCTAATGTGCGAAACTGCATCACGACCACCACGACACAATTTCACGCATTTTGAGGACAAAATGACACCAAAAGTGGCCGCGGTCGTCTCCGAATGACAGAGAACCGGCGAGGTTTGAAAGGTCTAGTGATAAAACCAGCCCATATTAACCCACAAAAACAATCCTAGGCTAAAGAAGAGGGGGTCAACTATGATCTGGTGCAAGAGATTTGATAATATATTTTAATTTATAGTGTAGTTTGGGACTTAAACGTGAAAGAGAAAACACAAAAAGCACGTCCACATATCGCTCGAGTGCAGAGCTGCGGCTGGGTTGAGTCTCCCCGGTTCTCATGTGCCGTATAAGTCCCGCCTCCTGCTCTCCAGCGGACAACTTGTTTTCAGCAAGACAAACCGGAGAAGAGCCATGGCAGAGGAAGCACCGGCAGCACCCGCTACGACCCCGTCTAAGGCGGCGGGAAAGGCCAAAAAGAAGAAGTCACCAGTCAAGAGGGCGAATAGAGATGCCCCCACCCTCTCCAAACAGATCGTCGCGATCATTGCCGATTCAAATGACCGCAAAGGAATGTCGGTGTCTGCGATAAAGAAGGCGTTGGCGAGCCAAGGCGTGGACGTGGTCAAACTCAACAGGCGCATCAACATTGCCTTAGTCAATCTAGTGGTTAAGGGGGTCCTGATCCAGACCACTGGAATTGGCGCTTCTGGTTCCTTCAAACTCGCCAAGAAGGAGCCGGTCGCCAAGAAGGCCAAGAAAGTTGGGTTGAGTGTTAAGAAGAAACCCGCTGCCAAGAAGTCCACCACCACCACCGCTACTACCGTAGCTGTCGCCGGCAGGAAATCGACAGCAGCCGCGAAGAAGAGACGTGTTTCCGGCAAGCCTGACAAGAAATCCAAGAAGTCACCGAAGAAGCCTGCTGCTAAGAAGGCTCCCAAGTCGACAAGCAGCCCCAGGAAGGCCACGACGTCCAGAGCAAAGTCGAATCCCAAGTCCAAGAAGGATACCCCGAAGAAGGGGAGGAAGGCTGCCGCCAAGAAACCTGCACCTAAAAAAACAGGCAAGAAGACATCAGTGAAAAAATCCAAGAAGTGAATCTAACACGTTTCACATCTTCAACCAAAGGCTCTTTTAAGAGCCACCACATCACTCAAAGAGCAATTCCTCAATCTATTTTGCATTTTAGAATGTGTTGTTTTTATCTTTTTAGATATGTGGCAGTGAATGCACACTGGCTGGCTGGCCACCATGAATAAATTAGATGGTGTACCCCCCCCCCCCCCCCCACACACACACATACACACCATCTCAAATTTGATTGATTGAAATTTGTTTTATAAACCCCCAGATTTGAAAATATATTGTTTACATAGACTCCCAAAAATGTGACTACGTTTCCTCACTGTCATGCGCCAAAACGTTACCTGGGGTGGGGTGTTGAAAAATAATAGCCCAGGGCTGGGGGACAGGGTCAGCCATGTTGCCCAGCACTGCCCGGAAATCCACCAGCTGTTCGGGAAGGTAAACATATTTTCCCGATGTCCCCTCCCACCTCTGATACAGGACAAACGGAGCACCTCATTCATGTTAAGATTTTGAGTGAGTTGAATTTTGTGGAAAAAATGCACAAATTGAGTTCTGACACTTGATGTTAGTTCGCAGGTCAACGGTTTTGTGTCATCCTTGAATGTTTTTTTTAAAGCAAGACAGCCCTTTGCATTTGTATGTGGTTATTTTGTTTACTTTAACCCCGTTTTGTTGTTGGATTAGGATAGACAAAGCTGTTCAAACGTCCGCTTAGACAGTTGGCGCTTTCAAAGTGTTCCCGCCAACGCTTTCATTGGTTCACTTCAAATTCTTGTTCTCCAATCGTTCGTCTAATACAAGCCCACGTGACTTTCCATTCGACCAATCAGCGTCCCCGTAGTCCCAACACTCTACTATAAAATCTCGGGGTGACGCGTTGCAATGTCAATACAGACGAAGCACTCTCTTTACTCGAAATGGCCAGAACGAAGCAAACCGCTCGCAAGTCCACCGGAGGAAAAGCCCCCAGAAAGCAGCTGGCCACCAAAGCGGCCCGTAAGAGCGCCCCAGCCACCGGCGGAGTGAAGAAACCTCACCGCTACAGGCCGGGTACTGTGGCTCTACGTGAGATCCGCCGTTACCAGAAGTCAACGGAGCTGCTAATCCGTAAGCTGCCCTTCCAGCGTCTTGTCAGAGAGATTGCCCAGGACTTCAAGACCGACCTGCGCTTCCAGAGCTCAGCCGTCATGGCTCTGCAAGAGTCTAGCGAGGCTTACTTGGTCGGCCTGTTTGAGGACACGAACCTGTGCGCCATCCACGCTAAGCGCGTCACCATTATGCCGAAAGATATCCAACTGGCTCGCCGTATTCGCGGCGAGAGGGCCTAAGTCTCCCGTTCACCCCATCACAACAACGGCTCTTTTAAGAGCCACTCACTTTTTCGAAAATGGTTTCAATTCTTCATACTTATCTCTTTCAATGTCACAATGACTATATTGATGCTCCTGACGGTTTGTGCTTAATGTAGAAAACATTGCAAGTCCCCTGCTTTGGAGCACAAGAAAACCTAAGTCACCTTTGTCATCAAAACCCCCCTTGGCTATTTTCTTTCACAAAGCATGCCATGATGAGAATGGCAGCGTTTAATTTAATTTTTGGCCTCAGTCTTCAATTATAAGATGCTGGTGTGAAGAATAGCAAGTGTATGTAACATATTTCATAGTTCCCTGAATACTAAATATTTACCTTTTTATATTTAACGTTGGGAATTGTTTGCAATAAAACGTCTATTTGGTATTGCTCTTCACCTTATTAGGGTTTTGATATTTTAAGTGACAAATATTGTAATTTAAAAATGACAATGTCGACCATTTTGTTGACACATTTAACACTGAAGCTAAATGTGACGAAATGTCAAGAATTCAGATTACCTATTGCATGTCCTCGTATAATTGCTATAATTTTGATGTTATAGGTAAATTACTACATTGCTCGGTACGAATACTTTAAGCCAGGGTTGAAGGTGTATTTAGTACTTGAAAAAAATGAAGGTGCGATTACATTGATGAGCTGGTCATTGAAAATGAATCAAATATGTTGATGGGACGATGTTTGGTCATTTGGAATATTGTGTACATTTTATTTCATGTATAAATACATGTGAACATTCCTAAATAGTGGCATGGACGAATGAAGTAAATATACGATTGTAAAAATCGATTTTTTAAAATTTCCTTTTTAGAACATTTGTAAATATTGATATTGTGAATATTGTAAATATCCACCTATTGATTATTCCTAAATCATTTTTAATAAATGACACAACGCTGTCAATGTTTATTTGCATACTACACTCATGTTATATCCTGTTGCCCAAGTCACGTTCCTCTGTAGATACTATCTACATTTCAAAAAGAAAAAAGCGCGACAACTTCCTTGCCCTATTGGCTAAAAGTTTTCCGCCCACAATTTCAAAGCAGCCGTATGACGTCACACCACACAAACCAATCCTGCGCGAGCAACAGCGCACAAATATTTGCATATCACGAATATTAAAAGCTCAACTCAGCCAAGTCCAAGTTCACTCAACGCCTTTCAATAAAGTCATCAACATGCCTGAACCAGCAGTTAAAGCTTCCAAAAAAGGCTCCAAGAAAGCCGTCGCCAAGTCCACCAAGCCCGGCAAGAAGAGGGTGAAGCGCAGGAGGGAGAGCTACTCCATCTACGTGTACAAGGTGTTGAAGCAGGTCCACCCCGACACCGGCATCTCATCCAAGGCCATGAGCATCATGAACTCGTTCGTTACCGACATCTTCGAGCGCATCGCCGGCGAGGCTTCCCGCCTGGCGCTTTACAACAAGCGCTCCACCATCACCTCCAGGGAGATCCAGACCGCCGTCCGCCTGCTTCTTCCCGGGGAGCTGGCCAAGCACGCCGTGTCCGAAGGCACCAAGGCTGTCACCAAGTACACCAGCTCCAAGTGAAATGTTGGAGCTCATCACTCTCGGCAAAAGGCCCTTTTCAGGGCCACCACAAGCTTCTTTAGACTTCATTTCCTCCAACAGCAATCAGCGTTATGGTGCGATGGCTTGTCTTTGCTGCAAATGAGTTGTCAATCGCAGTGCATGAAATGGTCAGGTGTTCCTTATATATATTGATCTGTAATTATTTTGTTTATTGTGAATGGAACGCACAATGAATATTTGTACGATGTTACCGCGCCTGATGGCCTGATGACGGTGACTTAATTTCAAAAATATCACGGGATACTTGCAATGTGCTTTTTACATGCATCGGCATTTGAATCTTAAATACATTCGACCGGTAGGTGTATTATACCAAAACTACATATAAATACTTTTTACTACATATAAACACCTGTTGATTAATGCATACGCCCGACTGGATTCCAACCCAATGAAATTTCTCCCTTGGCTACGGCGCTATTTGTTAGAATATTGATTTGATCGGGGTACTACTGCCCGATGACAGCTGGGGTTGACTCGAGGATAAACTGATTAAGAAGTAGATGGATATATATACTGTACCCATTTGGTTACATTATGAACAGGAAACATTCTAATAGCAGGTTATCGGAAATGCTAATCGAAAGTAAACAAATTATAGCATCTCAGATCCAAGTTTACAATTGACAAAGCCGAACAATTTATACTGAACTCTACATATGACAAAGAACGTTTACAGTAGATAAGTACACGCAGCAAACAAATTGCGAGCTTCCGTGTAAGACGCTGGACAGGAAGTGAATAAGGCAATGATATCCAGTTTGCCTTTCATCATAAAACGCGTAGGAGCAGCACGCAAAACATATTCAGGACCAAGTCAGGACAACAGAAATGACGTCAGTAGCTGAAACATCAAGCAACATTTTTATTGCAAATAAACCACGTAATCCACAGTTGGAAAAAATGTTATATAAAATATAATTTCAACCATGTTAGAATATGTTTCCGTAGTGTAGTGGTTATCACGTTCGCCTAACACGCGAAAGGTCCCCGGTTCGAGACCGGGCGGAAACACCTTTTATCCAAGAATCTCGGATTTATTTTTAATTTTTCTAATTCAGCTAAGAACATACAAATGATTTAAAAGGTAGCCGTGTGTCCCGGAAAAGGCGTTAAAAAGACTACTGCAACTGATGGTCTGGCATGGTTTATAATACCGGAAGTTCCGCTCCACGTGAGCCGACCTATGCAGCAGTTGTGGGCTAAACCGTCTTTCCGCGTCCATAAAATAACTTCAACGCCGTATCCGGCAGGTGGGAAGTGAAGGAATGCATTCCTTGGTGAGTTTGCTTTAGCGGTCTTTGTCTTGTGTGCCGCGGACTAATCGCAGCCAGGGCAGAACGTCTAGTTAGCTTGAGCTATTTACATATGCTAACGCTAGCGCTCGAACTGCCTGCTGTTTGGTTTTGGGCTGTGTTTGTTATTTATTTCAAGTGGCTTCGCCTTGAACCAACTAGTTGAGATTGCCCGGGCCCACACGATGAATCTAATCATTTACTCTAGTGGTTTGAGAAGGTGATTGGCAACCACACACTCTGACGAGTATGTTTTAAACTTAATTCGATCTCAAATGTACACATACGTATTCGTCTAACCGCGGCAGGTTTTATTCCACAAAAAGTTGATTTGCTATTTTTGTTAGCCACTGTGACGTAGTTTGAATATTAAAACTATTTGGGCAGTATATATATATATATATATATATATATATATATATGCAAGTACATTTTTTCTAACCAACATTTCTCCAAGGTGCCACTGTGTTGAATTTAAAAGTTAAATACAACTGAATTGTAACCATGGCAGTGATTCTTCCGGCTTCCCCTTACATAAGTATTCAGTTAAAATATATCGCAGATGAAAATGAAACAAAAAATGTACATAGATAACTGCTTCAACACAAACCGTTCTACAAAGATTGTATGTTAAATTACAACCGAATTGGATTAAAATTCTTTTGTACACCACTAGATGGAGCCAATTTCTCACTATTGGAACTTGGAGCTACCATACTCTGAGAATCTTCTTTTTGTTTTTGTTTCGCACTTCATTCTGTTTATAACCCGTTTTCATAGTTATGATTTACGACAAAACAATGTGCTGCATTCATGGTCCCAGCAAAAAAGGAGAGCCGCAGTCGCCAATGCACTTTCGGCTATTGATTGCTCGACTCAAACTGTCAAAAATACAAATGTAAAATGAAAACAAATGCAAGAATCTGCTGCAGGCCACAACACACACACACAGCTGCTCACCCACAGGCTCAACAGCTGACTGGATTCCAACCCAATGAAGTCTCTCCCTTGGCCATGACCCTTAGAAAAACACTTTCTTTCTTGACACGCGCTTTTAATCATTTTTTTTTCCCAACACAGTGCTATTGTGCTATTTATTAGAAAATTGATTTGATCGGGGTAAAGTGGGGTAGTAGCTTTTTCATGGAACTCATTAAAATATTTTTCACAGATTACTGACGGGCCGACAGATTCGCTTCTCTTCCACACCAGGATGTAAACATGGACGGCGTGGACAACAACTACATCTGGCAGCGTCGCGTGTTCCACGGCATGCGCAACCAGAGAGGTGAGGTCCCCTTTCCGGAGTCGGCCAAAATCGGCGTGGAGTTCAACGCCGCCGTGGAAAGGTGGACAAAGTTGGACACCAGCCTGTTGACCCACGGCGTGCTAATGGAGATCTGCAATTTTGCCCGGACCGTGGCGACGGCGGAGAAATATTTTCTATTTGAGGTCATGGCGTTCAACTTTGACCTGGGCTTGGACACCACAGACCACAAGTTGTGTTACCAGTACGCGGCCCGCATTCACGGCAAAATCAAAAATAAAAAGGTCAAAGCTCAACATCTCAAGGACATCTTCCCGTTGCCGGACAAGTCCGTTTTAAAGGCGTATGTGGACAAGACGACATCGCAGTCCCAGATTCCTCTCAACAATTTTTTTCCCATCCTGGCTCCTCCCCACTTGTCGGAAGAGCAGCCCTCGGAGGACGCGGTTGTTCCCAAAAGGGGACAAGAAACGACATTACACAAAGCGAACCCTTATCCCTTCTGCCAAGAATTGGGCGTGTCTTTGGCCGTTGACCCGTCCAAATCGGGCCACCGCAGGTTCCATTTGGATCTGCTCACCAACGGCCTGATGCTGGAACTCCTGGACTTCTCTCGCGTCCTCTCCAGCACAGCCAATCGCATCGGCAACACCTTGCTGGAGCAGAACTTTGGCATCCAGGTGAGCCAAATCCCAAGGGTCATGTTTCAGAAGCGCAAAGCTCTGGATTACACCAGAGCGGACGCCAGGATAAAGCGATCGCTGCAGTGCACGATCGGCGACGCCACGGAAGAATTGCTGGCCGATTCCTACATGTGCCCGCTTGACTTTGAGCCTGAAACGCAATCCGACTCGAAAGCCGTGGCCGTGAACGAAGACGACGAGCAGATTCTGGTAACGGCAACTCGCACGGACACCCAAAGCAGGATCGGCGAACGCTCTGACGAAGGAGCTCAGGACGGTGACGCGAGGCGGAAGCTGTGGCTGCTGCGTGGCGTTTGCTCCACGCGAATCCTGACAAGCCAGAAAGCCAAGAGCCAGTTTGAGAGCTGCCGGGAGATCGGTTTGGACTTTGACGTCTTCTCGGGCGCCAAACAAGCCTTGCATCTGCATCTGCTCACCAACGGTGTCCTGATGGAGGTTCAGCAGTTTGCCACGGCCCTAAATAAAGGCTCGGTGAGCTTCTTGTCGGACATCCTGGAGCGCAACTTTAACGTGGCCCTCCAGGAGGAGCACAGCACGCAAACTCTGGTCAGGGATTTAATCACGAAATGGAAGGCCCTCCTCGCACATCCCGACAAAGCACAATTTGAGTTCCTCAATGGCAGTTTACATCTCCCGCACATTTATGACGGCGGAAAGGAAGTCGAGTCAACAAAGTGCGCGTCGTCATCCTCGGACATGGACCCGTATCCTTTCTGTAAGAGGATCGGCCTGGACTTCTGGGCGACGGACGGTGTCAAGCTGCCGTTGTCTGCGCTGACCGTAGGCGCGCTGCTGGAAATGTTCCAATTTGTGGACAGTTTGCGCGGCACGACCACCGAGCTGGTCAAGGACATCCTGGAGCACAATTTCAATTTGGACTTGCGGAGTGGCGACAGCGAGGCCGCCGCGGTGTTCCGAAAATGGTGCGCCGGGGTGGTCCAAAAATGGCCCTCGGTGGGGAAGTGGTTTGTGAGGAGGCCCAACACGCTCCCCAGAGACCTGTGGCTCAGCACGCCCGTCTTCACGCAGATCGAGTCGGAGGACCGCGGCGCAGGAATACCCTCGAATCAAGAGATGAATGTCGCGGCGATCCAATTCAACGACTTCCGCGCCTGCAAACAAATCGGACTGGATCTTGACGTGAGCTCCAAATGGGGAGCCAAGAGTAAGTTGAGCCTGCGACAGCTGACCAGGGGCATCCTGCTCGAGGTGCACCGCTATGTGCGGCAGAACCGGCTCCGCTATGTGCCTTCCCTTTTCCAAATCCTGGATTACAACTTTGAGCTGGGCTACCAGAACCCGCACAAGGTGGAGTTCGCCTGGTCCGTCGCCTCTCAGGTGCTTGCGATGGCGAGGAAAAGTAACAGGAAAGACAATTACCTGAATACGGTCTTCGAGCTTCCCTTTCAGCTCCCGCCGTCGTCACCGTCGTGGTGCAAAGACGAACCGGAGGAGGAAATCCTCCACCAACAGGATCCCGGCGACCAAGATATCGTGTTTGTCCAAAAACTGCAACCTGTTGACATCGAGGTGGAGATCGAGTAGATTTCTGTAATTGTCTTTTAGGGCAATGGCGCAAAAATAAAATGTTCATTTCCTGCCATGTCTTCTGCTCAATTGATGCATTCATAAAGCCATGAGAAATTCCCAAAACAGACGAATGTCCAAAGCCACACATGCTCTTTAACCACTTGATAGGAAGTTAATATGGCTGCCGGAGTTGCTCCCCTGATCGGAAAAAGGTTGTGTGTCTGTGTTTTCAGAAATTTACAGGACTGGTGTGACGAAAGACAGAAAGTGGATGGATGGACCTTCACTTTTTGAATGGACGAGCTCAAGTTAAGTTTTCCAAGATCTTTGAGTTTATTCACATGAAGCCGTGTATATGTTTCAAATGTCTTTTATGTTTGAAGTCGCACGCTTCAGAAAGTGCAGGCTGAGGAACAAGACAATTTCCTAAATGATAATTACAAAAATTATGAAAGGATTGTATGTTTGAATCGACCAGATTATTTAGGAAGTGGGGCGGGGGGCGGGGGCCTTAAGACCGACGAACAAAGGATATTTCCGCCCGGTCCGGGGACCTTTCGCGTGTTAGGCGAACATAACCATTACACTATGGAAACAGGTAATAATTATTGTGAACTGAATAAGCTTTCACATATTATAAAATCAAGCCAAACCAGTTGCAGTAGTCTAACATCTTTTTTTCAGGCCACACAGCTACCCTTTGGATCATTTATATTGTCATAGCGGGATTAGAGTAATGAAAAAAAAAAAAATCCTTGATGTTTGGATAAAAATTGTTTCCGCCCGGTCTCGAACCGGGGACCTTTCGCGTGTTAGGCGAACGTGATAACCACTACACTACGGAAACGGATGTTATATCCTGTGAACTGAATGCTTAAGTAGGCAATGCAGTGACGCTCGAAGACGCGTGCGTGTATTTGTTATCCAACTATAAAAACAGTCCCCTCTCTACGAAAAGGTAACTTCTAATACTGCTTTGTGTCGTACTGTGTGCCTCAAAAGTACACGAAGCGGATTTCGTGTTACATGGTGTAGGCCAGGGCTGTCAAGATCATCGTCGAGGGCCACAAGGTAGTTACCGTTTCCCTGACGGCCGTGAAACCATGTCAAAGCGATCAGTATAATAGCTTATTCAACCAAGTTACTGTAAACAAATTACTTCGGTAACAAGGACATACTTGCATACTGTCACACTACATAAAATGCTATGAGTTACATTTTCAAAGCGACTGTTGAAACTGATGGATATGACCTCTTAAGGAGTTTGTGGTGGCCCTGAAAAGGGCCTTTGGCCGAGAGTGAAGAGTAACATTTCACTTGGAGCTGGTGTACTTGGTGACAGCCTTGGTGCCCTCGGACACGGCGTGCTTCGCCAGCTCACCGGGAAGAAGCAAGCGGACGGCGGTCTGGATCTCCCTGGAGGTGATGGTGGAGCGCTTGTTGTAAAGCGCCAGGCGGGAAGCCTCGCCAGCGATACGCTCGAAGATGTCGGTAACGAACGAATTCATGATGCTCATGGCCTTGGATGAGATGCCGGTGTCGGGGTGGACCTGCTTCAACACCTTGTACACGTAGATGGAGTAGCTCTCCCTCCTGCGCTTCACCCTCTTCTTGCCGGGCTTGGTGGACTTGGCGACGGCTTTCTTGGAGCCCTTCTTGGAGACTTTGACTGCTGGTTCAGGCATTCTGACAACTGCTCAGGTTTGCGAATTCTGAATTCGAGCCGGCCGAGTGTCGTTTTTATAATCCTGCTATGCAAATTTCTGTACGCTGTTGCTCGTACAGGATTGGTTTGTTTGGGATGACGTTTAACACGCTGGTTTGAAATCGTGGGCGGAAATCTATTAGCCAATAGGCTAAGGTACTCGTCGCGCTTTTTTCTATTTGAAATGTAGATAGCGTCTCCCGAATACCGCTCAGGGGACGTCAGGGGAATTTTGCATTAAAGTAGAATGCAAATGAATGCCAAAAGGTTACAATCCTTGAATAGCTCTAATACCACATCCACAAAAAGTAAAACAATTCAAAAGTAGTCTCCTTTCTTGGTTCATAAATGAGAGAGACGGATATTTGTTTTCAGAACGTTTTAAAAATATTTTGATTTAGTTTTTCCCGATTGTCATAATTTTTAATTTTGCACACAAATACACAAAAACTAATACTAAAACTAAACTTAACCAAACATTTCCAGAAAAAAACACAAAAAATGAATAAAAACTAACAAACCAGCTTTGAAAATTAATAAAAACTATTAAATGAAAACTCCCAAACTATCATCAACTTGGCCCCTCAACAGACTGGAGCTTTTCAAAACACTTATAGCACATTTCCATCCTGGGGTGAGCAGGTAACTAGCAACTGTATTCTAATAATTTTTTTTAAAAATAACCCTCTCAATGTTGCGAGTTTACATGTATCTTCTTCCTAATTATTGTGAGAAAATCATTAACATGAGTGTCTCCACGGTAATGAATATCATTTGCTAAAAAAATAAGATGTCACCATAATAGTATCATTCTTCAAAGCAATTTGAAGATATTTCCTACAAAACTAATGGCTCCGTTTCAAAAAGTTTGCTGACCCTCAAAGTTTAAATGAGTCAGTCAGTGCTCTCAAGTGGGTGTGGTAATGGCTCTGAAAAGAGCCTTTTAGTTTGATTATGTGTCCGAGTTGACACCTCACTTCCGAGTCTTTCTAACGGTTTCTTGGCTTTGGCTTTCTTGGTTTCTGTGCCTTTCTTCACAGTAGGTTTCTTCATTAATTTAGCCTGTGTCGGTTTTATTTTAAGCTTCTGTTTAGGTTTAGCAGTGGCATTGGACTTTACATATTTCTGGACGGATGTCAGAGAGCACCGTTTCTTGGAAGAGGACGTCGGCTTCTTGGGTTTGCCAACCTTCTGGATGGATTTCAACCCAACGGAGCTCCTCTTCATGTGTGATTTGGTCTTGGGGGCAGGTTTTTCCTTTGTCACTTTGAAAGAACCAGAAGCGCCAGCTCCCTTGACTTGGGTCAGGGCTCCCCTCTTCTCCAGGCGAACCAGGGAGTGGTTGATGCGCTTGTTGAGCTTCAGCACGTCCACGCCTTTGAGCGCCAGAACTTTCTTGAGCGCGCCCACCGACATGCCTTTGCGCTCCTTGGACTTCACCATCACATGCATGATCCTCACCGAGACGCTGGGCAGTTTGCTCGTTCGTGCTTTCTCTGTCATGATCGCTGTCTCGGTTCTCTCGTTCGGAACAAGCTGTCAGTTTTTGTAGACGAGCTGTCAACTGGAGAGTCGGGGGCGGGGCTTGGAAGGCACATGAGAACCGGAGAGACTCAACCAGCCGCAGCTCTCCACTCGAACGACATTTGTGTTTTCTCTTCCGCGTTTCAGCCCCAAAGTGCGCCGTGAAAAACATCTACCGACACGCTTTGTCCCCTCCAAGCACGATAACACCCTTACCTTTCGACTCGGTTCACATTTCTCTGTAAAGATTTGCAAATTGAGATTTTAGAGCTTTCACAACACCCCGCTACTCAGTCATCCGGTGACGTTCGCAATGACTTTTCCTCACACTTCCTTCTCAAATTGTGCCCAATTGTGAGGTGATCGTCGCGACAAAGCATCGCACATTAGAAGAGAACATCGACCGCAGATTACAATCAAATCCACGATGGTAAATGTTTCATTTTGTCTTTTATTGGTGAAAATCGGTACGGCAGCAAACACAATGTTTGCCACCGTGACTCGGGGCGGTTACTAAACGGAATACGCGTTCGATCTTGTTATCGGATTCCATGACGTCATTTTTGTGAGGAATAATCGAAGAATCCACTCCAGGTGTGTCAGACTTTATTATACGTGGCATGAGGACAAATGGGGGCTATGTCGGACACACAAAAAAGCAAAATAATCCCTTCCTGGGAAAATTAGTTTGCTTCTCCACGAGGCTGAAATAAGACGTGTATTCTTTTTGCAAGTGGACGGCAAGTTGGAAAGGGAAGGAGCTAAGTTGTTTGTGTGCAAGAAAGAAAGTCAACATTCAAGTGAGTCAAATTGACTGTAGTCATGCCAAAAGCAAAATTGATCAAATAAATGCGTTTCACAGTTTCAAGGCAACCCAGACTAGACGGTATGCAGGTTTATATTGTCATCAGACAACCACAGGACCACCACAGTCTTTAGACATCGTGAGCCTTTAGTCCTCTTCAGTAACATTTTGAGTCGTTCATCAAGCCATTCATCAATGCACCAATGCATTTTTTTATTGCCCACCCATTGTGTGCGGACAAAGCCAGGTCATCACAGACCTCTTTAAAAAAAACGTTTCTGGATTGTAGGAGATAAAACAAGAAGGTTGATGAAGATATCACCTATGTTATATGTTTAGCTTAAAACTTTGTATCATAGACAGGTCGACCTTGACTATTAGGTCTCTGTCCTGAACATCCGCTACTTAAAACAAAGAATGTAGTGTGAAGCTGGGCTCCTATTTCCCCTTGAGTGATTAACAGCCCCCCAAGTGTTTTCTTTTGCGTCTCCCACCTTGGGAAAGTCCCTGAAGGCTGTCAAGTGCCTTCGAAGAGGAACCCTAATCTCAAGATTTGTGGACCAACAGATATGGTCTGTACTTTGTCAAAATGCCAAAATCGAACTTTGCTTGACTTTCTTTGTTTCAGATTTCTACATGAGGGGAAGGACTGCCCGCCCCTAATTAATATAATTAACATACTATGCCTATATGTACGTGTGACTGTAGTTGCTCGGGGCTTCCTGATGAAATCTGAGACTCACAGGAGCCCGAATCGATTCGTGTTGTGCCCTGAACGTTCAGTAAAACATCTTGCAAGAACTTCTCCATTTCCAGCCTCTGACTTTTGCACATCAACTCAGCCCGAATCAAACGAACACGCGGAGGACCTGGGGAAGTGGAGAACGGTCAAGGGATCCCGCCGTGTCGACAACAACACGCTTCCCCCTGTTTGATCATCCTCCAACATTGAGAAGAACAGTGGCTGTAAAAAAGAAAAAAAATCCTAGTGATCGGCACTTTTGAAGTGTTTAATAGTCAAGGACTTCCCATAAAACAGGTAGCGGAATAAATGGCGAATGTGCTTCTCCAAGCTTCAAGGTAGGAACTTGTAAAATGTCAAACCAGTCATTCATACGCGGTAGCTTTCGAAAGCACTTGTCCTCAAAAGCAGAAAGCTGGGACCTATCGCAGCTTTAAAAAAAAAAAAAACACTCAAGCGCAGGGAGAACATGCAAACTCAACACGGGAAGGCCAAAGTCGAGTGTCAAACCCAGAACCTCGGATTGTGAGGCAGACTTGGTGACCACTAGCATACCGAAGAAAATGTCTACTGGACATCGAACTCACGGCCTTCAGGCCCGCTTGGTGGCCACGCTGCCACGTGCCTGTTAATAAATATGATCACAAAACACAACACGCTTGTGCGACGGAAGGTCAGTCGAATCAGTTTTGAAGCACACGATCAGTGGCCTACCAACGATGTAACCAGTTTTGTTCCTCCATTTTGTTGTTTCACACCCAAAGTGGCCACAGCTCTTTCCGTATGAGTCTGAATACTTGTACCGTACTGTCCAATTTCTCTGTTTTACTGCCTTTTCACACCCGTGTCTCGCCCACCAGCTGCCTTGGCGAGCGGCGACGCCGGACCCAGCCGAGGTTCTGGTCCGCCCGACCCCGGCAGGAGGTTACGCCCGGCCTTGTTGGAGGAGGACGACCAAGGTGGCGGTTGCAGCTTGGGGGCGACGCATCGCGGGCTGTGGCTGATGGAGGACAGCGTCTGCTGGCTGCCGTTCAGGTAGGATGAGTTGTTGGATCCCTGCTGGGAGCGGTAGTTGTAGTACGCCTGCCAGCCCTGGCGCTTCCGTTTCCAACGGCAGCGGAGGATCCGGATGAAGGCCTGAAGGCACGGTGGGGCGGGGGTGGGGGGGGGTTGCAATTCAATCAATTATTTTTGTCAAGGTCCTCTTTGCATGTATTCTTATTAACAAAGACAAACAATACATCCATCTGTATTACAATAAACAGTACCAGATTTACAACACATAAACGTTTTGCCCTTGCAGGTTAGGTTTACGCTCAAATAAAAGCAAATGACTGATGAAATGAGATGAAGGGCAGTTTCATTTGCGAACTTAAGAAACGCTTTAGCCGCTTACAAGACTGCAAGGGCTTCATACCTGCTTAAACTCGCGACTGTAGCAGGGGTAAATGATGGGGTTCAGGCAGCTGTTGAAGTAGCCCAGCCAGAAAATCACCTTGAAGAAGGTTTCGGGTGGGCGCAAATTTCTGTTAAAAGAGCCTAAAACATACAAACAATTTAAGTTTTATGGAATATGGGAAGATATAACACACAGCAAATGCATACTCCTCTGGACTTTGGTGGTACATTAAATTAAAGGCTGAGCTTGTGAAATGTCAACTGCTATGTTAGCTTCTCTTGCTAGCTACTTCACTTTCAGCTGACTAAATTAATTGTGTTTTCATTTTTGGGTTGTGTCTTTTTTAAGATGGGGGAGGTAAGTTTTCTACACCCCGTTTTTGTTCCGCAATGGCCAATTTCACATTTGATATTCTACCACTGGTTTTAGTGTTGTTGTTGTACCTTTTTAATCGTGACTCACGACAGTTGTTTGACTTAGAATACCCAAGAAGTGACTGCATGCAGACTGATTGCTCACGAATCAGAGTGAGCTGTTGTTGTTTGTGAACATTTGGATCCTCGGGGATTGATGTCACATTTGAGTCCATCTGTTTAAAAAAGGAAGAAGTCATCCAACTGGCTAGCTGCCTTAGGCTACGTAACGCATGGTCCAGTACAGTACCACTCCAGCAGCAGCGTAAGTTGGAAAACTGGAAAGAGGCGCAGGGAAGAGTTCTTGCCACTAAGGGGCAGCATTTGCTATCATCGTTATTCCTGAGAGGCTTCTCACCTTCATCCAGTTTGGACGTTAGTCTAAAGCCCTTGGTGACCCCCCAGGTGAGGCAGGTGCTCCTCACGTCCGAGGCTCTCGTGGGATTTCCGGGATTTGTGGCGGATCGACACTTTATTTTTCCTAGATAACAGATCTCCTGCGAGATGAATTTGTTCTCCTCCGACATGGACTTGTAAGGCCATCCTGTATCGCCGTCTGCTATCTCTGACTATATATGACGAAACCCGGCGCGAAAACCAGCCGTCCGCCACCATAACGAGTGTGTGGCATCATCTTCCCATCATGCATCACTGTCATCCTAACCCAAGTTTGGCTATTTCTTTCCTCTCACACAGGAAGGTTTTATTTTAGCTTGAGTTTGGGGTTCCAGCCTTGTCCTCCGTGTAAACACTGTCAATGACCACACTACTCAAGGGGCTATTTTGGAAACGCAATGTACGACGCTAACAGTGCGCTAACGGTACTATCAATCCATCCGTCCATTTTCCACACCACGCGTCGTCATTCGGATCACAAGTGAGCTTAGGCCGATCCCAGTTGACTTATGGCGAGAGAAGTTGGATAAAAATAATTCTCTCTGTGATAACGGTAAACAAACTTATCAAATGTCCTGCCTGTAACTCATAACTTTAATGTTGTAAGTGTTAAGGGACCGAACAAGCGGCCATTTTAGTCACTATCCAATTTCCTCGATTAATCGGTGATTGGAAATTTATCCTGGCAAATATAGGAAACGGAATTAAACCTAAAACAAATCCCTATTGGCCGTGCCCAACCCAAAATCTCTTGATTGTGAAGCAAAGGTGGTCACCGCTAGGCGACCGCGCTGCCCGTCCTGAATATATTCCACGAAATGTTAACCACATCTGAAAATTAGCATCACAAGCGTCGGTCGACTTCAAGTCGTAAAATCAGCCATATGTTTTGGGTCTATGCTGGCATAAATTAAAGTGAACATTTTTTTTTTAATAGTGGAAACCTTTTTTGTCTTTTTTTTTCCCCCATCTAGAGTGCAGTTTTATTGAGTCGGAAGTGTAGTTCACGACTCAGCAGAAACGAGGCATCAGAAATGCAACGCAGCACTAAAAGAGCAGCAGAGGTCAAAGCGCAGCTATAAAGCAATTTTAAGTGCCCAGGCGGTAAATAAATATACACATGTTATATGATGATGTATTCTTTCATCAAGTCTTGAGGTGTCATTCGAGCACCTCGTCTGAGGACGAGGAACATACGTTGGTGAAAATCTCCATGTCTAAATGAGGTTTTTATGATCAGATTGTCGAACTAACTCTTTCACGGTATGTTAATGTAGAGCAAAGCTGCTGGCAGACATGATGCTATCTCATGTTTTTGCAACTCACAGTAAAAAAAACAAAAGGAAGGGTGGGGGGGGGGGCATCTGAAATAGAACAGAAGCTCTTAAATCGAACCAGATGAGATCCAATGCACTGTTACCCCAAAATTGATACGACACGCAAATGGCCATATAACTAAAAATCGACACCTAAATGTGTTTGGCATTGTGTCGACGTGCCATGTCTACGCATTGTAGTCGTGCGTGAAGTACTGCCTCTGTGAGTGAAAATGCTTTCAGTGAGTCCTTTGTTTTTGTAATACGCAATTTAGTGCACGCAAAAGATTGGTGGGTTTAGTTTTTGCTGTGCTGTTTTTTTTTGTTGTTGTTGTTGTTGTTTCAGACATTATGGAATTTCAAAGAAAGTGATTATGTAGTTATTTATTTTTGTAGTCTTGCACTTCGCAAATGCCTTCTAAAGGGGGCGTTTGCTGTTAGTGGGTGATAGAGACCGGGTTGGACTGCCAACAGTAAAAATCTGCAAACAATCGATGCACATTCTAAATGCATCGGTCAAGCGCTCCCTTTTCACTATTAGCGCAGCTCTTGCGATGGTTAATTAAGACAATGAGAGGTACGTACTGATGGGAAGAGCCAGGAAGAAGGGCAGCCAGCACAGGATGAACATGCCCACCACCACGCCTAGCGTCTTGGCAGCTTTCTTCTCCCTGGAGAACTTGAGCAGCTTGACGGTCAGCGTGCAGCGCCCGGCCGAGCTCGCGCCGCCGCCCTTGGAGGCGGCGCACAGGTCCTGGATCTGCTGATTGCGGCAGTGGATCCTCAGGGTGAGCTCGTTGGAGTCCTGCTGCCGCTCCTTCATCACGCCGGCCTCCAGGTTCTTGGTGGTGCGCTTTGCTACCACATAGACGCGACAGTACATGGCCAGGATGACGGCCAGCGGGATGTAGAAGGAGCCCAGCGAGGAGAAGAGGGCGTAGAATGGCTCCTCGGTGATCACGCACTCGGTGTCGTCCTGCGGGAAGGGTGGAGGAGGTCACACACGAAGTTGTCCGGCGGGCCTGCCATTCACCTTGTGTGAAATTACTCAACCCGGCTAATCTTTCGTACACTACCGATTGTTTTTCCCGAAAATGTGTTTCGGCAAGAGTTGCGTTTTGCGATGGACACGCCCACCTGCGATGGAGGCTGCTTCCATCCGAGCAGCGGTCCGATGGAGATGACGATGGCCAGGATCCAGACGGCCAGCATGGCGAGCAGCGCGCGCCGCTCCGTCACGATGACCGGATACTGCAGCGGGTAGCGCACGCCGATGTAGCGGTCGATGGAGATGACGCACAGCGACATGATGGACGCCGTGCAGCACAGCACGTCCACCGCCGCCCAAATGTCGCAGAAGATGCGTCCGAAGACCCAGTAGTCCAGAATCTGTGCATAAAGATTTGGGAATGGGCATCTCTTGTTTAAAGTGAGTACCTTGGACACAAGGATGCTGTATCGTTCATACAGTGATAATACATGTAGATTGGAGGATGAAAGAGAAGAAGATTGTCCCAACTCAGTGGCAATCATATATTTTTTGCAGAGGATAAAGAATAGATGCCTGTGGGTATTGTTGTATTGGCTGTCAACATGTTTTGCTCCTGCTTGTTTAGCACTGTGGCCTCAATGCGCTAGGTTTTGTTTTGTTTTTTTTGAGCCAGTGTTTAGTGCTAGCGGATTTTCAAATGGCAAAGTTGTGTGGATTGGATCAATACAAAAAGGGTCTTCAATTATGCCCCGAAGCCAACCAATTTTTGCAAGCATGTGCACCCTGGTTTGAGAATTCCCATTTTAGGGGGCCCTACATACCCTCCCCAAATCACACAGCGGCGCCCCCAGGAAGTTGGTTATTTTGGTTTGAAGCATTCGATATGGGGGGGGGGGGGGGATTCCAAGGTTCGATGAACTGAACTCTTAGCGGGGAAGTGTCCCAAATGATCCCGAATTGGAGCAGATTTAGCCCACAGATGGTGGACGTGATAATGAAAAAGATTTTTTTTGCCTACATCGTGTAGCGTGGGTGGCTGGCGTATACTAGCATCAAAGTTTGTTGATCATTTGTGGTGTCTGTTAGATGAAAGAATGGTGTGCAAGGGCTCATTCCTCACAGTTTTTGTGCTTGCCGTGGTTTGAAACTGTACTATGACATACTGCGAGAGAGAGAGAGTGTGTGTGTGTGTGGGGGGGGGGGGGCTAACATTTTGGCTCGTGTGAACCAATAGAAGCTCGCCAAAATCCGTTTCCGTACATCCATCCATCCATCCATCCATTTTCCAAACCGCTTGATCCTCACTAGGGTCGCGGGGGGTGCTGGAGCCTATCCCAGCCGTCTTCAGGCAGTAGGCGGGGGACACCCTGAATCAGTTGCCAGCCAATCGCAGGGCACACAGAGACGAACAACCATCCACGCCCACACTCACACCTAGGGACAATTTAGAGCGTCCAATCAGCCTGCCATGCATGTTTTTTTTGGAATGTGGGAGGAAACCGGAGTACCCGGAGAAAACCCACGCAGGCCCGGGGAGAACATGCAAACTCCACACAGGGAGGCCGGAGCTGGAATCGAACCCGGTACCTCTGCACTGTGAAGCCGACGTGCTAACCACTGGACTACCGGGCCGCCCGTTTCCGTACATTAGACACAAAATATTTTTATGTTGAAGGGCAACATGGTCAAATCGGAGTTTGTAAGTTCTTCCCATGTTCTCCCACGTTCCAAAAACCTGCTTGATCACTTTAATGGGGAGCAAACAACTTGCACGTGACTCAACAATGCTTCCGATGGGCCGGCAGAGGGCGCAAGAAATTATATACAGTATACATGATGCTTTATAATTAATGCAAAATGAACTCTCCGTCTGTTTTTTTTTAAATCGGGTTACTTACGGACTACAAAATAATAAATAAATAAATAACAATTCAAGTTTGAAACAATCAGATGAAAAATAAATAAATAAACACATTTGGCTGTAACCGAGCATACCTTTGGTTCAATTAGTCAATCGATATTTTCATGTGTATCAATATACAAAAGTCCGAAAGTTGGAATACACATTTTAAATTAACCGGCATATTTTACCAAACGTTCATTTGTATCTTATATATTGTTCATGTGTTGTTCCCAATTGTGCAAGTAATAACTCTAGCAGTTGTTCAGAGCAATATTTGTATGATAGTTATATATTTTGCAGTAGTTATAAATTAACCGTTTTATTCAGCAACAGGTGGATTTTTTTCCCCCTGAAACATTAGTTATAAATTACAATGCATGGTAAAATCTGTATTGCACAACCTTTTAGAGGTCAAACCTAAAAACAAAAAAAAGAAAATATCTCAAACGCCTGAAAAACAAAGTGAAAACGTATTTTTAAATCAGCATCAAAAAATATATTTGATCATACATAAAGCCAACCCTGATTAAACTTCGCTGTTGACCATTGTCGTGGAATCACTGAAATGAATGTTGTTTTTCCCCCATCTAAATGCAGTTTTAAAACATTATAGAACCCCTGCATCATTGTTTTTTCCCCCTTATGAACACTTGGGACGACTACACGACTGTAGTTTCGTTGGAGAGACGAGTACTGTATATATTTTTCCCCCCCAAGTGGCGTCAAAGGTTTGAGCAGCACTATCGTAGCGTAACAATTCGCCGGATGCAACTTCAAAAACCAAAAACGCGCAGCAGTAACCGAGCTCCTTCGTCACGTCGTATGTCGAGTCGGCCATGCGCCGTCTCACCTCGAGCGTGGCGGACACCGGCAGCACGGTGGTGCTGAGCAGCAGGTCTGCGATGGCCAAGTTGATGATGAAGTAGTTGGTGGGGGTGCGCAGGTGGCGGTTGCACACCACCGACAGGATGACCAGCAGGTTGCCCACGATGGCGAAGGCGATGAACGAGGCCAGCAGCATGCCCACCGGCACGGCACGGCTCAGCTCCGGCGGCGCGTGCTTGCTGCGGTTGCCCGTGGCGTTCGAGTCCGCCTGTGGCGCCTGCGAGCCGGCCAGGGGCTCCAGGGACGAGCCGTTCGTCCACAGGCTCATGATGCCCGGCAAAGTCGGAGAGGCCGGGGAGTGGGGGTAGGGGTCGGGGTTGGGGGGTGCTGGGACAAATCAAATATGGAATTCTGTGGCAGTCAAAGCTCCGTAACTGTTAAGGAATCCGGTTGTTTTGGTGTCATATCCGCGGAAAGTGAGACGTCGCTGGCTGTCTGTCTCCCAACGGGGCTCCTCGTCGGCCACAAAAGTGCTGATTCAGTGGCGGGTCACGGAGCCTTGTGTCCTTTTATGGTCCAAGTGTTTTAATGTGGGAAAGTTCCGACGAGAGGAGGAGATAGAAAGGAAGAGAAAACACACATACACGCGCGCACACACCCACGGCCAACCTGCAGCATCCTTCCTTCCACTCGCCGCTCGAGCTGCGCTGTGCGCGCGCGTTCACTTTGCATCACGAAGCCTTTTGGCTCAAGAGTGCAACACGTCCACCGGCGAATCACGAAGGCGTAAAAATCTGTTCGCCACTGCAGAATCACGTTGGTCGTTTGACTTTCAATGCGGGCATATTTCAATTTTACCGTGAGGAGGTGACGTCATGAACATGCGATTGAAAGGCGAGCCGTGGACATTGAAAAAAAAAAAAAAAGCTAATTAAGTGGAAAGGTTAAAGTAGCATTTCAAACTGGCATTGGCATCGCATTATCAGCCGTGTACTATTTGCTGCTTTCTTATCACCCCCAAGTGTATGTATTTTATTCATTAAAAACCCCACAATCAGTTAATTGATTCACTGTGAATGTTAGAAAAAGAATGGAACATGAACACGTGTTTACATGCGTTTTATTGTGAGTAAAAAAAGTCAAAGTGAAAGAATCAAAGTGACATTACAAACACATATGATGCATGTAGGAATGAAATGGTTCATTTTGTGTAAAATAAACCTATTAGTGGATAGTAAAACAAATGGAATTAATTGAGCTCATCCAATCGTTGGGTGATTGTCGAAAAAGGTTTTTCAAAATCGAATTAATAAATACATAAATGCACCCCCGTTTCATTTTTAAAATCAAATGTGCCCTATAGAGCACCTTTTCCAAGTGTAAAAAAAGAGGTTATATTCTGGTAATATTAAACATAAGACCCCCCCCCCCCATAAAAAAAAATCTCACCTACACCCTGTTGTCACCTGCTCAACATATTGTACTGAGCAGCCCGGACTGGTATACGCACGTACACGTCGTATACCGTTGGGCCGATTTGCAAGCCGACGTAACACCGCATTCCTTCACCGTGGTGACATTCACAAGGCTCGTGTTTTTCCCTGAAGAATGCAGCCGCATTCAAACACTGTTAAATTATAACAGGGAGGAGGAGGAGGAGGAGGCGGCGGCTGATTTAGCGGCTGTGGCTGCAGCAGCCATCCATCCGCTAAGGCAACTTAACAACAAGGCTGCTGTCATCATTTGTCAGATAACATAGCAACCGCAAAGTGGTTTCCTCATCAGAATGCCGCGCTCCACTGCCTTTGTATTCCGCAACGCAAAATGACTTAACTTCATCTCGTTATCAGAGCAATGCAGCGGAAAAACCTGGGAAGTTGTACGGTTGGGCCACTGCAGCGGGCTAACTTTAAAGTTTAGTGCAGAAATGAATGGATGTCTTACAGAAGAACGTGAGATGAATCACTGGTCTTACTTTTGAGCAGAATATTTTGTGAAACAAGTGAATCACAGCGCAGAAACACATAGGCCTATCCCCCCCCCCACCCCAAAAAAAAACAAAACACCATTGAAATGTTCAACCAAACAACAACAGTTTGTCAAACATAACTCCGCTAACGGAAACTAGCATCTGTTAGGTTAATCATAAACCTTGAAACAGCTGCTACATTAGCACATGCGCAGCATCAACGCAACAAAAGAGCACAAGTAAAATGCTCCCCGGCATATATTGTCTTGCAGTGAAGCCACAGCCGGTTGAGACGAAGCCTCGGGCGCTGTGACTTTGCGGCCACTCGGCTAATTGTCACCCTGTGGTGGTGTTGACTGTGACTCCTGCCCTCGTCGAATGTCTTCCACTGATAGCGGCCTCAACCGATAGCTCATTTCTCAAACGTGTCGTGAACAAGCTTGAGGCGCTTCTTTGATAAAACAGCAAAACAAACACACGCGGGGATGTGAGAAGTTGCCGTGTGTGCGCACGCGCGTGTCTATCTATCATCGGCCACATCAAGCCGACTCTGCCCGCTAACACTTGAACGATTTCAATATTCCGCCGCAGCTGTATGACGGAGCGATCTGCATCAGCATCATACGCGCTTCTCGGCTGCTTTAACGTTGTAATGAGAGCCGCGCTGGAGCGAAAGATGCTAACGGATTTGATTGACGCCGTCAAGTGTTTTCTCCCACGATATCGCGGTTCATCGTTCATGGCCCTGCGATTGTAGGCTCTGTTTGCTGCTCCGTGGGTTGAAGTAGCAGTTGTTTGGAGGTTTTATAGTGAGCATAACATCGATGCGCATTTCCATTAGCCTGTCGGTGGCCTTGCGCATTGCGTGTTAGCGTTAAGCTAGCAGACTGTTGTTTGACAAAGTTTTGTTTTTGGTTTGTTTTTTACAGCGAGTGAGTCAGAACAGGGCATCAGCAGTATTTTTTTGATGTGTTCTAAAGTATCCACAAAATATTTTTAGTTTTTTGGTTTTAAATATGGTCTCTATATCGCGAAAGTACAAATACAGTGGAAGATAGGGATCGGCTTTCGGCCAGAGAGCGTACATTACAGCTGCCTCTGGCGACCTAACAAGCATGTGAATCATCTCGTTAATCAAAAATATGAATACTTGAGATGATGTGCCTTTTTTTTTTTTTTTCCCGAGGAGATCTGGATCGTCTTGCAAGCGTCGTGTTCCCACGACCCGCAGCGTTGCCATGATACCAAAGCTTCTGTCATCATGCCAAATGTTTCAAACACAGAGGAATTAACGCTACCATTTTGGCAGCTTATCGCTGTTTGACGTTTGGCTACAGGGAATTCTTGATTTATCATTGACTCAAATCATTGACAAAAACATGCTTGAAGACTCAAAATTGTCGAAAGCAAAAAAAAAAATCATCTGTGCCCTGGGATACGGGTTGCATGATTTTTATTTTTATTTTTTTGTAGTTGACGCCAAGCAAGGTTGATACAATTAAGATAGTTGATTTCACTCAGGCATCCGTGTAATTAATTCCAAACAGGTGATTGGCGATTAATCGACTTTGAGCTACAATCGTCACTGCGCGGTGCTTTTGTCGACGAGTCTGCTCCAGGTTCACGCGGCTTCCATGAGGACAAGCGAATTTAGTTTTTGGACCTTTGCCAGTTGGTTTCCAGCGAGTTGGGTTGCATATTAAGCGATTTATTCCCGAGGTTAAAGCAGAGCAACCGGAGAGCGCCGTCTGTCTCGCAGACAATCTCACACACCCACACGGAGGTCAAATGGAGCTTTTACTGCTTGACTCTGTTTATGTCTGAAGCCATTAACGGATGTTTGTTACTGCCGCAAGTGAGCGTAGACGAACGAGTCAGACGTCGGGCGGTCCGTCAGAGGTGACGTGGCGGATGCGCGCGTCGCTGGCGAGACCTTCGAGCCAAGCGCAAACTCACCTCCATAGAAGGAGCAGCGGTGCATTCCTGCGCCACCATCAGCTTCGGATTTTGACTGAGATTAAATCATTTTGGTTTTGGGGAATGCTCGCCGGGGATGGAGGTGCTCACATGAGGAAGAATTCTTTTTATTTGTCCCACTAAGTAAGGAGACAAATAACCGTAGCCCAAACCCCGACCCGAACTCTGCAAACACAAACAGTTCGGCGGCACATGTCAAGAGACAACCGAACACTCACTGTCGCCTATTCTTTATCCTCTGCAAAGAATGACTAATATCAGTGGGGCATCGATAAGCTTAGAGGAAGCGACATGTCTCAATGTTCAGAATATACTGCAGGTGGCCTCAGGTGAGCAGCACAGTGTCCATTCCATTGATGCAATATGACAAAAACCTTTTGTTTAATTTGTTTTTTATTTTTTTAAGCCCTCTGTTGCTCAAATATTTGGTGGTGAACTATTTAAAAAAAAAATTAAATCACGTTAGTCCTATACCCTGACTCTTATTAAAACGTGGATTCTCTGGCGTATTTTTGTACAGTAACTTTAAGGATAACTTTGAATAAGCATTAAAACGTCGCCATTGGGGCTGCGACATTGACTTATTGTCTTGCAAGGCTAAACATGGCACAATGTCGCCCCAATTTCAACTGTGCATTCCTAGAATTTTGCCCCCCCCCCCCAAAAAAAAAATGCTGCAGTCGTCTTGGAAAGTCGACAGAGCGCCTTCATCAGGAAATTCCTATTTTATTAGCTCGCGAGAGAATATTTATTTCTCTTTTCTACGGTTACCAGAGGTGAGCAGAGTCGCCGACAATTGTACTCAAGTAAGAGTATTGTTACTTTCAGAAAAATAGGACTCAAGTCAAAAGAAAAATCACTCAAATGTATCCGAGTAGCCACTTCCCTGGCGTGCTGTCCCAAATGAACATCTCAAGGTTTAAAAAAAAAACACAAAAACAAAAACATACCACCAAATTTGGAGATACCTGCGAGATCAAGCTCCAAATTTAGCCTCTCCCAATACTCGCCCTCAGCCGGCCGAGACGCGAGCCTCCGTTCTTGGATAAACTCTCGGCCGCGAAAGTTATTTGTTGTGTTTCCCTCTTGGGCGCAGTTTGTCTTGCGCTGTCCCGACCGGGCCGGTGAGTTATGGCGGCGGGGAGCGCTCGCTCGGGCAGCTGCTGGCAGTTTGACCGCTGATGGATGGGCGAGGCCCGTGACGGCCGACAGACGTCATCCTGCAAAGGGAAGCGGGCGGCAACATTCATCCATTCATTGATTGAGTCGTGGAGGCCACCGAAGAGTCTGTCAAAGTCATTTGGGGCTTCATTAACGCAAAGTGACAGTTCACGATCAGGTGCCATTAAGGCCAAATAACATTTACCTCTCACACTTGACATAACTTGCACACTCAAAAAAAAATCCTCACACATATTTATAACTCACGTCCTGAAAAACCTCAAACGTGCGTCAAAATCCTTACACATACCTGAAAGCCTCTCTCACATAGCAAAAAATGGTCATACACACAAACGATTCACTGATAAAATCCTCCCCCCAAAACCTTTGGACACACATCCAAAAAGTTCTCGATTGGCCGTCAGCTATCCCTGAGTGAGCGGCAGCTGTTAATTTGGGCCTGCATTGCACGTCTGTGGCTCAGCATGATGTCATGAGATGGCAGATAAATAGTGCGCCAATCTTGGGCAGCCGTTCAATAGTACCCCCCCCCCCCCCACCCCCACCACCACCACCCCCGCCACGTCTAATTTACGTCATTGGACTGGCAACAAGGTTTGCTGTAATATAAAGTCAAAGCTGAAGAAGTGGCTGACACTGCTCTGCTTTTAGAGAGTCACGTCAAGTCAGCAAACAACATTAGCATCAGGGAAAGAAAAATGACAGAAATGAGCATATCTGCTTGCTGTGCTCAGTGGGACAGGTTAAATGCATTTTATTATGACCCGCCTTCTATTTGAAATCCGTTTTAAAAAAATATTTGAGACAAAATTTTCATTTCCTTCTCAGTCTGAAATCTAAGCTAGCTGGCTAATTAGCTTACTAGCTTTTTAAGTGATTTTACTGATGAGGTCAACTGACCATAGAGCTAATGTGAGCCATTTTGTCTTTGTCATAGCAGAAATTAACTTTAAAAACAACAACAACATATTTTCCTTGTCTTCATTTTACTCGAGCTGAGTTTTTCCTCGGTCTTATGTCATTTTTAAGCTGCTGTGTTTCTGTGGCAGTCCTTACAGGGGTAAAAATTAATCCATTTAGCTAAAGTTAGCTTAAGCAGGTTGAAATAACTTATTTTGGTCTTGATTTTTCTCAAACAGTCGCGCCTTCTCTTTGTAAGAACACAGCAGCTCAAACGGATTCTCTTGAGCCCATTTTATGGACTTTTAATTTTCCTGCTCGGGGGGCTGAACATTGATCCACTTTCCCTTTAACACAGCTGAAGTTTATTTGAAGAAAAAAAACACACACAAAAAACACAACACAACAACTGCTGAAATCTCCCGCACCCACAATCCTTCTTTCTGTGCTGCATGTCCATCTCACCACCCGCACTTTCACGTCCTGCTAATGTATTCGTGACACTTAACATGCAATAGCAGCCCTATTTGGTGTATCTGTGTCTGTGTGTGTGTGTGTGTGTGTGTGTCCCCCCCCCCCCCCATCCCCTTTCACCTTTTCCCTGTATTGACTGTGTTCCCGACCAGCCGAGGAGTTATGTCCCCCGAGCGGGGCGCCCAGTTTAGCCACTGATTCCATCAATGCGACACTTGTGAGGAATTTGGCTATCCTTCACCTGCCCACCGGCAGCCCCGCGGGTCCCGAACGTGATCCGACTTGGCGCCGCGCTCATTTGGAACTAAGTGGCGACACAATAAAACTTTCGCAGTGGGAAGCTGGTACATTCAGTCAGAAATGAATCATGTATTTTTTTTGAGCCCGGATGACGGCTAGCTGAGCCGCTGAGACGTTTCTAACGACGATAATGTTGTTGCTAAGCGGCAGGTGGGGGTCAGTGTGGAGATGATGAAGAGAAGTCCAGCTGGAGCCTTGAATAACAGCCTGAAGCCGTGGTCTTGTTTTTTTGCCTTAAAAAGATGGTATTCTGGCGCACGCAAACACAAACACACACACACACAGGCACACACACACACACACACACACACTCAGGCGCGCACAGTCGGCCTTAACTATTTTTAATCCCCACTGAGAATCTTTCAGCCGCATTCATTTTTATCTTCTCCAATTTGAAACGATATGTTTGGGGTTTATTTTTGACAGTACAGTATTCAGGCACAATGCAGCGCATTCGGTAGAGTGCCTCGTTGTGGCGTGACGGGCCGGCCAGCACTCGGGCCTGACATGCAGCGTGATTAAAAGCGCCAAGCAGAGGCAGAAAAGGTCCCCAACGAATCTCCAGTAATAGTCTTGGCTCCCATGAAGTCGAGGCGATACTGTACACGCCGGAAGGTTTTGTTGTATGCTGCGTTTGTACGCGTTGCTGCTCGGCGGCTGTTAAAATGGCAGTCGGTGGCATTCGTCTGACACGTTAGCATGAAGCTAACAGACTTTTGTGATTTTCAATCATGTGATTCGGTACAAGCAATTAACTCATTCAGTACCAGCCAATTCTGGACCATGTCTGAAAAGACGTTTAAAAACGTCTTTGGGAGTGAATGAGTTAAGTTGTTTATATTTACCCTGATAAAATGTGAAGTGAAAATGCGCTCCGGTGTGTGAATCAATGTCGCCACAGAAAACGTCAGACATGTGGATCTTGTTAAGCGTTTTGCTCCGAAGACGTGGACCCTCGACGTTCATTTTCTCTTCTCCGGTCCTGACAAATGTTGAGATGTTTGGACTGCAGCTTGAACCTCAACTTTGATCTAAAGTGGTTGATAATCCCGCCGTAAAACGGTTACGAGAGCAGTAAAGGATGTCGAAGGCGAGCTTACTGTAAAGTCGGCAGAAGCGAAAGCAAGGCAAACGCAACGATTGCGAGGACAGAAGTTGATTCGTTGTTTTATCGTGAAACGTTATGCGCGCTTGTGCTTTCGGAAGCTTGGCGAGCCGGCATCTCAAGTGCGACGGGGGTGGGGGGGGGGGGCATAGTTTAAGACCGGCCGTCATCCTCAGAACTCTTTCCAAAGTGATGAAGACTTGTTATTTTCTCGTGATTGTTGCATTTTCATCATTTGGGAAGAAAATCCTCTTAAGAATGAATTCAATCACGCGCTTGTTTCAGCGCGTCTCGGCTTTGATGTCAAGTAGCCTCCCAAGTTTTCCTCCCTCCCGTCTGAACTTGAAGCTCGCGACTTTGTTTACGAGTCGGTGAGGAGATAAAATAGCCGAAACCTTTTAAAGGGCCGCAGCAACTCAACTGTTCAGCTCAAAATCGAAGCCCCCTTTTTTTTTTTTTTGACCGGCATCTGTCATTGGTGAGTTTCATTCGCTCTTTATGTCGTCGTCCCCCCCCCCCCCAAAACACAAAGCGGCATTATTCTCCATACAGTGTCCATTTGGTGTATTTTCCATGTCTACATTTGTTGTGAATTGAGTAAAAAAAAATTTTTTTCAAATTTCAGGTTAAACTCCTGGAATAATTTTATTGAAGGTTTTTGGATAATTTGGAAAATTAAAATGAACTCCGAGAAAATTTGTCCTCAAACCAGATAAGACACTGCAATGGTAAGAACATGTTCTGCTTTGTGAATAAAAATGAATCACATTTCAGTGTCTTCTGCCAGAAACCAAATAACTTGATCTCACCGATCTGATGATGAGTTTGTCATTTTTGGGGGGCTCGGAGTTCCAAGCTCAGAGTCGCGGCAAATTTACGACATACGACTTGCGGGGCAGACGGGTTTGGGCACGTACCCTGCGATCACGTAAATACATATTGGCATTAAAACGCGTAAGGCACAAATGGGATGATGCAACCGCCGTGAATATTCGTTTCACCGAAGACCGTTTCTCGGTCGGCCTTTGGCGCGAGGTGTGTTTGTGAATGATTTATATGTGGCCTGCGATTGGCTGGCGCTCGGTCCGGGGTATCCCCCGCTTCTCTCGCCAAAAGTCAGCTGGCATAAGCTCCGGCTCACCCATTACCCAATTGTCCTCAATTGGCTGGCTAGCACGTTCGTCCCCTTCCTCACTGTCGCTTTAGCGATATTGCGCGGGAGTAAAACGGCAAACCAGGCGATTGCCTTCACGGTTGCTCTTAGCCCGCGTTGTTGATTGCATTTTGTACGTCTTCCTTTTTTTTTTTTTTTTTTAAACTGACGTTGGCGTATTGACACTTTAGCCACAATGGACTGCATCTGCCAAGATGTGTGACACCACCCGCCTCTGTTTCCGCTTCTTGGATGGGATGCCACATTTTCTTAGTCTGTTATTGCATCACGATTAAAACATAAATAATATAAACATCGTAATAAAAGCTAAACAGGTTCACGAACCTGAAGTTTTGTGTAATCCAAGGTTACTCTAGTTGAGAAAAACAATAACAAAAATGGGGGGGGAAAAAATTACATATCATAAAAAGAACAACTACATTTTAACATTGATAAAATTAATTTGAATTATCGCCAGAATGTTTTCTGTCTTTATCTTGGTCAATTCATCGCATACCTGAGAGCTCTCCAGCTTCATTTTAAGTGCATGTATTTCGGTGTTGATGTATGTCCGTAAAGAAGACGGAAGGTCAAGCACTTGTTTGAGAATTCTTTTCTTTTTTACGCAATACTTTGTGACCATTTTTTTTTAATCTTGCACTCAGCAAACACTCCAAATATTTAAAAATAAAAAACCTAAAACTAATAACAACTCAACTACAAGGAAGGCGTTTTTGAAAGAAATGGAAACTAATAATAATGGACACAAAGCTCTAAAAACTCATGAAAACTAACAGAATTTTTTAAAAAGTCAAAATCAAATAAAAACCAATCATAAAAATTATTATGAAAAATCCCAAACTATTCCAGACCTAACGCCGCTTTCATCTTGTCCCTGCAGGGCACTTTAATGCGGCGTTGCTTGGACACTTTTCCCATGAAAAGCTGTTGACACGGCAGCCAGTTGAACATGTTTGTGGAATACGAAGCAGCCATTTCATTCCACATCGTCCCGAAATGTATTTCACGCGACAGTAAAATTGTCTTCCGGCGCCATTCGCGCATGCCTGTCGCCATGGCAGCCATTGATTTAAAACCCGACTGTCCTTCTGTCCTCCCGCCTCCCGTTGTTCCTTTTCCACCATCTGCCCTCTCCTTGTCTCAGATTGACTGCGGGGCCAAATTAGCATCCCGCAAACAAACATGGCGGCCGCGCGCGCGGGTGTAAATGCTGATGACGCAACGGGGGGCGGCGCGCTCCTCAACGCCAGACGGATCGGTATCGGGCTCGTCACCGAGACGCTCGAAGGCACTTCGGCGAGCAGAAGTGAGCGAGCGGCGCAAAGACGCGAAAAGTCACTCGACAACGTCGGGCCTTTCATGACGGTGGTTGTCGGGTGAAGCGCTCAGAGGTCACGGCTTCACCTGGAGAATGATGGAGACGATGACGACGACGATGATGCCGATGATGATGTAACGGCGTGGCTTTCCAATCCGTCTCGTCTTGCTCAGCGGGCGCTTTTGTTCCCGACTCGGTGATGTTTTTCCAAAGGTGACGGCAGGCGACATGATGTTCCGTGACACAAATTAGCCTGAGTGTTGTTTTGTATTCGCGGGCACACCTTTGGCGCTCGCTCCTTTCCCGGAGGCTTTAAACCTCATCTGAGTCTTGAACCTAAATTGGGAGGATCTGGGTCACTCGCGTCATTGTATTCAAATCCATGCACCCCGTCATTGGCCTCGCTGTCTATGGGGCACCTCATTTCCACAAGACGAGAGTCTGGGTCTATGTTATGCTTATCTCTCTTCCTGATATTTTCAGGCAAAGTAGTTGAAACTTGCAGTCGTGTTGGTCAGATGCCAACGTGAATATCATCTATAGGTCCAATGCAGGCCATTGGCTCCATAACGCCGTGTTTGCTTTTCCAATTTAAGGAATCTAATTAGACAGGAATGAAGACCCGACATGAGAACGGCTGACCTTTCACCTCGGACTGTTTGCATTGCAGCGCCGTATGATAATTAGACAGGGCAGAGCTCCCCGAAATGAAAGCAACTGATGGTTTTTGTTTTGTTTGTTTTTTTAACTCGCCTTTCTTTTTCCCGTCATTTCCGCAGCAGAAACTGTTTCTAAAAATAGCGCGGAATGGAAAAGGGAAGCGACAAAACTGAGTGGTCTGCTCGGCCGTGGCCGCGTCCGTCGATCTCATGGGAGCGCAAAGCTGAACATGCCGCCGCTGCTGCTGCTGCTCCAGCTCTACGTCTTCGCCTGCGTCGCCGGCGTCGCAGGTGAGTCCGGACAGGAAGAGAGGCACGTCATTGCTGAAAACTGGTGGGAAAAAAATGGACCAGCTAAGAAATAAGGAATCATTTTGAATAATCACGATGTGAAGTTGGATGTAGACCGAAACATGTATCTCCAAATGTTTATCGATATGAAAACTACTCTTGAAAACAGTTAGAATTTGGGGCTTGCCAATGAAAAGCTTGTGTCGAATATGCAGATGTTTTATTTTTTTTTTTTATGAAATAGAATATGTTCCTACCTTGTCAGATACGAACAGTACAACACTTTGAGATGCATATTTTCGTGATAAAATGACGGCGCTGCAATATGATTTGGGCGCGGCCGCTTCAGTGTGGGCGGGTCCTGCGGAGACGGTGGTGGGCGTGGCCGGGCGCAGAGTGTCTCTACCGTGCCGGGTGGCGGCGGCCAAACGGAAAGGCGTGCACGTGTGCTGGGGGAGAGGCGAGCCGGCCTTCTTCTCCTGCCACAACGTGCTGGTCAACGCGGTGGGCCAGCGCCTCATGTACAAGAGTTCGTACAGGTAGGCCGCTCTGCTCCGGGGACTACATGTCCCAGAATGCTTTGCGATAGCAGCCCCAAAACGGAAGACTCCTCCTCCTTTTTCAGGTACTCGGTGTCTTCCGCCCCAAGCGAGGAGCGCCAGCTTTCCATCTTTAACGTGCGCCTCTCGGACTCGGGCCTCTACCATTGCCGGGTTCAGCTGCCGGGGCCCTTCAACGACAAAACCTTCTCCGTCCTCCTCATCGTCATTCCACGTCGGTTCACCAAATGCCGTTTCGATCGATCGATAGAGAATGGCTTCACGTGAACTCTGGGGGAAAAAAAAAACACTCAAATGGTTTCTGAACACATTCCTTCAGGCGCCGGGAACCTGAACACACCACCGACGATAAAAGGTGGAAGTACGGACGCGGGAACAGGAAGTGATGTCACGCAGAGCGTCCAATTGTGGGAGGGCTCGGTAGACGACACAACCGGACCGGTGGTGGCGCGCGTGCGGGTATGGGCGACGCAGCTTCTGGCCGGTGGCGCAAGTTGGTGTTTTGCTGACGGTGGCGTCACGGTAACAGAAGCCCGTTCGGCGGCAAGACGGCCACAATCTGCGAATGTTCCTCGGAAACACCCTCAGAATGGCCTTCGTCGTCTTCAGTCCCGCAGTGATACTGACCGCCGCTTACAGTCAGTGCGCTCGAGTCCAACTTTTGCATAATTGCGCATTAAAAAAATAAGTTCATTCGGTTTCCGAAATTGCATCCTCTCGTTTTACTTTTGGCGTTTGTGTTCATTATTGGCCGCAGGAATCTGGAGGTCCAATCGGAGAGCAGTGACTGGCAGCAGCGGGAGCCAATCAGAAGAGGCAGAGGACGACGTCTACGTGTAGAATCGGGCGGAGCCTAATTTGCTGATTTACGGCCTTACAAAATGGAAATGGAGAGAAATCAATTTGCCTCATAAATCAATAAAAAAAACAACAACATTCATTTGTATTAATATTCACTTATTTTGGTGTATTTTTTACAGTTGGTAGGACCGTTTATTCTTGTTAAATTTATTTTTATTTATCTTTCATAATGAGAACAAGCCCCTTTTTTGTTTGGTTTACTTTTTTTTTTTTACCAGCTTTTGAGGACGAATCCTTTTGGTTTTGTTTTTTTTAAGTTGAGTTCCCTTTTTTCTATTTTGGGCCAGTTGAGAGACCAATCTAAATATGAATAGAAAATGAATGAGTTAACTAATTAATACATCGATCAATCAATAAAACATTGATACTGAACTCAATGTATTTCTTTTTTTCTACTTTTAACAGTAGAGAGCCTTTTATTTTTTATTTTTATTAGCGTGACACAGCTCGACCATGAAGAAGTGAAACCCAGGGGCTTTTGTTCCACAGGAAGCCGAGTGAGCCACAGAAATGAAGTCATGTGTGCACATGCTGCTTCTCCGCTAAAGTTCACAACTTAAAAAAAGGAATCTGGACTCGTCATCTGCACGCTCGTCTCAATCTTGGTCTGGACGTGTATGATGATGATGATGATGATGATGATGGTGATGATTGTGGCCGGCATCGCATGAAGATGAGGACATGCTTCAGCACGGTGCTCCTTTGTTGCCTCCTTACAGGTAACCTGCTTTGATGAAAATTACATTACAGAAACTTGTTTGTTGGTCACATCCGCGGGGGGGCGGGGGTGGGGGGGGGGGGTTCCGCCCTCTGATCGGTTACAGCTAACCGGCAAAATACGTCTTTCGTCACCTTTGATGGATTTTATTGTTTTAGGTTTTTAGGTGGCAGCAAAGAACTGGTTTTGTCTAAATGACTCTCGCACCAATATCCCATCAGATTGCGTCAAAGCAACATGATTATTGATGGCAGAAACAGCAACTCGGTTAGTCACCATTTCTCCCCCCGTTTCGTAGTCTGTGAGTCCAGCCCGTCGTCCGTGAGGGCCATCGCAGGTCAGGACGTCACGCTGTCGTGCACGTATGACATCATCAAATACGGATCTTCGTGGGTCTGCTGGGGCCGGGGAGCTTTGCCGATGAGTGGCTGCGGTCTCCAGATCGCTGAAACCAACGGTGTGAGCGTGACGGAAGAAAGCGACAGGTACAAGCTGCTGGGCCGGTTGAAGGACGGTAATGTTTCGTTGACCATACTGAACGCGAGGAAGGAAGACGCCGGAGTGTACAGCTGCCGGGTGCAGGTGTCTGGCTTCTTCAATGATAAGAAACACTCCATCGAGTTGATCATAATGGACGGTGAGAAAGTTCTTCCTTCTGTTTTCTGCCAAATAGTAATACAGGATAAATGCAGAATAAACGGTGATCTAGATTAGTGTATGCGGTGTGCATGAGTTGTTAACGTTCGCGCTCAAGTATTCATTTTTCAAATATTATTTTAGATGCATTTGTCGTGTTTTTATTTAAAGGGTTATAATTACTGTAACATCGATGCTTGTTCTTTAGAAAGATTTGTTTGTGTTTCAGCCCCTCAAAGCACGACTTTAAAGACTGACATGTTTGCGGGGAGCATTGCCGCCGTCGGTACAGCAGGTGCGGCAAACACACAAAATGGCAGAATTTTTTTTTTTTTTTTTAACAAATAGAGACGTCGTTCGGTTGGAATATGCTTTCATGCAAATCTGCTCTGGATCTTGTTGAAGCTTGTCCCGTGATCGCTGTGATATATTTGTATGTAAAGATGACACAGCTGCGCTAAAATGGTCGACTTTCCCTTCCCCTTTTTTTTTCTTTCAGCTCAGATGACCTCCACTCAAGGCTTCAATACTTCCTCCTCCTCAATCGACATCAAAACCAAAACCGAGGTCAGATGTGTTCATGTATGCACCAGACTGTCCACGCAGTATGGATGTATGTAACTCTAGGGGGCAAACATCAGAGCCTTGAGGAACACCGCAAATCATTTCAAGGAGACTTGTAATGTTTTTTTTTTCACAATTCAAAACATCTTCTGCGCGTCTTCACAACACGTTTGCGAAGCGAATGTTGCTCCCGAATCTGCGTCTTCAACAAAACTCATTGCAGCTCTGCTTACCTCTTGATATAAAATCAGGGGTCACTTGTTCTTGCATGTGGGTGCTTCTGCCACTTGAAAATGGCCTTGGATGTTCGCCCAACTAATCCAATTATATCACGGGATAAGAAACTCATCGTTAGTCTCGTGAGGCTGCTTAATGCTACTTTTTTTTTAATGACTTTCAACTGTTTCTGTGAAGAAATGTGACATTTTTGTCTTCATAATCAGAAGCGTGACATCCCAGGGTCAATGGTTGCGATCGGCGTCCTCTTTGGGCTCATCCTCTTTGGCGCAGTCATCAGCATCATCATCGGTAGGTTTCCCAGGCCGCCGTAAGATAGTTGGCCGACCGTTTGTCCAAGGAGAAGAAGATAACTTTGGTTTGCCCATCTTTGTTTTGTCTCGGCAGCAGCCTTGTAACTTCCTCATTTGAGAAACCTTTTTTAATCTTGAAAATATACAGGTACAACTTTTTTTTCGCATCAAAATTAAGATTTTGTATGCCGAAAACGTGTGACTTTATTCTTTTGTTCTTGTCGATTCCCAACTTTAATCTTAGAGACGTTTCTACTTGACACTCAAATGTAAAAAAAACTTTATTCTCAGAAAATTCTGACTTTAATATTTCATCTTTCTAAATAAGGACTTCAATCCCAAATATATCCTCCTTTTTCTTCTCATAAAATTCCGGACGACGTTCTAGCCAAAAACTTTGAGCGTTTCACGCCATTATTTTGCATGAAAAGAGACAATAAGTCATGAAATGTAAATTGCAACCTATGACTTGAACTTTTTTTTTTTTCGTCTTTGTCTGCAGGTAGAAGACGGCGGCGTCTCACCAAAATGTGAGTTTGATGTTGTGGCTCAACACATTGACGCTTTTGACGTGTTCTGAACCATTGCGAGGAGTGCCGCGTCTCTGAAGTGACGTCTCCTCAGGATGCGTCGACGAGCGCGACTCAGACCGCCACGGATGAGTCACGTCGTGCAGAACAGTTCGAGGAAACCAGGAGAGGACAAACCACTCAGCAGATTCTGTCGAGAAAAAAAAAACGCCTAACCTTTTCTCACGCTTCTTTCAGCTCTGGCTGGTGGGAAATGACTTTGTTGCGATATATGCTTTCAAGCAGCATCACTTAAGCGCAACAAAAAAAAAATAAAAAATGTTCAAAATGGCACAAATAGTCAACGTACAGCGCACTATTTGTACTGCAAAACCGAATTCAAATTTCAGCTTGTGGGCAGACGCAGCCACGAAAATGAACATCATTTATTGGATTTGAGTTTTTCGACACCAACTTGGTCATCAAATCAACTCATTGAACATGTGTTGCAGTCATCAGCAGCTTCCGAGTGTCCCTTCAGTGCACTTCAGCTCCACGTCGTCGTCTCTGCACCTGCACCACCAACCTGCGGCCGTGGACAACATCTACCAGATGGACACGGATGAATACGACTATTTACCCTGACGCTCCCACGGCCTCCGCGATGCCACTGCAGCACATCTTCGGTCGACTGACAGGCTTCATTAAAAGGCAACTGTTAAAGCGAACTATTTAAGAATCACTCCCACACACATTTGAATGTATTGTAAGAGACTTCTGGGACACAGTGTAAATGTATGTGAAGCACAAAATGTATGGAAAAGACTGTATATAGTGTTGTGTGTGTATACGTGCCTTTAAGAGGCGGGGTCTGCTGGGGGAGCATGTGACATCGGCGAGCTTGCGTGTGAAGGACCGGGGGTGAGCTGTAGTCGACAGGAGCTCCTGCGTGAGTGTTATTGTGTTTAATGTTCACTAAAATGCTGAAAAGTGTAGCTGTGACTGTGGCTCTCCTTTCCCACATGCGAGGGCATTACACGCAAAGTAACTTGAAAGGAATTAAACACGTTTGAATAGCAAACTGTAAATGTGGCAAGACTCTTGACACTTTTTTTTCTCTGAACAATGATGGCAAATTAAAAGGTATGAATATGGATAAGAGTGTATTGGGTGCTTGACCACTCAGTAGACCATGTTGAGAACAAAAAAAAAAGTCTGTTTTAAGATGCATTAACCATTTACATTTTTAATTTGTTTTTTTGGGGGCGGGGGCGGGGGTAGAACACAAATAAATGCGTGCAGCGGGATCTTGTATACGCTTATGATGAAAATACAGTAGTGTCACTATCATATTTAGTATTTTCTGCAATATTGCTTTGCATTAAAAACTGTCCCACAGACCTTTAAGTTGCGTAGTTTTCTTTTAATTAACTCTCGTGTTTTTTTTTAACCGAACGTGTGATTTACATTTTTAGGAATCCCAACTTTTATATTGGGGTTATCTGTTGTTGTTACTCTCCGATCCAGTCGGAGCGCTGTGGTACTCTGCGTCCAGCCTCTTTTCAGAGGAAGACGTAGAAGCCCAAGCACGCGTTTTTACCGTTTGCCCACACAGTTAGTAAAGCTAGGAGTCTGCGTAATAGGTTAAATAATAACGATCGATTTGGGATTTTGGAGATCGGGTATGACGAAGGTGAAGAAGGAAAAAGTGTCGTCCAGCGCCGACGAGGTCCCGGCGGCCGGCAGTCACGAGACGTCTGCGAATATTTACCAGGAGTTGATCGCCAACGTGAACGCTATCGCGCAGCCGCTAGCCACCAGGAAGCTTAGCAAGAAACTCTACAAATGCGTCAAAAAGGGTAAGGGTAACTATTTAACCGAACATATTGTTCATTTGTTCCCTAGTTTGACTCTCTTTCTGGAGCTTTAAATGCCCCGACGCTGTCTTAAATCATGCGTTTTAGCATGACTTTGTAACTAAGTGAATGTTAAGATGTTTATTTTTATTTGTTTTAGTTGGTAATAATGTGTTTTAAAACGGTGGCTGTCTTTTCAGCGTCCAAACTGAAAAACATCCGCAGAGGAGTGAAAGAAGTTCAGAAGTTCATTGGAAAGGGCGAGAAAGGGTGAGTCATCATTGTTGTTGTCCCCCGCCATGTAAACTTTGCAGTGGCCCTTGAGACGAGACAATTAATCGAATACGAAAATCTATGTTGCAGCCCCCTTACAAAAGCACCGCGTTTTTTTTAATGAAAGAAAATTGCAGTGTATTGGAACAAGACAAGTCCTGGCAATTTTTGTGTGATGTGTGCGGTCAAGTGTTAGTAAGTACGCTACAGTGCTGTACTTAGAGAGATGTACAGAAAACGTTGGTGTATCATGTTTTCATACATCAATGCTCCATTGACATGGTGCTGCTCCTTCTAGTGCGCATGCCTTTGCCACCAGGGGCAGTGTCATAAAGACACACACAAAAAATAACAAGTTGGTCAATCTTAAATTGAGGTACCACTGTAATCATTCACTTCGTTTGGATCATGGAAAAGTGGCGGTGTGAAAGTTCTCTCTATTTTTCTCATGTTTTGTCTCGCGTGCAGCATCGTGCTGTTAGCCGGCGACACGCTCCCCATCGAAGTCTACTGCCACCTGCCGGTCATGTGCGAGGACAAAAACCTGCCGTATGCCTACGTCCCTTCCAAAGTGGTGAGTTGCTCCTCACAATTCTGTGCGGGGGTTTCGTCAAGAGGCTTTGTGGCTAATCCGTCGCCGTCTCTGCAGGACTTGGGCGCATCTGCGGGCTCCAAGAGGCCCACCTGTGTGATCTTGATCAAACCTCACGAAGATTATCAGGAGGCGTACAACGAGTGTCTAGAGGAAGTGACCAACATGCCCAAACCGTTATGAGCGCTTACGCGCAACTCATCCAACAGGACAATGACACTTTGCAAGATGCGTCCCCTCAGGTTCAGATGCCGGAAATGAATTGGAATGTGAGGGGACTTTTCATTTTACAGCTTTAGATCAGATCTTTTTTATTTTCTACTTATGCTCATGTGTAACATATGAAATGTGAATGAGTGTTACTGTATTTTTCTTTTTCAAATTAAAAAATGAATTCAGGCTTGCCAATCGTGTTTTATGTTTAATAGAAATACATGCATTTTAATTAAAGATAAGAATTGTGTGGACTTTTAAGTGCTTTGTATGAATTTTGTAATATACACTCTCCTTAAGGCAAAGTGTACTCTAAAAAATGTACCATACTGGATTTGAACAAAAAGTTAAAACAATGTACATGCATGGCTCAACGCTTATGCTTCATTTTGTTAGCATTGCATGTCATATTATGCATGTGGATTTAATGCTCATCGTCACCCACATAAGACGAGATATAGGCAATTGAAAAAAAATAAAACTGGATACCAAATAAACTTAAGGATACATTTTATAGCGAGTTGTCATTAAAATAAAATTATAAGTATGTTGCGGTTTAATACATCGTCTTACTTTGAAAAGATTGGTACTTGCGGAAGATACCCGGAAGTACTTCCTGTCCGGTCTTTTTCTTCATTAACCCGAACTTTCGCTTGACAATGGCCACGTTTTTCGGCGAGGTTGTGACCGTTTACTCTCGGGCTGTGGATGACGACGAAGAGACGCTCGACGAGGACGAAGAAGACGCTCAAATTCGCAAAGAACTCGAGGAAAAGAGGTAACCATGAGGCTAGCTAACCTAATCGGCGAGGGGGGGGGGGGTGATGCTATGATTAAGCAGAAATCGTTGCGCCGATGAACACAGACAAGCAGACATACTCATGCATTTTCCCCCCCACAATTGAAAGCCGTTCCCAGCTGTCTCAGCAGCATAACGCTGAAATCATTTTGTCAAATACTCGAAGAATCAAGAATTATTGAACAACTTCTCCATCAACCCAGTAATGAAGTCGATGACTCATGAGACGCAAATGTCAATCCCTGCATCCTACAAAATTTAAACTAACGCGTGGATTCTGGAACACTGATTCATAATCAAGACCCCAAATTACAATGACGTTTGTGCTTCGCCAAAGTTCTTCTTTGCTAATATTGCAACTCTACATACCGTTCGACTTTAAACATGGGTCGCTTTAGCAGTTGCTGCTTGAAAGTGGCACTGTCACACCTGGAACTTCAGCCAGTCTATCTCTTGAGCTGTTGGCAGCAAATAGACTGGCTAACGGTTCGCCAGTTATCAGCCAGCCGCTAACTTGAATTCACAACAGCCAACTCGATATACGCTAATTCGCTGACACCCACGTCACTCACCAGATCAGGCCCGGTTGAGTAATCTTTTCTAAAAATATTTGATAGCTGCCGCCCTTGTAGGCAGGAACTCCAAAGTCACAACTATTTGTAAGAAATTAAAAAGTCTATTTAAAGTCGATTATGTATGTACCTTTTGTTGAGTTTTGAGATTTTTGTACATTTTTTTTTCCTGACCCTCTTCCGTCTTTTAATCAGGGAGGTTTGTCTCCATTGGAGTCCCGAGGTGTGTGATGCCCTGAAGTCCGGGGACAAGCTGACATGCTCTCACTTCATCCTTGCTGTGGGACACAACGCTTCCAGTGAGCACACACAACACAAACGAGAATATGCCCCCGCCTCCCCCAAGTAGACTTCAACACTGACGTCTGGTCTCTACCAGGGTTTCTGTCGGTGTACGTTCTCACCTCGGAAAAGTGGGACACGGTGGGACATGCTTCCGTATGGAATGAGAGGAGCCGGGCAGGAAGCGATGAGCAGTCTGAGTGCATCTTCTACCGACACAGGGATGAGCCGTCTGTAAGTTAAAAAGAAAAAAAAAAAAGACTCTGATGGAACATCTCAGCTTTTCTTTGCCCCCCCAAAAATGGATGGATAACATTCTTCAGGCTCCTCGATTGTCCGCATTGGACTCATGTTTATGGGCTACAGCGCCACCTCCTGCTTTGGCATACACATGGAAGCCTGTGGAATGTGTTTTCTTGTGCACTACATTTTTTAAGTGATCAAATTAAATGTTATCAATCATAGAGTCTGCTGTATTTGACTGTGTGTGGTTGTGCAACTATTGCCCCTCCAAAAATTCTCCCCCACCCCCTCCCAAAGTCTGTTCCACCATGTTATTAGTAACAACAATAGTGATAACAATGTCTTGTGTGTCTCCTTCTATAGGTTCTAATCTGCCAGTTGACGTGCTATGTTGCGGAAGATCAGCAGTTCCAGTGGGCAGAAAAGGTATTTTCCTTTTCTTTTTTTTGTTGATGTGCCGTGGCTACTTTAGAGCGACTCGTTGTCACGGAGTGGAAAAGCCCGATTTTTTTAGTGTATGTGTGGCACCTGACTGTGTGCAGGTGTTGGACTGCCTGCAGCACAGAGATCTGCACGTGACCGTCCTGTCGGATAGCCCCATGGCCGACTACAAGAGCGCCGACTACCTCTGCGGCAGCTCGGCGCCCTTCCTGCGCTCCCTCCACACCACCACCTTTAATGGACCACCCGTGTGCCGTGCCCTGGAGCAGCCGAACATACTCAATGGACTTCCAGCTGCAGGTTTTGACATGACACAACCTCAAAGTGATAATGTAGCCCAGTGGTTGGAAATGACTTTTTCATTGACTTTCCAACTGGCTGTTTTTAGTGTTGAACCACTGCCAAGTTCACCGCATCTCCGCCGTTGTCTACCGGTGCTTCAGTGATGTCATCGGCGCCGACTCGGTCACCATGGAGGCCTACAAGCCGGCACTCGCCAAGCTTCGGCAGTCCATAAAGGTTATTTGCACTTCTACACCTCCATACTTGAGTTGATCAGCCTTCATGAGCGTTGATGCTGCCATTTTGGTGCGCGACAGAGTTGAAATGGGCTCACAGTTTTGAATGTGCTAAATATTATTATGGCAAGTGAATTGTTACGAAGCCATCTCAAAATGGCCCCAAACACTTCCTTTTAATTAATATTGTATATCCTGGTGAAACTGTATGTATCATAGGGGTCGCGAACATGGGTCCCCTATAACACATTTGCAATGCCGCCTTGAAAAGTTGCTCTCTTTCTCCCCTCAGTTGGACGCTTGTCCAAGCTCTGACGCCCTCCGCAAGATTGTCAGAACCAGAGACCCCCAGAGTAATCTTTACATATGAAACTTTGTATGTGCTGAAATAGTGTCCTATTTTTAATAATAAAAACGTGAACCAAACGTGCGTGTGTGTGACGTCATTGTCGTCATAAAGAAACATGTGACCTGGAACTGTGATTTTTTTTTTTTTTAATTCGAAGTAGTAGTGGTGAATTGCAACTCCCGTGCGTTACGGGGCAGCAGTGAGCCGTCGGGACGCTTGACCAAGAAAAAGACAAGCGAGCGAAACTCGAATCTCTTTAACGTCACTTTGACACAAGTAAATGTAAGTTTACCGTTTCATCTTTGTCTTTGACAGACCAAAACGACGTGAACGCAACATTAAACCTACTTCCTGAAACGAGTTCAATTTAGAACTCGTGAGTTTCCTCGAGCGACCCTCTTGGCAACAATGCTCGCTACCCGGGCGACTGCAGCGAAACAGACTCGAGAGAAAGTTGCCAACAAGCAGCGGAACGAGCACCGGGCCAGCAAGGTGTTGGCCGAGAGGAACCAGGCGGTCGTGGCCGTGGGAGCCTGGGTGGAGGACGGCCAAGAATTCGAGGAGCATCCGTGTGTGAGTGCCCGGAGCTTGCCTTGTTGTCGAATGCAGCCGTTACATATTGCATAAAATTTCTTTTAACTCTTCTTCCATTTCACGGAGTGGAGTAAGTTCAAAAACGACAGATACGGCCCAATATCTCTTTTATTTCACCATAGGACTTGGCTTCTTACACCGACGAGCTTCAGGCGGAGAAGCAGAGGGAGAATGAAGAGAGCCTGCGAAGATTTCAGGCGCAAGTGCGTCGTCGTGTGGCTGCAATGAGCAAGAGGCGGCTTCAGGAAGCATATTCAACGGTAAAGTACTGCACGGTCTGTGGCATTAGTTTGGACTGTAAGGAAATGGGGTGTCTGCACACCTTCAGTACTAACAGCATCTTCTAAAACGCTGTGCAGGGTCCCGTAAACAGGGGAATCCCGAAGCAACATCGTGTGCCAGGAAAGACAAATATAAATGAGGTAAAGTAGAAGCAAGAGGCATTCGTACCCATTCTGTCAATTGAAAATACCCACAGTAGTAGCAGTGAGAGAAAGTAACAACGAAGTGATCATTTGCTCTGAAGGATGATGTCAGACTTTTAACGTGAGCAAAGGGGACACTGAAGGAAAATGTTTATATTCTTGCGTCCTTGTTTAGCTCAACTGTATTTATAGAGCAACGGGTGTCATCGATATAGAAATGAAAGTGAATGATGTGTCTAAGGAAGATATTGCAGATGGGAATGAATGAATGAATGTGATGAAGAGGGGAGAGGCCCTTGTACAGAGCCCTGGGGCACACCTTAGGTCACTAGGGATGGTATTGAGATGAATGATTTCATCTGAATGAAGCAATTGCTTATGTAGCGACATAAAAAATAAATGAATAAATAAAACCCGAAAGAAAAAGCAAAACCCTCTCAAGATTTACTGACATCCAGCATGTTTTCAAAAAATGTTTCTAGCTCCGCGACAGTACCCGTCAGGTCCGACTCAAACTGGCAGCCTGCCAGACCAGCCAGTCCATCAATGAGACGTCTGAGCCTGCCGCGGACAACTGGAAGATCTCACTCACCAGACATGTGAGTGTTACGTGTCCCCACCACGCTTCCAATTCTTCCTTTTTAAATGCTGAACATCATGTGAGGTATGAAATGGTCATTGTATTCAACAGATGACTGAATGTGATGTCCTGAGGGAGGAAGAGGAGGAGGATGTTGAAGATGATGATGATGATGAAGAAGAGGAAGATGGATACAGAAGTGACCTATTGAGATACCCAGCAAGCAGTACCAGATCTGTTTTGGTGTGTCCAACCACACTCATTCCTCACCTTTGAACATAACTATGTCTGCCGGTCGTTGCATTCCAACAAATTATAGTCTTCCTGACTCATTTAGTTCCTCTTTATCTCAAGATCGACGGTATCAGATATAGCCCCTGAACTTCACTTTTTCTTTAAATAATTCTAATCAGGTCAGCCAAAGAGACCATGTGTGAAGTTTATCCCCTTTCATTCTACCCCCACCATTTAAGGAAGTTGCAACGATTAGCAATTTGTTTGCTAGTACTACGCAAAAGTCTTTAAGTTGCATTTCCACCCAAAGTTTCAGGTGCCTCGAATCTTTGCTACTTGTAGTTCCTGGAACCAAATGCTTCCCTTTGACCGTATGTATTTTTCCACCAAACCTGCAATTTGTTAGAAAGAAGAGCCCAGCTATTCAACAGCAAAGACAAGTCATGAGAATATAAACGGCTGTAGTTGTCAAGGATGAAAAAAAAAACCCGACAACCAGCTAAAACTGCCTCACATTTGTGAGCCAGATTGTAATCCGATGTTGACATGTTTCAGACAACTGCACGTGGGTGGGACGTTTCCACATCTGATCCGAGGATCGACAAGGTTATGTGGCCTATGCAGGATCAGGAGGAGTTGAGAAGACAGGTATCATTCTATAGCGGGGAAAAAAGTAAAATAATGGTGCATCTTTTTGAAATTTATTTTTTGACAGCGCCAGTCGCAGTTCCTGATGCACCGCCGCCACTTCATGAGCGTCGAGCGGCAGCGCGTGAAAGAGAGCGACCAGCACAGGAAGCACCTGAAAAAGACGGCCAGGTGACGACAGATCACAATGTGAAACGTTGGCGCGCAGCACGGCCGCTCGGAATACACTCGCGGGCCAAAAATAATCAATTTCACTTCAATGTGACAAAGGAAATGAAATATGTGTTGTTGTTGTTTTTTTTAAATAAGACAATCCTACCGTATTGCCATTCATACAAACATACAGTTATGAAATGATTTACTAGACTACAAAGTGGTTGGTTATGGCAACTCCAAATGGAATCCTTTGCCTCTTTTCCGCTCTCACCCCGAAGGATCAAAGCGAACAAGGAAAAAGCGCGCCTGGAGGAGGAGCGGCAGCTGGAGCGCACGCGGCAGCTCTCGCACGTCCGCCAGCGCCTGGAGGAGCGAGAGATGCTCGTCCTGGAGCGCCTCAAGCTGGAGAAGGAGGAGAGAGCGGCCGACCTGGAGAGGAGGAAACGAGAGAGCGAGAAAAGCATCGTGGCCGGCAGGTTGTCACGAGGCCTTCAGATAACTTCACGCTAAGATCACTTTTGTGCTTTGCAGCAGAAGACTTCAAACTTTCATGAAATAATAAATTAGGACCTGACAGATAGGGATTTTTTTTTTAGGCTGATTCCAATATTTGGCAGAATCAACTTTCGACAACCTGGAGATATTTTGGGGAGTTCCTTTACTCTTATAAAACTAAAGATATGAATTCCAGGCAGAACATTTGACTATTTTACAAGACTCTTAGTATTTGTTTAAACTTTTTTTGTTGTTGTTTTTAATTGCTTGCAGGTGAGTTTTTAAATGTCATTATCTGTTTGTTAGAGAGCAAATATTGTTTGATTTAATCAGTCAGGGCTGACAAAACCTGCTCAGGAAAAGCCTTCTGGCACATCTGAAATGTATTTGGGGTCAGTCGCCTATCCATGAAATTGACATTATACCGACGTCTAATCGCCAATGATTTGTGAACAGGTACGTTGACGCTCTGAGATCCCAAGTGAGGGACCGAATGGCCAACAAGAAGTTGGACCTGCCGCCGCTGTGCTGCTGCGCGTCGTCCTTCTGGGAGTCGCACCCCGACACCTGCGCCAACAACTGCGTCTTCCACAACAATCCCAAAGGTACTGCTGGATGCCAACATCGCTCAGCAGGTATTGCGGTCATTTGAACAAAACCCGGCTAAAGGCAACACATCTCTCTTGGCAGAGTATGCGCAGGCACTACATGCAGCCGTGTTGAGTCTGGATTTAAAGTGAAAACTGCTGAAGAGCTGCTGACCAAGAATCAAATGAACATAAAGAGAAATACATTGACTCCAGGGCTGGGCAAACTTTTCGTTTCAAGGTTGAAATAGTGGATTGGCTTTTATGGTTTTACATGTTAATACAACCTCTGTGTGTAGATAATGTGTTTAAATGCTAATTAAAATGACTGATTGTTTCTCTTCTCGATGGAATAGTTCATATAAGTCACATTTGTTTGTATAGCCCTTCATCACAAGCAGTCTCAAAGGGCTTCACATGCCCACAGTTGATAAATATTAACGGCATCCCCTGACCTTACTGCCCAGGGGGGCAAGGGAAAAAAGAAGTTGTAGTTATAGGCATATCCAGTGCTAAAGTATCCACAGCAGGTGGATATTTTGTTGTATTACAGCCTTGTTATTAAAATGGAATACATTTATTGCCTCCCTTCCAAATTCTACACGTAAAAATTGGGCTGTAATAACATGTATTAGTTATTTTTTTCATACATTTACAAATGTTTTTAAAACATCAATGAATACTGAAGTACAGGTACCATAAAAACCTACCTGCGTATTTTTTTGTATATCTAAAGAATTTTTCTTTTAAAAAAAAAACGGTAATTGCAAATTCGCGACTCCTCGACTACTTCCTGTTCTTGTGACGTCACCCACTCCGATCACGTGTCTGTAGGGACGTTCGTCTGGAAAAGTGTGTGGAAAAATCAAGCTCTCGCTATTAATAACCACCTCTCGCTACCGCACATCAACTCGAGCGTCTGTGAGGTTTTTTTCGCAGCCGTTGGAATTCCTCTGGAGGTCGGGCTGCCTTGTATTTAAACTCAACCACTATGGGGAACGTCGTCTGGATGTCTGCGGACCTTGGATCTCACCAGGAAGCCCAGTGGCCGCTGCGGTCCTCCGCCAGCAGTTAGCATCACTTTTCCTCTTCAACCAGTGCCTTTAAATGTCGTTTTTGACAGGATAGCAAAACAAGTAAGCACGTATTTCATTTTCCCTCGAATATTTCATATTTAATGAACGTAACAATCGCAGGAACGACACGCTAATAATCAGCCGATTTTCGACCTCAGCGGTGCCTTCAGGGTCTCATCGAAGCTTTTCATCATGACTGGAAGAAGCGTTTGAGTGGGGTTTTTTTTTTTTTTTTTTGTAATTTTTAACCCCTAACGACATCTTTTATCGACTATGGGGACGTCCTTGGCCCCCGGCATTCGTCTTATCACGGCCTTCTCTCGGGATAGCTGGTGAGTGCACAAAACAGTGAGGGTAACTATTTTCTCCACAGTTTTCATGGTGTCCGTGAACATCGCATTCGCTGCCACTTTATCATCTCATCTCTCATCTGGGCGGTGAATGATTTGCCTAACCACATCAATATAGACAATCAATACACACCAGTAAAAACAATCCGTCGCCAACATTGAATTAATAAACGCATTTGTCACACCTTTGTGCTCGCCGTGATGGTTTCATGATGCGCCTTGGCATCGTGAGAACCGCACCGCACCAGCGTCTGCGAAGAAATTTTCCGGTTCACGCCGTCCTCCCGAGCCGCCACTGATTTGACCTTTACCGAATCGATACGCTCGGATAAATAGAGATAGTTGTAGGATTTAACGAATCCGGCTGCAACCGGTGGCATTTTGTGGCTTTTGTTAACACGAAAAACGCAATTTTCACCCTTTTAAAGCGTCACGTTGCGTTATTGAGCGACGAAACGTTGAGTAATCACTTTTTGTTTTTGAGCATTTGCCCATAATTACGTTTTTAATCTGTTAAACACTTAAATCTCTATAACAACATAGTTACCATACAGTTGAGTGCTTCATTATTCTCTAATAAAGCATCAAAGAAGTTATTTTTACATCAACCATGTGAGAATGTGTTGTGACCATTAAACGCTGCATCGCAACCTAGTAACACAAATGAATGTAATAAGCATCTGTTGTTTCCATTTTGGGGACATTTTGGAGCAGCGGTAATTCCTATCGTTACTATTGAAAGCACGAAGCCCCCCCCCCCTAAAAAAAAGAAGGTACTGTATTTTAGGATATGTCTCCATTTTTACATTCAGTCCACGTCTCCTTCGCAGGTACCGCGGCTTCATCCTGCTGCTCACCTTCCTCTTCTACACCGCCTACCACCTGTCTCGAAAGCCCATCAGCATCGTCAAGGTAGCCGAGACACCCGATGGCGCGTCGGTCGTGTTTGCGGACCCACCTTGACGCCCCTCCATGCCCCCCCCAGAACGAACTCCACAGAAACTGCAGCGCCGTCATCCGCCCGACCGACGTGAACGTCACCAACAATGTCACGTGGTGCAACTGGGCTCCCTTTGGTAAGCGCGCCGCTCCATGCATGCGCCACCTGCTGTAGGTGAAAATCTTCAATATTGACAGATCGTCGCGCACCCTTGATTGATTAAAATTTATTCCAAAGGGTAAACACAACCCCCCCCCCCCCCCAAAAAAAAAACGCCTTGACTCAAAATATTCCTGAACACCCGTTCATCCTCACCCGCCTGGTTTTCCAAGCAGCGCGCACGCTTTAAGCTATTGACTCGACACTCGGTCAACAGTCGAAATTTACCGCAAACCCGACTCAAGAAAACAAAACAGAATTCAAACTGTATAGTCAAACAGCAAAATGTGTATTCAAGCCACGTAATGGCATCCAACGCGGTCTTTGTCAACATTTATTGAGCCCCAGGCGCGCACACACACACACACACACAAACACGCACACACACACACACACACACACACACACACACACCAAAAAAATCTCACGGCACACCACTTAGCAAAACAATTCCCCAAACGTGGCTACGCGGGCTCATTTTGTACCGTCGGTCATCTCGTGGAAGCACGGTGGATCGTTCTGCCTACTGCCACACACGGTCGGCAGCGATAAAGCACCCAACCAACCCCCCCAAATAATTATTTGAAATGCAAAAATCAAATTTTGGGCAAAATAATTGGCGTCAAGTAACATAGCGGAACCCCTCAACCTGACGCAAGACATTTACACCCGACACGCAGGACGGCGGTCGTCTCAAATGGGTCAAATATATTTTCAATGTATTTTTTTTTACGTCATTTTCTCACGGCGTAAATACATTTCAATGCTGTGGACGTCGATCGATGAACCTGGTTGTAAATCATTCTTGGCACGCTGGCGGAATAATGCCGAGCGTGCCAACTTTGACGCGTGCGTGCGCTCTGTACAGATCAGGACAACTACAACACACTCTTCGGGGTGTTGGACAACTCCTTCCTGGTGGCCTACGCCATCGGCATGTTTTTCAGGTGCGTCCCGTCCGCTCGACGCTGGGACGCGTGCAAGCATGTCACATATGTGTGTCCCCCCCCGCCGTGTCCGCAGTGGGATCTTCGGGGAGCGCCTGCCGCTACGTTACTACCTGAGTTTCGGCATGCTGATGAGCGGATTGTTCACCTGTCTGTTCGGTTTGGGCTTCTACTGGAACATCCATTCGCTGGGCTACTACGCCTTCATCCAGGTACTCGCGCGCGCCCCCCCCCAAGTATGAGGCGGCAGCTCCGAATGAGTTCCGACTTCAATTTGAGCGCGGCTTTTGACGGACAGAAACCAACCAAATGCTTTTGCTCCAAAACGGGATGTTCTTATTTTCAATTTAGCAAAAATATCGATCCATTTTATACCAAAGTAAAAGCATTGATAATCAAAATATTTCTCAGTCTGTTTGACGATCGATTTGTTGCCAATTAGTCGGGTGCACCTCGGAATTGACTCTGCAAGGCGTCTTGCGGTCAAGGCTCTCTTTGTCAGCTGACTTGTGGCTGCTGAGTCACATGACCGCGGTCACAAGTCAGGGATTAGCCTGACGCACACACAACAGTGCATAGCTGTGTGTGTGTGTGTGGGGGGGGGGGGGGGGTGACAAGTCTGCTTGTTTTGGGACTTATGTGTCTACTTCTGTCCCCCCCCCCCCCCCCCCCCCCCATCCTGCAGGTGCTCAATGGGTTGATGCAGACCACGGGCTGGCCCGCTGTAGTGGCCTGCGTCGGCAACTGGTTCGGAAAGGGGAAGTGAGTATCCCCCCCCCCTCCCCCCAATACTGATGACTCGGCATCTGTCTCCTTCACGCGCGTCGCATTTCGACACCCTGCCGCGACCCGACTTCACAAATTCCCACCCTGAGCGCAAAAAAAGGCGATTCTCAGAAAGTGCGGCCGTGCCACAGTCAGTCGGCACGTGCGCGTCCTGGTTACCTAGAAGGGAGGTGCGGAAATTTCCACCTGACAAGATGGAAACCGCGGGGGGGGGGGGGTTGAGCTGAGTCAGCGTGCCAAGTGAGGAAGGACGTCCGCAAAAAGCAACCGCCTTTGAATCGAATCCCTTTCAAGCTTTGAAGTGGGCCCAAAGTTTCTTCACGCTAAGCGAGGCCGAGCGCATTCACTCTCCTCGGCCATCCGTAAAGAACGTTCACAATTTTGGATCTTACTCTTCATCATTCATGCGTGAGCAAACATCATAACACAAGTTGTGAGTTGAGAACAATAACAGTTCCCTTTATGCACTCTGAGCTCTTGTTCTTATATTTCATAACATGAAGTAACATTTGAAAGAAACCACTCGTGCAATGAATTAAAAATAGAAAGCGTGTCGTTCCCTTACAAGTAAAGAATTCATTTTTTAGAAAAAAATTTAAAGCGCTTTGCCGGCCGGCCGTGTTTGTGGAATGCGTCGCCGCGTCTTTTTTTTCCGGCACGTCGGCCATCTTTGGCGAGCGTGCGGCCTAATGAAGCGGCGCTGTCCTTCGCTGCCACCAGGCGCGGCTTCATCATGGGCGTGTGGAACTCGCACACGTCGGTGGGCAACATCCTGGGCTCGCTCATCGCCGGCGCCTTCGTGTCGTCGGCGTGGGGCCTCTCCTTCATCGTGCCGGGCCTCATCATCGCCTCCACCGGCGTCCTCTGCTTCTTCTTCCTGGTCGAGAGTGAGTCGCTCGCCCGCTAACCGCCCACTCGCCGTTTTCTCCGTCGCGCCTTCTGACTGCCCGCCACGTCCCGCAGAGCCCGAAGACGTCGGCTGCAGTCCTCCGCAGCATCACGTGAGCATCGGCGCGGCTCGCCAGCCCGCTTGCCAAACAGCTGCGTGAGCGCGTGTGTGTTTCTGTCTGTGTGTGTGTGTGTGTGTGTGTGCGCGTGTCAGAATGACTTGGAAAGTGAAAGTGGTGAGACGGATCCTCTCCTGCAGAGTCCGTCGCACGTGGCCAACGGTTCCATCGTCGCCGACGCGGCCGACAACGCCGCCGGGCACTCGGAGGCCATCAGCTTCTGCGGAGCGCTCAGCATACCCGTGAGGCCTTTGCGCCGTGTTCGCTGACGCGTTTTAAGATTGCTCGCACGCCGTTGTGATCGACACCGCGCTTACATTGAAGGAAATAAAGGAAGCTGGACGTCAAGTTGAATTTTTTTTAAAAGCAGATGAGGCGACGGGAAATGTGGATGGAAAAGTTGTTCAAGTCATGAAATACTACTTTTTTTTAACCTTGCGCCGGCGTCCCACAGGGCGTGGTCGAGTTCTCTCTGTGTCTGCTCTTCGCCAAGCTGGTCAGCTACACGTTCCTCTACTGGCTGCCGCTCTACATCTCCAACGTCGGTCGGTGGTCGACCGCGCGCAAGTCGTACGCGTACGACCACCCGTATTCACGCCCGTTTTGTCTTTCAGCACATTTCGAGGCCAAAGAAGCCGGAGACATGTCCACGCTTTTCGATGTGGGGGGGATCGTGGGTAAAAAAAAAAAAAAAAAGTCATTTCATCCTGATGTGATCTTAGCGCGACGGTGTTTCATGTTGAGTCTTTGACGCACAACAGGCGGCATCATGGCGGGCGTCGTGTCGGACTACACGGGCGGGAGGGCCACCACGTGTTGCGTCATGTTGCTTGCCGCCGCCCCCATGGTGAGTCTTGCCACCGTTCCGAGTTTAACCTCTCCAATAAACTTTCTTAAACTTCATAACACACATTTTTGCAAGCATTCCTTATCAATGCTAACATGTCCCGTGAAACGCCACGGACAGGCTAACAGAAATTAGCCTTGACGTGATGGTCAGTATTAACCCGCTGTCCCCGCCGCAGCTTTTCCTCTACAACCACATCGGACAGCGGAGCCTTGGTACCACCATTGGTAAGATCCGTGAAAGAAATGTCGATGCCGCTCTTCAATGACACAACATATGAAGTCAATTGGTATTTCCTTAGGCATGCTCTTGGTTTGTGGCAGCCTGGTCAATGGACCGTACGCCCTCATCACCACCGCTGTATCTGCTGACCTGGTAAGTCTTGACAGATGATTTAATTCCTGCAAAGATATCCACTCTGTTAAACTTTGTTTCCGCTGTGACTGCTTCTAAAGTGCGCTTGAAAAAAAAGAATTGTTGAATTGAGTAGATGCTGTCATCATCGGCCACGCCTCTTAAAGCTGCGAGGGCATTTCACCAACATTCATCGCAAACCGTACTTCCTTGATGCCGATTCAAAGGCACTTTTAATCACTTGACGAAGAAAAAGACATTCAAATGAGCGCGATGCACCGAAATAAATCGGCGTCGTTTATTTCAGGGCACACACGAGAGTCTGAGAGGCAACTCCAGGGCCTTGTCCACGGTGACGGCCATCATCGACGGGACGGGATCAGTGGGTAAGACGTCGCCATCTTTTGCTGTACGTTAGCATTTTTGATGGGAAGCTGATGCTAACGGGGGCGGGTCGCCCCCTCGCAGGCGCCGCGCTGGGCCCTCTCTTCGCTGGGCTCATTTCGCCGTCGGGCTGGAACAACGTTTTCTACATGCTCATCTCCGCCGACGTGCTGGCCTGTCTGGTAAGCGACGGCACGGAGCCGGGCCGCGCCGGGCCGCGCCCCAACAGCGTGGCTTGACAGTTTTTCCTGCAGTTTCTGTCCAGGCTCGTTTACAAGGAAGCGCAAGGTTGGTGTGTACGCATCCCGCGAGTCAGAGGGTGAGTAGCAGATCGAGACATATATATATATATATATATGTATAATATTTTTTTTCCTATCTATGCTCATGCCTAACGGTGCTGCCGCCTTGCAGGTATAAGGAAACTTGAAAGGAGGCACGCCGAGCATCGTGGCGTCGCCGTGACAACCGCTCGGCCGCATCTGGGACAGAATGCAACTCGGTCACTTTTTATCATAAACGAGACACTTCTCTTTTTAAATGACTCACTAACACACTGTGCTGTGCTCACTGGTTTATTCTTTTATCAGTAAAGTGTACATACCTTACTTTTGGCTTAACTGTGTTTTTTGGGGGGATTGCATTATATACACAGTATCCAACTTTTCTCTCTAAAAACAACAAAAATGTTAGATAGTAAGGCGTTTTTAACCCAAAAAACAACAACCATGCATAGTAAGGCGTTTTTTGCCCCCCCCCCCAAAAAAAATGACCATGACAATGATGGCGTTTTTAGCCCAAAAAAAACGACAATGTATAGTAAGGCGTTTTTTGGAGAGAAAAAAACAACCATGTATTGTAAGGCGTTTTTAGCCGAAAAACACGACCATGTATAGTAAGGCGTTTTTAGCCGATAAAAAAACGACCATGTATAGTAAGGCGTTTTTAGCCGTTTTTGGCTGAAAAAAACAACCATGTATAACAAGGCGTTTTTGGCCGAAAAAAGAACGACCATTTATAGTAAGGCGTTTTTAGCCGAAAAAAACCCCGACCATGTATATATAGTAAGGCATTTTTAGCCGTTTTGGGCTGAAAAAACGACCATGTACAGTAAGGCGTTTTTGGCCCAAAAAACGACCATGTATAGTAAAGCGTTTTTAGCCGAAAAAAAAAACGACCATGTATAGTAAGGCGTTTTTAACCGAAAAAAAAAAACGACCGTGTATCGTAAGCCTTTTTTTGCCGAAAAACAACGACCATGTATAGAAAGGCGTTTTTGGCCAAAAAAAACCGAGCATGTATAGTAAGGCTTATTTAGCCGTTTTTGGCTGATCGGAAGCCTTTTTTAGCCGAAAAAAACGACCATGTATAGTAAGGCGTTTTTAGCCGAAAAAAACGACCATGTATAGTAAGGCGTTTTTAGCCGAAAAAAAACGACCATGTATAGTAAGGCGTTTTTAGCCGTTTTTAGCCCAAAAAAACGACATGGTATAGTAAGGCGTTTTTAGCCCAAAAAAAACCCGACCATGTATAGTAAGGCGTTTTTAGCCGTTTTTAGCCCGAAAAAAACGACATAGTACAGTAAGGCGTTTTTAGCCCAAAAAAAAAAGACATAGTATAGTAAGGCGTTTTTACCCCGAAAAAAACAACATAGTATAGTAAGGCGTTTTTAGCCCGAAAAAAACCACATAGGCGTTTTTAGCTAAAAAAAAACGACATAGTATAGTAAGGCGTTTTTAGCCCGAAAAAAACGACATAGTATAGTAAGGCGTTTTTAGCCCGAAAAAAACGGCACAGTATAGTAAGGCGTTTTTAGCCCAAAAAAAAAACGACCATGTATAGTAAGGCGTTTTTAACCAAAAAAAAAAACGACATAGTATAGTAAGGCGATTTTAGCCCGACAAAAACGACATAGTATAGTAAGGCGTTTTTAGATTAAAAAAAACGACATAAAATAGTAAGGCGTTTTAAGCCAAAAAAAAACAGACATTCTATAGTAAGGCGATTTTAGCCCGACAAAAACGACATAGTATAGTAAGGCGTTTTTAGCCCGAAAAAAACGACATAGTATAGTAAGGCGTTTTTAGCTAAACAAAACGACATAGTATAGTAAGGCGTTTTTAGCACGAAAAAAATGACAGTATAGTAAGGCGTTTTTAGCCCAAAAAAACGACATAGTATAGTAAGGCATTTTTAGCTAAAAAAAAAAACGACCATGTGCAGTAAGGCGTTTTTATCCCAAAAAACGACAGTACATTAAGGCGTTTTTAGCTAAAAAAAAAAACGACATAGTATAGTAAGGCGATTTTAGCCCGACAAAAACGTCATAGTATAGTAAGGCGTTTTTAGCTATAAAAAAAACGACATAGTATAGTAAGGCGTTTTTAGCCCGAAAAAAACGACATAGTATAGTAAGGCGTTTTTAGCTAAACAAAACGACATAGTATAGTAAGGCGTTTTTAGCCCAAAAAAACGACATAGTATAGTAAGGCATTTTTAGCTAAAAAAAAAAACGACCATGTGCAGTAAGGCGTTTTTATCCCAAAAAACGACAGTATATTAAGGCGTTTTTAGCTAAAAAAAAACGACATAGTATAGTAAGGCGATTTTAGCCCGACAAAAACGTCATAGTATAGTAAGGCGTTTTTAGCTATAAAAAAAACGACATAGTATAGTAAGCCATTTTTAGCCCCAAAAAACCGACATGGTATAGTAAGGCGTTTTTAGGCCGAAAAAACCCCACATAGTATAGTAAGGCGTTTTTAGCTAAAAAAAAACGACATGGCATAGTAAGGCGTTTTTAGCCGAAAAAAACAACCATGTATAGTTAGCCGTTTTTGGCTGAAAAAAACCACATAGTATAGTAAGGCGTTTTTAGGCCGAAAAAAACGACATAGTATAGTAAGGCGTTTTTACCCCGAAAAAAACCACATAGTATAGTAAGGCATTTTTAGCCTGAAAAAAACAACATAGTATAGTAAGGCGTTTTTAGCCCAAAAGAAAAACGACATTCTATAGTAAGGCGTTTTTAGCCCAAAAGAAAAACGACATTCTATAGTAAGGCGTTTTTAGCCCAAAAAAAACGACATAGTATAGTAAGGCGTTTTTAGCCCGAAAAAAAACGACATAGTGTAGTAAGGCGTTTTTAGCTTTAAAAAAACGACATAGTATAGTAAGGCGTTTTTAGCCCAAAAAAACGACATAGTATAGTAAGGCTTTTTTAGCTAAAAAAAAAACGACATCCTATAGTAAGCCGATTTTAGCCCGAAAAAAACGACATATATAGTAAGGTGTTTTTAGGCCAAAAAAACGACCATGTATAGTAAGGCGTTTTTACCCCAAAAAAAACGACATAGTATAGTAAGGCATTTTTAGCCTGAAAAAAACGACATAGTATAGTAAGGCGTTTTTAGGCCGAAAAAAACGACACAGTATAGTAAGGCGTTTTTAGCCCGAAAAAAACGACATAGTATAGTAAGGCGTTTTAAGCCAAAAAAACCCCGACATTCTATAGTAAGGCGTTTTTAGCCCAAAAAAACGACATAGTATAGTAAGGCGTTTTTAGCTAAAAAAAACGACATAGTATAGTAAGGCGTTTTAAGCCAAAAAAACCCGACATTCTATAGTAAGGCGTTTTTAGCTAAAAAAAAACGACATAGTATAGTAAGGCGTTTTTAGCCCGAAAAAAACGACATAGTATAGTAAGGCGTTTTTAGCCCGAAAAAAACGACATAGTATAGTAAGGCGTTTTTAGCACGAAAAAAACGACATAGTATAGTAAGGCGTTTTTAGCACGAAAAAAACGACATAGTATAGTAAGGCGTTTTTAGCACGAAAAAAACGACATAGTATAGTAAGGCGTTTTTAGCAGGAAAAAAATGACATAGTATAGTAAGGCGTTTCTAGCCCAAAAAAACGACATAGTATAGTAAGGCGTTTTTAGCTAAAAAAAACGACATAGTATAGTAAGGCGTTTTAAGCCAAAAAAACCCCCGACATTCTATAGTAAGGCGTTTTTAGCACGAAAAAAACGACATAGTATAGTAAGGCGTTTTTAGCTAAAAGAAAACGACATAGTATAGTAAGGCAATTTTAGCCCGACAAAAACGACAGTATAGTAAGGCGTTTTTACTCCGAAAAAAACGACAGTATAGTAAGGCGTTTTTAGCTAAAAGAAAACGACATAGTATAGTAAGGCGTTTTTAGCACGAAAAAAACGACAGTATAGTAAGGCGTTTTTAGCCCAAAAAAATGACAGTATATTAAGGCGTTTTTAGCTAAAAAAAAACGACATAGTATAGTAAGGCGATTTTAGCCCGACAAAAACGTCATAGTATAGTAAGGCGTTTTTAGCTATAAAAAAAACGACATAGTATAGTAAGGCGTTTTTAGCCCGAAAAAAAACGACCATGTATAGTAAGGCGTTTTTAGCTAAAACAAAACTACAAAAAATGTATTTCAGTGAGAGCAATATAATCTAAAAAATTCCGCGTCTCACCTCTCGGGTGGTGTCCATCTGGCATTCAGCTCGGGTCCTCGACCACACTCACCATTAATGTAATGGTTTTCCGTTCCTCACTGTTGCTCAAAATCCAGCATAGCTCCCGGAAATATAGTCAGCTTACCGGGTCCATATGCAGGGTTGCTGCTGGCTAACTTGCACCGTGCTCAGTTGCTTGCACGTTTCCTTTCTGCTGTCTCCCGCTGGGTATGTTGATGCGAATGTAGCATGGTGTGTGTGAAAATGCTGCTTTACATTCGACTGTTTCATCGATAGTATTTTGTCATTGCAAATTTGACACACCGCAGGAGCTGTTCTCTCCACAAAGGCAAACCCTGAGGTCTATTCGTTCTCAAGTGTACCAGACTTTTTTTTCGCCACCTTATTCGTTGAAGGATTAGCATTGAGCTAATGACCGTGTGTTTTTAGCTCCAAAAAAGTGACCATGTATAGGAAGGCAAAATGACCATGAATAGGAAGGCGTTTTTACAGCCGAAAAAACCCGACCAGGTATAGTAAGACGTTTTTTGCCCAAAAAAACAACCATGTATATAGTAAGGCGTTTTTAGCCGAAAAAACCCCCACACAGTATAGTAAGGCGTTTTTAGGCCGAAAAAAAAACGACATAGTATAGTAAGGCGTTTTTAGCCCAAAAAAACCAACATGGTATAGTAAGGCGTTTTTAGGCCGAAAAAAAACCACATAGTATAGTAAGGCGGTTTTAGGCCGAAAAAAACGACATGGTATATAGTAAGGCGTTTTTAGCCCAAAAAAAAGACATAGTATAGTAAGGCGTTTTTAGCTAAAAAAAAAACAAAACGACATAGTATAGTAAGGCGTTTTTAGCCGAAAAAAACATAGTATAGTAAGGCGTTTTTAGCCGAAAAAAACAACCATGTATAGTTAGACGTTTTTAGCCGTTTTGGCTGAAAAAAACGACATAGTATAGTAAGGCGTTTTTAGCCGAAAAAAACGACATAGTATAGTAAGGCGGTTTTAGGCCGAAAAAAACGACATGGTATAGTAAGGCGTTTTTAGCCGAAAAAAACGACATAGTATAGTAAGGCGTTTTTAGGCCGGAAAAAATCGACATAGTATAGTAAGGCGTTTTTAGCCGAAAAAAACGCCTTACTCTACTGTCGTTTTTTTCTTGCTAAAAACGCCTTACTATACTATGTCGTTTATTTCGGGCTAAAAACGCCTTACTATACTATGTCGTTTATTTCGGGCTAAAAACGCCTTACTATACTATGTCGTTTTTTTTAGCTAAAAACGCCTTACTATACTATGTCGTTTTGTTTTTTTTTTAGCTAAAAACGCCTTACTATACTATGTCTTTTTTTTTGGCTAAAAACGCCTTACTATACTATGTTGGTTTTTTTGGGCTAAAACGGCTAAAAACGCCTTACTATACTATGTCGTTTTTTTCGCCTTAATATACTATGTCGTTTTTTTCGGGCTAAAAACGCCTTACTATACTATGGTTTTTTTCCGGCTAAAAACGCCTTACTATACATGGTCTTTTTTTTGGGCTAAAAACGCCTTACTGCACATGGTCGTTTTTTTTTGGGGCTAAAAACGCCTTACTATACTATGTCGTTTTTTTTTGCTAAAAACGCCTTACTATACTGTGTCGTTTTTTGGGGGCTAAAAAACGGCTAAAAACGCCTTACTATCCTATGTCGTTTTTTTTTCGGGCTAAAAACGCCTTACTATATATACTATGTCGTTTTTGTCGGGCTCAAAACGGCTTACTATACTATGTCGTTTTTTACGGCTAAAAATGCCTTACTATATATACATGGTTGTTTTTTTTGGGCTAAAAACGCCTTACTATACATGGTCGTTTTTTTCAGCTAAAAACGCCTTACTATACATGGTTGTTTTTTTTTGGGCTAAAAACGCCTTACTATACATGGTCGTTTTTTTCAGCCAAAAACGGCTAAAAACGCCTTACTATACATGGTCGGGGTTTTTTTCCCGTTTAAAAACGCCTTACTATACATGGTCGGGCTTTTTTTCGGCCAAAAACGCCTTAGACATGGTCGTTTTTTTCAGCCAAAAACTGCTAAAAACGCCTTACTATACATGGTCGTTTTTGTTCTGCAATAAACGCCTTACTATACATGGTTGTTTTTTTGGGGCAAAAAAACGCCTTACTATACAAGGCGGGGTTTTTTCCCCCGGGGGTTTCGATTAATCCGGCTCAGAGCCTCTGCCATGGAGGGTAAGGCTCACCCAACTCATCATATCAATTAATTCTGACACACCCGCTTGGCCATCACTGGCGGATTCATCTTGTGCACAATTAAAAAAACCTTTACTTATGTCTTGAAATTTTATTAATTTTTTTCTGTTTTGAATGAACGTTTTTTTACGTCTCGAATTTCAAAAAAAAAAAAATATATATATATATACTGTATATACAGTATATATATATATATATATACTGTATATATATATTTTTTTCACTAATGAAGGGTTCGGTGTATATGCATATGAACTGGTTGGGTTCGGGTCCTCGAACAAAGTTAAGAACCACTTCAAATCTAAGGTTGAGATTTCAAATGAGGGTTCACAAACTCGGGTTAGGGTTTCAAAGGTGGCTTTAAAACATGGGTTTGTGTTTCAGAGTAGCGTTGAAAACTAGAGTTTGTGTTGTCCGAACATGGAATGAGCCCACTGCCGTTGTGAGAAAATATTTTTGACTGCCTGCAGGACAGCAGTTCCAAACGACCAATTGCATGGAGACCAACACGCGTCCAAGTGCGATGGCTCCCGACGCAAGCGCTTCTTCCTCACTATGTACATTCTGACTGAAATATTACGATTTTTTTTCAAACAGTCTCACACGTAAAAGCTTATGAGCTGGACTGTAAAAACCGTCTTCAGACTTCATCTTTATCTCTTTGATGTTCCCTCCGCACGCCTTTCAATGTCAAAACGTTCTTATCTCCTTCGCAAACTTCTTTTTTTTTTTGTTTGTTTTAGTTTTTTTTGTACATCCTTCGAAAAGTCCGCTAAATGGCTGCAGTGCATCAGTGAGGGTAGCCGCTCGAATTCCACCGGTACCACGACCTGGAAAGTCCACACACACACACATACAGACACACATGTAAGTATTGTGTTACTTTGAGTAATCCAATTAACTCATTCATGACTTCATTGTAACAAAATGTGGTGCTTAGGTGATGAGATTCGTGGCAAATGGATTAGCATGATGACTTTTCTTCCTTTGATTTGAAATGGATCGAGAAGGAATCTTAATCTTAATAACCAACGCATCCATTTAAAACAAACTATGCTTTGAGATGCCACTAGATGGCAACACATAGCTTGAGACCATCGAGGACCGTGAAGCCCCAACGTCATGCATCCGGCCCGGCCCGGCACGGCACGGACACCAACATGAACCCACGTTACATCAACGCAGATGAAAAATAATATTAGTTAGCATTACGTCACATAAATATGTTTCATAATGAATACAGAGCAGCGGTTCAATGGTTCAACTCATATGCGAATCAACATACAGCTGAGACAGCGCCCCATCGTAGTTGGCGGCCTTTTTGTCGGAAAGGGTTTACGACGAACGACCGTTATAAGGCACGGATTCGTTATGTCCCCCGCAGGCAACGGTGGAACCATGTTGGACGCTATCGGTAAATTGGGAAGAGCTAAAACGGCTGCCGTTTTACTCACCCCGGAGTGCTGTAAGACGCCGGGTTGACGTGAGCCGTTAACGAGGCCGAGGACATGGACAGGCTGTCGGGAGAAACTTCCCGGCTGACGCAGTTCGGGGACGAATTGGAGGAAACTGCAAAATAAAACAAGACTTTTCAAGAAAAATCCCGGCGCGCGTCAGTTTGGGTGACACGCATCGGAGGTACGCGAGCGCCTGCTTACCTCCGCCCGAAGCCAGTGGGCTGTACGATCGCGACACGGCGGCAGCCTAAACGGGGGAATGGAAAAAATGGACCATTTTATTGAGTGTAAGAAAAAAAGAATGAATGTAAAGAGACGCGTGAAAATGAGTTTCGAGGATTCCCTTCTTCATATGTCATCTGCTCATCATAAATCAAACTGAAATGCAAACTTGTGAATTTTAATGACAAAACGTTTCGCATTTGAGTACACCACTTATTTTAATTCTCATGAATTGCCCAATGACGTGTCTTTTAAAAATGCTGCGTGGAATGGTCATGACCCTCCATTGTTCTTCTTCTGATAAATGACTAATTATTAAAAACATTTTTTAATATAATTGCTTACAATGCAACAATATGTATTTTTTTACCATAATTAATTGTATAATCAATTGTTTCATGAAAAATACTGAATAGTGGATTATACTCCAATTTCTGCATTATTATGAATAATTTTATCAGGTTTATCTATAATAGTGATGGTAGAATAAGTGCCGCTCTTTATCATGACTTTATCGATTAATTTAGTCATTAAAAATGCTCAAGATTGTATTTGCTAAGACTGTAACAGCTTCGGTTTGGTCATGAATTTCATTTGAATGAAAATGACGGCAAGTAACGTGACAGAATCTGACCATCCTGGAGTTGTAGCTCTGCGTCTTGACGGGCAAACTGGTGACGGGGCAGTAGATCCTCTTCTCCTTTTGGCGCCGGTTGCAGAACCAAACCCGGACCACCTCCTTCTCCATGGCCAGCTGCTCCGAGATCAGCGTGATCTCTTCCGAGTTGGGCTTGGGGTTCTGCAAAGTCACAAGAGGGCCCACCGTTTGGCTTGTTCGGAATGAGGCGCGACCGTTTTGAGCGGTGCCGTGAGAAGTGATGTCAAGAGAAAGTGGAGCATCGAGGGGGGGGGGGGGGAATAAATAAATAAATGGGGGGGGGGCAACTCAAGAGCTGCATTTTATTGGACGGATGTGGCGACTCACGTCGAGGAAGCGCTTCTCCAGCGTCAGCTTGATGTTGGTCTCAATGCTGGTCCTCTTTTTACGCTTGCGTCCGTAGCCTTCCATCAGCGGCGGCAGCGAGGCGGCGCTGTTCATGCAGTCCAACGGGGAGCTTTCTGAAAGTGCAACCAACATTTTAAAAAAGTTGAATTGAATGACAGTTGAACCAGTTGTTTCAGAAATACAACTGTGAAAAAAATGGCTTACAAATGTTCTTATTGGAATATTGACAATAAGTCGATTAGTCAATTATTTAATAACATAAATGATCAAAAAAAGTGTACATTTTCTAGAGCTTTGCGGCTGAAAAGTGGATTGGCGAATGAGGCTCTCCTTACCCACAGCCTAGGGCATTACAGATTTAAGTAAAAAAAATAAGAATAATAATGTCAGGAAAAGCCTACTAGAACAACTTCCACCACATGATCTGAATTGTTTATTTCTCAATTTAGCCCCTCTATTTTGTTTTTCGGGATTTATTTTATTATAATTTTTTTTTTTTTGTAATCTTTGTTGGTCTAATTTTTATAATGCGTATCCCAAAACCTGGCCTTGGTAGGGTTTGTGTGGACAGGAGCCCGCGCGCGCTCTACCTGCGTCACTCAGCCACTTTTCCAGCAGAGGTTTGAGCTTGCACATGTTCTTGAAGCTCAAGTTGAGCGCCTCGAAGCGCGAGATGGTGGTCTGGCTGAAGTCGTTGCCGTAGAGTTTGCCCATGGCCAGGCCAACGTCGCCCTGCAAGACGTCGCGCGACGGCGTCAGATGCGGCGGCGGATGTTTTCGGAGGGCGGCCGGCGTTACCTGCGTGAAGCCCAGTTTGATGCGTCTCTGCTTGAAGGCCTTGGCAAACTGCTCCAGCTCCTCCAGGTCGCTGGGTTCCTCTTGGGGCGGGACCGACATGTGTTTGGCCATCTGCAGGTGCGACATGTCCAGTTGGTTGTCCATCGACGGGCCCAACAGGCCCGAGCGACTCATCACCTGCGTCGCAAACGACAACTGCTGGCTCAGATTCCCACGCGTCACGAAACACTGCTTCAAGCTTATCAAGTGAACGCAAGAGAAAACAAAACGAGTCTTTTCTCCCCCCCCCCCCCATGTGGTATCGTGTTTATGTAATGAAGAGCTTCTCGGAGGAAGCTCGCTGAGGTCCAGCTTGAAATGATTCACGACTTTAAATCTCACATCCACGTGTTGTATGTCGAGCTTGGTACAGATGGTAAACGCCGTGTGTACATTTTACCTGTGGGGTCAAAGCCAGGCCGGGCTGATGCTGCAAGAGACTGTTCTGGTTCTGCACCGGAAGGGACATCAGGTTCTGCTGCAGAAGAGCTGCGGTGGACAGCAAGAAGCGGCTTTTGATCGGATGGGCGGACTTAATCGTGTGGCGACTTTTTTATTAATTTTTTTTTGTTTTTTGGAGCGGCGATCATCACCTTGGTGGCTGGGGGGGTTCTGGGACAGCAGGAAGGGTGGCGGAGACGACAGGTGAGACGGCGGCATCAGGACCAACTGCTGCATGCTGTGCAGGGACGTCAGGTCCTGATCGCCACGGCAACGGTCAGGATTATTGCATAGGTAGTGGATGGAAGTATGGATGTAAATCCATCCATCCTATTCTTAATGAATCCCAGCGCCATCCATACGTCGTCTCTCCGCCCATCCAACCATGCTTCCATCCATTGATAAATACCATCGATCACTTTGGATCCCACCACGACACACCATCGAGCCATCCACCCGTCAATCAATTCATGGAGATTTGTTGTTTTTTTTTCCTCATTTTATGATATTTCCTTTTACCCCAGTCATGTGAGAAGCGTGCATGGCGGGGCTCTGCGTCATGTGACATGTCTTCAGCGAGGAACTCAGGTGGGACGCGTCGTTGATGTCCTCGGTCTTTATCTGCAACGACAGACACCCCGCCGCAAAGCAGAGTGACACATCTCACCAAAAGTACAGCGCGTGCTTGTAAGGTTACGAGTGCATGCAGTTCTGCGTCTTCGTGTGTGTGTATTCGCTTATTCCAGGACCAGTTTGGTCGCTAAACAAGATACGAATGACAGACTCCCTCCCCTTGGGCGAGCTACTATGCAAATAGACACACACACGCGCACACACACACACACACACACGCAGACTAAACCCCGCCACCCACGGCACCCCCTGAAAGCAGTGACACTTCCTGGAGAAAAATAAATAAACAAACACGTGGAAACAAAAAGTCCCCGCTGCCCAAAAAAAATAAAAAATAAAATTGTTTGGAGAAGTTGCCAAATAGCTGCAAACTATTTGAGGTGATTCGGGAGTGCTGAGAGAAGGACGAGAGAGTCATTATTGACAGGAGGGGGGGGGGGGGGGGGGCAGGGGTACAAGTGTCGGGGGAGGGTTTGTCCTTAAGGATGTTGTCTGTCTCCCCCAAAAAAAGAGTGTATGAAAGGATGAATTCCGGGAGTAAAGGCGCGGTCAATAACAGGGATGCTTATCTTGCACGGCTTTCTCGGCTTGTGCAATTAAAAAAAGGTTTTGACTCTGAAAGTCCCGTTCAAGCAAAATGCTGCGTGGAGAGGTGATTACAGCCATCACATCATTAAACACAATTGAAATAATGTCGTTGGTCTATATGTGTTGCTTCGCTCTTTTGTTTTCAAATATCTGTTACGTAAAGGATTATAACTACTGCGACGGCGATGCTTGTTACGCAAGCACGTCGATGGCATTTTGCACTGGGTATTAGCATGAAGCTAACAGACTTTTGTAAGTTACATAGTCTGGTTGACTACATGTTTAATTCTCTTTGTTTTAAATTTAGTTTGACCGCAAACGTCTACTGTGGCGGCATTAAACGGGTTGACGCCTCTTTTTTGAGAATCGTTTACTATCTGCCGAACTCCTGCTCGTTGTTAAGTGAATGAGGTCAGCTGCCACCAAACAGCACTTTGATTTCAACTTTTTTCTCTCAAGTATAACCCCCCCCCCAGAACAACAACCCCTATTTGTGAAAAAGCCCAATTCTAGTCAATATTTTTCATGAATCTTTTTTTAAAATATATTCATCGTGATTTTAATAAGTGCTAAATTGTTGTCCTTGCTGCCGTAGAACAACAACAAAAAAAAAATCATTGACTTTAAATCAGTCGCTCATTTTTATCATCTATTTGCCAAACAGTCAAAAAAGCCTCAAAGAAAATAAATAAATGGATATATCAGTGACTTACCTGTCGATGGAATCCGATTCGTTTTTGCTCTGAAAAGACAAGAAGAGAGTAAAGGTCTTTAATCCTCACATTAGGTCATAACAATTAAGAAAGAAAGGATGCCTTTGCAAAATAATAACTTTGACATGAACAAACACAAGAGGCAAATAAGTTTAGGGACTTGGTGTTGTACACTCTCGTTGTGTGTGTTCAAGTTGCAGTTGTCTGGACGTTTGTCATTGATGCTAATTTTCATGTTAGCGTGAAGCGATCGGATTTTAGCTGGTTTCGTTGGACATTTTACGGTTTACCTAAATAATGTTTCAAGGTTTATCATTACAGCAACCTCACTGCTAACTTGTGTTAGCGTGTGTATGGCGTTTTGTATTATTTTTAGCATAAGCTAGCGGACCTTTGCTGATTTGTTGGAACATTTTAGAGTTTAAATAAACAGGGTTAATAAATTAAAAAGGTTTACAAATTACTGTAACATCAATGCGAATTTGTATTAGCTTCTCTGTGGTCTTTTCTATTGAATAAACATTAAGATAGCGGACTTTCCGTAGTCTGGGCGGAACATTTGGGTGTTTAAATATTCATCGGTTTATAATTGCTGCTACATCAATGCTAATTGATGTTAGCTTGTCTACGGCGTTTTGTATTTTGTATGTAGTTTGGTGTTTAAGTACATACAATGTTCCATGTATTTGGTTTCACGAGTCAGTTTTATCGTAAACTTCAAGTGGGAGTGACAAATGGGAAAGTGCGGGTGTACCTAATGCTGGGACCAGTGCAACTGATTTCGTTTAACTACAAGGCAGACGTGACCTCACACACACACACACACACACACACACACACACACACACACACACACACACACACACACACACACACACACACAGATAGACGTAAATAATACATCGACGTTGAAACAGGCCACAGTTCAGTGTGTGGGGATGCTGACGGACGAAGCGGAGTGTTCGGTGGGTGTGGCCCCATTTGAATGTCAAATGGGGCTCTCTATACGTGCGTGGGTGTGCGTGAGATGAGAGAGAGAGAGAGAGAGAGCGCAGACACACGAACATCACATCATGCAAATCCACTTCCAAACCCAACAGCGGACCACTCGCCCCCGCCAACTCGAATGCCCCCCAGCACCAACCACCCCACCCCCGCCTGAGGACAAGCAGGCCGGATGGCAAAGTTCCAGTATGAAAATGACCATGAAATGCAAATGTGACTCGAGAGGAGGGATAGCTTCTAACACACGAGGGGGAAAAAATTACAATTAAAAAAAAAACACCAGTTTTCGGTCAAGTTCACCTGGCATGTTCAAGTGTTATTTATTTTTAAAAAAGTAAATAAATAAATTTTATTCATGGATTTTTAAGTAACTATGAAATAAAAACATCCAAATTTAATTAAAAATTATACATCGCGTTTTTGTTTGTGGCTTCCATGAAATATGGGGGAGAGCATGATATAGAATGAAAATATGCCTTATTTTATTTTAACTATTATTTTTGAATTTTGTTTAATTAAATACGAGCCTGTACTTCTGTCAAACTAAAGAACAAATTATGCCATTTTAGAAACCAACTTTTTTTTTTTGCATCACATTTTCAAAACATTTATAATGACCCGTTTGAAAGTTGTGATTCAGAAGAACGGACAATAAAAAAAGCCTTTATTTAGTTTTCATGGCGTGACATATTTTCATGTTTGCCTTGTGAAGAAGAACCGCATTTAAATGACTGTAATAAAAGACATTAAAAATGAATATTGCAATAGTTGACTGGGTAACGCTGGTTTAAATAAATATGAATGAATGCGACATTTTATTTCAAGTGACATTGGCGGCTGAGATTTGTATTTTATTTTATTTTTTTAATGCAAGCGTTCCTAATTTGGCACGATTGTTCAACATGAAACATTTCAAATTGAGTTGTGGTCATCATTATTTATTTGCACTGAAACACTTGGATTGTTGGACATTTTGCGAACTTGTACTAGAACGTGGGTGGAGGGAGCAAAAAAAAACAAAAAAAAAAAACGTAATTAGTGTTGATCCATTTTTTTTTTTTGCAAAGGGTCACATTCACCACGGTGCGTTTTTATGTTCCAGTTCCCGACGGGTGTGGCTGCGTATCGAAATAAGTATTTATTTATGTATATCTGGGAATGATCACACGCCTTAGCTAGAAGGGCTACAATTAAAACTAAAATATTCACCAAAAAAAAAAAAAACCTGCAAACATTCCCATCAAAGATGAGGACTCTGTGAACCTGGGGGTGGGGGACGGGGTGGTAAAAACATCAATCGGATCCAGCCAGCCTTCACTCCAGGCGAGGGCTGGCACCTTTTTTGCGATTTTCTCATTACGGGGGAGACGAAGAATACATATTTGTTCTTCCAAACAGCTTTGGGAGACGAGGGCTCCTTCACACCTGCCCTGCGCAGGGTCTTCCATCTCCGCATGAAGGTCCGCGTACCGGGACTATCTTTGCCCTTAGTTGTAAAGACCATTCGACGCACTTGGGGGTCGAAAAACTTGACGGTCATGCGTTTGGAAATTGATACAGGCGGGTCGCGAATAAATGCCCCAATAAATGTGCAAATGCTTTGCGGGTGGAATTCTTTCCCATTCTGGCTTGTTTCAACTGTTCAACATTCCGTCGTCGTATTTCACGTGACGTTTTTTTTTTTTTTTTTTTTTTTTGTAAACCATAATTTGAAATACGGACTCGTCAGACCACAGAACACTTTTTCCCACTTTGCATCAGCGCCCGTCTCGGATGCAACTCGGGGCCCCAGAGAAGCCGGCGGCGTTTCTGGCTGTTGTTGAGAAATGGCTTTTGCTTTGCATAGTCGACTTTGAAGTTGCACTTACTTACGCCCAACTGGATTTACCGACATTGCTTTTCTCACCTACGTAGTCGTCCATCGTTTACATGATAATGTTTTGTTTTTTCTTTTTTGACGCAGTGGCACCCGAGGGATCAAAGGTCACGGCCATTCAATGTTGGTTTTCAGCCTTGCCGTTTCCCTGCAGTGATTTTTTTTTCCAGATTCTCGGACGCTTTTGATGAGATTATGGACTCTACATTCCTTGCAATTGTACGTTGGGGGAACATCATCCTGAAATTGCTCGACTGTTTCCTGCCACGGTTGTTGACAGAGAGGTGAACGTCGCCGCACGAATGCCCGAGTGGCACGTTTTTTGCTTATTCTAAGAATCGGAATATGTCGATTCCACGTCCGCTCTCTTTATGAGACTTTTTGGAGGATTCGACTCTTTTGTCGGTAAAACGTTATTGTGGTCAACCGGCAACACTGTGCCATTGTTTGAAAGGAAGTTCTGCATTTCTGTTGACAGTTCCCATTTATTGTTTTGTATTTTGTTGCCGTCCTCGGCCGCGAGGCAGCCGGCATTTCTCAGCAAATAAGCCTCAGGGCCATCCTGGTATGGCGACCAACTGCCACTGTACACGCACGCGCGCACGCACGCACAAACAGAGAGTTCTCCGCGGGTCCGAGGGGGGCCAATCCTTGTTTGCAAGACGAGACTTCGCATAATGATGTACAGTATTCGTTTATCGTTTGGGCCTTCGCTCAAGGATGGACAAATTTTGGGGGGGGATGATGTCAACCCTAGTGCGTTTTTTTCCCCTATTTTTATGCCGGTGATAATTGAACTTTTAAAAATTTGGACAAACTTTTTTTTTTTTTTTTAGATTTCCATTAGCCCGCCTATGTTTTTTTTTTGTTGTTGTTGTTAAGCAAGCGCCAATTTTGTTAAAATACATGGTTGGAGTCAACACCGTATCAATTCTCTTTTTATTTGATGAGTCGGTTTTACAATAAGCAAACCTGCAAATGCTCATGAGAACGTCACGGGTTTGTCAATGGAATTTGTAAGATGTCGACACGCCAACGCCTTGCCCACTTATTTCAAATGAAAAATTGCCTTTAGAAACAAAACGGTGATGAGCGTCTAAAAATCACCGTGGAAGTCAACGGCAGATTTAAGCATCAGCGCCGGTCATTTAGCGCGCGGTGTGATTTTTAGATCATTGTACACGTACGTGTCAATATATACTCTATATGTAAATATATATACAAGTGTGTATATACTCATATATAAATACACACTATCATACTTAAGAAAAATATTGTCATTTCGAATGGTGTAATTCATAACGTTATTTTTACTTAGTCTTTTTTTTTTTTTAATTTTGAGGTTTTACGTTATCTCATAAAATGCCCGACTCTCATTTAAGTTCAAGGACTCATCCCAAGTCTTAACCACTGAACCATCCGGATTTTAAAAAAAAAAAGAAAAAAATAAGTGTGAATTGCTCTTACGAATCATGCAGATAAAACAACAAACCAGGCGTTTCGGATAGAGAGTAGAACATGGGCTCACTTGTCTGCTCCGCCTGAGCGTCCGACTGCTCCAGAGTGTCTGCGCTCATCTTCCTGACCTGCGATGATCAAACACACTTCAGCTGATTTTCCTACACGCCATATCGGCAGGACAAAGGCTCAGGAAAATCACCACCGCGTTATTCTAATGAGGCCTCACCGCCACCACCACATAATGTGCTGCTTATAATATTCATCGAAGGAGACTCCCAGCAAAGCATAACAACAAGTTTTTTTTGGGGGGGGGGGGGGGGTTGGGGGTGAGAACCTACCTGAAGTGGCTGTTTAGTAATGCAAGAATGGCGAATCCGTCAACGCTAGTGCTACTTGTAGGACTTACTTTGGCATTTTCCAGAGTGGAGGAAGGCTCACCTGCGTCTGGCGCTTGTACAGCGGCTGCCCGAGACGCTCATTTGCATACACGGCCGCGCGTCCTATCGCGCTCCGCACGCTTTGCATAAAACAACAACGGCGAGGCCTACTGCGAAAGCGCACGCTCCAAAGTCTCACTCCCGGCGCCTTCTGTGCGGGAAGAACGAGACGAGTTGGTGAGAGAGTGACTTGACATTCTGGCAAAAGTCCGTACGTGACAATCAGACGTCGTAAAAGTATTCATATGCGCTCACGCCGGACTCGGGTGCAGATACAGTATTTGTCAATGATGATTCGGTTCTGCATTGACCTTGATCTTGACATGGAGTTGGCCCCCTCTAGTTGTCAGTGGCTCAATTATATGCCGCTTGTCCTCAACTGAAGTAGCCATTATTTTCACCACTATTTTTTCCCCCATTTTTGGTTGTTTTTAATCATTCAATATTTTAATCATTCAATATTTTTGACTATTAGCCAATGTATCACTATTTTTTTCCTTTCTTCTTTCATAATTTGCCCCGCCCCCACCAAAAAAAAGACATCAGCGCACGGAGCAGAAATTTTGCCATGAATTCTGCTGAGCAAAAAGTGAGAGCGTCATTTAGATGTGTACTGTGATCCAGAAATCCTGCCTAGCAACAAATGAGAGGACCAAAGTTTGAGGGAAAAAAAAAATCAGGAATGAGGGCAAACCTAATCGTGTCTCACATTATTTATTTTTAAAAAAAAAAAAAAAAAAGGGGGGGGTGGTTGCTTTCCAAACGTCCGATGGTGCTTCAAGTGTTCATAAGAGTTCTTTTTCATGTTGGACCCCGCCCCCCCCCCCCCCAGTCCCACCTCAGTGGATTTTGGTCGGCCCACCCCACAGCTAGCTTGACGGAGCTCTTGCATCCCAACTCAGAGGAGGGACTTGACGAGCGCCACCATGTGGTCGACACCACACGCTACATCCACCACTTGACCAGGAACAGTCACCTGGACACAACACAGACACTTCCATGAAACATCATTATTCTGTGCAGTTTTTTTTTCCCTTACTAAAATGCGTCATCGTTTTTTTTTGTTCATTTTAGTGTGTTTTTTTTCTCTAAATACATTTAATATGTTTTATTAAAATAAAACATTGGTTACGAAGTATAAATGTAGGGGTCATGAACGATCCCATGAAAAATGAGCATGAATTATTTCGGGATAGTGAATTAAACTCCTCATTTATTATTATCATTGTTTGATTTATTGCACACAATTTTTTAAAAATGATTATTTATTTATGTATTTACTAATCGTGAACTTCATGCCCCCAGTGTCCTCCGGCGTCTCCCTTACTCGCCACGGGAAGAACTGATCGTCCCTCTTCCCGATACCCAAACACCCTCGGAGGTTCTTCCCCCATACGAAGAGTTCGCCACGATCTGCAATCACCCAAAAACATCAAGTGAGTCGTTCCCCCCGGTTGCGGCGTCACATCGTAGGAAGCCCACAATTTACCCGTGACAGCGGCAAAGTGACCGAGGCCGCATCGGAGCTTGCTGACAACGACGGATGGGTTGAAGTCAGAGCGTCCAAAAAGGGACGGGGGGATCATCTCGGGGGAGCCGGACTCTGATAGCGAGGGGCCTTTGCCCAGAATCCCGTAGCCCCACACAAACACTTCGCCTCGCTCTGAAACAAACAAACCAAAAAAAAAAGGCAAATAAGGTATGCAAAAACGGCAAAATGCAATTGGTGGAGAAATTGCGTGCGGATGCTGAAGATGCTGAACTGAAACGTGGTGAAGTGAATTCAATTGATGAAATAGAGGATGTCAAGACTTGGAGTTGGTTGAGAAGTGTGTGGGAGGAAAAAAAAAAAGACGCTTTTTTTTGTTTGTTTGTTTGTTTGTTGCTTCAAATATTTTAGTTTGGACGGACTAACCGTTGAGGACAGCCACCTGTGTGCCTCCGCATGCAGCCTGCACCACCCGACCGCAGCCTGGCAGGGGCAACCGACGAGGGGAGTTGATCTAGAAAGCAAAGGCGCAACCGTCAAATTTTGCCTAGCAACAAGTCACAAACATTATTTTAAAAATAAATCAATCAATAAGAAAGATTCCCTACAATCTGGTCACGCTCACCTGGGTGGTGTCCGTGACGGAGGCCAGCTGAAGGTATTCAGAGTTTCCCCACCCGTACAGCTGTCCGTCGGCGGACACGGCCAGGCTGCAGTCTGCGTACGTGCTGACCTGCTGGACCTTCACCCCCGACAGCTCCCCCAGCACCTCGGTCGGGGTGGGGCACACCTTGTGGTGCCCCAGACCTGCAAGCACCAAATATCTTGAGAGTTCTCAATATGAGACGATGTCCAATAACCTGGAGAGATATAATCTCGATATTAGACAAACTGACCCGTCTGTCCGTCCGCTCCCCACCCACAGGCGTAGACCCGCCCCGCCTCCGTCAGCAAGAGGCTGTGGTCCTGTCCACACGCCACCTGCACCACGCGGCCATCCACGCCCTCCATTTTGTGGATCACGTGACTGCCGCTGTCAAGGCACGACCAAACGTCAGCTTGGAAACGCGGCCGCAGCGTTAGCGACAGGAACAACTACACACCCGTACGCTTCGTCTTCCACGATATGTCGCCCACACTGGCCGTAAGCGTTGTTGCCCATACTGAACACTGAGAGGGACGCACGTCACGTGAAAGACGATGGGGGACACATTAAACCAATGAGAGATCATTTAGTTCTACAAAGTATACAAGCATTTAAAATGTCATCACTATTCATTGAAATGATACGTAGAAAGATTCAACCTCCCAGACGGGGTTTGTGACTGACCTCCCTCGCGATCGGTGAGCACGAGCGTGTGCGCGCGCCCGCATGACACCTGCGTCACGCGCGTTTTCTGCGGTTCACGCAGAGGCAGCTGTACGGGCGACGGCTCCAACACGTAATCGTAACTGTGATCTGAACACACACAAAATGGACGACGCTGTTAGTCATCGGCGCAATATGAGGGATTCCGAGTCCAATTTAACAATTGAATTAACAAGTGAATCAATAACACACCAAATAGCAAAATTATATCACAAATCCAAAATAAATAAAACAGCAAATATAAATACGATCATTTTGAACTTCGTATCAGAAATCGAAATAATTATTCAAAAGAGCATGAAAAATGAAAAGTGAGAATAAATATATCATTATGACAAATCATTTTAAAACGGAATTTTGTGTATAATTTGAAACAACAAATGATATCATGTGAAAGAATATCTTCTACACAATTCTAAATACATAATTAAGAAAAAAAATATTAAATTACTGAAAGTTATTGAAATTATTGTACAATGAATACAGAATGACCTGCGCTAATACTACAACTACTACGAGGAATATTAATTCTGTGCCATTAATCTTACGCCGGCTGCGCTGCGTGCGCTGAAAGCCGAGCTGCGAGTCCTTGTTGAGGCCGGCGCCCCACAGCTTGGTGACGTCTTTGGTGGAAGACGCCAGGAGGGTGAAGCCGTAACCGCAGGCGGCAGAAGAGATCTAAGAAAAATCACATCATCATTTACTCAACTGCAGCTGGGGGTGGGACGCCTTTGTGTGCTCCTACCTGGTCTTCCGTCTCCAGCCGGTAAGGCGTGAGCTGGTACTTGCGTGGCTTTTTCCTCCCGCTATCGGGAATCACAAAGCTGGGAATGCCCAGGGCTCCCGTGAAGCTGAAGCCCCACACAAACACTTTGTGCCTGGGCTTCCTGTGCTGGCCCACGTACTGGAAGACCGGACCGCCGGCGTCAGGTTTCTCCCGCGGGTTCGAGGCGCTGCTGAACGCTGCGTGGCCGCAACAGGGGACTTGGAGTGCGGAGAGGAGGCGCCGTCGAGCACGTGGAAGGGACATAATGCTGAACTGCAACACATCAATTAACAACAACAATGGTCAGAGGCAATGAGACCTACTTTATATTTAATCATTTAAAAATACATTAAAAATGGCATAATTTTAAAAAATACTCATTGAGTAAAAAAAACAAAAACATGTACACATACTCCCGGAGTCACACATCGCCTACACAATATAAACTCACATTCATACAAACACAAAGATCTTAAAGGACTTTAAATGTCGTGCTGCTAGCATGCTAGCAGACAGCAGAGTAATACTTGTGTTTCTTTGACACAAATATTCGCACACGAAACGCGATAAATTTACCTTCCACCGTTCGTGTGTTTCAGCGAGAAAGGAAAACGTTTAGAGATAAAAGGTTCCAAGTGTCATTCTCGTGTGTTTATGCACCGGCATCTCCAACGCGGAAAGAAAATGTTTTTACTTCCGCTCTACGTTTTTCTTCGTCTGCTGTGTCATTGAGTCGTGGTAGACAGAGGCGCACTTGTACACCTCCCAACGCTTTACTACGAAATTACACCATTAATTCATGCAACAAATTCTACATTTGCAAATTTGTTTTTTTAATTCAGTGCTGGTACACAATAATTAATATTATTGAAAATGAAAACAATTAAATATTTGAGTTCTAAAATGTCCTTTTTTGTACATACACTCTATGTACACTCTTAATTTTGAAATATGTCAAATAAAATGGAGAATATTTATTCATAGTAAAAATGAGATAATGTATTAAATTTGGATTATTAAATTATAGGCGGTACGGTGGGTTTTCTCCAGGTACTCCAGTTTCCTTCCACATTCCAAAAACATTAATTAGTGCAACACTCGAAATTGTCCATACGTTTGATTTGTGAACTGTTGTTCGTCTATGTGTTATAAAAAAGTTAAAAGTTAGAGTAGGGGCCCCAGGTGGAAGGGGTAAGAGGTACTGTAGTCAGATCTGAGGGGGGGGGGGGGGTTATCTCATCCGAGCTGGGCTGCATGCAGCATGCGAGTCGGCAAGCAGACAGAGACAGTAATCTTTTAAGAGGATCACCTTTGGAAGAAGGCGAGCGAGGAGGTGCGCAGAGGTCCTTCCTGTCAGAAATATGGTCATCTTCAAGCTTTCTGATGCCATGATGGAAACTAACTGTTGGTGTCATGGTAAGAGCCTTTTAAGTTGATCAATAATTACCTTCAATGTTACAAATCCAACTGCATGTCAGTCCCTGGCGTGTGCGTTGTGTGCCATCAACTGTTGGAATATTTCTCTCAAGACCTTTCAAGCTAAATACAACTGAACTGTACTTGGGCAGTGATTCTTTCAGATACCACTAGAGGGAGCCTGTGTAGCACTCTGAGTGTGACCCTTTTTGGGGTTTTGCCATAATGTTGCGATGAACCAGGCAAGATAACAGTGAAATCCATGACCATTCCAGTGCGTTGATGATGGCGGGGGCGGGGGCGGCGCTGCTGGAGGTTCTGGGCAGCCTGGCGGGCTGGTCGGGTCTCTACGCGTTGCTGTGCCGGATCTCGCCTCAGCGCGGGACCGAGTGGAACTGTCGACTCGTCACGCTGACGCACGGCGTCGCCATCGTGACGCTGACGGCGTACGTGGTCTTTGTGGACGGACCCTGGCCCCTCACACACGCAGGTCAGTCCGGGTTTGACTTTTTTTGGCCTGAAGATTTGCGCACACATACAATCATAGTAATGCATTTTTTTTGTATTTAGTTTATCAATAAGTAGAAGTCACAAATAAATCTGAAAGGCCATTTGTTCTACCACTTGTTGCTGGGTCGACTATTTTTCATTGGATGGTCACTTGTTGGCAGGCAGAATTTAGTCTTCCTTGCATGGACGCTTGTTGCCAGGTAGAATTAAGTTTTTCAAGAGGCCACTTGTTGCTAGGCAGAAATTCAAGTGCCACTACACGGACTGAGATGTGTTAGATGAATTTATTTCGCTGAATTATGTGTCTTTATTACATATAAACGTGTCATTCCCAGGCAGTGAGAACACGGCTCTGCAGACGTCCGCGCTGTGCGTCTGCCTGGGTTACTTCCTGTTCGACATGGCTTGGTGCGTACGCTTCGGCAGCGAAGGCGCCGTCATGCTGGGCCACCACGCGGCCAGCATCGTCGGCATCCTGCTGGCGCTGCTGACGGGCGTGTCGGCGTGCGAGACGTGCGCCGTCATCTTCGGCAGCGAGCTCACCAACCCTCTGCTGCAGGCCCGCTGGTTCCTGCGCCGGCTGGGGCGCTACGACAGCCTGTTGGGCGACACCGTCGACCTGCTCTTCATCTTCCTCTTCGCCACCGTGCGGGTGGGCGTGGGCGCCGCCATGTTCTACTGTGAGCTGACCTCGCCTAGGACCACTGTGGTGATGAAGCTGGGCGGCGTAGTTATGTACGGGCTGGCGTGGGTCTTCATGGTGGACATCGCCAGGTTCGGATACAAGAAAACTCGGATGCGGTACAAACAGTGGCGGGAGAAGCGAAAAGATTCCGAGGTGGACAGACGTCATTCCGACAATAAGAACAAATAAAGGTGTTATGAGGACCTTCGCTTTGAAGGACCCCCGGAAATGGACAAAATGACCATTAAATGGCTCCTTCAAACAAAAATGGCAGACGGCATGTTCCTTTTATGGTATAGTTTAGCAAATCTTTTTGGTACGCGGGCTGAATTCTCTCTCAAAGGTTTCCACTTCAAACTAAAGTGTCCACAACATTTCTTATTAAAACACATTACAAACATTTGTTTTTGTTTTTTAGATTAGTTCTCTTTTTTCACCCTGCTAGGGTGCAACAGAACACATTATTGGCATTTCAATTCATTTCGATGGAGCAAGATGATTTATGACACAACTGTGATGAACTGAACTCATCTCTCATGTCACCTTGTATAAAATAAATACAAACAAAATAAGGGAAAAAGTAACTTTTTGGTTTGGTTTTGGTTACTTTTTCAATAACTTCAAATATACAAAACATTATTTAGTAGTCCAGTAGTAGTGTTGAACAGTCGCAATGGGCATTCCTTAAAATCACTTCAAATCCCTGATGCAGAAAATAAGACAATACTTTGTTGCCCATTAAAATGCATGTACAGTACCTGCAGTTTTTTTTTTTTACTCCAAATCTACAGAACAAAGAGATTTTTGCTTTTTTTTGGGGGGGGGGGGGGGTGTTGAAGGATCAACTAAAAAGGTAGCAATTCTCACCGCTTTAGTCCTTCTTGGCCTGCTTGTCCCTGCGCCTCTGGTGCACCTCCGACATAATTTGGAGCAGCGCCAGCACGAGGGGCACGCAAATGGGCACGAAGAGCGGGATGTAGATGGCAAACTTCTGGTCGTTGGGGAAGTAGAGCAGGTGCAGCAGCGACGGGTTGAAGAAGGCCCGCTCAGACGCCAGGATGGCCTCTTTGCTGTACTGCAGGGCGAAGGCCAGGTTGCCCGACTCCAGCTCGGCCATCGCCAGCTGCAGCGACGCCATCGCGCTCGACACCTGCGCCAATCACAGACCAAGAAAGTTGGATTCTTTTTTTTTTTTCTCAAAAATTTGGTGTTTCTTTTCCAGAAGAAAAAAAAAAATCCAGATATGCTGGGGAAAATATTGTAGTCTTATGTGAGTAATGTTGTGTTTTTTAGAAAAACCTTATACCGTCAACAGTCATATTTATTAAGTTAAAAAAAAATTTTGATTCAAGAAAATTGAAAAGAAATTCTCAAAAATATAAACCTTTGAGAAAATATTTACCTTTTTGCAATTAATAGGACCTGAGGAAAAAAGTTGGCTATTATTTACTTTAAGTAACTGTCAATGTAAAACAATCTCTCTAAAAATGCATTTCTTTACATTTGAAATTATATTTTTCAGAAAAATAACCTCCTAACTTTTTCTCCAAAATATTTAACTTTTTGCAAAATATATATACATTTTAGCTTTTTTTAATCAAAAAGACCCCAAACTTGTCTCAAAAGCTTTTGTTTAAAAAAAAAAAAATCTTAATTTAATTCCCTCCAAAATACCTGCTTAAAAAATAGTGACTATAATACACACATGTATATCTTTCTCCTTTCTTTCCCTTTTTTTGTGGACTTTTTTTTTGGTCAACATTTTTTTTTCTCTGAAAAGGGGCTTTCCTCTTGAAAATTCGCATGTACGACCAACGCACTAGAGTCCGACCTGCTGTGCGATGTTGTCGTTGATGACGATGTTGTCGATCTGGTCCAGCAGCTGTGCCAGGGACGTGATGGTGGTGGTCGCCGTGGCAACATTCTCCACGCTGCGACTCCACATGAGGCGGTCCAGCTCCCAGTCCGACAGGCCCGAGCTGTCGGGCGGCGCCACCAAAAATCCGGCTCGAGGCGCCGAGGGATGCACGCCCAGCAACAGACTGTTTGGGGAGGAGATTTATCGAAATGATGTTACAGACAAGCACAAAGTCATTCTTTTTACGATGCGAGATGGTACCGTAGCTGTGCGAGGAAGACGCCCATCACTTCGGCCATGTTGATGTTGACGTCGACAGCCTCTCCATTCGCTTCATAGAAGCCATTCACGTTGTACACCTTTGAAAACAGACCGATATGAATCACTGCACACGACATTGTGGAGTGACAAAGTTTGACATACAGTAGAAAAAAAAGTCTCTCTTCAAAGTTTGCATACTTTCAAAATACAGATGAAAAAAGTCAAGTATTTCTCCAAAAACTGTTTTGTTTTGTTTTTTTAGCAAAAACAGAATAATAATTTGGATAAAAAATATATATATAGTTTTTGAAAAAAAAACGGTAACATTCTGAGGGAAAAAAGTTGTATAGCTGAGTAAAAAGAACTAATGTGTGACTTTCACATAAAAAGCATTTTTGCACAGAATTACAAGTATAACTTTAACTTTTTAGATGCAGGCAAGTTGAAAATGTTCAAGAAAAAAATTACCTGAGGTGAAAAGTCCAAAATTCCAGAAAAGAAAATGCATAGAGTGGAGTCGGTGCATATTTATAGAAGGTCCCTGCCAGCTGTCAACGTTGCCACCGCAAGTCGTCTCTCACCATGATTCCGCCCCATCGCGGCGAGTGAAAGGCATTGGAGGCGACCCGTCGCTTCTGGTGATCGAGGATGCGGAGCGGCGAATGTTGGGGGTCGGGTACGTACAGCAGGAAGTTGAGCAGCGCGTTGGATGAGGCGGCGTTGGAGCCTGGCCGCAGAAGAAATCAACAGAAGGAACCGCAACGGTCATTTTGACGCACTCGGAAGGAAAAATTGGAAGCCTGGCAAGTGACCGGTCGTCGAGTTACCCAGTCGAGCCTCCACGGGGTTGATGACGTGCGCGAGGCTCTCGACGCTTAGCGTGTATGCGTCGTGGCTGGCGTCAAATTGGGCGTTGACGCCCAGCATGGTGTAGTGCAGCATCTGCCAGAACACCCAGCGCATGAGAAAGTCACAACCAGAAACATATGATCGCGGTCCATTGACAAGTGTTTTGATTCTTACATACAATGCTAAATTTAAAAAGCAAACGTTCAATTCATGAAATTATATTTCAAAAACAAGTGATCCTTGATTCTGCCAAATATCCGTATCGTTCGGCCACCTGCGAGTCGACGCTAAAGTTCGCCACGGCGCTTAGCTTGGAGAGCAGCGGTTGGACGTAGGTGCGCACGGCGCCCTCTATGTCCCAATGCAGTCGGTGCCACTTGGGCTCGGGATTCAGCAGGCTGAAGGTGATCTCGTAACCTACAAAGCAGGTGGCAAAGCCCACGCCGAGCAAGCGTTTAGCCGAGCAACAACACGATGGCAAACAGCACATGACCCAGGAATTCAGTCAATGTGCGTTTTCTTTTTAATTATATGCGTCGTGTGTATAAAGGGCGCAGTGCTCCTAACCCGGACTGGACTTGAAGGCCCTCATGCTGTCAACTTTGCTTTGCGGGTTTCCGGGGCTCAGTCGCACTCTGTCGCCGAGGGCGGCCGTGATGTCGTGGTGGCTGAACGACATCACCTGCAGCACCTCCTTCACCCGCGGCTCGACGGCGGCCAGCACTTGGTCCGGCGTCTTGGCCGCCTTCATCTCAGCGGCCACGCGCAGCAAGGCCGTCCGCCGCTGGCCGACGTACACGTCCACCTCCTGTTTCGCCGCATGGCAATTGACCGATTATTTTCTTCTCGAAAATGTCGTACTTGTTCTTGGTGGCTATATGACTCCAATCATTTATTCTCTGAAATGAATCCAAGAGATCAACGCGACCACTATCATCAGGTCATATATACGCAAGTTTGAACCTGAGGCAGGAGCGAAGAAGATTCTGGGATTACGTAGACCACCAACGAGCCACACGGACTCTCGCTGAGCGTATGCAGGGAAAGATCGGTTGCTACAGTGAGAGGAGACACAAAAGGATCGGACAATACAACGTTAGAATCCAAAGAGCACCCGACGCAAGCGAGTGAGGCGAGTAAACTGTGAGACTGACCCACAGCACTTGGCTGGCTCAAGGCGTCCTCCTCCATGATTGTCGCTGTGCGATAACGTGTCTCATATCTGTAAGTTAAAGAAGTCTCTCCTGGAATATAATGAAAAAAATGAAACAACACTTTGCAGACACTTTTAAGTGGTCCCGCAAGTTTGGAATTTGATCGAGCAGAAATTTAGCAGCAGTTTGTGCAGATAGTGAAACCGCCTAACTGCCTTCGGAACGTCTGCCGAAGACGCACCTTATTAACTTACCGTTAATGTCGTGGTCCTCGTCCTGCGTGCGTGTCACGGGGATCTTCTTCTGCTGCTCCGGTGTCAGCGTCCCGCGTGCAAACACCACCTCCACGTCAGCACTCAGAAGAAGCTGCGACCGCATCCAAGGAGAAGAAGGAGGAGGCACGTTTTGAAAGACGGAAACGAGGCAGAGGAAGAGGCGCAGGTGGACCCACAAATGATGACCTGCAGCTTCGCCAGCTCTTGAATCAGAGTCACGGGCAACCAGGCGCGGTACGTGGTGGTGGTCCGCCACCACAGGGGGATTCCCACGAGGATGACAACGGCCGCGATAGACAGGGTGGCGAGCCGTGCGCGCCTCCGCTCTAAAAAATGAAAATGTCGTTTTATGACTACATTTTTAAAGAAAATCGCATATAGGGAGAAAAAAGGGAATAAAGCTTCTTTTCAACAATGAAATTGTCAATTACTTGATAGTTTATTGAAGGAGAAATCATCTGTTAGAATTCGGAATGGGATTTCTATGAAAACAACCGCAGGTTTAATTTTAAAGCCATGTTACCCAGTCCTACCTCCAGCAAGTTATTAATTGTAGCATGTGACATTAGAAAAAAATACAGCTTTTGGTTTCATACGTTTCCCTTCACTGCTGGGCTAACAGTAGCCAAGCAAAGATTTCATTAGGACGCGACCAACACAGGTAGTTAAAGTCACCAACAGAAAGTAAATGGAAAGGAAAAATCGAGCACTACTCTGCAAGTACTCACCCACTTCCGCGGTAGCCATTTCTGCTATTGAAAGGGGACAAAGACGTCACGCATCACGTGATCAATTTTGAGACGTCACTCAACAAAAGGGATTTTCGACAGCACACGACACTTTACGGCCAAAGACTGCCCGTTTCTTGAAGGCATATTTTATATATACATATATATATATTTTTTTTAAATCTAAAATAAATATTTAACAATTTTACCGTCGTGTAAGACAGTGGCTTTAATCGTTTAAATTACTAGGACTAGTACACATTTTACTTGAGCACAAATGAACAAAAACGTTTTGTATTTTTTAAAATAATTATTGGTTTGACTGGCATTTTCAGCTGTTTTATGGTTCTTAAAAATACTACTTTGCATTCCAATGCAATGCATTGACACAATTTTTATACACCACCTACATTCTGAGGTAATAGGTCCACTCATTTCACTTACAAAACAGGACAGTCAATTTAAAATTAAACGATTACTTAGTTGAATAACTTGCCTTCTACCGTACGAAGTTGCAGCAACGTGTAAAAAATGTATAATGAAGACGACAAGAAAAATACACGGAGACCTACCTCAACTTTTTGTTTAATATAGTTTATTTGTTTTCACTATTTGACACAGCCAGTGCTTCAAGAACATTATTAACAACACAAACGTCACAGTTGATCCAATACAGCAGTGAGTGACTCCCCAGAAGCAAATCATCATAATGAACCTCTTTCCAATCCTGGGGGGTAGAGGAATGTCACACAATATTGACAGCGTCGCACAACCGTATACATTAAATCTGTGTAATTTAAAGCGAACATGGACACACACGCACACACACAGAAGTTGATTGGTTAGTGGCGGCTTGTAGGTGGAGTCCCTTGTGTCTTTTCAGACCTCCTCAATGTCACCTTGTTGAGTCTCACACGCATCCCAAACAAGGAGACAAAAGCCTATTTCTTTTTAGTTGGTTTTTTTTTTTTGGGGAGGTCCTTTCCACCCAAGATATTTTCAACTGTTTTGATTTGTTCGGTCATAAAAATACAGCAGCTCCCTTTCAGTGTGCTCCTTTGCTTTTTAAACACCTAAAGTTTTAATCACTGTGATGCGTGAATGGAGGAAGTGTGTGGGGAGGAAAGGTTTCAGGTTTTAATAGCAGAGCAGATATAAGTCTAACTAGGTCACGTGATTCCTTTTTAGTAGGCGTGATTGGCCACGTAGAGGGACTGTCCTGCTGCACCGCCGCTGCCGGAGGACTCGTACTTGCCCAGGGCGGCCAAGCCGTTTGCCTGGAAAAACAAGAAATGACATGCGTCAAAAGAGCCGGTCAAGGGATTTCATAAAAAGTCCCAACTCGACAGCCAGTGTTTGGATCGGTGGCTTTGGCTGGCCTGGAAACACCCTTGGGGGGAGTTTCATTTCATTTACACAGCTCAAGTTTTTGTGAGCTGCCCCATTCTGAAAACGTCACCCACCTCGGCACGCTTGATGAATTCCTCGGTGGCGGCCTTCTCGTTGCTGAGTTCCCCTTTCCATGCCTGCAGGGCCGAGGCCTGCAGGGCGCGGCCGTAGGAGAAGGTGAGCGCCCAGGGCTTGGCCAGGGGGCAGGTATTGATGGCGTTGAGGTTGACGCTGGCCTCCTCCTCGGACTGGCCGCCCGACAGGAAGGTGACGCCTAAAAAGAAAAAAAAAAAAAAAAAAGCGCACAGACGACAAATAGTGAGCGGCAAGACCTCCGCGCCGGCAAAGATGCAAAAGTCCGCCGCGTCCTCACCGGTGACGGCGGGTGGCACGGTGCGCCGCAGGGCGGTGACGGTTGCCATGGCGATCTCCTCGCCGCTGTACTTGCTGGGGCAGGCGTGTCCGGCGGTGACCATGTTGGGCTTGAGCAGCGTGCCCTCCAGGTAAACGTGGTGGTCCGACAGAGCCTTGTACACGGCGGCGAGGACCTGCGGGTGGTCGGCCGCGTGTGGTAATGCTCAGATTTGTTGGGGGTGCGCATCTCGCCAATAAAAGACAATTTGTTATGCGTCTCGAGATATGGGGTGAGATATACGTTTTAATAGGCAACGATTCCATTGGATGCGCTCACATTTTTTTTTTTCATCAAAATTGATTTTCCGATTCAAATTAGGAAATTTCTTTGGCCGATTACCTTCTCGGTGACGTACTGACAGCGCTTCAGGTCGTGGTCTCCATCGGGGAGGATCTCTGGCTCCACAATAGGAACGATGCCGTTCTGCAATTAAAAGGCAAACGTGACTGGAAATTGCAAATGTGAAAAGTTTCGTTGGCAAAACAATCGACATCGTTATCAGAACGACTGGCAGCAACGGCGGCATGAAACTATCTGACTGTGAGCGAGCGCCATCCGAACCTGACGTTCTAAACTAGAGTCGGCCCTGGTCATGCCTCTTTTGTGCCGAAAGCAATTGTTGCTGTCTAAATCATGCACTCACAAAAACACCAATTCCACGCCCCCCCACCCACTAAAAAATTAAATAAGCAAAATTTTTTTTTAAAAAACACCAACCTGCTGGCAAATGCTAGCATAGCGTGCAAGCACGTTGGCGTTCTCAAAGATGGCCAGCTCGGAGGGCGTGGTCTCACTGATCTTCAGCACGCAGCGCCACTTGGCGAAGTCCGCGCCGTCCTTCTTGTACTGGGCGCAGCGCTCCGACAGCCCGTCCAGACCTGTGACACAGAAAAGATTCGACTCGGTAAGTCAAAGAACCGAAGACGGCGGATCGCAGTTTGTCTGCGTGATGCGCCGCAGAGTCGCCGGCCCAACCTTGAGTGGTGGTCTCGCCATTGGTTCCGGCGAGGGGAACAACACCTTTGTCCACCTGCAAAACAAAACAAACAAAAAAAAAAAGTCACTTTTATTCACAGGTGTGCAAACTGTGCCCGAGGGCCACATATCATTTTAATTTACATGAATAAAATTCACCATTTTACACACTTCACATTTTATTTGCTCGAATGTGGGTTTTCAAATAAAAAATGAAATATCCATGTCATTTTTCATTATTATCTACAACAAATCCATTATTTTTAATTCACAGACTAAACTTGAATGAACCATTTTTAGGCAAATAAAGAATGCAACAAATATTACAGGGGCCAAATGAGATCGATGTGATGAACAGACTCCTCTTGAAACCAGACCTCGTGTTGACACAACACGGTGAGAGAGTTTCTGTGTGCGCGTGTGTCCCTAAACATGCCGAGTGTGCGTTTCCCCTTCAAGAGTCGACCCACGGAAAGACAAAATGGACAAAAATACAAAAATAGCGCCAGCGCCCATTATGAGCGCGCACCTTGATGCCGACGACAATGCCGCGGTCCTTGATGAGCTTGGAGAAGGGCGTGCCGTCGTCGGTGCTCTGGTAGAGCGTCTCGTGGAAGAAGATGACGCCGCCGATGTAGCTGTCGATGCGCTCGTCGGCCGTGAACAGCAGCTGGCGGTAGCGCCGGCGGTTCTCCTCCGTGTTGTCCACGCCGATGGGGGTGAAGCGCTTCGCCATGCTGCCTGGAAGCGACACACACACGCACACACCCCGGTGACTACTGAGCGAGCGCCCTCGTGGCACTTGGACACCGTTTATCGCCTTTTTAACCAGCCGTGCTCACACTTTATTGACAGCACACGCTACGTTTCATGTTTAGGTGCCTTCAGTGTCGTACTACATTCTGCCCCTGCGTGTCCTCCACATGCTGTCCATAGTTTACAACTACCCTAACATCTACGCTAGTTTCCCATAGTCCGTCTATGGCATTTCTACTGATATGTTAGCATCAAGCTAGCGGACGTTTGTTGGCCGAATTGATACGTTTGGTGTTTAATTCTTTATTGCTTTGTTAGTTTTACAGTAGCAGGGTGGTTCAAAAAGTACGACTGTGTCAAATTGGGAATTTGATCAACAGAGAATGTATAAAAAGAGTATGTATGAAGATTGTCATGCGGTACCAATTAGCATGATTATGAATTCAAAAAGAGAATGAATGTGAAATTCCACGTTTTGACATTTTCCATTCCGCTTGCTTTTTAAATGGCTGTTGTTGCCATGAAATCGCAAAACTTGATGCAGGTATAGCATCGACGCTAAAGTTTTAAAACCATAACAACCGAAGCATACCGGTGGACTCATCGGCAGCCAGGATGCCCTTGCCGGGGGCCACGATCCTCAGGGCGATGTCCTGCAGCTCCTTCTTCTGGGCAGGAGTCAGCGCAGGGAACTGGTGAGTCATGGTGGCTGAAAACAAACACACAGGACGCAGGGGAAGGTCAAGGGCTTGATCCTCAACAGCTTTATCTCACCAATCCAATACGGCCGCCGAGGCGCCAGCTGCTCGAACCGAACTGAGCGTTCCCCAAAAGGGCCACTTATAACACACCGTCTGGTTGGAGCCAGCAAGCAGTCGGGACGTGCCGGCGAGCACGCTTTCCATCCCGTCATCGCTCGCCTCTCACCGCTGTAAATAATTGATTACATAAGCGCTCTGCTGCACAAGCAGACCGAGGCGGAGCCATTATGTAACGAGATGCTGCCGGGCTCGCCGAGCTCTCCTCAGCAACGCCGCCAACTGACTGTCTCGGTCCCCCCCGCCCCCTGACTCCATTCATTCAATCTTATTTGCTCTTTCATTTCACTTTCACGCCGCTTATTGTCAAGGAGGTCGCTGATAACACCCAAGCACTTGGAACCAAGATGGAGGCAGCAAACTTCACAATGAAAGTGCAAAAGTATAGTCACTGTTAGCTAAAGTTTATCATAAAACTTAACACAAGAGGAAAATTTACATGCGCAGTATTTGAAGAAAACAACTGTGTTAGACGAAAGTCTCCTAGCTTATTGCTATCATGAGCTAAAATGGTTGCATTCTTTAAATACTTTTCAATTATGTTATTCCTGTATATATTTATAAATTGCTACAACGTAGAGTGATATTTTTGTTTTTTTTAAAACAAGTTAACCATTTGTGGGGGGAGGGGCTTGGGTTTCTGGAACGGATGAATGGCATTTCCATTCGTTTCGATGGAGAAAGCTAATTTGAGAGGTGAGTGATTTGAGTTACAGGGAAAAGGCATGGTCACGGATGAAATTAAACTCTTAATTCATGGGACCACACTAAAACGTCTGCTACACGTTTGAAAAGGCGTGTGTCACAATTCATGCGAGTGCATGCTCATTTTACAACGGGCATAATAGAATTAAATAGAACAGCTCAAAATAATCCACAGTCTCAATGGATTTTTTTTTTTTACAGTATTGTGCCTATGCAAGGCTTTTACTTTACTTGATTACGTTTGTTATTCAGTGGATAGCTTCCCTTCTCCCTGTCCAGACTGCTAACAACGTTAACACTTGTGCTCGAATTTGGACTATTTTCCAGTCCAGTCAACTTCCACACGGAGTTCCACACAGAGGGGCGCATTCATGTGAAAACAATGAGCCGAGCAGCACAAAAAAGAACCGTGTGCGCAGACGGGTTGACAAAGTGAGTCGGGCCTGGAGGCCGGCCAACGGGCCCTGCGTGCTAATCCTCGTCTTAGGGAGCGTTGTGAGGTAACAACACATGCAGGTGAACGCGAAGAGGTCGCAGCCGCGTGTTTACACTCGATAAAAGGTGAACAAAAGACGGCGTTCGCCCAGAGAAAGCGCACGCTCTGCAAATAGCGGCCATCTTTTGTCAAGCACGGAGTCGTGTATGAGCTCAAAAGGGATGCGAAAATCTTTTGCAATTTCTAAACGCAACCGAGAAGTTAACAGTGACAATTCCAAAGCGTGATTGCGGCGGTTGCCGACATATTGTTCGATGTCGGGCATGGTTCCTCGAGATTTTGTCAGATGTCCGGTTATGATAGGTGTGCTAAGGTGAAATTAGTGTCAGGGGCTAATTTTTAATTTGTTTTATATTTTTTTCTTTTAAGGGGGCACTACTGGGAGAGCTTTCAGGGCATCGCATGGACATACAAGGAAAAAAAAGAAAACAACAATGTGTGACTTCTTTGAGACCTCTAAAATATTTGTACAATTTTCCACGAGAAAACATGCAGTAAATTCCAAGAATGTGTGAGCTCTCAGGGAAAAGGCCTTCAATGTCATGATATAAACAAGCCACACGACACGGGGCCGTCCGCAGCGTCACGAGAGGAGTGGGGCGGGGGGCGGGGGGACCGCCGGTCGCAGCCTGTTGCACAGCGCTTAGTCGCCATTTCTGCACTGCGACATCGACAGTGGTCTCCTCCTCACCCCCCGCCACACTGTGACATCACCTTAACAGGAAATAATGCTTAAATTAACTCGAAAAAAAAATCTGCCAAGGATCGACAATCGCACACACCTTCGGCAAATGTCTTTTAAGATCTATCATTTGCTTCAAAGTGTCCAGAAAATCAACATCTTAAACCAACAAAATGGTGGATCTACCAACCTTGTGAGATATTTGTTCAGAAGGAACTGATTTTGTCACCACTGAGTCATTGTTTATCCAATCCAATTGTGTTTTGTAGCAAAACGGGACAAAATGGAGTGCAATACATTGTCGAGACCAGTGGGGGCGCTTCTGATTCACCAGTCCGCTAGTTTGCTGACTAAAGAAATTGAACATGGTGTATTGGGCCTTGTTTCGGGAGGAGAAGTGTCTCTCTCTCTCACACACACACTCACACACACAATTAATTCTGAAGCAATGACTTGTGAGCGGATCTTTCAAAATGGCCGCCTGTGTCGCCATATTGTCTCAGCAATCATCAGGAAGGGGCAGGTGATTTAATAGCCCCTTTTTATACAGCTCAGAGAGGGCTCGGACAACTTTTCCAAATTTATTGTCACACAGTATCCAGTAATCACGTTTTTTGTTTTTACCTGTTTGTAAATTGCTTTAGAAAGAATGCAAGTCACTTCAGGCTTTGTGTCATTCGGGAATTTTCCCCCTTTAAGAAAATCTTTTGCCCACACTGATTAGAATAATTCATCGAGAAATAAAGTCTGAATATTACCAGGTAATAAGCTGCAATTCTTTAAAGAGATTTTGAAGAGATACAAAGCCACAATGTTACCATATCCATTTTTGGACAAACATTAATAGCATAATCAGAATGCAGACTAAGTTATATTTTATCAAGATGAAGAAAAGTCACAGAAACGAAATGCAGTCAAAACAGAATAAACTAATATATAATTATAATATTTGCAAAATAAACGTCCAACTCTTTCAAGAAGAGTTAAATTAACGAGGAAATGCATGACAATGACTCAAATTTGTTGAAATGGGGGGAATCGAATTTTATGAAATCATTACAACGCCATCTATAATTACAATTGATCTTTTATACAATTATTTATCGCATAACCAATTCTTAACAGTTAAATTAATAGCATTTGTATTCGTTGTGCAGTATGGGAAAGTACAGGTTGTGCAGTTGGCCCCGCCCCCATTCCACCAAGGATGTCTACGTGCTCGGGAACAGCTACAGGCTCACGCGCACGCCATCCCTTTCTCGTGTACATCAAACGTGCACGCGCGGACACACACCAGCACTAATAGAGCTGGACCAACACGAGCGAGCACGCGCATCTTATTTCCGACGACGCAACAGGCTGCCTTGTCATCCTTGAAGGTCATCTCGTTTTCGCCCTAGTGCGATGGTGCGCACACAACCAAACGCTTCGTCAACAGATATTGAATCGTATTGACATAGGGAGACATTTTTGTGAGGGTTGTTGCTAGAGGATTCGCAGTAGAAAAGCTAAGCTAGGTAAGATGAAGGTGCAGCATCACGATGGGGAGGAACAAAATGGCGCTTCAACGCTGTGGTCAGATAAATACGTCGTCTCCTTTACCTGGCTTGTGGGAGGACGTGCGAAGTTAAGAGAAGAGGTCGACGGTGGAGGATGCCGAGCTTCCGCGCAGAAACCGACTGAACTGCAGAGCGACGTGACGCTTTACAAAACCCTCGGGAAGCTGGGCAGGGGCGGGGCGGAGGCACTGCGTCATAACGGAGGCAGGAAGGTAGCTAGTGCGCATGAGCAGCGCAGCATCGTCTATCAATGGGGTGGGTGGGGAAGTTGACTTCTTCAGGAAGCTATGCGCTATGAGACTTTTTCAAAATGTAGTCAAAACTACGGTCAATTTAACACCGAGGCAATTTAATAAATACCGGCACATTAAGTAGTTTTATACAAATAAAATATGTACATACGGCCTTTTTATTGACTCTGAGCACGTGTATTGGATTGGTTGTTTTATTGTGGCGCACAACTGCATTGCGTCACAGGCATAGCCGTTCCTAATGGTTTGGCTCACGAGACTGCCCAAATGAATTTTAAAAAACTAGGCATCTTTTTTTTCTCATTTTCACGAGTGATATATGCCTTTTGTGTTAGCTTCAATGGCTAAATGCCAACTATAACAGACACTTTACCTCTGCTTTCATTCATTTGAATATAGGCAACTCGACTAGTTTGGTAGGTGATTTTTTCCCCTTTTTTCTGAAAATGTTCACAACGATATGTGAAGTGATTTGAGAGATGATGTTGTGAAAAAATATTTTGTATTCCAGAGACAGAACGTTTGCACTGGATGTCAACGTGCAGGGTTGAATGAATCTCTCCGCCCACATGTCATCAGAGTGACTGCGTTGGGCAACGACTCGTGTGTCAACCCGCATGTTGAAATGTGCTCCAATCAGGCGTTTCTCACAATCCCAATGACAAAAGCAGCAGAGTAAGATCATTTAATGTTCAAAAAGACATGTAAACATATGAAACTCTCTTGGAAATTTTATATAGGGGACTTTGGGTGTTAATGTTTGTCTGTGTGTGTATATATAGAAGCATTCTTGTAACAAAACAAAATTCAGGATCACTCGTGGGGCATTCGGGTACATACAGGAGGCAGCAATACAAAATGCTCTTGATCCGATGTATATACGGTGGTGAGAGTCAATATCATTCAGGAAAACGGGTTTCTTTGCACAAGTGACTACACACGCAAACAAATAAAACAAAACAGGGCGCATTGTCTTCAGCTAGCGTGACCTTTCTTTACGTAACCACAGTTGCAGCATATCGACAGGCAACGTTGAAGTCCATGAACAATAGCGTTTCTTTGCGCAAACACAAAAGGTTTGGAAAAGTTCTCTTTTAGTGCTCTCAGTGCATGAAGTATCGTGCTCAGGAAGGCGCTACTAAAGGCTGCGTGTTGCACGAGGGACTGCTCAAATTCACACTGTTAGACCAGGATATTTGTAGTTGATTTTTTTCTTTCTTTCTTAAGTTTACAGGCATGTTGAAGCCCCCATAAAGCAGGTTCATTCAGGAGTCATTTGGGCAAATGACATTGCCTGAGTTCATCCAAGTAGGAGGCCTGGAATTTGCTTCAAAATGGCTGCTTCAAATATGCCCCTCTGACATTCTTTCTGCAGATCGGGTAGGGTGGTCCAGTTCAGCATGTAACATTGTGAAAGGGTAAACCTGAAAGTGAGTGCAGCGTACGGCCACACAGTAAACAACAATGGAGGACATACGGCCATTTTAGGTATGGACCAGCCATTTTGTCAAGAGAAGCCTTGGGAAGTCTGTACCGTACTGTTGCAAACTGTCATGATTGTTGGCGTTCAGAGTCAAACAAACACCTCCCGACGCGGGGCGGCTCCCTGCAGCTGCGCGTCAGGCGTGTTCGGCGGACTAAGTATTGAGTCGTAATCAAAGCCGTTGAACGGCTGCAGTGAAAGCGCGAGGCCTCGGCGGGCTTTGGCGGCACGGTCGGGGCGCTCCCTCAGCTCCAGAATCACCTGCGATCAGAGGGGCCGTTATTCGCAGATTTTGCTATCCGTCGCAGGGCTCGCCGCGTTGCGACGCAACCATTCAGCAAAATTCATAGACCGTGAGGCGCTCGAGTCCCCCGTTTGGCGTTCACTTACCTCCACAGGGTGGCGCTGCAGCAGGTTTCGGTCAAAGCTGAGTCCACGGAAGAAGGTCTGGCGTTGGAAGCGATCAAGGGTGCGAAGTCGGCGTGCGGGCATTTTGCACAGCAGCTGCACGGAGAAACGGCATGAGTGTGTCAATAATCCAGGAGGGAGGCGCCGCTTAGCAACTTGCGCTCACCTCTGTGATGAGCATGGCCAGAGGGGGGCTCAGGCTGAGGGGCATTTCGTAGGGGAAAGACCTCACCCTCCTCAGCATGCCGCAGTGGTCCTGCTCTGGGGGCAGGGGGAACTGAGGAGAAATTCGTACTGAACATCAAGCATCAACACCGTTCCGAATAATTCTCTGACCAGAATGGAAACTCATTCTCTTATCACCTTGCCGGTAGCCAACGAGAAGAGCAGGATCCCCAGCGACCACCAATCGGCCGCGTGATTGTAGGGACCGCCGCTCAGCACCTCGGGGGCTGCAGTGCGGACAGAGCGCGATCACAACAATGCCCTTAAATTCATCTTTCGTGGAATTAAACGACGTGCCGGAATGTTCCTCACCCATGTATTGGATGGTACCGCAGATGGTGAAAGCCCGCCCTCCTCGCTCCAAGCGACGGGACAAACCAAAGTCGGCCAGACGGAGATGTCCTGGAACGTACCATTAATCCAAATGAATCATTAAAGCGGACACACACGTTTGTTTGTTTTTTAACTTTCCATCTGTCATTCTTATTGATGAGTACTGAGCGGATGTCAGGATGTCCTCTGAAAGATTCTGGACATTTATAAAACAGCACATGGCTGCCCTCTGCTGGACATGTTGACTCACCACTGTCTGTCAGCAGGATATTCTCCATCTGGAAGGAAATGAGAGATATGTAACATTTATCAATCCGCTTTCTATAGCGTTTGTCCTCACTAGGGTGGCTGATGTGCTGGCAAAAATAAAAGAATACCTTCACATCCCTGTGAATGACACCAAAGTCGTGAAGAAATCCTGATAGGACAAAAAAATAAAAAAAATAAATGAACAAACTTGTTCCACATTCAGTGACTCACCGAGCGAGCTGCCGTTTGCCTTCATTGGTTGACCGTCATTATGATGACGACTCCAAACGTGAATTATGAGCTCACCCAGCGCGCAGCCCAGCTCGGCGGCGAACACCCGCACCGTGTCCTCGGCGAAGAGTCCGATCATCTGCCAGTAAGTGTACAAGTCGCCGGTGCCGCAGTAGTCGCACACTAGAAAGCAAAAGACATCGGGGAATGGCAATTGGCGGTCCCCTTGACACACCCCCCCCCTGAAAATCTTTGGGGGAATTATTTATTTATTTATACCCCCCCCCCAAACGTAGTACCTCGATAATATCAAAATTTGACAAACTGTATGATCACATGATAGCAATCATATGACACGTCTCACTGACATCTGCATACACTCTGCTCATTTGTGCGTTATACATGTGCGGCGATTCCCTCAACCGAGCACAAAAGTGTGGGGCGTAGCAGAGGCGGGTGGGTTTGCTCAAGTCCAGAGGGCCAGTGTATCTGCTCATTTTCACAGAGTGGGTGTGCGGGCAGCAAAGCAAAATAGGTCACACTATCTGAGTCACTGGATAATTGGACATGGGGCGGGGGGGGGGGGGGGTGTAAGAGCAGAAGAAGGGGAGGCAACACAGCACAACTTTCCGAGCCTCGGGATTGGGGAGGATTGTCGGATTGGAGGTGAGGATGTGTATAGTGAGCTTGAAGTGAGGGTCTTTAGGGGTCGGGGGGGGGAGCTGAGGGGGCTCACTGTTCTGTGGCTGACTCACTAATGTAGAGGTGACGCTGCGTCTGCCAACAGTCCTGCAGGTCGTGGACAAACGGGTGGCGAATCTGACGCTGCGGGCAAAATTCAAAAGAGTTGTGCCGCCGCTCGGCTCCAGCGGGAGAAGCGCTAAAACCGGTGGGAAATTCAATTGCTTCAACCTGACGACAACTTGTAAGAGGAGTACTCACCTGAACTATCACCTCTTCTTTCGACTGCTCCAGCACGCCCAGTCGGAGGATCTCAGATTTTGGTATCACCTGCGGACCCGCACAATGTCGTCACGACACTTTCGTCTTCACATTAAGACAAGATTTGACAACGTTTTTTTTTTTGTTTTTTTTGACGGCGGTCGACTTCTTTTTACACTTGTGTAACAGCTACAAAGGTTTCTCATGAGTTTTGTGACAGCAATAGTTTGACGCAGTAACAGATTATTATGTAGAGCTACTATCAAATTTTTAGGACCTACCTTGACCGCATAGGTTCTCTGTTTGGTCTTGTCCTTGACCTTGAGGATTGGTCCAAAAGAACCTTTGGCGATGTAACCTAACACCTGAAAAAGCAAGACACCATCATACACAAAAACACAAGCGCACACAAGGAACAGGTTCAAGTTGAAAAAGGTATCGACCTCAAAGTGCTCTTGTCCCGGCACGGCCCTGTGGGGGAACTCGGGCAGGAACATGGCATTGAGGCCCGGCAGGCTCCACTCCGACCTCAGCTTTTCAGGGCCCACACCCGCCAGCCTCAGGACGTGCTCGGGTATGTCAGGCGATCCGGCTTGGAGCATGCGCCGCTGACCCATGCGCAGAGCTGGCGGCGCCAGGCGGCACAAGGTGGCAGGTAGTGACAGGCCCATGCTGGACAGGAAGCTACGCCAGCCCGAAGAGAGGGGCTCTTGCTCCCGGCCATCAGTCGGCTTCTGGTGGAATTTGGGAAGTCATGATGCACAGTAAACCAACACATGAATTCAGACAAGGGTTGATTTAGAATTTAAAAAAGTGGCTCTATGGCGAGAATTCGAGGAAACTTCCTAAGAGGTATGTAGTTCAGTGTTTTGAAGAGTGTCAATTTATTCTCAAATGAGGTAAACGGGCAATAATTAAATATTGTCATCAACTTTTTTCGGATTGAATAGCAAGAAGAACTTTGTCAACGCCATTCGACGGCAAGTTGGCGGACGAAATCGCACACTTCCGGATGCACCGCGTCAGACCAGGAGTACCCGGATGCTCGACTTCGGCGTGCTCAATTTTGATTTCACAATTTTTAAACTCACTATTTGCATTCTACCTTGAGTTGTCCCAGCGGGTCAGAGTATTCCAAACAGCTCAACTGGTAGTGCTAATGAAGTGGTTAGTCACGTGACTGACGCATGCCCGCGGGCCATAAAGCAGATGTGCTGTGTGTAACGGAGCGTCTAGGATTCCATTACTGTGCCTCCTGTAGTAACATACCACAAAGTACCGCCGTTTCAATGAGCAAAGTACCCTCAAAAACGAGTCCTCGCAGGCTGAATGATCACCATGGAAACGGGAACCCGCGGTCTGAATCACGAGCATCATACGGTCCCTAAATGTCGCCCGCCCCCCCGCTCCGCTTACCTTCTTGCTGCCGTCGGCCCCCATCTGCGCGACAGCCGACGCGAGCGCGCCTCATCGATGTCGTCGTGTGACTCCGGAATCTTCTCGATCCAAAGCGATTTCGGAAACCTCGCGAGGAGTTGTAACAAACGTCACTTACTATTGATGACAATCTACTCCAAAAAGGAGAGAGTCGCCATAATATGGTGACATATAAAAAACAAAACAGAAAAAAACAGGTTAATCCTGGATGCGGGTGACGTCTCACCAATCCGCCCCACACGCTAGTCAGCCAATTGGAGCGCGGGAACGAAGGGACTGCTTGAAACCCCGCCCACCTGCCTACCAAATTAGGGCATCGGATGTACAGGCAGTCAATTCCCATTAATATCCATTTCGAATGGCAAATGGGGATACATAATTCACAAGAGACGACAAATAATGCATTACATGATGCTCTAAATATAGAACATTACACAAATTGTGTAATAAAGCCACGATACAGTCAGACGTGACAGCGCAAGTGCCTTTTATTTGCGAGGAAGAATGATACAGTGCGGTCCGTCCACATTATGTTGACTGTTGTGAAGACTTCCTACAGAATAAACCGAAATGCAGAGCTTTAAATAAACAAGTAAAAAAAAGAAACGGGCATGATCAGTCATCCTCATCGAAATCCTTCTTGCCCTGTGGTGGTTTGGGGCCCCCTGCTGGTTTGGCCATGATGATCTGAAAAAAGAGAGCAACCAGAAGCACAGATCAGAAATGACGTGGCCGGGTGAAGTGCATTGAAGTGTCCTTGGTCGCCATTTGTTTGTCTTAAACTTCTCCTCTCACCGTGGCCACAATATTTAATTCCACAAATCATGAACGGAATCAAGCGTGTCAAGGTCAGCAGAGGCTGCTATGATACTGCGGGACATCGGCTGTACACTTGCTATGATTTACATATCAGGCGCCGTAAACCACAAAACCGAGGCTAATATTTTCCAGAGGAAAAAAAAAAAAAGGTTTCTCAATTATTGTGAGACTGCTGGTGACATGCAACAAACGAACACACAATTTCACCCAACGAGGTGCACTTAAAAGAAACATGCGCATGCAATCACATCATCGCATCTGTATTCATTCCGCAACACATCCTTGACGTCACTTTTCTTTTTTCCACTCAAGTTAGTAGTGGCAGGCAACTTTCCACCCATGAGCGACAAAATCAAAGCACACACGTTCCAGGGCCTACTGACTGTAAGTTCTACTGGTGCGTTTCAAACTTATCGGGCTCCTCGTCCCAGTCGTCCTTGTCCCAGTGGCCCCTCTGTTTGGGAGCCTTGGGTCCCCCTGCGGCCTTAGCCATGATGATCTGGGTCGTACAAATACAGCTAAGCTAACCCGCCGCACAAAAACTCTGGACCGGACGCAAAAATGACCAAAGTTTTCGTCTTTTGTGGGTCAAAGTGCGTATCCGAACTCCGTACCTGATCCACTCGCAGTACTGTGATGGCGGCGTTGGTGGCCAGTTTGATGCCCCAGTATTTGACCAGGTACGGGTCCAGGATGCCGGCCTGGGCCACGTCTTTCACCGAGGGGCCGTCTCCCTGGAAAACGATACATGACATCTAGCCAGCAGCAGCGGCTTGAATTTCCCGCCCTCGTTCTAAGCGCGCAGCAACATTTCACACCTTTTTTACCGTTTTCTGACAAGATGGCGGAAAGGGGCATTGAATGGAGTTCAGATTTGCCAAAGAATATTCATATTCACGTCATTTGTGTTACAATTAAGACTCCAAATAGCAGACAACAAAAAACATGACCAAAAAATCTGGACTCCATATTTCTTCGGCAAAATGTCATCCGTTCCCGACATAACCTTAAAAATGCGACACGCGCATTTTGCGGGGGCTCGTCATTGCTCTCGTTTCGCGGCCCACCTCAATATCAAAGCCGGCGTTCTTGTCGCCCTCGTGATGCGCCGAGTACATCTTGGAGATCAGCTCGTTGGCCTTCACGCCCGAGTTCTCTGCCAGGGCGCGCGGCAACACTTCGAAGGCATCCGCAAACTTTTTGATGGCGTACTGGTCCAAACCCGGGCAAGTCTTCACGACAAGGAACCAAGAATGGAAAAATGTCACGCGATGAAGAATGTTTTGGAGCGAGTCCAAATGAAAGCAAAGCGCGCACCTCTCCGAAGGACGTGATGCGATTGGCCAGCTCGATCTCGGTGGCTCCCGCTCCGGGGAGCAGACGCTTGTCCTGGAAAAAAGCGGCGGCCAGATCAGGGGACACATGACGCAAAATTGACATGTCAATTCCTTGTACGGTTCTACTTGTCAGCCCTTCTGAATTTCCCCAAATTGTCACACCACCACTCATTTTCGAACAGGAAGCGTTAAATTGTGAGCAAGATGCAGTCTGGTTGAAATACAAACAAAAACATTGTGAATTATCCCCTGCCCATGACGCCACTCACCTTAACGAGAACCTTGAAGGTGTTAACTCCGTCGTCGATGGCCCGCTCGATGTCATCCATCAAGTTGTCTGTGGAGCCTCGGATCACCACAGTGGAGATGGCGCCATCTTCTTTCTCTGATCCGTGGAGGAATTGAAAAAAAGAAAGCATTTAACTTGACGCTTCTACCGCACGAGACGGCGATGCCGAGAAATGACGCACCGTGTTTGAAGACCACCACCTGAGTGTCGCCCACTTCCATCAGGCAAACGCTGTCGCAGTGACCAATCTCCTCGGGGGTAGGTGCAGTCTAGAGAGCAATCAAGTGTCTTTAAAAAAAAAAAAAAAAAAAAAAAAAAGGTTTTTGATACAAACGGAGGAGATGAGGGGGTGCTTACCAGCCTCGGCAGAGCTACGGCGCCCACTGTCTTGCACAGCCTCCTCAGGTCCCACTTAGAGTTCAGCCTGAAGGAGAATAAAGATGCAGCTCCAAATGATTTCGCAATATATCCGTTTTAAAATTAAAACAATAGCCGCCAAAACCACACGCCTTTCAAACCCTCCGTATTGTTGCGAGAGTGCTTTTGTTCGTCTTGAACTATTTCATTATAGCCTCCCCCGCCAGCCCCCCCCTCCCACACACACACACACCTTACCTGACCACCATCAGCTTGTACTTGTTGGCGTAGTGCAGCGCCATGTCGGCCACCTTGCCGCCCGTCACCACCACGTTGGCGCCGGCCTCCTTGATGGCCTTGACCTGAGTCTCCATCATGTCCTCCTCGCCCTTGCTGAAGTCCATCAGCTCCTTGGCGTTGTTGATGAGCACCGTGCCCTGCGCGACACGGCACGCTTGATTTTGGGAACGCGGGGAGGAAACCGACAGACCGCGGAGGAAAACGTACAAACTCCACGCGGGGTGCGGCCGAGCGGGGATTCCTCGACTTCAGACGTGCTAAAAAACGACTCTTTACGATTCGCTCACCTTGGTCTCCGTCATCATGCAGTCGAAGGGACAGGAGAAGACGGCGATCTTGGCGTCTTTCACCGACGTGATGTCTCCTTCCGCTTCTTTTTTGAACACCATCCCGTGCAGCACTGATGACGCCGTCACACCGCAACCCTGAGAAGAAGCGGGTAAAAAGTCAATGTGGCCTAAAAGCCCCGCCCCCCTTAAAAGAAAAATCAATCAATCCACCCATTGGAAGACTCTCACCAGAATCTTACACACTCTGACGTTATCCACATTGAAACTGCCGGACTCTGGGAAGATGGACACTGAAGCACAAAGGGGGGGAACAAAAAGGACATCAAAAGGGGGAGAAATCGAATGGCGCAGCGACCAGAAGGGGGCGCCGATGCTTACCGCAAGCCTGTGCGATGAGGTCGGACAGGAAGTCCTCGTTGCCGTACTGTTTGCTGGTGACGGCCGTGCGGATCATCGCCGAGGCTTCCTTCAGGTCGCGGAGGTTCTTGGCTGACGAACACACGCACTCGGGCAGGAGCTCCAGCGCCTTGCGGCACCCCTTCTCGTAGCCATCGATCACCTGTTGGCCAAGCCGTTTCCAAATTTTGTTATTCCACGATGGATTAATTCCTTTTTTCCCCCCCCTAGAAGACTTTGAAAGTGAACTTTATCAAGCGGCACGAATGCAAGCATACCTCCGACACGGAGAGGCCCATCCGTAGAAGCTGCTCTGCCTGTTCCAGCAGGGCGCCGGCAAACACCAGGACGAAGTTGGTGCCGTCGCCCACCTCCTGCTCCTGCATGTGGGACGCCATCACGATCATTTTGGCTGCCGGATGCTGCACCTAACAGGTCACAACACAGAGGTCAGACTCAGTAAATGGATGATGTCACCGAGATGGCGGGCGGGAACGCCGGTTGCCTTACCTCCAGCTCTCTGAGGATGGTGGCGGCGTCATTGGTGACGAACAGCTTCTCCAGGTGGTTGATGACCATTTTGTTCATGCCTGGTTTAAAAAAAAAAAAAAAAAGGGGGTTACTTTCTGCCCCTTGATAATTTTCAGTGATAATGTAAAGTGAATATGATGGGCACGTACCATTGGGACCGTAAGCTGAGCGCGTGGTCTGAGAAAGTTCCTTACAGGCTCGGATGTTGCGAAAGACTGCCTCCTCAAGACCTGAATAGTGCTGCAAAAGATGTCGTTTTTACGAATAGTTAATCAATCTGTTATTTAAACACATTTTTTGGTGGAAAGAAAATATTTTTCTGATTTTTTAAAAAAAAGCTTTTTTCCCCTATAACCCGGTAGTATTGTTCTAAGAATGCACCACGTTTTTTCTAGAGATTGTTATTTCAATAACTACATATTTTAAATAAGTATTCCATCACGTTTTTTCTGATAAAAAATAACATACTTTTTACGGGAGTAAACACAAATAGGATTTTGTTTTTTCAAGTATTTTTCTTCAGAAGCCTCCGAGGTAATTGTTGCAATTGAGAAAATGCACATTATTACTACAATGACATATTTCTACAATTTGAACATTGAACTTAGGTAGCTCACTTTAGTCACTTCCCTTACCGATTCGCATTAGCACCACTCATGATAGCTTCGCTCTGAGCTGTCGTCTCAACACTAACATAAAATACAAAAATGTACGTTCACATTGAACACACGGGACAATTGCATAAACGCAGATGGATGTCCAGATGCTCCCAACAACCCCGACCACCTTCCAGAACTTTCTTCGTCTTCTCACTCTGCATGTGAACGCAGGTACGCGCTAACGAGGCGGCTAAAGCTAACGAGCGAGCACGTTGGTTCACAACGAGACTCAAGGAAGGGCAAAGTCCCAAAGTAAAATTGAAATCGAACATCACCTTGGCGCCATCCTTTAACATTTGGGCAAAGCCCGGAGCTTTCGGAACGTGGAGAGCCATTGGTGTTGGTACTTTTTTGCGGCGTCACTGTGCGCAGAGGAGCCGCGGCGTGGACAGTACAAAGCCGGAGAGATCGGGGGAAGGGGCGGGACTTCCGCTGGCTAGGCGTCGGCCTTACGACAGCAAGGGAGAAGGGACAAACTTGGCGGAAATCGCGGATCCAATTGGACTGCTTTAAAAGGATACCGGCGCAGATTTTTACACTTTAACAATAAATAAACTTAAGTTCCGTAGGAGGCGTCAATGTTTATCACAACTAAGACAATTTTTTTTAATTACAAGAACAGCAGTTTCTACAAGTAAAAATTAAGGACTCTACTAAATTTGTAAATTGGCATACCACCCTTTAAAATGTTATTGTACCCAGTTTTTGGGAAAATCTGTAAAACACCAAAATTATATCAGACAAGTAGTTTACTATAAATGTTTAATTCACATTTGGCAAGTTTCCCCACTTCCTGTCAAGAGAAAGGTGGTCTATGGAGGCTTTCAGGAGCAAATACTCGCTCACTTTATCCCCCAATGGGTCTTGCATATCACAAAACGAGTGGACTACATAAATCACTCACAGGTCACATTTCAAGCTCCCGCATCTCCCTGGGGGTTACATACGCGTAGAAAAACGTACATGTATTTAAAATAGGCACATTCATATGTAAAACATGTTCAAAACGTACATTCATATGTAAAACATGTTCAAAACAAGTCTACAAATACAGTATTAATAACATTGCAAATGCATACATATTAGTGTTAGTTCTACAGATACAGTTTTGGTCTTATTCCTTCAAACAAGATTTCTAATTTAGCAAAAATTAGTGATTATCTTTAAAAAAAAAACATCGGAACTAATACATTTGGTTGTAGCAGCTAGAGGAAAAACAAAACACAAGTACATTTTAGGATAGTTGACCCATAATTAGCCTAGCGACACAAGTAACCAAACAAATAACTGCTAATAGGCAAGTCCAGAGGAAAAAAATTGACACATTTGATTCCTGTAACATGGCTGTATGTACAGAGGAAAGGTCCTTCGCGATGTCACACAAATCGAGCGAAGGCCTCATTTGCGGATGGCGCAGACCCAGCCGCCAAAACGCTCCGACATTCGCGAGGCTTGGTGGCTCAGGTTGGAGCAGCTGAGCTTCCCGCCGGGGTCCAATTTCCTCCTCATCAATATCGTCGTCATTGTCGTCGTCGTCGTGGCTGTCGAACAGCCACACTTGTCCGTTGTGGTGCGCCTAAATGATAAATCAATCAAAAAAACAATCAACAGTTCGATGAGTTCTTTTGTTGTCAGTGGACTGTCGAGATGCACAAGCGACCTTAGATGGGAAAGTTTTTGTAAAGGCAGAGACTCAAAGGTGGAACCCCGAAAAGTCCATTTGGAGCAATGCTGCTGTATTCAGTTCAAAGTGCGGTTCCAGTACCACTTTTGGTAAACGGGCTCCCTCTAGTGGTATGCAACAGAAACACCGCCCAACAATTTTTGTTGAATCATTGAAATTTTAATGCTGTTGGTCCTTGGAGAGCCAATTTTATTTCAGGTAACATTTGGTATAAAACGTTGGAGGACCACAGTTTGAAAGTTTTTTTTTTAACTACCGGTATTTGTTTTGGTGGCATTAAAATGTCAATGGCAAAAACGATGCTTTTGTATGAAGGTCATTGCGCTGTCACCAGTAGAGGTTCCACCGTCAACAAGCAACAAACAGTAAGTCGAAGAAAAGTGTTGTTTTCACTCCAGGCACATGCATCTCCTTCACATGCTCATCATTCCTCTTTTAGTCGTTGCCATTTGTGAGGATGCATTTACCTTCTCCCCTTACTCTGCAATTTGGGAATAACCAAAGCGCCTGTTGTAGGAAGGGGGTAAAACAAACAAACAAAACAAAAATAAAACACTTTATGTTTATGTAAGACCACTGCTGTAATTCCACACGCTGAACGTCACAGCAGGAAGTGACACGCAAGAGCACGGCCAGTCAGACACATTCTTGGAATTTTCTCTGGTCAGAGTACGCGCACACGCACTTGCTTCCCTCTCCATGCTCTGCCCCTCAGTTTGAAATCGAGGCGGGAAAGAATGTGCACGGGTGGGAGGGAAATGTCGGGAGACGCCGGCTGGGACTGATTGGACGGGAGGCTCTATCCAGTCCAGACCAACGGCTCTCCCAAACACACACAGATGTTTCATTCACAGACGAATATGGTCAGAGTCCTCATGATCAATGACAGAGCAGATTCCCCCCTTTCCTCTGCTTCCTTTTGCATGGTGGTTATTTTCTCGAATAACTGACGAGCAGAGCACCCACATTGACTATACATATCAAAAACCGGCTGGGCGGATGATCTCGAGAACCGGACTTGGGCACCCCAAGTCGTATTTATATTGTGCGGCGCAGAAGAATCCTTACTTGTCATCTCTTCCGATGAGCTCATCAATGGCCCTCGAGAGACGTTTAAGCCTGTTGAGTCCACTTGAGACAGACTCCAGATCCTGGTCAAACTTCCTGTCAGGGGAAAGATGGTAAAAAGTGAGAAAGAAGGAAGCAAATTGTCATTTGTGTGTGTGTGTGGGGGGGGGGGGGGGGCACAGTATCCACGTGACTCACAGCCTCTGGTTCTGGATGTTGGGAGAAGCAAAGGGGCTTCGCAGGGCTGCCATGCGAACTAGCTGCCTCCGCCCTCCTCCGTGCTTCACCCCGAGGGCGGCGGTGTCGGGGGTCCTCCTCCCTCTGGAGCCCGGTGTGCGTCCTGCCTTGGCCGCGGCGGACCTGGTGGTGCGCCTCGGGGTGTGGTACGCCGGCGAGTCGGACTCCTCTCCTTCGCAGATGCGCCCCGGCGTCGCCACCAAGCACTGGTCGCGGGAGAACTCCCTGCTCCTCTGCAACTTCTGAGTAGGAGACGATAAAAAAACGATAATAAAGATAATCACATCAGTATCCTTTCGTCGAGTGTTGGTACCTGATAGACCCCATAGATGGAGTTCCGGGCGCTTCGCGTCAGTTTGCGGACGGTGCCGGTCTTGGGCTCCCCTTTGGGGGGCTCGCCACTGGCATCCTCCGGGAGGGAGTTGGCCTGGACGGCGTGCAGCGGGAGGCGCTTGCGAAGGGACATGCGCAGTGTGTTGAGGGAGGATGAAGAGCGCAGCTTGCGAAAGCGGTCGGGGGCCTCCGGGGAGCTCTCAGCGCCGTCCGACTCGTCCAGGGTAGTTTGGGCCCGCCAGACTCCCACCATGGCTCTTCCCACCCCATCCATCACGGAAAATGACGATGACATTTCAACGCTGCGTGAAGATGGTTCAGTGATATTTAACTGTGATACATGTGCTCCTGATGACATAAATTAACAGCTTATGAAAAGTGCTTGTTCATTCTTGACTCTTTTTCTTATTTACTCTATTTAACTGTTTATATAATTTACATTTTTGGAGGTTACGCAACTTTACCAAACTTAATTTGAAATAATTAATATAACTGTTATTGTTTAGCAAGCTTTTCAATAACAACAGTCTTTTCAAAATAAGCTAAGATTAAAGACGTTATTTAAATTTGAATCTCTGTATTCTACAATAAGGGTCACAGCCAAAGTCTGGACCCCCATTAACTTTTCATTCAGACGATGGTCAGGCGTTGGTGCATTTTCACAGCTTCTTAATAGTCATCATTTTCTTTGTAATTGTCCGAGGAAATCGATACTTCGATCATTGCAACCGTCTTGAAAAGATCTGTCCGAAAATACTGGTTGGATGGAAATCATCTTTGAAATTTTACGCACGTACCCGATTGAGTCCGTTTGGACACAACAGACAACGGACAACTGATTTGGGAAAACGAGGGATTTTCAAACCGGGCCAGCGCCCCTGAACGCAGCGTAAGCTTCACGCAAGATAAAGATTAAAGTCTTCCACCCCCGCGCGATGATAACGAAAGGAAACGTCATTACATGCCTTTTCCTTTGGGGACGTGTATGTTTATGCCTTACCTTAAAAGAAACACTTTGGTGTACAAGTCTCGACGAGTCCTCCGTTGTTTGAATTTGGCGGCGAAGAAGCAGCAGCTCTAGGCAGGCTGGGAAACGCCCGTTTAAGTGACGTCACAGACATGTCCCGCCCTCCACGTGTATTTCCGGTCTACTGGTTTCCGATAAGGGCTAAATATTTATACAATTTCTTTTTTTTTTATAGCATTTGTTATTCTTATATATTTATGTTGTCAGAACCAATATTATTAATGTAGCATCTAATAACGAGTTAACTGTTGTAAAGAACCCCCCCCCCCCCCACACACATTTGATGACGCCTTTGACAGGGTCTCACCCTCCTTGCATTGTCAATTATTTCCGGCCTTTTTTTAATTTCAAATTTAGTCTCCACGTGTTTGGATTTCATTATCACTAAAACTAAAGATTAATTGATTCAACAGCTTCCGAACGTTCTTTTTTTGTGGTTCCTGAATAGACCTGCAGGTGTCGCTACTGCCTCTGTGGTTGTCGGTTGGCGTCCTGCTCTCAGTGTTGTCATGTTTTTGTGTGGGAAAGATGGTTCAAGGATAACTTTCAACGTTATCATCAGCCTGTCTCATGAGCCTTAATCCAACTTCTGTTGAATCACAATGTGATTAAATTTATCATTGTTCAGTGATGACCAACGTACAATATTGTCTTCAGTTCTATATACTGTACCGGTATGTTATGTAAGAAGTATTGACATGAACCAGGCCACGTTACCACTTTGCTTTCCTTATTTCTTTTAATTGATAATGGGTTAGTCCAATCCACAGAATACACATTGATGGGTGAACCCGTTCTTTATTTATTTGGATTATTTCTCATCAAGTGAACACGTACACCAGCGTATTTCATTTTATGGGTAAGTGACAGTAGGAGCGTGGCCTTGAACATTGATGTGTCGCTTTTAGTCTCATTAAAAGTAAATGTATAACACCATTTTAACGAGTCAGTGTCACTGAGTCAGGAGTTAAAGGTCAGGCATAAAAAGCTGTCTTCAGTTTTGGTTTAAATCCACTTGTCTTGGATGTAAAAATAGGAACACGTATTGAAAATATTGCTTCCAATTTGGTAAAATACTAGAGTGCCCATATAAATAAACAACAAAAAAGTGTGATTGCGAGGTAAAAATAAAAGTATAAGCTATTTAGGTGGCAGAATAACAGCACCAAATACAATGGTCCCGAATTAGCCTTATATTAGGCTAACTGGCTGTTCGAGTTGCGGTTTCCAATAAAAAGGTGTGAAATGCTACAAAAGGACTCTTTAATTGGCTTCATGCTAAGCTAACTGGCTTCAGGCAGTCTCATTGAGTTGCAATATACAAAAGAGGCGTCCTCATGGAGGGCTACATAAGGAGTTGTTTAATTTGCTGGTGATCTTAGCCTTGACTTTATGCAAAGCGTAAGTCAGTGCAAGGGCTTGTCCCTCCTGTCATGAAGACGAGCAGTCATGTGGCGATCTACAAAAGGAGTCCGTTCAATTGCTGCTTTTCTGATCCTCAGCGCTAAGCTAACCGACTGCAGACAGGGATTTGAAGTTGATGACCATCATTCACTTGCAGCACTGTCGGGAGAGAAAAGTTCAGCGTTAGGAGACCCGTTGCGCCACCATTAGTGATGTTATACGGACAAAAGTCTTGGTACACCTAAGCACACCCACGGAGATGGCTTGTGTCTTGAATCATTTTGTCTATGTCCTGTAAGCGCCAGGTTACCTTGCTAATTCTCTTCCAGCGTGATACAATGGCCAGGACTGCCGTAAGACACACCACAACCACGCCGGCGATGATGGGCATTAGCGGAAACTTAAGTGTCCTTTCTGCGGACAGCAAAAATTAGCAGCGTGGGGGGAGGGGGGGGGGGCTCGACAGTAGGTTCTGGATCTGAAGGACTCACCTTTGACAGTAACCAGGAAGTCTTTGCTCTTGATTCCGTAGACAGGCGAGTCAACCGTGCAGCGGTAGAGGCCTTCGTGCTTACTCTTCTCCGCCTTGTCAGCAGTCAGCCGGCTAGTGAAACCGTCGTCGGTCAGGGTGAAGCGCCCCGCGAGGATGTCGATAGCGCTGCCGTTGAGGGTCCAGCGCACCGAGGAGACGGGCGGGTTGGCGAAGGTGTCGCAGCTCAGGAGCAGCGGCGAGGCGTGCTCCACCCATACGCCTTCGGATCCCGACACTATGGGCGGATCTGAGGACGGGAAATGGATAGCTACTGTTACTCTCGAGACAAAACATGTAACATGTTTGGCGCCGCTTTATCAATATCAAATATCATAATACCAGCAGTGTCATGATACATGATAATACTTCAGTATTGTGATATCACTACCGTATCGTAAATGATTGAAACGGCGTATTTGGTCCCCATCCTAAATTGGTTTATACTACAGACGACTGTCACCTACAGGATTGGGGTATGTTTTTTTTTTTCTCAATCTAAAGTAGTTTTTCGGACATATGTAGGTTTATTCGGCTTTGGCGGAGGTATGCACTGTGCAGTTTCTGCCGACGCTTACATGTAACGTTGAGCGTGACGGAAGCCTCAACGCTGGCGTTGCTGCGCAGGCGGCAGGTGAAGGTGGCACCGTTGTCCTGGTGGATAACCGGCATGATGCACACGCCGCTTTGTCCCTGGCGGTTTCCTTCGCGGAGATCCACCATCCGGCCGTTCCTTAGCCACACCAGCTCCGCCGCGTCGTCCTCCGATCGGTTGCTGAAACACATCAGCGACACGGTTCGCTCCAGCTCGGTCAGGATGACTCGTTCGCCGTCCATGCCGGGCACGGACTCGATGGTGATGCCTGGAGGGGGTGACAATTAGATTAGCGGCAAAATGCTAATTCCCTCAGTCAAGTCAAGTTAACTTGAAGAAGGGCAAACAGTTGTTTGACAATTGCAGTTTACCTTTACTTTATATATATATATGTAAAAAAAAAAAAAAAATTAACACTGAAACTAATTAAAAACTAAACTAAAAGGAAGCATTTTTGAAAAAAAACAAACAAATAAAAACTAGCAGACCTGCTCTAAAAATGAATTAAAACAAACAAAAAATTCAAAAGCATAACCCTGACTCAAACCAAATGACAAAAGCTTCATTGTGTGCAGTTTGGCCTTGGCGGAGGTAAAAACGACCGTTTGACACACAATGCTGGTTTCTCAGCATTCACAGGCAGTGTGCGTGTGTGTGTGTGCGTGTAATACTTACAGAACGTCTGCGCCGCACACATCGCTAACACAAGAAAACAGTAGGATGCCATTTTATTCCTTCCTGGTAAACGAGTGAGAGAAAATAGTTTAGGATGAATCATACGCTCTTTATGGAGTCCTTTTGTCGACTTGCACACAAAAAAAATTGCAGCAACTATAATAACTATCCTTTTTCCAAAGCTCATAGAGATCCTAAAAAAAAGTGACTAGTGCTCATGAGTGGCTCTGAGTCAGATTGCGCTAACTAGCATCCGCGCTTTGTAATGTGAATGCGAAGTGCAGCAAGAATAGTCAGCAGCGTTTTACAAAACTAGCAGCGTGGCTCACCTGAGTGTGTTGGCGTGAAGATCTGGGACGTGATAATGTGTCAGCTCGCTATTAAAGATGCTGTTCGGCTTTATGACTTCCCAGTCTTTGCTATCAATGATGTTGTACCCTTTTTATTGTTTATTGTTGGCTGGTGCGCAATCGTGGGTGTGGACGTTAAAAAAAAAAAAAAAAGAATTGCAGTGCCTGGAAAAAAAAATGATGTGACCTAAAATGCGCAAAAGTGACTGAGAACAGCGGCCAGAGTCGTCGCCGGTGTTGTCAGATTAGATTGCAGCAATCTGATTGGAGGTCATAGCACAAAACAATTGACTCAATCTAAAAACTCTCTTGTCCTCCTTCAATGCATGGAAATGAGCGTGAAAACCTGACAAAATGCAATCAGAAGCTCGTCATGCCACGACAATGCATTGCACCGAGCGCGTGAGTGACATTGGCTAGACTTGTCAAATTTATTTTATGACTGTCCGCCAGCAAATTTGCCGACGAGATAAGCGCCATCACGTCCTTTGATTAATTTGAGTCCTTTCTTTCCTGCGTCGCTGCAGCTCATTCAAAAGATCCGGTGCTGAGCAAAGGTCAGAGGCAATTCCACTCACATGCGCGCGCGCACTCATGCGCACGCTCATACCCAGCGGCGTAGCCAGAAATTTTTCAGTGGGGTGGCCATGCGTACGCGCGTCATTCTTTGTCATGTTTTGTCAAGCGAGGGTTTCATGAAATAAAATGTCCACACTTGCCTAAAAAAATGCCTGCCGCACTCAAAATCATGCAGGAAGAAATCTAAGTGCAAAGCAACATATAGTTCATCCTAATTTACTCGACAACACAAATTTCTCTGCAGTGGTTTTGCTTTTGTCTACTGTCTCAGTTTTTGGTTGTCTATCATGAGTAGACCCACCAAAAAAGTCTCAAGACACTATTTTGCCCCCCAAAAACAGAGAAAGTCCGCCATGAGGTGTGAAGCATCCTTATTTTGGGGTCATGTTTACCAGACTGTCAACCTGAACTGTTGCCACGAGTTGTGCGCAACAATAAACTGACATATACACAGGCTTGATTTTGTGAATGGCGGCACAGCGTGACACTGATTGCAGCCTCCGGAGAGGAAATTTCGAGCAATCTCGGCTGGGTTGCCTGTAAGAAATGATTCCAGGTTGATTTGGAATGCATTCAATGCCTTTGTGTGCCGCAGTGCTAAATTCCAGGAGGCTGATGTTTAACACACAGGAAAAAATTGTTTCAGTTGTTTAAGTGAAGTTTCTTTTCGCTAGCGAGGTTCTTCAAAGGATTTTGGTGAAAATAAACCAGGAGCAAAGTCAACAACGAGCCGTGTCCCTATCAAAGGTGAGGGCGCTGAAAGCGTTTGAAGATGTGTCATACACGGTTTAATCAACAGGGGGCAGCACATGACCAGAGAGGTCAGTGAAAAGCATCTTCCATCCAGACGATCTCCCCCTACGGTGAAACTGAGTATTGCACGGCGGCCATTTTGGCTCACAATCAGTTCAATTGCAGGGAGACCAGCAGCTCGTTGATGAGCACTCCAGCGCCGAAGAGAGCCAACATGAAGAGCACTGCCAGGCCGCGGCGTAGTGCCAGCTGCCGGATGGATAACGGGACGGCTGCGTCCTGCTCGGGTTGTTCTGGACTTGAAGGATTGGCTGCAGTGGTACTCATCTGCTGCTCACATGCTGGGAGGGAGAGAGTTTTCACGTGTTGTTGCTGGGCAGATTTCAATCAGCCACAACTGCTTTCAACACAACATGAAGTATTTCTTTTTTTGTTTTTGTTTCTGCGAGATTTACTTTTGCTGTCGATGACAAAGATCTTATCCTGGTCTCGAACATGGACTCCAGCGCGTACCAGCGCCTGCGCGGCCAAAACACAACGTTAGAGAATCATATCGATTTTGAATTAGGAAAAAAAAAAAAAAAAAACGACGATGGGTTTACATCAGACTGTTGGTATACACGTCTATGAGAGGTCACAACGTGTCACAGTCAATTTGTATGAATGACACTTGCTAGCAAGAACCTTATTGATTTTGGATATTGGCAATCACCTATTTAAAAGCAAAAATCCCATTAATTCATGGACCATGTGTCTTATGTCAGGACATGAGAGCAAGTCCCCTCGAGTGATTTTGAGCCCATGATGTTGTTGACCTTTGCGTTTTACACGGGTACTCGCCTCCACTGTGGCTTTTTTCCAGTTGAGCTTGCACAAGTAGATGGTGTAAAAGAGGGACTGCAGGATCACACAGATCAGGAATCCCGCCCAGAGTCCTGTGGTAAATCACAACATTTGAGATCAGTATCATTGAAAAATACTCCGTTTCATCCACAACATGAGAAAGAATCCTCTCACCAAAGATTCCCAAGTTGATGGGGAACATGAGTGACACTCCGATGGGGAAGCCCACCACATAGTAGCCCACCAAGCTGCACAGCGCGCCCACCGTTTGCTTCCCGGCGCCGCGGACGATTCCTCCCGTCACGGCCTGAGGGTGTGGTGAAAGTAAAAGTGGTGGAGGGAAAAAAAAAAATCGTGTTGATGACGTTGTCATCCTTACCGCAAAGGAATCGGCCACATGGCTGGCGCTGTACATCTCTAAAACATTTGCCACCCTTGCCACAATCTCCCTGTGGTGCAAAGAGGAGCAAAGGGGTGGGGGACATCACAAAACACAGACCAAAGCGAGGACGCCTTCAACACGTGGACCTTACTTGTCTGTGGTGAAAATGTAAGCGATGAAGTTGCGGCACACGGCCAGGAAAGTCCCGGTGAAGCACGAGACCACCACTGGATTGGACGGGAAACAAAAACCACAAGGTGATTCAAGTTGAACATTTCGGGGGCGTTTGAAGGCGCGCTGGACGTACATGCGCATGTGACCGAGACCTTCCCGCACAGCTTGGCCAGCTCGGTGTTCCCGGCCCCGAGAGCGTTTCCCACACGAACGCTAGCTGCCACGGAAAAGCCCATCGGGAACTGCGGGAAGGATATTTTCCAATTGAATAAAATGTCCTTGCCTTAGCGTGAGCTCCTGCTCTCGGACTTTTTGTGTTTTCATCAGCGGTGGTGGTAGAAGTAGTCGTAATCGCGGCATGGTTTGATGTCACAACCACATCTCATCATACCATAAAGACCATGACGGCCAGCTGGTAAAGGATGGACTCGGCTCCCAGCTCCACTTCGCTGATCAAGCCGGCCAGGAAGCCGGCAATCTCGTAGAGCCACCACTCCAGGCACATCATCATCATGCTGGGCAGCGCCAGGCGCAGGAAGGGACCCCACTCGCGCAAACTGTCCAGCGACCAACCTGAAACCACCTCAATTCAGTCCAAGGGTGAATTTTTGTGTGCCGCTGAATTGCATATTGTGAGATAGCCCCGAGCCTAGCTCTGTCTTACCGCCCCACGTGGCTTTGTGAAGACCCCTGGCGTTCATGTACACAAACAAAAACACCATCAAGGAATACTGCGAGATGGCATTAGCGGCCGCCGATCCACTTTTGTTGGAGAGACGAACAAGAAGGAAAGCGATGTTTAGTAAAAGTTTGTCTCGTTCAGTCAAACGTCAAGGAAGGAATTTAGAACAAAGGTTTGCGCTTTCATCCAAAATGGCGACCATCTTGTGGCGTTTTGGACACAGCCTCATGACTTTTTTGTGGGTCTTTAACTCATAATAGATATGACTACCAAATCTACGTGGATCAGTAAAATTGGGTTTAGGAGCTGAATTAAAAACAAAAGAAACAAAAAAAAAAAACATCTTGACATGTCATCGAACGTCACCTCTTTGATAGCTGCTTTAACCCAAAATGGCTGCCTTCTTGTGTCCTTTTGGATACAGCCTCGAGACATTTTTTTGTGTCACTAATTACATTTCATGCTTCTCTGTCATACTGGTTTTGAATGCTGAATTTAAAAAAAAGTTGTTGTTTTTTTATGGCGAGTTGAATCATGAAATGTCACCTCTTCAAGACCCAAAATGGCTGCCTTCCTGTGTCTTTTCAGGCATGTCTTTCTCTGGTTTTTCTATTTGTCTATTTATGACAGAAAAACATTTGACATTTCGAGGTAAAAGTGGTTCTAGCGGCTGGATTTCTGAAGAAAAAAAATAATAAATTGAATGCGTGCGATTCGTTCAAGTTTGCGCCCAGACCCACTTCCTGGATCTTTTCAGAAATTGCGTCTTCTGATTTGCTTGTGTCGCTAGTCACGATGGAAAGGCCCACCAAATTCATGTTTGTAGGTTAAACCGGCTTCTGGGTGCTGAATTTTCCAAAATGATCACATTTCGTGGTGAGTCATCAAACATCCCCGCCATGCACCAAAGCAAATCCATCCACGTATTCATTGACTATTCCTGGACTCATTGACCACAACAACTCACGTGCCTTCGAAGCACGCACGCATGTACTCACGCTACCCCGAGATCCAGCACCACCAGGAAGACATAGTTGATGATTGCATTGAAAATGTTGCTGGCGGCTGCGGATATCACCTGAGGCCACATGATGCCCTACCACAGATAGCGTTCACTCATTTATTGATTGATGGGTGGGCAGAGAAAGGGTAAATGACGCCCGGCAGTCGACAACTCGCTCGCACCTGATTCTGAAGATACCTCCCCTGCAGCTGGTACATGAAGGCGGCCTGCCAAGACACGTCGATGCCATTAATAACTTTCCTTTGCGGTGCACAAAAGCATCTTTTTGGGGTGCACTCACGGGTAAGGCCGGCATGAAAATGTTGACGTAGAGCTGAGCGAGCCTTTGAGCAGAATAAAGGAGCATTGTAAAAACCTTCATTCTAACATTTAAAAAAAGGGGGGGGATGTGCGCAAAGTCCACCTGGCGACGTGGGCGCTCTGGCCGACGGCCAGCAAGAGGGGCTGCGTGTTGAGCAGGACGGCCCAGCAGGGCAAGCAGGCCAGCAGCAAGATGAGGATGCCCCTCTGCAGGATCACGCCCACCAGTTTGAGGTTGCCGCTGCCGTACGTCTGCCGGCGACAGCGAGGAAAACATGGGAGGCACCAATTCAAATGATTGATCCGCACAGCTCCGAAGTCAAGACAGCTCGGTACAACTCAAAAGAATACCTGAGAGATGAGCGTATCGCACGCCGACGCCAGGCCGCTGCCGATGGAGATACCCGAAACGTTTATCACCTGAGGCAAAACGGCGGCGTGAGATCGTCGTCGCGTGCGATTGGGCCAAAAGACATCTTACCGCGATCGCTAACGCCACGCCGGCCAATTCGGTTTTCCCCAGGTGGCCGCAGAACACCAGGCTTACGAAGCCGATCAGGAAGCTCATCAGCTGAGAAATGAACTGAAAGAATAAGAAAATGTCAAAGGTCGCTCCGTTGTGACCTTCATGAAAAACGTGAAGACGCCAGCACAAACTCTGAACGCAAACATTAGCATGAGCTCTTTGAGAACATTCATAACTTTGCTGCTGTGAATTGGGAATTTCTCCATTGCGAGACTAATAAAGGTTTTCTTATTTAAAGGTAGATTAGTCTAGCTAGCTAGCCCTCTAACTAGCTAGCTAGCTAATCTAGCTAGTTATTTTCAACTGATTCTCTGTGTCCGTCCATTGATCTCGAGCAGGGGTAGGGAACTCCGGTTCCTCGAGAGCCCTATCCTGCCTATTCTAGAGCCCTCCCTACTCCCAGCACGCCCGATTCAAAATGAGCAGCCCCTTAAAAACAGCGCTTCCCTTGGACGTTGAACCTCAGCTAGCCTCGGCCATCTTTTGTCACATAATCACTTCAAATCAATTGATTAATCTGAACGTCCAGCACGATTCTCTTCAAAATCAAAAAGGTTCTTGCACCAACAGAAACATCCCACGGCCTCTTAATGCAGTCCGCGAGTTCTTCCAAATAGCGTGGCAGCTGGAATGCGACACAGCGCGCCGTCGCGTGATCACAAATTCTTTCATAGCATCCAGAAAGATAAACGTGTGCCACATACTGCTTCACCAGACTCACCACCGGGCCGGCCAGCTTCACCAAGAGCAGCGTTTCCCTTTTGTACTCGTCGGGCAGCCGCAGCGTGAAGCGCGTCATGGCGCAGAGGCCCGCCGAGACCTGTCGACGACACGCCGAAAGTTGGGACTGAACGCGACACGCCAGGACGACTGGACGGCACGCTGGCCTCCAATCAATAACCAATTACCAGGATGCTAATCAATAACCTGGGAAGAATGTGCCCGGTAGTGGTAAGATGACAACTGCTGACAAAAATGAAGAACGTTTCTTTTTTTTTTGGCTCTAAGGGAAGTAGGTGGTGACTGATTCACCTCAAGCTGATGACAGACACGGTAACATGTGCAAGTGCACGTGACGTTAGCTTGCTAATTTGGACTTGCTGGCCCCATCCATCCATCCGTGCATCCGTCCACTTGAGCTGCCTCGCAGTCGCTGCAAAATCTGTACTGAGACACGACTGTGCCACCGATAACAGGGTCAGGATTACAGAATCCTTTGTGCATCAGTTGATCCCAAAACTAAAGGTTGTATGCCCACCCCACCCCCACCCCCGACTTGCGTGCCCTCCCTCTCGGTGGCGCCCTCCGCCTTCATGACAGGAAGTGATGATGCCTCAGTCACCTCACGTGGGTGTCGTCACCCATCAGTGGTGATGCAGCAAAGCCCGCCAGGGTCTGCCGTCCCCGCCCGCTCCCGTTCCCCCTCCCCTTACCGGTGTATATGCGCGTTTTCATGATGTTGACGCTGAGCAACCCGCCGCCACTAGGTGGTGGCGGGTTGCTTTGGGGTTTGTTGGGTGGGGTTTACAGGGGTGCTGGGGTGGGGGTGTTGATTGGCGGCTGGGCCTCGGTGAACAAATGAGAGATAATTGCTTTGAGTCAGAGCAGATTTGATGATGGGAGATAAGGAGGCCGGCGGCATGATTAGGATGATCATGATGATGATGGTGTTCGGGGGGCGGGGGTGGGGGTGGGGGGGGGGTGTCACTGTTGTGTGGCGTAGATAATGGCGGGGCATGGCGTCACGAGAGGCGGAGACTAAAAGGGTAGCCAAGATGGAGGAAGGAAGGGGTGGGGGATTGGGCGGGGGGAGCGGATTGCATGTTGAAAAGCTTTGAGGGGCTTTCGGGAATAATGCAGGGTCCGCGTTCCGGTGTCTGCTCCAGCTGATAATGGCAATACAGGAGAGGATAACTGCCAAGACGGGTGCGGAGATGGTCGAGGGGTGGGGGGGACGCGAAGGGGTGTGGGGGTGAGGATGATGATGAGGAGGAGGAAGGGTCGGCGGGGGCTTGCTGTCACCTGCAAACACTTGAGCTGCCTCCATTGGCGGCGAGCAATTTTGTGTCATTTGCACGTTTATGAGTGCAGGTGGGGAACAAAAAGCAGTAGGACAGGGAGGGTGGGGGTGGGGGGCTCCGAATTTTGTAGCAAAAGATAAAGGAGCGACTGCAAGGATCAAAAGTAATCCAGGCTGGTGAGTCACAGGCCTTGTTTGAGCAACATTCCCGATAGTGATCAAAATCGCGGCCCGTCGAGGCAGCGTTGGCGTAATTTGCTTGGATGTGATTACGCCCTAATGAAGTCCTTGTCTGATGGGGGCATCACGGGAAAAGTGTCCAAAGTTTGCTGCTTCTACCGAAAAAGACGCCGTCGGCTTCCATTTGTCAGCCTGTGACTCATCCGCCTGACGAGGCGATGGCGTCACGGGCCCCCCCCCCACCCGACTCTCAAACTCCCCCTTGCCCGTCGCCTCGTGACACGCCGTCCTCCGCGTGGCACCCTCCGCCGGGCCGTTGGCGGGGGCGCGATGCTCGGCGTTAATTCCGAGCTTTGTTGACTGAAGAGGCTCATTGACTGTGGCAGCTGCTTGACCTTGCAGAGAGGGCGGGCGGCCCGTTTAGCTCATTTTCACACCTTACCCTTCAGGCCGGGAGGGGCCTTTGTTCTGGCCTTAGGCTGCAAAAACACTGTACCAACTTTACAGGTGTTGCATTTAACCTGTTGGCGCCGGCAGTGCGCTTTCTAACTGCTGACGATTGTCAAAACAAATGGCGATGAAGGCCGTTTCCATTCCCGACAATGCGAACGACAATGCTAAAATGCAATGGAGGTTTAGCATCCATTTGTTGCATTTCATTTTAGCATATTGAAAGCGTGCTTTGAAAACCACAATCCAAATATGAATTATAATTTCATTGTTCATTGGGTGCATTTCCTTTGAGCGTATTAAAAAAAAAAAAGCACTCTCTAAATGTAAAAACAAATTGACAAGAAAAAGTAGGTCTTCCCTTGTTGGTTAAGCAAATGCTAAAAATAATGCTGATATGAAGAGATTTTGCATCCATTCGACGCATGTCGTCCGAATGTATCAAAAAACACGCTTTCAAATCTGTTGTTGACTGTCGAAACACATCAAGGCGAAGGCATTTCCATTCTCGATTCATAATGCTAATGCTAACAACAAAGCTAACATGAAATGCAAATTTTTCCCTCATTTGATAAGTTTCATTTTAATGGACTTGGAATGCTAATGCTAACACCAATGCTAACACCAGCCTAAAACGACACCCCCGTAAGCCCACATGTTTAGCCAACTGCTGCTATTTCACTTCAGTCCTGTAGATGTCGATAGCGCGCTTTCGAACTGCCGCTGACTGTCAAAACAAATCACGACGCAAAAGGGGTTTTGATTCCAATGCTAACGCTAACAACACCGGTCTATTCAGACACAATTGCTCATGAGTCATCTTAAATCCTGTAAGAGTCACGATGATGCTTTCAGACAATCAACTGACAGCTATCAAAACAAATCAAGGGAGCAAAGGCGTATCAATGCCGGACGATGAACGGGAACGCTAACAACAAGGCTAACATTAAAATGAACAATCCTTCATTTATAATCCTGGTTGCATTCAATCGCACCGTGTTCATCCAAACACGGGTGTCTTGGTTATCGCTGAGGGCGGACTGTGTGACTCACTCACCCGCCACACAAGTAGTGCTTTTAATATCCCAGACATTTTCTTCCGAGTTTTTATGGTCGTCATTGGCTGCCTTTGCCGGATAAGTGGCTGAACTCTCCAATCCTTGCCGGCAACGATGTTATCACATCCACTCGGTCGGTCACGTGACACAGCTACGGTAGTCACTACGGTAGGCCAAAGAAAAAAAAGAATACTGTTGTCAACTATTCCAACTGCATTTTCTTCAATGTGTGCGAGTCTTGCTTTGAAAGGTGTGCATCAGTCACTACAGTTGTCAACTATTCCAAAGCGCTTTTCTTCTCTCTCCAGCCACCTCATAAAGGAGCCTTGGATGTTTTTTCTTCTTCTTCTTCTTTTTTTTTTTTTATATAAACGATCTCGAAAGTCAGCGGGCTTTATCTGGAGTGCGCAGGATGCGCGGGTGATGAATGTGTGCGCGTGGCGTAACAAGATAACAGATATCGTATTAGAGACGAGCTAATGAGGGCTTTGAACCCGCCAGCGCGTGCCGGGCCTCCCGGGACACCGTCCGTCCGTTCGTCCGTCCGTCCGTTCGTCTGCCGTGGCTTGCGCCACGATTGCTAATATTGCCTTCCGAGCTATTGCAGCCAAAACGGAATGTTTCATCAGGCGGCTCGCGGGGGGGGGGGGACGCAACGCCAGCGCAGTGTCGCGGCCGCCTGGGTTCCAGCACGTCTAATCGGCCAGCGCGAGTCAGTTACAGCACGAAATTGACTTCTGTATGGCTTACGACGCGTTTCTCAAAATGCCACAATTTTGAGTTGGACGAACCTAAAGTCACTTGTCTTCATAATCGGTCTTTGACAAGCCAAAAGACAATTTTGTTCATGTTACTGATTTCTTATCCACCAGAGACAAATTAGTGCCTTTGACAAACCAAACCAGTGCAGAGGCTTTTGTAGATATCAAAGGCAATTTGAAGTCTGTTTGAAGGTAACTTCTGCGTTTTTGGAATCATCAAACATAATTTAGTCTTTGATGCTTTGTACGTACTGTTCAAAATATGGACAAAAAAAAATCCAGTGTTTCGTAAAAGCTACGGACTGTACATTCGATTGATCGAAGCCAGAGTTGTCTTGATGTTTACGAAAAAATGCAACCGATGAGTGAACCGAGTCACTGAAAATGTGGGACAGTATTTTTTGCATTCATGAAAACACCAATCGTTCATTCGTCAAAGTCCAAACTGTGGTGATGTTTCCAAAAAGGCGTACGCCTTTGAAGTTTATGAAACGTGACCGTCACAGCTGGAGCGTCTTCGGCGTGCGTGCGCGTGTCTGCTTCGCATTCCAGTCACAAGCCCCTGCGCGGTGCGCGCATCTCCAAGGCTACCGGTTTGAAAGCGCTTTTAATTTGCTGCCGCGCGCACGCGCGCCTCGCTGGATCTTTTCCAAACGCTCGACGCCCGAGACGACGAAAACACCTGGACGCTTAAATCACTCGCATGTAAAGAGTGTAACTGGGGATATGATTTAACGCACGCGCGTGTCTGTGTGTGTGTGTGTGTGTGCGTGTGTACAGTGCGTGTAATTAAATGCGTAGCCCTTCTCCCCGCTATCTCCTCCTCCAGCCAGCGCCAGTGACGCACAAAGCGCAGCACCGCCATGAGTCATCAGGCCGCCAGCATCAGCGCCGCCCCTCCCTCCATCTTCCCTCATCCCTCGCACACCCCCCCCCTCTCCTCCTCCCATCATCATCCCTCCATCCATCCGCACATTCCCATGTAGCTTTGTTTTGAGCGTCTTTAGCTCTCCAAAGCGAGTGGCAAAAGAGCGGTGAGCACGATTCGCCACCTGGCATCGCGATATGACTCATGCCGGCCCATCTTATCGACACTCACAGTAGGAGTGGAAAGAGGAGTCAGTGCAAAATTAATAAATAAATAAAAAGTAACTTTTCGGCACGAGCGGGGAAGGGGCATATTTTGGGCGGATGACTCATAAATGTGCACCTCTACATTTACACACACACACACACACCGTGCAGAGAGGGTCACACCCACTGTTGCATTTCAAGATGGGTAAAAATAAATAAATAAATAAAAATAAAAATTTATGGAGTGGGTGATTAAAAGGTTCCATGTTCGAACCCCCGCCATGTGCCTTTAGGTGTGCCGCTAGAGTGCGATTCATTGTGTGATGTTTTTGAAACTGATTGTTTTGTCTCATGACGGACGCTGTTTAAAAAAAAAAAAAAAAAAAAAGGTCTAACTGCAAAAATATATATAATAATAAAACCTTTAAAAAAATGGAAGTCATCCCTGACGGCCGATATCTTAGCTTTGTCTCCTAGCGCAAACTAAAATGTGATGCACAAGCATGGGGAGAACACGCAAACTCCACACAGGTCGCAGTTCAAATTCGAAACTATGCCACCTGTGAACCGTGAGGCAAATGTGCTAACTCCCATCAACTTGATGGGTGAAATAATTTTAAAAAATGCTTCGGATACATTCCGATTTATCGTTTACTAGCAGCTAGCTTGTGGACTAGCGGACTAGTTGAGTTAGCGAGCTAGCTTGAGGACCGACAGCGGGTTTTAGACATTTTATTTCTTCCAAATTCTTCCAATGTTGAATTTCTTTCACTGTATGTCTGTCAAAGATGCTAAATTTAAAGCTAATAAAACCGACAACCAACCTAATGCATCTTTTTTGGAAGCCTCAAAGACACCCATGTCACCGCTTTGTTGTGGCAACGTTTGGAAAGGTCCCGGCAGGCACAAAAAAACAAAATGAAACTACTTTGAAACCAGTAGCTTTGGACAAGCGCGCGCTACCCTGGCTTGTGACTGGAATATGAAGCAGACGCACGCACACACGCGCACACACACCGACGTTGAGAACAAGCCAGCTGTGATAGTCACAATGTTCTCACCCGGTGTGACGCGTGTCGGCATGGGGAAAAAGGTCATCGGTGTTTGCGCAGGACGTGGCGCGTTTGCGGTGTGTTTTACGACATGCGTGGATTTTATTGCGCGCGGCGTCCTCTTCACAGTTTTGTCGTCAATTACGCCGACAAAAGAAAAAAAAAAGTGAGTCATCACCAGGAAAACCGAACGGAGTTGGAAATGATGCGGCAATCTGAATGGACATGATTCTTAACGCAAACCTCAAACACAATTTTGAGTCTTCCATCAAAGATGATTTGAACGAATTCACATGCCCCTTTTCAAAAATGTCAAAGACCATTTATAGAGTAACAAAGTGCGCATACGTTTTCGTGACTGTCAAAAATAATGTTGATTGTGCTTTTAGAACTTTTTTTGGGGGGGGGGGTGTAGAATTTAATACATTTCTGTTTGTTTTTGTCAACATAAAAGACCATTCAGGTTGCTTTAGTGATGTTTTGAAGAAAAATGGTGGTCTTTACACTCTGGTGAAATTAGAGTAGTCATCAGGCAATTTTGAGTCCTTGTAAAATGTAATGGTTTGGTTTTGGGAATTGTCAGACAGAATTTTGAGTCAGACAAACTTGTGGCCATGTTTTTCTCCCCCCCTGTAATCATGAAACACATACATAAGTTTTTTGGCGACCGTTTGCGAAACGTACACGTTTGGCTCATCAAAGGCGGCAAGTAAAAATGAACAAAAAAAACGCAAATCAAATGTATGCGCCTCGTTAAATCCCTGAAGTTCAAAATTCCAAGCCAATGGGCGGCATTGGTGTTTATTTTTCTCGGCTTTTGTTTGCCACGTTTAGCCTCCAATTATCTTCCAAGAGGTGGCGAGCTTCACTCTTCAACAAAAGGAGCAATCAGTCTCTTCTCTTCCTCTTCCTCCTCCCCATTGCGACCCTTTTCACTCCGCCGGATGGAAAGCGAGAAAAAAAAAATCCACAGCTCCCCCCCACCTCCAGCAAACGACGTCAGGAAAATGGCAGAACGTTTTAGAGAGTCGGGCCGCTGATCGGAGAGTTCACGCCGCCTACTTCGCACAAAATCCAGAATAAAATTGAAACACAAAAGTGAAGACGTTTGTTGTTTTAGGTTTGTTTCGTAATCTTTTTATAACAACACGCAAAGAAATGGAGCAGATGAAAACCTGGCCCGCAAAAGTACAAGTAGTGCGAAAATTGACTTAATTACCTTTCATTAAAAAAGGGGAAAAAAACACCAAAAACGTTTTTTTAAAGATGAAAAGCAACAAAAGAGAAAATTCTGGATTTAAAAACACCAACTTCACTTTTTAAAACGTCTACGCACAAAAATGGCCTTTCTCTAATACTTAAAGCAAGTGGTTTTGTTTTTGGGGGAAAACAAAAAACAAAACCGATCTGGATAAAAACCCAATCATCAGAAGCATTTTTGCAGTTTTAACTATGGAAAGAAAATTACTTTTCTTTTTTTTTTCCAGACACAAAAAGAAACACACTTTGGGGAGGGGGGGGGGGAATATGTAAAATATGGACATACTGTCCTTTTTTTTTTTCTCCTCCCCCTATCAATCAATGCATAGATTTTTGGTGGGTGTTGGCCTGGCAATTTCACGGCTATTTCCTGTGCCATTCAAGTGCGCTATCGTAAACCATCAGGCGGACTCCCGAGGGGTTTTAAATCCCAGCTGTGGCTAAACAAGACCCTCAGATCGCGGCAATAAAGCTAATGTCCGCACCCCCCGGCGGACCCTTGGAGTCCATTGAACAGCCGCTTAACGCGGACACACACACACACACACACACACGCACGCATACACGCACGCACACTCGGGGGGCTTGTTGTGGATTACGCTAACCAACCTAATGATCTCCTCAATGGGACAACTGGGACTCTTGTGAGACCACCGTCACCCGCGTGCCCCCCGGGACCACCGGGGCTCGAGGGTAATTACCATGGAAATACGTGCGTGTGTGTATATGTGTGTGTGTGCACGACTGAGATTAGCCTGATCTATTTTGGCAGTTTTTTTTCCCAACAGCGACAGTGAAAAGCGTCACCTAACAGGATTATTTATCCGCAGGATTATTTCATTGATTTGTGTGTAAGAATAAAAAAATTAAATAAACCATTTTTGCTGTTGCTTTTTTTTGTTTGTTTGTTTTTAAATGTGACCTCACACTGACGCAACACGCAATTTTCTTTCCAGACACGATTTTCTATTTTTGTGCACATAAGCTCACTATGCACGGAAATTTGTGAATGGGTAAAAATAACAAAATCTCCCTCTGTTGTGACGAAAACCCGGTATTCTTTTCAAACACGTTTTGATCCCACACACCTATCATTTGGCTTTCATCATCATTTGACACACATATCCATTTGACTTTGTCTTGGTGCGCCATAACTATGGTGACCAGTGTGTGTGTTCTTTTCTTTGCATCTCAGTGTGGACATTTAGAATAGTCTTGGCCAAACTCAAGGGCCGGGGGCCAGATTTGGCCCATCACATTATTTTAGGTGGCCCACTGATGCAAATTTTGTGCATCAACTTCAACCAGCTTTTACCGATTTCAAAAGTAGCGATTTATCCATTTGTTGCGTTGATGCAAAATGAGAAGATCATCTCTTTATTTGGGTTCAGAGTCGAAACGGCCCTCTCAAGGGTAACCCGTACTACAATGCGGCCCGTGACAAAAACTTGGTTGACACGCCCAGTCAATGTTTTACAACGTAATTGTGTGGCTCGAGTATGTTCTTGACGTTTGTGTTTTTGCGGCGGGTAGTTAGGATTGACTGTGTGTGTTTGTGTGTGATAGAGTGAAATAGTGAGTGAGCGAGAGAGAGATAAGAGACTTGATGAGAGGCTGGTGCAAAAGGCGGCAAGCGTTGTGTCGAAGGGAAATAGAAGGAATAGAAGGACGAGGAAGGGAAATGTGAGTGTGGAATTCTCAAACAGCAGCACATTGTGGTCATCTGCAGTGCGATGAGTCACCTGTAGGCAACACACACACACACGCACGCGCACACACACACACACACGCATACGCGCAGTGGAGTGGAGCTGTGTATAATCCCAGCCGATAGCTACAAAGCGCATTGTCTTGGCTGAACGACAACACAATCGGAGGCACCACAATGAAAGCAGGCTCGAGGAATCGGCTTGGTGGTTGCCACGGGAGACGGACTGGAAGAACAAAAAAAATAAAAAATAAAAAACCGGATGTGTCCAATCACAACACCTCTGCTCCAAAGAACTCACCAGCCACGCAGTTGGGGGTAAAAAAAAAAAAAAAAAAAAGAGAGAGAGAGAAGGCAAGTTTTCAGAGGAAAAATGACCTAAGATGGTGGCTTCCAATCAAAATGGCTGACTTCCTGCCCGCGAATTAAATGTGAAGAAAAAAACAAAACAGCAAAACAACTGCACATTGCTTCCGTGTGCTTTCAGACACAAAGCAGCGCGTCCGTCATTTGTCTTTGGAGTCGCCCGTGGTGCGCAATCAGCAAGCCGAGCGGTCGCCGCCACCCCCCTCAATGTCTTGTCCGCCCACATCTCCTCGCGCTGCAAGACCCCCCTCGCTCGTACCATTAGCCTTTTTGCGCGCGTCAATAAGTGAATTGGCCTCTGCTGCAAACGTTCAGGTGTGAAAGTAGCGATTAGGGGTTTTTTTTGTTTTGTTTTCCCCTTCGTCCTGTTGCCATAGCGACACCTGCAATGAGGAATATATTGATTTTTATTCAAATTTTACCCGCCACGCCTCCACCGACTCCCCCCCGCCCCCCCACGCTGCTGTCAAGGGCCTTATCCAGATTTTTGGGAGGGATTGGATTGAGTAGCAGCATCAGTCACTACAGTGAGCAGATATTCATCAGCTCCTCTTGGTGTCTCAGTCTCAATGGCAAAAGTGTTATATCAGTCACTACAGAGTGGGCAGCTATTGAAAAGCCAGTTCCATCTGTGTCAAAGTTGCAACTCAGTCACGACAGAGGGGAGTGCGTGAACCCATAGCAGGCACTAACCTTGCTGACCAAAACATGTTTAATACAAATAATATTTGAGGACCTTGAAAAATCAGATTTTCAATCACAATATGGGGAAGGGTAGTTCAAAAAGAAAATGCGATTGTATTTATTTTTATTTTTTTTTGACTAATTCTTGCTCTCAGATTGCCCGACAAAGCCATAAAGTTTGAACGAGGTCGCCGACATGCGTTCTCCGCCGGCAAAACACCGACATTTCCGGTTTTAGCGATATGCCAAAGGGTCAAATTATTAGAAATCGGGCTGCCGCCACCGCCACTGCCGCTGCCCAAGCGCCGGCAGCAGCAGGCGCGCGATAAGCTCATCCGCTGCTGGAAAAAGGAATGAATGGAATACGCGGTGGCGCGATAGGGAGGCAAACGAGAATGAGCGGACGGCGCCATAATGGAGGAGCAACTGGGGGGTGGGGGTGGGCGGGGGGTGGGGTGCCGCGACGAGGTAAGCGTGAAAACGATAGCGGAGACAAGAGGTGCGTTTAGGACGTGCACTTACATATGGCCAACTTACTGGCGGATGCCCGAGCGCCGTGCCAAGTCGCAGATAAAGGAAATGGGAAAATTCACCCCCGTGCGCTATCTGCTTGAAAAGAGCTGAAGGCATACAAGCTTTTTTTTTTTTTTAACAAGGTCAGCTTCAACTCGCGCTGTCTGTCTTTGAGGCTTCCGACAACAGATTAGCTTCTCACAAACGGGCGCGGCGTCGTTTATCGCCTTTGATGATGACAAAACAAAACACAGAACGAAAACACGGATGTGAAACTGTCTTGGAGGATTCCGAATACGCATTCATTTGAGGTATATGAAAATGTGTTGGGTTCATCGGTGACTCGGATTTGTCCCCGGATGCGATCAAAAACGGGGATGTGGTAAATTGCCCTCGATGGCTACAAGAATAGCGACATTCAACTGTCTTGAGGTTCACTCGAAACAAGTGCGAGGACTGTCAAAAATTATCTGTGATGTCGAACGCAAAACAGGTCCGTTGCAAAACATCTTTCGTGACGAAGAGAATATGCACGTTGAATTGCATTTGAGGCTTATGAAAACGTACGCTCAACTTGCCAATCGCTCAAAAATTGTCTTTGACACTTATAAGACCGGCATGGTAGAAAAGTGTCTTTGATGTCCGAAAAAAAAAAACTGTTAGAAGTTTACGAAAACATGGGTAGCTTATCGACGCTTCTAAAGCAAGTCTGGAAACCGTGATTGAGGACGATAAGTAGAGGCGGGCTCACGTGTCTTTGAAGTTTTATGAAGACAGGCGGCGGATTCAGCCATCGCCGCAAATTGGGGATGACACGTCTCTCATGACAGGACGCACGAAAAAGTCTCAAGGGCGCATGCCTGATATTGAAAGGCAAGTCAGCCATTTTGGTTTCAGGCGGCCCTTTTGCGGCTTTGACGAGCTCCCACCAAAGGAATTCGCCGGAATGGGGCGTCCATCTGGGGCGGATGAATTCATTCGAGGCGCTTTGATTCCGACAATCGGCTGAGTGGGGAAACAAAGTGACTCATCCTTATATGATACGGACTCAACCTAAAATATTCTGAAACGACTACACACACACACACACACACACACACACACTGACAATAGGATTCAAGGTTCTTTGGCGCCGTAGGTGTTGGCGATGAGTCACGCGGGCACATTAGGGCGTTCCAAATGACTTCCCAGCCAGTCGGGCTGCGGCGCTGATAACTGATAACACTTTTCATTGCAACCATGAGGACTCGCTCGGCTCCCACCGCCGCCTTGGGCACTCCAAGCTATATCATCCACCACCGTGTGTGTGTGTGTGTGTGTACACACGTAATGATCTGGTTGAATACTTTCATTTTATAATTCATGGAATTTCTTTTGACGTCACTGTATTTTAATTACAGGGTGACCCAAAAAGATGCGTACCCATATTTTATTCGATAAAAAATCCATTGTTTTCTGTTGCAGGACGTGAAAACAATAGCATCACCATCACACTAATCGACATGCAGTTAAATTGATTCTGTGCAGTGTCATCGTTGTAACAGCTGCATTTTTTGGGGGAGGTGTGGAGGGGGGGGCGGCACGACGGGGGTCATGATGACCTAACGAGTGGCTATTTATCCATTTCATGTCAGCAAGGCGAGCTGCAGCTATTTCTGTTCTCGCCACGTTCGCGCAGATTGTTAAAAGCTGCTCGTTCAAACTCAAGATGAAAATAACAAAGGCTGTGTCACTGATTCGTGTGCATTAAAAGCTTTTTTAAATGGAAAAAAAAAGGAAAATAAAACAATTTTGCCTCCAGATGTTTTTTTTTAAAAAGCATAACACTGCTATTGTTATTGTTTAAGCAATGGCTGGAAAGGAGAAAAAAAGGGACTTATTCAAAAATGTTGTGTGATGTGTTTTAGGATTTTACAGATTGTTCAAGCAGTCAGAAATGCACGCAAATGCACGATTTGTAATTTCCCAACAGCTAAAAGCCGCATGGCTTCGCATACTGAATGGTTTGCGTACGACAAATGCGGACTCGAGCTTTTTGGAAACAACTTTTGCTCTAACAAAGGAAAGTCAATTGATCGAAAATCGGGTTGGCGTTTCTTCTCCAGTCCTTTAGGTGGCGCTACGTATTTCAGAGTTCAACCCAAAAGGTGGACACAAACAGAGAAAGTTGTAAGCAAAGTTTTAAAAACAACAAGGAAGTTACACACAAACAACCCAAGCAGGTGTTCGGAAACGTCAAATAAAACCCAACCAGGAAGTGGAAAAAAAAAAACAATCAAGTCTTGTGCTGGATGGCCAAAAAAAAAAAAACACCCAAAAAAAGTCTCACTGCGGTTTTTGTTAACGTTTTGCGGGGCCTGGCGGTGGGCCTATTACGGTGTGGCGGGCTGGTCCCGCCTTGGCGTTGGATGCGGTGTTTACTGATGCGAGGCGTAGAGATTGATGGCGGGCGCTGATGTCTTTGCACTCCGCATATGAGACGCCTCATCAACCTCAAATTCGCCGCCTGGCCCACAACCGCCATCAGTCACGGCGGCCGCTCCCCCAACCCCACTGACACGCTCCCAGCACCCCTCCGCCAGCTCTGGGGAAGGAGCGAGAGCAAGTGGGGGGGGGGGGGTAAGATAATTTGGGTGGGTGGCGATGGATGGTTGTCCGCAGCTCCATCTTGGATGGTTTTGACTGCCTTATGGATTTGTGGTCATCATGATTTTTCATTACAAGCGGCTTGCAGTCCATAAAGCCGCACATTGCTGACAGGCCAACTTCTCTGTGCGCCTTTTGGTCAACAAGTTAGCCACTGCTAAATACAAAAAAAAATAAAATAAAATAAACAACCAACCAAACAAAAAAACAAAAAACACAGCTTTCAGGGTTGCGTAGGTGCACCTTCCTGGGTTGTTTACATGCTAATTTCTGGTTCGACTGAGGGGGGGTGAAAAAAATCCTGGTTTGAATGTGTATGACTTCCTGGTTTGTTTGTGGGCAGCTTCCTGGTTGGTTTGGGTGAAACAAAACATACACATTTACACACATCGAGACATAGAGACGTAAAGACACACACACACACACACATACATATATATATGCATATGTTAGCACCTCTGTCTTTGTCATACAAATGCAAACCCGGCAAAGTAAATATCCACAGTTAAGTTCAGAAGGGGCGGGGGAATAAAAGAACACCGCGCGAACTCTTATGGATATTCTTATGATTAAAAGGCTGCAGCGTGGTGGAAGATTACAGCGTGGGCACACAGGTGCCCGACGCGGCGCCACGTTCCCGTTGGTTCATTGTGCTACGGGAACCTGACGGCGCAATTACTTGTCCATTTCTAGCCTTGGCGGACGGGAAGCGTGCGGCGTGGGTGGGAGAAGCGTATGCTGATTGCCCCAGTGCACTTTATCATTTGGAGGTGTTGTGCGCGCCCGGCAGCCGCATTAGCGCAGACAAACAAAAAAGAAGCAAAAAAAGAAAGAAAGAAAGAAAAGACGGTCGCCACCAGCGTGCAGGTTCATCTTTCTCAAAGCATCTCCTCCTACGTGAGCATCCTCGCCCACACTCCAGCGTGTTCACAAAGGGAGAGGGCAATAATTAAAGGGAACAAAAAGGCCCTCAGCGCATAGCCTCTTAGGCTAAGTTAACACCGCAATTATCTCGCTAAAACGGCAGTCTTAATTTTAAAAACGGACACATGAGTTACGGTTATTCGTGCAGAACTACGGGTTAGAGAAAAAACAGATGTAAAAAGAAGTAAATGAATGTAAAAGAAGATGTAATGTGCATGCCAGGCCACTAGCGGGCGATGTCACTGTCCCCGTTTCCAGTGACTGACTAAATTGCAGTGTCGGCAATGTACGCCTTCGCGGGGACGTTTCATGAGCACAAAGGTACAGTCGCGTCAATGTACTATTTTATGCAATTGATTTTCCTCATTGATCCATCCCAGCCCACCCCCAAATCACATTTTTTTGGTTTTTAAACCATTGTGATGATAAACCGATTCGTGCAGATGGCGCCGTTGCATCACTTGGGATTTTAAAGTTTGTTTAAGGGGGCACAAACTGATGATGTTCTTCATCTGTTTTCCAAAGAACAACAACAACAACAACAAAAAACAGTGGTGGCAATACTGCCAACTAGTGGCCTGGCATGCACATGGCACGTCATTCATGAAATGAGCAGGGCTCAAAACTTTGCAAAAGAGAAACTTTTCACCTATTAAGTGTTAGAGACCCTGCGAGGCGCCACGTGAATGGCCTTTTGTTCCGTTTAATTAACTCTTGCCAAAGACGGCCAGAAGGAGAGAATAATGAAGCCTTTGGCGGCCATTTTTACGAGGTCATTATCCAGTACCTTGAGAGACCTCCCGAGACACGTTCAAGCGATCGATTCATTTTCACTTAAAATCTTTGCCTTTTTTTCTGAAGAGAAGCAAAAAGATTTTTGTTTCGTTTCAGGGCGAGAGACAAAGGCGGCGAGGTTATGTGCTGTGGTCGAGTGTGAGTCAGTGTCGTGGCAGGTTGTGGGGTTGGTGGAGGTGGCGGGGCGCGGGGGCGGGGGGGGGGGGGGGTGCGCAGGCGGGCGGCTAATGCAGAGTGGCAGTTGATAATGCCAAGGCCGTGGTATCAGCCAACATCTGCCCTGCGGCACAACTCCAGCGCCGCTGTCATCATCGGCACCATCATCAAGCATTTCTGCACGCAAATAACAACGCAACTCCAACCCCTCCCTCGTAATGCAATCTAATCAAGCAGAGGTTGTCATGTGATGCCTTAAAGGGCTGTTTGAAACGTCGAGCTTTCCTCGCACAGCACGACTCACTAAATGTCTATCCGTGTAACGGTCCGTGTTGCCCAAAGAGACGGACGGGCATAGATTTCCGCACACAACAGACCCGCGGACTAAATATCATCCGTCCATCCAAAGTCAAGTGCTGCCTTTGGGGACGGTCTGAAATCATTGTGTTCCCTCATGCAATCGACCCACAAATTAAGTAGCAATCAATCCACCCAATAATCCATCCATCTATTGTCAAATGTTGCCTTGAGGGACAGTCTGAAACATTCACAACTGACCCATTCAGAATATAGCCATCCATTGTTGAATTTTCCCTTCTGAAATCATAACTTTCCACATGCCACTTCCCTCCTCTCCCCTCCCCTGTTGACGTGCGCTCGGATAGCTCTCACGGATGAATCGATAAGAAATATAATGACACTTAACTGTCTGCGAGACTCAGTCAAAAAATGTAAGTAAAAACGGTACAAATCACAACCTTCCGTGTTGCCTTCAGGAACAGTCAGAAAATTAAACCAAGGTCAATCGTTTCAAAATGTTCTAAGCCATTCACATTACCTATAATTTTTATCTTGACAAAAGGAGAAGTAAAACTAATTGCAATCATGTGGTTGCACAAGTGTGCACACCCTCATTACTGGTTGTGATCCGAATGAACCAATCGCATTCCAACCCATGTTGAATGGGAGTCAGCCCACACCTGACACCTTTTGAAGTGCCACTTGTGAACCCTCAACCGGATGTCAGATGTTCTAGTAGGCTTTTCCTGGCATTTTTTCCCTGCTTCAGTCAGGTGTTGCCTTCAGGGACATTCCAATATCGATTTACCCCCACAACTGTTTTTCTCTCCATCAATCCGGCTGAAATCACGGCTTTGCTCACAAGTGATCAACCAGCCTCCATCCCTTCAGTCTCGTGTTGTTTTCAGAGAGATTGGGAACTCATAGCTTTCATCCAACAAAAGATTTTCCATCCATCCATCCACCCACTCGTGTTGCCTTCAGGGACATTCCTCAAGTAAAGCCTTATTCCCACATCTGATTTTCCATCTCTCAATCCATAAAGTCAAGCGTTGCCTTCAGGCACATCCTGAAATTACAGCTTCCCCTCACAGGACTGATCTGCCAACCTAGAGTGGCGTGTTGCCTTCAGAGTCGGTCGGGAATCACCAAACGGTCAATATAAATATGTACTTCAAGGCGAAACTGAAGGGCAGTGTGGCAATTGCCATGAAAGTGCACTTTAAGTGAGCATCACCACACACTCTTGGAGCAGCAATAATTGATAGCTCGTTAACGAGGTCGCCGCCCCCCCCCCACAATGTTCCCCTGGTGCAGAGAAAGCTTTAAGAAGCCATGCAAAATGGCTGCTCCATCCATCTCTCACTGACTTGCTCTCTTCATTGAGTAAAATTTCATTCATGCCATTTTCCTTCATTCATGCTGGAGGGAAGGGGAGTGGAAAAGGGGGGGCGGGGAGGTTGGGGGGGGGGTCATGAGGGGCGTCGGTGCCATCTCCACACCAACGTTCTTATCAATGGACGTGACGTCAGCACAGCCTGCAGCTGAGGGTGGCGTATAGAGCAAGGGAGGTGGCGGGGGGGCGGGGGGGGGGTTGTTGGCTGGGAGGGGGGGAGTCGGTGATGTAGTCACGTGGTTCCACGGAGGGTATATACAATAAAGTTGCGCTGGCCGTGGTGCTGAAAACATCCACTACAATACATTAGCTGCACGCGTTAAAGTGACCAAAAAAAAAAAACGAAAAACATCAACCCATAGGTTTTTGTTTTTTTTTGTTCTTTTTCTAAGTGTCACATTTTTAGGAATAGTCTTAAATGTCGCGCCCGAGCTGAGAAGAAGAAAGAGAAGAGAAGAGCTTCAATTCTCTCAAGTTTCGATGAGATTTCATTTTGGGGCTTTACTTTGACCCCCCGCCCCCCCTCCCTCTTCACTCGTCCAACCCCACCACCACCCCCACTATAGTGGGAACCCAGGTAGGTGAAAAAAATTCATTCATCCATTTCTTCATTCATTCATCGTCTAGTGGCATTATGAACGCTTATCGTCCATTGCGCGTTTTATCAGCACGTGAGGAATTTTATTTCAGGAGAAAAAATGTATTTGCAAATATTACCATCTATCTCACGTTTTCTTATGTTTTATAATAATGCAATATGAATAATAACCAAACGAAATTTATGTCTATACCCGCTTTTAACCCGCACTGGCACGTGCCAGATTGATTTTTTTTTTTTACACGAACCGACCAACGCGCATGTTTTCGTTTTAAAAAAAAAAATATTATTATTACTATACCTCCCCAACGACGACATGTATCCAAATAAATCGTGTCTATTTTGTTACACAAGCTATTGAATAGATTAATAGAGAATACATTATCAATTTTAATTCAATTTACGTGCTTGGATGACGTAGGGAGACGCGACGGGGCTGGGGGGCGTGTTTCATTTCACAAAATATCATTCTGAATGACCAAAAGGAAAAACAATATCCATAAATAAACGAATAAATGAATAAACAAATAAGATGCTGCCGCGTAGAGCGGATAAAAAAAAATTGGAGCTCGCGTGGATTCCGCCACAGTGTGCAGACTGGGAGGGGGGGGGGCGGGGGGAACGTGCCCACGCTACGAAAAAAAAGGGCAAAGCATTTTTTTTTTTAATGACAGCACCCACTCTCCTCCTGCAAAGAAGGTGATTGCGGTGGGCGACGGGGGTGGGGGGCGAATGTCAAATGGACCAACCAGATAATTTGCTATTTGCTTGGGAGGAGGAAGAGGAGGATGGTTGTACGTGGGGACGGGGGGGGGGGGGGGTCTGGTGGGTTAAAGTAACTCAAGCGTGCCTTGCAGCTTTTTACGCGTGACTTCCACGCTGCGTGGCGCCGTCGCTTTGACGCACGGGACTTGTGTAGGATTTCATTTTCTATACCTTTTATTTTTTTTTTTTTTGGTGAAACATTTATTTTGTCTTGTGTCTTTGTTAGCTCGCATGAGACGGAGGAGGTGAGAGACGCATTTTGTCGATTTGAAAGCCCCCCCCCCCCCCCGCCCCCCAAAAACAAAAAAGTACAATCTCATCCAGGCGTGAAGGTATTAAAAAAATGGCTGGCACGTGGGCGTGTTGGGGGCTGGGGGGTAACGGGCTCCGTTGCGCCAATTCTGTGCGTCAAAATAAAACGTCGCCTTTGACGCGTCCCCTATTCGCGCGCGCGATCACGGCGGAGGCAAACGAGAAGCGAATATCTTCACGTTAAAGAGGATGAAAATATAAAAAGAAAGGAAAGAAAAAACGAGGACATTTCTGTGTGGGCTCGGTGAAGAAACGACGGTGCGCTTAAAAACATTGAAATTCAAACGTTGCCTCCTCATCGTGACATGCTCAAATGATTTTGGAAAGAGTGTTTCATGTTGGAGAGGGACTGACTATTTATTTGCATTTAATCTGCCACTTCGGTGAAAATTTCTTTTTTTTTTTTAATTAAATATTTGTATTTTAATTAATTGCCTGCCTTGCGTCTTGTGTCCTCCCCCCCCTCCCCCTCCCCACAGTTGCTTCACTTCCCTCCTGCCTGCCCCGCATGGTCATGACCCGTCATCACGCCACCCCCTCAGCCCGCCTCATCCTATTGGTCCTGCTCCCCGTCACTCTGCGGCTGGCCACCGAAGCTGCCCCCGCATGGGCCGAACCCGAGGACAGAGAGACGGCGAAGGGAGGGGAGGAGGCGGCGGCGGCGGCGGCGGCGGAGGAGGAGACGGTGCTTGCTCCGCCGCCCCGAGGCGACGACAGCGGCGTCAACAACACGTCGCAGGACGGGGACGAGCGGCTAGAGCTGGGATCGGACCCGGCGCGGGTGCTTTCGGTTCTCCTGCAGGCTCTGGACTGGCCGCCGGAGGCGGGCGCGAGCCCGGAGGGGGCGTCTTCTAACCTGCCGGAGGTCAATGAGATAAGGAGGCAATCCGAGGCTGATAAGGTGATCCGAGACTTTGAGGACGAGCGGGGTCGCGGGCGGTCGGCCGAGGACCTCCGGGAGAAAGCGTCAGATGAAAGCTTCCTTGCCGCCACCCCCCGGGGGGACGACGGCTCCTTGCGGCGCAAAATCCGCGGCTACTTCCAGAACATTGATTTGGGCCTCCAAGACAATGAGATCCTGCCACCCCTGAAGGGCTACAAGGCGTACAACACGCAGTTGGCCCGAGCCGGGAAGAAGCTTCTCTGGCGGGGGCCTTCCCAAGCCGGCCCCATCAAGGGCGGCAACTTCATGGACGACTTTGAGGACGAGGGCGGCGAGCTGGAGGAGGAGGTGGAGGAGGAGGACGAGAGCCTGAGCCGCATGGAGGAGGAGGCGAGGGCCCGGGCCGAGAAGCAGGAGGTGCTCAGGCAGCAGGAGGAAGCCGAGCGGGCCCGCGAGGAGGAGCAGCGCTTGGCCGACGTGGCCTCCGACATGCTGCTCCAGTACATGGGCCGCAAGCAGCAGGCCTTCCTCCAACCGCGGCGGAAAAGCAGCAACGCCGCCGAGGACAAGCGCTCCGAGGAAGTCCTCCTCCCCGACCGGGACGAGGACGAGGACGACCTGGACCAGCAGATGATCGACCGGCTCATCGAGATCAGCAGCAAGCTGCACCTGCCGGCCGACGACGTCGTCGAGATCATCAGCGACGTGGAGGAGAAGAAGAAGAAGCGGAAAGAACTTCAGCAGCAGCAGCAGCAGCTCCCTGCGGTGGCCTCACGACCGGTGGTGCCCCGCTTCCGGCCCCTGGTGCCTCCCCCGCTGGCGGCGCCGCCGCCCGTCTACCACTACACGGCATCCAAAAACCCCAAGAAAGCCCTCTACAAGGCCCCCCACAAGGCATCCTACAAGTCCATGAAGAAGTGGCCGAAGGACAAAGGCAAGTCGCGCAAAAAGGACTTCTGGTACCAGCCTCAGACCCCCATCGATTACTGGTACAAGCCCCAGAAGCAGTTCCTCGCCTTCCCTTCCTACCCGTACTACCAGAAGCCATATCGGGCGTACTACCCCGTCTACTTCCCTTACCCCAAGCCCCAGTACTATGGCAAGCCCCCGCCTGCCCGGGACCAGGCCTTCAACACCCAGGAGCTTGATCCACAGAGTCCCCGGCGCAGGCACAGGGGTCAGGGCAAGAACCGGGGTCAGGGCTGGAGGCAGCGGCCGGCGCCCCGCCTCCCCGACGCACCTTACATCTCTAACTATATCCTGCCCCACCCACGGACCTACCAGCCCCCGCCGCCCCCAAAACCGCTGGCCCCTCCCCGCGGAGGCAGGCGGCCCCCCTTCTACTACCAGCCGGCCGCCACGCGGGACGACGACTACGAGGAAGACGGACTGCTGCCTCAGCTGGACAGTGAGGAGGAGCTGGAGAACTTTATCGAGAGGATCTACATGAAGCGCAGAATGTATTGAATTTGGAGGTTTTTATTGGACCCACGGGTGGGGGGGCGGCGTGATCGTAAGGCTAAAAATGTGTCCGTTGGACGGTCCGGGAATGAGATTCCGGTTTGTTTTCATCCACTGGTTGTTTTTGTTTGTTTTGTTTTTGTTTGTTATTGATCAGGTTCAGTCAGAGGAGGGGGTGAAGGGGGGCCGTGGAAGGGGGGTGGGGAAATTACCCTGCACACCGCCATGTTTACATTGTGAACACAGGCCGGCGTACGTCCGCCTCCATTCAGGTTTTCTACAACACGCAGCATCACGGGAATCATGTTTACAGCATGTCTTTGTACGTTACATTACACACACACACACACACACAAAAAAAGATTTTGGTTGTTTCGGATGTGTGCAGGTGCCTTTAGAATTTAGGAGGTGGTGTAAAAACAACAAAAGGTGCCACAAACACACATTTCTTGCTTTTCTTTCCCCCATAATTTTTGCCTTATGCATACCAGTCTCATAACCAATACCCGTGGACCCCCCCCCCCCCCCAAAGCACAAAAACACTTCCAGATCTGGTGGGCCGAGGTTTTGCCATCATTGTTGTGATACGATTGGATGCATTTATGTCATATTTCTTTCATATTTTATTTTTTGTGACTCATATATTGTCTCCATGATTGTTAGGGCCCTCGTGGAATCTCTGCGTTGTTATTCTTGCAACCCACGAATCCATTTTAAGGGACTTTGAGATGCTTGAGAATTCAAGCATTCTGGTAAAAAAAAAAAAAAAAAAAAAGAAAAGAAAAAAATGATCGTTCCTGAATAGAAAAGACACTAAAAAGTCACTTGGTGGTGCCCCCTGACACCAGTTCCACCACTTGAGTCGAAATTGGGCAGACATGGATGTCATAACAGGTTTCAGACAGGAAGTCGGCCATTTTGAAAAAGCGATATTCACTCAGTAACTCCTCCTGGGACGTTAGAAATAAATATATTTCATCCATCGACGCAAAAATGGGTGAACATGTCTATCCTAACAGCTCATAGAAGAGAGTCAAACACCCATGCTCAAAATTGAGCAGGAAGTCAGCCATTTTGGTTTGAACCAGCCACATTCACTCAGTAGCTACTCCTGGAAACGTTTAAAAAAATAAATTACCCCCCCCCCCCCCCCCGACTCCCAACAGCAGTTTCACCAACTGCCACAAAATTTGGTGGACAAAAGATCACGCGCAAAAAGTCTTCGCACATATGCCCAGAATAAAAACAGAAAGTCGGCCATTTTGGCTTTAAGCAGCCATATTCACTCGAGAGCCCCCCCTGGGGAAATTAGGGGGGGGGGGGGGAAAGAAGAAGATAATTACACAAATTCTCTCAAAATTGGGCCGTCATTTCTACCACAACAGCATGAGGGAAAATGTCTTGAGGACCCATGCCTGAAATTGAAAATAAAAGAAGTTCACCATTTTGGATTTGAAGTAGCCTATGCGATCCAATGTGAGCAGACCACGGCATCAAAATTTGATCATTTTGAGGGTTTACCATGAGAAAATTGCTACGGGGGCCCATTCATCGCTTTATTTTTGTTTAAAATAAACAAATACTTGAAGTCCGCCGCCACCGCAAAAGTGGGCCGAGTGTGTCAGGGGTGACAAATTGTTTTTGTTCATTTCACTGAAGAAATTTAGTGACAAGTTTGCGGTTGGCTTGGGGATGTGTCAGGGATTGTGCTATTTAAGAAAAAGGAAAAAAAAAACAACAACAACAACATGCACGTCTTTCTACTTGCAGCTTCGAAAAAGAAAAAAAAACAAGAATAAAACAGTGTGGAGAATTCAAGATGGCTGTCTTCTCTCATTAAAACTGTGAGCATAAAAAAATAACAACAACAACAAGGACGAAGGCCTGGCGACGCCATCTGTCTGGGCCAGTGTTTGTCGTTGATGTCACCTTTAGCATTGTAACATGTACAGTGTGAAATAAAAACATGGCCGTGCAATGTGTACATAACAGCATGATGATGACCACTAGTTTTGCTATTCTATCCCCAAAAGATGATCATCAATAAAAGCGGTTATTTTATTAAAGGTGATTTTATCTTCATGGCTCCCTGCTACCGTGGTGCAAAAAATGGAATTTGACGGTTAATGTGAACGTGGGTGTCGGGCGTTGTGAGTGGGAGCAAAAAAGGAGGATGAAAAGGAAGGAAGGAAGGAAGGAAGGAAGGAAGGAAAGGGGGTGGTGATTGACAAGTAGTGATTGGTGCATGAGTCATCCATCTGCAGGACAGCGCGCGCGCGCACACACACACACACACACACACACACACACACATTACTTGAAAGGACATTGCAGCGACTTGCAACTTCGCAAACGTTGACACACTAAAATGAGTCATCTTCATTTCACTGTGACACACACACACACACACACACACACACACACACACACACACACACAACAATCCTTTTAAAAAATCCCAAGGGCACACACACACTCACACATGCACTTCGATACAATTTTCATCCCATAAAAAAATAGCGGAAAGGAGAAATGAGCCGCACCCGGGTCACCACAAAAACGCGCGCCGACTAAGGCCCGGCCCACACACATAGATCATCAGATTGTTCGGTGCGCTACACACAAAAAGCATTTTTCCAAATCTTAAAAGATGGTTTCACATGTGCTACAAATGAAGATATTAATAATAAAAAAAAATCAGGAATATGTGCATGTCCATAAATAAATAAACGACTAATGCGGTGTGAAATCCTCGGCGCTTTCAAGAGCTTTAATTCAATAATGAAAGGCTCCTTAACTTGCACTTTCTCCGGTCTTATCGCGACAGCGCGGCACCTTAACACGCTGACACCGGCGTACTGTACAAGCGTTGAGGAAATGACAAAAGATTTTAAGATTGCTGAGGTGGGGGGGGAGCATCGAAGACAGAGGGAACATCTCACTCGAATGATACGTGTGGCGAGTGTTACAAGCTGTAAAAATGGACGCTTTTATGAACGTTTTAAAATACAGAATTGTCATATTGAAGCTCCGATTGGATCTCGGATGAAAGTTGTGTCCATTGAGTCCCGGAGCAACTCTGGATGCAAAAATTGTTCAAAGTATTTGTTGAAAGGCGGAATTCTTGAGGTAAAAGCTCCCGATTGGACTATTGGGTGTCTCTAATGTTGTGTTCAATGAGTCACGTGTGAATGCAAGATGGAAAACGACGCTGCCGTTACCTTTTTTGAAAAGGCAGAACTGTCAGTGGAGGGCTCTTCTATTGGATGACAGGTGTCCCTCGTGTGCTGTCCAAGGAGTCACATGCCAATGCGAGACGGGAAAGAAAAGAAAAAAGATATTATTATCCATTTCAAGGCTGGATTCGAAAGAGAAATTTGAGGTGTACCTAACGATGCTTCCAATGAGCCAAAATATGCTCCTTTCAAAGTAAGAGCTTAATAATTGGGTGTGAGAAGGTGTGCCTAATGTTGTGTCCAATGTCAAGTGCTGCCGACAAGATCTTTTTAGCAAATTTGCTATGAAAATTCATTTTGAGGCAGAATTGCCATAGCAGAAGTCTCGTCTTGGATCTCCGCTGTTCCTAATGTTTCGTTCAGTTGCTTTGCGAGGCTGCCTACTTCTGATAAGGGGGGGGGGGGGGGGGCAACATCAAACATCTTTTTCTACGCTATTTGGACATATTACGTCTCATCAAGCCGACTCTTAGCGACCATTAAGAGCAGCGAAGGAGGCCTCCATTTTGCCACGCCTTTTGTCTCTCACTTGCGTTTTTCTTCCCCCCCCTTCATCCGCCACCTTCATTCATCGCCTCTTATTCCGCCACTACCACAGTTCGCCCTCCTTCTTTTCCCCTACTCCGCCTCCCTTTTTCATCCTTTCATCTCACCATTTCTTGTTGGAAAAAAAAAAAAAAGAGAGTAATGGAAGGCGAATGGGGCGAAAAGCACTCTCGCTGCTGCACTGCTGGCACAATAGACTGGCGGTGAGTCATCGCCACTTATGTTCCCGGCGGCGTCCTCCTCCCACTAAACACACACATATGGGGAGGGGTGGGGATTGGTGGGGGGGGGGGGCGGCGTCGGATGCGGGGGTGGGATCACTCCAATTACTACCTACCTGCCCTGCACTTAGAGGACACACACACATAGTCCGGTTCTGCACAATGACCCTGAAAGCAGCAACTGGCTGGCTGTGTAATTTAGTTGATTGTGCTTTGCAAATGGCTGTCTCACTGCATCAAAGTGGAGTGTGTGTGTGTGTGTGTGTGTGTGAGGGGGTGACGAAGAGGGGGCTGTGGGAGAGCGTGCTGGTGTCAATGGGTGTCAGTAGGACAGATTTTGACTTTGGCGGTGGTCAAATGATGCTGGTGACAGGCACAAGATGGCGCTGTCGTCAACCTGCTTTAATCGCCCGCTGTACTGTATTGGAGTGTTTGTGTTTTACCTGATGCTTATTGCGGAAGTTACTATGTCTCAAGAACCCAGTCAGACACAATCCACAAGTAGAAGTGGTACACTTTGTCTTTCAGAATAAGAGCAGAATACATACGGTGCTTTTGTGTAGGCGCCATCCGATGGTCGAGTATGAAAACGAAGAGTCACATGAGTTTATTTTCCTCACCGGGGTCTTAATTTTTGTATCTTTTTCCATAGCTGTCAATTCAATAACGCACCCAATTATCCAACTTCAATAGCAAGGTAGCCTTGCAGAAAAGAGTCAAAGACATTGAAAACATTCCCCGGCAAGGATGTTTTGGCGTTGAGGCACTCCTCCTCCAGATTGTTTACCTCCAAAGCGGGAGGACACCTGAGTCCCGACCCCCCCAGTGTGTGAGTCTTTACAGTGAGCTGCTTGTGAGCCATTCGCTCGCATCAAATATTGAACACCTGTCGTTTCGGTTTCACACAGTCAAGCACGGGGACATTAAAAAAAAAAAAAAAAAACTCCACAGAGCGGAGAAAGAAGAAGGCATGCAGGGATGCGGCGAGGAAGACAGGTGCGCCACTTCGGCGTCTGATGGGACCCGTCTGATCAAATTCTGGCGGGACATTTTCTGAGAGGACGAGGGGGTTTAATGACCGTTTCTCACCTCAGCGGGACGGCCTCCAACCTGGCTGGCGAGGAAGAAGGCGGCAGGTTCGAAATGTTCTCTGAACCAGACGAAGCAGAAGATGGAGGGGCGGGAGGACGGGTTCAAGGCGAGGGCTGTGATGGAGAGACGGAGGTCAGGTTTGGCAAAACACACTTTGCACACAGTTTATGCGTCCTTTTTTTACTATCAGTCAAAAAATATGTACTTTTTTCTTTTGGGGGGCGGGTGGAGGCGTCATTTGTCTTTTACAGGTCGGTGACCTAGAAAGCTCACAAGATGACAGTGCAGAAGGACCCCCACCAACAGATTTAGAGCTGACCCCCGCAGTACTGTCGTCACAGCCCTCCAACACAATCGGTAACACCCAAACGCATGCACGCGCTATCATTTTTCTTCCCCCCATTATTTCGTTTGATGATTTCTGTACACAAATCACACATTTATCTATAACGGGGGTCTCCAGATTTATTTGGGAGAGAAAAATGTCATTTTTTAAATGACAATGGTCGAGTTGTCTAAATTACAAGTTTGTCTCGAAGAGGACTGCTAAATGTAAATAAAAGAAAAATAGACTTTATACACATTTTGATTTCAAACTTCCATATCATGTCGTGAATCCTCATGGGTGTGTTTTCCCCCCTGAGGTTTACAAATGACTGGTTAATTAAAGAAGTACCTTTATTTTCGTAGTTAGAAAAAAACAGACTACATGCAAATTTTGTTGGAGTCTAAAATGAACAGTACTTACCTTTTTGTTCCCATGTCCATGACGACTTTGGTGCAGATGGCCCGTCCGAATCTTGCTGGTACTGTCTCAGGTCTCTTGACCCAGAGTATCACCCCGGGGCTTCTCAGGTTGCCAACTTCTGTAAAATAATCATAAGAAAAAGAATATTGAGGATGATATAATGTTGACTGAAGAAACTTCTCTGGCGTTCCAGCAGGATTCTGATTCATTGTCTATGCCGCCATCTGGAGGCCAGAAGATGAACTACCAGAAGGACCCTCGCCCCCACTTCGGCGTGGCCTGCTCCTCCCACGCGCCGTGTCGCCCCCTGTGGGGCAGCGAGGGGCCCAGCTGGGGGCCCAGGGGGACTCCCGATGGGGTCGATGATGAGCTGCAGCAGCAGACACAGCGAGCGTGCCCGCACTGCCACCTGGCACTGCCCGCTGACACGCTCAGCTGGCATGAGGTAGACACCACACACACACACACACACACACACACACACACACACACACACAGGCCTCTGCATTAGGCACACTTGCACCATCGAATGAAATCAAATAAATAAGCATCATTTGTGGTGGATAAAGATGCACACCCAGGAAGAGACTTGAGTAACATTCGGACACTTTTGCAACATTGTCTTAAATATTTTCGTGAAGGTTTGCACGATTAGCCATGCACGTAATTAATGAGTTGTACCTCATATAGTGGGTGATCATTGCACGCGCCACCCTCTGCAGTTGATCTAATGCGTTGTGCTTCTCTCTGCAGACAAAGTGTCTCCAGTTTGACGGGCTGCGCAAACTCAACAAATAAGATTTTGTCGTACAGCAAGCACCCAAACGCATCGTCACTCGTGCTGAATAAAAATGTTAAAAAGCTTTGTTTTTCTTGCTGTGTTGGTGCTATTGACGCTGTCTTTTTTTATATGACGTGAAGCGATGCATAAGTAAAATGGGAATGAAATTGGTGATAGCAGAGACAAAACGGCAATTAAGTCAAGTCAAGTCAAGTCAACAGTATTTATAGAGCACTTTCAAACAGCCATCGCTGCATACAAAGTGCTGTACATGGAGCAATTTAACATGCACAATAATCAGTAAGACAAATCGGTAATAAAGGCGGTAGAAAGCACCAAACAGTAAAACCAAGAACAAATCTAAGTCATGCTGAGTCGAATGCCAAAGAATACAAGTGAGTTTTGAGGAGGGTTTTGAAGATGGGCAGCGAGGAGGCTTGCCGAATGTTTAGTGGGAGGTCATTCCAGAGAGAGGGACCAGCAACAGAAAAGGCTCGATCCCCTCTGAGCCTCAGTTTAGTTCTTGGTACTTCTAATAAAGTCTGGTCCACAGACCTGAGGCGCCGGGCAGGTGTGTAGGGGCGGATGAGCTCAGAGAGGTAAGGTGGCGCGAGATTATTCAGAGATTTGAAAACAAATAAGAGGATCTTGAAAATAACTCTAAAATGAATGGGGAGCCAGTGAAGGGATGCCAGAGTAGGAGTTATGTGCTCCCTCTTACGAGTACCAGTCAAGAGGCGAGCGGCGGCATTCTGGACCAGCTGAAGGCGCTTAATGGAGGACTGGCTGACTCCAAAGTAAAGGGCATTGCAGTAATCGAGCCGGGATGTGACAAAGGCATGAATTACCATCTCAAAGTGTTCATGTGAGAGGAGAGGTTTTATTTTGGCCAGCTGTCTAAGGTGAAAGAAGCTGGATTTAACAACGGCACCAATTTGCCGATCGAGTTTGAAATCACTGTCCAGTTTAAGGCCCAAGTTTGAGACTGTTGACTTAAGATAAGGAGACAGGGGGCCCAAGTCTACAGGATGGAATGTACAAGGGCCACTGGGACCAAACAATATCACCTCTGTCTTCTTTTCATTGAATCTCAAGAAATTTTGTGCCATCCAGGTTTTGATTTCTTCCAGACAGGATAGGAGTGGCCTTAATGAGAAGGCGTCTTTCTTGCTCAGTGGGACATAGATCTGGCAGTCATCTGCATAGCAGTGGAAGGGAATACCATGTTTCCTTAAGATGGAACCCAATGGGAGCAGATACAGCGAGAACAGCAGAGGCCCCAGAATTGAGCCCTGTGGAACACCACATGACAGGGGAGCAGTGCGTGACTCAGAGCAGCCAAGGCTAACACAGAAGGTTCTGTCAGCTAAATAGGACCTAAACCACTCAAGAGCACTGCCGCCAATGCCCACCAAGTGCTGCAAACGAGACAGCAGAATACTGTGATCCACTGTATCAAATGCTGCAGTTAAGTCCAATAAAACTAGACACACGTGGTCTCCAGAGTCATTTGCCAGGAGGATGTCATTAGAAACGCGTAACAGGGCTGACTCCGTGCTATGCATCGTCTTGAAACCTGACTGGAAGACCTCCAAGATGTTATGTTCATCCAAGAAAATTTTCAACTGCATGTGCACGACTTTTTCCAGAATTTTGGAAATGAAAGGCAGCTTGGAAATGGGCCTGAAACTTGACAGCACATCTGGATCAAGGCCAACTTTCTTGATCAAGGGTTGGACCACAGCATGTTTAAACTGTTGGGGAACTACACCAGAAGAGAGGCTGCTGTTGATGATATCCAAGACTGATGCGCCAACACTCGGGAGAACCTCCTGAAAGAAGTGCGGGGGAAGAGAGTCGCAAGGGGAGCCAGATGGCTTTGTCTGGCGAACTACATCCTCCAAAAGCGCCAAGGACACAGTTTCAAAAGAATTTAGCACAGCTGAACATGGAACATGGACAGAGGGGTCAGATGCGGTATTTGAGACCGGAGTCCTAGCTGTAGAGACCTTACCAATGAAAAACTGAAGGAATCTGTTGCACATCTCGGGTGAAGAATCCGAGCAAGTAGGCAGAGAGAAATTAAGAACATATTTAACCAAAACTATTTACACATTCTCTCATTAAATTAAATGCTTGTATGGAAACTTTTAGGGATTTAGGAACAAAAATATATACTCATCTTTTGTTCATTGTAAGAAGAGGGCATAAAAACATAAAACAATTTCCTATTTTTAATTGTTTAGTTTGGTTGACACGTTTTAAAATTTCCTAAATTCAATAAAATGGTTTCAACATATACAACCTACATAAATACACTATTTTAGACAATTCTCACATTGAACTCAATTACTTTAAATATATATATATATATTTGAATCTATTGAATATTAACATACTGTTTAATTGCAACGGTATTACTTCTTAAAAAAGCGAATTTATGTTAAGCTTATTTGATGGTTTTTAAGTGCTCTATGAACAAATTTGAGTCTCTCTCACGCCGATTTTTAAATGAATTCAAAAATATAAACACGTTTTCCACGAATGGATCAAAATGCACCTTGTCTGAATAGTGACGTCACGGCATCAGGCCAGAGCATCGCGAAAAATTTGCATCCTCCCGCCTTCTCATTGGTCCACCGAGGCGGCGCCAGATCATGTGACCGAGCCACACCACCGCAGCCAATGGCGCGGCCCGCTCGGCTGACCCACTGCCTTGCATACTGACACAACCCCCCCAGCGCCTCCCCCCCACATTCTGTCTTGTTGTTGTCGTCGTCGCCGCAGCGGAGCCTTCTCTCCGCCACCATGCCGCTCGACAAACCCTCTCTATTGGGCGAGGACGGCGACAGCGACGGGCGGCGGCGCAGAGCCTGGCCCGCCTCGACGCTCTCGCCTCCGCCGGCCCTGAGTCGCTCGTACGCGGCCAGGAGGAGTCTGGCGGCGGCGGCGGTGGGGGGTAGGAAGATAACGCATCCCGGCAAGGCTATCTTAGCAGGTCCGCTGTTTCTTTTATTGTGTTTTTTTTTCCCTTCAACGCTTCACCGAGTCGATTGTTGCGACTGCAGTGCTGCTTTGTGCGCAAGCTGGCGCCTAACTAAGGCGAACTGGGTCACAAAGCCAATTCAGCAGTGATGCTCATGTAGCGTAGCGCCGTCTACATACGGTAAATTACACTAGTTTTTTTTTTAAAGGTGTTACCGAAATCATTTGCAGTAATGTCCAGTCATTAGGGGGGGGGGGGGGGGGGTGCCACAATAAAACATACTAAATAAATTATTCTTCCATACTCTGGTGCCAGGCCAATTGAGAGCTGTATGATTATGATCTCTAACATAACTAAACATACTCACCAAAGATGTTGATTGTATTCATAGGTGCAGATCATGATTTGCTCGTGAATTTTGCTTGCTCTGACAAAACAACCACAAGTCTGTGGGCTGGCGAGGTGACTCTGCAAATGATGCAACATTTAAATCTTGATTGATTGGTACCATTGAAGAAATAGCATACACAGTAACCCCATCGCTGGACAGATTGCCAAATTTTCTCCATGACAAAACCCACCACAATTTGGAGAAAAAGAATAAAGTTACTTCATCGAAGGGGTTCCTGAACCATATGTCAATTTTTCCAAATTCTCCCCTTAGGTGGGATCGCAGGCGGAATCGAGATTTGTATCACCTTCCCGACGGAGTACGTCAAGACTCAACTGCAGCTGGATGAGCGAGCCAACCCGCCGCGCTACCGGGGCATCGGTAGGTTCACGCGGCCAACTGCCCACTCCTTAATTAAACGTCCCCGCTGTTTGGCAGGTGACTGCGTGAAGCTGACCGTGCAGGATCACGGACTGCGAGGCCTGTACCGAGGACTCAGCTCGCTGCTCTATGGCTCCATCCCCAAGTCTGCAGTCAGGTTTGATTTGTGTTCCAAGGGGGAATTTGGCAGAAAAAAAAACTAAGATTGTATCGGAAAACAATGAAGTAGCAGCACTTACCAATCCTCACTCCCCCCACTGCAGATTTGGCACCTTCGAGATCCTCAGCAACCCAATGCGAGATGCCACGGGCCGACTGGACAACACGCGCAGCCTCCTGTGTGGCTTGGGGGCAGGTATTACCGAGGCGATCGTCATTGTGTGTCCCATGGAGACGCTCAAGGTGGGCGTGTGAAGGGGGGTCGGGGGCATATTTGTGATGGAGACATCAATATGAGTGCTGTGCGGCCCTCCTCGCAGGTGAAAATGATTCACGACCAGTGCTCGATGAGGCCTCGCTACCGAGGTTTCTTTCACGGCGTCAGCGAGATCATCAGAGAACAAGGTAACGACTCCTAAGTCAAGCCCGGGTGACCAATGTTCGCCATTGGCCTCATCTAGGTCTCCCCACCCTTAGGTGTCCGGGGGACCTATCAAGGTCTGACGGCGACCGTGCTTAAGCAGGGAACCAATCAGGCCATCCGGTTTTACGTGATGAATGCGCTACGTAATTGGTACAAAGGTAAGGATCGCACGCAAGTAGCCCGAGAGCAAAATTTAGTCCACGGATCAGAAACCCGTGGGTCTTGCGCATATTTAAAGTGACATTTTGCTGGCTGCTGAATTCAAGGTGACGATCCCAGAAAGGAAATGCACCCAATCGTCACGGCCATGTTCGGAGCCACGGCAGGGGCCGCCAGCGTCTTCGGCAACACGCCTCTTGATGTGGTCAAGACCAGAATGCAGGTTAGATGGGACATTGGGTGTTTAACCTCGGAAGAGTGTCTGATGACCATGTTTGAAAGGGTCTGGATGCCCATCGCTACAAGAACACGGCGGACTGCGCCTTCCAGATCCTCAAGCAGGAAGGACCGCAAGCGTGAGTTGCCTCAGTTTTTCCCTTGACTAGCCAACTACTAGCGTAACGCTGTCCCATCCCGTCTCAAAAGGTTCTACAAGGGGACCGTTCCCCGGCTGGGCCGCGTGTGCTTGGATGTGGCTATCGTCTTTGTCATCTACGAGGAGGTGGTCAAGTTGCTCAACAACGTCTGGAAGACCCAATAGGAGGACCAGTGAGGACTCCCATAAAACAAGACGGGCAAGGCCTTCCAGAAACCACCGGACCAGACATTTCCACGTGTCATTTTTGGAGCTTGGAGGACTGATGAAGAGCAACAAAGGGGGGAAAAAAAAAGGCCAATTGCTTCAAACAACGATTGGTTTTGTGATACTTAGGTGGAGTTCCAAAAAAGTGAAATTTGGTGGACAAAGGTATTGGGACAACAACAACAAAAAAAAAAGCCAGCACACAGTTGTAATTTCTAACACTTTTTGTCACATCTTATCAATGGTTGTTTTGTTTTGTTTTTTCGGGAAAGGGGCACAATCTTCCATTAGTCACATGCAAAGCCAATCTGTCTCATTTGGTGTCGCACTACTCCGATAGTGTAGCATGCAAAGCTAATTAGCAAACCTAGCTTTAATATCTTATTACCTCCAAGTTGATTGACGCCACTTTTTGTAAATGGCAAATTTGTTTTGTCATCACAAGCTAAGTCCATCCGTCTCGTTCATCTGCCCGCAGCTTCAATTCTCATCAAGGGTGTTTTCATGTTTCCTTTTTGTTCTTTTCTTTCATATCAAGTTACCCAAATTGGTTTCTATACTGATGATACTCATGTCTAATTTCACGTGAAGAAAAAAAAAGTGAAGGGGCGATCGTACGGATGAGAGGCTGAGCGAGGAAACGAATTCGGTATTTATAACCACTCCGCCTTGCACAGATAAAGCCTTTGGAGTTCCTTATCTTTGCCAAACTAAAAATATCCTCCTCATTTTGCATGAGAATGTCGTTCCCATTTCTGCGGGGTTGTGCGTGCGTGAGACTGCTTTGACTGTTAAAATAAATAAATGAATGAATGACGTCAGGAAATACATGGAGGTTTTCATGGTGTAATAAACGTTGCGGTATCAAATTGAAAATCTGTGTATATGTTTATTAGAGGGCGCTATCGGGGCGTCGGGCGTGCGTGAGTTCTTTGCAGTTCTGGAGGAGGAGATTATGGGCTGAGAGCGAGGCGGGGGCAGTTGTAAGTACTGTAGTCCCACCTGTCACTTACACAAAACCCAGCGCAAGGTGTTCACAGTGTTACTTTGTTTGTGTCAGCGAGTCGCCATGACAATGCGCTTTTTTTTTTTTAAAACACCAAAGTGACTATAAAGCACCTTTGCTCCAGCTCTCAGATCTCTTGACAAGAAGGGAATGGAGGTAGTGGCCATGAGAGCTATCGCCTCCATCTGTAAACACACCCAAAAAATAAGTCAAACTCGTTGATTTAAAAAGAGAGAAAAGTATTTTGACGTACATTCGAAGGCATTTGTCTTTGCCGCCGCTGGCCACTCGTTGGCCGTCGGGACTCCAGTCCACAGCAAACACCTGCACCAAAAAGCAAATAGCCAGCTTTCATACACATACAGCATCCATATTGGTTCAGCACTGAATGTAAACTTTATGTACCGGTAATTGTACTTTACTTTGTATTTTTACAGCATACACATTTTTCATACGTTAAATTATTTGGTCAATATTCTACTTAAAAATATGTACGTACATATTGTAAAAATAATACTCAATAAATTATAATATTTAGAAAAAATGACTATGAACGTTTATATTATTTATGTATATAAATATACATATTTTTTAAATTAAAACAAAGATCCACATTTTACAAACTAAGGGATTTAGGACTTTCCTAAATCCAACAACAAAATGTTTTTATTCCCAGAACTTCCCTATACACGGGACCGTCCCCTCACCTCATCAGCGTGTCCGGGAAGATCCATGTTGAGCTTCCCGGTTTTGACGTCCCACACTTTGAGCGTGCTGTCGCTGCTGCCGCTCACCAGCAGTCGGCTGTCTGCCGACCACGCCACCTGATACACGGAACCCACATGGCCACGGAGGGACATCAGGTACCTGCCGGTGACAGAGTTGCCCAGGCGTTAGCTTGACAGACAGCGCCACAGAGTGGTTCACAGTGGTACTGCTTACTTCCCGGTGCGACCGTCCCAGATTTTGATGGACTTGTCGAAGGAGGCCGAGGCCAGGAGGCGGGTGTCTGGGGAGAAGAGGACCTCGTTGACCAGCGCACTGTGGCCTGTCATCCGGGCAAGAGGCTTCTTCTCCTCGGCGGGATTCCACAGAAACAAGGTGAAGTCGTCCGAGCCTGACACCAAGCGCTCCGGGTTGGAGCCCTGTGGGACCGCAAAGCAACACGTCATTTTTTTTTTTTTTAAAGTCTGTGCAGACTTAAAATAAGAGGAAAACAAAAACATACCCGAACATTATTGTATCTCTGCAAGGCTTTCTCCTTTAGTTCCACAACTAGGAGGAGACATTGTATTAGAAGTCAGACTTTCCCACATTTCTGAACGATATAATTAACCCTCGTTTTATTCATCACAAATTCAAATGAGAAAGAATGAGAAGATAAAGGGCTGAGGAGCATGATCTGCAGCGCATTGTGGCCATAATTATTATTTTTTCTTAAACATGACATTTATGTTCTTACGTGATCCCGTGAGGTCCTGTGGGTTGACGGTAGCGCTGGCAGGTTCAAAGGCGCCGGTCTTTAGCACGTAGTCGGTGTTGAGCGCCAGCGTGTTGACCCAGTGGGCGTGGCCATGCAGCGTCCGGCACTGGACGCCCTAAGCGACCACAAACAAAGGCTTGTTGACGGTCACTTTAACCCGTGAACGCCCGGCGGCGGGACTCACGTCTTTGGCCCGCCACACTTTGACGGTCCGGTCCTGCGACGACGTGTACAGCAGCCCGTCGCCGCCCCACTTGACACAAGTGACAGACTGCGTGTGGCCCGTCAGGATCTTGTCGCAGCGGCCCATCACCACGTCCCAGATGCGCACTGAGCCGTCTTTGGAGCTACTCGCTAAATAGCGGCACTCAGCGTTACTGGCAAAAACAAAAGGCAGTTCAGTGATTGTGGGCATTTTTAAGACGGATTCAACTTATACTTACAGGTGAAGAGGTTCCCAGCAAAGCCACGTGATCCACTTGGTGTGTCCGGATAGAGTCTTCCCAATTTGTGTGCCCGTCACTGGATTCCACAGAAATATCTACAAAAGAAATAAAGAACACACACACACACACGTGTGACGTGTGTGGGGGTGTGTGTGTGTGTGTGTGTGTACGTGCGGGTGTCTTTTGCCAAGTCACCTGACTGTTTTTGCACCCCGACGCAAGCTTCTTGCCATCAGGCGACCAGGCAATGCTAAGAACCCAATGTGAGTGACCTATTCCAAATAAAACACAACCCAGTACAAATTAGCGTGGTATGCTAACATTTTGGTTGAGACTAGCATATACAGCCCAGAGCAGCAAGCATACCTTTGGCGGTGTGATGCGGCGTCTCTGTCATCAAGTCCCAAAAGCGCACCGTGGTGTCACCGGAACCACTGGCCAAGTATCTGAAAACAACCAAAATGCAAACATTTTCCACCTGTTTTCCAATCTATGGTTCAGTAGGTCAACTGGGATATTTCTCACCTTTAAAAGTATAATACTGTGGTGTGCTATTTTTCTTATTCACAACTACATAAAACCCACAAGTCAAGGCACCGCTGCAATATCCATGTAAAACGAGGCCCTTTCACGCCACTTACTTGCCGGTGGGACTGAAAGCGGTGGAGATGACGGCTTCCGTGTGCCCCTGCAGCGTACTGGTACAGCGGGTGACGGCTCGCACCCGGAAAATGGCCTGGGGCTGGTAAACCACGGGCAGCACCTGTTCCGTCTCCCATGCCAGCTCCTTGATGCAGACGCCCAGGCTAGACACGATTTCCGTGTCGCCGCGAGCGAAGAAGGCGAGCGGCACTGCCTCCTCCTGAAAGAGACAAAGAAAAAGATAGGTTGAATAAAGTCTACTCATTTGTGTGTGTGTGTGCGTGTGCGTGTGTGTGTGTGTGTGCGCAACTTCCAGTCACATGTACCTTCTGCAGCAACGCATTGCATACGAGCTGCAGTTTCTCCTGAGTGATGTCGACAGGAACGTCAAAAGGGGAGCCCAGGAGCTCTCCATTCTCGTCCTGGAACTGGATCAGGAGCCGCTGCACCTCTTCACTCATCTTCAGACGCCTTTGACGAAGACCTCAAATCAATTTAATTCCCTTTGCTGACATCTCTATAAAAATAATTATAAAAATTGTTTTCCCGTCTTGTTTTTGCTTGAATTCTCTCAACACACAAAACACATGAAACGATCTTTTTTTTGCAACATGCATTGGCGTAGAAGGTTTCTTTTTATTTACGGACAATGTGAAAACTGTGCCGCTCATGTTGTGTGTGTATTAGCTGGAATTAAAATCGCTCGTCAGTTTTTCCCTCAGAATGGTCATTTTTGGGGGTTGAGAAAAGTCACTGAATTCCGCTAACTTGCACTACGGAAGCCGCAATTAAATCGAACGAGGATGTAACTAGTAATGTATGTTTCAGTAAACGAAAAATAATTCAGCGAGCCTTATCAAATGTGTGTTGAAACATACACTTTGGTTCCTTAAAATACCATTTAAGATGACATGGACTGAAAGCCAATGCTTAGGCTGCGTACTGTATAAAATAACATTGGAAATATGGTTAGCGCTAGCCTGTCAAGCTAGCTCGTGTAACTTGCCGTGAGCCACCAGTGTTTTGGGATGACTGTGTCGTCGAAACAGCACTTACAACGACACTATCCCGATCAACAGCTGCTCATACACATCGGTCAGACCTAGTATAATGTGAATTTAACCTGGAAACGCAAAAAAACACTTACCTGAAACGAGGAAGCAAAGTGTTAAAAGTCCACACGTGCGTACACGTACCAAGATGTTGCAAAATACAAAGACGGTCACATAGAGACCGCCCCTGGCTCTCAGGGCTCATGGGAATACGGAAGTGAGTGCTAATGTTGTGCCTCATCTCGTCAAGTGGTAACATTTCTGTTGAATCTTCCGTTACGTCACGACCCACGAAATTATCGATAATTTTTTTCCCCAACAAATTGTAATAATTGCCATCACTACCGTCTATTGTATTACGCTGAATGCAACAGACGATAATTATTAAAAATTCTATATCCAATTCTTACAACCGGATCACCTTATCCCCAACTATTTACTCCATTTTATTAAATTGTGTGCCTCAGTGTGTCACAACAACAAATATTTCACAAAATGTACATTTTCAACAAAAGTTTACTCAAATTGAATGCAAACAAATAACATTTTCAATATGATTGAAAATATCTGTAATACAAAGATTAATGGACTCTGAAAACAGTCATGTGAAGAAAACTTGTCGACATTGCCATCAATCACCTTTGTGTCCGGACTTTAGGGACACACAGGCTACGCAAAACAAAGTAACTTCCTTTCCACACCACTCAGTGACCTGTAATCACGTAAGCTACATACTTGAAAGATTTCCAGCAGTTGTACAGCCACTTAGATTGACATTACGTGAGTCATTCATCAGCCATAACACATGGCTAAAACAAACAAAGCATAATTTAATTCATGTTAAAAATTAACATCAAGTGAAGATAATCACAATTCAATTCCAGCATTCAGTGCTAAGAAAGAACCAGTAGGTCCAAATAAATGTTCTCACTGACTCACTCATTACATGTTTCTGAATTAATGTGGACAGCTAAATTTAAACTATCGTTTCCACCACGCTACACCGACTAGTCATTATTTTTGTATTTTTAATGGCTTTTTAAAATGTTTTCATCTTTTGCAGTATTTCCTATGTGCGAAATCACATGTACGACTGGAAGATGTCACAGTTCTTTGATCAAGTTTGAGGCTAATAAGACACATCCAAGTTTCTTCAATTATTTGGTGAGCCCGTTGATGTTCTCCGGCACGAGACCCTCCATGACGGCACGTTTCGACTCCAAGATCTGCAAGATTGACCAAAAAGAAATCTTAGAATAAACAACACATTCTAATGACAAATATAGCAAATGAGCTACATTCACCTGGAAATTGGCACTGAGGCCGATGATGCTCTGCAGGTTCGTGCTGTAATAGCCCAGCACGTACTGCCCGCCCAGCAGAGGGATGTCATCTTTATCCACTGAGATCTAGCGACCAAAAACACATGCTTGTTTTCAATAAACAAAGCATAAACAGAAACAGAAGAGGGACATATTGGAAATATTGATGATGTTAATAGACATCTGTTTGTATCTCACAGATTGTCTGGTGCCCAGGTCCACGTGGCACTGATTAGTCAACCAATGTCAAATTTGTATTAAAAAGTGCCAAAGGCCTCTTTGGCGTGATCTCTGAGCATCCACACCCAATGTGTTTGTACAAGATGCTACATGCTAATGCGTCACCTGTATGACTTCATCTGTCTCTGGCAACTCGTCCTCTCGAACCCACACGAAAGTCTCATAGTCGCTCGAGCTCTTGAAGCCGACCTGCGATTCAATAACACGGCATCTGTTGATGCTTTCTTCCGTCCAGCCATTTTTTTTTTCCGGGACGCACCTTGTACAGGCCGATCCAATCCCACGTTGAGGAGAGGAAGTCCTGCTGGACGGTATAGTTGAGGAGAGCGTCCTGGTCAGCGCTCCAGATGCCTTCAGGCGACACGTGAACCAGCGGAGTGTCAAAGTGTTTCCTCAGCTGTGGTGACAACAGCGTTAATTCAAGGGGGGATCAAACTTTTGCTCAGCCAAACCCGCAAAATGCAGGGAGGCCAAGCGCCACTCGGAACCGGACAGAGGTGCTGTGGATCAGTATAAAGCTATGCGGTTGTCTGACTCGGTCTCTCACCTCCAGACTGAAGCTGGCCATGACAGGCTTATGGTCGCTAACGCCATAGCTCATGTCGCTGGTGTATTTATCCTGGTTGATCACCAGGGGGTACTCATCCAAGCTGTCGTCCGTGGCGGTCGACAACTTGTCGTCGTCGTCTTCCGATGGCGGGTTTTTGGGTTTGACCCGCCACAGGATACGGTCGGTCCACGCAGGCTTCCTCTTCTTGCCGCTAGGTGACGCAAGAAAAGATCGATGGCCTGTTGTTAACGCCTTAGCCAAGATGCTAACCTGACGCTACAAACGTGAGGCCTAGCTGCAACCCATGGATCAAGATATTCGGTCATCCACATCGTCGTTTGATTCCCTCAGCGATTAACAGACAAACATTCTGTCTGCTCCAAAGTCTGAAATGTACTTGTATTATCTGTAAACTATTGCTATGTTGTTGCTAGCATGAAAGCGCTATATAAATAAAGATGTATCGTACTGTATGTTATTCACAATAGTGGCAGTATGCTACTGAGGGGAGATTTAGTTACGATCTCGACTAGCAACAGGATTTGAGCTATAATTCGAGTTTTGACAATTGTGGGATGAGACACATTTGTTCATTTTGTATTTAATTTTGCCTCCAATTTCTAAAGGGCTCAGGGGTTGCCTTGGAGACACCCACCTGAGCGGGTCTACTAGCCAGACAGACAGCAGTGCCCAGGTGAGAGAGATGAGCAGGAAGAGAAGGGTGGTGCTGCAGCGCTGCGGGGGCCTGGGCCTATATATGGTTAGGGGCAGCGCTGCAGTGCTAACGCTAATAGGCACACACAGACGCACAAATGATGACATCACAAAGTAATCAATCAGAGGGAATGTGCCGCATGCGGCAGTCACGCTATACTGTTTTTAGTTTCTCAGTCAAAATGCTAACATGATGTCACTAACTTGAGGCGAAGTCTGTCCGTGAAGTAAAGCATCGTTGAAGCAAGACAGAGGAACAAACGGGACGGGAGATTTTCAAAGCTGCAGTTGTTTGTTTACATTCGAACTTAAGCTTGCAGCCAACACGAGTGAAAAACTCTGGACCTCTTGTTTGTCAAATGCTAATATAAATAGTGTGTGCGTGCGCGTGTGTGTGTGTGTGTGTGTGTGTGCGTGTGTGTGTGTGTGTGTATTACCCAAGGTCATAGGCATCGGAGTTGCGGCTGAACTTGTAGGTGGGCTTGAAATTTAAGGGTCCCTCCTCAAATTCCTGCAGGAAGGCCTCTTTCGTCTTCATGGTGAGGAGCTGCACATACAGGAAGTACATAAGCGAGTGCGTTTGTGTGTGTGTGTGTGTGTGTGTGTGTGTGTGTGTGAGTCACCTGGTCCTTGCTCCACAGCAGGTTGAGTCGTCCGCCATTGATGGAAGAGCGCAGGAAGTGCAGGCCGTGGTCAGCGATGCGGAAGTTCAAATCTCCAAACCAGAACACGAGCCTGTTTGGGCAGGGATGTGGGCGAGAAATCGTGTGTGTGTGTGTGGGGGGGGGGGATTACATATTATCATTATGTGGCAATCCTTGCACCTTGGCGGAGGTTCTTTTTCTCTGTGTTTGACTGACTTGTGGTCCAGCACCCGGCGTGCGTCATCCGTGTCGAACTCTTGCGTCTCCAGGATATGCTCGAACTCGTCCACGCGCTGCAGAGCGTGGTTCATGTGCGCCGCCAGATGGCAGTTGAGGAAGCACACCTTGTGGCCGTAGAAAGAGAAGCGCACTGACACCGCTCCTTTGTTTCCCTGAAAAAATAAATAAATAAATAAAAATCATTTCGATTTAAATCAATTGCATTGAATTTTCAAGTCAATACCCAGTATCCAAAGATCCCAGTGCGAGTGTACGTGCTGTGGATGTCTCGGATGTAAGGCAGGTGCGACTGTTTGGCAAACACCAACAGCAGCAAACCCTGCATCCTCACCGACGCCACCTGCAGGGACGCCAGGGGAATGACACACATCAGGCAATGACTTCAAAAAAAAAACAACAAAAAAAAACATTGTACTTTTATGAATTACCTTGACGAAGCCTCGCGGTGCCAGGGTGTCCATGAAGACATGACTCCACGAGTCCTCGACAATCAAGTCCGAGATGAACCGGACCGGCGTGGCGCATACTTCCTGTAACCTGACACATAGCAATACATTTGGTCTCAAATTAAATTTCAGTGAAATTCATTTCACTGAAATATTTCCTTTCATTTCCACATTGAGTCCACATCAAATTTCCGAGACGAGATTTCACATCAGTTTCTCACCCGATCACGTAGAGATCGGTGGGTGGTTGGACGTCGAGCTGCAACAGGGAGGTGACGTCATCAGGAGGCTCCGCTGTGGCCACGTTCCACGTCACCATGTGCAGCCTGTCAACGTGGCTCATGTTAGTAAACGAAAGGTGGTTGGTTCTGTGAGTGAACGAGAACCTTTGACATCCATTTCAAATGGTTACACTCAATCCCCAATTCCTGTTCACACCTGTTTACATTGCATCCGGTTGCAATTGAGTTTAAGGTTCCCCGTTTGTTTTTAACACCCATTTCAAATGTTTTTACATGAAGTTTGATTTCATGTTCACATCTGTTTAGATTGCATCTGGATTAAATTTAGTTTTATTTGTCTTTGCCCCTTTCATGTCTGTTGACATCTGTTTCCCATTCATTTTACATTCAGTTTTATATCAGTTATTATATCTGGTTCCTTGTCTGTTTTCAAATCAGTTTCACATTTGTTTGTGAAATGTGGTTTCAAATCAGTTTCATGCTTCCTTTTCATTTGTTTTTGCATCCATGTTGATGGTCCCCCCCCCCCCCCGATTCATTTTCACATCTAAATTCAAATCTGTTTACACTAATCCGGTTTCAGCAGTTTTTGACTTTTTCACATCCCTTTAAAATTTTTCGCATAGTTTCAAAACATTTTTTTTCATTAGGTACACCTACAGAGTCTAAAGCAAAACAACACAAACTTTGGCCTTTACAAATAATTCTTCAAAGACATGCTCGTTCTCGTGCTGGTAGATCTTAATATGTTGACGCAAAACATCGAGCACAAGCGCAGACAAAGGGGTCTTGGCGGAGGTCCACCTGAAGGCGTGAGTGGGCGGCGCAAAGCGCGAGCATAGCTGGAAGGCATCGTCCAGCGTGCGCGACATCTCCTCGCCGGCCTCGTCCTCCGAGCTCATGTCGTCGATGCGGCTCAGGAGCTGAGCCAGCTTCTGTCGCAGAAGCATTCTGGACGACGACGACGACGACGACGTCGACGCGCCGCTCGCCGCGCTGTCCGAGCGGAGCCGGGCGCGCGACAGGAAGTCCATCTCCGGTGGGTAAACCAACTTCCTGTTGTCCTCAAAGGTCCGTCGGGAATGAAGCGCCGCAATGTGTCCTCCGCGGACTTCCATCCATAATAAAAGCAGCGGTGTGGATTTGGACAAGGAGATTTAAGCGAGGAATGTGGAGGCTGGCGTAATAAGCCGGTTAGCCGGAGGCCGCCATTCCGCAATCTCCGGCCGCCAACTAATGAGCGGACAATGGCATTAGGCTTCTTTTGGCTGTGGTCCACTTTTCCACTGAAGCGGGTAATAGGTCAACCCGCATGCCGACATTCTTGGCAGGGCGCAAGCACAAGTGCCGTCCGCTTCACATCATATTTGAAACGCTTTTACATCCATTTCCCATTTCGTTTTCACATCTGTTTGGATACCATCTGGTTTCAAATCTCTGTTTCACATTTGATTTCATTTCATCCTGTTTCTAACATGCATTCAGTTTTTGCGTTCTACATTTAATAGTCTGGTTTCTAAATCAATGCAGTCAAGACTGTTGCATGGCCATAAGCAAGTCACATGCAGAGACTTACGCGGAGTGTTTGTAAGTGGATCAGAGAGGTGAAGAATGGCACTTTTATCGCTCAAACTCACCCCAAAGCCTCTTAGAACGGTTAGGGCAATGCTTGTTCCTCATATGAGGAACAAGAACAAGAAGAGACCAAAAAAAAAAAACGTGAACTCACCGGCACTTGTCTCTTCCTCCGCTTGGGAACCTAGCAGCACTCATGTCGTCCCCTGCGCGTACACACACACACACACACACACACACACACACACACACACACACACACACACACACACTCACAGAGTTAAATCTCCATGCTGGTCACCATGGCAACAGTCAGTCCTGCTGTCATCTGTGAAATTGATTTTTTTTTTTAATCACTCAGAGTGTGATCGTCATTCAATACACTTCAGAGTTTAGATCAGGACTCTTCAGAATAGCCCCATATCGAGTTCTTAGTCATTCTTCGGACTTCCTTACATTGGGTAGCTCATTTTTGCTTGAGTATACCATGTGGATCTTGAGATTTCATAGTACCATGCACATTTTGTAAGACATCCTGCGCCAGTTTTCTGACACATGCACCACATTTTAGCTCCAGGAAGCCTTGCTGAGATTTGAGATGTCATTTTATCCTGCACAGATTCATTGACACCCAGTGCCTGGTGGAGCACAGCAACCCCAGAACAGAACCAAGCGTTTTTAAAGTCACATGAGAGGAACCAGAGTGTCGTTTCAGTACCTGTATCTTGGCTCTTGGTGTGTTGAGGCGTCCGGAAGAAACTACAGACTCCTTGTGCGCAGATGACGAAGATCTCCAAGGAGGAGTCCAGAGTCTGGATCGGCTTTCCCGTTGATACTCCCGTCGTTGGGGTCGTGGAGTCACTGTTCTCGCCGCCCCTGCTTGCACACAGCAACAACCACCTGCTGCTGCTGCTGCTGCTGCATGGGGGACTTAAAGGTGGGATCAAGCTTATGATGCAGGTTGCTTGAGAAGCATTACGTCATTCATGAATGGACACATTTGTTGAGTCGACATGACGCAAGCAGTTTGGCAAAGTTGGATGCCGCTCCATAAAAAAAAGGAGCACATTTTGAAAAGCCATCCCCAAAAGCCACCATCCCTTGGCAACGTGGAATTTGGTCGACATTTCTATCACGAGTAGACTCACAAAAAGCGACATCCCACAGGAAGTCTGCAAAATACCCCTTGAGACTTTGTCCGATTGCTACCAAAAATTGACCTTTGTATATGAGATGCACGATGAATAGGATCTATTTTATGATGAAACATATGCAATATAGATATTTTCAGTCTTGTTTGGGGTCATGAACTTCTCACAAAATGTCCCTGTAAACGGGATTTAATGTAATCTTTGCCCGGCAAAGCCAGATTAATTTTGCCATTAGTGCGCAATGTGCATATGTACGAGCGCGTGTGTGTGAGTGTGCATGTGAGTGAGAGATATTTCCATATTTCAAATTTAATATTCAATTATGGTAACCTCACCCCACCATAAAAAAAAAGCAAAATACAATTCTTAGCTTGACTTTTTTTGTTGTTGTTTTATTAATTTTATCAATTCACCTTTCCAATGTACAATTTGTGTTATCGGAAGATTAAGATGACCAAAAAAAAAAGGCACAAATCCACAGGAAACGATCAAGAAAAAGCAAGGGGCACGCAAACACACAAGTGAGAGAGTCAAAGGAGCTCAAAAAAATATTTTTCTTTTTTTGGGGGGGTGATACTGTTATATTTCTGGCCTTTAATTTGAATTAGATGTTGATTCTCAAGTGGTGGTTTGCCGCTTAGCAAAGTTTAGCTCGGAATGACAACAGCACTACAACATTTCAAACCAAAACAAAACAAAAAAATATATATTTTGTTTTTATACAGTCCCGCAATGTGGTCCTTGTGCAGGCAGTACAGTAAAATGCTTTCTGGAAGCCTGAAGATGGCTGAGAAATTCGGAGAATTGACAACGAAACATGTGCCGATTCGTTATCTTAAACATGTGATCTCATTATTTATTCCAATATCGTTAAAGTTTCTTGACATATTTTAAATCAGTCGGCTTCTTGCTTGGACATTTTGTACCAACGTACAACAGAAACGATCACATCACTGAACACCACACACACACACACACACACACACAAACACACACACACATGCACGTACACTCATGCACACACTGCAAAAACAACAGGACACAGTTCAGTCTGGCAAAAAACCTCAAATAAATCCCCCAAAACAAAAACACTAGAGTTATAGACTATTTTTTTGTCACCATGGCAGTTATTGCTATTGCTGGATAAGCTCGTTTATCCACTGGAGAAAAGGTGACTGGCTAAAGCCGGGTTCCCACCGCTCAGCGGTCCAGTTCGGTCCCGTCGCGATACAATTTTATTTCCCAATGATACCAACAGTTTCATGATACTGAAGAATTGTTCGATATCACCCTAAAAAAAAGTTACAGCCGTTATTACTTAACGCATTCAGTCCGATACTGTATATAGCTCATATGCTAGCATTTTGCTAGCCACAGCTATCACTGTATTTAATTAGAGTTAACACGATCATTGATCTATCTTGAAAGTTGATGTAGAGTACATCAGACATACATGCCAGTGATATTTTAGACGACTGCGTATCAACACTTTAGCGCATGATACACTGTGATCTTATTGCCGTGCCTTTAGCTGTCGAGCTTTAGCTGAGCTCGGTACCCCAACATTACGTTGCCCAAAAGTGCTGAAGTATGGAAAATGTCTTTGGTACCCTTTTCAATATTTGGCATTGTAAAATGAGCTTTATTTGACCAAATTGGGCTTGTTAACTAATTTATCAAGTAGCCTAAGGTGCTGGACTCCAGAATTTTCACGTAGCTTCAAATTATTGTGTTGAAACCAAACTTGGCATGATCACCTCAGCAAATTAAAAATCACGACTGACTCACTCGCGATTACCTTCACAACCGTTGCCATTGCGCACCAAACTGTGGAAACACGGCTTTAAGACTTGAATTAATTTGTCGACGGACAATATGAATGTTTAGTTCTCCGCCTAACTGAATGCTAAATGCTTCATTTGGACAAACTTGCAAGATCACGCACACGCGCACAAACGCAGCACGCACGCGCCACGTACAGTACAGTGTCACAAAGCAGCGCAGTATTGACAGGGCACAAATAAACGGAACCTTCGACCTGCCGATTGGTACGATTGTAACTTCAAACGACAAACAACATGCTAACCACGCTAAAGGAAAGCAAAGGTGTGATAGAGGAAAATAAAAACACACACACATAGCAGCTGATGGGGTGAAATAAAAGTCAGACTTAGCGAAAAGACCATTTTAAAAACCCTGTTGATATACTATATTCATATATATATATATGTACAGTATGTAAATACTGCATTATTCCCTACAATGTCCGCGCCCCACATCCCCACCCACCCGGCATAATGTGTATGTATGTACAACATCGGAATAGCTTCAGTAAATCCTACATGGCAGAGATAAATAACTCTCTGTGGGTCTGATAATGAATTGGATCGACTGATTTTCTATCGGACACCTCCGATGAGCTGTCAGTGAATGGGGCAAGGACGGAGACCAGAGACGACGAGTTTATAGGGTCCAGCATCGTGAAAACCAGGCGGTAGGTACCCGAGCGAGGGAATTTTGGAATGGAGGCGGGTCAGGATTGGGAATTCGGAGGGGACGTCCGGATGTTGCGTCGGTTGGAATGGGAGGAGGACGTGAATCCGCTGGTGTCTCGGTATTCGGGTCTGGAAGAAAGAGCGCGCAGCAGTGAGGAAAAATAAATGTATTGGAACAAAACCGTGGAAATGAAGGCTTTCACTTTGAAAGAAAGAGAGTGAAATTTTTAAAACATACATACACACATAGGAAGTAGTCCACCAAGGAACAGTATTAAAATTCAAACATCCAGTACTCCACTTGATTTGACGATGAAACACAGCATGGTGTCAGAACTAACTAAAAGAACTACTTTTTCAAAGAGGATAAAGAATATATGCCCGTGTGTATTGTGGTATGCTCTGTCTTTGTTGCTACCGGTTTTTGAACGTTTCTAATTACCATGACATTGATGCTAGTTTCATTAGCCAGTCTATGGCGTTTTGCATCATGTTAGCATTAAGCTAGCGGACTGGTGCCATTTCATTAATGTGTAATTCTATTTGCGTCATGTTTTGTTTTTAAGTCAACTTCAAGTGGGAGTGGCAAAAAACAGCTCGAAGCAATAATATTTTGATCGCGAGCGATGTGACCCCGAACACCAGTTTCTTATCGATCTTGACTCACGATCAACAGAGTTTGCCTGCAATTAAAAAGAGCACTTGGCTCGCCACTGAACTGATCAGTCTCACCTGATGAACGGCAGCAGCATTCACAGTCTCGGCGGGGTGGGGGGGGGGGGGGGGGCGACCTCAGTCCTCTAGCGCCACCATGCCTTTCACGGGGTCCTTCACTCGCATCTAGAAAACAAGCCGCACTCACCGATTACATTCCGCTCCCTCGCCTCCTTCCCACCGTGGCGTTACCTCGTCCAGCTCCTTTCGCGTCTCCTCCTCCATGCGGCGGATGTCCTCCATGTTCAGGTCGATCCACTTGTCGATCCAGCAGAACAACTGACGGTGGAAGTTGGTGAACAGGCGCTTCTCTTGCTGCGCAGGCATATCGAAGAAAGTCAGTTGCTGCGTCGGGTGGCGGCCGCAAATCAAAGTCGGCGTCGGCAGACCTTTTGGATGAAGCTTTCCACTTTGTTCTGCAAACCCCACCACTTGAACTTCACCGTGACCAGCTTGTAGGCACACATGTGTGGGCAGTCTTTCTTGTTGGGGAGCTCTTTCTGCGGGAACAAGTGCGCATGTATGTGTCCATTCCGCAGCCCATTTGGGCAGCCGCGGTAGCCCGATGCATTCGCCAGCGATGAGTGACTTTCAGAGCCACTTAACGTCCCAGTTATGAATATTCGGCATCCGATGGCACATTCTGTTTCCCTCCTGATTCTATTTCTACAGCAGCCTGTTTAGGCAGCAAACTGGTTTGCCTTGAAGTAGTTGTGCTCTGTTTGTTCCAGGTAGGACATGACCATAAAACATGACCTGCTAATAAGAACAAATCTTTTTTTGGGGGTGGGGGGCTCAGAATGATTCACAATCGACAGCCCGTTTAGGCAGCAAATGTGTCCCAGGAGCCCAGAATTAGGTTGATTGTTGCCAGGTTGGAAAGGAACCAAGTCAAATAAGCTCTAAATTATGAACGCTGTGCATCAAATGTCACTCTGTTTTCTTACTGCTTTCTACAGTGGCCCATTTAGTCAGCAAACAGGCTCGACCTGAAGTTATTGCGCCCTCTGTTGTTTGTTCCAGGTAGGACGAGACAAAGTCATAACTACCTAATTACAGTACGCAAGTTGCATCCTTTGTTGTTCAGAATTGTTTATACCTTGACAGCCCATTGCGGCAGCACATTTGTCAGACTCGAGGGCAAATTTGCTAGGCCTCATCCCAAGCGAACGTGCGTACCCGCCAATCCGGTCCGAGAGGGCCTCGTCCCGTCTTGACTGACTTGTACCTGCAGGGATCCTCCTCTGACTTGTAGTCCTGCCGAGAAAGCAAAAACAACACCTCACATTCACGCGGCGTCCTTCAAAGTCCACATCGGCGGTCTCGAACTCGCCCGGCACACCTTGGGCTCCACTTGGCTCCTGTCAGCGATGTCAATATAGACGACATCCACCTTCTTCCAGGTTTCCGCGTCCAAACCGTGCACCTAAAAACCCGAGACACGGCGGCTTTAGGAGAGCACAACGCTGCATGGTGGGATTCTACAGTCTAGTTCCCGTATTTGCCGCTTTCCATTTCTTCGCCTTTGTCAAATCTAGAATATGGAATTGCTTTCTGGGTCGTCACTTTGACGAACGGGAAGCGGCAAAGACGTTCATGCAAAGCTCATCGTTACGTTATCCTGGCGTCCCAGGTCAGGTTTGTGCCACGTCTCGATCTTGATCAGGAAGTTCTCCTTCATGTATTCGTTCTGCCGTGGGAGGAGAAACAACGTTGGGGATGAAGTATCATATCCACACACACACACACACACACACACAGAACACACACATTCATGCGTGACTACCATTGCCCATCCCTGTGATATCAAATGTCTCTCTCTTGTCAGTCTTGGTGTTCTCTCTCAACTGTGTTTGTGCACAACATTGCGATTGTACTTACAGTGATGACTACGCATCCAGTTTAGAAGAAAGCAGCCAGAGCAAAAAGACAAAAAAAAAAAAAAAAGTGACCATTGAGCGATTAGAGGCAGTCTTGACAATATGCTGGATATTTGTTTTGTGTATGTTGTGTGTGAGGATCAGGTGATTGCCTGCCTACTCTCTCTGGCTGGCCATCCAGTAAATTATTCAGGGACTGCATCAGTGTGTGTGTGTGTGTGTGTGTGTGTGTACTGATACCTGTGCGGCAGTACGGGTACGCGTTCCAGGCTTTCTCGTGGATGTTGAGGGCGGAAGCCGGAGCTAACATTCTGACGAAGGACGGCACTTTACTGAAGGAAGAGAGTGTTTTGGGACATGGGGAGGGAGGCGGGGGGGAAATAAGCTTTCAGGAGCTGAGTTATTGCTGTTATATATTTTTGATCAGCAGGGGGCGCTTGTGACTCTCTTCTGAGTGGGAAATGGATCGCAAGTTTGTGGTGTACGAGGTTCAAATTGGGTAGCAATATCTGACTAAACTTTTTTTGGATGGGTGTACTCATGATCAACATGTCCTGCCAACATGTTTGCTGCTCATTGAAACGGGCTTCAAAGGCAGAGTTTGAAAGAATGTTTGTGTTTTATGGTGAGTCCTTCGCAAATGACAATGGCCGCTTTCATCCAAAATGGCAGACTTCCGCTGACATTTCTGGCATGGATTGTTGATGGCTTTTTTTTTGTTTGTTTGTTTTTTTTGGGGGGCGGGGGGGGGGGGGGCTACTCATGATAGACATTCGGGCCAAACTTGATGTGACCCACAAGTGACCACTTTCAAGCTGGCCCACCGCCGTCCTTCTTTACAAAGGCTAAAAGGAGCCGGCGATTAAAATGTGCGTGTACGCTCTTACCTCTGCAAGTGATAGATTTTGTGCGTGTACTGCCCCTTCTCGCCATCCTTCTCGTAGGGCTCATTTTTTAGCACCTCCACGCCTTCGCCGCCTCCAGTCTCATTCTTGCTGGCCTCGGCCACCGAGTACAGCTGGCCCACTTGGTACTGCCGAGGGAGGAAAAAGTGTTATTTATTGCTTCATTTATTATTATTATTATTATTTTTAGATGAACTTTATTCTTTCTCAAGCGCTTATTCCCCCCCACCCCATTATTCCCGCACCTACCATCCACCATTTTGCTGATCCACGTGACTGCGAGAAGTGCGGAACAATGGCGGCCATTCTTTCTTAATCGCATCTAATCCACAAATCTGGAGACGCGGATCGGCGACGTCTCCAGATTTCTCGGGATTTATCATTCGCGTTTTCCTTTTCAGACGCTACTCGACAAAAGTGCGCGTTCACACAACCGCTGCAGATTGCCGCATTCGGATCATTAGATGCGAGGGGATGTCCGCAGGACAATTATGTTCCGCACAAAAGGATTTATAACTTCCACACAGGACAGTTGAACCGGAAAAAAAAAAGATCTAGCCTGCTGTGAAGAGGAATCATAAATACTCTCTGCTGTTATTTTTTTGATTCAATCTGCATTTTATATTTAATGCAGAGGAACGTCCGCAGCCATTTTTCCCGCCGCGGGGAAATGACTGCGCCTCCACAAATTCTTCCAAGCAACACGCAGCTGGAAAAACGTGAGCAAGTGAAATAAATCTCCATGAGAGAAAATGTCACTGCGCGACAATGCTTCGGGCGCTGAAAAACTGTTCACGCTAAAAGACTGGAAAAGAAACCCGACTGCTTCTTGAGGGAATTTCAAAACAAGGCCCGGTACAGTCTTTGTGGCAAGTTCCGCCCTCTGGGAAAACGTCTCCGTCACACATTTGTGTCCGGACCGGTCCGAGTAGATGTGAAGGTCAAGGACGGACGGAGGAGACTCATCTCAGAGCCCTTCATGCGCTTCTGCGCTCGGCTTTGCATTGGAACAAAAATGAAACAGGACGGACAGCTACGAGCCGCCGGAGATTGAGAGTCTAAAATAATTGTTCAATTGAAGACATCAACTTCTTCAAGAAAGCAAAAGCAAAAAAAAAAACTAAAAAAAAAAAACATCGGCTCAGATCGGGATACAAACAAATAAACAAAATCGCTCCTTTCACTCACGAGTCCGCACTGAATACAAATAAGGCGAAGGCGGTCTCGTTGATTTGTCAAGCACTGTGCACATGCACCGGAAATAAACAACCTTGGGTGACTTCGCTGACTGCCTTGTGCACAATACAAAAAGATTGAAAATGTCACTTTACCTCTTCCACGGAGATGGGAAGAATCACCCGACTGCGGGAGAGAAAAGAAGTCGGCCATTAATACAAAAAAAAAACATTGTGGCTTTAATTCTGACTGATTGAGCTCATTGTTGACGTGGTGTGCACTTGACCAATGCGACCAACTCAAATGAGCAACACGTTGATGTAGTCAAGTTTAAAAACGTGCTGCCATGCTATTGAAATAATTCAACCTTCACCTGCCCTTATTTTGAAACTGAGGTTTTACAGCTTTATTTCTTACTGATTGACCATATTGTTGACACGGTGTACTCCAAACCCCCCGGACCCCTTTGCATCCTGTTTTATGACACGTTTTGGTTTAAATTCTGACTGACTGAGCCCACTAACACAGTGTCGAAACGGAACCACGCAGACGACTTGGTCACCGGGGTTCAATTTGTGACCTTGATGAATTTGACAGTCACAAACTCTAAGGCAGCATCACGTTGTTCCATAGTCAAAATCGTGCTCGTGCGCTATGCTAATGGCAGTCCCAAAATATGAAGCGTATGCCCAGTTTGGCATAATCCCGCTTTCCCCGTTTGCTAATCTGTGGCTCGACCCCAAACGGGCACAGCTGTTGCATGCGGGACCATACGAAATCATAATAATGGTCACATTTAAAGATGGAAGAACAAGAATCAAAGCGTCAAATCTTGGGAGTCAGAATCTAAACATCATTTCAGACTCTTTCTCATCTGTTAGGATCCTTATTGTTAATCCTGCAGTATTTGTCTTATTTTGACGGGTGTGGGCATGTCAAATATCAGCGTTGACAGCATTTAACGCTTTTTAATTCACTTCCAGGCACACCGCTGAGGGCCAGACTTTCTTGCTAATCGCTGCATGTCATAACTTTTGCCCCCCCCCACCCCCACCCCGCCCCTTGTGTGGTGGTGACAATTTATTGATTAAATCCACGTGACCACGCCATAAAAAAAAAGGGAAGGCAGGCTAGGTGTGAGCAGATGGCCTTGCCCTTGCTGCTAGCAGGCCTCGGTGACTAACAATCATTTTTAGAATCTTGGGCATGCCGACAAAGGCTCTAAAAAATACCTTACATGATGCTTTCTTTCCCTTCTTTTTGATTGTTTCCTAGCTGGACACACGATTCCGGATTGGCCCCGTGAAGGGGTTTCACCTTCACCGTGCGCCCATCAATTACATGGGGAGGAATGTGGATGTGTCTTTTACGCATTCCTTCGATTAAGTAATACATTCCATGTGCAGAATGTGAAGGGCACAAACCGCCATGCCTGAGCACGTTAGTGGGGGGATGATGATGATGATGATGCAAGAGCCTTCATCACCTCCCGCACTTCATGCGGTGGAAATATGACATCCATACCCCCCCCCCCCACCCCCCGCATCACCTCCTCTTCATTCTCTCATCCTCCACCCTCAATGTCGCGCGCGCACATACACGCATACTTACAATTCCTTGATGAGCATCGTTGGGCAAGTGGATGTGTAAAGGCTTAATTTTTTTTTTTTTTTTTTTGCGTCGATGCTTGGTTTCTCCTCTTCCTCTTCCTCTTTTTCACCCGTTATGTCATTCTAGCCGCACAAGCCGCCGACTGGCTGCTGCCGTGCGCGATGACTTCCTTCCTGCGCGCGGCCCGCTGCTGCAGAAGAGGAAGAGGGACGCCGTGCATGGGCGGGGGAGGGGTTTCGGGACAGCAGGCGAGTCCATTTCGGGCACTAAGAGGGGGGTGGAAATGGAGTAGCAATAATTAAGTGGAAAGTTAAGCCACTAGGTTCCAAGATGCATGACAGCAAATTAATAATTGATCGTAATTTGGGTGGGAGTTTCATAGACTTGGTGACTGGCCCTTTAAGGCTCCTGCGTTGGCGTCATCGCAGGTTGGTCGACGTCACTGTCGTGCGTAGCGTCACGAGAAAACCCGCCTATGCGGCCGCAGCTCTATGTGACGTCACTATGACGCGGTGCCGTGAGAGCTCGTGCACCCAACACGGTCACACAATGCTTCGAAAAACAAGAAAAAAAAGTGATGACATGTTAGATTAATTGAAGCAAACTATTCTGTTGAGTGAAGACGAACATTTCTAACAACACAAATGTATAGATTGTGCCGTAAAATAAAAATACCATCTCTCTCCCTCTGTCGATCTCCATGTTCGTCACCTTTTTTTTTCTTTCTTTCTTTTTATGTTTCTTTCTGGCTATCATCCATCAATTCAGCTCTCTCTCTCTCTCTTTCTCTCCCCATCTAATTCCACGTCTACAGTCAACAACAACTGAGCGTTATGACCACCGGTGGAAAAAGCAGAATGTCCCGCATTGCGTGTATGATACATGTGGCAAGTATACCAAAGTTTCTATCTGTTGTGTGCATAAGGATCAATTGTGATGTCAATCACGTCAGGGACCTCCAGATGTCCCCATGAGTCGGAGCGTCTCAGGTCCCTTAATCCGGACCTGCCGTCCCAGAGTTCAACAAATGTGCACGTGTGTGTGTGCGCGTGTGCCCGAGGCTCGGCCATTATGTAACAGCGGGTTGCTGTCGTATTAATAGCGCATCTGCATCCGACCGCCAGCATCCGCTCGTCATCATCCTCAGCTTTGCTGTCAGAAGGGGACACCGTCGTCCAACGAATGAATGAAGCATGCAATGAATGACATCCCATGCATTGTGATAATCCCGTGCCGGATGCGCGGGAAAAAAAAATTGGCTCACGATTTTACATGCAGAGTCTATTAAGAGTCTCGAGAGTCCATTTTAACATTGCCGGTTTTCATTGTTATTATACTGAGCATGCACCTATCTCCATGTGATAATCCTGTGCCGGATGCAGAAAAAAAAACATTAAATCACTAATATAGCTAAAATATAGATTAAGATTACAGTCAATTAAGGCTGTATTTTTTATTCTACACTCAGTACTGTCAAGTTTTAGTAGCTGTTTCCATCTGACCAAAAAAACTCCATGTGATAATTTTGTGCCGGATGCAGAGAAAAACATTAAATCACTCATGTACAGTAGCTAAAACATAGATTAAGATTACAGTCAATTGAGACTGTATTTTTTATTCTACACTCAGTACTGTCAAATTTTAGTAGCTGTTTCCATCTGACCAAAAAAACTCCATGGGATAATTTTGTGCCGGATGCAGAAAAAAAAAGTTACTTCCCTAGTATATCGTACGTACAAGTCAATTAAGGCTGTCCATATTGCATGGATGCAATTCTGACATTAATTTGAAGGTGCAGGACTGGCGTTGAACCAGCAGGTGTCACTGTAGACAACAATTCCTGCACATTAGCGTGAGGGCTTTTACAACAGATTCAAGATAATGCTTACTTTCAATTCACAGCACGTCACACTATTTCGGGAGGGAATTATTTTGATGGACAAATTAATTTTGACATAAAGGTGATAAAAAATAAATTGTGAGTTTTAACCACGAATTATCCATTGACTCAAATACAGTAGAGACGGAAACATTTGCTCGTCCAAAACGTCTTGATAAGATTAAGAATATAGAATCAAGTTTCTAGTCCAACATAGTTTTGTCTAACACTTGCACAGGAGGGTCATCGGCCACATGAAAACGTCGCTAATAAGAGAGGAAACAAAATCCCCTTATAAGAGCCTGTTAAAGCCCGCAGGGTTTACCAGCCTTTGTTGCACATCCATTTCGCGCCCAAGATTCGGTTTGTTGCTATAAAAAGGCGGTGCAAAGTATGCGATAACGCACGCAGAACTGAATGTTTGGCATGTCACACATACAGGCGCTCGGAAGCTAATCAAAAGTGCTAAATACGAAGCAAAGACTGATCACAAACCATGACGTCAAGGTCTCACACCGGCGTCATGTTTTGGAGTGTCACATACCTGTGTCCAAATGTTAGCGCTTAGTTTGAGTCCCGGGTTAAGGTTTTCCAGATGTGCCCAGCACTTCTGGACCGGTGGCTCCTGGAAATACAAAAAATAAATTCAAAAAAAGTTCTGGCTTGACCCGCTGCCGGCGATTGAAGGTGAACACACACATCTCGCACGTTTTGAGTTTCACTCGCTTTTAATTAAATGTCATGAGGGCGCGGGCGGCAGCTGGGCTGGATGCTGACTCGAGCCGGTGAGGCACTACTTTCCACTCCTGCTGTGTTTTTGTGGAGACACTGATTTATGTCGTCACATTTAGCGACAGGCTACGAGTTCTAATTTTAGGTGAAGTTTTGGTTCGTGGCTGAAGTCCCTTCGCAAGTTCCCAAGCAAGTGAAGCCAAGCGAGGTGATGTCATCTTGGTGAAATGAAAAGTCTGTGCATGATCCTTTCCAAAGTTCGGAAGGGGGCAAAAAAGGATGTACTTAAAAATAAAAAAAAATTTGTTTGAATAATTGTGTGATAAATTACAAATGAATGTTTCAGTGGTTTATGCAAGATAGTGAGAATTCGATCATTGACACTAAAACAAAACTGGACCAGAGTCAGCAGCTCGGCTTCAGCAGACGTTTATTTCGTACCATGCCTATTAATCCAGAATTCCAACAACGGAAGGTTGAACAGCATCAGTCTCGCAGGGATCACCTTCGATCCAGAAGAACTTTAGCATCTGGACAAAGCGACCTTTTAGCTATTAAGATCTTCCTTCCAGATGGCCACTAACTCATTTGGAAAAGCCTTGGGGGAGGTCTGCGTATTCCATAATTCCTACCTCATATTTTACTCAGCATTGCCCACCCTTGGGAGCGCCTTTCGGCAGAATATGTTTCCGCATGCCCTCTTTTGACTAAAAGGCTGCCGTCACTGCAGCGCCGTGCGACCGGTTGACACATAAAAGCGTGATTTACACCAACCAATATTGACACAGCAAATGAAAGGAGAGGCTGATAAGAAGCGTAAACCAATTCCGGCCTTTTATGGATGTGAAACACGACGGTGAGGAAACAAGTACCTTCTCTGTTCCATGGTGGATGTTTGATTTTAAGACAATCCATTTTTTTAAGTCCTTAGCATGAATGGGTCATTGTGCCCCGTTTTCATGGCAACCTCCTGAAATAAACATGAAATAAACCCACATTAGATGGCATAGGGGGAAAAAAAGCGTTGTCATTTAGTATCATCCATTAATCGAGGATACCTAAGTATGATTGGGCCTCGTTTGGAGTAGGAGTTTGTCAAGTACATAGAAACCATAAAGTTGGGCAAACATGGCTGCTTCAGACTAATATGGCCGACTTCCTGTTCATAGAACTTCACTAGATTACATACGCATGCGAAAATTTGTGAGATTTTTTACACACGATAAGGCACCCTAAAAAGCACATTTATGCATGCAAGGCTAAATTTGGGTAAATCCCTCAGAGGCATTTGTCAGCGTACGAGCCCGTGAATTCGCCAGAAATGGCTGCTTCAAACTAAAATGCCCGACTTCACGTTCAATTTTGGCCATCGGTCCCTGAGTCTTTTTCGTGCATCCTGATATGATAGACTTGTACACCCAATTTCATGTTGACTGGTGTTGAGTTGGATATTTTCCAAATTTTCCATGGGGCTAGTTGTCAGGGATCATGTTCGGGTCCCCCTCAGATTCCTACATTTTCAACAGGATACATGCCCTTCGCGCAACTGATCACCCAATTTCGTGTCAATCTGTGACTCTGGTGTTGAGCACTATTTTTAGACTACAGAGAGTGTTTTTTTAAGGAGGGTGCGGGGGGGGGGGGGGGGGGGTTATGTTTCGGTATCCCTGAAACCAATACATTTTGACCAAATACACACTGTGCAAACCCCATCCAAAATTAGACATTAAAATGACAAAGAAATGCCAAAGCCTAAAAATAAACAACAAACACAACAGAAGGGGAATTTATGGCCTCCATATTTTCCCACAAGAAGCACTCACCCGGAGGCCACCCTGAACTACACGGACACAAGTCGACACACCCCAAGTCAGTTCACTGCACCAGTGACGGCTTTGTCGGGGGAAGTAAAGTCAGGACTGTCAGGGGTTATAATTCCTTGTCTACAAGAGGACTGTGGCGGCTCTGTTGGCCTGCCGGAGGAGGCGGGGCCTCTCTCTGCTCTTTATAAAATGTTGCCCGCAGTAGTAAAAAAAATCTAATTTGAAAGAGGCTCAAGAGGTTTACGCTTTGCGTGCATGGTAACGACGGGAGGAAGCTTCCCTCCATGCCCCAACAGGAGTTTTAAATAAACAAAACATTTTCAGAAAACAATTTAGATCAAGAGATGTCTCCGGAAGAAAGTGGAACATCAAAAGTTGGCCTTTTAAGGAAAGTGAAATCGGCTGCCTTGTATTCAGGAAGTGAAGCATCAGTCAGTTTTCTTCTTTTTAAGTCGGCGCAGTCAGTTTGACTTGACACTCGTCATTTTCCATCGTCTTATATTTCCTCACCCGAGTTCATGACGAGGGGTTTCCGTCTCCGCCGCCCTCATCCCCCCCCCGTTTCCACTGCTGGTGAGGCGCTGAAGCTCTAACAAGGCCATTAAACGCGTCAATCAGCCACAGAGCGACCTGCTCGGCCAAAGAGCTGACTAAAAGTTGAGGCGTCGGTCAGCTTGTGGATTTCGGGGAAGGACGGAGAACAGAATTTTTTTTTTTTTTGATGTGAAACAAGCAAAAATCGAGTGAGAATAAGTCCCTCCAAAAACTTGTCAAGATAGTTGGCGTGGATGACTTCATGTCTGGACTATTAAAAGTAAATGACACACTCATTTGTGTTTGAATCAGCGTGAGTCACAAAAACGGATTCGCCACAACAAACCGATCATGCGCGGACGGCCGCGTTTATCCCCGGGCTAAGTCTTTTTTTTTTTTTATGTGGAAGAATTAGTCTGACGTCACGGCAACGCCGCTCCCGAATATACAACATGTCTCAATTCGAGGCGCCTGCCGCGGCCGCCGTTACTCGCAAAATTGTCATTGTTTGCGTGAGCACTTGTCTCTTGATCTTCACCAATGGTTCACTAAAAATGAGATTAGGAATCACGTACATGCAGTACATATTTCCATTCAGGAAGCGTGCAGTTTCTAACTATCGGGTGTATGCTTTGGACCGACAAGTTCCCTTGGGGAGCCTAAAACCTCAATGGAAGTAAGTCTTGCATTCGCCAGAGGGGACGTACTACAAACATCGACAACTACCGGTCGGAACACACACGGCGTTTTTGGTGCAACGTTAGATTGGAGGAATGATTGCGTATCCGTTTGCCCCCGTTCGGAGTCTTGAGTCGGACGTTTTTCCAAAGTCCTGCGGTCTGAAGGCATGTAGGAATGTTCCAACAGCAGAAACGTAAAAATGAAAACCGCCCCCCCCCCCCGACCCCCTCGCCCCATCTACTCAAACAAACATGTGCACTCCCAGGAAAACGCCTGGTGTCTGGATTTTGTTACCCTCCTTTTTCATCCCATGATGTCCTGTTCAAGATAAAAATGCAATGAAAAAAAAACCAGCAGCCGCTAACCGTGCAGGTTAATAGAAGACAGAGCGAAACGCCGATTTGGATTCATATGATTGGTAAGATAAGATCAAAATACAAATATCGTTACCATCTTAAAATAATGACATCAGACATATTTTGCACCCCAAAAAAATGTTGTTTTGCCTGAAAGATCTCCTCAGGATTTACAATAAAACGCGGGAAGCTAACTGCCGCCGCGACCTTGCTAATGCACAAAGTGTACAGCACGGATTCGCCTCCGTTGCTTAGCAACGCTACCGATCCACTCTGTACGTTGTTGAAATTGTCTCTCGCTCACGAAAGGGAGTCTCCCAGACGAAGTTCGGCCGAGGCGACGAAGTGACAGTTGGCTTTGTCAGCGGCACTTGCCGGGTAACATTTGCCAACAGAACGTTTTCGCCGATGAAATCGGAACGCTACCGTTGTTTGTTTTATGTCTTCTAAAATCTTTTTTTTGTTTTGCTTCATGCGTTTGTAATTGACATGTTTACACCATATTTCATGTTTTTACACCTGTAAATGTTCATACTGTATGACACATCGTGGTTGGCGGCCATTTTGTTGGAAATGGTGAGAACGAACGACCGTTACAAGGCACAGATTCGCGACGTCCCTCGAGGTGCGTTGTAAGCACCGACGTTTAACCACAGAAATGCAAACGCCGAAATCCCGCGTCTGCGCTGATATGAACCAGCGTTTACCTTGTTCTCATTTGTTTCGCGGAGTGATTCACCTTCAGCCGACGCTCGCCGTGCCAACGTTACACTTGCGCGGCCTTCAAGGACGCCGACTTTACAAGGAGCAAGGGACGGCGCGTTCTTCGGCGTAATGACTTGCAGACGTTTTCTGTTTTGCGCTCTTAAGGACCGCATACCCCTGTCGGGTCATCGGTCAAATCTCTCGCTGAAGGCAAACGTTTACGACTTTGAAGGGTTTTAGAACCTGGGATTTACATCCCGGTCCAAAGTGCTGCCGAGCCACAAACACGGACTAGGACGTCAATGAAAAGGTGAAAGGGGTTTTTGTTTTCTTTTGGGTGAACGGCGGTCGGAAGCTAAAATGGGTCAGTTGAGTTTTGGGTTTCGCGACGGAACCCCCTCCCCCCCCCCCAGCCCCCTCCAACCTGCCAGGAGTCAAAACATGCCTTCATTACACAGAGTTCCCGGCGGACCTGAGCTCTCTTCAATTTAGGTCAACTCTCGTCACATCCAAGTGACTTTTTGACTCAGTGGTTTTGTCACCAAAAAGTGATGCCGACCTTGACCATTTTGGATGTTTGAGTACCTTCGAAGAGTTAAAAAGTATGTTGATTTTACTGAAGGCGCTATCTGATTGGCACCGCTAGCCCTCCCACTTGATGTAATTCTCCCTTTAACTGGATTTTTTTTTTGGACCTGTAGTGATCCACGGGGAGATTTTGTTCAGGCGACCGGTGGGGGCCTGCACTCTTTCTCCCTTGAAAAGCTGCCACGCTCCTCGATTGCTTCAGCACATGTGGGAAGGAGCGCGTCGCTGGTCAACCCCAACCAGCCGCCCGGGCCAGATGTAAACCCAAAGTGCTTTGCATGTCAACGCAACTTGACAGAAAGCAGCTACAAACTGGAGGTGATGCGAAAAGAAAAAAATATATATTGGGTGGCGGGCTGGTAATTTACACGCCGTCAATGTGGAGTCTGAAGACGGCCAAGTTGGGAGTCGTGGTCGCGTTTGGGGTCATGCGTCACTGTCAAACCAGTTAAAGAATTGCTTTGTTTAAACTGATTTTCAAAAGACAAAGTGAGCATGTGGTGGTCTGGGCTTGAGTGGAGCCACACTGCGAGACCTCGTATGATTACTGCCATCCCTCACATTTTTTGCGCACCAAAGCAATGTTTCCCATTGAAATGAATGGAAATAGAATTGATCTGTTACGGCCCCACAAGCTGTTTACCATGTTTATATGGGATATAAAGTCCAATCTAGAAGTGTGTAAACACACTTTTTGGTCAAATCAGTCACCCCTTTGTTGCCTCTTTGCTCGTTACTGTCACGTTGCGAGGTGGTGGTGGACCCCAAAAAGCAAGCAAGAGGGAGGAGCAGGATGAACTTGACGAATTGTATTAAAACAGAGAAAACTAAATCCAAAACAAACATAGTCCAAAGTAGCAAACAAAAATCACAACCGAAGCTAAACAGAACCGTGACCAAAACATGACCGAAACAAACCTGACAGCAGCAAACAAACGGCAACAAACAAACATGACAGTAGCCAAGAGCAAACAATGACCCGACACCGAGTGTTCGGGCTGGGAGTCCTTTTAAAGCACGAATTACATCATGACCAACAGGTGTGCAGCTGCAGGGGGAGCCCTAAAGTGCCACCTGTTGGTCCCAAACCGAATCATGACAGTTACAAAAGTACATTTTTCCCATCAAGATCACAAACATGGAAACCTTCACCCTTTTTAGCGAGTAGCCTACTTCCCATCTCAGGCTTCCAAACAAAATGATCGCGACGGTGACACGTTACGTGATGGTGATGCAATGCGGCGGAGGGCGTCTCGGGTTGACTCAGACCCGGAGGCAATCCGGTGGGTTGTCTGAAACGGATGCCGCCGATTGTCTGACATCATCACTCGGTGACTCACTCGTGAGCCCACGCAAACGATGAGAGAATCCAAAAGTGACAAATGTAAAATAAGACACACAGACTGGCCACTTCATTAGGTACACGGCCCGCGTCATCAAAGGAATAATGGGCTAACAGCTAGCATGTATGGGGCAGTGGAGCCGAAATGGATTCGTCACGATGCACAAACCGGCATATACTTGTCATGAGGAACACTTATCGAGTGATATTTTGCTTATTGATAAACACATTATAAGATGTATTATTAGAAGTAATAGTAATAGTAGTAGTGGCAGTCGGAGTTGTCATAGTACCAACGGTAATACCGGTAGTAGGAGTCGTAGGGGATTCTACTCTTACTGTTCCTACTGTACCATTGTAGCAGTAGTAGTCGAAGTACTAGCAGCAGCACGGAACTCGTACCAGTATCGTAGAAGCAGGATCAGGATATCGCGGTGCGGAGTGAATGTGTAGCGACGTCATTTGAGCGAAGCGCGACTCAGCAGTCAATCATCCACTGCTCTCTGTTGTGTGTGCGTCAGCGCGGACATGTACGCACTCGCGCGTCTTTTGACTCAACCAATCAGCACTGACAACGGACTTGACACATCAAAGAGCTGTGATCTACCACACAAGCTAATATAGCCTAGCCCAGGGGTGGGCAAACTTTTTGGCTCGGGGGCCGCATTGACTTAAAATTTGACAGAAGGGCCAGGTCAGCACGAGCTATGGTACATTAAAAAAAAACTGCATTTGTTGACAGTCCATATCAAACATCAACATAACAAAAGCATGAAAGTACGGTATTAATATACTTTTTTAAAATGACAAAAGTGTTGTTGATTACCTATTTTAGCCTGTGCATCGCTGCAGATGGGTTGTGATCAGACCAGTAGAAGTAGAGCGATACAGAGGTACTAGGTGGTCGAAAAGATTGCCTCGCCCCCCCCCCCCCCGTGTTCTGCAACTTCAAGTCAATGCGCCACCTGGCGGTGAATTGCCTGTCATTACAAGTCCAATTGAAATGAATGCAATCATTCACATCGAACCTTAATTGTGGACCAACCTTCGGCGGGCCGGATTAAAAAGACCAACGGGCCGGATTCGGCCCGCGGGCCGTAGTTTGCCCACCACTGGCCTAGCCACAACCAAAGCGAAGCTGGTTAGTTGAGACGACACCACGCTCGAGGTCGGACGGACACGCTCTCCAGTCATTTGTATGTTTCTCTCTTTTTTCCTCTTTCTGTCCAAATGTATATATTTTTCTACAAACCATAGCTGTCCTGTCCACGTCTGTTTTCGTTCCACCGGGGTTTAGCCAGTGTGTTTATAAAGAGACCTAAAGTCACTTCAGTGTACCGGTTAAGAAAAGTGCACATGAGGAGGACTCGGATGGCCTCTTTGAACGAATCGCGTCCGTCTAAACGGGGAGGGCCGGAGCCGGAGCCCTCCCCAGAGTGGGCGCCACCCTCCCGGGCGAGGGCGGGCTGCTCGGCCCCCCGTCGCACGCGTCACGGGCGGCTCTAGTTATTTAAACTTGATTCGAGACTCAGGGAGAGTTTTTGTCAGGCGGGAGCGCGTCGCCGAGCCGAGCAGGACTCTCTACCTTCCTTCCCCGCGTGGATATTCTTGGCGTCGTCGTCGCGGTCTCCAGGCCCACCGGCACCGGCATCGACATGCCCTACAGCGTGACTCTCCAGGGACCCTCCCCGTGGGGCTTCCGCCTGGTCGGGGGACGCGACTTCAGCACGCCGCTGACCATCTCCAGGGTATGTTTGCGTTCACTCCTCCGGTCGAAATCAGAGCCTCGCTGCAGGTTTAACCAGAATTCGCTTTAACCAGAATTCGCTTTAATATTATGACAAGTTGAGCACAAGTCAGACGTTTCGACCTCATTGTTAATTAATTGATCCGATTAAAAGTACTTAAAGGGGGCGTGCCAGCTGCCAGATGGCGTGCAGGATTTCTTTCCAGCTACAAATTTGTGACGCAGCCAATCATCAATCATGTTCTTACTTCGAATTATTTGTTAAAAGTATATTATTAAGGGATGATGAGGCACAATATTGTTTTATTTTTTAAGTTTGTGTGATTAATGTATTCTGAAGGGACGTTTTTTTCTGATGACATTTTGATATTAGTTTTTTAATTAAGATGTTAATGGGTAATTATTTTGTATAGTACAATCTTTTTGTTTTGGCAAAAACAAAGATTTTTGTTTTGTAAAAACAAGTATTTATTTTACAGCTTTTGTGGGTTTCTGTTTTTCATTGTAGAATTATTTTGTATATTTTATTTGTGTTTAAATGTTTACATTTTATTTGTGTTTATAAAATCTTTTTGAACAGTATATTTGTCTTTTTTTTTTTTTTGGACGAATGAGTTATTTTTATTCTTTTCCGTCTTAATGCTTCCAGAAGAAAATTCCACCAGAACAGGAGAAGACCAAAAACAAATGATACCCAGCATCGCCAACAAAATAGCAACGCCTTTAATTGTCCAATCAGATCGTCACTTGTTGGCTGTTGGTTGCTCATCGACAGATCAAAGATAAAGTAGAGACCGGGTCCAATCAGATTGCTCTCATTTCAGACCCTTGGATATTTTCTTTGACTTGCTGTCAGGCATGGCCTTCGACCCTTTTCTCTTTTAGCTTGACAATCGCTTCTTTACGCAGTGAATGATTATTTTCAGCTGGCGTCGAAGCAATTGTGAAAACAAATGTAATCCCTCCATTGCGGTGGGGAACCTCCGCGAACTTTCCCGAACCCCGTCGGTGCGTCGGGATATGGGTCAGGCGTCAGCGTGCTTGGCAGCGGTTCCGCCAGTAGCCGCTCGTTTTATGAACAACAACACGTGGCGCTGCCGCACACCGCAGGGCTTGTCAAAATGGCTCGGAGTTTGGGAGGGGTCCGGGCGGGGGAGTCGGGGAAGGGGGGCTGGGGGGTGCTGACATTTGTTTTTCATCAGCGCTCATTGGTGCTGCTGAAGGATTCCAGGTGTTCCATTCAAGGCGCCCCCCCACCAACCACCCTCTTCTTCAAACCAAAGCCTCTAACTCGAGGGCCCGGGTGCTTTGGAGATTTACGGCGCAACCCCAATCTCACTCCCCGAGGTAGTTGAATCACACCCGGGCACCCGAGGCCTACCGGTAATTGGACCGCAGACACAAAGAGTCCTGAGTTTGCTTTGCTAACTCGTCACAAAAGGTTCAGCATAGTTGCCTTGGAATTTCCGCGAAAACCTTGACATGACCGGCTGACCATAATCCACCTTCACTGTGTAAGATTTCATGGCCACTTCATTCCGACTGCAGATTTCCATCTAACTCGCACATGTGTGGCTGACCCCCACCTCGGGTCTTGACACAATTTGACGACAAACGTCAACGTAGCGCGTCTCCTATTAGCGCGGCATGACAGGAATTTACGAGACGGCAATAAAAGAAGCTTTTATGAGAATAATTTAACCGAGCGGAACTCTGAGATGTCGTCCTGTAAAAATGAGACGAGCGAACAGCCGGTGCATCTGGGTCTCAGTTCTGTGTTAAAAAAAATAAAAATCTTTTGGCAGCGTCCACTGCGCTGAGTTTATTTGCGCTTAGGCAGCTGTCAACGGCATTCTGACGAAAAATTGGCCTTGAAATTGGCTTTTCATCACATATTCGTCGATGTTAACATTCGCGGTAGCGTCGACGACTTCTTGAAAGCCTCCATTGTCGTTTCGTTTTCACACGTCGCATATGGTAGACGTTTTCCCCCTGATATAGCTTCATCATAAACCTTGTATCGTTTGCTCTAAAATGATCATTTAGTAACGAATACTCCAAATCACCCAAAGTAGAGAAGAAGAGTAACTCTTCATTTTGGCTAACTTGGTGGCAAACAAAATATTGAGCAATAAATCGCATGATATCGATTTCAACTATCATCCAATATCATCGATACGGTCACTATCCATTGTGTGATGTTGCGCCCTTATTGACCAGAGACATTTTAACTCCCAATTTTTGCATTCAATCGTATCATAGATTCCCCCCCACTAATATCAACGATCGCACCATGATGACACTACCGCTATCGTTAGTGATATCGTATCCCGAGCTGCTCCACAATCCCCACTCCCGGTATTAATTTTATGAAGGCAAAAAGCTCTTCCTGCAAATGATTCGGATCTCAAATGACACCACTTGGTGCTTTTCCAGCAGTTCCGCCGCTTGTTTTCTCCGCTTCCACGGAACAACGCTTCAGACAGTTTACCAGAAAACGAGTCGGAATGGGGCCAGCTGGTGCATAGCAAAAGGTGCAAAGATCCCGGCATAAACTTGTTAACGTGCTGCGTGAGGCGCTAAAGCGAGACCGTCACAAATGGTTTTGGTCACCGATGTGATTTATTTTTTTGCGAGGACCTGTTCCATACGACAGCAATGTGCTGGTCTGCTGCCGGGATGGACGCGACCGCACAAACAAAGCGGCCCCAAACAATGATGTCATGAAGCGCCTTCAGCGTGCTCGGTGACCTTATTGTGGCAAAACTTCCAATCTGTCAATCACGACAGCGCATTTTTACCTCCAGCGAGCGCCAAAAGTGCAGATGGAAGTTATTTTGGGTTCGCAATATCACGCCTAAAAAACCCGCGTCAAAGTTTGCCACTCACTTCCCCCGTGAAAAGCTGCTGCGAGGGCCCTCCCAACGATCGTGTCGGGGAATGATTTGACAAAGTTAATACGAGAGAATGAACAACGTGAACTCGGTGTCCTTCTACCTTTGACCTCTGTCAACCACATTCCAGAGGAAAGAACCTGTGACTGGTCATGTCACTGGCACGACCATTTAATCCTCAGCTTTTGGACGGTCAGTTTTTCTTTAGTTTTTCTGGGTTACGTTGTGACCCACGTCTCCTTCGAAGCAAAATAAATTTCCTGGAGAACAATGCAAGGACGCTTGCGGTTGAGCGATTTATTAGTCAGATTTTTACCTCGCACAACTATTGGACCATTTGCAGGAGAAATTTGCGAATCTTATTTCAACTTGCACATCTTCTGGGGGATTTACGGTAGTCAGACAGACGCCCGTAGATTTATGACACTACTGTAAATCCCCCGAAAGTCGCGCAGGTTAAAAAAAGATCTCAAGTCAATGTGTTCACCGTAGACTTGAATTCTCACACCTGTCGTTCCCAATCGTCGTGGACTTTGGCTCAGCTTTGCGTTTTGGCCGTCGCACATTTTCCGCAGGGACGATTGGCACTTTGATCGGTGAACTCCGGGGGGAAATTTGCGACACTAGAAAGAGGGAGAATGATTCAGAAAGTGTGCGTCAAGAGACGGGTCGAATGGCTCCAAGTACTTTGTAAAAAGGAGACACGTGAGCGTGCAGAGTTTGTTGGTAGCAACGCGGTGACTTTCGATCGGACCTCGCCCCCTGGCCCGTCTGTCATTTTACAGCTCAGATTGGACCTGCTTGAGAGATACTTTGCTCTGTGAATGATGTCATCGCGGTCAAGTCGCATTTTAGCGTGTCATGCTAATTAGAGATGCGCACGAGGAAGAGACTTGTGTCACTTTCCTTTTTTTGGATCGTATGACGCTTTAAGATTTCAAACACTTTAGTGGGCTCTTCATGAAACTCGGAATAATGCAAAATGCTAGCGCCCCCTTGTGGCTGATTGTAAAACAATGCTTTTGAAATTGCTGTTTATAATTGTTCTTCCAATGAATGAATGAATGACCTTTTAGGGGGCTTCGAGGTGCCCGCTAGCTCCCAAATTGTTACACGCTTGTACTGAAGACAAACTGGCGAGACAACGAGGCACACCGAGACAAGACTGCAGTGTCAGGAGGGAGCCGATTAGTGGACACAAGGAACTGGGCTGACAAATGGAAACCAAAAAAAAAAAATAAAACGTTTTTCAGATTTTTTTTCCTTCTTCATTTTGATAGAAAAACAAACGGAAGGGTTGGGGGGGGGGGCACACGCTAGATTTGTTGCATTGGAGTTCATCGGATTGTGAACGATGACCCAACAAGAACGTCTGTCTGGCCCACAATGATGTCACACACAAACAAACAAAGGGCTGGAGCCGGCGGCGGTTAAATGGCGTGGGTAAACGGTGACCTGTCGGGAGTGTGTCGGCTCACGCAAGACAGAGCTGCTCTGACTTGCACTCGACTAAAAGCACATAGTGTTGCAGTGCTGAGGTGTCATGTTTGTTTTTACACGGGCTTACTTGCCACAATGACCTCTAAGTTTACTGGAAGTGAGTCACGGGTAAAAGCGGGGGAAAATAGAGAGAGGAACCAGGGGGGAGGGAGGAGGAGGGGGTGGGGGGGGGCGTGCGGTCCAGTCAGAGGCCGTAAATTAGGAATTCCACATGTGAACCACACGACTCAGCTATTAGCACTTCATGGAGCGTGAACCTCCGCTCTGTGCCTTTTAAAACACTTAACGGCTCAGCGCGAAATGGTGGGGGTCGCGGCAGGCATCAAATTGTAACCCATCATGCCAGTTACGGGACCCGTTGACTCACCATTTACACGCACTTTCGTGGAGGCGCAACAAAGACGTTACGACAAGACGACTTGGCTTGTCCGAGTAGGCTGTCGACGCAACTCTGGTGTGAGGAAACGTATCGACCCTTGGGTGGGGGGGGGGGGGGGGGGGGGTCTCCCAATCTCTCCAAAGACACTCTCAAAAATACAACGGCCGAGGAAAACTGCTCCCGTGTCCGACGTTTGATGAGATGAGCCACAGGACCAGACGACAGCGCAACACGATCAATCGGTTCATCGACGTTTGATTGTTTTTTGTTTTGGTTGTGCTGTCACTCGATTTATTGGCAGCAATCATCAAGAGAGGGGGAATTAGCCTGCTACCTAAACGGGCAGCTGTAGAAAGAGAAACCAAGCGTGGTGTGAACACTGGTGAACCGCTTTGCTTTTATTGTAACCACATCACAGACTGCTGGAAAGTGAATAAAGCCCATCGATGCAGGCCCCCAAGAGAAGCCCCGAAGCCCCCCCCCCCCTCAATTGAGAAAATTAGTATCACGTGTGGCTCAGGGTGTCTGACTTCAGACCTCGGCCTCTCGAGGGGGGCGGCGGATGTTCATGCCCGCCATCGCAATGGTTTGACGGATCACAAGGAGGAAGGGGGGGGGGGTGATTTTGTAGGAAACCGGTCCAAATTGATTGATGTGACGCGAGTCCTTAAAAAGAAGGATTATTGTAGCCCACTCAGCGCAAGAGTTGGCCTCTTGTCGAGTTACGACCCCGCCTCTCGTCTCCAGGTGACGGCCGGCAGCAAGGCGGCCCAGGGAGACCTGTGCCCGGGCGACACCATCCTGGCAATCAACGGAGACGTGACCGAGCACATGACCCACATGGAGGCCCAGAACCGGATCAAAAACTGCACTCAGCAGCTCACGCTCATCATCAGCAGGTATTTGCGATCATTTTCAGATCTGGTGAACTCGTCAAAGACTCTTGGACTGCCTGTACCTTTCTCTGCATCACCTTGAGAGGTTTACCAGCCTCAGGATCTGTACCAGAATCTTCCAAGACGTTGCCGTTCACTGTTGAGACGGTTGACTCTCAGGAACTTCTCCGTCAACATGGCCGGATGCCAAAGTAGAGCAAACTTGGCGTGTTACTGAAAGAGCACCAAAATATGCAGATAGGCGCAACTCGATGAGTTTTTCAGCCAACAGTTTGAAGGTCCCGGTCAGAAATCGACCACCGACTTCTGCTGTTCCAGTTCCGAACTTAATTGACAGTACTTGTATCTGTCTAGGACGTATAGGGATATTAAATCACCATCCCGCCGTATGAACACTTGAGCTACTTGTGCACGTGGGGGGGGGGGGGTCGTGAATCGCCAGTTCAGTGTATATACGCGTCGCGTGTTTACTCTGAGAGAGTTAAACGCATCAGAGGCAGAGAAAAGTAGCGACTTGAAGAAAAACTGCGGTTTCGGACTCGTTTACAAGGGAAAGCTGCCAACTGGCAGACGGCGAGGAGTCGCTCTCTCTCTCTCTCTCTCTCTCTCTCTCTCGCTCTCTAAGGGTCACAGCTCTAAATCTGGAACTTTTCTTTTCATTGTACTCGACTTTGCTAGAATGCATCCCAACACCCTTTGCCGTCCAAAGCCAGCTGAGCTTCAAGCGGCGGTTTGTCCACGTCGGGACGTTATTTCGGGAAGCGGGAAGCAGCGCTCGCTCAAGACCAAGGTGCAGATTCTGTGCGCCTGAGTGTGTCTTTTAATTCTGCTTAGACGTCAAGAAGTGATTTCATACCGCACAAGGGAGAACATGTGATTCGGCGTCATAAAACAAAACGGTGCATGAGGGGAGACAAGTTTATTCCATTCGGCTTCAGTGTTGCTTCACTGGCTGCAAACAGATTGGAGGAAGAAGGACATCTGTAGTTTGACTCGGGAGTTCGCGTTTTACTAGGTTTCGGGCTGGAGTTACCGGTGTTGCGTCGCAGGTACCTCGGATTGGTGGAAATCGCAGAGTCAACCGCAGCGCGATCGTTGACCAGCGGCGATAAGAATTCGCGATTGCGCGAGGAGCTCATCAATAGGACAACTTTTACACTGACTTGGATTTCCGTTCGTATGGACGCCTCACTTTCCCGCTTTGACGATTCTGATGATTGTGATTTCAGTTTCTTTGTTTATCAGGCCTGTCCGGTAAACCCGGACGTGAAGTTGGTGTTTCGGTACTTTAACCCGCACCCGCTCTCCTGAATTTGGTGTACAGTGAAACTCCTCTACAACGAAACCTACATGGGCGAAAATACCCCCCTAGTGTGAAAACATCTTCATGCATGAAAGCCACTCCCACTTTTCTGCTCCCCCTATGACGAAAAGTCGTAAATCTTTTTCTCTGCTCTTGCCTCGCAACGAGATTCACAACAAGGAAAACAAGTCTTCCGCAAAAATGTAATCGAACCTCAGCATGCCACAGCGACCTCTACTGCTTCGTTCGGAAATGGCAACAAGTCTCCTCCGCCCATCAACTTGCTCCCTGCTGCCATCAGCGTCGGAATTTCTCACACCTCTTAATCTTACCAGCCTCGTCTCCCCGTGACTGAGATTCGTCATTCAAATGTGTTCTTTCAATTCCCTGCCTGAACTATTAGCTCAAGTAAATCACCCCACACTGCCGTTGGGTTCATTATTCACTCGGGGGGGTTCCGTGTCGCGGCGGGCCGGAGTCGGAGCCACCCGGCAGAGGGTGAAACCGGGCGGGCCATTGGTATGCGACCTTGCAGTCATATACCGCGTGAATAATGACAGTGTGAGTTGCCCCGCCTCTGGACAGGACGGGTGAGGCGCACACATTTGGGATATTTAGCGCCGAGGTGAAAACCAGCTGCCGTTGAACTGAAAAGGGCAGCCTTTAGATGAAAAGTCGCCAATGGAAGGCTCTGTTAAGAAAATAAAAGATTCCCCCAGCCACCCTGATCCAGACTTTCTGGTGAAACGAGTACTCGCAAAAGGAGGAAAAAAAAAATTAGAAGGGAGGCAGTTGTTCCTGGCGGACGGGAGGAAAGAGATAGGGCGGCACAGCGAGGAGCTTATGAAAAGCCGAGAAGAGGAGCGGTGGATCGCAAATCCACACGTCACTGGAAATTCAATCAAAGCACCGAAGCAACCGCCACTGAAGCTTTCTGTTGTTGGGGGCGAGAAAACAAATAGCGCAGCACAATAGATAAGCAATAAAAGTCGGTGTCGGCTTACATTTCAAAGCCATCTTGAGACTTTCCGTTTTCATTCCAGTATTGGTCCGCTGCCACATGAAATATTTAGAAAGTAATTGCAGCCATTAGTCTCCCTGTGCTGACTCACAGGAACATAATCCTAATGGAGGAGGACACTTCTGAGATCCCCTTGCCCCCCCCTTTTTTTTTTTTTTTAAAGACTTTGCTATAAAATCCTCCTCGTCGAAACGGGAGACCTGTAATTTGCCGGTGCTGCCGATGGACAAATATACGAGTCTGCACGTCTGCCTGGGAACCCAAATTACAGTGCGCAAAATGGATCTGAGCCCCGCTGTGAAATGCACAAATGTGTCTTTGGATGTTTCTGCATCCATTACCGTCACAGGCCGCATTTTTGATTTTCAAGGATGTGTCCCCTCCCCACCATCACCACCACCCATTGGATCATGGGAGTTGGTGCTCAAAGGTCCATGACGGCTGCACGGCAACGTCTGCTCATGTCTTATTACTGTTGTTTGCTATCATGTCTTACTTGGAGATGTCAAAGTTGCAGTGATCCAAAAGGGGCCTCTAAAAGACATCCTGGTACCACGAAGGAGACTTACCCCCGCCCGCTACCTAAACGTTCATCCAGATATCAATTTGCCAACGAGGCACTTAGGAGAGAAATATCAAGTCGGCCTGGAACCTTAAAAGCCGACCTTGCCACTTAACTGACCCCCTCAACCCGTCGTACATCCTAAGACGGGCACTCGCCTCTCAGGCCCCCGAACGCTCTCACAAGGAACGATCCTCCACCCACTGAACTTCCTCACGTTCCATTCCTATGAGAAAATTTCCAGACAAATATTCAATTTTTAGCATCTGCTGGTCCTTGAACCTTGAACCCTGTCGCCAGTGACGAACCTCAACCACAAATCCTCGCCCCCAAAGTCCACTTCTATCTGGAATATTTGTCATCCAAGTCAAAGTGTGCACTAAAAACCCGTTCCACGCTGACTAGATTTTCCATCGGTGGACTGGCTGATCCCTTACTTCGCTCGCCCCTCCCACCCCTCCGTGTACCTGCTGCCCTTCTCAACCCCAAAACCTCTCCCTTTCCTTCTTTTATATCCCCGGCTTTCTCTCCGAGGGCTTAGCGGAGAAAGCCGTGCAGTTACGAAGGCCTAAGAGGCAGATGGCGGTTGGGACGAGTGCCAGGCCGCTTGTATGGAGCCCCCCCCCCCCTGCTGATGGATGTGCTGAAAGCCCGGACTGAAAGTATGTTTTGTTCATAAAAGGATACCCCCGCTGTGCTGCAATTTCACTTACATGAAAGAAACATGGCAGGATTAAGTGTAGACTGGAGTCGTACAACAGGTGGAAACCTGTCAACGCAACTGCAAGGAAAGTTGAACGGAGCACAGACCTCCAGCAGGGGCCACGAATAGCTCAGATGCACGATTCCATAAGAAATTAAGTGAGGCGAAAAGAAATGACTGGATCTGCTGGTTATGGCTCCTGGCCTGGAGCCCAAGCCTCCGCCATGTTCTGTGTAAAATCTGCCGGACTCTTTCTGCGGACTTGATGAAGTACGGTGGTACCTCTACTTAGGAAATCAATATGTTCTGGAAGAAATTTCTGAACTTTAAAATTTTGTAAGACGCATTTTCCATGTAAATGCCCTAATCCGTTCCAAGCTCCCCAAAATTCTGACCTAAATGTTTTCTAAACAATAAAAATGCATCCAAATGTGTAACAAATGCACATTACAATTAGATTATTGCACAATAAATGAGAGTTGTGCATAATATAGAAAAATAAAAACTCAAAATGATGGTCATTTAACTTTCAACTGCCTCCTGATCGTTTTTTGCCATTTTTTTGTTCATGTTCTCTCTCAGAAATGGTTTTTGCCTGGCCTTTTGTCAAGAACTGATCCAAGGACGTTTGCTTTTGTCGGCTTTTAACAATCCTTCGAAAATGTCCAAGGCAAATATCAGCATAGTGAGAGATCGCCTGACTGGTGATTTCGTATGAAGAGACGTTCGTAAGCACTGTAGATTGTTAAAGATGGGGGGGGGGTTCGGGGGTTATTGGAACATTCATTTCCAGAGCTTAAGAATTACAGACAGCGGGCACAGAAAAGACAGAGTCCGGGTTTCCCTGGTGCTGGTGGATCTGATCTGTGACTCACCGCTAAGGAATTACACACAAGGCTGCACCGGACCAAAGGAACACAAGACTCCAGCGGGGGACAAAAGGCCCAAAGAAACTCACTTCATCCCCTCCCCACTTCTCACGCAGTCTTTTGTGGACAGTGGAATGCCACGTCAATAGAACTTTGGAACCACGATCGGTTGGATTCATCATTCATTGTTGTCTTCGCCATGATGCAGGACCAGGCCCTGAGTGACTCCCTCTCAGATGCTCTTGTTGAAATCGTCTCCGCTTACCAACCAGGACCAAACTTTTCAAGGAGACGTAAGTTAGTCACCGAAAGCTATTTGGCTTAAATTTTGGGGTGCTCGGATCAAACACTTGTTGTGAGTTTTGCCGATCAACTTCTTGACTTGAGGAGATTCCCTCCAGGGCAGACGTTCACCCCTGCGGGTTCAGGAGAGCAAATGAACCCACCGCTGGCTAACCTCGCCGTATTTCAAGCACCCATAAAGATGAAATACATTTCAACTCGTGTTGCCCAGATGATACAACGATGCAGCTTTGCTTACCCTTTGGCTTTGACAAAAGATTTACTTTGTTGTTTCATTCCATACTTTCATCTGTGGGCAAGCCTTCCAAAATTCCAACTACTTGTGGTAGAAACGACTTTTTTTTTTTTTTGCGGGACGAGGATTTAAGCTGATAGGAAAATATTCCAGGAGAAGACGCATCTCAATTTGGGGGATAACTGCTTTCTAGCCGTGCGTCTCATCCTTGCCATGGAACGTGGCCTATCTCGAGAAGCCAAAGTAAATTTAGCCGACCGCTGAAAAGGAAAAAAAAAAAAAAAACCCAACCCATCAGGAAATTAAACCTGGTCAAGGGGTGGAAAATATGACGACGAGAAAGACAGGGAAACTCATCCTGGGAGTCTCTGATGCACCTCTAGAAATTGTTCCAGTCCGTGTCCTTTTTCAGCTTGTTTTTTTTTGGGGGGGGGGGGGTGTATACAAGCTAAAAATATGAGAAGCGAGGAGCTGGACAGCAGGTTGCAACAACCCTCGCAAAGCCCCCAACCCCAGACTCCACAAATCTGCTGTAGCCATCAGACTGAAAGGAGCAAAAGGAGGTCGAAATAACAGGACGGTCGCTGGCAGCCCGCAGCTGGATTTTGACGCAAAGTATCTTTGCTTCCATCAGCCTCAAAGATAGCAGTTAGTGCTCGATAAATCAAGCTTTTTTTTTTTTTTTTTTTTTTTTTTTTTTAACTTCCTTGGAAGGGCTTCAGCGCCGACTTGAGATGAATAAAAGCCGCCGTCCTGATGATCAGGAGGAGCCGGCCGTTTATCTTTGTAATCTCTTGAAAAGTCATCCGTCCGCCGGTTTGTGACTTATTGTTGACTTTGCTTTGAAATGTTTCCACTCTGGGGGGGGGGAACTCCACGTATTGAAGATTTGTGTTGTATGCGAAATGAATTGACACCCCCCCCCCCCCCACCCCGCTGCCTGTTCGCAGCCGTTCACGGAAGTGACCGAAAGTCTTGGTCCCATTTCTTGCCTCCCACTTTCCACTGATGTCCTCACATTCCCATTATTGTTATGGAGATGAATACTGTGTTCCGTAATCCTTACCCCACCCACCCGCCCCGGCCCCCCAAATGTCAATCCAAAGTAGCACCATCCCTCTGTCTGAGTACAAACTGCTCTTGTCCGTGCCGTCGCCATCGAGACCAAAACACGACAACGGAAGCGACCGACGGCGTTTCATATCTCCGCTTCGTGTCCTAAGCTCGCCTCGTCTTGGATCCTTTCCCACTCGACAACCATCGCCGCGGCGACGGAGGACCGTCGGAGGCGACGACGCCGCAAGTTGTTTGTCGCGGGACGCCAAACTGAACCCGAGCCTGTGGCTATGACTCACGGGGTTTTATTAGCTCGAAACGCAGCAAAGCGTCACGTGTTCCGACTTTTTCAAAAGCGAAAGCGTAAATCATCCGACGGGGGCTGCGTTCGCAAAGTTGAATGATGTATCTCGTCACAGCTGCCAGTCAGTGAGTCATGTTCTTTCTTGTAAGTCACCGCAACTGGAGCCAATTACAAGTAACCTAAAGATATACTGTATGTCATAAGTTATGCCCCCCCCCCCCCAAAAATGCTTGATTGCTTATCATGTGGAGTTATGACGTGCCGACAACTTTATCAAATGTTACAACTGGGGCCGGTGTGGGTGGATCGTTTGTCCGTTCTTGAAAAATGAGGCTTGGGAATTTTTCATCTTTCATTAAATCATCATTCTATGAAATGATTCGACGACATCAGGATTGGCTGCGCTTCATTGCATCCCTGAAGATTTTATTTCAGAGTCACAATACATTAAACCTTTTAAGGGATGGTCTGTGAGCATTTTGGGCAGGGGGGGGGGGGGTTAAATAATCTTGTGCCCCAACCGGTCCGCGGAGATGATTGTCTGGAGAGAGCAGGATGATGATCAGGACTTTCTCACCGGTATTGTCTTTCAGGTCGGGATCGGGAGAACGAGTGTGGTCGCCGGTGGTTAGCCAAGATGGCAAGACGAGCCCTTACATGGAATCTGACTCGCAGGTAGACACCCGTTTTCATGATACAAAACACTTTGGGGGGGGCGGTGCATTCCTAACGCAAGTGATGAGTTCGATGCCTGCCTGGACTTGGTACTGGGCTGAACTCAAACGTCATCAAAACATTGCAAGGTGAACCGCAATTTAAATATGTTGATTTGACGTGATTTCCCCCAAAACCCAAAAGACGAAGTACGAATTCCAACTGCGCGGACGTTTCTGACCGGATCTCGTCGCAGAGTTGCTGACGGATTGTCAAAGCTTTCCCGTGACTCAAAACGAGTTGAATTAAAACTCCCCCAAAAAAAGCCACTTATTTTGTTATTTTGACTTCAAGATGGCGCCGCGAGAGTGGCTGCCTTTACAGCAGCTCCTAGATTTTGTTCTTCTCCTTCTTCCTTTCATAACTTTGCTGCTAGTGAATTGGGAATTTCTCCATTGTGAGACGAATAAAGGTTTTCTTGTCTTATCTTAATTTGTCGGATGAATGCAGCGATTCTTATTTATCTGCTGATTCTTATTTATCTGCTTCGCTTTGTGGCAATGATGTGTTTTGATAGTCTTTTTTTAATTATTATTATTATTTATTTGTATTTCCTCCCCCCCACTCAGAGTTCAGAGAGAATCAACGTGGGAGTTGCTTTGTTTAAAAAAAAAATTTTTTTTAATTAACTGCTTTGATTTCACAGTGTGCAACTTTTGATCTTGATTTTAAAAATCCATTCCAACTTGATCCCGGGCTTTTGATGGCTGCGATGATCATTCGCGACAGACCGCAACTTGCCATCTGGGGTTGTAAATTCAGCGAGAGTCTCTGTTGATCATAAACAGCATCCATAGAAACAGTCAAGACCGGCCTCCAAGAATAGCGTGTCCCGGGATAGCGTCGTAAAAATGAACAAACGCATTCAGTGCTGAAAAAAAACAAACAAAGTCGATTGTTCTCCGATTGGACCAGCTGCCAGGATGCATTTTTTTTTTCTTTTTTAAGTTTTCCGCAGGTTCTGAAGCGTTTGGGGAAAGGATGGGAAGTGTGGGGAGGTGCCAAAATTGGTGCACATGTGGATGGAGCCTTTGAGAGAGACAAGGAAGCGTCTTTTGGCAAGCCTCTTGGCCGTTGCAAGTCCAGCGGCGACCGCGCAAAGAGCTGAGGTGGCATTTATGATCTGTCACTCCGTCTAGGTTATTATTATTTTATTTTTTTCAGCCTGGGAGACGCAACGGATGCCGTCGTATTGTCTTTTGGCATTCATCGAGAATTGCGGTCAAGTGAGCTGAAGCGTTTGGTCTTTTGCACTCATGCCAGAGGTTTTTTTTTTTTTTTTTTGCTTTGAAACAGCAAAACCGTTAAAACTCCAGTCAAGGTCACCTCCAGTCTAGATTTTATGATATCTGATCTCATCTCAACAAGGTGTCTTGTACCTTAAAACTGTCATGGCGGTCGTGTCGGAAATTGTGGATTGTAGCTTGTCGATGGCACCCGAAACCACGAGCGATGGTTTGCTTCAAGGGCTCGTTGACGCCACATTTTTTTGTTCTTTTTACAAGCCGGCGGTTGGCAAAATGTGGCCAAGGTCAGAAACGGAGCAAAATTTTTCGAAACCGTTGCGAACATGATCCAATTGGATAGCGTCCGTTAAGAAACGCCCAGTGGAGGTCAAGACTCCTCGAAATTCCACCACGACACACTTTCGGGTAGCGCTAACATACCGCAAAACCCGGACGCTGTCGTCTCGCAGGCTTCGCCGTAACAAATGGGCCGCGCACATGTAGCGCAGGCCGCGTTATTTACATTGCTGACTCACGCCGAGTTCATGACTTCGATGGCGATGACGGCACACGCTTTGCGCGAGCGTTGGCGAGCTACTGCGTTTCTGTCGTCGTCCTCATCATCCAGCGCAGCTAGCGACCGGCGAGGCTCTGTCTCGCTTGCTCCCAAAACGCCGCTTCGACGACACCCAAACCAAAGACACATGGCGACACGCTCGCGGCCCGAGGCAAAGCTCGTGTGCGAGCAAAACGGTGTCGCAGGCATCCATCCACGCCACTTCAAAAGCAGCCCCCCCGCTGGAGGCATCCAAATCATTCCCCACTTGAGTTTTTAGGGCCAAAATAAAGATTCTAGACAGGGAGACAAATGGGAAGATTTGGAAGTCATTAAAATGTTGCAATGGAACAAACAATTGTTGACGTTGACAAAATTTTAAGACCGCAAATGGGAGCGGGGAAAGCCGCTGACTTGCAGGTGAACCTTGGAAAAAGGGGGGGAAAGGGGGCCTCTTGGGTGTAGCTTGTCGGTCAGCGTGAAACTGTATATTCCTGGCGCAAAAACGTCGGAAATGCATTGCGTGGCAGTTCAGAAGTGGCGGCGTGGAGCTTATTCAGGTCTGGCGTGAGCGGACAGATCAATTCCTTGCAGGATTTTATTTTTTTTTTTTATCATTGCAAAATCTCAACGTCATTTCTTGCACATGACAATGTGACATTTTGGTACAGTTTTTTTTAGCAAGGCTCATGCAAGTTGAGACACGTGATATTCTTTCGGGGGCGGGCACATAAAATAATTTGGTGGGCCAGATCTGGCCCCCAGGCCTTGAGTTTGACACATTGATTTAAAGCTTTGCCAGCATATGATGACCGTCAGCATTCTTGTTAGCATGTGTCCTAATACCAAGGTCAAGTGCCCCCCCCCCCCTTCCTTCCATTTTTCTAGTGGCCTTCGGTGGAAAAATGTTGGCCCTTTTTGCTCAATTGTGTTTTATGAATGGAACCAGGTTGTTTGATTCCAGGAATCGCATGAAAAAAAAAATCTAGTTTTTCCAGCTGACTGGCTTGTAACAATACGGAATCACTTGAGGGTTTCAGATTCTCGCCCGTTGCCAAAATGTGTTTACGGCGGCCAGCCTTGCTTCATCCCCCTGCCAGCGAATGCGCCAAAGCGCGGCGGAAAAGACGTTTGGAAAGCGCTCGACACCTGTGACCCGCTTGATTTGCTTGTTTCTCTTCACTCGTCATCCGCTTAATTCCTCCCCGAAAAGTGTCCCACTCAGTCGATGTCTTCTCTTGATGAGGTCATGTTGCGGTGCTTTCTCCGGGAGTGGGGGGGGGGCGCAGAAACCTCGCTCATACCCAGAAAAGTCCTATTCTTTCATTTATTTTGAAGAATTATTGCCCGATGGACATTTTTGGTCCTCGTGTGTGCAACTGGTGGAGGTTCAGCCGCTGCAATGGCTGCTGTTGTGTTGAAAAGCGGGTCCTCGAAATCCAGGGCCTGGTCATCCCGGGCCTCCACCAAAGAAGGTTGCATCTGCGTAGCTACTTTTTGTTTGTTTGTCGGTCAGCAGGTTTGCGCGAGCCCTTCAACAACCGACTTTTTTGAAAATGTTGGCGTCTATCAGGCCAGATAGAATCCATGAAAATGTCGTTGCAGATCTGGTCTCCGCAGTTTCAATCAGCGGCCCGGTACCTGGACGGGCCCGTGGCCAGAGGCCATGTTGTTTTCCCGTCTCTCTAAATGCCGCCCGTGTGTCTGTCTCTCCTCCCCCTCAAGACTCTCCTTGTGTTTGCTTAGCGGTGCAGAGCACCATGAGAAGGGGCTTCGGTTTTTGAGGGTCCGCCGGGATTAAGCCTCATGGGAGAACTAGGTGTGTGTGTGTGTGTGTGTGTGTGTGTGTGTGTGTGTCAATGTTTTGGTTTCCGGACAATCAAGGCAGAGCCAAGCAGGGGTCTGGAAACACGTGATTTCAATTTAGGTCCTCCACTTTGACTTCCCCCCCCCTCCTTCTTTTTGACCTGAAGTCACTGAGGTACACCGAGGAACCTCTTTCCCACCGAGAGCCTGCAAAATTCCTGAGCACTATAAGCAGAACATTTGATATTTTAGGAGTTTTGTACACATTAAATGTGGCGTGATGTTTGAAGTAGTTGTCAGTCGGTGACGATCGCTTTCGACACAACATGGAGTTCAGTCGATGGTGTTGCCACAGCGAGGCCCCTTCTCTGTGTCTGTACCTTTCACACAGCAATTTCAGAAACGGGTAGAAAATTGGACAATCGAATCGAATTTGACAAGACGGTGAAAACTGGCCCCACAGTTCGCTTCAAACCTACTTTAAACTTCTTCCCCCGGCATCAGACGCAGGCACCATCAATCTCTGAAACTGCCCCCAAAAGTGTTGATACCTTTCACACAGAGACCAGCTGTCACAGTAGCCCTGGCATACATCCGTCTTTGCCTTTCACGCAGAATCAAGCAGGGCTGCGATATTCTAAAACGAGTTTCCTCAAACAATCCCAACAGCCAATGCTGCATGGATGGTGGACATGTGTCGTTTCAAATGTCCTCCTGATTTCACAAGAGGAGACCCATATTGATTTTTGAATGTGATTCAAGAGGCCAGATAGGGTCATATTGGTTTTGAACATGGTCACAATTTCGGAAAAAGCGGCCTGGAAGAATGTTTGACGAGGTCTTTGAGTTGCTTTGGCTCGTCTTTATCATTCAAAGAGTCTGTCTGGAGCACACCAGGCAATAACAGGGAGGCCTTTTTTTTTGTTGTTGGAGTGGGGGGTTACCAAATGTAAACTGACTGGTCGAAGGAGAGGAGGCTTCCAGAAAAGGCCTGATTATGGAGGACCCGTGTGTGTGTGTGTGTGTGAGGTCCCAACAAAGTGTCAAAACAAGATGAATTCCAGCTTTTCCCATCGGTTGACGTGACCCATCTGGAGAAGCAACGTGTTCAAAAGTACTGGGACACCTGGTTGTCCCACTGAAATATGAGTTCTCTTCTCTTTTTCGGAACCGTTTCTCAAAATGAAGCTGAACGGACAAACGAAGTGGGACACGGCGGCGAGACGAGCTCAGGTTGTCTGAAGGAATTCCACTACTGTGGACAAATCTGTCGGCAAATCTGGTGCTGGTATTTTGTCATGTAGCGCCCTCTGCTGTCGACTGAAATTGACGTCGATGTGCAAATGTGACAGCTCAGCAGTTTCCTGGGATTGGTCACGTGACATCGGTAATGCGAGCCCGAGGGCACTTTGATGTCAATTTCAGTTGATCGACTCGACGTGGATCAAAGTGTCGGCTCACCTGGTGTGAAAACCGAAAATAGTTTTTCTCGTCTTTTTAAGAATTTTTTCCCCAAAGTGACAGGGTACGGACAATAGTATTGGGACGCGACAATTACCTGATGATAGAAAATGTCTTTGGGGATTTTCCAGAAGACACGACATGGTCAAAAGTATTACACACGACAATTACCGGAAGTGAACGTAGTCCACGTTTGTCCATCTGGGACATTTTTCAGCGACCTCGCTTGCTATTTTGTGGCAACAAGTCGTATCGGGAGTTGACCTCAAGCAAAACTCACTGACCGCGGTTGTGTGTGCGCTCACATGTGCATCTGTGTTGCATTAACGCGACGCATTCCTCCGAGCGGCTCCAGCCGAGCAAGAATGGTGGAGGTTTGCGTTCCGGCGCAATGGACGTCAACGTCATCATTCAGTCGATGTAAAATGGGAAAACACACTTTTAGTTCATCATCCATCCTATTGAATACACCAGAGGGAAATCTGTGTTTGTTTTCCTCTTGGAAGAAACTATTTCTTTCTCCACAGAACTTCCGGCCCATCACCAGCGGCTACAGCAACTACAGCCGCAAGGCCTCGTACACCCCCGAACCTCAGCCCCCGCCGCCGCCTCCGCTGGTCCCTACGCAACATCACCCCCATCAGCAGCAGCAGCAGCAAGCCCCCAACCACTCTCTCAACGGCCATTCCAAGACCAACAACAGCCACGGCTACGCGTACGGCAACGGGCACGCTCAGTACAACAACCCGACTGCGCTGTACGCCCCCAACGGCAGCAACGGGGACCGATCCCTACATGGCAAAATGGGTGGTCTCAGCCTGAGCGCCCCTCACAGGTGAGGATGGAAATTGCACCAAATACCCTGTCGAGTGAATTCCGAGATTTTTCTTTTTTTTTTCAAAATACATTCGACATGTTTGAATTGAATTGTCTTTCGCTAGCCCCGAGCCTCCCGCCCCCTCCCCCGTCCAGAGCCGCGACAGCGCCGACATGCAGTCGCACGTCTACAAGATGCTGACGGACTACGAGGAGCCCTCCTCGGAGCCCAAGCAGTCGGGGTCCTTTAAGTACTTGCAGGGGATGCTGGCGGCCGAGGACGGGGGTAAGCAGTTTTTCAAGGCGGCGCGGATCCTTTTCCAATTATCATGCGTTAAAATAAAATAGTATGTACAAGTAATGACATGAAAATGCCACTGTTCCCTCGAAACATTGAAAATAAAAAGAAATAAAAACTACAACTGACTGTGCGAGCTCTTCGAAAACAGTAAAATAACAGAAATGAAATAAAATCACTGGAATTTGAACAAAAAATTGAAGCACTAACGAAATAAACGGAGTGTTCCCCTCAAATATGAAAATATTTTTTTTAAACATGAAAAATGTGAAATGTGAGGAAAAAAATACAATAAAATTTCCAGTTGTCTCACAATATTAAAAATGTACTGTACATCATTTAAATAACTAAATCTTAAAAAAAGAAGCAATTCCCACCATCGTTCCATAACTAGGCGATACCCGAGCGGTGGCGTTAGTCAGACGCAAGCCGCCCGGCACCTGAACAAGAACCCGTTTGCGTGTCTGAGAATTCGTCACATAACGACATGATAAATCCCCGCGTGGCTCGTCCGTCTCGCTGACATACTTTTCCTTTTATAGACGGACGCGGCGAAAGAGAGAGAAAACATGGATGAGGAAGAGGAGGGTGGGTGGGAGGAAGATGAGGGCTCTTTAAATAGTTCAGAGCAGGAGGGGGGAAGCCACCATTTAAGACAATAAACTGAGTAAAATAGGCTATCAGAACGGTCGGAATTTCCATTTGTTGAGTTGTACCTGATGGCTACTCAGGATTTTCTTTTTTTTTTTTTTTTTTGCGCAAACGCTTCATCATAACATAACCGACACTTGTTTTTGGACCACTGCACTGTAATCAAGTTCACATGAATAGAGTGAGCGCATTCGTGCAAACAGATACCGTGTCTTGACTAGATTAAAGCACACGGCGACTGTCTGGGTCGCTGGATAAAGTCTTGTCATCTTGACGGACAAGTTGAACCCCCACTGAGAGGAGGATTTGCCTTTGAGGGGCTTTTACCGCCGTCTCTTTACTGGAATTCCACAGACTCCCAGAGATGGTGTCTCGAGTTGGAGAAATGAGACGCTCGGGTTTGCTTCAGGAGTTGATCTGCTTTTCCTGTGTCAAAAGTTTGGAGGGGTACAACCCCCCCCCCCCCATAGACCCCCCCCCCCCAAAAAGGTCTTTATTTCGGGAATTAGAAGTAGTCACAAATAGCATCAGTGTTAGCACAAAACCTTCAGGCTTCTGCTAGAAAACAAACATGTCAGGAAAAGCCTCCTCGAACAGCTGAACTTTATTTGGGACACTTTGAACAGTGGCTGAATTTGAGTCTTTGCCAATTTGTAACTACTCTAAGTAGCTAAATAAATCATGAAAGGAAATGAAATAAGTAACTAATGTCAGGAAAAGCCTCCAAGAACATCTGAAGATTTTTGGACAGTGAAACGAGGTTGAATGTGGTTGGTTAATTCTGAACTCCACCCTATTCTCAGTTTGTAACAGAGTAACTAACCAAGTAACGGAGTAAGTGATCTGGTGGGGTTGGGGGGGGTTTATTAGCCTCATCCGCAGTTTGAAACCAAGTAACTAAGTAAAGCAAAGTAAGCTTAAAAAAAGCATACGAGAACAGCTAAACTTTCACTCCAAACAAGCTGCATCCTCAGTTATTGAGGGTGTGCGCACTTATGCAACCACATTATCTCGGTTGGTTATTTTGAATCCTCCTCTCGAAAGGATTTTGTGACTTATTCTTTAACCTCACAATAACTTTGCATTCGATGAGGGATGCGTCGACTTTTTCTTTCCACTGAAGCCAGTTGATGCGGCTAGCTTGATGGCAACAAAGCGGAACGAGACTCCCGTAAAAGGCGGTTTTCCGCGATATGGACTTTGCAGACGTATGAAAAACCGCGCCAGTGCTCCGGACCAGAACTCGCCTCCCTCGCGATCGCGACTCTCGCTCTTTTCGACGCAGACGTGCTCGAGACAAAAGTGAAGGCGGCGCCGTTAGCATGCGGCTGCTCCAGAGCGCCGTCCTGGCAGACATTAGCGCTGATTGATGGTCCGCTTCACGTGGCGTGCGAGCCATTTGGATGCCTTCGGGAACACGAAACATGAGAATGGATCTCATTTTTAAAACGGATACATTTGTACTGGTGCGTGAGGTCATTAAAAAAAAATCATAACAATTGGAATGTACATATACTGTCAAACATATGACATTCTTATGAAATGATAATGATATATACAGTTGCTTTCATGAATAAATTAACCAAAAATCTATCATGTATTTGAAATTGTGAAATGAATTACAAATAAAAAGAAAGCACTTTTATCGTCTGCGGTGGCGCCATTATCATTATTTTATTTTTTTTCGTAGGCGTGTCCCCGACAGAGAGGATGAGGAGCTTGAGGTCGCCGGTGCGATCGCCCGTCCCCAAGCTGGGAAGCCCCCTGCCCGGCGGCGTGCCGGGCCTCCAGAAGCTCCCGCAGTGTACTCGCTGCTCCACCGGCATCGTGTAAGTACGCTCGGCATTTTTAAGACCTCATGTTGAAGTTGTCGAAGTAGTCCGAGCGGTTCTCAAAGTGTCGTACAAGGAGCACGGATACCTCTGCTCGATACTTGTCACGTTGCCCTTTTTTTTTAAGTGCACAGTTTAGGGTTAGTTTTGGTTTTTTTGGTTTTTTTTTTTTTTTTTTTTAGGTTATTGGAATACAATGTTGCCTTCAAGGAGTGTTACTCGGTGAGCTTGACGTGCACCAACAGGCAAAAAAACCGCAGGAAGTTGAGTCTTATTCATCAATGAAATTGTGAACACACACACACACACACACACGCATACAGATGCACAAATACAAAAGGTTGGACCCAGCCCTGCTGCTTGTAAAAGGACTAGCCAAGCAGTAATGTCAAGAAGTACACACATGCGCACACGCACACACACATTGTATGAGTTTGTGGGGTTGTTTTTTTTCTGACTCCCATTTATTTTGTGTGTAATTCCCCAGTTGACCACTAGATGACGACCCTCGATTTAGTTTGACACTGAATTTGAAAGACTGAAAACAGGAAGTATTTTGTCAGACACAATTCAATGTTAAATCCGGAATGGATTTTTTTTTCCCCTCCCAAATGGGGAAGTACAAATAAATAACTGATAACTTCAGTCGCAGAAGGGTTCCCCCTCCCCCCCCCCCCCCTCTTCTAAGTTGTATTTTTACAGGTTTTAAGGTTTTCTCATCCTCCACTCAAGATTTTGATCTCACACTCTCGGCTACTTTTGGGCATTTTGAATCCTCTGGGCATGTTTTTGAACTACGCCTTTTCCCTCCAGGGGCACCATCGTGAAGGCCCGCGACAAGCTGTACCACCCCGAGTGCTTCATGTGCGACGACTGCGGCATCAACCTGAAGCAGCGCGGCTACTTCTTCATCGAGGACAACCTGTACTGCGAGACGCACGCCAAGGCCCGCGTGCAGCCGCCGGAGGGCTACGACGTGGTGGCCGTCTACCCCAACTCCAAGGTGGAGATCGTGTGAGGCGGACGGAGGACAGGACGTTTCGGCGTAACGCTCCATCATAGCTTGCGTTTGCTTTCGGGGCTTCGGGAATGTCACTTTTTCCTCTTTGTAAGCGGCCATGCATCGCAGGCGTGTGTCACGGGGAGCGCCGGTGGAATGTCGACATGTTGTTTGGCTGAACTCTAACCCCCGGCTAAATGGCTCCATATGCAAGCATATGCAAGCAGCTCCGCCTTTGCAAGTGGAAACAAAAAAGCCGGCAGGAGGGAGAAGGACAACACTTTTCCCCTCTTTTTCTTCTTATTGTGTTTTTTCAATCACTGCATTTCCCCGGCTGCATTTTTTTTTTCCTAGGGGGAACCCTGTAAGTTTGGGTTGAAAAAAGAAAAAAAGGTTTTAAAAAATGTTGAGAAAGAAAAATATATTTTTGTGTACATGTTATTTTGTCAATGCATTTCTAACGACCGACGACTTTATGTGTGTTTTTGCGATTGGCGGGCTGGCTCAGTCCACGACGGCATCAACGTACAATGGTGCCTTGAGATATTAAATTTAATTTCAACAATCTTTCCCCAGTGAATTGTGCAGAAATGCCATTCATCTGTTCCGGCCATTTTTGGTATGATGCGTTGCTTGTTCGCATTAAGCTAAACAGACTTATACAAATAAGAATGTAATTCTCTATTGTTTTATGTTTACTTTGACAGTAGACTTTAGACGGCAGTGGCGACAAACAACTTCCACCCCTACCTTAAATTTTTGTCTGCAAGTCAAAGCAAAAAAAGAGAAAAAAATCACAATAAAATCGGATCACTCAAATCTCAAGGTACCATTTTCCATAACATAATGCAATGAATTTAAAAAAAAAATAGTCATCATTCTGGGGACCGAACGGATGTTCTATTTTTTTCTATCAAAAAGTATTTTTATCATTGAAAACGTGACCATTTTTTTCTATAGTGTGCAGTTGTAAATGTTGAAAAATGTATATTGTCGCCACACTACGCTTTTTTTTTCTGTTGTACATATACTAAAAACGCTAACTGTATGCCATCTCCTGTACTTTTGTTGTTGTCTTGGCAACACATCTTGTTGTTTATTAACTTATTGTCAAGCCAACACTCTCAACACACAAAAAAAAACGGTTAGAAAATAACGCAATGTAGACAATTATTGTGCGATAATCATTAGAATGTGAATAGCAACCAGGCTTTATTACCTGTGGAGTCCCTCAGGGTCTCATCTTTCAAGTGCCTGAACACGCCCCCTGCTGATGTTATTTAGTTGCCAACTGCCTTTTTTTCTGGATGATTTTGACTTTGTTATTAAATGATTAAAACCTGTATGAAAAATGTGCTTCTTTTGTAGTAATACTTGTTTATTATATTTTTATTGTCACTGACAATTCTGAAGAGCATTATGTTTTGTATTGATGTATGATTTTTTTTCTAAATTCACAATTTTTCCTAAATTTATATGTCTATTTTCACTTGAAAAAAAAAAAAAGAATAGTTTTGAAAAATTCAAGAATGTTCCTAAATTCATATTGCTTGTTTGGAATGTCTTTTTTTTTTATGTTGCAGATCCAGAACTTTCTGGCAGCTTGTCGGAAAGCATCAGAGGGAACTACACACACGCACCCTGAGAAACACACATGCACGCGTGGTGACACAGTGTGGCTTTTGTGCTTGCGCGCTGACATCACTGCTTGCTGGACCGTTTTATTCTCTTGTGATTCAAGGCTCATCTGTCGCCACGGTAACAGCGGGTAAGGAATTCTTATGACATTTTCCTTCATTCCCGAGTGAATAACACCATAATATGTAGGCCATCATTTATGCATATGCCGGTAGGGAGCGGTATATTCATAAAAGTTAACATTTTAAATCTGAATTGGTGCATCAAGGAAATTTTCGATGAACGTGTACAATTTAGTCTCGAGCAGGAAAAAGGTGTGCATCACAGGAATGTTCCGGACATTTTCAGTGGTATGCCAGTAACTCATGCCGTGAATAATAATTCTTTATAATATTACAGTTATTGAATGAAAGGTTCTCACGGTAGCAAGAGAGCAATAAAACAAATAATGTCAAAAAAAGTTTACTTTCATTTGAACTGTTTTGAGATTCAATTTGGCGGGTATTACAAGAGAAAAGTTGTTGTTTTTTTTTGGGGGGGGGGGGGTACCCGAGACTTATTTGGTGTTTTCTCCGGGTACTCCGGTTTCCTCCCACATTCCAAAAACATGTATGGCTGGCTGATTGAACACTCTAAATTGTCCCTAGGTGTGAATGTGAGCGTGGATCGTTGATCGTCTCTGTGTGCCCTGCGATTGGCTGGCAACCGATTCAGGGTGTCCCCCCGCCTACTGCCCGAAGACAGCTGGGATAGGCTCCAGCACTCCCCGCGACCCTAGTGAGGATCAAGCAATTCGGAAAATGAATGAATGAATGAATTAACTATTTTCAAGCATTATTTTTTTCCTTTTTTTTTTCATTAATACAACCGGAAATTGTACCATTTAACGTGACCATATTTGAAACAAGCGGCATGTGAGCTTCTTGTTGTTGGGTGCCATTAAATTGGTCTTTAGCGCCGCCGTGTGGTCAGCTGCCGAGAGGAGGTTCGAGTGACAAACACTCTCGCAGGTGGTTGCTTTCAGAGACAGTCTGAAATCATAACTTTCCAAAGTTTTCGATTTGTGCCTGAAAGTTTCACGTTGTGTTGTCACTTCATTATTACGAATCTGATCACTATGACAAAATCGTTAAAATGGTGATAGAATGAACCCCACGCTCGCGCGACAACGCACGTCTCACTGTATTAATTGGTTTCTACTTTGTTGCGTATTACAGTGCAGGACTGAGCTTTATCGCCCTCTTTTGGGGCCACTGGCTTGGCAGAGATCTTGAGGGGGATGATGAAATGACCTACACTGTTGCATGTTTACGTCAACGTTTCAAGAGTTAATCACTTCCCCAGCTCACGCCACATGTTATTGTTTCACAACGTTTTTGAGGGGTTTGTTATTTCATTTCATGTCAGGCGATTGGGTGCAGGCACAGTCTGGAATTACTGGTACTGTACCATCATACAACCTTGACAGAGTTGCTGAGAGGATGATTAAATGTCCCACCCTCTTCCGCGTATATGAACGCTTCACCCCCTCCGGCAGTCTCGCCAGCGGGCATTGGGCAGCCGCGAGGAACGAGGTTCTAACCTATTCCTCCCTCTGAGAACATGAAACGCACACCACTTTTTCCCCTCACCCATCTTGTTGTTGTTGTTTTTGTTGACTTTGGGTGGGTCTCGGCAGTCACGTGACACTGCAAGGATCCTTCTTTCTTGCAGAGTCAGCACTTATAGAACAGGAAACTCGTTGACATCGGACGGGTTCGTGCGTCCTCCCGAATGAACCGCGGGTGGGGGTACGTTCTGTGCCGTACAGGGTGAGGCAGGGCGGTGGCTACTTCGCGGGCGGGCGGGCGGTCGCTGAGGGAGAAGGCGGCGTTTTGACGCGAAGGCAAGCATTTGGCGAGATGAGTTGTCCTCTTTTGACGAACGCTAATCACTCGTCATGAAGAGCTACCCGGAGACCGTCGCCTTCCTGGGGCAGTTCGGACGCTTCCAGCAGGTCGTTTTCTTCCTGCTGTGCATCAGCATCGTGCCAAACGGCTTCGGCGCCTTTACGCTCATCTTCCTGGCCGACACACCGGCGCATCATTGCCGGGTGCCCGATGTCAATCTGACAGAGGACTGGCGTAATGCCGTCATCCCGGTCCAGGTGAGTCCAGCAGTGTGGCCGACGGGTACGTCTTCCATCGCTTTAAAAGTCATTTAAAAGATCAGAAAACAGCCCCGATTGTCAATGTAACGGCGTGACATTTATATAAAAAAGATACAAGTTAAGCAAACGACGTATGAGAGCACATTCGTGCGTAAAAGGCGTAAATTTGATTTCTTTTCTTATGAGGTTTGGCGAAGGGTTGCGCGTGAATGTTGTTTGAACAGAACAAAAAGTGGGCACATTGTCGCCCATTTCAATGAAATGGCGTGATATTGATGACACAAGCAAAACGATGTATGTATTGGAAAAGGCGTAAATTCAATTTTATTTTTCCTTACGTGGTTTGGCGAAGGGTTACGCGTGTATGTTCCGTCAACAGAACAAAATGCGGGTAAACATTACATCAGCGAGTTGATGCAAACGAAACATTTACATTTGTCTTCAACTTTGTGACACTGAAAATAGGCACCCACAGCGCCCTCTGTTGGCAAGCGTGCACAAAAGTACTGTAAGTGTAACGAGACATATGGCATTCATTTCCCGTCTTTTGATTTGCAAGAGAACTTTCAAAGACGCTCACAACTGAAGCCAATTTGCATGTTGCATTCGGTGCGTCATCATGGTTGATGAAATCTTCCGTCTGTATATTCCAGTAGAATGCATGCATTTACGATCCACATTTTCTTTGAACCCGCAGGTCGTGAATGGCAAAGAGGTGCGCAGCAGCTGCACCAGATACCGCTTAGATGTGGTCCGCAACCTGTCGGACCAGGGCTACATTGTGGGCCGGGATGTGAACCTCACCTCCCTGGAGGAGGAGACATGCAAGGATGGCTGGATTTACAGCAAGGACATCTACCAGTCCACCATAATCACTGAGGTGTGGCGTGTGTCAGTCACCACTACATTTATGGTTGTCTCTGAGACGACTTTGGAAGCTAAAATATGCTGCTGACTCATAAAGCGAACATTACTCCAGGAAGAAAAATGTGACAATATAGGTGTGAGTAAGCAAAAAATTGTTCTTAGGCACTCACGTAGAAAGCAAAGAATGAAGCTAACCTGTGCCGCTAACCTTTGACGATAACAAAGGAAACAACCCAACTCACATTTGCACGCCGTCCGTCCTTCAGTTTGACCTGGTGTGCAACGACCAATGGAAGAAACCGTTCACCACCACCATTTTCTTCGTGGGCATCCTGTGCGGCTCCTTCTTCGCGGGGCAGCTCTCAGACAAGTACTGCAGGAAACTTAATTTTTTTTTTTTGTGCTGTACATCTGAGATATCACGTATGTCCGTCCTCAACAGATTAGGCAGGAAACCCATCCTTTTCGCCACTTTGGCTCTTCAGACCATCTTCACCTTCATTCAGGTCTTCTCCGTGTCCTGGTCCATGTTCACCGTCCTGATGGTCATCAACGGGCTGGGACAGATGTCCAACTACATGGCGGCGTTAGTACTGGGTACGTATGACAAACAATCACCTATTCACATTCACTCCTACAGACAATTTTGAGTCTAGGGAGACAGACACTATATCGCAGCATCTGCCGAGATGGCAAAGCGAAGACAAGCGGCGGTCGAGCACAAACCATTTTATTGTCAAAATCAGTCGACTCTTAAATCCACACAGACAAGAACAAATCTGAAGCCGCTGGAGCCCGACTGCGTAGACTCCGATGTAAATTTCAGGTTATCAAGCGATGGCTGCTCCTGCTAGTTGTTCACGATCACCACTACCTTGCAAATTAGCTCTCAACACGGAAACACGGTTTCAAACGGCGGCGTTTAGTTCCGCGCAGCCCATTTGTTTTCTTGACATTTCTCATGTTTCTACATGCAGGTGCAGAGATCCTGACGGGGAATGCGCGTCTGCTGTACTCGTCGCTGGGAACCTGCTTTGGTTTCGCCGTCGGCTACATGATCCTCCCCGTGTGCGCCTACTTCCTCAGGGATTGGAAGTCTCTCTTGCTGGCCTTGTCCCTGCCCTGCATCGTCTTTTTTCCCTTCTGGTGGTCAGGTCTTTGCGTTCTGATAGAGTTGTGGTTCTACCCGATCGGGCCTGACTTTGGCTTTTTCGGCGTGCAGGTTCATCCCGGAGTCTCCTCGCTGGCTCCTTTGCCAGGGACGAGTGGAAGAGGCCGAAGCCATCGTGAGGAAGGCAGCGAGGATGAACAAAGTGCAAGCACCCGAAGTCATCTTTGAGGACTACTTAATTGTGAGTGCCCTTCGTTGACATAAAAAATAATAATAATACAGAATTACAAGCAAAAACAGAACTTTGAGTTATTTTGCATAAAAACCTATCCATAAATTTTCTGTGACATTTATTCTGTTAAGTGATGTGATTTTTTTTCTGGTGATGAATGATATATTTTGAAATTAAAATCGTAAATTGTCAAAATAATAATATTATCATAATCACAAAGCAAAAATATTAATTTTTGGCATGTTTCACATTGAAGAAAAAGATGACATCTTCATCCTCTTTGCCTGCTGCTTTTCCTGTTGCAGATATTTGGTTACATTTCAAGAAATATGCATAATTGCAAAACAAAAATGGATTCTCTGACTCTTTTCTTTCTATGCCGCTTATCTTGTTCAAGAATGTGGGCAAACTGTTGTAAGTTACAAAATAATAATACTTGTCACTACCCATCAAAGAAAATATGTTGAAATGATCAATTGAATACCTAAAATAGAACCCACGATTACATAACGCCAGCAAATTCCACTGTGTAAGTTATAGTAAAATATATTTTTTCATTCAAAAATAAGTGTTGTAAAGTACAATCCATAGTCACAACACAAAAACGTTTTTTTCGAGTTTTCCTCTCCAAATACATTTTTTGTGTCAGAAATCTTAGGAGAACATAGTTTCATGGAGGCAGTGTTTGGTGTTCATGTGATGATGATGATGATGATGATGACAACGATGATGATGATGATGATGATGTTGCGGTTTTGTGTTGGTGAGCAAGTCCAAAGAGCCGAAGCCCAAAGAAAAGCACAGCATCCTGGACCTGGTGGCCAATGTGGAAATCGGATTCATGACAGTCATTCTTTGCTATGTGGCGTGAGTACACCATCAAATACGGTTTCTACTGTAAAGTCAAGCTGATGATGAATAGGATAATTTGAGAGATGACTGGATTCATTGTTCTTTATTATGTATCACATCCCAGAAATGTATGAAAACATCCATCCATCCGGCAAACGGCAATATCCTCACTCGTTACTCCCAAGATGTATTTGTATTTTTAATCAGAAAAGGTGACTTTATTGCATTTCTTTTGAGAGAGAGAGAGAGAGTCACTTCCGTAACTTATCCCCTTATCTTGTCTCAATGGAAAACCTGTTAGGACAAAACATCACATAATGAAACATTGAAGGGCGATGCCTTGCAGAGATGTCACCAGACGACACCTTACACGAATGCAGATCTGCCCTACTTTCGACGGTCACTGTGCTTATGTTTCCTTGCTCACATCAAAGTAGACAGACTGGTTTGTGCGGCACACCATATGCTGTGAAAATGCCTTACGGTTGGTTACGAATTCAAAGAAAATACATCGGCACACAACAAACATATTAATCACTAAAATAAATATTTGGTTGCTGCTTCACGAATTTTACCGATTGTCGAGATTGTCTTCATAACCCTACGCTAAAGTACGGTATATCTATCCTCACTGAGTTTTCTTTGTTGTCACAAACAGATTCAAGACTGCTAACTCTGCACCAAAGCACTTCACGTCATTCGGTGGTCTTTGCTGCATTGATCGTTGGCGGTTAGCCAGGATAAGAAGCTAATGTAGTCGTCTATGCCCTCACTAAGTGCTCCTTGTCGTCACACGTCAAAGAGATGGAGCAAAGAACAAGGGAGTAGAAAGTTACTGAAATAAAAACAACCAGCGCAGCCAAACAGACGCCGAGGGAGGCTAGCCAGATGGCGGCTCGCTAGCTCAGCTGAGCTAACGGTCTACGTCCTCACTCAGTGCTCCCCTCTGCCAGGTTCACCATGTCGTCGGGCTACTACGGCATCTCCTTCAACACTACGCATTTGCACAGCAACGCGTACATCAGCTGTTTCATCTCGGGGGCCGTGGAGCTGCCGGCGTACGTGGCCAGCTGGCTCGCTCTGCGCTATGTTTCGCGACGGCTGTCCATCATCGTTTCCCTGGCGCTGACCGCCGTGTTTCTCTACTTCCTACAGCTGGTGCCTGAAGGTGACTGGAATTTGTCGCATTTACTCCCAAGGCATTTACTCCTAAACCTTAACACCTAAACCATACAACTCTAATAATAATACTTACCATAAATTTGAAATCCTTACCGTAGCCCTCACACCTAACCCCAATCAGACACCCAAACCCGTAAACCCAAGAGTTGGAACACCCGGGAAATCGGGTAACAGCGCTCCTGTGTGGCCGCAGCCCACAAAAACCCTCTCAGAAAGTCGACATCCCATTGACCAACTTTCCTGTCCCAACAGATTACTCTGGTCTGTCGCTCACTCTGGAGATGGTGGGAAAATTTGCCGTCACCACCGGCTTTGGTCTGATGTTTGCCTACACCACAGAGTTGTACCCGACGGCGCTACGAAACACCGCCGCCGGGATTTGCAACACGGTTGCACGAATGGGAAGCTGCATCATGCCATACCTACTGGAGCTCAGTGAGTGATAATAATAATAATAATTTTATAAAAAAAAACACACACACAACTGGTTTTAGCTTGACAAATGCGAACAGATGACATGTTTATGATCGCTCACAGAAGAAAATGGAAGTGTTTCCGAGCCTACTGGTCAGACTCTTGAGCGCTGCATCTTGCTTTGAAGCCACCATTGTAGGTTAGACCGTTAGCTAAGCTTAGCTAGCTAGCCAGCCGCCATCTGGAAAGCCTCCCTATTCCTTTTCGAAGAGTCCTTTAAAAACTACGACAAACTACTACACGTGTGGACTTATATGTTGTTTACTGATGTCAACTGTCATTTGTTGTTCAAACAGGGTCCTACTCTCCATTCCTACCTTACATCATACTGGGCAGTCTGGCCGTTTTAGCTGCCTTTGCCACTATCCTCCTGCCAGAGAGTTTTGGACAGCCACTGCCTGAATCTATCCAACAAATGCACAAGAGAGAGCGGTACGTTCAATGATCACTGTGCACCGCAGGCAAATTTATGACCATCCAGATGCACATGTGAAATAGACCAGGCCAATCCGAAGACTTTTAAAGGCCACTTTGCTCTAATTTAATTCACTAACTATGGCCGTTGGAGCGGGTGATACAGTAGACATTTTGCGATATTTTTTATGTATTCCCATCTCTGGTAAACATCAATTACAGGATGGTAGATCCACCAGAGAATTGTCAAAATTTGATGCCATGGTCTGTCGCCATGTTTTTTTGCTAGCTGCGCTAGTAAATAATGTCGCTAAGGAATGTGCCTGGTGATGACATTCGTCTCAATTGGAATTGGCAAGGCAATCCTTTACAAAAACGGCAAACGACGACAAGGAGTTGAAACTCTGGGAACCAGTTTTCGATTCCCCAATGGTCTGTGTACATTGGCAGGAATAGGCAAAGAGGCTTAGCAATTTGAATCGCGTGTCTCTCTACTGTCATACATTCTTAATATTTGTTGGTGACTTTGATCATCGATAAAACTGTTGAATGAACACATTGTCTCCATTTTCCCAGGATCAAGTGTCCGTGCATCCCAAAGGCAGAAATCCCCGTGGCTGTGGTTGTTTCTGAAAATCTCAAATCTAAAGAAATAAGAAATAATAATCATGATAAAAGTACTGTTGCATAAGATTAAAATTGTTTACAGGGCTAATGATATTAGAAAAAAAAATGTTACACCTTGCGTTGCCTTTTCCTGATATTTTACTTGGAAATAAATCTTATCAGGGTGTTTTTTAAGTGTAATTTCTGATTTTATAATATCATTGAATTAAAGTACAGGTACTGTTTACATATGCTGATACTTTTAATGAAGATATCATTGTACTGTGAGGCCTGGCCTCACGCTGCTTGACGTTCATGTTGTTCATGTTACAATAATCGTGTTATTATTTTAATTAATAATAGTTTATTATTATTTTTGTTACGGTTATATGCCACGGTCATACTGTATGTATGGGAATGGTCGGTCTTGTGTTACCTTCCTGGGCATGTGTCGTTTTATATGTTTGGATGTTTTTTTTCCCAGTGCAAACCATTTGAAAAAAAAATCTCTGAACCAAAATGGATCAATTTTGCTCAGGTGCTGAGAGACTTCAAAGCTAAGTGTTAAGTACAATCGTCTTATTGTGTAAACTGTGCAAATGAGCAATATACATTCCTTGTACACGTATACTGGATATTACTCAGTTGCTTTTGAAGTGACAATAAACACAAACATTTTGGTTTAACTTGAGATGTGCTGTACTTTTTTAGGGACAGAAATGTACAGAAGAGGATTAATGAAGACATTTATATGACAAGTTTAAAATGTATTTTTGAGGAGAAGAAAATTCACACTCTGAGGAGAATACAGGAACATTTTTCAGGTTTCTACTTTACTAAATTAGGGTACAAGCGAATTTCACATATACAGTACCTCCGTTCAAGTAAAGTGGAAAAAAATGGAGCAATTAAATTGTCATGCTCTTGCGTGTGGGCAAGGAGAGCCAAGTCGCTCTCAGCAAACTGAGTGGGACAAACAGACAAACACAAATACATGATGAGTAGATGAGAAAACAGTCAGAAGAAGCTACCATAGGCCACAATCCACATCCAGACTGTCACAAGCAGACTCGCGTACTATGTACAGTAATTACATGTTATAACATTTTTATTTCAGTCGATTGTCCTTTTTATGTTTTTTTTATGCAGTAGGGTGCATTATTCTTCAAACAAATAAAACGCGGATATTTTTGTTGTGGGGGTGGGGGGTGGAACGGATTAATGGGATTTCATTGTGGAAAACGATTTGGGAAGAAACACCGACACCCATTGGTCATCAGTGGAACAACAGCGGCGACTTCCCAGCATGCTTTGCCGTGCCCGTCGACCCCGCACGCGCAGCTAACCTGCTCCGAAGCTAGGCTAGCTGCTTAGCTACGAGCGACGGACATGTTGTGCCAACCCTCGCTGGAATAAACGTCTTGGGCAGCAGGTGCGAACAGGGGGGACGTCGTTGCGGGGTGGGGCCGCTGGACCACCATGGACGCTGTCAACGCCTTCAACCAGGAGGTAAGGCCGCCTTCCCGGCGCACTTTGGAGGCGTTTTAGCCGCTTGGAGGTCCCGCGGAGGACCCGTGTTTGGCCCAACGCGAGGGCCTCTCTTTTGGCCGTCGCGTACTGTGGACATTTCTAAACACTCGTTTAGCATTTGCTGCTCCATACATTTGTGTATTTTCGAAACGTTTTGGTTTTTCATTGTCATGGAACGATTTGTGTTTCGCGTGCTAACCCTGGGGCCGTTGGGGTAACGTTGCCTCACAGCACGTTAGCTCGCATGACCAAACACTCAACTACAACGTTACTCAAGATTATGATCATGGTAAGATGTGACTGAATATCACGATTTAGCTGTGATCTTGTTAGCAGGAGATGTTGCTGTAGAGGACTTAATAACCGAAGTTTTTCGCGTAGCACGCACACAAGCTCGCCGTCCGCCACCTTTGTTGTCACGTCAACCTGCTCCAGAGTGTTAAGAGGCGGGGCTTTGGCGTCACGAGCCGCGTCGACGTTTGCCCCTTTCGCGCCGTGGAACGCTCGAGCCAGCATTTTCGGGCAGGGCGCGGTGGATCGCTGTCCTTTTCTGCACATAGCCGATGCCCCTTCCCACGTTGAGATAATTGAATGTGTTTCTAGACGAGTGTCAGGGGCAGTGACAAATGCGTTCACCACAAAGGGCACAGCCAGCGAGAATGGGGGGTGTTAAACTTCACAGTCATGGCAATGACTGAAATTGATGGGAACTGCCCTCGGGCTCGCCTTGCGAATGTCACAAGACCAAACCTAGAACGTAAGTAAGCTGTGTCGTCTGCAATGCGAGCCTGAGGGCACTTTTCCAATATGGTGTCAAAAGCTGGCATTTTCCTCTCTTGCTTTCATGTGTGTAAGGTACCGACATCGGGTTGCATGTTTGTAAGATTTTATAACATAATGATAGAGCTGGCACTTTGTCACCTCTTCACAAAGAACCTGGTTGCAGGTCCTTACACACAAGCTGTGTCCCCCCCCCCCCCCCCCCACCCCGTGAAGCCCACTCTCGTTGATAAATTGAGTGTTTGTTTGTTTGCTGGTGTAGTTATTCTCCTTGATGGACTCTAAGCCGCCAATTTCTCGCGCCAAGATGATCTCCATCACAAAGTCTGCCATCAAGGCTATGAAAGTAAGGACTTCTGGTCGTAAGCGATTCAAAATATACAACATTACGGACAATAAATGTTGCAACATGACTTCTTTGAACAGCTTTACAAGCACGTGGTCCAGATTGTGGAGAAGTTCATTAAAAAGGTAAGACCATGAAATGAGAATATTGGAGCGAGCTTTGAATAATGATCATTAGAATAAAAATGTGTATTTTTTTTTCATGTGCAGTGTAAGTCCGAGTACAAGGTGGCGGGTCTGTACGTAGTGGACTCCATCGTCCGCCAGTCACGGCACCAATTTGGCGCCGACAAGGATGTGTTCGGGCCACGCTTCACCAAAAACATTGTGGCCACCTTCGAGAACCTCTGCCTCTGCCCCATGGAGGACAGAGTAAGAACATCTACGCAAACACCTTTTTTTTTTTTCCCCTTTTCCACAAAAAAACTTGGTGCTCGTTCAGAGCCAGGGCCAGATCTGTGCATAGTTGGTGCTTAACAAGTTCTCATGAAGAACGTGTTTGATCTTCAATAGACAAATCAATTAGATGTTTCGATGGTTTTCATGAAGTCAACAAACAACATTCACAGCGCAGGGTGGAAAAAGGTAGGTGAACCTGTAGGACACGCGCTCGAATCAGAATCAGGAGTCCAGCAACCGAGAGTCCAATTCATGTGATGACACTGCAGGCGTTAGTGAAATTTGCCTTGCCGGTTTTGGGTTTGTTCTTCTCGAGAAGCATTCTTTAGTTCATATCCTCGTATGTCAGTCGTCGTTTGAACGTACTTGACATTCCTCTGCCGTGTTGACAGAGTAAGCTGGTACGTGTGCTGAACCTGTGGCAGAAGAACGGCGTTTTCAAGAGCAACGTCATTCAGCCCCTCCTGGACATGGCCGCCGGCGCCAGCAGCGACGCCGCGCCTTGCGCCGAAGATCCGGGTGATTGCCGACCGCACGCGGCCGCCGTTCTTGTGCTCCTACGTAGCGCCGAGCTAAGAATGAGGAGTAATCTGATGTTTTCCCCTGGGCAGCTTCCTCCCCGCTGACCCCGACCAAAGACCACACGGTGAACTCTGCCGCGGCGCCCTGCGCCCCGCTGCAAAAACAGGACCCCTTCACCGCCGTGGCGCAGCTCTTCCAGTCCACGCAGGGTCAGCAGGTGCGTTTGGAAATGTGACTTTTTCAAAACAATGACGTTTTTTCGCACCCATTTCCGCTCCCCGGTGCATCTCAAGAAATTGACGCATCATGGAAAAAACTTGATTTATTTTATTAGCTGCAGCAGATGCTTCAGAACTTCCAGCAGCAGCCCGTTCAAGCGGAACCCGCCCCTCAGCCTGCGCCCGTCCCCCACTCGGACACCCCGAGCGTCGCCCCGGTTTTCAGCGATGCCCTCCCGCCGCATGCGCTCCAGGCCGGCCAGCAGAGGACGGCGTTTGACAAGGTGAGCCTTGCGCGCTTCACGAGAATGCGACCGCACCCTTCGGAACAGTTGCGAGCGGCGTGTTGAAATTCAAACCACCCACCGCCGTAGACCTTGTTGGATCGTTTTGACTACGACGACGAGCCAGAAACGGGAGAGGACGCCAAGGATGACGTCTCGCAGACCTCCTTGTAAGGCCTTGTTTGATTGGAATATTGATTTACAAACTCAGAAGCACGTTTGTCTTGGTGTAAAGTTACCACAAAAAAAAAAAAGGAAGCAAATGATGATGATGATGTCGTTGTTGTCATGGCGACAGTATGCAGCAGCCTCCAGCCTTCCAGCCACCGATGATGAACATGACTCAGGACCCCCCCCAGCAGGTAGATCCTACGCTTTGATTTGTGGAGCTGCCTATTTAGGCAGAACGAATGAATGGCTCTCTGCAGAAGTCATCTCCAAACGGACAGGCAACAATTTTTGACCCCCACCAAAAAAAAAAAAAGTTTTGAGACAAACGTTGCCCACCTCCGACTGAATACTTTGCTGACATATCGGCAGACTGCTTTCAGATGCGGAAATAATTGCAAAATGATCCTGCACCATACACGGCCACTCGCCTCTGCTTAGTTTGTTTTTATTCCTGCAGCAGCCCGTTTAGGCGGCCAAGTACCCTGAATGAGTGGTGCCCTCTGCTGTTTACTTTCAAGCGTTAATCGTTTCAAAATGGTTCTGCAAAGTAACCGCCCTTTTGCGATTTTTACCAGCAGCCCGTTTAGCCAGCAAACAACTTGTAAAGTGACAGAATGTCATTTGTCGTCTTTAGGGTCTTCTCCCTCCCAACGGCCAGCTCCCGGCCTACGGTCTAATGCCGGGACAAGGCTTCCAAGGGATGACGCCTCAGATGGGGCAAGTGGTCCCGGGCCAGCCCTTCTCTGGTCCCGCGGGACATCCTGGCTTCCCGGGAGTTTATCCTCCTCCTCCTCCTCACTCGGCCCAGCAACAGCAGGTAACGCGGAGGACGAGCGGAGGACGAGCGGTGACCTCCCGCGGTGAGGGGAATCTTCACGACCAAACAAAACCATGTCTTCTTGGTGCCATTATTAGGATTCAACGGTCGATTCGGACCGTTCCTCCATGAGGGACGGCAAGCATGGCCAAACGTCACGATCGGGCTCCAGGTAAGCCAGTGGAGGATGATGCGGAATGATGAGTGAGAGGAACACGACTGACCTCCGACGAGTATCAGGGCTTGCACGGCGTCACTTCCAACAAGCTTAACTTTGAATGTAAACAAACGACTGCAGTTTGCTAACGGCCGTGAGCTGGTCCGCCAGTCAGACGCAAGATGACGTTACATGTGGAGAATCGTGACAGCCGTAACGTGTAAGGAAGCCATTTTTGATGGCATCTGCTCATCCAGGTCCCCGAAAAGGAGGCGATCCCGCCACCGGCGCTCCCGCTCCCGCGACAGACGCCACCATTCCCCGCGCTCTCGCTCGCAGGAGCGCCGGGAAAGGGAACGTGATCGGGAGCGACGTCAAAAAGGTCTCCCGCCGCCCAAGAGCGAGACGCTGAGCAGTGAGTGCCTCGCCCTTTCGGTGCGCTCTCCCATTTTTTTTTTTTTGTGGCTGCGAAGTGGACTTGATTGCGCGCTCTTCAGTCTGCAGTACGACTTTATGGGTGGGCCAGCTGGACAAGAGGACTCAGCAGCAAGACGTGGCGAGCTTGCTGGAGGAGTTCGGGCAGATCGAGTCCATCAACGTGAGTCGCGAGAAACGCGAATTTGCTTGAAAAGGCGCCGCGGGCGGTGCAAAGCTCAATGACGTGCGTCTTGTGTAGATGATCCCTCCGCGGGGGTGCGCCTACATCGTCATGGTCCACCGGCAGGACGCCTTCAGGGCCCTGCAGAAGCTCAGTCGAGGCTCCTACAAAGTCAACCAAAAAGCCATCAAGGTGAAAAAGAACAATCGCTGGAGTGCCTTTCGAGCGGCCTCCTCAACCCTGGCGAGGGCTGTGCTACGTGGCTAAAATGTAATATCTCAACATTTTTGCCTGATATCTTTATAAAGATATTACAATGGGTTTAGTGAAAACTAAGTAGTAAAAAAATAACCAATTAGAATTCCTGAAGTGTGTGGAAAGTGTACTTTGTTGTTTTGTGTTTTTTTGTTGTTGTTGTTTTTTTCAGAACAACCATTCATTTTAAGTGGAATCAATTCTTATTGTGGTTTTTTTTTTCTCCAAATTATTATTATTTCTTTTTTGGTCTGGCAACAGATTGCTTGGGCTCTGAACAAAGGCATCAAGGCTGAATTGAAGCAGTTCTGGGACGTGGAGCTGGGCGTCACCTACTTGCCCTGGTCCAAAGTCCGGGAGGAACAGCTGGAGGAGCTGAAGGAAGGCGGAATCCTGGATGGGGACACTTTAGCGCCAGGTAGCACACGAATGCGCCACTCAAGTATACTTTGCTTTCCACGCCTGTTAAACGAAGCGTCCTTTTGTGTCGCTTGCAGATTGGAGGACTGCGAAGAAAGCTCTGGAGAACCCACAGGAGCTCACCCACAACGGCGGTGCTGAGTCACAGCAGCCCGAGGACGCCCACGTGTTGACTCCTCTTCATCCGACGCAGGTGATCTGTCGGTCTCGCCGCTTTGGATAGAAAATCTGTTGAAAGTTTCTCTTTAGCGGCGCGCGTTTTTCTTCAGGTTCCGCCGATGCTCGCCATGAGCTCGGTGCCGCCGCCCGGCTTCCCCGCCAACATGAGCATGCCGCCGCCTTCCTTCCCACCCGGCATGCCCCCGCCGCCATTCATGAGACCGGGCTTCAACCCCATGCAGATGCCTCCAGGTATCACCTGCAGCACTCTCACGTGTTCATATTTGATCATAATAGTTGAAGCCATGAGCTGTGATTCATTACGATTTAAAATCAGCCCGTTGATCCAAATTTCACCTTGCTAAGTGAAACTGTCCTTTGATTTTTTTCACACGTTTGGCTTCATGTCTGACCGTCAAACTTCACCAACATGCGCTCTCGACGAGCAAAGACAAAAATTAAAATTTGTTGCGCTCAAGCGTTGCACAAATGTGGCAACACTCGGACAGAATCTCAAATGACAAGGTCGTCTTTGAGGGACTGCTGGAAATAGCTAGAGTGACTCATAAATGCTCGCTTTCAAACAAAATGGCAGGCTAATAACTCGAGCTCTCTCCCAGGTTTCCCCCCGCCCGGGCCCATGCCTCTCTCCATGCCGCCGCCGCCGCCGCCCTCCAAAGGGGACGACATGCCTCTGGTTAGCAGGAAGCACGAGGAGGTCCCGGACGCTCCCAACTTCAGCATCCAGCCCCAGCCAGGCGGTTTGCTGGGGGCCCGGCCCGGTATGATGCCGCTGCAGCGCCCCCCGGGCCCTCCTCTGCTGCACGTTCAGCGTTTCCCGCCGCCGCCGCCTGTCCCGCCTCAGATGGTTCCCAGGACGTCGCACCCTCCCCCGATGCGCCACGACACCCCTCCGCCGAAAGGAGCCTTTGGGATGCTCCACAGCATGAGGCCACCCTTCCCACCTCACGGCCCACCCCCTCAAGGTCCGCCCCCTCACGGCCCGCCGCCTCAAGGCCCGCCTCCTCAAGTTCCACCTCCTCAAGTTCCCCCCCATCAAGGTCCGCCCCCTCAGGGTCCTGCCCTTCAGAGTCCCCCTTTCATCAGGCCCGGGGACGATGACGGCCGCCCTTTTCGGGGCGAGCGTTCCGGATTCAGGGAGCGGGAGCCGGAGAGAGAGCGGGGATTTGGTGGCGCCACGAGGCGCCCGTTTGGCGGCGACCGCTCGGACGCCAGGGACCGACTGGACGGTGGCGGATGGGACAGAGACAGACGGGACTGGCGAGACCGGGAGAACGGCAGCAGAGAGGCCCAGGAGAAAGGGAAAGAAGGCGAGCGGCCTAAGCGACGGGAGAGGGCCAGCCGGTGGGATCGCGACGACCGCTTGGCTGAGCTGGACAAAATGGACAAGGTCCGGACCCTTGACGCCGTTGCCACGGGAACAGCCGAAGCGCCCCGAAAGACTGTCGGGTCGGCACCTCCCGCTGCTGAGTCTTCCAAGGCAGCGCCGCCCTCTGTCGAAGCCAAATAGGAAGCGACCTCGTAGCAGGTGCTCTGTCTCCCTCTAGCTGCAACTACGTGAACTGTGACTTGAGCGCCAAGTGAACATGTTGCCTCGTTTCCCTCCCTGTACATTGTGTGAATGCGGCATGGCCATTTTACTTGTGCTGCTTTCAGCTTTTACCTATTTAATCAAGTTTGTAGATTTTTTTTAAACTTCATGCTTTTCAGCCACTCCATCCCAAATTACATTTTCAAGTGCTACTTCATCATCTGCTTATTATTATTATTTTATTTTATTTTTTAGTAAGGGGGGTAAGGATTACAACTAACAGTTAGATTAAGCGCAATATTATTTGTCAATTTATCACTGAATCGGATAAAAAAAATATAGGATTTCCATCACATCTGATTTGGTTAAAAAAATGTCAGAAAATAGTCCAAAATGTCAAATTGTTATCCAAAGTCAAATCAGATGTTTGCAAAAGTCGTAATTGAACAGAGATCATCAGACTGCTTTCATGGACTGTAGAAAACTGAATATTTATAGTTCAGATGAGAAATGCTGAGGATTTGCACAGTTTATATTAAACGAGTTATCGGAAACAATCAATCATCAAAATTGTTGATTAAATCAATTGGAGCTTGATCAATTGATTGATTCGTGCACCTCTTGGGTACAAAGTGGCATTCATTTAGAGCACCTTGCTTGCGTGTTTACTTTTGACCCTCCTATTGACTGAGTTTAAAAAAATCTTGAAAACAAAATTTAAGTGATAAAAATTGGCGTAATTTTTTCCTGTCAGTCTTATTTGGGGGATTATTTTTTTAATTTGGCACGTTTTGAGTTAATGTGAACCATTTTAAAGCTGAAATATCTTGGGCCAATATTTTTAAAAATGTCTTATGCTGGCCTAGCTTTTTAAAAAAAAAATTCCCCCACAAGGGGCTAAAAGTTGGGCAGGGGAGGGTCAAACCGTATGCAACATTTTAAGTTTCACAAATTAGTCCTACTTGGAGTGGAAAGTAAATTCTTATGTGAATGCCCAGAACATTTGCAGTCTCTTCATCTTATGTAATTTTTAATACTACAAAATTGATCTGCCTAATTATCCGAACAATGCCTGAGGCACTCCAAACTAATTGTCAGTCATTCTCAAGTTTTTCCAAAGTAGGTTGTTGCTGTTGTTTAGTTTTTTTCCTCACACTTCCTTGTTTGTTTTGTTGTTTTTGTTTTGCATTGGCAAACTACTGTAACATCCGTAACACCTGCCCCATTACTTGAATCATTTGAATCCAGAAGGAAAATCGAGTCAATTGACAGCTCGGGCTCTCCACTGTAAATATGCTTTTCACTGTCACTAGCTGGGCGTTATCATGACGATGCTCCTCATTTGTCCACCGACAGCACAGCCTTTGAAGGACCCAGAAGGAATCGTAACTTTTGCTTTAAGCTCTTTGGCCATGTGAACGGCTTTGTTAACCCTTCAAAAAGACATCGATGTAAAGTGTTCAACATTTCAGCCACAAAAAATGTTTTTAATAAACTATTTTTGTACCAAATCGGCCATTTTTGTCAAGCTGCGAATGATGTTTCAAAAACACGGGTTGATTTGGTATCATCCTCAAGGACTTATTTGTGACATGTAATTGTTTATGAATACAGTATGTTTGTTTTTAACCTTTATGGAACTTGTGGGAATCACTAATTACGATCACAATTAAGAACTCTGGAAATACAAAATTAAGATGACATTAAATAATAATAATAAAAATACAGCAAAGCATTGGCTCACAGTATCCCCCCCAACAAAAAAAAAACTTTTGTTGCAGCTTTTTGCCTTGTTGGTTAATTGGGTATTTTGGTAAATAAACTAATGAACTACACAGAATGCATGACTTGTAAATTCATGTGTACAAAGAACTGACTGATGCTCCGTCAATAATAAGTGTAAAATGTTTGCTTCCATATTAGCCAGGAGAGTTAAAGTGGTAGGCCTATTAGATCCCGTAACAGGTAAAAGACAATCAGGCTTCATGCCCAGCAGACATATTTCCAATAACATTCGGTTTGTTTGAGCTCTTCTTGACTACTTCTATTTAATTTTCAAGGCATTTGACTTTATCGAGCACATAGGACTGCCTGGCGTGTTTCAAGAAGTTTGTGAATCTGTATGCATTTCTATATTTGAATTTGACATTTTATATGCTTTGTTTCCATCAATATTCGTGTCTGTAAATTGAATTGTTCTCAAATCATAATTTAAAATAAAATGTTGACATTCTGTCACTAGCTTCCGGTTATATGTGCATATACACAAAACAGCCAATCAGACATGGGAGGAGAGGCAGTGGTCTGCCGCTGATTGGCTGCCAGGAGCACCCGCCCAATTCAGAGCTGCTAGTTGAGCTTGGTTGACTCTGTTAGTGTAGCAGTTGGCCCTGACTCGTTTGCACCGACGTTCGAATCGCCATGCAGCAAACTATCTCGAACAAAATGGCGCTTAAAGCCGTTTGTGTGCTGAGAGGAACCGGCGAAACCAGCGGAACTGTGTATTTCCAGCAGGAGGTAATTCTCGTGACAGCTACAGGAAGTTAAAAGACCATTTTTTCGTGCTCAAGTTAAGCTCGCGGTGCGTCGGAGCTTGTGCTAAGCTAGCTCAGTTATTCATTTTAACGCTACTTTGTTTATGTTCAGTAACACTTTGCTAGTTGAATACTTCACATAGCGAACACTTTCCGTCAAATATAGTAAAAGTTGACTTCTACTAACCCACAGCCTGTTAATTCAGTTTATCTTTACCTTGCAAAAAGTACGACGTCATTGCCCAACATGTGCAATTATCCTTCAGTCGAACGCTTTAAACGTGGACATTGCAATGTATGTACAGTAGTATACTTTTAAAAATCAATTTGCTTCATTTAACCTTTGCACGCCGAAGGATTAATGATTGACCGGCATCTCCTCGCCTGTTGCATTAATCGGACATACTGGTTGCGTTTTCGCTTAAAAACGTCATTTTACCCCAAATAAATGATCACCCATTTAGTGTAAGGGAAAGTAAAGTGTTTTTAGGTGTGCCTCGCACAGACAAAGTGCTGAGTCACGGCCAGTTTCTAATCGCTCATACTGACGTCTTGTTTACAGGCTATACCAGCGAACGGCAATAGGATCGATGCAAAAGCCGATAGTTTCGATACAACGGTGATGTGTTCTTTCAGTTACCCAAGCTCCTTTTTGAGTTGCTTTGGTTTACTCGTCTTGCCCAGCAAACATGGAACGTTTATTTTTTGTTTGTTTTTAACTATTGTTTTTAAATGGTCATCAAAGCTGATTGAGCAGTGCAAAAGGCTGCGGTGGGTGCTAATGACCAAAGTGTGCAGCAAATGATTGACACCTTGTCAGTCACACCGGGTTGATCGACCGCTGGTGTTTAAAACTAAACATCAAGCTTTTCCAGTTTTAGGGTTTTTTTTTCTCCCCTCCTCCAAAATTCTCTTCACTGGGAGGTTTTTGTTTGGCGGGGCGGTTTGTCATCTGGCCTTGACGGGTCTTGTGTTGCTGCTGTTCTTGAAATGTCAGAGCGAGTCCAGCCCTGTGAAGCTGACGGGACAAATCGATGGCCTCACGCCAGGCGAGCATGGCTTCCACGTCCACACCTTTGGAGACAACACGAACGGTCGGCGATAATGGACAATGGATGCATGTTCTCCTTTTTATAGAAAATGACACATGAGTACACGGCTTGTTTTTCTTGTCCAGGGTGTATCAGTGCTGGCCCTCACTTCAATCCGTTCCAGAAAAATCACGCCGGTCCGAACGATCCAGACAGGTATGTCGTGTTAAGTGGTGGGAAGCAAGTCAGAAACGATCCTTTTATTCCTGTGCCTGAGTAGTCTGTCGAGTATTAATTAATCTGACACCTTTTTATTGCTGTGCTTTCTACTCTGTGCTTTGTCAAATTGGAATTGGCACATTTTTCTGTTTGTGGATGACGTGTTGTAAATGGTTTTACTGATGTACGTTTCAGAGGCTGTACTTTATCTACTGAAGGAAAGGATTGAAATTAATATTTCTTCTGGTTTTACGCATGTCTCTCTTCTTCTGCTTGAGTAGTTAAGGTTTTTTTTTTTTTTTTTTTTTAAATTGGCAGCTGACTCCAGTAGGACACGTCAGGTCTGTTACAACTGTACCCTTTTCTGATTATATTGTGAATCGGTTGCGGAGAGATTTTTGAAGCGTCACTCTTCTTGTTTAGGTTCCCTTTTCCGCTTTCATTTTTTTTGACGGCAAGTGGTTGTATTGTGCCCTCTGCTGATTGCCTTTTGGTGATTTGTCTTTGAACAGTCACCTGCTTTCCTGGCAGCCACCATGAGTCATGCTAGACGATCTGGCAATTGTTTTGTCAATTAGGGGTTCACTGAGTTTTGTCTTTTAAAATGCTTGAACAGGCATGTCGGCGACCTCGGCAACGTGACCGCGGGTGCTGATAAGGTGGCCAAAATCGACATCACAGACAGCGTGATCTCCCTCACTGGCCCAAACTCAATTATTGGCAGAACCATGGTGGTAAGTAATCTTACCCTCTGCGTTGGTGCGCAGAACTTGATTTTAGTTTGCGTTAAATGTCCTGTGTTTCAGATCCACGAAAAGGCAGACGACTTGGGCAGAGGTAACAACGAGGAGAGCTTAAAGACGGGTAACGCCGGCGGACGTCTGGCTTGCGGCGTCATTGGCATCACCCAGTAAAAACACCACTGCGAAACCATGGAAGCTTAATGCACTTAAAATGACCAACTGAGCTACTGGGTGTGATTTTTTTTTTTGGACCATTTAATGAGCCTACATACATGCTATTGTCTGCTTGGACCCCAAAAGATGTTGTGCACATGTTGTAAACTGACAGACAACAAAGATTAAATAAAGAGTTCATCTTCATGCTTGGTTTTTGTCTTTGTGAGGTTAGTTTTGTTTTGAAGACCAACAAATATGAACAGCTGATGTAATTTTATTACTGTGTGCATCCAGGTACCATTTCACTCCTGTTTTCGAGGGAGATGGCCATGGTGAAGCAATATGTATAAATGTAATTCAATTTGAGCCTTAATTGACCACCCCCAGAAAGGACCAATCAGGTACTTGGTAGTTAGTTACCTTAGCCTAATATTGATAGGAAGCGGCAATGGCGAACCAAGGTAAGGACGACATGAACAGTGTAGCTACAATATCTTTTATATATTTATGTATATGCGTGTCTGTGTATAAAACGTGTAGTTTACGTTTTGTTTGTCGTTTACCCCACAAAAAGAACCGCCGTTTGAAGCGAAAGTACATAAACCGCTCAGTGGCTAACAGTGATACCTTGCTTCAGCTGCGACGGTGCAACGCTGCCGCGCTTTAGAAAATAACTGGCATAAATTGAAGAATCAAAATGAGCCATTTTGACTAGTGAGGTCAACGTTCCAACTTATTTTAGTTTACTCTAAAAGGACTCGAGGAATTGTAGACCGATGGACTCGTTCCCCCTCTTGGCTAACATCGATGCTAGCGTTAGCCATGACGCAACAGGGTATGGAAAGAAATCACCTCTTAATTGTAAAATGTAAATTTCTGACATGCAAGGCTCAACGTAACTCGCTCTTTGCAGTTGATCCTGGTCCGTACTCCCCTTGAATACCTGAGTTCTACATTAAAGCTTTTATTTGAATTGACTTTTTATGGAGACAGGTTCTCTTTTCATATTAATTTAAGCCCCACATTGTTTACCATCACTTGCTTGGGGTACTCTTTCGAAATTTCATTGTCACGGCTGACTTTTTAGCTTTTATTTGTTTTTACAACTCAAACGTGTTGCAATAGACTATCTTCCACTAGATGGGGGTGGTGTTAACCTTCACAGCATTCGACCGATGCCTCCCCGTTACATCATGGAGAACAGAAATACTCCCCCCCCCCCCATCCAAATGCATGAAGCTGTTTGCAAAGCAAGAGAGAATCAGTGAGTTCAAATGCAGCACACACACACACTCATGCTCAAATATTGATGGCAATTATTCAGTGTAAAATATTCATGGCTGTTGGTTGTTGCGCACAGATGAAAACATTTCATGAACATTTCACTCTCGCAGAGCTGTCAGATGAGAGCATGGAGCTACTGAAATATGAATATGATTTTATGATTGCATCTTTTGGATGCTGGAATGGAATATGCTGCTGCTTATTGCTGTGACCACACACACATGTGCATGGTCGACTCACTTCTGGATTTACATGTGTATGTGATTGTTTTCCTCTCCTTTTTTTTATAGTTTTTTTTTTTTTTTTAGTCATAGTCCTGCAACATTATTTTGTTGACGACTATGGTCGTCGTTAATGTTCCGAGAGTGAAATCGTAACGGTGGGAGACAAAAACATTCTAATTTTAAGAGAATGAATCAGTACTTATAATCGATGAATCGTTGAGAGATTGCCAATCGTCAAAGTCCTCTGAATTTCACCCACAGGGGCTTCCATTTATATTCCTTTGTGCTCCCACAATGTCAGCACTTTGGTCTCCTGCATTGATGCTCCCCTTGCATCGTTGAGAAGCAGCTTTACAGCCTGACTGACAGACGTTAAAAATTGTTATAAATAGTCTTTCAGGCAGAGATGATGAATAATGGAGGCTGAAGAGAAAGGAGGTCTAAAAGTGCTTAATGGAATGTAAGGAAAGAGTACAGTATTCCATTATTTGCAGTTGAGGAAGCATCCAGCTGACCTCCAGCATATTAGAGAGAAAGAGGTAAAAGTCATGCTCTGGCCCGATATTCATCACCTGCTTTCACACGGAGGTGGTAATGGGAGTTACGTAAGTCTGCAAAAGGCTTTGGGAATACTGTACTGTACGTGCCTCTCCGACACATACTTTTATTGTCAAAGGCTTCTCAATAAGGCCTGGGGAGCCCAATACACGGCGCAACAGTTCAGTAAACACTTATTTCTTTGTTGTGAAATGCGGGAAAGCCAATTTTCACAACAGCAAAACGGAAAATATATTTATGAATTGCCCAAAATTGGATTGAATTTTGTTGCTTTGATTTTTTTTTTCCCCCCACAGTGAGCTACAACAGTGATTACACTGTCTACCTTCAACCCTGATAATTAACCCCAGAACTGAATTTAGAAGCTACTCTGCAGTCTGAAGATGTTCAGGGTGAGAGGTCAGAAATGGTCCAGAGCAGACAGACTAATTACAAGGACCCTGTGACCTGACCTCTGAACCCTGACCCGCATCCCATGTGAAAGTGAAGCGCCAAGACTGGAAGAATGGGACCACAACTTGTCTTAGCACGCGACGCTCTGCCCTCCATTTCGCTCACAACCCGTTGTTCTTGTCTCGCTCCAGGATACTCAGCGTGCCGATCGCTATGACGACGGGGAGCAGGCGGTTACCTGGAGCAGCATTCCAGGGATGCTTCGGATGTCTGACTCCGGCGGGAATCGATCAAGTGAGGGACATTTGTTAAGCACGTGTCACTTTTCACAGAATGCTCACGAAAACATAAAAAAAAAAAAAAGTACTTGAAAAAAAGCAACCCTTAGCTTTTATCCTACTCAGAAACAGCTTTGCAAAAATATACTGTATAAGAAAGAACACTAAATTTAAAATCACTACAGCGGTGACTCCCTGCAGTTGAAGTTTGTTGTCAAACTGAAAATGAAAGAGAACATTTGTCGCATTTTCAAAACATCAACATGGCTCAGCCTTCAGTGCTAGCTGCATGCTACCACTTAATGGGAAACGTCATTGGCAGGCTAACAAATAGCATCAGTGCGTCATTGTTCTAACCCTTTAAGCAACACACAAGTGAACAAAAACGGTGAAGCTAATAATATCAAACGATAACAGCAATGCTCACAGGCATACATTCTTTATCTTCTGCAAAGAATGAGTACTAGTGTGACTTTTTTGAGGACAGTCGTCGCCATGTATATCATCTTCCTGCATTATACTGACCTCCAGGTGGACAAGGTACACAGATGAGCACAATTTCAGTTCGGTGTTAGGGTGTGTTTTTGGGGGTGATTACCCCCCAAAAATTCTGGTTGAGGGTTGGTGAAATGGGATTTGGCATTTCCATTAATTTCAGTGGCAAAATCGCCACTTGCCCAAACAGATCCTGATAAACAAGTTATCGGTACTTCTGCAGCCAGCGGTTTTTTCTTCCCTTGAGTCAGCTGGCGGAGACTTTCCCCGCAGGGAGTTTCGTTATGTAAATGCCACGCTCCCCACCCCCCTCACGCTCGCATCTTTCCAAAGCAAATATTTAGCGAAGAAGGAAGTTACGAGCATGAAAAATGAAGAGCGGAAGTCACTTTGTTTTGGTTCTGTATTATTTTTATCTCTTGGTGTGCTGGGACGGATTCTCTGTCCAGCCACTTTTTTCCCATTGAGTTTGTCGCGTGTGCGCGTGACATGTATGGCTCCAGTGTCAAGTGGTCTGCTGCTTCCCAGCGCTCCTTTCTTGCCATTGTGCGTGCACGTCATTTTGATGATGAATAAATATTATCTTAGCAGACAAAAGTCACAATGTTAAGAGAAGATTTTTTTTTTTAAACGGGGAAACAGCCAAGATGTTGCAAGACGAAGCAGTAGTTTTACAAGAACAATGTAACTTTACGAGAAAGTCAGTCAGTTGAGGGTGAAAGCTAACATGCCCCACCCCCCCCCACCCGTCCCGCCTCTTCCATATCCTTCTGGAACAAATTGGTCTTTTTAATTGTTTGTTTGAGTGTTCACGTCGCTCGTCTGATTGCGGCGTTCCTGGTTTGCGAAAATTATTTTAATGAGCTGAGCAGCCCCAACTTATGAATATTCATGAGTAGCTGCAGGCTGCAGACGTGCGTGTTGCATGACCTTGTGCTAAGAAGCATGTGATGGTACGTTAGCATAATGTTTGCTAAAAAGAGCAGCTGGTAGATCACATATGGTGCTTTTATGTTGATTTTTTTTCCAAGTCACGGCCTGTAATAAGACATTTCAACCGTAGTGACTTTGCCCCAGAATTTACGCCAAGAGAAGATGTCATTTATCGCCACACTACATTGTTGGAAATCAATGTCATCTGCTGGAATGGCTCGCCCAACAGTCAATCTTAATTTTAAGCAACATTCCCGTAACGCCGCTTTGAACTGAAAACAATGAAAGGTTGTTGGTTTAGAACCTGACGGAGTTTGAACGCGTCAAAGTGCAAGTTGTTTTTTTTTGTTGTTGTTTTGTTTTTAATGCATGTCTGTCGTTACATCGGTCAATCTTCACATCTGTTCACATGGTCTCCGGGCCGCTTCCTCGCTCTTCGAAAAATGTTTTCCCTCGATTTTTGTCACATAAAAATCACTCAAGTCTCGAAACCCAGCTCTCGCACAGGACTCTCAATACGTGGCGAATTTCGCTTCCCTGCTGTATAAACACCCGACGTCCGCATTGTCTCCTGTCACGTCACAACGGCAGAGTCGGCACGGTGTCTGTATTATTGCCTCCGCATTAGAATGCGCGGCGGCGTTCCTCGCTAATGGAAAATATAAGTTGGCCAGACAGGGATTAGCTGACATGACCCGAGGCAAAAGCGGAACTCGGAGAGCCGCCGTGTCATACGAGAAGGCAAGCGCGCATGGGTGTTGTCTTGCTAGGCCCGGCCGTATAGAAATACATTTACATGATGCATTCAGCCTACTCGCATGTCGGCCGATTAGGATTTTATCTGGCAAAGTGATGGAGAAAGATGAACTGAATATTATCATGTTTTCAAGTTTCATCTCAGTATATGCTTGATTGACCTCGAACGGCATGTTCTCACAACTTGTACACAATGCTAGTGCAGGAATCGGTTGACCAGATAGTTCATGCCTTCTCACTAAACTGCGAAAGTCCATCGCGTGGTCGGTCATTGACCGGGAATGAATGTACTTAAGCTATTCGTTAGCTATTTACGCTAACTATCACTTTGCCCCATACATATAAACACAACAACTAAAGGTTATCTGCAGAGTGCAAAAAAAAACATGACTCCATGAGTTATTCATAATAGAATGACTATATTATGAATCGTTATCCGTTTTAAGTTTGATTTTTGGAATATACAAAAAAAATCAAGAGATGGTGATGAACCCATTGATAGAAAGTGTAAATTCTGATTCTGTCAGGTGCCTGAGGTCCCTTTGATCTTATTCCGTCTGCTAGTTTTGTGCCCATTTCTGGGCATTTTTCTATTTTCTGTTGGGGGATATTCCGCCGTAGCTTCAGCAAAGCTCCATGGTAACAGGTTATCGGGAGGTTGCCGAACTGTGCACAGTAAACGATGGACACACTGTCAGTCATGCCTTCTGTCTCCAGTTTGTTTTTTCTCGGGCGTGATGGTTTTAAAAAAAAAAAAGTCTTTTTTCACAGTTTACTTTTATTGAAGATAATTTTTAATCGATCCAGAAAAGTTCGGAAAGTTGCATTCGTTGACCTGCCCAAACGCAAGTGGCACTGGCGGCAGATGATCTCAGGTGTGGCTCAATAGGCCGAAAACCGCTTTCGCCGCAAACAGAAAAAAATACGTCATCACGTCTGCCTGGCGTCCGTTCTTACATAACAAATCCTCCACCTGTGCCTTCAGCGCCGCAGCTTGTCGCGGCACGCCATCGCGGCCTCCGGGCCGCTCCTCGTGTAATTCTATTACAAGCCAATAACGCTGTGTTTAGCTAGTGCTGTGGGAAAGCGGCCTTCCGAGCCCCGCTTCATCCCGCTCGATCGCCCACTTCCTGTTCTCGTCCGGACCCCCGCGAAGGGTCGTGTTGGGGGAGAGCACAAGCATACGTGCTGGATGAAACGGCGGCGGTTTCGGAGCAAAATTGTCGAAAGCGACTTTCTTTCCTTGCGCTTTTTTTTTTTTGCCGCCACATTTTCTCGTCTAAAACGTCGGATGCAGAAGCTTGCAGTCCGAATGCGGCTGACAAAGTGAATGAAGATCAGCAGCTTGTTATGTAATCTGTTTGTCTCGGATGCTTTTTCTTCTCATGTCGCCAATATCTCACTTTTTTTGGTTTGTTTTTAAACCCGAATAGCACTCGTCGAGTTCAGAAGCAGCACAATTTTCGTCGCAGCAAAAAAAAAAAAAAAAAAAAAATGTGGCTAAAGCTATTTAATACTTTACGATCTATTTTTCTACTTTATCCTCAGCGTATGCTTTTGGAAAGTACGACTCACATCTCAAGGCACCGCCGACCTTTCTGTTTGGTGGAGAGCCATGACAAATTTCGAATGTAAAATGTGTGCCTTGGCTCAACAGAGGTTGGTTAGAAACTCCCTGACAGAACCCTTTTGAAAAGCGACCCCCCCCCCCCCAAAAAAAATAAATCTCTTGCATGTGTGTGTGTGTGTTACTCTTGAGGCCAATGGGCTGCAATTAAAGGGAGAACACACACACACACACACTGGCAGTCCACCGCAAATTGAGGGAGGAGTGTGTGAGTGCATGTGGGTGGGCGGGCTCTCGTACGCACGCACACACGCCCCTCTCGCTCTCTTTCTCGTCACACAGCTCTCAGTCTGGTGTGGGCGTGCGAGGAGGCAGCAAGTGTGCACTTTGATGTGTGCGGGACTAACGCCTGGATTCTCCCGTCTTGCCGAACCGCTGCACCGAGGTACAGCCGCATGCTTTTTATTTTTATTTCCAACTGCTTCTTTGGAGGGATTTCGTGTGTGCGTGTGACACGAGCCCACGTGTGTGTGTGTGTGGTGGTGGTGGGAAATATTCCCAATGTGAGGGCTACGAGCGCCACTACTCATTTCTTAACGTGCATGCTCAGTGGGCCAAACGTTTATCAATCATTCATGTTCCAAAGTGGCACATGCACGGCGGGCACGCGCACACAAACGCGCACACACACTTGCTGAGTGCGATAACAACTAACCGCCAGCATAACTGACTGACATCCCCCCCTGATGCACTTTGCGTGTTCTAGCGCCATCACAAAGCTCAGTTGTGCTCAAGACGGTGAATTCAAGACATTTGGCGTGAGGAGGACTAGAAGTTTTTTTTAATCTCTTGTGCGTTGCTACCGTCCCCCAAAATGTGTTGGTTAACTCCTATCAGACACGTTTTATAGTATGACTTCGAAAGATGAATTGTGCTCAAGGTAGTAAGTGAAGATGTGCTTTGGCCCAAACAAAAGGAAGTCGATTCTTTTAAACGTGCCTTTTAGCTCCATTCTACAGATCGGCCCCCCAAAAGTCGCCAAAATGCACCTTTGAACTAAAATGATAAATCCTAGCCCATCTTTTTTTTTTTTTTCATTTTTGACTCTACAAGCTTTGTATTGTCGCAGTCACTTCACAACAAGCATCAGTTTGGCGGGTAAATTTAGTGAACCATTCATCCAAATTCAAGCCGTTCCTTGACACTCCCAGTCGGAGCTTACCGTCGAACAAAACGTCATACAAAGAACTCTCTTTGTATCCACGTTGGGTATTTCTAACAAGTGCACATCATCCGCTAGCTTTTCATGGTAGCATTTAATGCGAAACGCCATAGGTGGCTCACGAGTAGCATCTTTGTGGGCAAGGAATATCTAAACACAAATCGTGAAGCGACGCACGTAGACAGACATATGCAGGCATCTGTTCTTTATCCTCTGCAAAGAACGACCAATAATAGGAATTAGGAATCACGAATTGGAGCAGAAAAGATTGCAAAAATTGTTGACTTTGTTGTATTCTTTGTAATTATCGTCTGATTTTTATTAAAAACGCTCTCACCGTATCATATCTGAAGGCACTTCTGGATGAGATTTTCATATAACATTTAATAGAGTAGATTGTGCTATTCCCCCCTCCAGAACACGCACACACACTCGAACTTCACTATCTGCTATGTTTGTATTGAAAATGTGTCACTTCCTGGTCGCTCCGCAGTGTTGTGTTTGAAAAGAGGTGACCCGCGAAAGGATTTATAGCGGCGGATAAAGCTGCGATGTCGCTGCGTGCGTGCGCGCGCGTGTCTAAAAGTGTGCGTGAAAGTGTGTACTTTGTTTTTAGATTTAGCCGAAGCCCGAGGCTGCAGAACGGAGGCAAAGAAGCCATTATCTCGTACACTCTGATTATCCCTGTCAATGTGTACAAGTGTGGGTGGGTGAGTGAATGTGTGTGTGTGTGTGGGTGCAGTCACACAGCCATGTGCTCTGTGTGCGTACAGTAAAGCTAATTTGGTGCGTGTTTGCGCAAAGGGGGGGGTAGGGATGGGAGTCGGGGAGGCAAGCCCTGTGGCGTGTGTGTGTGCGTGTGCGCGTGTGTGCGTGTGTGTGTGTGTGGAGTGACCCACTTTGATACTCTGCCCCTGCTGCTAAGTCACCTTTGGTGTGTATGAATACAGTAAGCCATCTTGTTTAAGCCGACACGGAGGACGGCCCCTTCAGGTACTTTTGCGGAATCCATCGCCGATGCATCTGTTTGTTTTATTTCACCGTCGGCACTCGCTTGTACAGGCGGAAGCGCTCATTAAGTACACGTTTGCTCCAAATTCAAATCGCCAAGTCAGCAGCCCTTGACCGCATCGTGCGTGCAGTGTCGCGAGGCCTTTCGAATGAACACGACACTAATGACAACTGTCAGGTATTATAAATAGGTCGAACTGTAAATGTGTCATTTTGACGGAGGATGATGAGCTCGTCTTTCCGGCCTTTCATGTTCTTCCCTCTTTTTTTTCTGTTGCTAAGCAAATACAAGCCTCCCCCCCTTCCCAGTGGCCCCCCCCCCAAACCTTGTGCACGTCCACACACATACAATCAGGCAGTGTTTGTGTGTGTGTGTGTCTCTTCTGATGAAGGGATGATATTTCGAACAACTCCACATGGTCTTAACACGTTTGCCCAAGTGTTGCGCAACACTCACCCCACGGAAGCCGGAGTGCGTGCGCGCGTCTGTTCGCGATGCGGCCGGTCCGGTTGCGCAGGTTGTCATCCATGCTCGCGCGCCGCATGACTTAACATGAGCAGTGATGGAGTGGGGAGGGGCGGAGGGGGGGGGGGTGCCTTCCCTCCTTCCATTTCCTCCCTTTTGTCTTCTCCTGATGACTATGGACTATTTTCCCTTCTTCCTTCCCTCCTCAAATTTTTTTTTTGTCCATCCTCCTGTCGGCGTGACCGCCCTGCCGTGTCCACTCGTCATCTTTAACCGGTGTCGCCTTACAGCGCACACGTGTGTCTCATGCTAGCTGATGCTCGCGCGTGTGTGTGTGTGTGTGCGTGTGCGTGTGTGTGTGTGTGTATTTCCCGCAGCATGTCAAATAGGTGGGGGAGGGTTTTTGAAGTAGGTCTACAAATTTCTCGGTTTTGTTTGGCCCGTTAACAGCCAGCCGCTAACCTGAGCTCACAACAGCCAACTCTCCACTCTCATTAGCTGACTTCCACGTCACTCAGCGGGCCAAGCCCCCCCCCCCACCCCCCCTGTCACTGATGCACCAATTTTGCTGAAAATGTATGTGTGAAAGGGACTTTGGTCTCCTTTTAGCACTCCAGCCCATTGACCTGGAAGAGATGCAAAGTGCTTCTCTACAAAGGCTGTGACGAAGCCTCATTGTGCCACGTTGGCTTTTGATTCTTTATTGGCTTGATTGATACTGCCATGCACTTTGCCTTTTAGGCACGAGCGCGTGATGCTTATTTTCACATTTCTGCGTCTACCGGGTCACGGTGCCTTTGTCCCGGCCACCCTTAGGCCAGGCACTCAGTGTCTATCGCAGACGGCGCTCATGCAGGTCACTAATGCCGAGAGGCCGGGCTCCCATTCAGCGCGGCGACGATTCCCGACAATAAGCAGGAGTGTGTGCGAGCGAGCGCATGCGCGCACGAGTGTGTGCGCTCTCTACCAGGAAATGGACCCACTGACCTGGATCCAACATCGTCCACATTTGTTTTGGTCCTAAGATGTCTTTCGATAACTGGCCCGCGTGCTAACGGTGGAGGCGTTTGGTGAAGCAGTTGAACGGAGACTGAAAGTTGCTGACTTGAGTTTCCCATCAGATTTAGAAAAGTGCGGTTAAAACAAAAAAGGTTTGGTTCAAAACCTTTTGCCCCCTCTGGACTGAAGTGATTCTCCATTTTTCTAAAACGTATTTGTCAGCACAAGCACATGCATTCGTTTGGCGTCCATGATGACATGATCTCTTTTTCTGGAGGTCCATTGCAGAAAATATGGACGTTGACTTTGTTGAGAGCCGTAGACGTGAATGTCCGAAAGCAGCTGCAGTTGTCAAGAGGAGAGCTCGTCTCCAAGACCCGGATTCAGAATCACTCGGTACTATTTGCTTAGCCACAGGCTAAAAGTCAGAGAATGATCCATTGTGTGACTGTGACAAAGGCCCGTCGCTAACGAATAGAAGTGCATAGCAACCGAGAGTGAAAGTGGAATCATGTTCAAATGACATCGGGAAGGCAGAAACCCAACACCGAGTTTATTATCACCGAGTGTTGTGCTGGCGCACGATTTAGTCGAACGAGTATCGTAATGATCTCTGGGCGGAGGTGCGCGCCGTTCGGCCGCACCTGACCACCACGCCCCGGCAACGTACAGACGGAACAAAAGCGGCAGATGTGTTCCCTGAAGAGGAAGAAGCGTTGCGGGCATGTCCTCTCGTTTGGCCTTTTCTTTGAAATCTTGGCATCGGCGGGTTTGAGAGCGCACTCATTAAGTTTGCAAACCGCGGCGTTGATCTGCGTTCAGGTCTTTCCGGTCGGATGGCGTTGGTCTGCAACATTCTCGCCGAGAGTTCGTCGCCGTCCCGGCGCATTGTCCTCTGTCTCGGCTTCAATTTTGTTTGCGACAGCCGTGTTGACTCAGGTGCGGGGACGTGGGAAGATAACCCACCCGCCGCCACCACCCCGGCCTGTTCCCGCCCCCCCCCCCCCCCGCCCCCTTGTTCCCCGGATGTCTCTTTTACTGCCAAATGCCACCTGCTTAGTTGTAGATAACAAGGGGCTCAACCCCCTTTCTCGCCGAATTTTCGCAAACTTGGTGTAGCTGAGTTTGATTATTAGCCTGTGCCTTTCCCCACTGAGGAGTGTGGGTCACAGCGGCGGGGGGACAAAGCCGAGGGCGGCGTTTAAGGTATGGAGGCTTTAGCTTGGCGAGGAGAGTTTTAGAAGCTGACGAAAAGAACGCCTCTGGTAGGGCCTCAGAAGCGGGACAATTTATACTTCCAACACCATTTTTCCTTGTCAGTGCCTTTCACGCGCAACAAAAACACAAGGGGAGAGAGATATTCGGCCTTGACAAGCAGTGTGAAAGGGGGTTCCGATACTAGCTAGCAAGCCGTCAAATTTGCAATAATTTGGTAGCAAAATGGTCTTTTGTCTGGAAGTGACCCTTCTCGGTCAATGCGCAGCGTCGTGTTTTGGTCCCCTAAAAAAAAAAAAATGTAGTTGGTACCTTTTACGCACGTGATGCTAAGGCGCCACCCCCGGTTGGAGAGATGGCGGCGGAGTGATTTCAGAGTGACAAGGGCAAGTTGCCCTGCTGTTGTTGAAATCTATAGTGAAACTTGAAGAAGCCTGAAGCACATTTGGAAACGGGGGGGGGGGGGCATCAGGCCACTCCCTGTTCAGTCGCGTGGCAACCAAACAATAAATATAGCAAGCTTGAGCCGGGCCGCCGTCCTCCCCTGCGCCTATCCCCCCCCCCCCCCCCCCCCCCAAAATTGCTGTTTTTGATGTGGTTAAGGTTTGCGGAACCTCAATCAACAGCGCCGCTGTTAGCCGTTGGCCGTTGCGACACGCTAGAGTGGAGTTCAACTTTTCCCGGCGCGTGTCATCCAACAGTCGTTTGGTGTGACGCGCGCTTGTGAAATCCACTGGTGTCTTCCACGCCAAAGGGATGCTTCGCTATCGTGATTGCTGTCGACGTCAGTTTCCTTTCAAGCCCTCTCTCTTCCTCCCTCCGTGCCTTTGCTGACCGTGCCAGCGCGTCGCGTGCTCTCTCCAGCTGGAATTTATTTTTTATTTTTTGCCGAGCCTCAGCAGTTTTTGCCTCATTCACTGAGCGCTAACAGTGTCGCCTTGTTGTTCGTCGAGTTAGCTCACATTTCACCAAATCGCTCCTCTCCCTCTGGATTGAGTTCTCAGCATGTACAAATCGCACTTAATATTTCACTTGGCTGTTTGCTACCAGCAGCCCCAGTCGATTTCTTAAAAAAATAAAAATAAAGGGGCGGGGGGATTATTAGCCGAAAGCTAAGCAGAGATGCAGTGCGGTTGGATACGCAGATTATCAGAAAAGTGTCGCTGTATTGTGCTTTCTTGTTTTTTTTGTTTGTTTGTGTCCTGTATGGTCTTTTTTTGTGACTCTTCCGTACATTTTTATTTGTAGGATTTACCGCAATTGATAAAAAGATTGACACTATCAGGTTCCAGCAGCACAGACAGAGGACCCCGTTTTTCTCGGATCCCCTTCCCCCACGCATCATTCACGAGTCTACCTGCACACCCCTGACTCTACCCACTCCCCCTAACAGCCTCTCATCAGTCCATCAACACCGGCTCCCCCTCCACCCCGCATCCATCATGTCTACCCTTCGCCTCTTATCCCACGCTCTCGCCCACTCAGCCTCGCCGTTATTCCGCCGCCAACCCTTCTTCGGACATGGAGCGGAACAGGAGGTGTTACCCCACAATTTGCTGACACGCTCACCTGTCTAGCTGCCGGCAGCTGCAGCTTGAAACGCGTGTGGATTTGTGGAGAATGGGCTCTCACGCGTGAAAACTAAAACGCGCCCTCCTTTCTCACGGGGTGTAGCCACAGAGAGAGATTGTTTCACGCAATTTATTTTTTTTTGCTTTCACACAGCCGAGAGCAGGGGTGGGCAACCTCCGGTCCTCGAGGGACTCTATCGTCAGTGGATGTTTAAATCTTTGGTGTTCGTCGTGTCGGATCTGCGCTGAGGTTGCGGAGCGCCGTAAACCCCCCCCCCCCCATCGTTCAAAGGGGGCTCTCGCGCCTGACGAGATTTTATTTTAAATTATGGTAATCCCCGACTGTACTGTAGCGCAGACGGCCGCACGGAGAAGCGTGCGGCGTAAGCTCTCGGTGAGACGGAGGAGTGTCTATAATGAGGTTAGTGCCACTTGAGGAGCGGAGTGGAGGGAATTGGCTGTTAGTGAATCCCAGCCGTAGCGCTTATCATCACACTTGATCCTCAGATACTTTGACACCCCCCCCCCCCCCCCATATTATACCGTTTTGTACCCCCGAGCCACTTTTGGGGACTCTTTAGTATGATCTCCAAAGACGGCTAGTTTGCAGACCTCAGCTGAGGCCGAACACTCCCACATACGGTTGGCGCGAGCTGCCCCGCTTGGCCGCAGTTTTCCCGACGAGGATTTTGTTTCTCTTTAACAGCACATGACACAGCGATGGCCTGACACGTACCGACATGGCGTGCAGAAACGATGCCATCGGGATTTAGGACGGGCTGTCACGTTTCCCGCGAGATTGGCTTGGCTCGTCGACAGCAATTGGCAGCAACGGCGCATCTCAAACTCTGTTGACGGTAATCCCGACTCCCGTCTCGTGTTTTTGTACTTTTATGTGGAAACGAGAAGCTTTGTTGTGCCACTCCACGCTGAAGCTTTCGATGCTGTTTGCTTCGAGCAGCAGGGACGCCGTTTTGTGTGTCAGTGAGTGGAGGCTGCGAGGAATGGAGGAGGTGGGCGGGTGGTTGGGGGGGGGGGGGGGGGATTTGCTGCTGCTGACGGCTCGTCAGATCCCGAAAGGATGACTAAGAAACTAATCTCCCATCCAGAGAAACCAACCACTGATGTCTCAGTCGAAGGGACGGTGGGTGTGGAGCCTGTTTGACGTACATCTCAGTCTGCTATGGTGAGCTGGTGTACCTGTTCCTGGGGAAGCCTTCCATGCGTGTCTGAGCTTGAATTTCTGCTTCATGATTCAGGAGAAGCTGCTTCCCATCCATTCGCAAATACCAGCTCCCCTCCCTGTGATAGCGTGTCAACCTCGCCCACTTTAAAGGGAGAGGTGGGAGAGTTCACTATGTGAAGGAATGTCAAAGGTGCAGGAAAGGCCCCAAGGGCAGGCTAAATCCAGGGACGACATCAGCGGCTTTTGTAGCTTTTTCGCAGGCAAAGTGTCCCAAAGGTGCACCCGGAGGTCAAGGGAAATCAGTCAAGTTGTCAAGGTGTCGTATTTCACTCATTTCGGGACTGTTTATTAGGACTGCGGTGCAGGTTCAGAAGCAGCTTCCGGCCTTTTCTGTCCCGTCGAGGTCTGCGGCAGGTTCAGAACGAAATGACTTGAACAACTGCCTCCCTGGCTCATCGGGCTTGTGGCTTTTGGGACTTTGCAGGTGGCAAATTTGCTCAAAGGTGCACCCGGAGGTCAGGGCAAATCAATCAAACCGCCAAGGTCTCATGTTACAACGGGTTCCCGACTTTCCTTTCAGGTTCAAAGCCACTCACTCTCCTGCAATTCAGGTGGCAACTGGCAAATGCGGCGACTGCCTCCGTGACGCAGGACTGCAGCTCGGCTGCTGTAACTGACGCATTATTTTCGACTGGCGCCACTTCTTACGTTCAAACCACTTAACAGCAAACTAGCATTTAAACAGATTCCGGAGCAGTCGCTCTCCTAACAGCGCAGCGTGTTCAGGACCGGTTGCCAAGCGACTCCTTAAAACAGCCATTTACCAGAACACTCAGGCCCAGCAAAGCAAGACATCATTTCTAATTTTTCACAGATGGAACAAGTTGTTGTTGTTGTTGTTGTTCCGGGAGGCGATGGCGCTGAGTCATGCACACCTCTCTCTCTCTGATGAAGATTTATGGCTGTGGGTGGAGTGCAAAGTGTCATTATACAAGACCTGATTCACATTGGGAACACAAGAAAACCAGTATTGTACACGAAGAAGCCTGCCCACAGAAGACATGACAACAGTAATAATAAGTATGCATATCGGAGGGGGGGCGTAGGGAGGGGGTTGCTAGCGTTTCATCAGCCGTCAGCGTTCTGACACATTGTCAGTTTTGAAAGAACAGTCCCAGCATTCTTCCGTTCCGTGTATTTGATTTGCCCAAACAAAAGCCTTCATTATCCCTCATAATGACACGTAAACCTTAAATCAGGTGTTCAAAGGTCTTAAAACGCCACATTGTTGTGGAATCACCTGCCAAGAATAATAAAGAATTCGACTCGGTGTTTCCTTTTGTTGCATGGATGAGGTAGTTTGGGCCCCCGGGGTGGTTTGCATAAATAAAAGCTGCTCGCGGCAAAAATACGAAGGCAAGACAAGAATGATGAGAATTAAAGGAAATGCTTTTTTTTTTTTTTTCTTCGAGTGTTGAGTAGGTAAGTGTGTGAATAAATGCTGCTGCCTACTCAAAGTGCCATTTTGTCATCCCGTTGGCGCCCAATTATGTCGAACCAGCGGTCAAAAAATAAGACGCGTTGACGGTATTTTGCTTGAATAAATCAACGGAATCAAACCGGCTGGCGAGAACAATAAGAATTAAAGCCATTGATTATTTCCACTTGAAATTGGTATCATTAGACCATCGAGCCACAATGGTAATTCATTTTGTTGTCAAAACAGGTTTGATAAGATTGACTGTAATTTGTGCGAAGAAATGCTGTAACCCCTGCTTCTCTTAACAGACAGCGCGTTACAGTACAGTAGGAAGACTGCGGGCGAATGAACTACCAGGCTCAGGCAAAAATACTTTTATCCTCTTCAAGCTCGGCAAGCGGCAATAACCTCACTCACCCCCCTCAGCCAGCATCCTCGTCTGCTTTCATTTCACACGGCGTTCTATTCCGAGCCGCGTAGGACACACGCACTCTCGCACACACGTTCACACACCTCGCTGTAGGGCAGGTAAAAAGAAAAGTCAACAAAAAGACAGTAAACACCGTGAGAGGGAAAGCGAGTCTTTTTATTTATTGTTTTCCTTGCTGCTGTGTTGCACAAAGTACTTTGAATGCGGATGTAAATAGCATGAAAATAGAAAGGCCTCAAGAGTTCGTGTTTACCCGTGGATCCAGCATCTCGTAGTAGTTTCCTCACTTCCTGACCTCCGCCATGGAGTTTTCCCTGCCTGGTTTTGTGTGTGTATTTCTGTGCATTTAAAGGCTGAGGCGAAGGTGTGGGGGGGGGTTACCCATTGAGATGAATAGATTAATCTGTTTCATAACAACGATAATGGCACCTTTGCGTCACAGCATCACACAATAAAATGGAATTTAAAGTTTGAAACATTTTATGGCCCTTTTTTTTTCTGCAGACCAAACAGTAAAGCCACAGTACCTGTAATGTTAATTGTTCTTTGCAGAGGATAAAGACTATATGTCTTTTGGTCATGTTATTTTTTTCTGTCTGCATGTGTTGCACTGCTCTCCGCGTTCAAATATTTGTCGCTTAAAGCCTGATTGTAACACCCGTCACGTGGAAGCGATTCGTTAGCTGTTTCACATTGTTTGTTAGGATTAAGCTCAACCAGACCTGGACAAATCACAGTTCGGGGGGGGGGGGGTACATTTATCCCGCTAACCGGGCCTCACAATAACCATGGCATGAAAATAAAATGTCAAATATGCTTTTGGTTTTGTTTTGAAAGATGTGCTTTCATTTGATGTGGCCGCTTTGAAAAATGAATTGCCACACCCCTGAGTGAAACGGGACATCTTCGAAGCCAAGGCTATGCGATTGTTTTGAACACGTACCGTACCGTCTAATTTGCAATGTGTAATGGTATCGAGCTGCGGTGCGTTATGCTGTTAAATAACAAGCGTGTTCAAATTGGATTTTGCAGTCGACTGTATGACTTTCGGCTTTCCATTCGTCTCGGAAAAGAGCGGCATTAATTTCACCCCCCGCCCCCTTTAAACGTTCCTCTTTAATGTGACGCCGCAAGGCCGCGCACTCTAATGAATGACAGAAGTGATGTCACACTTCACCGCTTGCATGTGAACAACAAAATTGGCGCTTCTCCGTGGTGGCCTTTGATTTGTTACATATCATGCGCATCACGCGGCATCATAGTCGCTTTCATCCTTTTATTCTGCTCTGTGCGCTCAGTCGCCCATATGAGTGGATGTGTGTGTATGTACATCGACACATTTATATCTACTTTATTTTTCTTTTCTTTTTTTTCTTTTTTTTTTTTGTCCTTGCCAAGATTGAAGAGCGGCTGACGTTGGCGTGTGCGCAGATGCCCGAGTGGTTTGTGGTGCAGCTGTGAGTTTCCCGGGTTGTAGTTCAAAGAAATGTGGCCTGACGTTGGGACTCGTTGTACTGCGTGCGTGCGTCTCGTGCTTATCCTCGCTTTTTAGTGATGCTTTTTTTTTTTTTTTTTTTTTTTTTTTTTCCCCCTCCCTCCTTGTGTTTCAGGTTCATCCAGAGTAGTCCGAAGAGGACTTGGACACGACTTGAACCACAATATCCTGGAGGTGAGCACCTGAAAGATGAACTATTTAAAATGGCATATTTTAAGACACTCTTCAGGTCAATGTCAATCTTTTTTTTAAATCGGATCACGAAAAGTGTAACTACGGGCTCAATTGTATCTTTTAAAAATGTTTAGCAGCAAAAAGTATCATGTTTACAAGAATAAAGATGTAGATAAACAGATGTTTACTTAAAAAATTCAATCTTGGCAAGTTGGCATTTATGTAAAATCTTCAAAAATAAAGTCTGTACCAGGATTCAAAGAAAGTTCGAGTAGCTTTCTTTCATCCTTGAATACAACTTTTTTTCCCCCCAAATAATCCTATTTTTTAAATATATTTCTTTATTGTTAAAAAAAAATAGTCCCAACTTTTTTCACAGATTTTTCTTATATGTCTGTAAACCTTATTAATGTCCTATTAGGGCGTCACAGCGGTCAAGTGCTTAGCACGTCTACCTCACATTGCAGAGGTTGTAGGGTCAAATCTGGCCTGAGCCTTCTTATGCCGAGTTTACAATTTGGAGGAACAAATAACAACTTCTACATGTATAATTACAAGGCTGAAACTATATTTTGTGTGTGCGGGATGCGTGTGTGTGTGTACAGGACAGCAAGAGGTGTGCCCTGCCGTTTCAATCCCATTTTTTCGGGCGCCGCCTCACGAGCGTGACGTGGGGCGAATGATGTGCTTGCAAGACGGAGAGGCCGAGATGCCGCTGAGGCTCAGACCTTGACAACAGGTTAACGTTTTCCCCAGAGGAAGCGGTTGCCGTCAAACCTTTCACTTTTCACCGTTCCGTCGTATCTGCAGTTGCACGATGGGAAACGTGGAGAGCCACAACGGCGAGAACGCCTTCCACGGCGGCTCCGCCGGCCACTTGTCCCGTAAGCACGCGTCGTCGCGCTCCCTGCGCCTGTCGTCCGCCGCAAAGCGGCCGGTGACCCGCCGCCCTCGCCACTCCTTATCGGCCAAGCAGCCCGAGCGCCACCGCAACTCGGAAGCGTCCACGCGCTCCTCCAGCACGCCCAGCATCCCGCGCTCGCTCGACGTCGCCCCGGACGATGACGACGCGGGCGGCCTGGCGGATTTCGGCGTCAACCCGCACTGGACTCAACGCCTGGCCATGACCTTGAGGCCCGAGGAGCACGACGCCTCCACCTTGCCTGCGCCGGACGACGACGCGTCCGCCTTCAAGAAGAAGCGCTCCAAGTCGGCCGACATGTGGAGGGAGGACAGCCTGGAGTTCTCGCTGTCGGACCTTAGTCAGGAACACATGACCAGCACAGAGGAGATGGTGGACGGAGGCGAGGAAGAGGAGGAGGAGGAGGAAGAGGAGCAGTTCAGCCGACCGCCCAGAGGACCGAAAGGTGCGACATTTAGTTCATGTCACTTTCTTGCGTAAGCCAGCTGCAAAGTGCCCAATTGCCAATCAGATCACTGATTTCGACCACCGCTTTCTTGACAGCCGACTGACAGATTTCATTCAGTTGATGCTGAATTCATACTGTGGCATCGTGTCATGCGTGACAGGTGCAGCGGCGCGCGCCTCGTCCCTGGACCACCTGTGCAGCCACCAGAGAGCGGGCCTCAGGGGCCGCCGCCGAGACGCCGAGCGGGTTGGAGGAGACGACGACGCCGCGACGGGGCCGATGTCTCCGAGCGAGGAGGACGGCGGCTGTGGCGGCGGCGCGTACGCAGCCTTCACGCTCCCCTGCCGACGCTCTCACTGTCTCTCGGAGGGCCCGGCCGGGCTCGGCGTGGCGGCGGCGCCGCCACCGCATCCCGTTTTTCAGGGACGCCGTGCGCAAACCACTCAGGTAAACAAACCAATTTGAATCGTCAATAGTTGTCATTTAAATATAACCTCACGCTAATGTTATTTTTGATTGCGTAACACATTGGTTTTAGCTTTATTGTACTTGCCTATACAAAGCCCTTGTTTGCTGTCGTTTTGAATCATTTTTATTTTTCATGCCAGCGTCGACGCTGGCCTGGTTTGCGTTGTCCCTCCGGAGTTGAACCCACTCCAAACAGAATATGAAGCACACTTGTTGTTTAATTTTTCATTGAAGCCGTCTTCCCAATTTGGACAAAAGTTGATTGATTGCAAAAAGTCACCAGGGGGTTTGTTAAGGCAACAACAGTTTGTGTCACATGAGGAGAAAAGTCCACAAGAGAAGCTTCCTTGCCTGAAGCCCCAACCAGGCTGCACCCTAAGTGCTCATCACAAATTCACCCAGCCGTGTATGTGTGTGTGTGTGTGTGTGTGTGTGTGTGTGTGTCAAGGGGCAAATTGTGTAGTAGCTATAAATAGACGCACAAGGCGGCAAAACATGGAGGAGAAAGAACAGTCTCCGTTTCTTAAAAGACGAACTCTGAGGAGGACGCTGAACCTCTCGTGGAAAATTTTCCAGCGGAAACTCTCGCACACTCACACTTATGCGTTAGCACACGCACGGACTATAAATATAATATAAATGGCCACATTGTGTTTGTACCAAGAAGCCCCCTTCTATTCGCTGAGTGAGGTCCCATCATTCCTATCGTGTGAAGTTTTGACTTTGGGTGCAGCCCTCGTTCCGCCTTCAAAAATAGTTGTAATAGAATTTAAAAAAAAATCTTTTTATTCATCCATCCACCCATCTTCGAAGCCACTTACCCTCACGAGTGTCGCGACAGTGCCGGAGCTTATCCCAGCCTTCATTGGGCAGTAGGTAGGGGACACCCTGAACTGGTTGCCAGCCAACCGGAGGGGAATTCCAAATTAAACCACAAATGTGAGGGTCATCTTAACTCATTCAGTACCAGCCAATTCTAGACCAAGTCTGAAAAGACGTTTGAAAACGTCTTTGGGAGTGAATGAGTTAATTGGGTTGTCGCACCCTTTCCTGAACATCCGCATTTCAAGTTCACCCACAGTTCCTAACGCACACCCTCGAAAAATGTCCAGAAACCACTGCTCCGATTATGATTCCCGTCTTCTTTGAAGCATTTTTTAAAAAATTACACACACTACTGCGTCCTCCTGACAGGACATCTCGGCCGCCCTGAGCGAAGGCAGCGAGTACGGCGACAGCGGCATTGACGGCGTGGCAGCCGAGACGGAGGCGGCGGCGGACGGCGAGCCGTTGTCGCGGCGCTGCAAGGCCATGTCCGCGTCCTTCTCGGTGTACTCGGCCGCCGAGAGCACCTTCTTCCGCAACGGCAGCGACAGCGGCAGCAGCAGCGCCGGCGTGGAGGCTCGAGGCGGCGGCGCAGGCGGTGTCTACGAGAACTTCCGCAAGGAGCTGGACAATCAAATCTGGGTCCGTTTGAATATTGGCGCAAATTATTTGGAAAAACAAACTCATGCGACAGGCCCGGACAAAAACGATTTTATCCCTAGAAAGGATTGAAAATAATCTGACCAGAGGGGCATGTTCAATCAATGAGTGTCCTCAAATTAGCAGTGATGTGGTGTGTACCACACTTAACATGGACCAAAGGAAGTGAAGGAGAACATTGTCTCAGGAAAATGAAAATAAAATTAGACTAGTACATTAAAGGCTATAAGACCATCTCTAAGACCCGTGTTTGAAAAATAATTTCACCATCTAGGACCATCTCCAAGCATCTTGATGTTCCTGTGACTACAGATTACTCAGAAATCGATGATTCCTCCCGCTTCAGGTGCACCGAAGCCAGGACCGCTCGGAGGAGGCGTGCTCGGCGGTCAGCGACGAGCAGAGCAGCGGCACACTCAGCAGCGCTTACCCATCGGAGTCGGTGGTGGGTTCGACCTGCGCTCACGGCACGGTGCGCAAGGCGGGCGCACTGGCCGTCAAGAACTTCCTGGTGCACAAGAAGAGCAAGAAGGTGGAGCCGGCTGCCAGACGCAAGTGGAAACGCTACTGGGTCTCGCTGAAAGGTACTCGAAAAGCAACGCAAGTCCACGTGACCTTGAGTGAGGTTCTCTGCTGCACCCCCGCTTGTTTGTTTTCCATTTTCTACCGGCCTCATTTCATTTCACGCCAGTGTCCACGTCTAATCCATTTCATCCGCGTCTCCGCGCAGATGAATAAATCACTTCTATATCCAGAGGACGTGCTGAGATTGTGCATTTGTGCTTGCCACATTGTATTTATTTATTTTTTTGGTATGGGGTGGATACAGTTCACTTTTATATTGTGTGCAATTCCACTGTCAACCACTAGATGGCGGCAACCTATTTCGTTTGAAACCATTTACATTTAAAAGAATGAAAACAGAAATCTTTTCGATTAGCCTAGTTTTTGTTGTCAGTCGTCCTCTACAATCCTACTTTTTACACCTACAGTAAGCAATGGCTACTGGTTATTTTCACGATGTAGCGTTGATGTATAGCGTGTTAATTTGGGGGGGGGGGGGGAATGATTTGCTGACCGGGAAAAAGTTGATTTGTTGATTTTTGCGCGCGTTGCAGGCTGCACGCTATTCCTGTATGAGTCGGACGGTCGCTCGGGCATTGACCACACCAGCGTTCCCAAACACGCACTGTGGGTCGAGAACGCCATCGTGCAGGCGGTGCCCGAACACCCCAAGAAGGATTTTGTCTTCTGCTTAAGCAACTCGGTCGGAGACGCCTTCCTCTTCCAGGTATGCAAACGCCACCCCTTAAATATGTACGGCCACGTACGCTACGTTGACGTGGACGAAAGGACACGCTGTCACTGAGCATTGTGGCAGATGACAATTTGTCATTTATATGCTGGCGCCTGTCACACTTACGCCTTTGTTATTTTTATTTTTTTCCATAATTGTGTTCTTCCATTGACGGTGACGATGAATGTGATCTATCGGCACAGAGTCCCTAATTTCACGGTGTACGTTTGTCTCTTCAGACGTCGGGCCAGACGGAGCTGGAGAACTGGATCACGGCGATCCACTCGGCGTGCGCCGCCACTCTGGCCCGCCAGCACCACCGCGACGACACGGTGCGCCTGCTGCGCGCCGAGATCCGCAAGCTGGAGCAGAAGATCGACATGGACGAGAAGATGAAGAAGATGGGCGACATGCAGCTGTCCACCGTCACCGACGGCAAGAAGAGGAAGACCATCCTGGAGCAGGTGGGTGAAAACTTGCAGTGCCCGGGAGCAAACCCCCCCCCCCCCCCCCCCCCCGCAGGCACAGAGAGACGCTCGTGACGGTGTAGATGTGGGTGTGAATTATCGTTTGTCTCAATATGTGCTCTGTGACTGACTGGCGAGCAGATCAGGGGATTCAGGATTAGCAGTGTTGTAAATGGATGGATGGATGTCTTCATTATTGTTATGGTTTCTTTTCGAAACGGCTTTTTTTTTTTTACTTCCGCTTGGCTAAAATAACCTTACAATTAGGCCTTATGATTCACTATGTTTGGAAAAGCGCTGAATACATTTGCTGCATTATCATCAGCACCCGCAGCGGCTCCTCTTATTGTCTGTTTGAGAGGGAAGAAATTTCATCTGTGCTGTATGTTGCACATACAGCGCATTTGACAATAAAGTTGTGCTTGATTTGATTTTGTGTGTTTCACCTCCCACAGCCCACCTTGTAATGCATTTTCCAGTCGGGGGTGGGCTTTAGTTAATCATCGTTATCACTCCCACGTCTCACTCGTTGAGCCAGGCGCCGTGTTCTTTTCTTGCCGCTCAAGCGTTTTGGTCCTTTTGTCCGTTCAGATCTTCTTGTGGGAGCAGAATCTGGAGCGTTTCCACATGGACTTGTTCCGCTGCCGCTGCTACCTGGCCAGCCTGCAGGGAGGCGAGCCCCCCAACCCCAAACGCCTGCTGGGCTTCGCCTCGCGGCCCACCAAGCTGGCCATGGGACGCCTGGGGATCTTCTCCGTGTCCTCCTTCCACGCGCTGGTACCACTTACGCACCAGAAAATGACAGTTTGTATGTATGTTGTCAGGGGGGAAATGGGCATTTAGCAGGTTGCTACGTGCCACCCGATAATGGCGTGGTGAAGCAGCATGTGGCTCGTTCCCTCAACAGTTAACCGTCCGTGCTGCGGGTTTTCCGGGAAAGGACAATCTTTTCCAGGAAACAAAGAAAACAAGCACACGTACACACACCAGAGTTTGATGGTGTTGATTGGCAGATCAATATAAAGTGTCCCTGAGGCGCTTTCCCACCAAACAGGCTTAACTCACTCGCTCACTCTCTCTCTCTCTCTCTCTCTCTCTCAAACCCTGTCTCTTCATCCCTCCCTCCCTCAATCCTTTTCCCTTGCCTTCCTTTGTCTCAATATCTGCTGTCCCCCTTTAACCCCCCCACTGTCTCACACTGTCAGACATCATCAACACACAATTGATTTTTTATTCCCTCCCCATCCATTTTATTTTCAGACAATATTGTGTAGCCTTCAAATCTCTCGTGATGCTTTATGCTCTGTTAATGTTGCCGAGATATTCCATATGTATAATTGATTTGATTTGTTGTTTTATACAAAGTTACTTATATACGGTTTCATTTTTTATATGTACAATTTTTTTTCATTCTATATATACTATTTCTTATAATTGGATGCACATCATATATTTTATATTTACAATATTGCGTCTGTTTTTAAATTTTTATTTTATTCCCTTTAAAACAGTTTTATCTTTGTGTAAACTAATTTAAAAGAATAATGAGAATTTCTGAAATTTTTTTTTGCATTATCTCAGGTGTCTGCACGCGCCGAGTTGGCTATGAAGCGGCGCAGCCAAGCCACGCCTTCTCGCACCTTCAGCAAACGCCGATGTCGCTTCTCGTCGCTGTGGGGGATCGACACTGCCTCCCGCAGGAAGTCCAGGGCGCAGCACCCCACCATCAGCCAGGTGGACCTTTACAAACATGGGCAAATCCACCCTGAAGAGCGCCACGTTGTTGTCAATGTGCTCATAGTGTATTCTGAATCTTAACAGGTCTTTGTTGACGGCGACGAGTCAGCCAACGCGCCCGCGGAACCAACGTATGAAGACTCCACCAGCGACAAATCTGTAAGATTTAACTTGATTGTGTCATATTTTCTCCACTTTTTTTTCACAAATGCGAATTCGTGTCACTAAAGTGCAGTCATAGGAAGTTGAGTTTTTTTTGTGAACAATGGACTGATTTGGAGAGCATGTTTCACGGTTTGATTCTGGCAGCTACTTCCTCTTTTTATTCACTTGTTGTTGGTTTCATCAGCCTTGCAAACAAGTTGCTTTTTGGGGAACAAGAAGCTTTGATTTGGATATTCAGTGGCAGCAAAATGATTTTATTTTGGCTTCCCTGTGACCGGTGTTGTTCCATCGAGCTCATGAATTTGTCTCGGATTACCAATTGAGCACATCGACTGCTACGTTAGCTTCTAGCACGAGCCGCAGACCTGGTTTTGCTCACACCTTTCCTGGTGACTCTAGGCCAAGCGCGTGTGTCTTTTTCTGAACTTACTGGTGCATCTGATGAGTCTTTTCGCATGTTTAATGGATTACAAGCTTCTCTGCTGCCCCGAGGCCAAAAGCAGCAGCATGCCGCCATTTTCCACCTCCTTTTGCCCACATCCCTTTTGTGATTGTTTTTTTTATTTTTTATTATCATTAGGGCTTATTATGTGGAACCACCACTGAACCCTTCTCACATCCCAGAGCATTCCTCTGAGGTTCCGTCTTTGACGCTATCTGTCGGATTAAGTCTCTCGCTAACTCCCCGGCCCTCTGATCCACACGTAATGCAATTATTCCTATTCCCGGCCATCTTTTCAGCCTGTCAAACAGCACGTCCTGATCCCGCTTTGGCACCTTTTTGTCTCCTCTTTCCCTTTGCTTGAGGCGAGCCAGAGTTGATGGGTCTCGGAGGCTATCAACCGCCGGTCTTTGTCTGACTGACAATCCCACTGAGGGACATTTATCGATCTGAAATCTTCACCTTACCTTTTGGCAAGATTTGTTTCCTGAGATTTTTTTTTTTATGTGTGTGGGTTTACTCCACTTCTACCAAATGTCATGTATCTAACTAAACTGGCTGTAGGGGATACATTTTCAAGACTGTGTGGAGCTAGAGACGTGTTTTACAGCAAGTCTGCAAAATTCACCAACACGCCTTGCCAAAAACAAACTGAAGTTCTTCGCAATTTTGCGTCACCCGTCTGTCTAGAATATGTGGTTCATTCAAATCTAGTAGCCGTCGGACAAAAATCTTCATAGTTGATTTTTTTCCCCCCCATCATAAAATGGCCCCCTCAAGATAGAATTGCAGCCTTGCTGTAGAATTGTGAAACTCTGACGCTACAGCAGTACATCTGTGCGGAATTCTTCCAAACGGTCACAGCTGTTGGCTTTTCTCGGCTTTTTTGGCAAATTCCACCGACAGTGGAAGCATCTCGGATGGGCCAGATGGTGCCGAGCTGAGTTGGTGGGGTGGTTCAAGGCCCCCGGGTGGTACCCTCAGCGCACCCCCTCCTCTGTTGCAATTGTGTATCCGTGAAGTTGGGGAAAAAAACGGAAAATAAGAAGGTGGAAGCTGTCACCTGATACGATTGGAAAGATCACCACGTGCGAGGCTGTGTCGATGTGGATCGGGCTGCCAGATTGGCGCCCCCGCGTGCGTACACACACACACGCGCGCACTTGGGAGCTTGAGGGGATCACAAATGAGATTTTGTAATTAGACCACCAGATGCTTGAGAACCACCAGCAGCTTCCATCGACTCTTCAATGAGATTAATATGAACAACTATATCGCAAAATGACCGCATACACTGTAGCGTAGCTCCAGAAACCCGTCCGATCAAACCGCTGGATGCTCGTCACCACCAGGCACTGACTTGTATCACTCTGTGTTCACTGGTCCTCTTTTCAGAAGGAGAGGGAGAGCTCGGTGAAAAGTCTTCCGCAGCTGTCCCTGGAAAACGAGATGTGGCTTCCAGAGAGCCTGGCCCCCTCCTGGGTGTGCCTGCCTGGCGACCAGCCCATCCTAGCGGTGGTGCAGCCCGGCGACACGGCGCTGGAGGTCCTGAGCGCCGTCTGCAAGGTGATCAGAAATGCAAACGTTTGAGGTTTCATGTGCGTGACTTCGAAAGTGTTGAAGGGTTGTTGTTGTCGTCATCCTACAGAAAAACAAACTGGACCCTTCTGGTCACTATCTACGCTTGAAGGTGGCCGTGGACGAGCGCACACTCCTGTACGTGCCCAAACATGACGAGGACATCTACGATGTGGTGAGACATCGAAATGTCATTATGTTAGCGACTACCATTTAAATAATAGAATTTGAAAAAAAGTTTGGTTCGGCCATTTTATCTTTACGTGATGCTGAAAATCCACACTTAATATAACTTTTTTTTTTTTTTCCAAAGTTGAATCCGGATCAGATCCAGATTTGCCCTTTGTCATTAGTCTAAATACTAATATAGCAAAATCCCATATTTATGATGCTTATCGATCTGTTAACTCATTCACTCCCAAAGACGTTTTTAAACGTCTTTTCAGACTTGGTCCAGAATTGGCTGGTACTGAATGAGTTAAATGTCATCAGGTTATTTAACGTGTCTTGATTTTGATTTTCTTTAATTATTATTTTTTTAAGATAATCCAGCCTGTTTTATTTAAATTCTCAAGTCCTATTTGGCTCTTAGCATCTTGCTCAAATATCCCACTCCCATTTATAACATGTTTAGCCACTTATATCTCGGTTCAAGGGATCAGAGACGTCTCCTTCATTAAAATTCCTGCGTAGCGTACGTGGTAAATAATGCAAATTAGTTTGTTGTGTTTGGGATCTCGTAGATAAACAACATCGCAGGCCTACGTATTCACTAGAGTTGTTGAAGCCCTTTTTTCTCCTTCACCTGGAGTGCTCTTCATCGTCTTTGATCAACATTCATGCTTATCTCGTTCTCATTTCACATCTTGACTCACGCACGCACGCACACACACACACACACCATGACCCTGGGACCTGGATTCACAATTGCTTTGTCACGGATGTTGAATAAAACATGAATCTCTTTCCAAGGGTGACGACCGTTACGCGCTTTTGTTTTTCTTGTTCTTTTTTCAGCTGTACCAGGAGATCGAGATCTGCACCAAAGCCACCAGAGTGATCCAGTTCGACCGAGCCGAGTCGTGCACGCTGGGCTACGGTACGCCGGCCTCGGCTCACGCGGCACACTTGTTTCAAAACTCGAAACTGCGACGGCGGGCCGTGGCTGATTGATTTTTGTGACGTTGCTCATTTGCGAGGGCTCTTGGCCTCAAGCGGATCTAATTGCTCCGTTTCGGCTGCTGCAACGAGTCTAATTGACTGCGTGCCTATCTCACTGGATATTGTCAGGCGTTACCAAAGCATTCTGATTCCACAAATGAAGAATTGAGTTATTTTCGAAATGTGAAAATAGGGCTTTCATTTTGCGTTAGGTTAGGGTTTCAGAGTAAGGTTTCAAGGCTGGGTTATAGTTTCATACATAGGTTTCCAGATGGGGTTACACTGACAAAATGTGCCTGTTTGTTGTTTCCCCATCTTCAGGTTTCTCAGTGTGTGTTCTGGACGAGGACGGCACACAGCAGCTTCACATCACTGACGTCAAAGCGGGCGGACTCGCCTCTGCTAAAGGTACCGGAACCAGCTAGCTTAGCATGACGCTGACTTCACATCCTGCTGAGTCACACACACACACACACACACACACACACACACACACACACACGCACGCACACACACATTTTCAATGTTAGTGGGTCAGCCAAAATGCTCCATTGATCCACTGAGGAGAATGTGCGGAGACTGAAAGAGATCACGCACGAAAACCAGGCCAACACTGCAGGCTTTACGCCAACCCGTCGCTCTTAATGTAGTCACACACACACGGGCACACACGGGCACACAAGCAGAGCTGCTGCGCAGTCAGCCCTGGCGGCTTTATTTCTATCAGTCCGATAAAGACTCCACTATACAGCTGACATTTCCCATTGTAGACAAATAGGTCACAACTTGAGGCTAAATGTGTCATTTGGGTACGTAGATATTAAAAGTGTGTGTGTGCGCACGCGCACACACAGGTGAACCGTCTGTGTCTATCGGCTGTTAATTGGCTGTCCATTAGGAGAGCAGGTGGCTGGATGAGATGCGTGTGTTCCTTTGGGCTGACTGTTTTAAGAGTAGGCTTTGGGGGCAGGGTTTCAATCAACGGGAAGGTGTTCAAATTAGGCTGGCAAGTGAGGGTTTGGGTTTCACTTTGGGGCATGTGATTTGAAGTTGGGTTTGGGAGTCAGGATCATGGTTTCCAGCACGGGTGAAGGGTGCCAATTGGGGTTTTCAAACCAGGGGGTGGTCAAGACAGCAATGGAGTTAGCATTAGCATGCAGCTAACGTGTAAAACGGCTTGTATGTGCTTGTCACATCATCTGAAACAAAACTGAATTTTGCGCAATACTTAATATGGACTGTTTTTTTTCCCGCCGCCTCAAGGTGTACAAGCCGGTGACGAGATCCTGCTGCTGAACGGCAAGCCGGCCGCCGCCCTGCAGATGGACGACATGCGAGCAGCATTCGCCTGCCAGGCCCTGACGCTGAGCGTGAGCGCCCTACCCCGCCTGGACCCCGCCGCCCTATACCCGCCGCCGCCTCCCCGACGGTCCGCCACTGAGCCCGCCGCCACTGACATCTTCTCGCAGAGCCAAGGTCAGGAAGCCATGGTTAACAAAAATATGCTTCCAAGATGACATCCGTGTATAAACTAGCGTTTCAAGTCAATTTTGAGCGTCAGGGTTTTAAATTACGGTTTCAAGCCTGAGTCAGGGTTTCATGGTTGGGTCAACCGAGTGTTAGGGTTTCAAGTCAGGCTTTCAATATAGGGTTTTAAATCCGGGGCCATTGTTGGGGTTTAGGGTAAGATCCAAACTGTGATCTATTTTGAGATGTTTTTGTCTTCAAGCCATGCCCTTGAATTGATGTATAAGTGGCGTGTTGAATTTTTCTGACCTTCTGAATGTGGCTTCCAGATGGCCTCTTGTTAAGCGACGTGGCAGCTAATGCTAATTCGGTACCTGCCCTCTTCATTCACGCACAAGGACACAGATTTTTATTTATTTTTAATGGAATAATTAACGTGCGGGAAGCTCATGAATATTCATGAGGTGCTGTCACATGTCAGGACAGACGGGAGTCAACGCTCCAGCTGGAGGTGATTTTACCCATGACGACAAAGGTGGTATCCGGTTAGATCAGAAGTAGGAAATAAAGACCTTCATTGTCCCGAACTTTTTTTTTTTTTTTTTTTTTTTTTTTAAAGAATGCCACAAGCACATTGCGCAACCTTTTTGTGTGTCCTCCACAGAGGACATCCTGGATGACATCTCAGGCCTGACTGTGGATGACAGTTTGGGCGAAGGGGTGCCGCAGAGTCCCGAGGACCCTCCAGAAGAGAAGATCTACGCGCAGAAGGTATCATGCTTGGAGCCCTTTTCCCGCAAATGATGTGAGCTTGTCTGCTGATGTGTAAAACCACACCTGGCGGCGACACTCGCGTGAAACCCTGGTCCACACGCTGGCTATCGAGTTCGTGCACTCGGGACCGACCAACGAGGCACTCTATCGCGAAGGGAAGATGAATTTTCAGGTTGCAGGGATTGCTGGCTAGCTAAACTCCATGTCGCAATTGTGTGTGTGCGTGCGCGCAATTTTGACGGACAGGTGTGAGACGAGCGTATGATTTAGTAATCAAGCGGCCGTCGCCTCTCATCAGCATGTCGGCATTGTGATGATTGTCGCTCGCAGAATAACGGCATACCTCTTTGCTGTCACCTCAGTACCCGCTGTCACCATGGTGACAGCTCTTCGTGGATGTTTTTTGTGTGCGTGCGTGGAAAGGTTTGTGTGGAAAGGTTAGACAAGAGAGGATGAAGCAAATGTTGCGCTTTAGGTTGTGTTGGCATGCTAAAGCTGTCTGTCAACAAACACACAAAATCCTGGCAAATGTCCCCGCCCCCACCCCACAATTTTTCTCTCTCCTGTCCCTGCTTTGTCTCACCTCATCTCACCCGGCGGCAAAGGCGAGACCGTTTTTAATTATCCGACGCTGTCGTCGCTTCATTGTGTCATTTAGCGCAGGCAAACGAGTGTCTGGGGCAACGGCGAACTTCATTATTTCAGACAAAAGCGTCACCGCCGCCTACAAATGTGATAACCAGAGGGAGAGAGGAGGCGGTTAGACGGGGGGTGCCGGTGGGGGGGGGGGGGTGTCACTTGGGATAACAGCAATCATGGAGATGATGATAGTGCTGATTGTCGTCGTTCCCAATGGAGAAAAAGTCAGTCTGCTTATCATTTCTAGATTTTTTTTTTTTTTTTTTTTTTACCTGGAGGCTTTTGAAATGAAAAATGCAATTTAAAAGTCAGAGTGGGTGGGGTTTGTCATGATTGACAGACATTGCTTGTTTCTTGATGACCTTTCACCTCTTAGCAAAAATTACATATGTGCAATCATGCCTCTTGATTGTAGTGTCACACTCTGTCCACCCGAGGGCGTCCTGTCCTCAATGAATTTTGCAGCACAATTGCTCGTCTTTTAAATGATTCTTCGGGAATCGATGGCTTTAATTATCCTTAAGTCACGTTTTGATCCTCGATAGCCACCTTTCAAATTGTCTTAAAAATACCACAAACTCATAAATAAAAGAAAAATAAAGAAATTAATTCTTTCAAAAATTCCAAATTTTGGTACAATATCGCACAGCCACCGTGGTCCGACTTAATGTGAAATGTTATTCTTCCAATTACTTTAAAAGGGCTAAATAATTGCTGAAAAATTATTGCAATAATTTTTTTATATGCGTCACCCACCTGTAGTCATATGTGGTGTTAAAGAGAAGTCTTGAATTATGATTAAAAAAAAAGTGTCCCTAATTATGTCCTGAAAACTGCCAAATAGTCTTTGTAATGAATTTTTTTCAGATTTTTTTTTTCCATTCTACACTCAAAATCAACCAATATTACCAAAAACTAAAGAATGCAGTATTTTGAAGTAGCTTTAAATCACTGGGAAGAAGAAAAAAAAAGTCAATTAAAATGTGATCAAAGTGACTTTTTCAAAAATCTCTTTGTCAAGTGCACACTTGCTCTGATCAAACGTTGATACAATTTCATAGTCGTCAAGCCAAGAACTGGCACATGTTATGCGTAACTAATCTGTGTTTATCCCACTTTTCGCTGGCGGGCGTGACGACGGCGACAGGTTGGCGCTCGCCTCGCGGCTCCTCCCTCTTCACCGCGTTGCTTGCACACACACACACACACACACACGCACGCCCACATGCTCAACGCACTCGCTCTATAGCCACAGGCTCTTTGACATGCTGTGAAAAGATGCGTTGGACCTGCTTGGGGCATCAGGTAACACTCGCGTCGAGACTCGTCTTGGATGTATTTACCTCTTTTTACTTGACTGAAGTTGCAGCATTTTGGCGCAACGTTGGTTTTCTTAACGGGTGATCCCGTTGCGAAAATGGTGTGACAAGAGACCCTCGCACACGGTTGTGCATCAGTCAGGTGGAATAAAAGTCATTACGTAACGGTGTGATTGTGTGTGTGTGTAAAGTTCAGCACCAGGTGTGGTCTGTGCAGGTTGTGTCGACTTTGGAATGAAATTACGCAGCCTGAGAGAGAGTAAAACCTCCGCCAAGAAAAGTTGTTGCAGTTAGTTTTCTAGCAGGGTTGCGCAAAAGTGACTCAACGGACCACCGGGAATGTTTCTGGAGAAGCAGAGTGACGGGTTCAGGGGAAAAGGTTCCATTTTTGATGTAGGTGTGAAATTATTTTCTTTTTTTCGATGTTGGAGTTTCGATGGGACTGCTTTGTCATTGCGTAACTTGACGACATTCATCAGACGTCGTGCACGATAGTTGTTGTTGCTATTTTATTATTCTTTTTATTGTTCGTGAGGTTATGCAAGAATGAGTAAAACGGACGTCGGGGAAACTTTGAGGAGCTCTGCGTGGGGTGACAAGTTCAAGGGAAAATGTCATTTTTGATGCAAGTCTGGAATGGCTGTTTGTTTTTTTTAAATAGGATATTTAACTTTGCAAGCTAGAGGACATCATCGGGTTTGTTGTTGCTGTCAGTGGCGCTTACATAAGCAAGTGAGCATACGCGCTTCCTTCCTTTCCCTCCTCCCTTCCGCCTCCTCCTCCTCTTGTTTCTCAACTCACGGAGACGCTTCTGCTTCTTCTCATCTTGCTTGCTGCACTTCGCAGCGCGACGACTTTTCTCATCGCCGGTGCCGGGCGCCCTTGAGGGCTTTTGGACTTTGCGCGGGTTTGTCGGCTCCCCCCCACCCCCCACCCCGCGGACGGATGCTGGAGCCGTGATCCGAGCAACCGGCATGTCTGTCTTCAGGAGGTCCAAGAGGAGGACCAGGGTGGGCTCCAAGTGGGCGTCCAAGTTAGTCCGGGATGTTTTACGCCTGGTGAGCCGCGCTGCGCTTGTGCTGACGGCGCATTTCGGTTTTGATTATGATGCGGAATTGTTAGCCGGGCATGCGTCAGCATGTCGCTAACGGGGGTGGGGCGGCGTGGGGGGGTCAGCAGCTCTCTTGTTTATGAGTGTTGGCGCTGAAGTGGCGTTTCCGTGTCGTGCCGACATCTCCGCACCACCTTCCATCTGTCACTCGGGCAGGGCGACACCTGACTTCAGGGAGACATCCGCTCCGGTTTTGACCTCACCTACGGGATGCACTGAACGCCGTGTTTAGTGAAGGAAGTCATACACTCTAGTTATCTTATTTTGGGGTGTCGTATGCCTGACCTCCTGAAGGGGATGATACGCAAGCCTTGTTCGAGAATTTAAAAACGGAATTTGGCCTTTTTTTAAGGGAGTCAGACACTGCTCTAAATCTTGTTCGCTAATGTTATACATGCTGATTTTGACATCGTTTTGTGTCTTTGACTTGGTTTTGTCTGTTCGGTTGACTGTTGTGGTTTAGTCGAGGAACGTGTGTGTGTGTGTGCGTGCGTGCACGTCCAGATGCGACAGCGCTACCACACGGGTTTGAACGCCACCGCGGAAAATGCGCTTTGTCGTTTAGCGGCGTGCGAACCAGCGACGAGGCGTGCAATGCGCTTAGACGGGTCTGTTCCCGCCTCTGCAGTTTTGTTTGTCATTCTTAATTGCGTCTTGCCTGGATACACAAGTTTAGACCAAAAGGGAGCCATCCGCTGCTTTGGACGGTCTACTCTCTGCTCACACACGTCGCTCGAGATCATTTTAATGACTTCTAACCTGAAGGGAGTCATGCACTCTGGTTTCCATCCCGTATATGGGAGTCATACATTCTTAGAATTCGCTTGAAGGGAGTTTTTAATCTAGTTTCCACCTTTAGATAAGGGTGCATGTTTTTCTTGCCTTGGCTACGATTCGGTTCATTATTCCGCATGCTCTCCCCTCAGAACACGGAGCAGGCGTCCTCCTTCCGCCACCGCGACGCTCCCGAGTGCCCGATGTCGTCGTCGTCCTCGTCCTCCTCGTCTTCCCTGTCGTCCCCGTCCCCCAGCCCGGTGTCACCCCTGCCGCCGTCCTGCGCTCAACGTCAGCTCTCGCACGCCGACAAGCTGCGCAAAGTCATCAGCGAGCTGGTGGACACGGAGAAGACTTACGTCAAAGTCGGTGGCGACCCATCCCCATCCGCCCTCCCTCTCGCCGCGCCGTCTGAGCTCTTCTCCTCGTCTGTGCAGGACTTGCGGTGCCTCATCGAGTGCTACCTGACGCCGCTGCAGAAGGAGAGCTTCCTCACGCAGGATGAGGTAAGATCGTCTTCTTTTGAAGCACCGCCGGATCAATGGACCGTGATCCAAGTCTGACGTCCGTCCTGGTCTGTCCCAGCTGGACATTCTGTTCGGCAACCTGGGCGAGATGGTGGACTTCCAGGTGGAGTTTCTGAAGACGCTGGAGGACGGAATCAGACTGGTGCCCAATCTAGACCGACTGGAGAAAGTGGAACAGTTCAAGGTGGCGATAAAAAGGGATGGTTTAGATCTTGTCCAAGGGAGCCATACACTGGTTTAGACTTAATTTAAAGGGGTCGCACCCTGGTTGAGACCTTGTCTAAGGATTTGGGGTTCGACTTGGCTTCAGGGAGTCATCCACCCTTGTTTAGATCTTGTTTAAGAGAGTCATGCATCCTGGTTTAAACCCAATTCAACTCATTCAGTACCAGCCAATTCTAGACCAAGTCTGAAAAGACGTTTAAAAACGTCTTTGGGAGTGAATGAGTTTACAGTCGTGCATTTTTTTTGTTGTTGTTTTGTTTGTTTTTGGCAGAAAGTGCTCTTCTCCTTGGGCGGCTCGTTCCTTTACTACGCCGACCGCTTCAAGATCTACAGCGCTTTCTGCGCCAGCCACACCAAGGTGCCCAAGGTGCTCGCCAAAGGTGAGTTGCGCCCTTTCCGTCCCTCCCGAGTGCTCTCGGCGTTTTGGAACGTCAACGTGAAAGGCGGTCGCGTTGTCTCGTCCAAGCGAAAACGGACCCGGACTTCAAGGCGTTCCTGTCCGAGCGCAACCCCAAGCAGCAGCACTCGTCCACGCTGGAGTCGTACCTCATCAAGCCTATCCAGAGGGTCCTCAAGTACCCACTGCTCCTCAGGGAGCTCTTCTCCCTCACCGACCCCGACAGCGACGAGCACTACCACCTGGACAGTGAGATTCCTCACACACTACTTGACATACAATGCTAGTTTAAAATGAGTCCACTCTCTGTTTTAGACTTTGCTTACAGGAGATCCGCTGCCGACCCCGGCAGAGAGTCTTAACATTCTGGTTTAGACCTTGGTGAAGGGAGTCATGCGTGTTTTTCTTTTTTCTTTTCATCAGTGGCCATGAAGGCGATGAACAAGGTGGCGAGTCACATCAATGAGATGCAGAAGCTGCACGAGGAGTTTGGCGCCGTGTTCGATCAGCTTATCAGCGAGCAGAAGGAGGTGGGAGACCTGTCCATGGGGGATCTGCTGATGCACTCCAGCGTGGTCTGGATCAACCCTCCGGCCTCGTTGGGGAAGAGCAAGAAAGACCCGGAATTGGCCGCCTTTGGTAAGCGTCTGCAAAACACAGTATTTCGACAATACACCTTTGATTGACCTGGACGTGCTTCCAATTTGATTGATGATGTCGAATGTGATAAGAGTGGAGTACCGCAAGGCACCCTTCCAGGTCCACTCCCCAAGCTATTTTAATTACCTAAATTAAACTGCTGTCATTTCTAATTTAATGAAATCCGTCGTGTCAAACTTTTTTTAAGTCAATTGAAATTCTTCAGAAATCATTTAACTGAAGTTCTAAAGCATTGCGATTTAAAAATGTCATTTATGTTCATTGCAATTGACTTTATGTACCGCACTTCGGATGCACCTTTCTCAATAAAGTTGAGTTGAGGAAAATGGAAAAAAAACTGAGGGAGGAATGGGCTAGTAAGGATTATCGACCTCTGCCAACATGAACGTTTACAGAAATACGCTGTTGGGTTTCTGGCGGAATTCAGAACTCTGTATATATGCACGATATGATCTCTGCACCAACATTTTTATCAGAATCCTCTTCATTGCCCTCTTATTGTTTTGCACCATGCTCGGCTTTGATTCAGAGAATTCCTACTCCAACTGTTACATCATCACACCAAGCGAATTGTGCTGGGATGGCCCCGTGGAATTGGATTTAGCTCGACATGATGGCATTAAAAAAATAGTTTTTCTCTCTTTAGTGTTCAAAACCGCTGTGGTGTTTGTGTACAAAGACTCATCCAAGCACCGGAAGAAATTGGTGAGGATGCTTTTGTTCATTTTCATATCCAAATGAAGTCAACTCCAGTGCCCTCCCGTGACCATATGAATTTACTACCTCCACCCCCCCCCCCCCTTCAGAGTGCCTCTCACCGAGCATCCATGAACGACGAGCGCGATCACTTCCGCTTCCGTCACGTTATCGCCACCCACTCGCTGCAAGTCCGCGCCCTCGCAAGTACGCCGGCGCCAGGTTACATCATCAAACCCCAAATTGTTTTGCCTGCTAATGGCCCAGCAATTAGTGGGAATATAGATGAACAATAATTAACTGATTTCTTTTTTTTTTTAGGTTAGCAGTTTACATATCTGTCTTGTGTGTGTGTGTGTGTTTGTCTAGACTCTGAAGGCACGACCGTGTGTGAAATAGTTCACACCAGGTCGGAATCCGAGGGGCGACCCGAGAGAACATTCCAGTTGTGCTGCAGGTTTGTTACTTTTTTGTTTCTGTTTTCAGCAAGAAATTGCTTGAATTTTATTCATAGAATTGAAACGGATGTACTCGGGTTTTCCCAGCTGTCTTGAACACCTCCTTAATGCACATCCGCCGTCCCGTCTTCCTTTCTTGTGTTCAGTTCTGCGGAGAGCAAGAAGGATCTGCTGAAGGCGGTGCACTCCATCCTCAGGGAGAAGCAGCGGAGGCAGCTGCTCAAGACCGAATCGCTTCCCCTCAGCCAGCAGTACATCCCCTTTGGGGGCAAGCGGCTCTGCGCCCTCAAGGGGGCGCACAGGCCCGCCGTCAACCGAGCAGGTGATCCCGACACTTTGTTGAAAAATCATAAATTCTGTTAATCCATTGGCAATGGATCAGAAACAGGAAGTAGCAAAGTAAAAATAAAACCAACCAAGGTACCAAAATAAAACATCTCTATCAACTTTCTCTCTCCCTGTATTCAGCTTCGGCCCCACCGCGCTCTCTAGCTCGCAGGAAGTTGCTGCGAAACCGCTTCACCATCAACACAGACCTGGTCTTGGACACGGACCCGGTCTTCAACAACAACAACCACCAGCGGAACTCCGACCCAGCTGCGACGGAACCCGTGGCCCCGTCGGCGCCAACCCGGCACTCGACGGTGCCCTCGGAGCTGTGGCTGGAGCAGCAGTTCGACCTGCGACCGTACGAGGACGACGTCAAGGTGAAGGAGACGGACATTTTGAGCGATGACGACGAGTACTGCAAGTCGCGACGAGGCGCGGGGGCGCCCACGCAGACCGCAGAACTGGACGCCAAGATGGACGCCATGGAGATCCGCGGCGTGTTGAAGGCGTGCGCGGCGCAGCGCGGGCCCGAGCGTGACGCCGTGTGGGTGCGGAGGGACGACTTTGGCTGCAACAGCGACGTCTTCTGATGCCTCCATCTGATCACGACCGACTGGACGCGCCGGCCTGTTTATTAGGTACACCTGTGTCCACGCGAGTGTGCGAATGATACCTTTTCCCCTCTGTGAGGAACACCAATGAGCCCCGTTTTCACTTCGATGCAAGAATCCTATTTTTGAATTTCACCGTGATTCTCCAATCTACAGAATATGCTGTTGGAGCAAGAACCCTTCTGGTTTTAAGTCGGAACCGTATTTATTTTAAATATATATATATATTTTTTTTGCTTCCAATAATGTTTTCTATGCCTCCCCATTAGTCAAAATACGGTATTCTGATTAATATTCTTTGTCGAATATGAATGAGGCAGAAAAAGCAACCTGTTTTTCCCACTTATCTCATGGGGCGGCCATTTTGCCTTGTTCTGCCACTTGCTGTTGACGGAAAATGACATCACGGGCTCAACTTGCCAGTGTCACGTGACCAAATCCAGAAAACAGACGAGCCATGACGGTCGTTACCTGAGCCCTTTGACGATGTGCTGTCATTTTCAGTCGACACCCAGCACAAAACAAAATGGCCGCTTCCCTGAGATGGATCAAAATAGGTGATGTTTGCTGCTCATACAATATGAATCAAAATCACGCGTTTCGACTAGTGGGATTGCATAGGACATATTCCTGTCAAGAAAATTGACTTGATAATGTTTCCCAGCCCTCAGCCAGTTACAATTCCCAATACTCCGGCAAGAACCCTATTTTGAAGGATAGCTCCAAATCCACCGTTTCCCAGCAAGAACCCTATCGATTGTTTTTTTCGCAGTACAAGATGGCCAAAGTGGCTGATATCGAAGCCGATTGTCACCTCAAACTTCCACAACACACTGTTACAGCAAAAACTTTTTTTTTTTAGGATGACATGGTATACTTAGCCAGCAACAACCCGGTTGGGTTTAGCAATACAAAGATGACCCGGGTAGCTGCGATCCAAATTCAAAGCTTCCAGAGTAGCCACACCCGCAGTTTGCCAGCAAGAATCCTGCTAGTGTTTAGTGCAACAAGAGAACATATTTTTAGGCCCCTAAAGTCTAATTTTCCACACAAAACTTTGAACCTCTCTATTTTTATGACATTTGTTTTGTGCCGTTCACTTTTCCCTGCGGTGAGTGATCAGGATGTTTGTATTTATGAGACCCGAATGCTCACTTTTGATACGATATGTTTGTTTAAAAAAAAAAAAAAAAAAAGTTAGGACCGACTTTATTGCCTTTCAGCACTCGTTGTTTACAACAGTCTTGCTCTAATGGTGTTAGCGCACCCTTACATGCTACTAGACGTCCAGTTGAAATCATTTTGCTCACACAAAAGCTGCTTAATATGTCCGATTAGTGTATTCACGCCAGCGGCAATAAAACTTAAAACAGGAAGTGGAAAACTTAAGAGGTAACGGCTGAACTAGCCTCGGAATATCCAAATAAAGGCGCTTTGTTACAAAAAGCTGCTGGTCACAGCCAACAGCAACAGGGAGGAACAACCTAACAAAATAAAAGCAGTAACAGCGCTGTGCCAGTCACATGATATCCAAATCGGTAATCTCTCGAAATCAGCGACCAAAGTCAGGAAAGACAGGTTAACCAAATAAAAGCAATAGCGGAGCAGTCATTTTGTTAGCGAAAAGTTACTGGCGGAGAGCCTTCTTGAGCCAAGGCCAAAGGAATGAAAGCAGGAAGGTGACACTCCTCAAAATAAAAGAAACTCTTTCGCCAGTGGCAGTGGAATGAGATCAATTGATACCTGCCCAAATAAAAACTAAGAGCAACTGAAGTGATTAAAAGATTAATTTCAAGTTGTTTTGTTCACTTCATTAGCTTGTGGATCTCGCCGTCTGAAATTGTCATGAACAAGTTGACAGAGGAACTTGACACCCACCAAAATCTAAAAGTGCACCAAAATGTCATTGATTTGCTGGATCCAATGAACCAAAACCAGTGGCAAGGCTACCAAAATCAAACCAACAGTGCTAAACTTAGCTAAGCAACACTTGCAAGCGAGTTTAGCGTCACTTGACGTTATCTGAATCCCCCTGCCTCACCCACCGGTTGTTGAGAGCAAACTTAACGCGAGTGCCTCACCCTCTATTGCTCATCTTAACAGTAATAACTCACGTCATCTGGGGCCACGCCCACCTCCAGACCTCAGCAAGGGTCCGAGTTTACTTGAAAGTCATCCGCGCAGTGTCTCCTGTTTTCCACCGGGCGCCACTGTTTCACTGCTTGTTTGCACTCGAGAACAAAATGACACTCCAGTTGTCAACAATGAGCCGCTTTTGCTTGTAGGAGTTTTTTTCTTGTTTTATTTTTTTTGTACAAACATTTGTGATGCAGTTTCTAGCAGTTGAACTTTGGGACTGTGAGGCACAATCACGCGTGTCCCCTTTTGTCTCATCTTTGTACTTTTTGCTACACGACACGTGGAGTGCGATCCTTTGTATGACGGCAACAGCAATAAACTTTATACATTTACACTTTCTGTGTGTGCAAGTACCCTGTATTCTCGCCAGAAGTTTATTTTTTGTGTTACTATATGGTAGACATTGGAATGTTTTTATTTTAACTTGAACACAACATTTAAAAACCTAAATTGTACACATTAGGCAGTTATGTGTACCGCCGCCACCACCTCCACCTTTATTGTCACCTCTTACCCGAGTCGTTCAGGGAACAATTTGTACGTCCACATAAATTGCCATGGACACGCTTCTATCGCTCGGTGAGACAGTATGTGTGGGTGATCCAGTTGTGCTTCTAAAGAGATAATCTGACATCTGGCATGTAACCTGAAGATTATTCTAGCGCATCTGATTAATCCCAAACACTAACAGAAGGCAAACCACACAAATTGTGATCACAGGATATTACCTAACTGCTTGCTACCCTCAGTGACGAGACAAATGCAGTCTTGTACACACGACATTTGAAATGCCATTGTTTCTGATCGAGTCATAATTGTCTGTGGAGAAGCCACTCAATGTTTCATTTGTTAATTATGTTCATCCTTAAACTAAAACTAAAATATTGTCAGTTGTCACTGAGGGTTCCGTAATTTGTTTTGTTTTGAAGGAGCTTTGCGGATGTAGCTCACTTGTGTGTTTCGCCATAGTTTCTCTCGCTGATGCCGCTGTGTGAGTCTGTTGACTCTTCGCCAATTTGTGGACTTTTCAAGACTTTGTCAGGATTATGTTGGGCCGGGAATTGGACTGTCAGACATTTAGGTCTTTGGACTATATTTGCGCAGCTTCTTCTTTGGTTGTTTTCAAGTTGACATGGTGAAGGTGGTGGAGGTGACCTGCATCATCATTCTCGGAGGAGGAGAAGAAGATCCTGGAGAGAGTTCCAAATGCTGACTGCACGGCACCGTCACCGTGGACACGATGGACCTGCTGGTTTTTGTGGTTCCGGTTCTGTTGGTCCACACGTGGCTTGTCGAGGCTCAGGTTTTGCGTATTGGTGAGCTCTAGACGCACATTGTCATTTAGCTTTCGTATTGGTGAGCTCTAGACGCACATTGTCATTTAGCTTTCGTATTGGTGAGCTCTAGACGCACATTGTCATTTAGCTTTCGAAACTGCGCGGCCTTCACTACTTTATTGTGAAAATTAATACATGTAGAAAATGTAGTATCGCAACATTTTCTTTGTAGGGCTGCATTTTTGGTTGTAACTGCTAAATATTGGTACTGTTTCATTCTAAGTACAGTACGTATCTCAAGTCCATCACGTTTTTTCTCAGAACGGTAAGAAAATTGTTTTGTTTTAATTTAAAATATGTAATGAGTATGTTTGATAAAGCACAATGAGCACGTCTCGTGATGTCTTATTGTATTGTGCCTCGACTAATTTATTGAATACGCACATTTCATATGGTTCTTCATGTCAGCAAAGGGGATTATTATTGTATGCTACTTCGTTTTTGGTCAAGTTCGGATGCTCTCGTTCCTGATACCAGGCGGCATCCTGGAGACGCGCGAGCGTGAGCTGGTCAGTTTGGACGAGTTGGCGTTCAAGTTTGCCGTCAACAACATCAACAGGAACAAGACCCTGATGCCCAACGTCACGCTCACCTACGACATTCAACGCATCAACCCCAAAGACGGCTTTGAAGCCTCGCGCAGAGGTCACGACCGCATTCTGTATTGTTTGATTCTCACATTTGATTGATTTTTACTTTCAGTCACCCCTGAAGTTGAAAGATCATGTATTAACTAATACAGTACTGTGCAGATCTGATTGCTCACTAACCTCTCCATAGCCTACTGTCCAACTGACTAACAAACTCACAAACTATCTAACTAACTACCTACTAGGCTATTTAACTACAATGCAAGCCAGCTCATTATTTAGCTTGCTAACGACCTACTTAGAAGGCTTACTGACTAGCAAGCATCTTGGACATGTTGCTGGCTGGCTAATCAACTAACAATACACAATGAGTGGAAATTATTGTTATTGTGACTTCGACTGTGCCATTCACGCCATCCATTTTTCTTTGGCTCATGATGGCAACTAAACATCTCCCTAGTTATCTAACTAACTTGTCCCTTTGTCTAGTGTGCGACCAACTGTCCCTGGGCGTGGTGGCCGTATTCGGTCCGTCCCACAGCTCTTCCGTCAGCGCCGTTCAGTCCATCTGCAACGCTTTGGAGGTTCCACACATCCAGACGCGGTGGAAGCACCCATCGGTGGACAACCGGGACACCTTTTTCATCAACCTGTACCCCGAGTACAGAGCGGTTGCCAGGGCTGTGCTGGATGTGGTCACTTTCTTCAAGTGGAAGAAGCTCACCGTCGTCTACCAGGACAGCACCGGTACGTCATGGCATTTTATGCTAGCAACACAAACTATTATGCAGTCGACCAAAATTTACAATTAGGATTCTACTTTGCAACCTAGCTATGTAGTTGATTATTTTACTAACAAATCAACGGAGACTGGACTGCCCCATTGTGCATACAACGACCTGGCGCCCCGTTAGTGCTTTTGTTTGTTCTTTAGGTCTGATGCGCATGCAGGAATTGATCAAGGCTCCCGCCAAGCTGAACCTGAAGATGAAAATCCGTCAGCTGACGCCCGGCAACCAGGACGCCAGGCCGCTGCTCAAAGAGCTCAAGAAGGACAAGGAGTTCTTCATCCTCTTCGACTGCTCCTACAGCATGGCCTCGGAACTACTCAAACAGGTATCCTCATAACACTTTGTATATGTACTGTACTTCCACCCATTTTCCGACCTGCTTATATCAACCACTTCAATTAACCTACCATGTGGGATTTTTGGGGTAATGACGGGGGAAAACCCATGATGATATGTGTGTATAAAAAAAATATATTTTATTTTCGTTGCAATGTTATAGCTTTCATCCATGGGAATGATGACAGAGTACTACCACTTCTTCTTCACCACTTTGGTGAGTGACAGCATGGAGCATGGATTTAAAATATTTGCATACAAGCATGGAAGAAGGCCAGATGCATGCAGGCAAACTCAGTAACTACTGAGCTACCTAATAAAAGCAACTAACTAGAAAATACTGCACTTGCAACGGAGCTAAGCTAAGTAACTGATTGACTCTCCAGTCCCTGAGCTATCTAGATAACTAACAAAGGAGCCAACAAGATAACGAACTAGCTAACTGATGCTAATGCTACTTCCTGCTTGGTGTAGGACTTGTTTGCTTTGGACCTGGAGCCGTACCGTTACAGCGGAGTCAACATGACGGGCTTTAGGCTGCTCAACATTGACGACCCCCGGGTGGCCTCCACCTTGGACAAGTGGGCCATGGAGAGGCTACAGGGGCCCAAGCAAGATGGTGGACTCATGGACGGCGTCATGACTGTAATAAAATAACACTAGACTTGAACACACTCTGCTCGACCTTGTTACGAAGGTGGGCAGGTAGTTAATAGGTAGGCTGGTCGTTGAAAAGATACCGTAAATAGTCGGCATAAGTGCAAAGGTAGAGTGATGGTAGCTGATCGACAGCGCGTAATGATTTCATCACTAAATATTTGTAACCCTGTTTCCATATGTTCCTGTCACAGACTGACGCAGCTCTGATGTACGACGCCGTGTTCCTGGTGTCTGTGGCGTCTCAGCGTGCTACTCAGATGACCGCCGGCTCTCTGCAGTGTCACAGACACAAGCCCTGGCGCTTCGGACCTCGATACATGAACCTCTTTAAGGAGGTACGGAACTCGGGAGAAGACATTTTCACTCACTTTGACAACTGGATAGACTTTTAACAACTAGACATGTGGAAACAACTAACTGACTGCCTGACTAACCAACTAACTAACTAATTTAGCAATCCAACTCCTTCGCAACGAACACACTGTTTAGCAAGCTAACTGACAACAAAGTATGTAGCTAGCGTGGAAGCTAACTGGCAACATTCCACGCTAGCTACCTACTTAGCTAGATAGATAGATAGATAGATAGTTCACTAAGTTACTAACCCACTAAGGGACTATTTTAACTTTTATGCATGTGTTAAAAAAAAAAAGTAAACCACTCTTGTGTTTCATGTCGTAGGCGCAGTGGGATGGCCTGACGGGCCACATTGTCCTCAACAAGAGCGACGGCTTGAGGCGGGAGTTTGACTTGGACATCATCAGCCTAAAAGAGGACGGCAGCACCAGGGTGAGTGAGTCCACCTGCTCCCATGATGCCTTGCACCTTGTTAGCACTGTAACGCTCACTCCCACTTACCCTTGTTTGCTCAGGGTGTCGTGGAGGGTGTAAATCGCCTCACCAAAAGGTGGATCAAGGTTTGTTTTGACTTGACGTGATTTGTGAAAGAGTCTCTTCCGAACTGCCGTTGTTTTGCCGCGGGGGTTTCTTGGCGCAAAGCGGCATTTATACTTTTGACATTTGTGCAATCGCTAGCTGATACAAGCGAACCTCTTTTGTTTGCGTGGAATAATCTAGCGCGTCAAGTGTGACTTGATGACATGTCAAGTGTGCTTGTTTAACGTACTTGGCGTTTATCGCATCAGTGACTTTGCTCTTTAGCAGCTGAGGGGGGGAAGGGGGCGGGGGCTCGGGCTCCAGCTGTCATATGCTTGATCCCCTCTGTGTTTGTGTGTGTGTGTGTGTGTGTATTACTCCGAGCATACGTTCACATTCTCGTATGTGGATGGCATACGCACAATGTGCATTGAATTAATGCGCTGACTCCTCTCGCCAGTTATTCACACTACCAACCAGCACGATAAAAATAAACACAACTCGGACTAAAAAATATAAATAAAAAAAATCTGTACATTTTAAAAAAGAAAAATGTTGAAGGAAACACAGGTATGGTCGGCCCCTTCGTGGTCAGATCTACTTGAAGCCATCGTCACGCAATTACATCATCAACAAGCGGCATCAAGATAGGCTCGAATCAATACCATCACCCAAATTTATACCATCTTCCGCATATTCTGTGCTCGTCTCGGCAGTTATTTATCGTAACATCGATACAATAAACAAGTCAAGTGTGAGTGATCCAAACGAATTCCGCATCTCTTCCCTCCAGATTGCCACATGGAACTCGATCAAAGGAATGAACCTGATCGAGAAGTCAACACTGAACAGCAACAACGTCACCGACTCGCTGGCCAACAGGACGCTGATTGTCACCACCATTTTGGTGAGGGAGAAGAACGGGGATGGAAGTGCCAAGGAGGAGAGGACGAAACGTGACACGTTTGCTTTTTCAGGAGAACCCGTACGTGATGTACAAGAAGCCCGACAAGGACCTGGTCGGGAACGACCGCTTTGAGGGTTACTGCCTGGACCTCCTCAAGGAGCTCTCCAACATCCTGGGCTTCACCTACGAGGTCCGGCTGGTAGCCGACGGCAAGTACGGAGCCCAGAACGACAAGGGCGAGTGGAACGGGATGGTGCGAGAGCTCATCGACCACGTGAGGGCGCGGCCGAGATTTTGACGTGATAAATGCGGTGGCTCTGCATGTCGCGACTGCGAGACAAAAAGCCATTCGAGCCCGGCTGCCTCCGTAGGTGGCCGACCTGGCGGTGGCTCCGCTGACCATCACGTACGTGCGCGAGAAGGTGATCGACTTCTCCAAACCCTTCATGACGCTGGGCATCAGCATCCTCTACCGCAAGCCCAACGGCACCAACCCGGGCGTTTTCTCCTTCCTCAACCCGCTGTCGCCCGACATCTGGATGTACGTCCTGCTGGCCTGCACCGGTGTCAGCTGCGTGCTCTTTGTCATCGCCAGGTAATTATCGCATCACCTGACACGAGCTGGTGCCGCGCTTCGCTCACCGCTTTTGTCCTTCTCACGTCAGGTTTACCCCCTACGAGTGGTACAACCCCCATCCGTGCAACCCGTCGTCCACGCTGATCCAGAACAATTTCACCTTGCTCAACAGCTTCTGGTTTGGTGTCGGCGCGCTCATGCGGCAAGGTGAACAAAGAGCAAAAGTAACGTTGGCGTGAGTTGAAACTAGCCAATTTGTAGCATTTGGGTTAGCGTTAGCAGCGTTTAAGGTACGCTTAGTAGCAGTAGTAGTAGTTTGTACTGTTCCGACATGTGGTTTGTCAGGTTAGTAGCAAATAGATTACGTTTATTTATGTTAGTAGCGTTTTATGAAGCTTAGTAGCATTTGGGTTTGTTTTAGCATGTAGGGTAGCGTTACTATCCTTCCGGTTACGGTACTAGCATTTACTGTTCGTACGGATTAGTCGCCTTGTAGTTATGGTTCGTCTAATTTAGGTTTGGATTCGTAGCGGTCAAGTTTAGGTTGGTCGTAAAAAATAAAAAAGTCGCTATAGGTGTAGTCATTAGCATTTAGGTTAGAGCTAGTAGGATTTAAGCTAGGGTTAGTACTGTTTAAATTATGGTTGGTAATCTACCGGTTATTGGTTGGTAGCCTTTAGGTTGGCGTTAGTACTGTTGAGGTGATTTGGACTCATCTTTCGGTTGTGGTTAGTGGCCTTTAGATTGGGGTTAATATTGCCCCGGTATTGATTAACCAACCACATATAGTCTAGATGTGAGGCGTCGTAGTTGTAGTCGTAATCTTGTTGTTTCAGGCTCTGAGTTGATGCCCAAGGCGTTGTCCACGCGCATCGTGGGCGGCATCTGGTGGTTCTTCACCCTGATCATCATCTCCTCCTACACGGCCAACCTGGCCGCCTTCCTGACCGTGGAGCGCATGGACGCGCCCATCGACTCAGCCGACGACCTGGCCAAGCAGACCAGGATCGAGTACGGCGCTGTGAGGGACGGCTCCACCATGACCTTCTTCAAGGTTGCTTTATTTTTTTTACCAGTGACACTCTGACATCTTGCAAGCGGGCAATGTCATAGATTCGGGTGAGAAGCATTTAATTTCGGTTTAGTTTGTTACTTATTAGCATTTAGCTCCAGTTAAACTGGAGCTACAGTTAGTTGAGTTCAGGTGATGTCATGTGATATATTTTTTTTCCGTCTTCCCGTCCTCGCTGGTCCAGCGCGAATGATTCGAGCTGGGCTTTAGCCTGACGAATTACAAGCAGCCGGATAAGACGCCACGGCCCGCGTTGACGACTTGAACAAATTGAATCAGCCGGATGAGATTTAGAGCACAGCTGCCCCATTTTGTCTTGGCACACACACACACACACACACACGGTAGCGCGTGCGCTTATGCGTTTCTGTGCCACAGAAATCCAAGATTTCCACCTATGAGAAGATGTGGGCCTTCATGAGCAGCAGGAAGAACACGGCGCTGGTCAAGAACAACCGGGAGGGCATCACGCGCGTCCTCACCACCGACTACGCCATGCTGATGGAGTCCACCAGCATCGAGTACATCAGCCAGAGGAACTGCAACCTGACGCAAATCGGAGGACTCATCGACTCCAAGGGATACGGAGTGGGAACGCCCATCGGTGAGGAAACAACAGGAAGCCTTTGGAAAATTCAGTCGTGCTTAGCAAACGTGAAACTTGATATGCGCGTCTATCAAGAGGAGACCCACCAAAAAGTCTCCAGAAGCCATGCCTGAAAAGACTTGGGAAGTCGGCCATCTTTGGTTTGAAATGGCCACTTGAAGCTCATTTTCGCCATTCAATGACTGAAAGATTTTGGCCGAGTGCCTGCAAAATTTATACTGAGACATATAGATGGTTATTGGATCATAAATCATAAATCCCGACCTCATTCAAAGACAAGCTACAGATGTTGTACAATGCTTCCCAAATTTGAACCACGTACGGTAATCCTCCATTATTTCCCGATGACCAATCCCTGCCGCATAATTGCGAAAAATGTCTCTAAAAATTGTGAATACTTTCACGGTAAATAGTCAACAAATGATGATCCCAATCAATCCTCCTGCTCGACCTACAAAGCCAATTGTGCTACTTTCCTATTTAAAGGTTGGATGGCATCTACTCTCTCAAAATGGATTCTTATTGGCTTCAAACGTGTCCTTTTTTTTTCTCTCTCTCTTTTGCTTCATTCCTGCAGGCTCTCCATACCGAGACAAGGTGACCATCGCCATCCTTCAGCTGCAGGAGGAGGGCAAGCTGCACATGATGAAGGAGAAGTGGTGGCGAGGGAACGGCTGCCCCGAGGAGGACAACAAGGAGGCCAACGCCTTGGGCGTGGAGAACATCGGCGGCATCTTCATCGTGCTCGCCGCCGGCCTGGTCCTGTCCGTCTTCGTGGCCATCGGCGAGTTCATCTACAAAGCCCGCCGCAACGCCGACATCGAGGAGGTGAGCCGGGCGAGGCGCTCCTCTCGCGGGGCCCAGACGGGAAAGCCTTTTGTTTAACGGCGTATTTTCTCGGTCTGGTCTCTGTGTCTTTGCCCCACCGGTCACCGCGTCAGGCCTTCTGTTTCTTTTACGGCGTGCAGTCCCGCCAGTTTCAACGGCGCGGCTCCACCTCTTCCTCGGGCACGTCCTTGTCCACCGACCTGGAGAGCGGCAGGCTCCTCGGCGATGACACCGAGTAACTGTGGCAACTTGTTGTAAATAAGAGGTTTGTAATCGCTGGTGGCAAACGTGCTCGTCTTTGGATCTGATTCGTTGTCCATCGCACTGGCCATCGTCTTGTGTCTTTTCGGGCATGGTTTCCGGAGAGTTTAAAAAAAATTTTTTTTGGGGGGGTCTCCTCATGATCGACCTGCTGCCTAAATGTTCATGTTGCTGAGTGAAACTGTTCTGGGGGGCCAAATTGTCCCTCAAAAATCATCTTTTCCGGATTCCTGTTGTTTCCTCACCTCTTGGCATAGTTCTTGTGCTTTAGGGCGAGTTGTCAGACTTTGCCGCCATCCTCTTCATGAGTTTGCGTACAAAGGAAGGACACAAGTTGTATTGACTCAAATGTCCTTGTGTCTTTCAGTGTGTCTTTCTGGGCCTTGATGGACAAAATGGCTCCCCGCCTGCAGTGTTGCCTCGTGTCAGCCTGACATGGAGAACTCTTGAGACTCCAAAAAAAAAAAAAAAAAAAGAATTCTTTTTGTCCGTTTTTTTTGGTATCCATTTTCCTGTCAATTGTGCCGCTTTTCCTCTTGTATTTTTCTTTTCCACCATTTGTTTCAGTGGTGGTGATAGTCCTTAACTTTTCCAGCGAATGCAGTTTAGCTGTAATTGGGACAATTTAAAGTCACCTGATCATCCATGACATCGGTGACCAATACACTTAACTTCCAAAAATACGTTCCGTGTGTGTGTGTGTGTGTGCAAGCAAGTATATATATATATATAGTGCTTCTGTTTGAGTTTGTTTTCCATCTGAGCAGGATCCCACAGCAGCAAAGGTAGTACACTTATGAAAGAGCATTTCAGTCGTTCTTATGAGAGGGTTTTACTAGACTATGTCACCTGTGGATGCGAAAAAAAAATTCGATATGTATGAGAGGTAGTCTTGAATTATCTCCTCTGACAGGCCCTGATACAGGTTAGTGTTCATTCCTCGGACCATTCTTAATCTCTTCATGTAATGACTTTTTTTTATGTATGCCATGCAGATTAATCCCGGGATTGAGCGTAATTGCTGGGCCTGTAATCTCCCCCGCCGCACCGTCACGGCGGGCGGCTGTCCTCCATCAGAACCCCTGGGGTATTTATTTTTTACCCCCCTCCCCCTCCTGTCAGGGTCTAATCCGTTATGAATGAGGGCAGGGATTACGCCGCTGACCTTGGCATTCAGCACGTCTGAGCGCAGCACGATGACCTCACCTGAATGACACGCCGGCTATCTTGGGCTCCTCGACGCGCCGCGTCAAAAAGCTTTTTGCGGTACTAAACAGTCGGCGCCGTCCAGATGAGGCGCTGGTGTTGGGAAAAGCTCTTAAAGATCAACCACCCGCAACAAGATGTTTATTAGCCCTGCCAAGGAGTTTTTGTCTCTTTTTATGAGAGACACCAGATGCTGACATACAGACGGAAATAGGACAATAAAATACGACTAAACTATAGTGCCTTCTGTTGTGAAACACACATGCGGCATAAAATGGTTCATCGTTACTATTAGTCTGTCATCATCTAAATTTCACAACAACTGATTATTTACTGCCCAAGTTTCTGCAGTCACTTGTTTTGAGGACAATTTATTAGAACCATAATAGAAATATTGTAATTTCATATTCAAATGGTAGACCACAAAATAAAACATCACATACATGAAACGTGCGCTGTGCCATAGTGTTGTAGTTGGTAATTGTTCATTTTAAACAATTTAAATATTAAAGTTAAAAAAAATATATCAGAAAATGGATTATATTATTTTCCCCGAGCTCTGCTGTCACATGTTGCTGGGCAGACTTAATCATCAATTTTTATATACTTAGAGAAAGATAAGAGACACAAAACCACATTACAAACTTTACAATGACACGGTTACCCACCGCCAGCGAGAATACAATTCCCCAGTTTTTGTAAACAGTTGTATTTAGTCTTTTTTTTCTACCCTTCCAGTCCACTTTCGTTGGGGCTAAATGGGGTCGTGATCCATCAGATGCATTGAAATGGCCCTTACTGCCACCTACTGGCATGGAGTGAAATGGTCAACTCTGCCTCATGACGCAATATTGTATTGGGTGTCATTGGTCAGTGTACCTTATCAAGTGACCTGGAGTGTGCTCTTAAGTACGTCTTGATGTATTGCCCTCCTTCCGCCGTCTTTGCTATTTTAGTTATGAGAGGCCCGTATGAGCAGCGGGGGGGGGGGTCAGGTCATGTCATCTGAGACATTTTATTGTGAAGGGTCCGGTGGAGGGTGGACGACTGGGCGCGCGTTGCCGATGCTTTCGTGTAGTTCATGTGCGGGCAGAAGCGCGTTTAGACGAGACCCCCCGAAGCGAGCGGCGAGAAGAGGAGGAGGGGGAGGAGGTGGTGGTGGTGGGGGGGCAGGCGAAGGAGGCCCGGCGCCAGAACGAGCCCGAAAGCTCAGGAAACTCTGTGGACCGGATTTGCCTGACTTTCGACTTTTTCTGGGTTTGTTTTGGAGGGTTGGAGGGGCTGCTTCGGGTAAGCTCTTTGTTTTGGTTTGACTGCATGGTCGTGATGTCATCTTTAATTGGCAGTTGTCAAATGGATACTTTGAGGACGGTTAAGCCCCTTTCAAAGCACTAAGCAAGATTTATTTACTGTTGCATGCACAAAAAATGTCTTGCATTTGCTTGACACTTCATTCGGTACGCATAAACCGTAACTCTGTTGTGTTTTGATTGACACCGTCAGAGTGAGATACCTCCCCATGGTTGTATTCGCTCATAAATCGGGCAATTAGTCAATTTGTGATTTGGTCAGTCAGTGCGTTTGCCAGCGGGTCAGTTAGTTCATTAGTTAATTAGCTATGGTTGGTCGATAAGTTTATTAGTTTGTCTTTTTTTTTTTTGCGTATGTCGGTCAGTTGGTTAGTTAGACAGTAAATCAGTGATTTGGGGAGTCAGCCGGCCGTTTCTAGTTGGTTAATCACTGGAGCAGTTAATTAGTAACAGTCAAAGTCGATCAGTTAGCCAGTCAGTCAGACAGTTGTTACTCACCATTTATCTCAAATAATTCGTCAATTAATCAGTTAGTGGGTAAGTTGTTCACCTAGTAATTGGTCAGTTAATTACTTACCTTGTCATTCTTTTTGTTTGCCAATTCAGTCAGTTGCTCATTAAGTCCGCTAATTAAGCCTTCAGTTTGTCAATTGACCAGCTAAGTAGTAAGATCGTACGTCTGCCAGTCACTTTGCATGTGATTAATTCCCAGTCAGTCAGTGAGCCAATTAACCAGTTACTGATTCCCTAAATTAGTAAGTCGAGTCAGTTAGTTGGTCAGTGAGTGAGTTAGTCAGTTAGTCCATTGGTCCATTGGGAAGGCAGTCTGCGAGTCACTCAGTTATTCCTTCCAGTTTCTAAGTTGGTGTCGAGGCTATCAAGTCAGTCAGTTGGTCGTAGTTTTTCAAGCTCATTCCTGACATGACAGCTGAAATGAGCAACATGCTGCTTCACCAAACCTAACGGTGGTGCTGTTATATATATCAAGAACTGTGACGCAGGGTTAAATGATCACGTCAGCCAGAAGAGTGTCTCCTGATGTACCCGAAGTTCAGATCTCCTTCAGCCTTGACCATACATCAGGTATGCACACACACACACACACACGCGCGCGCGAGCAGCTTTTGCCCACTCCCCCAAAATACTGATAACAACCTATTTGAAGTGCCGTTTGATCATTTAAGATGTCACAAAGCCGGGCTGCGGTTCCAGCATGTGTGGAAAACACGCAGCGCATTCTGACCACCAAAATGGAGCCCACGGGCCCCGCCCAGCGCCACACGCACCCTGCATTGACTTTTGCGCTCTGCGGCCGTGACAGGTGTTGCCGCCACCCGAACCCCTGACCCGGGGTTCATCCCGCGGGGGCCGTCATGTTGTCACGTCCTGCATAGCGGCACAAATGCTCTTGTTGTTGTTCCCGCGCGGCGGCGTGGACACTTTTAGAAGGTTGCGTCACGCCCGCATGGGATTGTCATTGCGCGTTCCGCATGACTTCACGCACCGACCGCCTGTTTGATTCTCTCTCTGCTGCTGCATCCGACGGACACTTCATTAGGGACGGCAGTTTGGCGTGAAAACAGCCGGCCCGAGGCGAAAGCCAACTTAAGCACCTGCTTCGGGTCCCGTGACCACTAGGGGCACCCAAGAGTAATTAACAGTCCATTGAGGCTGGAGTGCTGTGCCCCCCCGCCCCCCTCCCGTCCAATCTGCACTTTCAACTGATTATGTGTGTCATGAAATAAGATTAGCACCGTGTGCTAACCAAATGTTGTTTCGCATTCTTTCGACAGACACACGAGATGCCGACAAACTTGCGCAGACTTTCCCAGAACTTGAACAACGACTTCAGGTGCGCAAAGGCACCACGCAAATTCAACATGTTGTCACGGGGACAAAATCAACTTTTATGGAGCGTTCGTGGAACCTGGGAAATTGGAAATGAGTAATATGCAGTCGCTTACTATATTTCATTTTGGGGGGGACTGTAAGTGTCCATTTTTGTGACCTTTGGTCCACTGAGTCCTGTAACTTTTTTTATTTTTAATTTTTGCGATCAACAGCATTTTTTCACTTTAAATTAAATTAAATTTAATTATTTTTTAAATTTATTGATTTTTAAAATGTATTTCTAGAATATTGTGGAATATTTTTGTCATTCGTTTAATATAAACAAAAAATAATAAGGATCAACGCGAAATATATTTTCACTCATAATAGAAAAAAAATTTAACATTTACAGCCATCATTGTAACCTTTTCACATCTTGTTGCTACGCTTCTTTTTTGGGGTGCATTGGTTTAGCCTGTGTCGCCGTGCGTGTCCCTGAAGGAGAGCGTGCACGTGTACAAGGAACACTGCAGGATGGCGAAGGAATTCCACCAAGTCAAGCACGACATCGCCGCCCTGGAGGAACGCAAGTGAGTTGCACACGGATTGCCATTCTTCACAGTCGAAGAAGGCAGAAAAAAAATACACGTATATCACTTTTCCACCACTTTTACCCGTTGGGGCGTGTATCGGCCCAACATTAGCGCACTGTTGCTACGTCAAAAGCGAAACGTCCCATGCACAAAATTAGCCGCTGTTGAAAGTAAGAGCCATCAATCATCCCGACGTAAACAACAGATTAGCCACACAATCTGCCCCCGTCTTTTAATAGACACTTTATTTACAGTCCGCCGCAACCCGACACAGCGCGCGCACCCCTCAGACTCGCCCACGCGTACACACTCGGACACAATTCAAAGTCACATCGTGAGTCAGAGCAATGGCCGGGTTTGATGAGAAACATTTTACTTCTCGATATATCCCGGTGGGTGAGTTGAGGCAAGCTGGCCCACTTGCCACCCGCCGGCGTGAATCATGCCTTTCGATGGGAATGTTGCCAGTCCGACTCGTCGGGTGCCCCCCCCTCACTCATGTCAGAATTCCAGTCAGGAGCGGAGCCAAAGCCGTCAGACCTCGCTCGTCCTGTTGGTCGACATTGTTTGCAGAGAACTGTCACTTCGCGTTCACGTTACCAATGGCGGCTGGAAATCCTGACGGGGGAATGCGGTTTTCCCTCCCGACTAATCGGATCGAGAAGACTGTTGCTTTCTTAAAGTTTTAAAGGAAGACTTTAGTCTGTGCTTCAACAGGCCCGTCTAGCCATCTCATCAGGGTTGTTTTCTAAAAGCTTTTGGGTGACGTAGTGCAAGAATCCTACTGACTTTGCAGTATGTGACTCAAGTGAGAGATGAAGTAAACGGCAACTCAGATTCTTGGCCGCACTATAGCAGACCCGTCTAGGCATTACGTCATGATCCTTTTTTTTCCCGGTTGCTGTAGTCCAAATAAAAGTAGTTTTGATTTATGATGGCATGTAACCATGGCCAGGATGGATTAGATCCAAGACAGATCAGTTACTTCTTTGCGCTCTAACAGACCCATCTAATCAGCCAGTCACGACTAATTATGTTTCATCAAACTTTTGGCTATTGTGGTCTCTTATCACAGTTGATTTTCAACTATGTGTCACTCAAGCTTTAAGATCACAGAACATATTTGGTCCTTGTCCGGGCCGAATCGGACCCTTCTAAACACCTGGAACTTTTGTCAAGCTTTGTTGGTACATCAGTGGGAAAACCCTGTTGATTTGAAATGACGATTCAAGATGCAAAATTAGGCATTAAAGGGGATGATTTGTTTAGAATTAAAAAATAAATCATTTCAAGTACTTGGAGCGGAAGAATGCTAGAGGCTACATTTACATCTATGCTAACCTGCTAGCATGTCCATGTTAACATTCTAGCATGTTGCCACAAATAGGCCAGCACGACATTGCCACATTCATCTCCTCCTACCCGTCGCCGTCCCCCAGGTGTCAGCTCCTGGCCGAATTGGTGGAGGACCAGAAGGTAGCGGCGGAGATTTCCCGCCTGGAGGACGAGTTCCGGCGTCTGTCTGAGGAAAACCAAACACTAGTGACGAAGCATGGTGAGCGGTCGCGGCAACTGCAGCGGCTACGCAGGACCAACTCGTCCTGACCGTACACTTATCTGGAAACTTTTTTTTTTTTTTTTTTTTTTTTTAACAAACCAAACACAAATGCTATGTCGTCGTTGGTTTTTGGAGCTCCGACGTTAAGGGCCATCTTTGTGGAAGCAAAGATTAGCATTGAAGCGCACGTTAGCCGCTACGTTGGTGTATCCACGGGAGCTGCGTGGAAGGCAGCCCGAGGTGCAGCGATGTGGTCCAAACGGAGTTGAAGGCGGCATTTGTGCAGATCAAAACTTCGGAAACCAGGCCAGGATTATGTTCAGTGCGTGGAGGGTGCGTTTGAGAAAACTGGGATTTCTGAACGTCTACGCCGCTGAAGTCAGACTTGATTATCTGTGTGTTGGTTTGGATTCTGGTTAAGTTTGGCTTGTAGGCTGAAATACAAATTTTTCACCAGGGACAGATGACAGTGGGGCTTTTTTGTTTGTTTTTTGTTCTTTAGGGACAGATAACACAGTGTTTTTGTTTTTGTTTGTTCTTTAGTCTGTAAGGTTAAACAGATTGAATGTGCGGCCAGGACCGCAAGTTATTTCTGCCACGCTTCACGTGAATTAATCACTTTTGTAAACTTGCGGACAGCTTGGTTCTGTTTGATGAGTGCAATGAAATGAAACGTTGTTAGTGGTTTGCGTTCGACATGGTCATGTCAGCCCTCGAGGCAGAAGTCTCTCTGATGAACCGAAACAAAGAAACGGACAGAGCAAGGAAGTATTGAGAGATACAAACGAAAGTAGCTAGCCGAATGTCGCCCACCGTAACGGAGTAAGAGTTGTATTTCTTTGGAACAACTGGAGTAAAGGTGACATGAATGTTGCTGTAAAACTACTCTGGCAAGTAGAACGAATCCCAAAAGTTACCTGGCTTAGATGTAACGGCGTACGAGCCACCTCTGAGGGTTATTGTGATGTGTGTGCATGCTGCATCGAAACACAAGTCAAGTTTGGGGAACTTCACGGTAGATTTCAATCGTCGACGAGTCCGGTCACTCATCGTAATCGTCAGTCTCCAAGCCCCTCCCCCACTTCATTTGCAAATGTCGCACTTCCCGTCACGGCGAGAAGGAAAAGAGGCGAGGTTGCGATTGGTTGCCGGATGAACGAACGGGAACTACGTCGGAGCTAATTCGCGCAACAGCAATCTTTCAATAAACCGAAACTTGATTCCAAGGAGCACACGCTTTCTGTCTTTCTTCCATGGAAACAGGAAGTTGATTTGAAACTGTCGCCTGATTGGTCGCTGGAACGCTTCTGTTGCAATCTGACCACACTTCTGCTTTTAGTTACATCTGAAGCACACACACACACGCGCACGCAACCTGGAATGTTCCATGCGCACACTCGAGACTCTTGCTTAGGTACACCGACACAATGTGATTCAGTGCGTCATTACTTCTCGTTTTCAAATACAACACACACACACGCACGCAAAAAAAAAATATCTGTCTTTGTTCTTTGAAAATGTGCAGAATGTATAATTGACCTCAGAAGTTCCAATTCAAAAACTGAAGGAGTGAAATAGGTCATGATTCTACTTTGAACAAATTTGTAGTTTCAAGCTTGGCAAAAAAAAAAATTGCCGTGCATATGTGATCATACGATGAGACGAATAAATATTTATTTGGTTTCATCGTCATAAGGGCCCAATGACGGAAGCCGTAACCACAAAGTAGCCCGGGAACAAAAAAAATTATTTGCCCCCCCGGTGTAGATGTATATATTTTTTAACATCAATTTTGTTTTTACTTTTTTCATTTTTGTTTTGATTTTGTCACCTCCGTATTTTTTTAGACACATTGATGAGAGTTGTTCCATTGCCATGTTTCAAAGCACCTTCTTAAATTTTGAATTGAATGACATCATTTTTCAACTTTTTAGTGTTTATTTATTTTTTGTTTGTTTTCATGTTCATATTGCGTTTGTTTCCTGGAAGCGGGTTAGTAAAGGGGTGGGGGGGGGGGCGAGACGGGAATGATGTTGGACGGGAAAACATGCTTGCTCATCTTTTATCAGCATGAGTCAGCGCTGTTGCGACACACAAACGCGCGCGCGCGTTCACACGCACACGCCAGCTCCCTCCCTCACACCCACACATTTTGACAGATGAGTGTGTGAAGCGCGCTCCAAGTCGTCCTAACCTCCCCAACAAACTGGACGTGACTCCGAACAGGTAAGCGTGGCTAATTTATTTTATTTAGCACTGTAAAGATCATTCGACTCTTTTTGCGCGCGGCTACACTTGTGTGTCTAACGTTGTGCGCGCGCGCGCGTAGATGCCCTCGTACACGTACGCGTGCGCGGCGCACCCGACGCGCGTGCTGCGGCGCCTGGACGAGCTGCGGCTGCGTGGCGCGTTTTGTGACGTCACCGTCCAGGTGGACGGCCGCCGTTTCCACGCCCATCGCGCCGTCCTGGCTTCGTGCAGCGACTACTTCGCCGGAAGGCTCCACCGGGAGCAGGACGACGGCTATGGCGTCACGCTGCCACCCGAGGTGAGAGCTGCGCGAGTGAGTAGCTTGAGGAGGGTGACTTCGCTTTGTTTACCCCTTTGGACACGTGCTGTCACTGGCCCACTTCAGTGTCGGATGTGATGGGAGGGCGTTTCTGATCAAGTGGCCAATTATTTCTGAGAATGACGTCACTTTGTTGACCCTGTATGTGCGCGCTCACTGGACACCTCATTAGGTACACCTCCATTAATACTGCTTTGAATGAAGTGGCTGGTTCGCTAATATGCTACTTCCTGGGTATGACGTCACATTGTTTACCCGAGGGAGGGTGCTTACTGGACACTTGATGAGGGGCACGTTCAATGATTGCAATGCCTGGATATATTTTTTGATGTTGGTGGTCACTGGGAAGTGTACATATTTGAAGTGGCCAGTATATATACAAAAAAAAAAACAATCACAGATGATGATGTCACAGTGTTTGCACCGTTTACTTTATTTACATATAAACCTAATCCCTAAATTGGAATGTGTACCTAATAAAAAGGGCACTTTGGGGGAAAAAAAAAGACATTCCAAAAAAGTCATCAGACAATCATGACGTATATTTCCTGTCTCTTAGGTGACCGCGGGCGGGTTCGAGCCCCTGCTGACATTCGCCTACACATCTGAGCTGCTCTTCAGCAAACACGACATCCTGGAAATTCGCCAAGCAGCATCTACGCTGGGCTTCCGCGACCTGGACCAGACCTGCTTCGACTTCCTGCTCCCCAAATTCAACTCGGGTCCACCGCTTCTACCATCACAGAGGAAGAGGTGCTGTATGAAGAAGAAGAAGAGCGAGGAGGAGGAGGACGCGCGACACAAAGCCGCGAAACCAGTGCCGAGGGAATCGACTTCGCCCAGCTGCCCGGAGGGGAATGACAGGACGACCGCATCATTTTGGTGTGTTGGGGGTGCAGGAGGCCCCAAGTATCGGAAGTTCCAACTGGCTTGTGGGAAAGAGACACCCCAGAAACATTGCGGATGGAACAAGGGCATTGGGGAAGAGCAACAAGGACCGGGAATCTGTGCTGATGCCGGTCTAGCAACTGAAATTCACGGATGTCGGGATGCAACGGTGCTTCGAGGTTCTTGTGGCAGCGAAGGTGACAATCTGGAAAAGTGTCCCAAATCCAAATCTGGCTCTTTTGATCAGGGTACTGTCTCAGGAGACGTAGAACAAGGACCAGGAACAAGGTTCTCTGGTGTTACCAAGCCAATACAAAGTCCCAGAAGACTAACAGAGCACAAGGACATAGAGCATCTTCCAGGAAATGGTGCCGATGTGAATCCCGTGTCTGACTCAACCCACTCTCATCCGGACACCATCACAAAAGATGGAGAACAAGGATTAGGGACAAGGTTCTCTGGTGGTTTCAAGTTGGTTCCAGTTGCCACCTGGAAACATGAGGGTCCTGGAAGCATAACAGAACACAAGAATGTAGCAGAACTTTCAGGAATTGACCCCAACAAAGATCCCACACCCCACTCAGTGCCATCCAATCGGAAAACTATCACAGAAGAGCGAGAAGGAGGACCAATAACAACGTTTTCTGTTCGTCCTGATTTGGTAGCAGGTGACGCTCCCGGATGTGAGGACGGAGGAGAGTTTGCAGCCAATAGTGCCAATGCGAGTCCTAGCTGCCCTCTTCTCAGGACACCATCACAAAAAGATGCAGACCAAGGACCAGGGACAAGGTTCCCAAGTGGTCCTGACCTTGAGCCAGGTGAACCTCGAAAAGATGAAGGCCCTACAAGACCAATGGATAGTAAGGATGTGGACAGGAATCTCGGGTCCAATTCTAGCCCCTCACATCCAAAAACTATGACCGAAGATGGAGAAAGAGGCCAAGGAACAAAGTTTTCTGCTGCTTTCACTCCGGTAGCAGATGCCATTCACAAAGCTGAAGCTCGCAGACACAAGAACAGATTGAAGTGTCTTCATTCCGATTCTGATCTTTCGCAAAAAAACCCTATCACAGAAGATGACGAAAATGGCTCAGGAACAAGGTTCTCTCGTCAGCACGAGCTATTTCCAGATGCCACCCGGAAAGATGAAGTTCTCAAAAGACTTACGGGTCTTAATGACCTCGCCAAGATTTCAGGATATGGCACCAGTTTGCAACCCATGTCCGACTATGACCCTTCTCATCAACACACTATCTCAATCAAAGAACAAGGACCAGGAACAAGCTCTGCTGGATGTCTTGATCGGGTAACAAGTTCCACCTGGAAATTTGAAGGTCCTCGAACACTAACGGGATGCAAGGATATGGATATGTGTCCGAGGTCTGACTCAGACCTCTTTCATGAGGAGACCATCTCCGAAGACGGCAAACAAAGACTAGGAACAAAATTAGTCCAAGTCACCAGGAAAGTTGAAGGTCCTGGAAGTCTATGTGAGGATGGAACAGATCTTCCAGGAAACGGCACCGGCGACGACATGAGCACATGTTCCAGGTCTGACTCGGCCCAATTCGATCAGAACATCACAGAGCAAGAAGAACAAGGACCAGGAACACAGTTTTCCTGTAGTCCCGATCTGGTCCTGGGTGCCACACTGAAAAATGAACCTCCAGGGAGCAACGAGGGAACGGCTGACTCCGGGTCTGACTCAGCGGGCCCCTCTCATCAAAACTGGCTCAAGTGCCTCTCCCTGGTACAGAATCAGGACTTGGAGCGGGGAGGACCACCGTGGAAAGGAGGCCCACTGTCTGAGAGCGAGGGAGCGTCCCAGTCAGGACTATCATCCCTCAACTCGGGTGAGGACGGTGACTCAGAAACAGACGGCGAGGGCGAATGGTGTCCCAGAGAGCGGGCCAGACAGGTCAGTACTGACAGAACGGAGACCTATTGATTCAGGCCCAACTTATGTGGCTTCCAAAATGGCCTCCTGAAAAGACTGGGAATTACTGTAAGTCGTCCATTTCTTGGAAACTAATTTACAAATGTTTGCATTGGGTGACGATGGCAACCAGTTAATTATTCACTAGTGTGTGCGAGTGTGTGTGTGTGTGTGTGTGTGTGTGTTGCGCCCAGAGTTCAGTGTGCTTTATTGGCAGGCAGTTTGATGATGTCATTGCCGAGTCAATCCACGACTTAATAATTGACAGTTGCCTCACAATTTAACTGTGCTGATGCCAGCTAGCGTGTGTGCATATGTCTGTTATGGTTTTTAAACAAGTCTTGAGTACAAGACTGATTGTTAGAGTGCGAACAATACTGAGGGGATACTGAGGAAAATACTAAGGACTGATTGGGACTGATCGTTAGAACACAACAGATTGTTCGGCTGCTAACAGTGCAAACAAGACTTACTACCAGACTGCTAAACAAAAGGGAAAAAAACGATTGCTTTCATGCTCTTCTTGAGAGTGACGGCTGACTGTTAGAGTGCTAACAACACGGACAGCGTTAACAGTGCTAAAAAGAGTGCTAGGCTGCTAACATGACTGATTGTCTGCTAAGACGTCTGGTTGTTAGGATGCTAACTTTTACAGTGTTGACAAAACTGGTCGTAAAGAGCGCTAACACGTGCGCATGATAGCAAGACTGACTGACAGTACTAACGCAGCGCTAACAAGACCGATTGTTAAAGCGCTAACAAGATTGTTCGGATGTGAACCTTTGACCGGTCTCATGCTGATGTAAACATAACGTGCCGTGTGCGCATCAGGTCGATCTCCCGTTCTCTGTGGACCACGCCGTGAGTCTGAATCACGTGGACCTGCAGAATCTGCGGAGTCAGCATGCATTGACACGCCAACAACTGGAATTGATCAACGACGTCCGACGGCGCAGCAAGAACAGGCTGGCCGCGCAGCGCTGCCGCAAGAGGAAGCTGGAGTGCATCGCAAACCTGCAGGAGGAAATCAACAAACTGGTAAGAGCCAGGCAGACGCATCGAATCGATACGTGGGCCTTCTTGCGATAGCGGCAACATGGATGAGGCTGCTTGCTAGCGAAACAGATTGTCATTGACGTCAAAACAGAATGTTTACAACTCAAGTAAATGTATCAGGTAGGTCAGTTACAGGTAGTTATTTGCGAGTTAACCATTTAGCTAGTCTGCAAATTAGTCAATCAGTTTCATGCATCCGTGAGTTATTTTTCTTGAGTGATGGCTTCCCTGCAACGCAACGGCTATGTTGTGTGTTGTCTTGCCTCAGAAGTGCGAGCGTGAAAAGCTTCTAGTGGAGCAGAACTATCTTCGGCACCTGAAGACCACCACACGCCTCAGCGTCAGGACGCTCACTCAGCGCGTCTGTAGCGAGGCCCGCCACCTCGGGCCAGACCAGCTGCGACTCCTCGACCCCCAATGCCTCCTCACATCACACCTCGACACCTTACTATTGACCCCTACCGTAGCTTCCTCAACAACAGCTGGGACGGAAGGACATTTGGAGGACATTTAGAGGCACGGAGGCCTCATGCAAATTTCTAGTCTTTTCTTGTCTCATTTTCTATTTTCGTACGCTAATAAGTTCCTGAAACATGTTTAGTAGATGCCAACACCTGCATCTATATTTGTACGAGTAGGCACCATTTTGATTCTTTGGTGCTCGAGGACCACATTTTATTTTTAAAACGCACAAGTCATTGCCGTACAGAGATGTGGTAAAAAGTAAATAAATAAATGGGTATGTTTCATATTTTACTTTCATAGTCATTCATACTCCGTTTTGAAATTGCATTATGATGCAACATTTAACTACAATGAATTAACCACTCACGTTTAGAATGTTTTAATTCCTTATAGAATATTTTTTATTATACAATGTTATATCAAGGCGGCCCGGTAGAGCAGTGGTTAGCACGTCGACTTCACAGTGCAGAGGTACCGGGTTCAATTCCAGCTCCGGCCTCCCTGTGTGGAGTTTGCATGTTCTCCCCGGGCCTGCGTGGGTTTTCTCCGGGTACTCCGGTTTCCTCCCACATTCCAAAAACATGCATGGCAGGCTGATTGAACACTCTAAATTGTCCCTAGGTGTGAATGTGAGCGTGGATGGTTGTTCGTCTCTGTGTGCCCTGCGATTGGCTGGCAACCGATTCAGGGTGTCCCCCGCCCACTGCCCGAAGACGGCTGGGATAGGCTCCAGCACCCCCCGCGACCCTAGTGAGGATCAAGCGGTTCGGAAAATGGATGGATGTTATATCAGTCGCTGATGCTGTAGTGGTACACGGTGCAGACACCGTGGGATAGGTTGCCACTCAGTGACGGTGTTCCATGTGGGTGCGACTGGTCTTTTGTCTCCATATGTGCCCTGTGACCGACTGGGGACCAGTTCAGGGTGTGGTCTGCCTTCTGCCCAAAGTCTCAACTCAGCTTCAGCAACGCCTCTTCAAGATAAGCGGTGTTGAAAATGGATGGATGAATATAATATATATATATAATATAACTGCTCTAACAGGTGCACTCACCCATAAATGTCCTGCCAAGGTTCAGGAATAGATACATAACCATTGTCTTATATTGATTACTGTTGCATTTGGTTTCTTTGCTGTAAAGGCGTTACTTTTGACCTTTGATCTTTGGTAAATGTAATTCTTTTAAATATGTACAGATTTACACTCAAACACAGCATCTTCACCTGGATTTCATGTGTAAAAATATGACGTTTATATTCACATATATTTGAGTAGAACCTTTTAAATGTTTGGTTTTTTTCCCTTTTAGTAGAAAAAAAACACTATTCTTGAGGGAGAGTCGCAAAACTTTCAGATTTCTGTGTGAATATGAACTGTATCACTCGTAAAAAGCTGTAATGCGACCAACGTGCCACAAGAGGGCGCCAGAATTTCAAGAACAAGGCGACGTAAGCCACTTAATTGGAATGCCATTCAGCTGGTGTCTTTACGTCAAAGCTGCCGATGCGTAGGATGGACACTCAACCTTGTCAAGATGGCGGAATAATTCAGCAGGAAGAAGGTCAGTAATGCGACATTCTGTCTGTTGGTATTCCTTGTCAGAAATAGTACCTGACCTTGTGTGCAAAATCCATGTCGAACTGCTTTAGCGCTTTTTGAACTCTGGCCAGGTGGCCATCTTACCTTGTGTGAGCATTCCAACTGTTAGCATATTAGCATGGTATCAAGTCACGTTTGAAATAGGAGCCAATACAGGGCAAGATGAACACTTCTTTGTTGTCTTAAAAACTTTAAACGCATGAGCATTTTTTTTAAATTTAAGCAATTTTCTCCCCAATGTTAAAGCGCAATCTTCACATTCAAAGCATTCAAACTGCGCATAATGTTACACTGGCCCAAAAATTATAAACACTTGGGCCTATATAATATATATATATATATATATATATATAAATTGTGCGTGTGTGAAATATGAATTCTGATGGGACTGTTAAATGAAAGCAAACTGAATAAATACGACGATGACCATTCCGCCAGTTGTCAAAATATGGCAAATAAATAATTTTTTAAAAAAAAAGAGGATTTGAAACTGAAACTGAAAGATGTGCAAAATGGAGTTTTTGAGGCTCTTCATCAGTTCACTTGAGGCATCCCGCGCATCCGTCCGACTGGCGATGTCGGTCGAGTTGTGGCGTGACGGTGTCGGTGGCCGCGGCTCTCCTCAGCAAGGCGTGCTCGCTCGCCATGATTTGTGTCACCAGGAAGTTGGCCGCCTTGTCGATGTTTAGATTGTCCTGTGATAAAAGGAAGAAGAACCAATTATTTTAAACCTTTTTAAATGTGCATACGTTTTTCAAATAACAAATATCATGTAAGAAGAATAATCAGTGTTGTTTTTTTCCACAATATCCGTTCGAATAATTTTCTCTTTTTCATTTTTGAACCGGATATCAGATCACATCACAACGATGCTTCAAAAAATGACATATTTTCAAAAGACCTTAAAACATATATGTCAACGGCTATAGAACAGCTGAACTTTAAACGCCTGGAATTTGAACAGGTGTGCTTAGACTTTTTTTTTTTTTTATGGTCATCTCCAAGCATGGGGAAAACCATGAAGGGCAACCTTGGCGGAGGTCTCGAAGCAGCCGGCGAATCCGTGCTCCTTGCAGAACTGCTTCATCTTGAGGCCATTAGCGGGAAGCGCGTGGCCCTGCTCGCACTTGTTGGCCAGGAGCACCGTGGCGATGCCGCGGCCGTCGGCCAGCATCAGCTTGGAGTCCAGGTCCGCCTTCCACTTGAGCACCGCCTCGAAGGTGCTGGGACGCGTCATGTCGAACACGATGAACGCGCCGGTCGCCTCGCGGTAGTACACCCGCGTCATGTTGCCGAAGCGCTCCTGGCCTGCCACCAAATACGTAAAATACACAAGAACAAACATGGTCTTTTTCTCGGGAAACATCTTTTATTTAGAAAAAAAAAACATATGGAAAAAATGACCATTGTGATGATTTTGCGACTGTTTACTTGGAAAATATGATTTTCTTGGAAAAAAAAAAAGTTTACAGTTTACTTTGAATCAAACTTTTCCTTGTCATTTTTATTCATTCTAATACAAAACGACCTTCTGTTTCAGGACGACAATGACGGCGCCGACGGCCGCCCTCGTGGGTCACGTTACGAAGACGAGCGGTGAGACACGCAGCGCTTTTGGCACGCTAATGGACGTCGCCGTAGTTGATGTTTTTGTTGAAGATGTTGCACATTCCTTCAGTGCACACAGGCCGCCCTTGTTGACACTAACAATGACTATTTGCACAAGACCTGCTGTGCGTGCATGTGCGTGTGTGTGTGTGTAAGAGCAGGTTCTTGCTGTCGTCGCTGTGACATTTCCCACGTGCGAAACAAATAAGCGCGCAGCTGAATCACCAGCCGCCATATGACAGGATGTGCACCGTGCACTTCCTCCTTTGTGGACCAAAAAAAAAAAAAAAAAGTAATACACACGGCTACCGTCCAGACATTTGTCACGCCGCCGTTGTTTTAAATGGCGCAGGTCACATGAGGGGCATTGCATCCGATGCGGATCTCAAGCGAGACAAAGAGCACATCTGGTGACCCGGGTTTGTGCCTAACATCAATTGTGTCACGTTGCATTCTCCCCCCCCCCACCAGAAGACGCTAACAAGCCTCACATGAGCGAAGGAGGTTGACGCTTGACTCTTGGACTATGACGTTTGTTTGTTTTTTTTAAAGTTTGGAAAACTTTCTGACTTTATTCTGGTTGCATGAATGGTTTTTAAAATAGAAAAAAAAATGGCTATTAGTCTTGTAAAATGTTTGTATTATAGGTCAACTGTGTGCTTTGGAAAAATTCCAACCTTGTAACTAAATAGAATATGATTTTTGCCGAGAGAAGATAATACACCTGGATTCTCATCATAAAACTGCGCTGTCAACTTGAAATGAAAACGTCATCGCATCAATGAATCGACAGATTACCTGTAATCAGCTATCAAAATAATTGTTAGTTGTAGCCCTAATGAATGCAATCGAATCTTTGAATACTTTTTTTTTTTTTTCGAATGACTTTTTGCACCCCACATGGCCCGCCCACATGGCCCGCCCACGTGGACGCGCTTCCGTGACCGAACATTTAAGAAAGTTGTGTTGCACGCAGGGCGACGCCGCACGTTTTGTCTTTTGCTTATTTCCCCTTAGAAAAAAAGTCAACATTTGAGGAAGTCGAGTGAGCCTCTCCGAGTTGAGGGATTACGCGATCGAGTCACTTCAACCAAAGTCGCTTCGAGTCAAGTGCGTGCGTGCGCGCGGGGGGTCACTCACCGGCGATGTCCCACAGCTGCAGGCGCACCGTGTCGTCGGCGCCCCAGCGCAGCACCTTGAGCGCAAAGTCCACGCCGATGGTGGCGCGGTAGTTGTGCGAGTAGGTGTGGTGCACGTAGCGGCGGATGATGGAGGTCTTGCCCACGCCCAGGTCGCCGATCACCAGCACCTTGTACAGGTGCTCCTTGCCGGCGCTCGCCATGCTCTCAGGCCACCCTCGCTCACACTCGCTCTCTCTCTCTCTCTCTCTCGGGCGCGCGCACCCTACACGCAGAGACGCGCTCCCGCTTGCCGGCTCTCGTGAGCGCGCGGGGAGGGGCGGGCTCCGTTGCGCGTCGCCGCTTCCTGTTGACATGCTAATTATGGTGATGACACCAGGGAACTGGAATTATATAGCTAGATAAGCTAAAATGCACATTTACAAAAAAAACCAAAAAAACAAAACCTTACTTTGAAACCGTAACCTTGTGGCCAGCCTTGGAACCCTAATTTCATCCTCATTTGACCCAAGACTGAAACCCTACTTTGAAACTGAACGGGGTCTTGAAACCTTGATTTGAATCATAAACCCTTGCTTGAAATGCAACATTAAAACCCCTAAGCTCATGCTTGAAACCTCAAATGTTGCCGAGCACCCTCATCCGAGACCGTAACCCACCTTTAAACCCCTTACCCTGACGACTTGAAACTCGAACGCTGGCTCGAAACCCGACTTTGAACTCCTTGTTTGAAGGTCAAACAAAGCCTAACTCCGGTTTCAAACCACAACTTGAAGCCCAGCAGTGCTTTTAAAACAAATTTGAAACCCTAATGCTTGTTTGGATCCATGGCCGAGGCTCGAAACTCTCTTTGAAACCCTCCCCCATGCTGGAAACCCTACCCTGAAGCCCTTCCTTGCCATGAAACCTCAACGTCAAATTAAGGCTTGAAACCCAAATTTCAAACTCCAACCCTGGGCCGGAAGCCCCAATTTGAAACCTTAACTCGGCCTCAAAAGCTGACTTTGAGCCTCCTTGAAACCCGAACCCGGATTTTAGTCCAAACTTTGAAACCTTAAGTATTTGTTTTGAATACTTGCAAGTTTCCTCACTTAAATATTTGACTTTGTCAATTAATGTGTGGTCATTAATCGTCATGGACTCCACTTTGAAACGAAAGATAAACATTTGCACAGGTAATGCGGCAGTCAACTTTGACTTCACTTTATTTATACACGGACGCCAACCATTCCGCTTGCAACAAACTCAAATTCATAAACGACTCGAGGCAAATAGTTTTTTAGTTGAACGAGCTCGTCGGCGTTTCGATTAGAATCGAAAGAGTGTCTACTGGCACAAAGCGACATGCAAACATGGCAACGCTGTCGTCAAATATCGCGCCGACATGCGCGCGCGCGCGTGCGAGTAAACATGCAGCAACACAAACACATATACTGTAAATTCTAAAAAACAAAAACAAAACATCTCATAAGAAAAATGACATTCGCCGAAACAAACAAAGTTTTGACTCAAGATGAATAATAGAATTCAACCCAACCCATCTTGCATGTTGGGGACAAAGAAATAAAATAATATTTGAAAAGCATTTAGGTTTGCCTTCGGGCTTAAGCCTCGTTTGTGAAACGGGCCCAGTGACTTTGAGAAACAAACTGCAGTACTGTGGCTATCCTCTAGTTGGATATAAAAGTCTGCAGGGACCAAAAACAAAACTGGGGCAAGTTGCTTGACCCCCCCCGCAAAAATCTAAAAATTCAACATTTCAGCTAAAAAATGAAATTATCTTGAAAAAAAAAAATCTAAATCATCATTAATAACAAGATTTCAGCACTCTGCTACACTGTCAGTCCTGAGGTGGTTTTTGGTCCTTTTTAAACCACAATGACATTCACTTGTTAATTAACTTTTTTTTGTTTTTTTTTCTCCCAAGGTCGTAGAAGCATCTTACAAAGTATTATGAATCCATAAGAAAAACACACACAAAGATGCAAATAGCACTCATGTAGGATATCGATAGTATTAGCTCATTTGGATCATGGAAAAAAGAAAAATCACCTTTTAAAGTCGCATAAACAACGAAACATCCGGAGTCCTCGCCAGAGCTCAATTCGGCGAGCGCCAACGCATCAACTATAAAAGAAAAAAAAAACTCATAGGAAGTTGCGCAAAGTAAACGGACGAAGTCAGTCGTTCTCAAAGTTCATCAAAACTCTTTTGTTGTTTTACAGTGCATTATTACCAATGGATGAAAAAAAAAATACCAACAAATTTGAACAAATAAGATATCAACTGTAAGTAATTTGGGTGTAAACACTTCCTGGTCACCGGAAATAATCAGTTCTCAAATTCAAATATGAACATTTTTCACCCGTTGCAGTGAATTTGTGTTCGATGAGGAGCGCGGGTGAGCGTCGGTGCTTTTCTTCAGCAATGCGTTCGCCGTTTCTGGTGATGAAATTCCTAAAATTCCTGCGTCAGGATGTCCTATTATTCCCTTGACATTCTTGGACACCCGATGGAGTGAAACCGCAATAGGAGCAGGGCCTGGATACTTCCTCTTGGCACTGAAATCACATTCCCTCTTTAGCTTTTTTTTTTAGCGTTAGCATTAGGACATTTGCTTGACTTGCTGTTTTCCTGTTGGAATGAATCAATGTTGTCATAGCAGCGGGATGTGGCTAGTTCCTGGGAAATCTGCCATCTTGGAAGACTCTAAGATGCAAGGCTCAAGGAAAGCACGTTCTCTCTTAAGCTAGGTGTGTACGCTTTACTTGACGTTTCTCGCAGCCTGACGCGGTGAATCCATTTTAGATTCGGAACGTGGCCTGGACAGTTCCCGGAAAAGTTGCCACCTTCTAAATTCCAAGATGGCGTACAAGCCTGCAAGGGAAGCATGTTCCAGCTTCCTATTCACGTTATATTTAGCATTCCCTCGTCGATTAATGCTTTCCTACGCCTGGTGGTGGAGTGGGGTGGGGGTGGGGGTGGGGGGGGGATTCCAATTTCAGGAGCAATGAATTCCCCGTTGACTCTTTTGCTTTCTTTTAGCGTTAGCATTATCAGGTCCTCGTTACTTGACCATGAAAGTTAACATATCCATGTCAGACCGTATTAAAGGCACCACAAGTTTGGTCCGTGGGAAGCAGCGTTTACAGAGAGGAAGCACTCTGGCTGTAGTGGCGCGGCAGCAGCTGCCCGTATTCCGCCTCTGAGGCCCCAGATAGCGAGCGCGAGGAGCAAGCGTCGTCGCTTTCCTCGGAGCTGAGCGAAGCGTCCCGGAACGGTGACGGCGGCGTCAGCGCGGCGAGCTGTTCCGTGTCTCTGATGCGGCGCGCCAGGTGCTCGTAGAGCTTCCCGGCGGGGCCGTCGGCGAGGGCGGCCGCCGGCGGGGCGGCGACCGGCGGGGCGGCGACGTCCCGCTGGTTGAAACTGTTGACCACCACGGAGTTGATTTGCTCCATGACGGTGGCGCTCTCGACGGGACCGGCCATCATGCCGAGTTCGCCCACGCCGATGACGCTGATGTCGCCGACGGGGAGCTCGGCGGGCGTCGGTCTGGTGTCGTCTCCGTCTTGGAACCTTTGAGACCGGACGCTCGCCGCATCTTCGCCGCCGCCGCCTGTGGAGAACGGTTTGATGACGGCGGTCTGGTTGGCTTCCACGGCATCCTTCTTCTTGACGTGAAAGGTCATCCTCTTCCAAAGGTTGGGCCTGTAGCTGCGCTCGTTCTGCTTCCAGGCAGCCGACTTCCCGTTGGAGCTGGGAACAAAACTCGAGTCGCGATCTCCACCTTCGATGTTCCACTTCCTGGCGTTCCTCCCATAATCTCCCCCATTCCCTCTCTCTTACCACGTAACTGTACATTCCCCTCCGTTACCCATCATCTTTCCTCGAAAGAAAAATCCGAATCAAATTCGCAAAGGATCAAATAAAATGAGGCCACGTATGGCGAGGGCTATTTTTTTCTTTTCCTCTCTGTCTTTCGATGCATTCTGCCTGTTTCCAGGGCATGGCTAGTTCCTGGAAATGCTGACATTTATATGCTATGACAATGTTTAGGGTGTGTACATGGACAAGGGGTGCGCCAACCATCATGTTGAAGGGGGTGCGTGGCTTTAACATTTTGTTTTGGAAATCTTTAGAGTGTGTGTGGGAGACGGGGGGGGGGGGGGGGTTGCTGTAAATAGTTTGGATCATTTTTGGGGCGCGCGCATGGCTTTGGGGGTGTGCCAAGTAGGCCAGAACAAACGCAAGTGGGTGGCTTGAAACAAGGGCCCATTTCGCGGCTCTTTTGAGGGGTGCACCAATTGTCTCAGGATGTTGAAGATGTCGCTTTAAACAGTTTTTCGAGGGCGTGTCCAAGTTTATTTTAAGGGTTCAAGGAGGGAAGTGAGGGGTGTGGGGGTGCGGCAACATGCAATAGCCATATGAAACCCGTACCTGACGTTGTCCTGCGCGGATGATCGGCCCCTGAACAGGTTGGCCATGCTACTGGACGGCTTGCTCGCCTTGGCGGCTTTCTTGGCGTTGCCCACGTGCATGCGCACCACCGTGGACGTGGTAAATGCGCTGCGCACGTTCTTCTCCGGCTTGGCTAGCATAATGTACACCTGACGGTGCGGAATGTAAAGCTCAAAAAGAAACGGGGCTGGTTCAGGCAGGTGCGGCGGCGGCGTTTACCTTGGGCACAAACATGCAACACAGCGCCACGGTGGCGCTGAGGCTAACGCTGAAACACATGGTGATAATCTTGTAGTTGGAGCCAAAGTAGATGGGCACAAAGGCCAGCCAGATGATGCAGGTGGTGTACATGGTGAAGGCGATGTACTTGGCCTCGTTGAAGTTGGCCGGAACGTTACGAGTCTGCGGTGAGAAAAGGAAAAAAAAAAAAAAAAAAAAAGCTCCGGAGAGCGTATCGACGACGCGCGGCGCGTGCGCAATACACACCTTGAAGGCGTAGAAGGTGCAGCTGAGGATGAGCAGGCCGTTGTAGCCCAAGGGCGCCACCACCCCCAGAGTGGTGAGGTTACAGATTAAGTGCACCTCACGTATGCTGGGGTAGTCGTGAATCACCTAAAGAGCACATTTACGCTCATGTTACATCACATAGTTTAAAACAGGGGTGCCCAACCAGTCTATCGCGAGTGGTGTGGAGGGAAATGGGGGGGGGGGGGTGGTTTAAAACATGTAACCAGTTAAAATTTGGGTGCACACCTTCTTCCAAACATCCAGCCTGAAAAAAAATAGGAAAAGAAAACCTGTATAAAGCCACACAGTCCTTCCAACATCGCAATGTAGCCGGCGCCCAACCGCGCTCCCTCGCACGCCCTGTAAATGTGTCAAAACGATGCCGACGCGATGACAGAGTTTGCGCACAAAACTTGAAAAAAAAATTGCCCCGAAAGCTTCCTATTCGAAGCCTCGACTTTCTGACAGAGTTGGCGCACCCCAGTCTCAGCCTCTCATCGGGTTAAGTCGTGCACCCCTTTCAGAATTCAGACAGAATTCCCATTTAAAAAGGTCAAAACGACGTTTTAAGCCGTTCACCAACTTGTCTGATTCGGCGCACCCTTTTGGAAAGAATTGACCAAAAAAGAAAACCTGTTCAAAGCAACATTATAACCCCCTTCAGTTTCCTCATCATGTTGGCGCACCCCTTCAACCCACCTCTGGGGGCTCGATGACGAGCAGCGCCACAATGATGGCGAACTGCAGCAGGATGAGCAGGAAGGCGATGAGCAGCTGAGCGCAGGCGGACATGAAGCGAGGCTTCTTGGTGCAGATCTTCTTCTTGCTGCCCGCCAGGATGCGAGCGATGCGGTTGGTCTGCGTTCCAAAATAGATCAAGAGCTTATCGAGCTGGCCGGCACGAAATACAGAAACGCATCTCCATAACCCCCCCTTTGTCACGGCTCACTCGCACCACCGCAATCTTCCAGGGGGAGTCGTTTGACTTTTAGAATGACGCGCTGCAAATGAAAACGACTCCAAAGTTAACCGGCATCGCAGCCGGGCGTTGCGCTTTGGAAACGGGGAAGTGACGCTTGTCACCTTTGTGACCAAGGCGGAGTAGCTCATGGCGGGCGACAAGCCGATGCCAAGCCTCTGCAGGTAGCAGTAGAGCAGGTGCGGCTTGGCGATCAGGCTGAACGTGCACGCGTAGCCCAGACAAATGCCCGCCAGGATGATGTAGCACAGCTCCCGGCTGGACGACTTCACCACCGGCGTGTCCCAGAACCTGCCGGCCAGTCGGAAGACAGCGAGAGTCGCGTGACCGCCTGGCGCAGATGGCGTCAAAAATATGATGACATCATCATCATATTTTTAAATGCTACTTTGGGGATTTCAAAATGGCGTCCTCCTAACGTTTCATTTTGAATTCGTCAAGGTTAATGGGCAGTCAAAACGGAGCCCGTGGGACTTACTTGATGAAGACGGCTGTAACGAAGAGCGTCGCCAGGAGGCCCAGACAGGCAAAGACGACGGCGGCGACGGGTTCCGGATCGGCCCAGCGCACGTACTGCACCGGGATGGGCTCGCAACCTGCACGGGGGAGGAAAAAAAACCCCAGAAGGGTCCGCCGTTATTTATTATTTTTTTTGCATTGTGTGTTATTTTAGTTTCTTACCACGCAGGTCGTCGGTGGGCCACGAGCCCAGCGGGCAGGCGCGACACGTGTACTCGTCGAACACAAACTCGTTGTCCTTGCAAGGCGTGCAGGTCCAGCAACAGCTCACCTCGCCTTTGCGGATCACCTGTCAAAATTGTTCCATCAAATCTTCCTCGGTCAGCTTTTGTTGAAACCACAACCGCGTTGTCGCTCTGGTCTCACCTTGATCTGGGCCTTCTGGCAGGGCTCGGAGCACACGGAGAGTATGACGTCGCTGTCGTCGTTCCAGATCTCCCGGTCGTTCATGCGCAGGCCGCCCCGGTCCCAGCTACCCACGTGGACGTAGGCGTACTCGTCCTGGGCCTTTTGCTTGAAGTTCATGATCTCGTACCTGGGACCAAAGCGCCGTCAGTCGACCGTCACGTGCGGGAGGAGCCGCTGCCTCGTTTTCACCTGCCAGGTGAGTCTCCGTTCTGGTCAAAGTGGATGACTTCTCCCGACACGCCCGCGAAGTTGGTTTGCATCAGGTAGTCCAGAAGCTGGCGGCCGTCCACGGGCCGCATGGCGTCACACAGACCCTGGACAGAACCTAATGCTGGCTTGAAGTCTTACTTGAAAACCCTAACGCTGGCTGGAAATTCAAAATTTGAAAGCCTACTTTGAAACTTTAACCGTAAGTTGAAACCTGTTGTAACCTGTCTTGAAATCTGAATGTGAAACCCTAACCCTGACTTGAAAACCTGATTTGAAGCCCTACCCCTGACTTGAAACTCGACGTTGAAACCCCAACTCCGTCTTGAAATCCTACACAGATCCTAATTTGAAACACTTAAAAGCCGAACCTAGTTTGACACCTAAATTTGAAACCCCACCATGAATCCCTAACCCAGGCTCCGAACTCTAACAATGACTTAGAACCCTACTTTGAAACTCTGCCCCTAGCTTGAAACCTGAATTTGAAATCCTATCCCATAACTTCAAAGCCTCATTGAAACCCGAACCGAATCCAGATTTGAAACCCTTACACTGTCGTGAAACCTTAATACAAAACTGCAAACCTGTCTTAAAAACCTGAATGAAAACCCCTAACCCTGACTTGAAACCCTATTTAGTCATAGATTCCCTGGCTCAGAACCCTAATTTGTAACTCCGGTACAACTGCCGAAGTGTCAAAAAAAGGGGCGGAGTCTGTTTTATGATGGCCAAAATCCATTGTGAGACAAATAAAGGTTTCTTTAACAAACATTAGCCTTATTTCCAATGATGTTCAATCATCGGAAAAGTTTGTCCAACGTCTCGGGTGTACCTTGTATCCCGGGCAGAGGTCCTGCTGCATGGCATGTAGACCGTACGCCATGGAGTAGATGGCATTGATGACAAAGCCCATCTTGGTGTCCTGGGCGTACTGGTGACGCAAAGACTCTCTCCCTGCACACAAGGGACGTTTTTTTTTTAAACGCCGCTCTACTGCCACCTACTGGCACCAGCAGGAAGTGGTCTCACAGCTGCACGTGCGGTTGTAGGCGATGCTCTCCTGGGGGACCCCCCTCAGCTTGCACTGGAAGCGGTGCTGCCAAAATTCGGGGAACCAGGGGTTCCTCGGGTTGGTGTCGGGCTTGAGCTTCAGGTAGTAGTCGTCGAACCACGTCACGTAGGGCGACTTGAGCTTGATGGTGATGCCGCCCGCCGCCTCGCGCTCCAAGCCGTCGGTCACGTCGTAGCGGTCCGCCCAGCCGTCGCTAAGCGGGAAGAACATCATCACAGTTTGCTAACCGCTTTCTTCAATTCATTGGACTCGTTTTCATTTTTGAGTCACATTTGAATGTGGCAACTGTTATCAAAGTTAGAAAAAAAAAATCAGGTGCAGGGTTAGGGTTTCAAATTCAGGTTTGAATCCAGGATGACGAATATTTCCACGAAGCGTGCTCGTCGGGGGGGGGGGGGGGGGGGAACGAGTGCTTTCTTATTTTAGGTTACGTTTGAACACTGGATGAGGTTTATTCCTCTGCAGTAAAAGTGGCTACTCTGCTTCAAAGTTCACCCGTGTTGACTCGAAGTGCGTCTGTTGTTGTGTGCGCGGATGCGTAGGTGGTGGAGCAAAAGGGGGCGATGTGGTTGCTGTCCCCCCCCCCCCCCCGCCCCTTCCCCGGCCCCCCACGAGCGCTCGGCTGCGTGGGTTTTATTTCAGGAGTGATTCAAACTCTGAGTCGGAGCCCCGCGCGCTTTTCACCACGAGCGTGTAGCCTCTCTGAGGATGTGTTACAAAATGGACGCCCACACCAGGCTTGTGTAACTCTGGGACGCCGTCGTAAACTTTTGCTGCTTTTTTATTTCTTGAAACGGGCGCGCGCGTGCGGCCGCAGCGCCGAGAATAGACGTGAGCTTATTTTGGCTCCGGTCCCACTATCGTCTTAATGTGTCTCAGCTCATGCATGGGCTTTTCAGTCGGCTCTCAGCCGATGCTTAATTAGACCCCCCCCCCCCTTCCTCCCCCTAATCAAACACAAGATGCAAGATCTGAATCAAACGTGATGGAGATACTCAGAAAGCGTATTCTTTACAATGACCCGAACAGAGCCTTGACACCGAACATGAATTCAAAATCATAACCGCAACTTATTGAAAACAGCAAGCCAGGCTCGAAATCCTAATTTGCAACCATAACCTTAACTTGAAAACCTCATTTGAAACCCTCAACCAAAATGTGAAACCCGAATTTGAAACCCTGTACCTTTGCAATACACCATCATTCAATTTAGAAGCTTTTTAAAGGACATTTAACAGTTCTTACCTTCCAATTTGATCTGACTAAACTCTTTCTCCATCGTAGTAAAAAAATAAAAAATAGATGCATGTTCCAGCAACAGACTGTCTTTTTTATACGAATCTATTTGACATTTTCGCATCTTCAAATGTGACTTGAGACATCGCCTGTCCACGTAGTTGATGGCGACGCCGGTGACGATTTTTATCTCATCAGCACGCGAGCAACAACATTTGACAAAAGCAGCACAGCGCACACGTGTACGACGTGTTTTGCGAAATGTAGTTCAAGGTTACTTGACATGTTTCTCGCCCCCCCCCCCCCCCCCGCTTCAGCCCACATGTGCGTCTCCTAATGAGCAGAAGCATTTATAGAACGCCCGGCAACCTTAAAATAAAACACCTTCTTGGGAGACGCGGCCAATCCTGCGGTTGCATCAACCCCCTCACTTGCCGCTTATTCCCCCCCCCCCCCCCCCAATCATCGGCCCTCCCTTCCACTCCTCCGCACGCTTTCCTTCCTTCCAACTCTTGAACACATTTAGAAAAAGCACAACAGAGCAAGCATAAAGAACAGAAAGAGCGGTACCTTCTGGTTTCCATGGCGATGATGGAGGATGGATGATGGGATGTATAGGATGAGAGTGAGTTCTCTCGGCGCTCTCACCTCCCCACCAGTAGGAAGTCGCCCACCAGGCGCTGGCGGCGCATGGCGGCGAGGATGCCTCGCACGGTCATGCCCTCGCAGAAGCAGGCCACCACACGGGCTTTGGGCAGGTGTGCCCGCAGTTTGTGTAGCAGCCGGTCAAAGGCGCGTTCGCCGGCGTTGCTGTAGATCTTGTCCGAGTGTGCGATGCAAATGCCCTCTTTGGCCGCCATGTCCTTGAATGCCTCCATGCCGCTCTCGCCGTAGTTACCTGGGGTCGGGGGGCAAGAGGGCGGGGTTATTGCCGGTTTCTGGTAGTGGAAGTACAGGAAGTTGACAGTTGAAAACAAATGTTGAAAAATGTGAGGTGTGACAAAAGCGATTGCATTCCACCTTTTGAGTTTCTACTGTAATTGATAACAACACATTGAGAGATATCGGTCGCTCTGATCTTTTTGAACCCTTACCCTCGGTGTGGATGGCGGACACGTAGCTCCAGTTGTACCTCTTGACAATGTCCACCATGGCTCTGGCCTGCTGCATGTCTGACGGCACCACCCTCATGAAGTACTTAAACAAGCTCTGTGAAGACGGAAGGCGCGTTTGTCTTTAAAAAGTGTGGTCACAATTCACCTTTTGCTGAGCCAATCTCAGCACAAAAAAAAAAAAATGAACAGAACTGGACATATCTTCCCAGGATTCGAGATATTTTTGCTAATTTGAAGAGTTGTGAAAAATGCTCGTTAACCAATACGCTAGCGCTACTGAGAGGCCAAGTACTGCCATTTCCGTAGCAAGCTTAGCCAGCTCGGTTAATGAGCATGCTGGGTTGCAATGTCTTTATCCTTTTAATCCTCAATCGCCACTGTCTTACCTGTAAAATAAAGCTTGCCATTTGTTACCTTGTTAAACACAATCTGATTGTTACACGACCATTCTGCGCAAAAGGTGACTTGATCATTTGTTTTGTTTTTTTACAAAACGTTTCCCGAACCTTGTCACTGAGAGTCATGCTGGTGGCCGAGTAGGCGATTTGAGGGATGTTGAAGAGCTGCAGCAAGTTCTGGACCTGGATGGCCACCGAACTGGATCCTGGCCCGATGAGGCCGACGATGGGCTTCTTACTCTGCGGCACCGGTGCAATGCCACCAGGTGCGATGCACCTGGCCTGGCTCTCCTCCTCCTCGCTGGACACCAGCGTGTCCCGGATGAACTCGATGCTCTGCTCCAGGGCCACGGCGGAGTGCCAGCATGAGTCCCTGCGGGTAGATACAAAGTTGTGCCTCTGGGGTCTATCCTAGCACCCCTCTTGTTCATGCTTTAGCTCAAAAAAACGGCTTGTTCATGTTAAAGATTTACCTGATCTCACAGCCCAGACTAATATTGGGGAGAATGTTGGGGTCGGCGTTGATCCGATCCAGCGTGTGCATCATGGCCTCCACTCTCTGGATCCCATATTGCTCACGCACCGCCCCGCACTTCCTCTCGTGCACCTGAGAGAGGTCACCATACAAACGTCACATTTACACTTAATGCTGACAATCAACAGTATCCACCTTGTCTGCGGGCGGCTGGTGATGGACGGAGAACAGCGCTCCGATGATGATGTCGCCTGGGATGCGAGCCAGCACCCTTCTCTCGTTGTTCTGGGCGCCGACCCCGACCCGATCCCGCGAACCCAGTCGGCTCAGCTCGGCTCCCAGCAGTACGCTCGCAGCCAGCAGCCGTGCGTACACCCCCATTCTCCACACCACCCTGCCGTTCCTCGTCATACCTGCCGCCATCTTCTCAGAGGTGAGGTCCGCATGCGTGTGCCGCTCACTGGTTTCGAGTTGACTTGAGTAGAATGATAGCATGAGTTTTACTTTTGTATGACAAATAAATGTAAACATTGCACAAATGCAACAACGTCATGCTGTCCATGGTGCTGAAGCCATAAACAGTGAAGCTGGAGGATGGCCAATGGGGGCTTGTGGGTGGCAAATGCACACAATGCTCGCTTTTCATTCGCTCCACCACAGGCAGTTTAGGTTTTAATCTCCTTTGCTTCTGTTTTTTTTTATTTATTTTTTTTTTACCCTATATCAAAGTAGCTAGTGATTCCCATGCAACTCTAATGTGTATTGTAGAAATACAAATTGATTGTGACGTGTACTTTATCATGATATATTTTATACTTGTGATGTGACTTCACTCTCCTAAAAATATTAAAACTTCCTTTTTTGTCATATTACAACTTAATCCCTGTTAAAATAACATTTTTCTTCCTTCCTGCACAATTGACTTTTTTTGTACGACTTTGTTGTAAAATTACGACTTTTTTTTCTTTTTTATAGTAAAAGGTTTAGACAAGCTTTGTGTAAATTAGTTGAATATTCACCGTTTTGAGGCTTTATTTTAATGGCACAGGTGCTGGGGGCTCAGCTACATCTAAATGCACATCACAGATGAAGCATAGAAATCATATCGTTGAGCCTCATTCTGGAATATCTGCCACGTAATCTAAATATAACAATAATATTAACAACAGGTATTCAACACATTAACTCTCCAGGTCTGCAAGAGCTGCTCCGAAACCACGAATTAGCCACACTCAAACTTTATTTCAGCCTACCTGCTGTCCTGTAGTATCCATGTAGTGAGTAGGCTACGCGGATGTGAGCGTCTCCATCACAGGGAAATTTTGAATATTCTTAAGGTCGATACATTTGATCTCTTCTGGTTGGAGCACGTCTAGTAAGAACATCACGAGCACAAGAAGCAGCAGCGAATACCCGCAGCCTCCCTCGGCTCGTAGTGTCGCTATTATAATCGCCCCCGTCTCCTCCCACTCACAGACGGCTTCATCAGCGCAGCATCCCCGGGGATGATTGGGTGAGGTGCTTTCACAGTAAACCTTTAACAAATACTCGTCATCACTTATTCCTAAAAAAATACTAATGATCGTTTATTCCTCGTCCACCGTTAGTTAAATCAATATGGCATTCAATATAAAAGTTGGCGATAATGACATAGTCCTTTCTGTGCCACTGGGTGGCGCCGTTTGATGAACTTTTTGTTTGTGGCGGAGATAATCTCTGAAACTCAATTTAACAGACGAGTGGCGATTTGCGATTGTTTTTAAGTTTCAGAGTCAGCCCACATGTCATAAATCTCCTCCGTGTCAGGGGAATATTTATTTTGTTATGGGCTACAATTTGTTGCTTTTCAGGTCAGCCATGTTGTCTCGCTTTTTGCGCATTAATGCGCATGCGTTCTTGGACATGGCCAGCATCACGTCGTTTTCCACTTGTTCGTCGCTCAAGTGGTGAGTGTGGCCAAATGAGTTCAACATTAATATCAAAAGGGTGCGTTTGGGGGTTTCCACAAACAAATTTTATGTCGAACAAATTAAGGTGCACCGTGTTAAAAGAAGACTTGGCTCCTAATTTGTTTCCAATTGAGCCACACCAAATCACAAGAAGACAAGTATTTTTCATCGTAGAAACATGCTAACACAAGTGCAGATAATGATTTTAGTTCCTTGTTCAATTGAAGCCAGTGGTGCCAAAGCAGAACAAATTTACCAACGCTAACTTAAAGCTCTGTTTAATTAAGGCCACTTTGTGATGTCTTTTTGTTAAGGAGTTTAGTCAAAGTTAGTTGAGGAGCTTAAGGAGTGCTCAGAGACCATCTTGTGACATCTTGGTCCCAAAGACCTATATTGAAGTAATGTCGTGTTTTGCCTGTCTTTTAACAACTATAGACCAATTTCCAAATGTCTAACGTCCAATGTTAAATGGCATCTGTAAATTACCTTTCTCATCAATCACTCTCCTTTTCTTGATGTCATGCGACCGAATCCCTTGAAGTTACTGTACATTTTATCAGTGAGAAGGCTTCACATTTTGCTGCTTTTCATGAGACCAAATGAAAATACTGTACCTCAATTGATATTTTGTCGTTTAAGCAGCCGGCTGTGTCCTGTTTTAAAAAATGTTATTTTCAATCAGCGTAGTTTCTTTGGACAGCATGGACACCAAATGGACATTCAATTTGCTCTCAGGTAATTGCCTCGATTAATAACCCCTGAGTGAAGGGCTACAGTGTGAGACCCTTTGTTCTTTATTTGAAGAATGCACTCTTTTGTGTCGCATCACTGTGTTTTCCCACCTTCAAGTGGATGCCATCTTATGGTGTGTCACCGCATCTTTTGTCTTTGGCGTCAGCTCGAGGGGGGTGGGGGGGCATGTGACTCTCCTCAAAGATTGACCTTGATGTAAATTCTTGAATTTGTCGAAATTAGTGTTGAAGTCTATTTATGCGGCTTTGTCTCATGCCCACACCACAAAAGGCCGACAGTTCCACGTTGCCTGTGGGGGTTTTATGTATATATTTTTGCGGCCTCGATTGCTTCCGTGGGGCGATCATGAGTTAACGGTTGTTTGCTCAATTGACCCTTAGTCACACAGCACTTAAAAAAAACAACTGATACCGAACCTTTAAAAAATGGCTCTATTATAAAATATGATTAATATCGGGTGGCTTCATTGCTTATCGTTTCTGTCTGAGTGGTTGGGAGTTCTCTGATGGCCTCAGGGAAATTCTTACCCTGAAACAAATGCGATACATTGACATCAAAATAAAATTACATTCTCGTAAAAAAGAATTTTTTTACAAGACTAAAAAAGAAATTTTCAGTCTCGGAGTTTGAACAGATCCATAAAGTGTTTGCTTTAATTGTGATTTCATGTATCCAACAATTTTCAAGCGTTCAATTTCTTTTAAAGTTGACCCAAGTTTCCTTTTTCACTGCATTCATTTTTTTTCTCCCCCCCTCCCCAGAAATGTGCAACTTCATCACCAATAATTTCTGTCTGAGTGGTTGTGAGCTCTCTAATAGCATCAGTGAAAGCCTCATCCTGAGGCTAAGCAGCATGTGACCGGACTCAGCGAGGAAGGAGGAGTCTCTGAAGGAAAATACTTTTTAAGGCCTTGAAAGCATGACAGACCGTATTCCAGGCCTTTTCTTTTTTCTTTCACACCGGCTACAATGTGGTGTGTCGCCATGTTTTTTATGCTCTTTTGGGAGCCGGGGCTGCAGCAGTTCCCGCGCCCCTGTGCCACCCACCAGGCTCTGCTGGCCAAGGAGTGCTGCCCACCTTGGGATGGGGACGGCTCGGCGTGCGGGGCCAGCTCCGGTCGAGGTTTCTGCCGGGATGTGGTGGTACCGGACGCGCCGGATGGGACGCAGTATCCTTTCAGGGGGGTGGACGACCGGGAGAGGTGGCCCCTGGTGTTCTACAACCGAACCTGCCAGTGCATGGGCAACTTCATGGGGTTCAGCTGTGCCGACTGCAAGTTTGGCTACTACGGGGTGAACTGCCTTGAAAGGAGGGAGTCCCTCCGGAGGAACGTGTTCCACTTGACCCGAACCGAGAGAATGCAGCTGGTGTCCTACCTCAACCTGGCCAAGCAGACGCCGAGCAGCGACTACGTGGTCGCCACGGGAACCTACCGGGATATGGAGAATGGCTCCAACCCCACCTTTGCCAATGTCTCCGTGTACGACATCTTCGTGTGGATGCACTACTACGTGTCCCGGGACACGCTGCTCGGCGGGGCGGGAAACGTGTGGGTGGACGTAGACTTTGCCCACTGGGCACCCGGGTTTCTTCCGTGGCACCGCGTCTACCTGCTGCAATGGGAGCGGGAGATCAGGAAGATCACCGGGGACGACGGCTTCTCTATCCCCTTCTGGGACTGGAGGGATGCGCGGGGATGCGACGTGTGCACTGATCAGCTTATGGGGGGGCAGAACCCCCGGGATCCCACTCTGCTTAGTCCCGGCTCTGTCTTCTCCTCTTGGAGGGTATACAACGACCCTTTTTATTTCCTTACGTCCGCCAATTAGCTTGCTTTTCTTTTAGTTGGTCCCATTTCTTTTTTTAAACAACTCTGCTAGGTTTGTTGAAGACAAGTCTTTGTTTTTGAAAATATAATATACTGCACAGGTTTATTGACGCTGTCCGTTTCTGTCTGCAGTCGTTGTGTTCCCAAGCGCAGGACTACAACGCTCGCGGCGTTCTGTGCGACGCCCGAGCCGAGGGCCCTCTTCGGCGTAACCCCGGCAACCACGACCGAAGCCGGGTGCCGCGTCTGCCCACCTCCGCCGAGGTTGCCTTCACCCTCAGCTTGGCCAACTACGACACAGGCGCTATGGATCGCACCGCCAAAATGAGCTTCCGGAACACCATGGAAGGTTGATGAAATGCAAAACAAACAAAAAAATGCGTGTGTGTGATTGTTTTTCCCTTTCCAGGATTTGGGGACCCCCAGACGGGCTTGGGCAGCAGCACTCGTATGGGCATGCATGCTGCTCTGCATATCTTCATGAACGGATCCATGTCCTCTGTGCAGGGCTCAGCCAACGACCCCATTTTTCTCCTGCACCACTCCTTTGTGGACAGGTGACACACACCTTTCATGACCAACTTATTGATGCTAGCAAATTTAATACAACCTAACATCACTAGTTAGAATGTAATGTGTCTGGTTCTGGAACCTGAACTCCCTGAAAAATTCACAGCTCTCAGCATTTTTTTTGTGGCCTCTTTCACGCTTGAAGATGCCACAAGATGTCAGCAAATGCGGGTATCGAGTTGGCTGTTGTAAGCTCGGGTGTGCAGCTCGCTGTTCCTAGCTTTTGCTCCAACCTTTTTGCGAGAATGCTCTAACGTAACAAAATATGGTCAAAGTGATGAAGCACTTTGAAGACTTGCATGCGCCATACGCAAATGCACATTTCCACTAAATGTATGTGCTATATTCCCGTGTCAAGTCTCTATGAAGAGTGGCTCAGGAGGCACAGGCCCAAGCCGTCGCAATACCCAACTTCGAACGCCCCCATTGGACACAACGGCGAGTACCACATGGTTCCCTTCCTGCCTCTGCACACCAACCGGGAGTATTTTATAACCAGCAAAGAGTTGGGCTACGAGTACTCACGCCTGCTGGCTACCAGTAAGTGTTAAAGTTCAAATTTCCTTTTGTCATTGCATCAGAACACAATGAAATTGCACATCTACGTATAGTGTGTGTATGTTTACGAAAACGTGTACAATGGGTTCTTTTAAGACTCAAATCTATGGTGGTAACTAAACGCCTATTGAGAGCGAAACATTTCTTTGATGCAGTGGCGCAACTAATCCATTAGCAAATGAATCGCTCATTTTTGTTTATGGATTAATCATTTAGATATTTTTTTTCTGAATTAAATTTGTCCAAGTTCTCAGAATTTCAGGTTCTCTGCTGCAAATATTAGCCCAATATCCATAAGGCATAACATTTCCTTATTTCTTCTGCAGACCAGCTTCTGTTTGACTCCTTGCGTCCCTACATGGAGGATTTGCATGCCATGTGGCCATGGTTTCTGCTCGCCAGCCTCTGCGGCGCAGTTGCGGCGCTGGGATTGCCCGCCGCCGCAGTTTACATCAAACGCCGTGTCCCGGCGCGGCCACGGCTCCGGAAAAGGTTATTCCTGTACCCAACCTTTAGGGAAACTCGGCCTCTTCTCAAGAAAGACAAAGAAAACAAACCCTGCGGCTACACAGCAACCATGTGATGACGCACCATTAGGTAGCCATGCACTTGTTCTTCAACATGTACATGTTACAATAAAGACCTTTCTTCTTGCAAAAGTAAGACCGTTCCACAACTGAGTGTATATAATATAGAGCACTTGAGAATCCGCGGTGAGTATTACAGTACTTTATCATTGTTAAAAACGTTTTTTTTTTGTTTTTTTTTTGGTCTAAACCACCACAAGGACAGAGACAATTACATGAGTAAAAGCCATCACGTGGAATCCATTCTTTGCTTCCAGGTGCAGAAAATAACTTCAGCTCCTATAACTCTTTCTGTAGGTTAAAACGTTGTTAAATCAGTGCTGGTGAGGTAAAATATTCAAGTCAAGGGAGCGGAAATGTGGGTATTCAGCATTATGGCAGCAAACCTGCTATTTCGTGACTTGCATTCAAAAATAATCGAACATTCCTGCTGTGAATGGAGTGATACTTTACAATAAAATGATCCTAAATTCCCCAGTTACATTTCTTGAGGGAAGTTTGTTGTCAATTTAGCAACTTGTTTTTCTTGAGCATTCTCACATTAAGATTGCATTTCAAGGACAAAATTACTTGACAAAATCACATGAAATCCATTGTTCTCTTTCAGGTGTAGAAAATACATTTCAGTTCTTTTAACATTTTATTTGGTTTTAAACATGATTCACCTCTTTGAAATTTTGACTGGAAAAAAAAGTGGGCTAAAAGTCAAGCAGAAATGTGGTCGTCCAGCATGACATCACCTGGCATTCTGTGCCTATTCAAGTTCAGGAATAATGTAATACGACTGCAAAAGTTCCAAAGTTTTCGCGTCCTATCATTCGTTCTCCTCATCGTCGCTATCGCTGTCACCGTCGTCTTTTTTTTTCTCGTGGTCCTGCGTGGGTGGCGCTACGGGCGGCGGCAGATCCAGGCGAGCCCACGACATGGCCTCCGACTTCCTCATGGCCACCTCGATCTTAGCCGCCATCATGTTGACTGCGCTCTGGCTCACGTTTATCACCTGCAAAGACGTCGATGGCGATGTTCGTATTGCTGTCCCAACCCCGACTTGTAGACTTACCCCCCACAGGCTAATCTTCTGCTCAAACTCCTTCTCGCCCTCAAAGATCACGTGGATGTGCAACGTGGTGCTGTTGGCGTCCACGTAGCTCAGCTCGGGCACGGCGTTCTTGGCGTAGATGGAGATGATGACCTGCGAGCCAGTCTGGTGCCAGTCGAATCGACATGGCACCACCTTCTTGCCCTGAATCAGGTATATAGTGGTGCCTTTTAACGTAGAAGTTTAACTACTGACTACTCTCAGTAAAAAATAAATGTAGAATTGAAGTCCAAAAATTCTTGAAAAACGTTTACATGGTAAAACTATTGTTTAGTTGCAGTATGTGTGTGGGATGATTTCATAACATACCACGAGATGGGGCCAAAGTGCTGTTTCTAACAACCTACCTCGTCCTTTTTCCTCCACAGGTGTTGGCCCTCAGTGCAGCCCACCTGAGAGAGGAAGGAGTTGAAGTCTGAGGTTTTCTTCTTACAGCAGCTCCAGTACTTCATCCTGAATACGGAAACAAAATCATGTACTTGCCTTTTTTTCCCCCACAGCAATAGATGGTCAGAGTGGAACACAACCTACCCTTCGTGAAAGATTGGAAATCCAGAGTGAAAGAAGCACGCGCCAGAGTCACTGGCCAGGCCATCATAGCTCTTTTTGGGAGAGGGGGGTGAAAAGGTGAGTTTCACTTCACAGTAATTTTGTCACTTTTCTCTCTAAAATACAAGTACTTTTATTTCCAGAAAATAAGTTAATTACGGTATATGACTATTTTTTTTGACAAGTGGGAATCTCACGATTATTAAAATAAAAGTTCATAACCATGTAGTGCTTTTTAAAATAAGAATGAGCAAGAAAAAAACATATTGACCTTAATCCTCAAAATATTATATATATACTGTATATATATCGCGCCTTGGAACCCGGTAAATAAGACGATGCAGAATGATCCACCTACTTTAGTACATCCTCCGTTTTTGCAGGATGTGCCAATCTTGACCTCGTCGCTGTCGTCTTCTGCGGGGATGCAAAACACACACATGCACTTGGAATACCGTGCGTGGCAGTTGTGATGCGTCAACATCAACTTTGACTGAGCTTCTCTGACACAAATGGCGCTCCAATTCCCAGCGGAGATCTTTTAACTTTCCGGACTCTGTTTGCTTCCTGTTCTTTGGAGAACTGAGTTGCACCTAAAAAACATAAGCGTTGTGCTCTCACCTTGTTTCAGTGCATGCGAGTTGTCAGTCAGCTTGAGCTTCTCCAGAGCTTGCTTGAGGGAAGAAGACACTTTGTGCTGCAACCTCACCACAGGCTCGTCGGCACTGACACACACAAGACGACGATATAGCTTCGGAGAAACGTCACTCAGGTATTGTCCACTTTTGTATCATTCGGCAGCATACATCGCACCAGGACATATTTTATCAAAGGGGGGGGGGGGGGGGGGTTTAATGGTTTAAAAAAGAAATCTGAATCTGGCGATGTTTTTTTCCAATTGAGTGGGTGAAGGGGTGCAGTTGGCGGCTGAGTGAGGGTCAATCAATACCACTATTCTTTTCTTTTTAAGTTGCTTTCCAATCAATAGTGTGTGCCTTGGACGTGAACACTATTGATTCCAAGTGAAAGTGTCGGACAACCTGGGTCTGCAAATGGCCTCCTGAGGCTTCGGCGCGGAGATGATGTACTCGCTAAATTCGGGCTTCTGCTCGTCTCTGTTTTTCTTCTCTTTCGATGAGGTCACGTCAGGCTTCACCGGCTCGGGGGGCTTCTCTTTGTTGTGGGGGCCTTTCGTGCAGCCCTGCGAGCGGGAGAAAAGAGCGCCGTTAAAGGCGGACGGGCAGACAAGCGCGCCGATGTCGCGAGCGGGAACAAAAGCTTACCGCGATGCTGAGAAAGTCGGAGAAGTCGACGGTCCGTCTCTTGCAGCAGGACCATCCCTAGGCAAGGAGAGATGAGCGTTAATGGCTGGGAAGTCACGTTTTTGTCCTAGGGTTTTTACCTTCAGTGCGTCATGGAACACTGGGACGCCGGGGTGGTATGTGCAGCCGCCTATAGCCCAAAATACATAAATAAATCAGATTGTTATGATTATAGTAGTCATCTTTCAACGTGTAATCATATAACTGAGGGGAAAAACATCATTCCAACACTTTCCCTCACAAAATCACACCTTTTTTTTCTATCTAAAATGTTTTTTTACTGTGAAAGAAATACCAACATGACTTTTTTTTTTATCCTGTAACAACACTCTGACTTTATTGTGGTAATTCAAGGTGCTACGTGCAGCCGCCTGCAGAGACAAACCCCAGCTCCACATCTTTAAAAGTCACAAAGAGTATAAAATTGCCTGGGTGACCTTATAAAGCAACAATTCCCAACAAGCAGTCCACACAAAGTTTTCCATCAAGCCTTCAGGTAATGCACTGCGCTGTGATGAAAAGTGGCATGCAATTAAAATGGAAATTAGACAAGACCTGCGCGATATTTCAGAAGATGACGTGTGCTTGTTTAATCACACAAACCTAGACAGACACCCGATTGAATTTTAACTACGACACAAAGGCTTCATGAAAACAATAAGCCATCAACGAATTATTTTCAGAAGTAATGCAAAACGGTAACAAACTCAAACTGATGCCAAGTTCTAAAGACTACCATTACCTCACTGCTCTTCAGAGTTTGTGTAAATGAGATTAGGGGTCACCATGAAAATAAATTATAGTATGAGAAAAGTTCATGTTTCTTGAGAAAGAAGCAATTCTTTCAAGACTGTTTTTTTTCCCTTTTTGTTTGTTAATGTGACCTTTACATAATAGATGATAGTTGGATTATGTGTTTCTTTGATCAAGAACTCTCATGTTGCCGAGGGGGAATTAGATTGGTTTGGATAACCCTTTATTTGATCCACAGGGGGGAAATGTAAATCAATTTTAGCCAATTACAGGAATAGTTATTACAGGAAACAAACAAAAAAAGAAAAGCAAGCGAGTCACATCAACACGATACACAGTCGTGAAAAAAAATGGTACACATCCTCTGTTTCTGAGGTTTCTTATTCCTGATGACTCTCTGGTACAATTAAAGCAACATTTGTTTGACCAAATATAACGACTACAAAACACAGGACAAATAATATTTAAATGTTTTTTTAACCACAAAGTAAAATCAACATTTAAAAAACTGCATTTTATTTTGTTTGGGTTGTATTTGTCTGCCCTTTACATTTGATGATCTTGATCTGAAGTAGGGAAACTGTAAACAATTTTTTTACGGCACCGTATGTACTTGAGGATAATAAAAAGCTGCATTCAATATATACAAGTTAAAATGTGATGAAATTGTCCTTTCGGCAACTAGCTGTGCAAAGATGATAACAGCGTTTTTTCCCCGAATAATCCAAGTCTAAGTAGAACTAACAGGGTCAAAAGTGAAGTAAAGTGGGACGCGTTTGTTTCGAGTCGTGTCTGTTAGCGGGCCCCACTCCGGCCTGTCGGCTCGTAGAATTTTCCAGATGAATTGTTAGCCTCGCTCGAACTAGCTACTCACCGTCTGGGTTGTTGTCCGGGTCGAACCGCTGGCCGCAGCCCTTGTTGTAGCACAAAGTAGACATCGAGACGAGTAAATGTATTTTAAATGCGGAAACGGACACTTAAAAAAGCAGCACAAGGAGACGCGGCGGACGCTTCACAGCGCGACGCTCACTCACACTCAGCTGCCCTCGCTCACTTCCGGATTGATCGGATTCTTTCGGTCAACATCGGTACACGCTCAGCCATTGCCTCACTCGCTCGCTCACTTCCGGGTTTCCTCGGCTTTTGTTCCCGTAAAGGTCGATCAAGGAAGAGTCGGGCTTTTTTTTGTTGAAAATTTTGTCATGAGAATGTTTGTAGATTCTTAGGGGAAGATAAGTGTTATTACAATTATATTTTATTGAAAAATATATTTGATGACAATTGAGTAAAAAGTGATTTTGGATCGGAGAATTCCCACCCCCAAAGTCTGATCCTCCATTTACTTTTTAGAAGTCATTACACGAATATTTTGTCTCGAATTTTTGTGGACAAAAGTAGGTTTTATTCAAAGAACTCTCTCGCATTTTTAAGACATTATGGCTTATTTTTGGAGAGTGGGGGAAAAGTTATGAATAATTAAATTACCAGGGCACTTAAAACGTAAAAAGTGAAGAAAAAACACAAGGTGGCAATGATGAAAAGCAATAATCCATTTCGAAGAAAACATTTTTTTTTTTTAAATACCTAGTCCTTGTGTTGGCTAACTACAGTTCCGTGAGCAGCCTGTTGGTGGTCTCAAGGTCTATGAAATAATAATAATAATACATTTTATTTATAAGCGCCTTTCAAGACACCCAAGGACACTTTACAATAAATGGTGGTCAGATTGTCCTGTGGTTGGAGAGAATGGCAGTATGATCGTGTCACATTGGCGGACAGGTGGTACTCGATGTTGTTGCACAGTGGAAAAAAAGACCTAGAAATTTCAGGACAAACCTTAAATGCATTCAAACCTTTACAGGTGAACTTTGTGACTTTCTCTAAGCTTTTGAATGCACACGAGAGAGAGAGAAAGTGTTATAGTAATATACATCAAATCCAAAATAATATTACGTGAAGAATGGTGGGTTATTTTTAACATAGTTTTTAATATTCTTTGGAGGGGGAAAAAGTTATCACACAAGAACGGTCTTTTTTTTCTGGCCACACACACGTTACCCTCGCTCACTTGTTAGTTTGTTCGTCCTTTTTCGGAAAACCTCGGCGTTCCCTCTCTCTCTCTCGCTCGCCCACCACCTCCCTCCTTCGCTCCGATCCATCCGTGGTCCCAAAGCGGCGGCAACTGATGCTGCTGGCCGGTCGCACTCGAAAAAAAAACTTGCGCAAAATCTTTTTGTTCCTCCTCTTTTCCCTTTGACTTGTCTGAGAAAGCAGCACCGTTTTTAACGTCCATTTTGTGTCAAGCTCGGCAGGACGCAGGTGCGTGAAAACTGGGACAATTGGCGTGCACTTTGACGGCGGATGGCTGCGGTTCTCTTGACGAATCCCTCCTGGCGGGATCTAATGTGCTCGTCTGAGTGCTTTTGAAGACTTTTCCTCCCCCGAGGAAAAGAGGGGATGCACTTTTGAGTGATTTCAGAAAAGAAAGGTAGGACAACATGACATTTGTTTGTGACAGACGATCCAGAGGTTTGCATTATCAATCTGTTTTTTTCCCCGTTTGTTGTGATTGACGCTGACCTCTGCACAAACTGTTTATATAATCCTTAAACATTTAAAACCCGTTAGAAACAGTTCCCAGTTATCTTACCGGAGCATATTATGGAAAGTTGACTTTGTAATACAGTAGCTTGTATGCAAATACTGTACTTAGGTCTCGGGATCCCACCTGTCAAGTGTGAAATTAGGAAAATACAATACATCTTTATTTATATAGCTTTTTTTTTTAACAGCAGCTGTAACAAAGCGCTTAAGAGAAGGTTTGAGTAAATTCTTTGCTACCTATTTCTGAAAACAAGGTCGTAGTGAGCCCTTCAGAATGTTCTTGTCATAATTTGTCGAATTGCCACAATCATTGTCACAATCGTCTGAAACACTGACGTGGACCTGCATTGAGTTTTGTTGAATGCACAGATTTGCAGCTACCGATGAGCAGCACATACTTGGTTTTCCCACACTCTGCTGAAGAAGAATTCGCTAGCCTAGTTACAACACCCCTAGTTGCACATTAACGAGTATTTTGTAATATTTCCTTTTCAATGTCAACAGTCTCTGTATTAGAAATACTGGTTAGACGAAGAGTGACTGCCTAATATTTTGGTGGGGTTTGCTTAAAGAAAAGCCTTTTTTTTTTTTTGTGCCTTTGGGCTTCATTTGAAAGGAAACATGGCGTACTGCAGACTTGAATATGCAGTCACATCCCTCTACAATTGGGGAAGACCCCGAAAATGTCTTTGTTACAATCGTTCTTGATCAAAATTTTAACAAGCAGTGAAAATCCTAGCTGGTGAAAGAGACGTTTATTCTTTTGCGATGCTTTCCTCTTGCAGGATGACTGGATGATGAAACAGCCATGAAGCCTGAACGGAAGGGAATTATGATGCGCTTCCCGATTCTTTACCGTCGTATTTGCTTTCTGCTCATTTTTGACTTCCCGACGCTACTTGGCCAGTTTTTGCCAGAGGTGAGGGCCGGCCAAGGCCTGCTGCTCTTCAGCCAGCCCGTCTACAACGTCTCCATCTTTGAGAACTCCGCCGCCAGGACCTATGCCAGAAGCCAGGTCAAAATGGGCATCCTCCTGCTCCGATCGTTTGACGTCAAGTTCTCCATCGAGTCCGGCGACGGCGAGGGCGTCTTCCAGGCAGAGGACTTTACCATGGGGGATTTCTGCTTCCTACGCTTACGAACAAACACCGGTGCCATGCTGAATCGGGAAGTGCAAGACAATTACACTCTGACGGTCAAGGCTTCCGCCCAAGGAGGCCTGGAGGCGATGGCCACCATCTACATCACAGTCCTGGACATGAACGACCTCCGTCCTCTCTTCTCTCCCACCTCTTATTCGTTCGTGGTGTCTGAGAGCACCCCTTTGGGCGCCAGCATCGGCCGCGTGACGGCCACCGATGCCGACGTGGGTTCCAACGGCGAGTTCTACTACTTATTCAAGAGCAAAGTGGACCTCTTCGCCGTGCACCCCACGAGTGGCGTGGTCACATTGACTGGCCGGCCCGGGACGGACAACCGGGACCTCATCGAGTTGGAGGTGCAGGTGGTGGACCGAGGGATGAAGCTCTACGGTAGCAATGACATCAGCAGCACGGCCCGAGTGGTGGTCAGCGTGACGCAGATAAATGAGTTTGCCCCAATTCTGAGGGCGGTCGCCGTGGCCCCGTCGTGGACCGACCAAAACCCGGTCTTTGCCAAAGTGGCGGTGGAGGATAACGATGACGGGGTGAGCGGGTACATAGAGTGGGTGTCCATCATTGACGGTGACCCACTTGAACAGTTTGTGATTGATCGATCGCCACTGGTTGCGAATGAATATTGGGTCAGAGCGTCACAGCGGTTCGACTGGGACAGATACCCTTACGGCTGCAACTTAACCTTCCGGGCTAAAGACAGGGGCATCCCTCCTAAGTTCTCGAACACTCAATTGCTTCAGTTGTTGGTCACAAAGCCCGAACCCACACTGGGGAGTTTCGAGAAAGACATTTATGAAGTGGTGTTGAGTGAAATTGCTCCCCCGGGGACTGTCGTCGAGGTGCTGAGAATCTCCCCGGCTCCCGCGAGTGTCAATTACAGCTTCTGCAGCCTCTCGGAACTAATGTACTTTGATATCAATCCGTCGACCGGCGTTATTATGACCTCGAACCGACTGACAAGGATTTCACAGATTTTCATGGAGATGGAAGTGTTCGAGGCCGTCAGTCGTCTGAGAGCAAAGGTCCGCGTCACCGTGGAGGATGCTAATGACAACTCCCCAGTTTTCAGCCGGCCATTTTATGATGTTTCCATCAACGAAAGCTTAGCTGTCGGCACCGTTTTTCTCATTGTTTCAGCCGCGGATGAAGACGGGGGAGAGAACGGCTACGTCACGCACACGCTTAACGGTGAGCCTTGGCTTCCTTTCGCCGTGGACCGAGACACGGGGGAGCTGAGGATCACGCGAGACCTGGACTTTGAGTCGTCCGAAGAAATCTACACGTTTGCTGTGCGAGCCTCGGACTGGGGTTCGCCCTACAGACGGGAGAGCGAGGCCAACGTCACGGTCCGTTTGATCAACATAAATGACAATGCGCCGGTCTTTGAGAGGGTCTCCTGCAGAGGGACGATTGGCCGGGATTTCCCCGTCAGCCAAACCATCGTCACCCTGTCGGCTCTCGACATGGACGACCTCGGAATGGTCAAGTACGAGGTCATTTCAGGAAACGAGATGAACTACTTTACCTTGGAAGCGGAGTCTGGTGCCTTGTCGCTGACGCGATCATTAGCGGGTGCGAATTTAAAGAACGGGATGTTCAACTTGAAAGTCGTCGCCACAGATGGCGAAATGTCCTCCACGCCCACCGATGTAAATATCTCCGTCGTCAGGGGTTCGATACCACCCCGAGGGCTCAGCTGCAAGGACACCCAGGTGGCCCAGTTGATGGCTGAGAAAATGCTCTCAAAGGCCTCAGCGATGGCTCGCGTGAGGCAATTTGACAGGAGTCCAGATGTCTTTTCCGTAAACAAACGAGCTCCGCAGTTCGAAGCCTTGCCTACAAGTATTCTGATTCGGGAGGACCTTCCACCGGGGGCCAGCGTGTTCCAGGTGAGGGCGCGCGACGGCGACGCCGGCTTCAACGGGCGTCTTCTCTTTTCCGTAGCCGATGGCAGCAAAGAGGACTGTTTGACCGTGGACGCGGAGAGCGGCTTGCTGACCGTCCTGCGGCCGTTGGACCGCGAACGAACCGACCGCTACTTTCTCAACATCACCGTCTACGACCAAGGTGTCCCGCAGATGTCCAATTGGAGGCTCCTGACGGTTATCGTGGAAGATTCCAATGACAATGATCCGCAGTTTGCCCAGGAGACGTTCACTGCGCTGGTTGTTGAAAACGCACCCTTGGGCACGCAGGTGGTCACCATCTCCGCTATTGACAAAGACGCCGCTCAGAATGCGCAGCTGTCCTATCTTTTGCTGACCAGCGTCCCTCAGTTCGCCATCGACAGCGAGACCGGCGGCGTCTTTGTGGCCGGCCACCTGGACCGGGAGAGCTTTCCCACATATACTCTGAGGATCGAGGCCAGAGACAAGGCCGAAAGAGGCAACCGGAGATCGGCGGTGACCACGTTGAACATCATCGTGGAAGATGTCAACGACTGCGCCCCGTCCTTCATCCCGAGTACTTACAGTGCTCGAGTGCTCGAGGACCTCCCACCGGGGGCTGTCATTATGTGGGTGCAGGCCAAGGACCCGGACATCGGATCCAGTGGGCAAGTCCGGTACTCCCTCTTCAGTGACTTCAACGGCACTTTTGAGGTCTGTAATTGTTTTGTTTTTTAATTCTTTCATGACTTGTGCTACATTTTTGCATTTACATTTTGATCAACCCATTGAGATGCGTCATCTTGTTTTCAAGGGGTTGCTATCATACAAGAAGAGAGCCCAAATCGGTAAAATACAGCCAACGTCACAACAAAACAAAATGAAGAGACAGACCTACGATACATAAACGTTCGTCAGTATAACCTGACTTTGGTGCGGGCAACGTGTGTTCCTTTCCGACTCATTGAGGGTGTGAGCGTGAGAGTCAGCGGTCGTCTGCTTCTGTCTGTGCGCTGCGACTGACTGCCGACCAATCTAAAGTGTAGTTCGCCTTTCACCCAAAGTGAGCTGAGACAGGCTCCAGCTGTCAGTGAGCATAAACAGGATATAGAAAATGGATAGATGGAAAAAGGATTATCCACCCTACATATGTCCTACATACAGTATTTATATGCTGCATTTACTGATTTTGTGTGTGTGTGTGTGTGTGTGTGTGTGTGTGTGTGTGTGTGTGTGTGTGTGTGTGTGTGTGTGTGTGTGTGTGTGTGTGCGTGCATGGCAGATGGACGGTACGAGTGGCGTTTTGAGGACCAGGAAGGAGCTGGACTTTGAGACGCAGGCGTTCTTCAACCTGACCTTGCTCGCCGAAGACCAGGGAACGCCCACCCTCAGCAGCCTGACGTATGTGGAGGTGGAGGTGCGCCACACTCATGAACATGCGTACCATCATCATATTGTGATTCGCGCTTCATTAAGGTGATCAAAAATACGGCTCTGTAACTAAAACACAAATACTCCAAGTCTTCAACATCTACTCAAATGACATGAACGAAACAATTGTCGTACCTTACGTACGCCACTGCTAATCGGTCAAGCGGTTTGCAGGTGGTGGACGTCAACGAGAATTTGTATGCGCCCTACTTTGCCGACTTCGCCGTGAGAGGCTCGGTGAAGGAAAACTCGCGGGCGGGCACCAGCGTGCTGGCAGTGGACGCCAAGGACGACGACGAGGGGAGGGACGGCGCCGTGAAGTACTCCATCCGAGGCGGCAGCGGGCTGGGCGCCTTCACCATCGACGAAGACACAGGTTTGACGCTCCCGTACCCAATTAACGCCCAATACGAATCGTGTGCCTCGTGCGGGATGTTTCCATTTATTTGTAATTGGTCGCTTATTAAAGTCGTGTTGTGCTTTGCAATTCGACAGCTGTGCGATACGCGAAATCGAGGGCTGCATGATTACTTGATTTATATGAGTGGGACAAAAGTATTGGGACTTTGTCTACCATTTGGCAGTCCGCCGGTGGACCTGAGAAAAGCTCCTGCGGTTAATTGAGTTGTTTATTAACTCTCCTGATCTTTTTTGTTTTTTTTGTTTTTGTGTGTGTGTATCAACACGGGTCAATGTGACCTTCATTTTTAAAAGTAAAATGAAATAACTAATGTTCGCTTCTCAGTAAGAAAATTCCCGAGTCAATTTGAGCCGTGGCACGTTTAGTTATCCAATAATGTAAGATATGAAGAAAAAAAAAGTATCACTTCACTCCATTGCAAATATGTCACATTTTCATTGATTGAGTCAGTTGCACTCATCGAGCCAAGCAAGAATTTGAAATCTCAATACTTTTTTGGTGGTTAGAATGGAGCTAGGTGACGAGAGTGACGTCGGAGTCGTTGAGATGCTAGTTTGTGGCGATCATTATTTTAATGAGGGCAACATGTCACCATCACGAGCAGAGCTTTGGGTGGGGGCGGGGGGGGGGGTGCCCTGCAACTGAGCCAAACTGCAGATCAAGGCTTTCCCATAACCGCTGAGACTGTTCCGATTAAAAACAACAAAGAAAAAAAATGCCAATAGGTGTTCACGCAGTGCGTTGACATTTGCTATACATGACCGCTGTTGGCACACGTGGATTCGATGAAATCCCAGCACTTCTCATTGCCCGGCTGTTGAAAATGCCACGCACGTCTGCACAGTTCATATTTGCATGGAAGTTGAGCGTGCAGAAAGGTTTCGCTCTGCGATCAGAGTCTGTCAGCACTCGCAGCAAACAAATCACTCGGCTGTGTTCGTTATGTGCAAATATTCCAACAAAATTGAAGAAATGGTACATGACATGATGCGGTCCGATATAAGATTAGAGGCAATATAATACAATGCAACACAATGTGATACGGTGTCATATTTGATGGTAAGAAACACTATGAGGCACGATACGATATCATACTGTATAATTTACCATGCGATGGAAAACGCAGCATGACACAAAACGATACACGCTGTGCCACGAATGATTCAAAAGTGACCGAAATCAGACACAACAGTCTACCTGCACTATATGCTGAAATCAATCCAAACATTCCTGCGCTCATGAAAGGCCTTTACATGTCCAGTAATATACACTTTTATTTATAACATACCCTTATATAATATACGCTTAGCGCCGCTCTCATTTCGACATTTGCCCAAGGTCAAGGCGAACTTTATTATCCCCGCAGGGGGGGGGGGGGGACTTTTTTGCCGCCGCGGCAGCTCAGCACATAGCCATCAAACAAAGCCGCACCACAGCAACCAATAAAATAAAATACTATAATACGGCGCGAGCTCAATGTAAATCTATTGTTTTGTCTTCTCGTGTCAAACTACCAGCTGCTGGCTCGCTTCGTGTTGCTGAGGCGAAGCGATCGCAATCGTCGTCGGGACGCTTCATAAAATCGAGCCTGGCCGGGATGGTAAGCAGCTCCTTCCGTCTTGTGCGCTCTTCAGCGTCCACTGAAGAGCCGCGCTGACCTTTAACTAGGCTAATTAGTATTGATCGGACAGTCACAGGAGAACAATCAATTGACACACACACACACACACACACACAAGGCCTGTTGGCTCCGGTCCGCATGCTCTCTCGGACCACCGTGCTTGTATTGTTAGTGTCCACTCGGAGGATGTGGCATGAGGTACACTTGGAGAGGATAATACCATCCAATGCAAAAATGAAGACTATTAGGTAAAAATGAGTATGAAATAAAAATGACAAATAACAAAAGTAAGCCACCAAAATAAAAATCTGAACTATAACCAAATATATGAGCATTAAAATAAAATGAGAAAATGGCAAATAGAGTGTAAATGATATCATTGTGAATATGTCAAATAAAACAAAATGTGAACTATAATAAAAAATAATCATAATGTCGCTAGGTAATAAAAACAAGCAAAACATGAGAAATATTTAAAAATGTGATGTGGAAGAATACAAATTTGAACAGCGCAATTTAAATAAAATTAAAATAACATACCGTGATCTAGCAAATAAATTAGTTAAAACAATATAATTTAAAAAAAAAGCTAAATACTATCAATTTATATTAAGAGAATAAAATGTAGGCCCAAAAAAAATCGCATATTTGTAAAATTATAAATGTATCACACTTGGTTGCTGGGTACGCCATCCAACTGGATAAAAATAACATCTCTAACCAAAATGGCAGCGACTCCCTACCCAAGCACATCAACATCCTCCCGAATGTATTCAACTTGGCGTTTTGCATTATTTTACGCAGAGATTTTTTTTTTTTTTTTGTGTACCTTGGACATGTTGATTTTGCTGAGCGACTCAAATGACTAACGGGACGACCTTGTAGCTTTATTTCCCGAACCTGTATTATTATCATGCCTTCGATGCAAAAACATTTGTAAACCTCATTATACGGTGCAGTCAGCAGAAATACTACGTTGCTTTCCAACTTAAAGATGTTTTCCATCTATGTGAGCCCCCCCCCCCCCCCCCCCGCAGTAATGTGTAACGATGCGCGGCTCACTTGTGTACCTTAACATTACAAAGTTACCGAGGCGTAAAGCTAGCTGGCGCTGAGGCCGAGATTATTCCGGGGGAGGTCGGAGCAGAAACTGAAAGAAGATTGCAGGGGGGGGAAAAAAAAAAGCTACCTTATTACTTTTTTTTTTTTTTTTATGACCCTGCTTGACATGTTTTATAGTCGGCGTCCAACTTTATCTCGGAAGGACACTGTTGCTATTAGTTACGGTTCGACAACACTCCCTCACCGTTCCTGTCGTGAAAAAAAAAAAAACATTTTAATACCACTTTATTAGGAAGTCAGTTGTGGGGCTTCGTTTTTTCTATAAGGGACACAGAAAGATGACCAATTTTTTGTGGAGGAGAAAATGACGTTCATACTAGATTATGCATTACAGCACTCAAGTGGTTGTTTTCCTCGCCGTTTCAATCCCTTTTCATTCCATTTCGGTTTTGTTGTGGACGTGTCGATTGAAAGCAAATTGCGCGTATCTTCCTTCGACGTCGGCAATTTTCTCAAGCATTTGCACCTTTGTCCCCCGACCCCTTCCCTCGCGCGAAAGGTCAGCCTTACCGTTGCCCCTTTTGGAGATGACTCACTCCTCCCGTGCGAATGCAATGCAAAGATCCTCTTTCCCGCGTCCAGCCGCAAGCCGCACGCTCGCTGCCGTTCAACCACTTCGCCAAGAGAAAATTGGTATTCACATCATCCGTTGCGCGTGCCTCTCGCTCCTATTGGCATTATTGAGCCGTTTTAATTTAAATCAGAGATTGGCGCGGGGCACGTTCTTGGGAAATCTGACGTGTGATGGATAGACTTGTGAGGGGGGGAGCGCATGGGGGGGGTGTTCAGCAAAACAAAAATGCATGTGGCAACAGCTCGGTTTGTTGTGCAGTGTGTTGTTTATGGTGACAATGAAGGCTGTCAAGTCACATTTGTATGAAATCGGCAGGGTTCTCCTTCACGAGTTCAGAGAGCTTTTGGGGGCGGAAAAAGCCGGGTGTGCGCGTGTTTCTTGCCTCCCCGCTAACGTTCTCGCTCTCTCTCTCTCTCTCGAAACAGGATGCACTTTGGAAGGGACAAAGCCAAGGACAAGCTCATATTAGCGCGTCATTAGCACCTACAAAAGACTCTTTGAACAGCGGCGTACGTGCCCCTGAGCCCACCTCTTGTCATTAACGCACCGGGCACGGCCCCCACATTCATGTTTCGGCATTCGCAAATTTGCCCATTTGTAGATTTTGTGCGTATGTCAGTGCGGGGAAGGAGGAAGACGATATTCTAGGGACCGACACGAATAATCCATTTCAGATGCTCTCCAAATGTAGTTTACGGCTTTTAAAATAAGAATGGCGGGCGGAAAGCCTCGTTGGGCAATGCTATGATAAATAGTAAAGATTCAGTGGGGAATTAAGGGCTCTCTCCAACTCATGATTGATTAATTAGCTCGAATCAAAGTCAGACCTCAACAATCCTCATTTGGATGAGCACCTTCACTGACACGACCCCTCGCATATGAATGCCTTCCAACACCGAGAGTCATGAATTATTCACAGAGAAATTAAGGCAAGCGTGATGTTCGTGGATCTTATAGAAGTGCACTGACTTTTTCTGCGCAGCCTCCCCTGCTGAAACTTCTCTGGGAGCCTGCAATCACTCAAAAAAAAAACAAAAAACAGTTATGGGAATGCATGGTTAACTTCCTTGGGGAAGGCCATCAAGGAGGCGCGTCTCAACACTTTTGTCTCCACTAGCCTATGCAAAAGCTGTCCGTCAGACGGGCCGAATCCAATGCCAAGTCTGGCATGCAGAGCAGAGCAGACGGTCCATTAAGGGGTCGCACCAGAGCTGTCAGCTCCTCATCTTACTTGAGGCCACTGACACATTGTGTGTGCGCGCACACGCGTGTTTGTGACTTTATTGGCGCTGGCACAAAAGTAACAGTGAGCGAGGGGTGAGCCGTGATCGACCAAAGTTTCGAAGGTGACCACGGCGGCGCCGCTAATGGCCTTGAATGTCACTGCAGCCGCCAGTATTGTGGGTCTTTTTTTTTTTTTTTTTTTTGTGGGCAAATAAATACAAATGGATCCTTAAAAAGAGAGTGAAATCATCTCGGGATTCAAACTGGGAAATTGCAAATGATTCACTGTGATAATTGAAGAATGTAGCAATACTTCAATGAATCCTGGCGATAATGGAATCGAAGTTGCAAAAATCTCTGCTATCGATGAGGATTTTTACATCTTTCCTTAAATGTACAGTATGTGCTACTACTAATGGCTCGACGTGCGACCAGAAGGGATGCCAACATGTTGCAAAATGCTAAGCTGAGTATGGAAAGCGAGTGTGCGGAATAAATTTGAAGTTGGAATGGTTTGAATCGGTTCAGAAAAGTGGAAGGAGGCCATCAATAAGTCAATGTCTATTGGTTTGGATGTCTTTGTGTGAAAAAGTGGAATTTGGAACAAATGAGAACTAGGGTAATGTGGAAATTTAGATTTTTCTAGATGTTGTAGATAAAGAGAACATTTTGAAGGGGTAATCGGGTTGAATCGGTTCGAAGAAAGCATAAAATATGTCAATTGTCTTTTCATTTGAGAGTTTTTTGTGGCAAAATGATTCCCAACATCTCACCAACGAGCTGAACAACATCAAGTTGAAATGACGTGAATCATTCGAAGAAAAATTGAAAGGATTAGACCAACCTTCTTCAAATCCTGACTCTGCTCCGAAGCGGCAGCGAGCGACGATTGCCCGGACCGCTGAATGTGAGCCTGGCGGCGCCCCAAATGGCCGCGCATGTCACTGCGGCCTCTAGAAATCTCTTGTTTGCTGATCTGTGGGGATGGGGGCAACGAGTTTGCCTCCTCTGGGAAATTGCACTCAAATTGTTTCTCACTTTGGGAATGAATCCTCTCCGTGACAAGCACGTGCGTGCACGCACACACACGCAGTCGGTCCCACACACACTTGAGTGTTATATGTCCCCGCTGGTATTAATATGTCTTCTTTTCCGCAGGGGTGATTTACACAGCAGGCATCCTGGACTGCGAGAGCAAGGACTCCTATTGGCTGACGGTGCACGCCACAGACAGAGGGGTCACGCCGCTGTCCGCTTCCGTCGAGGTCTTCATCCAGGTAGGATGCGCACGCTCTCTGCATGCCAATTGGCGTCTCTGCGGTGCAGTGATGCGCTGCGGCCTTTATGTACTGTATGCATGGTTATCTACTCGCTGGCCACAACATTACAGTGCCACAGCAGGACATCCATCCAAAAAAACAAAACAAAAACAAAACCTTGAGCCGTGTGAACTAGAACGCTGCAACGTAGCCCCCAATTGTTTATGGACATTGTGCACAATTTGGACATCAACGTTGCTCTTCAGTACAGGAAAATAATGAAGATGTTCAAGAACAAGCAGTTCTACAAATGTACTGGGTTGGGCTTAAAAGGTAGCTTGTTAGCACCTGACAGCATTTTGTCTTGCAAGCTAACACTAGCACAGCACTCGCATTAAGTCCAAATTTTGGCTTACGAGATAACAACTTTGAATTTGGGTACGATGGAATAGACGTCTTGCTTTTTGATGGACTTGTACGCTGGCTGGCCGGCCGGCTGCATGGCTTTATCCCGAACTCAATGTTGTGATCTTCAGCCTGTAAGCAAATCCGCACTCACTTGATTGTTCCGCCTCAGCATCCAGCACAAACATGACACATTTGAGAGACTTTGCGGAATGGCAGCGTTATTGTTGTGCCTTCCGGGGTGTGATTGGTCACACACACACACGCACACACGCACGCGCACCCCCCCGAAACACAAAGTTTAATCAGACACAGGTGCTCCTCAATTACCCGCTCAAGAGTCTCGGCGCCGTGTCGCTCGCGGCCCACGTTCGTAAATATTCCGCACACGTGCACGCTGAAGTTGAGTGGACGCTGTGGGTGTGACGGATAGCAGACTAGCATGCGCTACCTGCGCTTGATTGAGAGATTAATCCACTGTATTCAAATAAAGTCAAGATTTCACAATAACAGACGCAAATGTGACTTTTTCTTTCGTCTTCATATTTCATGATAATTTGATGTCATGTCACCGGAGTTTGAAAGTAAACTAAAGAAATATTTGTCCCCTCATCAGGTGGAAGACGTGAACGACAACGCGCCGCTCACCTCGGACCCCATCTACCACCCGTCGGTGTTGGAGAACTCGCCCAGGGACGTGTCGGTGATCCGCATCCAGGCGCAGGACCCCGACCTCACCGCCACGCCCAGCCGCCTCGGCTACCGCATCACCGCCGGCAACCCGCAGAACTTCTTCTACATTAACCCCAAAACAGGTCAGCAAAGTCATTTACATATATTTACAAAATGACAGATGGATGGACGCTGTCTCTGGTTAACCCAAAATAAAGTTCAGCAGTTCTAATAGGCTTTTCAGAATATAGATTTAGTTAATTAAACTATATAGGTAAATAACATCTCAATTAATTAATGAAAATAAGAAATAATTCAATTGTACACCTCAATAAAGAGTAAAATTGAATATAATAAAAATTATTATTGCTATTGGATTTAAGGACATCTAGCACAGTCCTTGACTGCCAAGGAAGGGGCCTTCAAATAAAATGTATTATTATTATTATGATTGTTAATTTTATTTTTATGTATTGAATTCAATTTTTCTTCTGATAATGTAATTGCATTTTTTATGGGAATTATTGATGCAACAACTTTTCTTTCCCATTAACATTTATTTTTATTTAAATAAAATTTTGAATTATTCTTATTTAATGGCATTGACGTTTTGGAACACAATTTGTCAAAGTCCCCCCACCTCCCCCTCAAGGAGGTTGGGTGGGCGGGATAAGCGATCCGATTGGTCGGACTCAAACGAAGGCATGGACAACGTAGCCATAGACACAAACGGGCTGAATATAAACGATTTCGGTCCTTCACTCTTAGCCCTCATTAAAGTGTAAAAAGAAGGTAACATTTGTGGGATGTGCCACAGAGGTTGCACTTTTTCCACCATCCACGCCCTCCTCCGCTCTCGTTGTTGCCGCTATCTCTTGCTCATTCTCGTCTGTATTGATGTCCCTGTCCCCTGATAAATGGACTTTTACCGCATCCGGTGCCGCCTCCCAACCGGTATCCTTATAAAGCCGCGGATTGATATGATGGGCGTGTTATCACAGCGCAACGGGACTTTTGTGTGTGTCGGGAGTCCTGCAACTTTCCGCGGCTCTTCGCCGGACTGATTGATGTGTCCCGTTCCACCCCGACACTTTGATTTGTTTTGTGACTGTCTGTGTGTGCGCGCGGGCGCGTGTCGCCAAACACAACACAAGATTGAAGCAGTGTTCCTTGCTTTGGGAGCACTGACAACGCCCCGCCCCCTCCCCCACCACCACCCCAGAACACCACTACCACCCCGAAACCACTTAACCCCCCTCACCTTACCCCACACCACCCTCCCTCCCTCCACTCATCCTCCTCCTCGTTTTCGTGCTTGGCGGGGGAGCAAACACAAGAGATGAGTGTTGACATACGGTCCAAGGCATAGGAATAAGCTACCACGTTTGTCCTCGCTGGCTGCGTGACTTTTTTTTAAAAAAAATTTATAGACCTTTCTTGGTGGGATGAATCACAACTACTTAGTTATACAATGTGCAAATATGACATTTCTGAATGACGGTACAAAAATGATCAAGCGAGTGCGTGTGTACATACGATGTCATTATTTGCATGCCGGTTGTGTGTAGGCGAGCGTGTGGGAGATGATCCGCTCAAGGTGAGGCTTCCGTATGAGTGTGTACGTGTGTGATTGAAACGGGGCGCCTTTCCACCTCGTAACACGCACACCTCGGCGCGCTCACGCACACACTTCAAACGGTCCTCATCCTTGCGCTTTAATTCCGCCGCCACCAAGTCAATGAATTGGTATTCATTATAGCGCAGTGTTATTTAACTCGCGTGTATTTCACGATTGAATTTTTAATGCATATTCATTCACACAAAGACACTCCGAAATATGTCTGAAAGTGAAGCTGGGATCAACGCAGTGCCCAGACAAACTTGATTAGATTTTTGAGACGGATTAGGATGTAAATCTCATACTTACGTATGGCACACCCCTACAATGCTAATGCACGGACTCACTCCGCTGTAATATTACTGCACTTGAGTCAAATATATCGACGGTTAATGCGATTATGCCGTTCAATGACGGCATATTATCAAGACTCTCTTCTGCCTTTATACCGCCAGGCTTGATCACCACGACGGCAAGGAAGCTGGACCGAGAGCAGCAGTCGCAACACTTCCTGGAGGTACCTACGCACGGCCGCCGCGGGGGACTCTGGGGTCCGCCGGTTCGTTTATCTTTAGTCGCCACCTGTAACGGCGCTAGCACCGCGGACCGGCTGGAGGATGAGCCAGACACCAGGCCCCTCAAGGCCCCCCCTCAGACGCTGATGAATGCCTCCGGTTTGGGGCCCGGGCGTGAGGATTTCTTAAATATAATCGTTCGTCATTGGTTATCTCCTTGGCTGGGGCTGGGGAGGACTTTTTGTGTGTGCGCGTACGTGCGCGTGAAAGTGTGCGAGTGTTAGATAAGTGCAGACACTGGGCATCCAGATAACGTCGTGATTAGCATTTGCGCCGGCCGCGCTGCATGCAGATGAAGCGGATAATCGCGCCGTCTCCACTTTACTGGGAAATCTTCGCCCCTGCTGAGACTTTGCACGCAATTTATTAACCGCCGCCATGAAATGAAATAAGCCTCCCCCCCTTCCCGAGTGACCCCTTCCGAGATGTTTATCCGTCGGCCTCGGCGCGCGGTGAGAGGACACTGGGGAAGACATTGAAATCATATACGCTCGTTTCATTTGGGAGGCAATTCAATCAGATCCAATACAAGAGCTGGAACAATAATTCTGCCTTTGTAAAGACAACTTTACGTCATTAGTACAGCAAGGAATGTTTTCAAAATCCAGCCCCTGGAGCTTGATTCTCCAAGTGACGTGAAATCTGGTTGACGTACTGTATGTATGCATCATAAGATTAGCCATTGCTCAATAAGTCTGGAAAAAATGGCGGAAATGTTCGATGACTCGCCATCAAACTCAAACATTCGAAAGAAAATTCTTCCCCTGAAGTGAGTTGCCGCAAAACGATCGCAAAACAAAAATGATGGAAAAGCCAAGTCCAAGCAGCCATGTCTATCACGAGTCGACCCACAAAAAACAAAATACGCCCGTAAAGATACAGGAAGGCTGCCATGTTAGTTTGAAACGGACATACGGTATTCGGCTTATTTCGGCGTTGTCCAGGGCTCATTCGAAAGACGAAACTTATCGTAAGAGCTCCGACTTCCTTCAAACTCTGCGCGCTCACTCGACAGTGAATGGAAATAGACAATCGGAAACGGGCTCTCTATCTTAGACCCGCAGTGCGAGTGTTGCTGTGTGCGGCTTTGCCCAACACGGAGTAGAATTAAGAGTCCAGTCGGCAGTCGGGCGGCTCACACTCGCGATGTGATCCAATCGATGTTGCGATGAGACCTTTGCCTCCAACCGCAGGCCTCGCTAATACAAAGAGATTTCCCATGAGCTCGACTCCTCGTCGCCGCCGACGTGCGTCCGCGAAGAGCGCGCCAAAATATTCCACCCGCTCGCACTCGCGCAAAACCGTGTCGGTTTCCTAGGTGACGGTCATCGACGGGCCGGTGACGACCCGCCAGTCCACCGTGTGGGTCATGGTCCACGTGGAGGACGAGAACGACAACCCGCCCGTCTTCCCTGAGGTCACCTACCGCATCCGGCTGCCCGAGCGCGACCGCAACCGGCGCGGCGAGCCCGTCTACCGGGTCTTCGCGCACGACCGCGACCTGGGCGCCAACGCCAACGTCAGCTACAGCATTGTGGACGGCAACCAGGACGAGATCTTCGGTGTGGATCCGCGCACCGCCATGGTGGTGTCCAAGAAGGCGGCGGCGGCCGGCACCTACCATGTCCTCACGGTCGGTCGGCCTCGCTCTTTTTTTGGACCATTTTTCATCCGGCATAAATCCATATTTTACCATCCCTATGCATTTTTTATGAGTTGGCAAAGATAAATTTGCTCACGCGCAGATGGAATTGCTTTTTTATTTCAGTTTTCTCGCACTCAATCACGGCAACACAAAGCTTATTTGGGGCCTTCATTTACAAAGCGATGTCATCGTAATAAATGACTCGATTTTCTTCTTTTGAGACCACTTTGCTGCGGACGTTAAGCTTTATTTCTTCTCCGATTGGTCAATGCAACGCCGCGCCTCGGTGGAGCGCAGACCTCCGCCGAAGCCAAACTATTTTCTTGAGGATTTTCAAAAGGCTCTTCAAACACAATCTTCTCATAGATCTTTTTTTTTTTTTTTTTTTTCATAAAACTGAAACATGGTTTTGACAATTCGGCCCTGCCGCCAGTTTACCTTTAGGAACATGAAATTTGGTCGGCGTATCTCTCGCCCTTTAGCCTTATTAAATGCAATGAATCAGCGGTAGAATCCACTCGTGTGACATCATTTCCTGTCTCAGATCAAAGCGGAGGATGGCGGCGACCCGCCGCTGTGGTCCACGGTCAAGCTTCACGTGGAGTGGATCGGCAGGCCCGCGCCCTCGCCGCTGCCCCTGCTGTTCACCCAGCGCTGCTACAACTTCTCCGTGCCCGAGACGGCCTCCGTGGCTCAGCCCGTGGGAGTGGTCGCCGTGGGCCAGTCCAACACCCCGGTTTGGTTCAACATCATGGGTGAGGCCGCCCGGAAGAGTGAATGACGGAAAATACTCTGACCGTTTTTATCAAAGCAACATCGGCTTGCAGCCCGCCAGCATCGATAATGCTTTCTAGTTGGACGGACGCAAACGCCGCGTGCGATATTATTTATTTATTTGTTCAATCTGTGCGAGTGACAACACGTAATTGATTTTGATGACCTTTCACTGTGCCGGTTGTTCTCGACTGCTGCGGTTGTTGTTCAGAACAATCAACACCACCACGCCGACGCATTAATTAAAAATGAAGTGATTAATACTCGTCTGGCGCAGAGGAAACGTCATTAGAATCGTTGCTTGCATCTTTCATACTTCAGTGGCCACAATCTTGTTATTAGAACTTATGAGACCCAACTAGTGTGTCATGACACGATGGTCGCGCTTATCAAGTTGCTGTTGGTGCGCTACAAGGACAGAAGCATTTGGACATTTTGTACAATTGGAGGTGGCTCAATTTGTGGGAGCTGCTTTGGGAAGAAATTATTTTCTGTTCCCGGGGTTACAAATTGAGGCTTATAAAGATTAGATTTGTAGAGAAAGGAATAAATATGCTAACGACTTCAAGGTTGAGGTGGCGGTACATCAAAATTTCAGTCAACGCATATTACAGGATAATGTAAATGATTGGTGGGCCGAATTCAACAACCGGATGGGCTGCATTTGACCCGCGGGCCGTGCTTTGCTCACATTTGCCGCACTTGCATCCTATCTGACTTTGCAAATATTTGAAAAATCCCTCAATCATCATGCGGAAACTCTCCATCTTCTTCACATTTCGCTTCCCCGTAGGCGTCCCAATGCTTCGGTCCATTCATTTCCTTTTTAATTGGTGTTGGTCTCCGTGTGCAGGAGGACGCGTGGCCAGAGAAATGTTCTACATTCCGCAGAACGCGTGTGGGAGGAACTGCTCTCTCGACACAGGTAAGGTCAAACGCAAATTATAATAATAATAATCATCAAAAAAAATCTAATAAAATAGGACAAAACAAAATGGTAAGATCAGCACAGCAGCATGTGCTTAGCCGACGGCAGTATGGATTGATCTCATTCGGAAGAAACATCCATGCACTCTGACAGCGTGTGAATGCATTAGTGCCGCAAATGGCAGAGCCTATGACACAATATCAGTATACTATATTCCGAATCAAAACGGGAAAACAATTTTTTTTCTTCACACAAAATGAACCGAAATGAGGAACAGGCTGTTAAAAAACAGGATCGAAACTGCTTCACACGTGTTGCACGGAGCCCGCCATCTAATTGTTAGTTGCGTGAGCAGCGGTTCTGAGAACTGCTTCACATATGTCTTACCAACTTTGACTACCGGTACTTGTGAGCTGCTCTTCACAGCCCAAGACCATTGCACTGTGAAGAGTCATCTGAGCGTCGTTTCTGACAGTTGCCTCACATTTGTGCTGCTCGGAGTCAAAAAGCCTTTGAAGCCTTTTCGACTTGAGATGATATCTCTTTTTGGTAATGCTGCAAGACGGCTAAACCCTGAGCATAATATTGACCATCTTCTCCTGAGGGGGGGGGGGCACGGCATCAACAAGAGCCCCCCCCAAAAAAGTAAGCCAATCCCTGCAGTGGGAATCAGTATTCATGTGGTGGCGCATGAAGCCGGAGCAGCCCTCAGATATGTTCAGGGATGAGAGCGAGGATGGCGTTGAATAGCTAAGGCGTATCAATTCTCTCTCTCTCTCTCCCCCTCTGTGTGCGTGCGCGTGTGTGTGTGAGAGACTCTAATCAAACATTAAGCCTATAAACTGTACACTGGCCTGGGCCGCGAGGTGGCTGGTGTTTGGCGAGCGATAAGGCAGATGCTGGAGAGAGCGCTAACGGCTCGTTGTCGCGTTTCACTTCATTTTACTGCGTTCAGCCATCCGGCCCAGATGGCCACAATAATTGCAGGGTGAGGTCGAGATGCGAATGCTAACATGCTTATATAGATATGTGTGTGTGCGTGCGTGCGTGCATGTGGATGCAGGTAGCTTCGATATGCAATTTGACCTCCAAGTGGGCCTGGGCACCCTGGTAGTGGCCAGACCGCTGGACGCCGAAGTGCAGGCCATTTACAACATGACGGTGCAGGTGACGGATGGCAACGCTGTTGCCACCACACAGGTACATCCCCCACCCCACCCCGCTCACATACATACATAGATATACACACACACACACTGATTTGTCACAATATTATCGAGCTACGAATAACATCTAATGAAGGAATGAAGAATATGATTTATACGACCGTAACAGAAATGGCTTCTTGAGACTTTTTTTGTGGGTCTGCTAGTGATCGACACCCCCACAAAATATCATGTTCCTTAGCCAAACTGGCTCCAGGGACTGATTTTTTTTTTTTTTTAAACCATGTTTGATGTTATGGAATTGAGTTTGTTGGCAAATAATCAAACTTTGCTGCCATGCTCAGCTCACACACAATTACAAATACAAAAATATATTTTAATATAGCATTGCCCATCTGTCTAGTCAGAAGTTTGAAATTGTCTCGCAGTTGGAAAAAATCTCAAGGATGAAGCTTACTTTTGAAGGATGTCTTGAAATGGCAAATCATGTATTTATATTTCAATACGTGGCTGTGCCGTGTCAGGTGTTCATCCGGGTCCAGGACAGCAACGACAACCCTCCGGTGTTCTCGCAGCCGGCCTACGACGTCAGCGTTTCCGAAGAAGTGGCGGTGGACACGGAGCTGCTGCGCCTGCGGGCGTCGGACATGGACGAGCGCAGCCGTCTCAGTTTCTCCATCTACGGCAGCGTGGACCCGGCTAGCGTGCGGTTGTTCCGGGTCAACCCGGGCACAGGGGCAGTCTACACGGCCGACCGGCTGGATTACGAGGCCCGCACGCAGCACATCCTCACCGTCATGGTGAGCTCTTGCTAGCATTGTTCGCGTCACCGATTTGATCTCAATGGTCATACCTTGTTGGTGCGCTCTCGCTCTTCAGGTCAAGGACCAGGAGTTCCCATTCAACCGGGACTTGGCTCGGATCCTGGTGGCAGTGGAGGATGCAAACGACAACGTTCCTTATTTCACGAGCACAGTTTACGATGCCGTCGCCTATGAATCTTCCCCCGTTGGTACCTCGGTCCTGCAAGTCACGGCACTGGACAAGGACAATGGGATTAACGGGCAACTCACTTACACCATACAAGCAGGTTGGGATTACCGGTACTTTTTGTTTACTTTTTGGGGTTTCAGATAAGTTCAAATCTACCCATTGTGTGCCTTAAAATAAAATGGCAGACCTCCGGTTTCCAAGTTAGTAGTCATTAAACAAAATCTCTCGGACAGGGGTCACCAACCTTTTTGAAACCAAGAGCGCCTACTTAATGCGGCGTTTGGAAGGACTCCTGGAAAATGGTCACAATGAGTCTGAAATAATCACTTTGAACCAGAACGGCCGACTTCATGTGTGTTTTCAGGCATCGTTTCTTTTTCTGTGGGTCTACTGATGATAGACAGGTCAACCAAATTTTGGGTTCCTAAGGAAAACAGGTTTCTGGGAATGAATTTAAAAAAAAAAAAGAATAATTAACTAAGAATAAGTAGTTGCTTCATTTAATTTAGCTGCAATTTTATACCAACACAGTACAGTTTCCAGTATAAATTCCAGGAGCTTTTGTGGTGGAACTCATGATAGATATGTGCAGCAAAAAAAAAAAAAAAAAAAAAAAACCTTTTACCAATTTACCTTTCGCAATTTGCATGTGTGTTTCGTACAAGGTATGAAGCAGTCAAAATTTCAAAAACAAGTTAGTCTCATTTAAATTCATGCATGTTTTCTGTGTGGTTGTGTCATTCCTCAGGCAACGCAGGCGGCGTGTTCAGCATAAACAACAACACGGGCATCATCTTCATCGCAAAGGACCTGGACATCACTTCTGTAGGCTCTTACACGCTCACCGTGCGAGTCACGGATGGCGGTTTTCCACCACTAACGGCCACTGCTTCTGTTCGCGTATCCTTGACGCTCTCCGATTTATCCACACCCAAATTCTCTCAGAAGGAGTACCAGGCCGAGGTAAAGCGTGGATAGATCTGGCGGACCCGGAAAATGATAACTTATTGACGGGGTTTTTTTTTTTTTTTTTTTTTTTGCAGATCATGGAAAACAGCACGGTCGGAGCTCATGTGACCACAGTTAGCGCCCTGAGCCGCTCGGCACTCGTTTATGACATCACCAGAGGCAATGAGGAAAAGTGCTTCTTCATTAATCACCACACGGGGGTCATCAGCACGCGCAAACGCTTTGACTTTGAGGTCAGTTCATTCATGTCGCTTAACTAACTCAAAATACAACACTGCAAGGAGATACGGAGAAAAAAATGATAATTTTCCGTGGAGCCTTCCAAGGTTTCATTGATCACAAATTTCAATCTCAAACACTGCAATGGTTGGAAAATTACGTTTTTTTTTTTTTTTTTTTTTGAGGTGATATGATCGGATCTGTTACCAAAAAAAATTTTTTTTTTTAAATCATGTGTGGTGTTTGTCCTTTTTCTTTGATTTGGTCAGAAAACAGCATCCTACTTGTTGATGGTCCGCGCTTCCAGCATGGCGGGCACAGAGACCAGCGCCGCAGTTGTCGTTCAAGTGGGCGACGTCAACGACAACGCTCCCATCTTCCGGCAATTAAGGTATCAAAACCCTCCGGGCACGATGTAGACCGTACGTCCTGACTCCGCTGTCGGAACTCCTGCGGCAGGTACGCGGGGTCCATCAGCGAGGCGGCGCCGGTGAACAGCGTGGTCCTCGGAGACGACGGCAACCCACTCGTCATCCGGGCGACGGACGCCGACCGCAATCACAATGCCTTGCTGGTGTTCCAGATCATAGACGAGACTGCTCGCATGTTCTTCAGCGTGGACCCTGGGACCGGATCCATCAGGTAAGTGCGGGGTTTTCGAAAATTCAGACCCCCAATGCCAGTTTGATTTGTCTACACAAATTCGGTTGGGCGTGTCTAACATTTTGTGTAAAACACCCAATTATGAGCCACACATACTTGACAAAAAAAAAACGTGTCATCAGACAGCAAAGTCAACTGCACACGGTCGGCGTTTAACCAAACCTGTCCAATCCTTTCACTTGATTGTCATCTTGTCTCTCAGGACGATTGCCAGTGTGGATTATGAGACCTTCCCCGAGTTTGCCTTCAGGGTTCACGTCCGAGACAGTGGACAGCCGCCTAAAAGTGCCGACAGTCCTGCCGAGGTGTTAATTAAGGTCGGTGGCCCTTCGTTTACTTGTTTGTCGTCTTGGAGCCGATTAACTCTCACTGCTTTATGAATTTCAGGTGATCAACATCAACGACTCGCCACCAAGATTCTCCCAAGACATGTACGAGAGCATCCTCTTACTGCCCACCTACCCTGGAGTGGAGGTCCTCCGCGTGGAAGCCTTCGATCCCGACGTCATTTCGGACCCAGACAACGAGACTCCCCAGCTGGTCTACTCGCTGGTGGACCGCAACCTGGAACACTTCTCGGTGGAGCGCAGCAGCGGCGTGGTGACGGTCGTCAATCAGAACCTCAGCAAGGACCGTTATCGATTCAACGTGAAGGTTGGCCAATCGACATCTCATTAGCCACAAGCTAACGGCTACAAAATGGCCGTGAACACGCTCTGCTCGTCCGTGCTTCCGTGCCGCAGGTTTGGGATGGTCGTTTCTCCGGCGCGGCGTTGGTCACGGTACTGGTCCGCCAAGCCATCAACAGCGGCTTATCGTTTGCCGCCCCGTTTTACGCCGCCACCGTTCAAGAGAACACCAGCAACGTGAGCGTCCTGGCTGTGGTCAGCGCCGCTGGCCAGCGCCTCAACGAGCCGCTGAAATTCACGCTGCTCAACCCCGGGGGGCTCTTCACTGTGAGGCCCACCTGCGGGGCTTTGCTCACCGTCGGCGTCCCGTTTGACCGCGAGGAACGGGACAGCTACGAACTGGTGGTGGAGGTCCGTAGGGAGGAGGAAGTACTGAAAGTGGCCAGAGTCAAGGTCGCAGTGCAGGTGAGGCTAAAATCTCAGCCTTTCCCACAAAAAAAGTTTCAATAAACCGTTTTTGCTTCACCAAGTTTGCGAAGTCGCTATTAAACATAGAAGTTGTTTAAAAAAAAAAAAAAAAATTCGGAACATGAAATTTGGCAGATCTATCATGAATAGACACGCAAAAAAGTCTCAAGAAGCCATGCCAGAAAAGACTCACCAAGTCAACCATTTTGAAAATCCAGCCCCTGAAATCAGTTTCACTTAGCAACGTGAAATTTAGTGAGCATGCCTGTCATGAGCAGATCCACAAAAAAAGTCTCCACAGCCAAACCAATATCAGGCTTTCTGCTCATTTTGTCTCTTCCCAGGTTGAGGACGACAACGACAACGCCCCAGAGTTCATCAACCTCCCGTACTACGCGACGGTGCGGGTGGAAGCAGAACCCGGCTCATCCATTTTCACGGTGACCGCCGCCGACCGCGACTTGGGCGTGAACGCTCAGGTGACCTACCGCCTCAAGGACCCGCACAGGAACTTTCAGGTAGGAGTCTGATCTTCAGTGGCGGTCTCTTTAAGATGCAGCACAGTTGAGTCACTCAACCGAGCTCCGGTATAAATAGAAAATACCTTGAAAAGAGGATTTTTGCTAGCGTGGGTTACTGCAAGTAACCTTTACTCTTACCGTGCAGGTGAACCCAATGACAGGTGAGCTGACACTCAAGCGAGCCTTCGAAGCCGACCTGTCCAACGGCGAGTTCAAGGTGGTGGTCGTGGCGTCGGACGGCGGCACCCCCTGTCTGTCCGCTGAAGTGGAATTTCCCGTCAACGTGCTGAACAAAGCTATGCCGCTGTTCGACAAGCCCTTCTACGGCATCGCCGTGCCCGAGGACGTAGCCGCGTCCACCTCGCTGCTGAGCGTCAAGGCCAGCAGCCCCATGGGGCAGCCCATCATCTTCACCCTGGCCGGCGGCGACCCATCGCTGCAGTTCGACATCGGCTTCGACACGGGCACCATCAGCGTGCTCTACCCGCTGGACTACGAGACGGCGCCGTACTACCGCCTCACGGCCAGGGCCACCGACGCGCTGACGGGCGCCAGGTCCGAGGTGGACGTGGACGTGGTGGTGCTCGATGTCAACGACAACGCGCCCGCCTTCCGGAAGCCGGCGTACTCGGCCGTGATTCCTGAGAACGCCATGATCGGAACTAGTGTCCTGCAGGTGCACAATGTCTATTTTCCATATGATTTAATGTTGTGATGTTATGACTTTTATCTTGACAAATATTCTGTAATTTTCAAAACATATATATATACCTAAAGGCCTTTCTTGTAAATGAAGACTATTCTAGAAATATGACTATTTATAAAGCATACAAATTTATCTTAAAACCAGCTTGAAAAATACAACTTTTTATTTTTTTAAAAATTACAATAAAATTTTAATCTCCCCAAAAATATCGACGATCACCTTGGCTTATCAGTCGTGACGTTATTCCGAAGCGGATCTGTGCAAATTTCCCCCGAAAGTTCCCTGAGAAAGTATCTGACCTTTTCCGAATAATTGAGCGGCGCTGTGGAAACATTTGCACAAGGCGACGTGTAATTAAACTGTCCGGACTCACAGAGACGGTGTAATTATATTGGATCTCGTCATAAATCATCAGCAATAAAGCTCATTATTACTGTTGTTGTTACCAGAGAGCATTTGCTCTATTGGGCGTTTGGTCTTCTATTAAAAATCGGATTCATCTTTGCTGATCTATCCGGGCTCATACTCCAGTGCCAAAGCAAGAACAGTCTTGATTTATGGAGATATTAGGGGCAGAGTTATATATTTATGGCAGTCCAGTAGTTGGTGCCATTGAATCTCGTCACGGCAGGAACGTCATCACACCGAAGATGTTTGGTCAGGTCTGACATTGTGGGATTGACGTTATATTCAAGTTCAGTTTTTTAGCATCACTCATTCATCTACTGTATGTGGCTCACGTTCGAGAGCAATTTGACGAAATCTCTGGAAGAAATTTGTCTTTGGAGGACCCCTTGAAACCTTTTCGACATACTTTCTTCAAGCTTTTTTGTGAGTCTGGTCTGAAAAGACATGCAAGCCAAATTTCATGTTGTTCAATGAAATTGCCTTTAAGTTTAAGTTTTCAAAAACGTTGGTTCAGTTATCAAACTTGAACACCCTGCTCCATGAACATGCAATGACCAAAATGAAACATTTTCACAATTTTGTTTCGACCAACTGCGTGGTATTGGGGATTTAAAATTTGACAAAAACTCTCAGACCAAGTTGGGGTTTTTTTTGGGGTTTTGTTTAAAGAACCACTGGAAAAACAAGGAAAATATGCCAAAAACTGCCATTTCAACTGAAATGGACAATTGACTGTGTTTTCACCAATGGCTTATTGACACTTTTTTTGTGGATATGCTCATGTCTCCCAAATCTTGTTACTCAAGTCGAACAGGCTTTGGGACTGGGAGTCTACTCATGACAGACTACCAAATTTCATTTTGCTAATTAAAACCGTCATCGATGGTTCATTGCAGGTGTCTGCTCAGGATCAAGACTCGGACAAGAACTCCAGGGTGAGCTACGAGATCGTTCCGGACCTCCACAACAGCAGCGACTACTTCCACGTAGAGCGCGACAGCGGCCTGCTGCTGACAGCGCGGCTGCTGGACTACGAGCGCGCCCGGCGCTTCAACTTCGTCGTGCGTGCGACGGACGGCGGCGGGCCGGCGCTCAGCAGCGACGTTAGCGTCACGGTGGGCGTCGCCGACACCAACGACAACCCGCCCGACTTCAGCCAGATGCTGTACGAGGCCTTCGTCAGCCAGCTGGCACCGCGAGGACACTTTGTCACCTGCGTTCAGGCCTCGGACGCCGACATGGGCGACGCCCAGAGGCTCAGGTCAGTTTGTGGCTCAAGTGGGTATAAAAAGTCAACACGCTTGATTTTGTGATATAAATGATCTTTTGTGGCGCAAGTGAGAGTTGTTTACTCCTCATCCTTTCCCCAGGTACAGCATCCTGTCTGGTAACGAGCGCATGACGTTCTCCATGGAAGCGGAAAGCGGCATTCTGCGTCTGTCTAACAAGAGGCGACAGGGCATGAAGCTGTCGTATCATCTCAACGTGTCCGTGTCTGACGGCGTCTTCACCAACACGGCTCAGGTGACGCCGCCACCCCGACCCGCTCGCTCAATTAGCGGACGCCCGGCGTTTGGCCAGCGTCTCGACCCGAGTCCGCCGAGGTTAATTCGCGTTCACGTCTCGGCGGATTTACTGACGGGAGCAGCTGCCGCGCGGAACGCTCGGTCTCGTAGTTTTTGCCGCGTCGGCTGTTTTGTAATTGCCTATGTGACGCGTGAACACTTCTTGAATAGCAATCAGAGGAACAACTGTGCTGGTGATTGTGGTGATGGTTTCTAGGTGGCGGTGTATGTGTTGGGAGCCAACCTGTACAGTCCAGTGTTTAGTCAGAGGTTCTATCTGGCAGAGGTCCCGGAGAATGCAGCGCAAGGTTCAAAGGTCATCCAGGTACAATTTACGTGATGACGTCATCTTATTTCACGCGGCCTGCTCGATCGACGTGTGTTGGCGGCGTTGCAGGTGCGCGCCACCGACGAGGACTCGGGTCTGTTCGGCCAGATCACCTATTCCTTCATCAACGACTTGGGGAAGGCCGGCTTCGCCGTGGACGCCGACGGTCTCATTACCACCGCGCAGAGGCTGGACCGAGAGGACCCTCTCAACAAAGACATCCTGCTCACCGTCATGGCACTGGATGGAGGAGGTACCATCAGCGTCTTTGTGCTCATCAACATCGTCCTGTCCAAAACTTGTCTGCTGATGATCCACTTTGAGTGACGGTCCAGACGGTCAATGTGGCACGTCACAGCGTGATATCAAAGTGCGACATTATAAAACGGCAGTATCATTATTACGGTGCGGAAATCATGGTGACACATTGAATGATTTCGTGTGACACAGATATCATGAAAAGATATCAGAAAATGACAGGACGACACCATAGCACGACATCATGCAATATGTCGGTGTGGCAACATCGAGGAATGTTGTAGCGTGACATCACGGTGTGCTACAGAATGATGTCGTAGTGACCTCGTGACATTATGCGATATTGTCAAATGACATCGTAGTGCACCAAGACTCCCCCTCCATCTGCAGCGGAGTAAATAAACACTCTTGGCAATTATGAATTTTATCGATATATCAACGTTGGCACCCTCAGCCACTGGAAAATGTACAGATCTCGTCACCTCTGCTGAAATGAGATTATTTAGCAGCGTTGCAGTGCGCTTCTTGATCATGTGTTCACTTTGTCTGCCGATAATCAACTCTCGGCACATTACCACTGCAGCATGAGTACACACGGGTTCAATCCATATGTTGATTTCCAGGCCGGGCGTCATTCTGCACCGTGCGAGTGGTGCTGGCGGACGAGAACGACAACGCGCCGCGCTTCCGGGCGGTGGAGTACCGCATGAGCATCAAGGCCGACGTGGGCAAAGGCTCCCTGGTCACGCAGATCCAAGCCAGTGACCCCGACGCCGGCGCTAACGGCAGGATCGTCTACTCGCTCTACAGCGAGGCGCGCTTGTCCCTGGTCGACGTCTTGGAGGTCAGGTCCAGTTGTTAACTGATGCGCGCAATTATTCAGACGGAGAAGGCGATCGCGGTCTTGAAATGAAATGAAATGAAAGTCTTTTTTTTTTTTTTTTCCACTGTTACCATGTTCCCCGTTGCGCAAGGTGGAGTCGGACAGCGGCTGGATGATGACAAAGAGCTCGGTGTCCCACCTCCAGGGCACCGTGCTGTCCTTCTTCGTCAAGGCCACCGACTGCGGCTCGCCGGCCAAACACTCGCTGGTGTCGGCCTTCATCCACGTGGTGCCCCCCGCCGCCTTCATCCCGTCCTTCAGCCAGCCCCAGTACTCCTTCACCGTCCCCGAGGACACGGCAGTCGGCACCGCGTTGGGCTCCGTCTACATGGGCCCGGGCCAGAGCGCCGTCTTCTCCGCCGTGGCCGGCGAGACGGTCGACAGCAACCGGGGCGGCACTTTCCTGGTGGAGGCCGACACGGGGCTGGTCCGCCTGGTCAAGGCGCTGGACTACGAGCGCTTCCCCGTGTACCGCTTCAAGGTGGCCGCCGCCACCCGCAGGGACCTCATCGAGGCCATCACCAGCGTGGACGTGGAAGTCAAGGTCGCTGGCGAGAACGCTGTTGGTCTTTAATGCGCTATGGCAAGAGCCCGATAGATTTTCGACGGGTTACAGCAAGAAAAGGATTGATTTTTCATGTTCGAGACTGAGATCACTCAAACGTTCAGTTACCAATCCCGCCTCGTATTTACTGCATTCCAATGAAAGCTCCTCTGCGCACCGCGGCAGGTCATGGACGTGAACGACAACGAGCCCGTGTTTGAGACCGACACGTATGCGGCCACAGTGATGGAGGGCATGCCGGTGGGCACCAGGGTGGTCCAAGTGCGGGCGCTGGACCCCGACTGGGGCTCCAACGGTCAGGTGGGTCACTGACGTGCGGTCGCCTATTTTCCGAAATGCCACGGATATTTAAATGAGCGAAAAATGACATGAAAATAGAAAATATGGTGAAAATGAAAACAAAAGTTTGGTAGCAAGCAGACCTACGAAATCGAGGTTCCACTGTATGCGCTTCGGCTTTCCCCGCGGCAGGTGATGTACAGTCTGGCGGAGGGGCCGTCGGCCGCCGCTTCCGTTTTCTCCATCGACAGCAAGACGGGCTGGATCACCACCGCCGCCGCCATGGACCACGAGGCCCGCTCCAGCTACAGCTTCCGCGTCGTGGGCTCCGACCTGGGCGAATCGCGCTCGCTGCGGTCCGGCGCCGCCGTCACGGTGGCCGTGTCGGACGTCAACGACAACCCGCCGCGCTTTCAACGGGAGCTGTTCCGCGGTGCCGTGAAGGAGAGCGACCCGCCCGGAGAGGTGGTGGCCGTGCTCAAGACCAGCGATGAGGATGGGACCGACCAGAACCGCATGATCAGCTTCTACATCACCGGTGAGGGAGGCTTCAAAGAGGGACAAACTTTTCGCACTACAGTAAAGAAACACAACATTGTGCTACGCTAAGTTAAATGGGTCGCTTGCACGCCGTTCAGAGTAACGCATTCTGAGAAGTCTTTATTTTATTTTATTTATTTTTCCTACGGTGGCCATCTTGGGGTGTGGGGAGAGGTCATTTTTGTGGCATTTTCAAAGGATTTTGATGACTTGCCAGCTGATCTAAAACCACAATTCCGGCAGAAAATAACGCTGCGTGAAAGAATCGGCCCACGCACACTGTCTCATGCTTTCTTTTGGCGGAGATCCCAATATTGTTTACTACTTGGTGTTGACGACATGCTCTCCCAGTCTGCGACACACCGCCAGATGAAAGCTTCAATATCACCGGAGGAATACAACTTTTTTGTAAGCGGATGGATCCAGAGTGTTAAAAATTAAAAATTTTATCCGAAGAAGCCATCGCACGGATGAGTAAACCGCCAAGCGTTGTTCATGTCGTACGGGTACGGAGCGGCAGGCTCAATTGCACATACCGTGATTACACCGTGCTACTCACGAATATACGTAGATCATATTGATTTTTTTTTTTAAATGGATCAATTGGGATTCATATATTTTTCAAAATGTAAACAGAAAAAATAAAAGCTAAAAGCTCTTTTGCCGTGCAGATCCAAAAATGAGATTTGAGACGAAATAAAATATCAAGATGTTTTCAGCGTGTCCCATATGAGGATGCTTTGCTGTAGTCCTTTCTTCATGTTTCTCCAATATATTCAATTTCTGTTTGATCTCCGGTGAAAATCCATCGTGCAAAAGCCTTTCGAATTGCTTCCGTTTTTCTAATTTTTCCTCATTTGCAGCTGCCAAGTGTTTTCTTGTCGTCTCATTAGACTTGGCGTCCATTTCTCGTGGACCCGATTGTTATTCCGCAGCGAGCCGGACTCTTTTGGCTTAGGAGAAGTGAGTTTAAAACCCTTCCTGGGATTAAGACGTCGCCGACGCGGCAGCCTAGTGAGACTTCTTATTCTTGGCGAGACGTGTTTGGTATTCCGGATGAAAGGCGTCGTCAACACGCCGCCTTGTTTTCCTGCCATTTAGCGCGCTCAGCGGCCTAATGGAGGCGCTGTAATCAAAGGTCACACGCCAAATGCCACGTACCCCTAGTCTCCACGGCGACGTGATTGAAACTTTCCGACCGCCGGCAGCTCTCCTCCGATGCCTTCCTTGATGTTTACAACAAAAAAGTTGAGGTCAGAAGGACTCCAAATAGTCTTTGATGCTTACGAAAGCCGTACGTTAACTCCGTGAAGATGTTTCGTTATCTTTGCTGATGGTTCTTCAGTGCCTTTGGTGTTTCTGAGCGACTTTTAAAAAGATGGGTTTATCAAAAACCTTCCAGTGCCTTTTGCTTCTTTTTGAAGAGGATTGACGAAAAGCTTTGCTGAACATTCTTAAAAAGTTGTTATCGTTTCTGTTTCGGGCAAAGTTGTGGAAGATTCTAAATTGTCTTCGAGGTTTGGGAAATAATTGTATGTTGATTTATGAACATATGTGTTAGTTTCGTTGCATCGTTTTAAATTGTCTTGTTCGTCAGGCGGGAACGTGGGCGGCGTATTCGGTCTGGCGCTGGTGCAAGGCGAGTGGAAGGTGTACGTGAGCGGGCCGCTGGACCGCGAGCGTCAGGACCGCTACCTGCTCAACGTGACGGCCAGCGACGGCCTCTACGTGGCCCGCGCGGCCGTGGAGGTCACCGTCATGGACGCCAACGACAACAGCCCCGTCTGCAACCAGGTAAGTCGGGTTACGCCGAAAGATTGATCTGAAGATACAGATTGTATGCGTGTGCGAGACATCGCAGAGGCCAGTTTGAGTTGCGGTCAATGGAAACCATTTGGGTGCGCTTTTGTCAGCTGGCATAATAGTGCTTTGTGTGTGCGTGCATTTGCTCAGGCGGTGTACAGCGCCTCGTTTCCCGAGGACGCGGCGGCCAACAAGGCCGTGCTGACGGTAGGCGCGTCCGACATCGACTCGGGCTCCAGCGCCGAGATCCAGTACTCGCTCTTTGGCATCGGCGTGGAAGACTTCTACATGGATGCCAACACTGGTATCTCACGTGGCACCATCCAAGATAGAGTCCCGAAAAAATAGATTGGTTGAAGATTCCATCTTGTTTGACAACATTTCCCCAAAGATTTTCTTGTAAACTGAATGATCTTTTTGTCTTTCGAGGCGAGCTTCGCACAGTGGCACCCTTGGACCGCGAAAGCCGTCCCGCTTACAAGCTGATTGCCCAAGCCACGGACGGCGGCGGTCTCTTCTGCCGCTGCGACGTGTCTCTGGTACTCCTGGACGTCAATGACAACGCGCCGTCCTTCGCCTCCTCGCGTTACGTGACCAGCGTGTACGAGAACGCCGCGCCCAACACCCTACTCACGCGACTGCAGGCCACCGACCCGGATCAAGGCCTCAACCGGACTATCGTCTACTCCCTGGTGGACTCGGCCAACGGCTTCTTCTCCATCGATCCCGTGTCCGGGGTGGTGGTCCTGGAGAGACCCCTGGACCGAGAGAGCCAAGACTCATACCGGCTTCGTGCTCGGGCCACAGACCAAGCCGGGCTGCGGGGGGCGCTCTTCACACAGGTTGGTGGAAAAGAAAATAATAAACCTTGCTGCAAATAAATTGCATGAAAGGAGAGATATGATCTAGCATTTATTAACACTACTAATAAGGTCAACGGGTGCACTGAGGTTTGCTTGATGCAGATTAGCCACTACTGTCTACTACAATCGTAGCGTCACAGCACTTGGGCACTGGCCTTGAGTGTCACGCTCACAAATGCCAGATTTAGCATTGGCCCAGGATGACATGGATACAGGATGAGGACTTGCGTTAAACGGGGGCTGTCCCCTGCAAACTAGGCTAATTCAAGCAAGACAAGTAAAATTAGCCTGTTTTAAGCGAGTACTTTAAGGGGAGTTTTGACACCTGGGAACAGGTTTAAGTTGTAAAAAAAAAAATGGAGGGGAAAAAAAAGGCTCCTTGAAGGCTCAGACATGACCCTTGATATATATTTCGATTAACGGAGGAAATAGATGTTCTCCTTTCCCCCGTGCGCGCCTCCCATTGAAAGAAGGCCATCTCGAGATGGGCCGCGAGGAGACGCGATAACAAGCCATGTAGATTTTAATTAAGATCGGCGCTTATCACATGAGCACTGAGATAGAAAAAAATGACAAGAGGTGACAGCTGAGGGGCCAGCGGCTCTCTGGCAGCCGCTGGTGCAAACGCTTGGAAAATATTGAAATATGTGCAAAGAATACACATTTTTAACATCTACCCCGTCATGATTGAGCTTGTGGTTCATTCTTAATTTTATTATTTTTTCAAAGTTCTTTAATCTCTTGTCATCTTTGACAAGACAACTTGAATCTTTACAAAGAACACTTCATCGCTACGCTAAAGACCCCAAATTGATGCGTACCAGAACAAGCGTTTGCTGCGTTAGCTTCCCCGAGTACTCTGAAACACCCTGCAACTCATTCTGGCTTGCGACCACTAGGTGAAGCTAACCGTGCTGGTCCTGGACGTGAATGACAACGCACCAGTGTTCCAGAAGCACGAATACACCGTCACCGTGCCCGAGGATGTCGCGGTGGGCACCGAAGTGCTGCGGGTGCTGGCCACCAGCGCCGACATCGGGCCCAATGCCGAGATCTCCTACCGGATCCGCTCGGGCAACGAGATGGACAAGTTTTCGATCGACGGGAACCTAGGTGAGCTGTCCGGTCCGGATCCCTTCAGATCTAGATGCGGTTCCAGAGGGGAGAGGGGTCCTGAGATCACTCTTCTCACCTGGCTACGTGGCCTTTGCATGCTGCGCCCATACCTGGGATGATTTTCCTCCGGATTTTTTTAAACAAACTCACACCTACGTACCTCCGGCTCCCAGGCTCCATCTCGGTGGCCGACGATCTGGACTTTGAGGTGTGCAAGGACTACTACCTGACGGTGGAGGCCTGGGACGGCGGCAGCCCGCCCCTCAGCGCTGCCACCGTGGTCACCGTCCAGCTGATGGACGTCAACGACAACGCCCCGGCCTTCAGCCAGGACGTCTATAACGTCCTCGTCAGCGAGGACGCGCCAGTCGGCCAATCCATAACCAGGGTAGTCCGATCGGTTCGATAGTTGGCAGCGTTAGCCGGAATCGCCACGACTGAACAGACGTGTGTTTTGTCTTAAGGTGCTGGCAGAGGACCTGGACAGTCAGGTCAATGGACGCATCACCTACTCCATCCTGAAAGGCGACCGGAGTAACCACTTCTGGATCGACCCGGTCGCAGGGTTGCTGAAAGTCAATAAGCGTCTGGACCGCGAGCTGGTAAGGCGGACCGTGACGGGACAGAAATGCTCACCTGTCTGCTCATAGGGGTGGAGGGAAAAAAAAAAAGTCTCTTAATGCACCAAATGCATCGCTGGATAATCTTCTGGAGACACAACGCAACGCGCGCACACCACAGGATAATCAATCTCGATGCTCTTTTAGACATCCGGTAGCTAGGCCTTTGCTGACTTTGAACGGAAGAAAGGAAAAATCCCTTTTAATCTTACGCCGCCGGATAACCACTTTAGTCGTCTTTTAGAGACATCCGATAATCAGAAGCGAAGAAAAATTGCTATTAACACACCCCACACCATAGGATAATCACTCAGGATCATCCTTGAGGGACATCCGATAATCGTTGCCTTTGCTGACTTTGATTGTAAGAGAGGAAAAAATCCACTTTAAGACGTCCCACACAACAGGATGATCCCTCAGGATAGTATTGATTTGCCGACTTTGATTGTAGGGAGACAAAAATCACTCTTAGCGCACCGCACACCCCACGATAATCGGTCAGAATCTTCTTTAGGGACATCGGGTAATCGGGCAAATGCCCAGATTTATCTGGATTCCCAGTTTGCGTCGACCCGTTTTGAGGACGCACCTTTAAGCGCAAAATAAGTCACGAGGAAATCAATAGTTGTTTTCTGAGTCGGCGCAAGGTCAGCGAGCGCTCGCATTATGCGGCCGTAACGAAGCGTGTCGGCCGTACCGTCTCATGCATAAAGATGCGCTCTCTCCCTCTCACGCCCCGTACAGGTGTCCCGCTACGCTCTGTCAGTGCAGGCCTTCGACAGCGGCTCGCCCGCCATGTCCTCGGCCGTCACCGTCAACGTGGACGTCGCCGACGTGAATGACAACCCACCAGTCTTCAGCCCGCCCAACGCCACCGCTGTGGTCCAGGTAAAAGCTTCCGTTGCTATTTTATGCTCCTGCCAAAGCGAATAAAAATATGACTGTGATTCTGTTGAAGTGAGTTGAGAAGCAGAATGGAAAGTTATGTTGAGAGTAAAAGCAAAAACGTCAACAGAAGAATAAATGCTAGACATTGTATTTATTTATTTTTTTTCACTTGCCACCACTGATCTTCGTTTTTCGAAAAAAAAATGTGTTTAAATTTTCAGCTGAACCAAGCTTCAGGCAGCGTCCTGCTACGTCTGTCCATCGACGACAAAGACTCCCCCAGGAACGGCCCGCCCTTTGCGTTCCGCCTAGTTTCTGGGAACGAGGGTGATTTCTTCACTCTGGACCAGACGGGAACGCTGAGGTCCGACCGTGAGTTCAGCCCCGAGTCCCCCCGGGAGTTCACCCTCGAGGTCCAGGTGAGAAACAAATATTTTCCTGTAAATGTTTTGAGAACTCCTGCAAACAAAACCTCCAACTTTTTGGGTCCAGAGACCACTTATGAGATTTTTTCTCCTCCTCATAATATCCCTAAATGCTCTGGGAATAACAGTGGCACCTTGTGTGGTTTGAGAACCACCGGCCTCAGGAATGTCCTTCCGTACGGCAGGTGAGCGACTCGGGCCAGCCTCCTCTGATCTCGTCCTCGTGGGTGTTCCTGCGGGTCATCGGGAACAGTCAGTACAAGCCTGCCGTCTCTCCCCTGGAAATCTTCGTGGTGACGGCGAGCGACACGTTCCAGGGCGGCCCGATTGGTCGCATCCACGCCACGGACCGCGACCCCAGCGACGCGCTGTCCTTCAGCCACAGGCCGCAGGATAACGGCATGTTTAGCATCAACAGGCAGGACGGACGTGTGACGGCTCTTCCGGGCCTGGAGCCGGGCAGGTAGACAACACGTTGCTTGACTGCATTGAACCAAACTATTTTTCCTGTTTAAAATATACTTCAAACTTCGCGCACACAATTGGAAAAAAAAACCCCCATTCAGCTTAGTTCATTGATCTTTTTTATATTGTCAGGTATCAAATGAATGCCACCGTGAGTGACGGGCGCTTTGCCGTGATTGCCGACGTCTCGGTCCGAGTGGAACAGGTGACGGACGTCCTGCTGCGTAGCGCCGTCACCCTCAGGTTCCGCTCCCTGTCTCCTGAGGACCTGCTGGGCCGCTACCTCAACCAGATCCGGCTGACGTTGCGGGCGCTGGCGGGCTGGAAATGGTCGGCGGGACAACAGGACCCGCTCCACATCCTCGGCGTGCAGCCGGTGGACGGGACGTCCGACGTGGACCTCCTCGTGGCCGTGGAGAGGCCGGAGAAGCCCGGCGGTGGGGGGCGGACGGGGGGCTTCTACGCGCCCCGGGAGGTGGCCGCCAAGCTACGGGAGGCAAAGGGGCAGCTGCGAGGGGTCCTGGCCGGAGCGGTGGCGGTGGGCGGCGTCTGCTCCGGGGCGCTGGAGTGTGGCGACAAGGTGTGTGAGCAGATGCTGGCCATGGAGGCCGGCTCGATACTGACCTACACCACGGAGAGGGTCAGCCTGGTGTCGCTGCCGTTCAGACGCATTGAGACCTGCACCTGCCCCCGTCAGTGTTTTTTTTTTTTTTTTTTTTGTGGACTACAGTAATCCCCATGTTCATCTGCCTTCATTGAGTACACCTGCTGTGTGATTTGGTCATGTTCCAAACAGGTGGGGCGTGCCCCGCTACCGTGGAGCTGTGTGAAGGTCAGTCGTGTCCTGCAGACATGCAGTGTGTTCGCTCCGGCCCGACGGCGCCATCTGTCTGCCAGTGTCTACCCGAGCGACTGGAGGAGTGTGCTGGTAGAATCTGTTCGATTTTTTTTTTTTTTTTTAACTTCCCGAACGGAAAAGAATCAGGTTACAAATGTCACAAATAGCTAAGTTCTTCATTCGGTTCTTGGCTTGGTTTGTGACTTTCACATCGAGCTGGTGCCAGGGTTAATTTGGGTTCAAGCAACAGTAGAACCGAGTCAAGAACAAGTCAAAAAACAACTCAAGAGACAATCAAAACCCAAATCAAGAACCAATCAAGTCCAATTGATTTAACGAGTCCTTAATAACAAGATGGCAGGCATGATTTGGTTGGTCGTGGATAGACTTGGTTCTTTCCTTGATTCTTGACTTTGTTCTTTGTTCAGTGTATAAGTGTTCACACGTGAAAGCCTTTCACAAAGTATGCGTTTGTCTTGTCCCAGGTCGAAGCACACTGAGTTTTTCTGGGAACGGCTACATCAAGTACAAAGTGACTGAGAGCGGCCAGAGCAGTCAGAGCGGCGAGATGAAGCTGGGCCTGAGCGTCCGCACGCTGCAGACCAGCGGCGTCATCATGTTCACGAGAGTCAACCCGTGCACCATGCTCAAGGTAAACATAAAGGTCTCTGAAACGGAATGTCGTCCTGGCTGTACAGCGAGGCAAAAGACATTGCCGTGTTCCAGATCCGGCGAGCTCAAGAAAACTTTTTTTTTTTAATGTGGTCTTTGATTCATTCTTAACTGGTTACTTGCTTTTGATGGGTTCTTGACACGGTTCTTGACTCATCCTTTTTTTTGGTTTCTCGTCTCAGTGTTCACCGAATCCCTCTGTTCCAGATCGAAGGTGGCCGCCTCCGGTTCCAGCTGGACTGCGATAACACGCTCGGCATCATGGGAATCTCTGGCCGTCAGATCAATGACGGGCTGTGGCACGCCGTGGCCTTGGAGCTGACCGGCAACTACACCCTCCTGTCATTGGACGACAGCTACGTGGAGCGGCGGCGAGCCGCCCGAGCCCCCGTCCGCCTTTGGCCCGGCGCCCCGGAATCCTCCTTCTTCTTTGGGGCCCAGGTTAGGCCTCCGGCGGCGGGCGGCCAAGGGGCGAGGGCCCAAGATGGCTTCCGGGGCTGCCTGGGCCGGCTGACGCTCAATGGGAGAGAGCTGCCGCTGCCGAATAAGCGCAGTCTCTACGCCGAGATCGCCGGGCTGAGTGAGGTGGAGCTGGGCTGCGTCCTCTACCCGGACCCTTGTGTCAGCGCCCCCTGCCGCAACGGAGCCATGTGCACCAGCCTGCCCTTGGGCGGTCAGTCCCACTCGTTGCATACACTTGAAAATGTCAATGTCAGGCAATAAGTCTTTTCCAGACCCAGCACTATTTATGCATTCTTCTTGCCTCTTTGCCTGCAAAATCGGGTTCGTCGGCCATAACAGAGAAGCGGCGATTCATCTGTTTAATTGCCTTTCACACAGAACCCAGCAAAACAAATAGAGCTGCATGTCACTTTTGATGACGCTTGCTATGTTGCGTCTTTGACAGGCTTCGGGTGCACTTGCATCTCTGGCTTCACCGGGGGACGCTGCGAGAGCCCAGTGACGCCCTGCACACCAAACCCCTGCCAGGCTGGTGGCGTGTGCCAGGCCACGCAAGGCGGCGCTAGCGGATTTGTCTGCGAATGCCCAGCAGGACTGATTGGGCTTACGTGAGATCAAAAAGCTTTTGGCCTTAGTGGAGCGTTGGCGTGTCTTGTTTACGACTCGGTGAGCGACTGGTATTACCAAAAGTCGCCACAGGAGGGTAGCACCGCTCCTTTTACACATTTGTTACACTTTTGTTTTGACGCTGCTAAATACTTGCCAGAGTAAGCGCCTGAGTTTTGGCCCAAAAAAAAGACCCCATCTGAAGACCAATCATCAAAAAAATTACAATAATTACGACATAATGTGCAATAATATTGCAGAAGAAAAACAAACATTAAATGCATGAATTGTCCCACCCAATCCACAAAAAAATAAGTATTAATTTAGATTGATAATCATAACAAAATATAGAATTAAAAAATACAATAAAATGCCCACAAAAAAAATGTACAATCTATATTTAAATTTTTCTTAACCTACTATATTGACTCCCCCCCATGAAGCATATGTTTTTCTGAGTCAATCCACAAATATACAATCATAAAACTGTCAATGTGATTTTGAAAAATTGAATAAAAATATACAAGAATGCAGTTTTATTTTTCAATTAGCAAAATCATTCAAGCCCCAATAATTGCACGGACTGCCGTACAAATTAATTTCACAATTCCAGGAAAAACAATTAAACACCTTCTCAAAATAATTCCGAGGATAAAAAGAAACAAGTACCAAGATCACCTGTTCCCATCAGCAAAAACTGGAAACAACAAATACGTTTTCGGTATTGAATCATTAAAAAAAAGTAAAATAATACCGAATAGAACTGAAGTGCAAATAATTGTATTTGATGAGAGCAAGGGGTTAAATGCCTAATAAGCGTTTTTCAGAGGGATTTTTAATTGTTCTGAGGCCACAGCTTCTGATCACCGCATAATAATCGGGCGTAAACGCTCACTCAGCGGATATTATTCAGCGCGATCACATTTCCAAGTGTTGCTGCACATGTGTCGTGTAGCACAACCAAATATCAAACAAATATCATCATCATAAAGGGGAAGAAGGAGCAGCGTGCCATGCTAATGAGAACGAAGACGGCCGAGTGTGTGCGTGATGCAAGTCACCACAAATGAGGAGAAAACGGCGGAGTCTCGCTCGGGGGGCTGACGGCAGGGGGCCGCGTTTCAAAGCGGGAGCGTGGATGTGCGTCAGCGGGCGGTCGGGCAGACCACCGCCGAGCGCGCCCTCGCTAAAAGAGTCTTAAACTTGAATTCATCTGCAAAGCACACGCGGTTATTGTTAAATGAATCACAATGTTTTCGTTTGTTTTATACCCTCTTCCACACTAACGTCCCACCGCTGGAAAACAATTCCGCTCCTCCCCACCCCTCTCTTTTTTTTTTTTATGGTGGACACAAGGGGGTTTAACGTTCTCACTGTTATGACCTCGTGTGTGGGAAGCGCAGAGACACTTTTTAACCCTGAAAAAATTCTTCGATTAAAAAAATGACCATTGCTTTTCCAGATGCGACGAAGACGTGGACGAGTGCGAGCAGGCCGACTGCGGAGACGGCGGCGAGTGCGTCAACACGCCGGGATCCTTCTACTGCAACTGCACAATGGGAGACGAGGACGGGACCTGCGGCGGGGCGGGTGACGGCTACGTAGACGACGACACCCAGGTGCCGACGTACACCCCGCCCATCCACACTGATGGTGTTTACCTGTACATTATATAGATTTTTTTTTTTTTATTATTAAAAGCATTTAAGGAAAACAAAACACGATATTAAGATATCAAATTCAGAACTGACTGCTGTAATAATATTTCATGTGGCAGATATTAGCAACCGCTGCCAGTATGATCCAACGTAAACTACAAATAGCATCTGAAGATCTGTAACAGGTGACGGTCATCCCTGCCAAGCGTCAATCATCAGTGTCAACTGTCATTACTGTGCGCGGATGTGTCCGCAGGCGGAGCCGCTGTCGTACGTCGGCCCCGGCGAAATCATCGGCATCGGCGTCCTGGCCTTTGTCATCATCCTGCTCCTCATCCTCTTTGTCATCTTTCGGAAGAAGATCCAGTTTCGAAAGGACTCGGCGGCGTCGGCGGGTGCCGCGCCCGGAGGGGTCGCGGGCGTCACGGCCGTCTCGGCCATCGCGGAGACCAGCTACATGTTGCGCAAGACGGGCACGGGCGCCGAAGGCATCGAGTTCAAGGCGGTGCGCGTGTCGGGTTCGCCGGGGAAGGCGGCCGTCATCGGCAGAGTCGACCGCGGCGAAGTGGGCGGCGGCCTGGCGGGACCGCCTCAGGTGGTGGTGAGACCCAACGCGCACTCGCCGCTGATGGGCGGGAGACACGGCAGGGACGCGGGTGAAAGCAGGGTCAGTCGCGCCTACTGTACGTCCCTCATGCATTCATCCAGTCGTGTATATCGTCCATCCAAACCTCATCAATCTCGAGTCAGTGGGACATCAACGGCTGTTCAACAGTTGCTCATGTCTTTTATTCCCCCCCCCCCCATCCCCCCATTCCCCCGTCACAGCTGAGCAAGTTTCTGTCAGAGACGTCCAACGTGCGCAGCAACCGTCGGGGCGTGGCCGTGTGCAGCGTGGCGCCCACCAACCTGCCCCCGCCGTCGCCCTGCCGCCGCCTCAGCCGGCACAGCCCCGCTCACAAGGTGTCCTGGGACGGCGGGGACGGCCGCGCGCCGGCGCAAGCGAGGCGGCGTGACGAACGCGAAGACGAGTGGAGTCGGAGAGCCTTTGAGATGGAGAGGACGGACGCCAGCGAAGGTCAGACTGCGCGCGGCGAAGTGTCAAGCCAGCGGCAGTGTTTCAAACCGAGGTTTTCAGCCAGGGGTTAAGGTTTCAAAGTAGAGCGTCATGACCGGGTGAGGGTTTCAAATTAGGATTTCAGGCCCGTTTCAAAAGTAAGGCCTGAGTTAGGGTTTCAAGCAAGGGTTCGTGCTTTTAGCGTCAAATCTCACACAGGGTTAGTGTCTTAAACCTTGGTTTCGGCAGAGTAGCGTTTCAAGCCTGGTTTCGCTTTCAAAATAAGTGCCTGAAACCAGGGTGAATGTTTCACATGAGGGTAAGTTTTCCAAATTAGGGTTTCAAGCTGTAGTTGAGGTTTCAAAAAAAAGGGAAAAGGGCTTCACAGTCTGTTTTCAAGACGGGATTTGCGGTTCAAACACCCCAGGGTCAGGTTTCAAATTATATTCTCAAACCATTTAAGTTAGAGTGTCAAAGTTTCGGCTTTCAAGGAAACCTGCGCTGGGGCCGCTTTGGTTTGCATGGTTGCCACGGAGACGGATGACTTCCCGCTGACCTCGATACACGTTTTCATTGTCAATTCAAATGAACACGCGTGAATAATAAATGTTGGAGTTTCTGCTTTGTCCTACTTTGGACCAAAGTGCTCGAGTTGGAGAAATAGCAAAAGATGGTAATGGAGCCGTCCCACCCTAAGCCAGCTTTCAAACCTGAACCCAGGCTTGAAGCCCAACTTTGAAAACTTAATCGATAGGAGTGCTATGCTGCCGATTTCAAGACCGACCATCCATGAGTGAGATATGCCGATACCGATTCGGATCCCTACTAGCTTCCACGTTTTAGAGCTGCTCACTAGCGATTATTTGATTAATCGATGAATCTGCCGATTGCTTTTTTCGATGAATTAATCCGATCTTTATTTAAAACGGCTACTCCTAATCCCACAGGGTTTGTTTCCAATGCCAGAAGTGAATCTTAAGCATTTGTTGTTGTTATCGACCGCTTCCTGCTGGTCATCATCGATTTCCACAGGATCAGGATGTCCTCATCGGGGTGCTGTGCCCCCCCCCCCCCCACTGCCGGTGAGGGAAAGCGTCTAATTAGCGCCCGATTGAAGCGGCTGAAAGCCTTCGTTAGCCGCTGCACTTTATTAGCGCCGAGCTCAGCGACAGCCGGCTCACGTATCATCGCCGGCTCATAAACGGCCGGGGCGAGCGAGCCGATTGGTCGTTTACGCAGCCTGCTGAATAATTAACTATTAGCATATGATGAATAATTTAGTAGCGGCAACACGAAGCACATATGAGCACTCGTATTCTTTTTTTTTTTTTTTTTTTTTTCTTCAACCCGACCAGGAACCCTCATTTGAAACTTGACCCAGACTTGAAACTCTAAGACAGGCTTGAAATCGTAACCCTTGTCTGAGACACTCAAGGAATTAAACTAACGAGACACCCTAACTTTAGACATTAAACCCTACCTCAGGAACTAAAACCCTAATTTGAAACCTAAACACAGGCTAAAAAACATCATTTGGAAACCTAAGCCCGTCTTGAAACTGTAGTATTTGTGTGTGTGTGTGTGTGTGTGTGTGCGTGTGCGTGTGCATGTGTGTGTGTGTTTGCATGCGTGAGTGAGTTATTGAAGTATCCGGCGTGAATTCACAAGCTGCCCAGTGGCTGCTCTTTTGTTGATTGACAGCCTGCCTGAGCCCCTTGGAGTGTGGAGGTGATTGGTGTGTGTGTGTGGAGGGGGGGGCTGCTTCCATATACACGCACACACACACACACACGCACACACACAGTCCAAAGGCCTCAGAGCGTAGCGGGTTGTTGTGGAGACCAAAGGCTCCAGTTGAGATGCTTCTTCTCAAGCAGAGTCAAATTTACATGCTGATGTTGGCTAATTGTACAACGCGTGCGTGTGTGTGTGTGTGTGTGTGTGTGTGTGTGTGTGTGTGTGTGTGTGTGTGTGTGTGTGTGTGTGTGTGTGTGTGCGTGTGTGCGTGCGTGTGCGTGTGTGTGTGTGTGTGTGTGCGTGCGTGCACGCGCGCGTGTGCACAGGTAAGCAGTTGTCGCCTGTTCAAAGCGCCGCGATTGGCCTTTCGTCAGACTCTACCCCAGAGGAGCTCAGCTCGTATACGTCGGAGTCCTTCGATGACAACGGTACGTCGACGACGCTAACGGCATCGCACCACGCGAGCGCACCAACACCAAGATGATACGTTACCGACGATGACGGCGCACCTCGGATTGGGTTAAGGCTTTGAAGTGAGGTTTTTAGACAGGGTGGGGACTTCATAGTCGGGTTTCAAGTAAGGGTCACGGTTTAAAGGCCGGGTTATGGTATGGGCTTCAAAACGGGAGTAGAGTTTTGGAAAAGGTTTCAAAATAGGGGTTTGAAACAAGAGTTAGGATTTTAGGTTTCAAATCTAGAGTTTCAAGCCTGCGTTAGTTTCACACACGCGGATATAAAAAGAGAATTCAATGAATTTTTTTTTTTGCTGAAATGAGTTACAAAAAAAACAAAACCTGGTGGAGTTAACATCACCACCACCACCACCACTCACTGACAACGGCGGCGCTTCATTAAGCGACATGAAGTCATTCAGGAGAAGACAACAAGGTGAAGAAGCCCCCCGCCCCCCCCCCCCCCCAATCCCCAGAGAACTCGATAGCATTGATCGTCCCTCTGCTACCAGGAAGGTGCGCTGCTAACACACTGGCCACGTGTCTGCCTGCGTCCTCTCTAATTACCGTCGCCCATCTGACACCCGAAAGAGAACAACAAGCGCGCGCACCGACATGCAAACCTAATCCCACGCGCTACGTTAACCTATTCAAGTCAACTGTTGTTGTCGTGACATCGTGTGTGTGTGTGTGTTTTAACGCACACAGCCTCCATCGTCACAGTCATTCGTCTGGTCAATGACACGGTGGACCACATTGAAAGTGAAGGTAGGAAAACTCTTATTAGATGCATGCATTTAAAATATATGGGTTTTGTTTTTTTTCAGGGGGGGGGGGGTTGCCGTTCATTCACTATTCTTATCGTTTGCAGTTACCAACCTGGACAAGGAGCAGTGGCAGCACAGTCCCGGTAAGTGTCACGTTGTCTATATCCTGGCTTGATTGGGCGGGTGGGCTTGAGCGGTGCAAAGGTCGATCGCCGGCTATGTAGGTAGAAGTACTCAACTTGACAATGCATTGTGGGAGACCCTCAACACACCAACCATTTCATTTCATCAATCGATGGATCGGTACCGAGGCGGTCCCGAGCGTCTGCTAACAAATGCGACGACACGTCTTAGCGGCAGCGTGACAGTCAACCGCTGGAATTCTCCCGTCAGGTTCAGGAAGTCGTGCGATGGCCCAAGCTGAGACGTTCGCTTATTGACTTTTATGTCTTGTTCCCTAGCAACCGATGCCAGTTCTCCTCATAGCGCCGAGCGTTTTTTTTTTTCTTTTTTTCTTCTTCTTCTTCTTTTCTATTTCACCGTGCCGGCGCAAACAAAAGAGAGAAAGAGACTCCGAGGGCGTTCAACTTCAAAGATGACAGAGAAACAAGGCATCGTTTATCATAATCATCGTCATTAGCACGTATCCGGGCCACAATCATCATCAACAAGACCAAACTTCATCCTCGTCCTACTCGTTCATGACGATGGTGACTTAGCGCGAGGGCAAATGTGATTGACAATTGCTTTCGGCACAGGACTAGCAAGTGTCATGAGCTTGAAACTTTGCAGCGCCAATGGCGACGTAGCGCTTCTTTCACGACGCTGAAGCGACCTCCACAACCAACACATTTTCAGGCTCAGTTCTTCACCCCACCCGCCGCCTACCCCCCCAGCCCCCCCATTTCACGATACCCCTGTTCACGGAGCGACACAGGAAAAAGACCTGAAAGGGTGCGTTCCTGTCCCCGCAGCCTACCACTGGGACTCCTCTAGGCAGAGCTCCGGCCGGTTCTCGCCCTCCCGCCTGCGCCCGCCCGAGGCGGGGTCCCACTACGACCTGAGCGACGCCCAGCAGAACATTCGGCGGGGCGGCAGCACCCGCTCCCTGCAGCTGGACTACCCGATCCAAGTGCCGAGCGGCGACAGAGGCCGCGAGCCGTCGTCGGAGGCGAGACGGAGGGCCTTCCAGTGGGAGAAGAACCAGTCGGGCGAGTGGCAGAGGAAAAGGTGGCCGGGCGGGCGAGGGCGGCAACGGAGCAGCGAGGAATCACCCGTTTACGAGGAGTACCGGGAGCCCCGGCGAGACTCCGATCCCAGCGAGGAGACAGAGGCTCTCTACGACACCCTGCCCCCGACCCGGGAAGCCTATGACGGCTACCCGTCCAGCCCGCCGGGCCTCAGTTTACACCCGGCCCAGCTCCTGCCCCCCTTGCGGGCCTGGGCCTCGGGGAGTCGGGAGGGCGGCGGCGGAAATCTCGGCTCGGGCGCCATAAGCGGTTCCGGGGATGAGCTCGAGAGACTGTTGAACCTGGTGTCACTCCGAGTCAGGAGGGCCACGAGGACCAACAGAACCTCCACTGGGTCAGAACCCGCGGCGGGGTGGGACGGATTCAAATGACCCGCCAGACTCTTGGCACGGACGATGCGCGGTGGCCCGGGTGGGGAAAAAAAAATTGACATCAGCCTCCCTCGTCTTGTCGGTGGCGCTCGTTTTTCCGGGTGAAGGCGTGTTTAAGCGCATGCGGCACGCCGCTTCAGAGATGTTATTAAGATTAGCGCCGTCTTTGTTTAATCATTTCATTACTCGCCGGTTATTTATTTCACGAGGAGGTCGTTTGGCGGCCGAGCAGCACGAGCATCAAAGCGAAAGATAATTAAAAGTAAGACACTTTTAAGACTGCGCGCCGCCGTCTATTCCAGGCCATCTTTTATCACTGTGAATAAATTGTGTACACCGTACGCAACTCATGGTTGTCAGTTCTGACTGCACTACACCTCGCGCGAGACCTCCGCCAAGGCGCGACCATCCAAAGTGCTTCCACTTTTTACAAGCCAAGACGGCAAATGGAAGCGTAGTATTTGCACGCGATTACTTTCCCCTGTTGGTCAGTGGTGATACTGGATGAAGCTTGCAGGAAAGAGGAGGATGGTTGCTCTCTGTCACACCACGATTACACACACACGCACACACACACACACACACACAGGGCGCAGCCTAATCTGCTTGGCCGACATCTGCCTGGCCAGGCACACACACGCGCATGCACAGCTGGAACGGACACAAACATCATCTCACGCAACTGCCACTCATGTATTATTCAGCAATGCTTTAATTTCAACAGCGTAATCAGCTGCAGTGAGGCGTGGTGCGCGTGTGTGTGCGCGTGTGTGCGCATGTGGCTGGCTGGCAGTCTAGCAGATGATTAGCGGGACAATCCTTTGACATATGCCAGGAACGCTACTGCTGCTGCCTGTTTTACTGTATTGCGAACGTGCTCAGGAAACGGCATTGTGCACTACCGGAATATCCAATTATATATATACATATATACACGTGTGTGTGTACACGTGTGTGTGTGTATGTAAATACGTATGTATCCTCGTTGAAGCTTTTTTAAACTCCACCCCCAGCAAGCGTCCCTATTCATTTTAGTCTTGAGATACGAGGAAACAATTGAGATGCGAGTGCACTTAAACGCTCGTCAAACGGAGCAACTTTTCATCAAAGTTGAAAACATTGTCATGAAGTAACCTGCATTTCTGCACTCAAAATACCCCCCTCCCCCTCCCCCAAGGAGACATTGCTCATTCTTGTTCTGACTGGATCAATTGACTCCACAAATATTACATCCGGCACGTTAATCCTACCAAGCACTGTCACGTCTGCTGGATGCCCCCCCCCCCGCCCCCACTGTCCCCTCCTCCCTCCCCAACGTTGTCATCCACATTTTGAGCCATGACACATTGAGGCCGGCGTTATTGGCCATCCGACAGTCACCCCCTCGGCAGATGAAAGCGTCCCGCTCGGTGTCAGACACACACGCGAGGAGACAAAAAAAAAAAAAGGAAAAAAAATCCATGCAGGCGATGCCGAATAATTGCAAGTGCGTCACAAGGGTGCCGGGGATCAATGGCAGCTGCGATGATGCGATTTGTCCGCGCCGACTGAGCGTTTCCATAATGACGCCGGAGAGGGAGACGGCACGCTTTTCACAGACTGGACGCGTTTTCATTTATTTCTTTCACTCACACGATGACCCACAAACGCCTGTGTAACACGTCACGTCGCGCACGACGCCGAACACGAAACATTCGGACCTCAGATCAACATTTGCCCCCACAAAGCGATACGATTGTCACTTGTTTCACCAAAAGACAGACAAAAAAAAATGTCTTTTCCTGAAACCTTCAATAAATAAATGCTGGCTTTGCGTTTAGAAATGTAAGCGGTGATGAGGGTTGCGATTTTTTTTTTTTTTGGATTTGATGACACAATTGTACACAAATGCGGCAAATGCCTTTTCAAAATAAGCATTGCGCAACACAACAACAACAGCAACACCCGTCAGCGTGCACGCAATTAGCGTCAAGTAGATTGAGTGGAAAAAGGTGAATGAATTGCGTCAGTGTGCTGATGTTTTGCACGCCTTGCTCGGCGCCCGAGAGAGCCCAAGCATGAGAGAGCGAAACGCATCTCAAGGCGCGTGGGAGGAAGAGGAGGGGAGGGGGGGGGGGGGGGGGGGGAGATGCGTCGTTCCGCGCTCCGTGCGTGCCGCTACTTTTCTGTTACAAAATTACTTTTTTTTTCTTCTACTTTTTTCTCCCCCCGCTAAAACAAAAACTTTTATCCAAAAAAAAAACATTTTCTTTCTGGAAATAATTCAAAACAAAATGTCATCAAAATTTGACTATCCAGACACTTCAAAGAAATGACAGTTGAAAGCATAAATTACTTTAGCAACCCCCCCCCAAAAAGTTTTATTGGGGGGGGTTACCTTTTTTTTGTGACACAACCATTTTTGTTGGATTGGGGGACAACCTGAAATATATTTTTCCACCCCAAAAGTTGTTCTTACTCTGAGGATTTTTGTTCCTTAATTTAAAATACTGGACAGAAATTATATTTGATTTTTATTGTATTTTTTTCGTCACTATTTTAATTTCTACGGAGAAAACACGGAATAAAATGAAACTTTTTTACCCCCCCCCCCCCCCGTTTTTTTTCTCCATTTTTTTGGTTCAAAATAATTCCGACAAATGTCAAGATATGAATATTACAGATGACCCAAAAAAATGGTGGAAAAATAGAAACATTCTTACTCAAAGATACACTCTTATTTCCGATCATAACTGATTTATATATAATATTCTTAATATTCTTCTCGGTTAAAAAGGTAATAAGCGGAGTGAGGGTGCTGCCACGCTTTGCTGATGTTTGGCACGCATCGCTCAGCGTGCGGGGGGGAGGGGGGGATTGAGAGAGAGAGAGAGAGAGCGCTATAAAGGCACGTGGGAGGAGGTGATGTGTTACTCGCGGGGTGTCTCCGTGCGCGCCTCACCTGGGGGAGCGTGTGTGTGTGCGTACGCGTGAGTGGGGGGCGCGGTGAGTGAGAGGAAGGCTGCCAAGGGCTCGGGCGAGCGTTCCTCGGGGATGCTGAGCATATCTGCCGAGGCGTCGCAACGGCTTAGAGCAAACATTCCCCCTTTTTTGCTTCTTTTTGGGTGCAGCGGAAGAGAGGGAGACCCCACCTCAAAAAAAAAAAACACGTGAGCGCTTCGGCTGAGCAGGAGGTGGGAGAAGCCAGTGTGTGCTTTGTATGAATGACTTTGAGGGAACAAGACTGGTGTAACTTTATGTAGGTCACACGTGAGCGCCTCCCTCTGCCTATCAAGTGTCTCGGCAAGAACAACGAGCGAAAGCGGCGGCGGCGGACGAAGAAGAAGAATCGGCAGGAGTCGGAGGCGGCTCGGCAGAGGTGCGGCGATGCTCGGCGGGACGTGATGCCCGGAACGCTGGCGCTCCTCCACAATCGCTCGGAGGAGGCGCAAACCCTGTCCGGCGGCGGCGGCGGCGAGGTGGGCAGCCGGCCCGCCTGGGTCATCGGCATCCTGGCCGGCGTGCTCATCTTCACCACCGTGGTGGACGTGCTTGGCAACCTGCTGGTCATCGTCAGCGTCTTCCGCAACCGCAAGCTGAGGAACTCAGGTAAGGAACGTCTCATTTTAATCTCCTTTGGCGTTTATCAAACTTTTTACACACACGCACCCCAAAAAAATGCTGGCCTCATCAGCCTGGGTTACGCTGACCCAAGGTCGGGTCAATTGTTTATGACGCAGCTGATTGGGTTGAAAGTTGGATTTGGCCAGGCTGAAGCTGGTCACCATTTTGAACCGTGTTGTTGTGTCCTGAAAAGTGGAAGTTTGGATAAAACGACCCAGAAAGTTGGCTCCAATTGACCCAAGTGGTAGATCGGTCCAGATTGGGTTCTTTTTGACTGTTTTCAAAGTGTGGCTTTGGACATTACATACAGGGTCAAATCCTGGACCCAATGCAAAGTTATAGATAAGCCAGCATTGACTCTGTCCCTTTTGGACCCAGCGCTGGGTTCATCACGATCACATTCCTGACCCAACATTCTGGGTCGAATCCTCAACCCTATGCGATGGGGGGGGGGGGGGGGGGGGTTGGGACCCAGTGTTGTGTGTTCAACCCAACAGTTTTAAGAGTCTCAAATGTATTGAACTTGTGAAGGTTAAATACAACTGAATTGTAGCACGGCGGTGATAATTTTATGTGCCACAAGAGGGAGCCAGCGTATGATCGCCACTTGGAGAATTAATATATTGATTTGCGGCTTGGTCAAACGGTGAAGTGTGCCACTACAATTATGGAAGGGGATCTATTGTGACCCCACCCCCAAATCCTTTAGAAGCTTTTTAGTAAAACATAGACGTGGTCCTTTTATTTATACAAGGGTTTTCCTGTGCAAAAATCACATTTGGATGAAAAAAAAAAAGTCTCCTTTTTCAAAGGTTTTGTTGAGCCAAGAAATTCATTCTTTTCACAGAGAGAAGGTCATATTTTGAGGGAAGGAATTCAAGTCGTGCGTTTCGAGGAAAAGAAATGTCCAAAAAATAGCGGTTGTGACAAAGAAAAGAAATCTGGTTTGTTGTTTTTTTTTTCCTCTCTCATTTTTGTGTGTGCATCTGAACCAGATGGAAACCGGTGGCAGCCAATTCTCTGAGAACCTTTTGGTTGTCATGTTCCACAATGCACTCCTCCTCGACATCTATTTCTGCCCGCAACGTGTGCGCTGCATTATTACTTACGAGAAAGCGCTTGTAAATATGCAACGACACGTGTGTGTGTGTGTGGAGGGGGGGGGGGGGTGGCGGGAGGGAATGGGGGAGGGGTTGTACATGTCGAGCCTGTCAGCCTGTGATCAAGGCAAACAAACGCACATATGCACGGTTTGCACCTTGAGCATCCATGATGATGCCGGATTGCCGGCATTGATTGACGGCTGCCTGGCCAACACCCCCTATTTATTTATTTATCTATTTATTACAGGTGGGGGGGGGGTTGTTTTTTTTTTTGCCAAGGGCCACTAAAAAGTGCTCGGTGGAGAAAAATCTCATATATATATATATATATATATATAAAGGCTGTTAAAGTGTAAACATTTAAAATAGCAAAACTTTTTCAATCAGAGACTGTATTCTTCTACTTCCAAAGTGCACCGTGTTGCTTTTTCTCTTCACGTGCTAAAAGGCATTTTCTTTTTTTCTTTCTGTTGCGCTCACCATCACCTTGACCCGAAGGTGATTGAACGCACGCACGGAATTGGCGAAGGATCTTTTTTTTTTCTTTCTTTTTTCAAAAGAAGAAGAAGAAGAAGAAGAAAAGGAAGAAAAAAAATCTTGAGCATGTCTTTACAATGGAAGGAAGAAAACGCGTTTGCCTTCACGGCGCCGTCTTTCAGTTTGAATGGAGACGTTTAAAAAAGCTCAGTCGAGGCAGCGCTCAGCTTTTGCCGGCTCGGTTGCCGCTTCACTTAAGAGCTCCGCGGATTTTGCCAGCTCCCCTTTAATTGTACACGCTACTTCACGTCTGCGTTGCACGCTTTAAGTCCGCCAACGAATATTTTTGTCGACCACGTACCATTCCGGAGTCCACACCAACGTCTGCCACCTGTAAACTGCTCTTAACCATTGCACTCCATTCCACAACCCACCTTAGTTTTTTTTTGTTTTGTTTTGTTTTTGGGTTGAAGAGGCATTACAGTAGGCGGCGCAGCGCTTTTAGTCACACGCGCTGGCGGTTAGGTGGCAGCCCACTCGTCCGCGAGGGTGAAGCCCTCCGCCCTCGGTGCGCTTCAGGTGGGAAAACACCCGATTGAAGGCCACTCGCTGCTGACGCGAGCAATCCTCGTGTGATGATGACTAACGACGAGCTTCGCGCTCACCTACGTGCCGTTAGCATAATAATAGCGCCACCGAGGAAGTTAAGTAATACGCGGCAGCCCACTTGGAACGCAGGCCCTATTGTTAAAAAAAAGTCCATTCATTTGGAACGATCACTAGCTTGAACTGTTGTTCCATTTCGGGGAAGGCGTCCGATTTTTTTTTTTTTTTTCTTCTTCAAAAGGTCAAACTGCCAAGCAGACAGTTTACTCCTTTGGACTAAAAGATGACTGAAGGTCACGTCGTGTAAGGGATGAAGCAACACATCAAAACGATATCGTACGATGTCAAAAGATGGCCTTGTTTCGCAGCTCTTGACTTTGGAAGATTAGACCCTAAAATTCGTCTGCGACTGCAAAATTGCGTTATTCTCGTTGGCGTCGACGCACGCCTCGCTCTTGATTGTGAACGGCTAGGCGTTCAGGAGAGCGACAAAAAGATGATGGCAAAGTCGTTGACGTTAAAGGGGAAAATCAGCATTGCAAGTCATGGAATTGTGCGTCCTGACAAGAAATCGGCCCATTTTCAACAGCCGGCGCCATAATACGCTTTTGTGGGCCTCGCAGCTCGGGCGCACCAAAGTGTGTGCATGTGCGAGCACCCCCGCGTAGGTCAGAAGTTTTTTTTTTTCGGTGGGCGAGGGGGGGGGGGGGCGCAGCCTTTGAAGGGGATTAGCGTCAAAGCGATCACACGTTAGTCGCTTCAAAGAGACTATTTATTTCACATCTACAAGCTACCTCCCCTCCTCCTTTGCTGCCCACCACCGCTACTCCCCCCCCCCCCCCCCCAAGGCCCTCATCCGTCTGAACATAATGCTTGAAGAAACAAAAAACATCTTGAAACGAAAAGCGCCAAAATAAATGCATTGTGATGATCGATTGTTGTCAGCCATCTGCTGCAAAACGTGACACTAATCATCCACGCTTTTGGAAACCTGCGACATACAAAGTGTGCCTCTTAAAGCTGGGCGGCACTGCCAAAATCTATCGTGAAGACGATTGATAAGATTTTATTGTGTCACTTTTGACTTGCGTGGCGATCGTCGTCGATCATCCGTAGCGAAGCGCGTGTAATTTATACACCAAATGCCACTCGATTGGATAGCCAACAGCTTTCGCCAATCAATCTCATGGCAACCCTGCTGCCACCAGGTGGCAGACGGAAGAACTGCACTGGGATGGGAATCATCATCGGTAGCCACCGTACATAACAAACTTCTATCTGAGAGGCGTTGGGTGAAGGCTAGTAATGAATACATCTGGAATTATTAATCATTTACCAAAAATAAATAAATAAATAACTACACAAGCAAAGCAGTTTTTATTTTGAGCATCAACAAAAAACACCCCCAAAAAATATAGCAAAACTGAAAAATTGCAGATTTTATGATTTTTTTTGTTTCCCCAAAATTGAACAGCAGAGACCATCCCAAAAAGATGCAATCCCAAGAGAGCATCTGTACCGTGATTTTAATGGACAGAAATACTGTCCACCTTGAATGGTGATGATACGCTCATAACATTCGATTGTGGAATATTTGAAATCCTGGATTCCACCAAAACAGCAGTTGGCTTCTTCTGTTACTCTTTTGTCTCCGTTTCTCACGACACCGGTGATTAGCTTTGCATTTATCTTTGTCACTTATCATTAAGCTCCAGATTATTCCCCGCTTAGCTGTCGGTTCCAAATTGCTCTGGCTCAGTCGAGAACTTGTCAATAACCTGTTCAAAACCGCTGGGCCGACGCCGACAAAGTGGCGACTGGCCTTCCTTTGATCTTTTTTTTTTTTTTTTTGTCTGATCTCGAGGTCGTCGTCCAGCCCGAAAATTCCTGAGCATTTAAAGAGAATCAGCGGAGAAGTACGAACGATAAGCGGGACGCGAAATCCCACGTGGTCTCTTCGCAAATTGCTTCCACCCCCCAAATTTTCCCGCCAGACCGTTTTTGCACTGCCGAGTCGCTCTGCTTGACGCCGCGTTTCCAAATGGCTGCGTGCGGCACTGATGTCTGACGCACCGCGGGAAGCGTTCGCCCGAGTCAATGCAACGACGTATTCCGTCGATTCACATTAATAAAAAAAAAAAAGATAAAAAATTAAATGAGAGCGAAAGAAAGAGACTTACATCTGTAATGAAACGCAACTTCTCGGTTCATTTGACACCGGAGCCGCTTTATCAACTGTGTCTCTCCGGTCCAGTGAGTACACGGCGACGGGGGGGGGCGTAGTTGGGATTTCGGCATGTTGTTCAAAGACACGTTCGCAAGGAATCCTCCCGAGCTTCCCCACGTCCATCCCAATTATGTACGCCGTTTGTCACGCGGCTACGTGACGCGCGAGGCGGCTCGTAAACGCCGAGACGCTCGCCATTGCTATCAGGCCTTGGAGCAAACAAAACGACAGACGAGGGAAAGGCGCTGTTTCAAATAATCAAAAAGGAAATGAAAAAAAAATAAAATGAAAACGTCACACGCATCTGACAAAACAACTCCGGCAAAAAAAACAAAAAACAAAAAAAACCCCCGCCAAACTCAATTTATTTCGACATGAAAGCGAGCCGCGCTTGTCCCCGAAGGTGTGTTTTATCTTGAATGGGCTTGTCTTAGCATTGCAATGCACAAGAGAGAGCTTTGTGTGTTTTACACTTTCCCCGCAGGTTGAAGGAAGTCAAACGGAAGGCTTTTGATTAATACCGAGTCGTGTACAGAAGCTGCGACGTTCCTGCGGTAGCGACCGTACCGGCCTTTGTGTCCAAGTCTGGATACGGCTAACCTACGCTGCAATACAGTGAACCCGCTCTATAGAATAGGTCAGAATCTGCCATCGTAAGCGAGTTTTCAGAACTTCCACGGCCTTCAAACATGTTCAAATGTCTCAAAACACACTTCGAAGTATACAATATAGTTGTAAGTATTCCTTAGCGCCTGTGAGGAATGTGAATGCTTGCTTCAAGTTGTTTATTTGTCACTCCCAGTTGAAGTTTACTGAAAAGCGGTCCTACAAAACAAAAAGAAGACATTGTGGATTTAAACGCAGAAAAGGTTCAAACCAAATCACATTAATTTGTCTAACAGGCACGCGCTAGCATATAAAGGACAGGCTAATGGAAATTAACGTCTTCCTTGTTTTCCATTTCCATGCTACATCCCTTTCATTATCGCTCAGCGCTGCCGGGGCATGTTGTGGCACAATGTGATACTACAACTGTATACATTGTAAAGGCTCCACCAAGTTTGGACGTAAGACGTAATCGGCCTTGTGAATGAGTAAAAGGAGTCGCGCGGTGCTAATCCTTAGGCTTGCTCTCCGATGAAAGTTTGTGACTGAAAAGTTTTGCCGCCCTCCCCGAGGGGCCGTTAAGGCCGTGACGGGGCAGGCGTCAGAAGGCCAAATGTTCTCCAAATGCACCGAGGGAAGAGAAATGTCACCAGGCGGCGGGCCCGCTAAGTGCCCGTGCTATAAAAGAGCCATCCCACGACCCCGCTTCCCAGCCTCACTTCTCCGCTCTTTGCTTTTAGTGCTATTTAATATTCTCCTCATCCGTTTTTAAAAACGTACTTAGGGCCTTCGTCGCGTTCCGTTTTTTTTTTTCTTCCCCCTCCTCAATGCGACCCGGCGGGCACCGATGAAGGATGGGTGGGGGTGTGGGGTTGCCTCCTCTAATGTATTCTCCCGACCGGGAAAGGCTGGGGGGGGGGGGGGGGGGGGCGATTGGGCAGGAGATGGCGTTCGCCACTTCGGGGTTTGATTTGAATCTTAGAAAACGCAAATCAGCCGAGCGAGCAGGTTGTCAGATCAATGGGATCCCGTTTAATCCAGAGGAGATTTGGCCGAGTGTGAAAAAGGTTTCTCCTGACAGCTGAACTCGTCTTAAATGAGATGAGCAAGAGCGGGGCAGAATGGAAATGCAGGGGGTGGGGGGGCTTTTTAGGAAGGGTGGGGCGGGAGATTCGCCACAGGGCCTGATGAGAATTAATTCATACGAGTTGATATTGAATGATTTGGAGCCACGCGGGAGAATTGCACACGCCGCCGCCATTATACGTCCCGTTGTGACAAAATATCAGCCGCTCGCCTTCCTTTTTCTCCCGTCCCATTCATACGGGCTGCCGCTGATCTCGAACGCATGCTGCAGAGGGTGCGCCCGGCTTTGGAGTGCGCCCGCGACGCCGTATTATTCTTTCCTCGGGCTTTTACGAGTATTTAGGCACATCACTGACTGACAGATGGTTCCAGTGTTAGGTAGGGAAAAAACGAGAAGAGGTGAATTCATGAATGGTCAACCTTCAATCGGCTCGGGCTGACTTGGAATACGAGTTTAGTTCATTTGTTGTGGACTTAAATTTCAAACACTCGTATCTCAAGGAAGAGCGCGCATTAGCATTAAGCTAGCTGAAGGCAAAGTGTTTGTTTTTCTTCCTGAAGAGTCGCTCGATACCTGCCAAACTGCAGCTTGTTGTAAAATGAGTTGAGCCGAGGTCACGGCCACCATACAGCACACGTGAGGTTTTTCTAACGTAAGATGTGTGCCTCGGCTCGATGTAGGTTGGGAAAACATCGGCCGAAGAAGCGTGGCATAATGTAAGGGGCCGCCGCTCCCGATGCTGTCATGTGCCATCACGGTCAAGCACCACTCGTGTGCACTTTGCTGCCGGCTCAAGGGGACGGGGAGGATGATTCAGTCTTTCCTGCTGCCGAGTGCTCAACCTCCCCCCCCCCAACCCCCCGCCCCCAAAAACCCAAAGAATCCCCATGGCCGTGGACGACTGACCCCGAATTCCTCCTCATCGAAATCAGTCAAAGGCGTCGCATGCGAGCGCGTCTCCATAATAGATGCGCGGCGATAATTTGAAGTGGGTTACGTAACAGCTCCTGCCAACCTCCAGGCGGCCATGGGTGAGGAGGTGGGAAGACGAGGGAGGGAGAGCAAAAAAAATAAAAAACAAATGGAGGAGGAAGAGGAGGAGAGGATGATGCGACGCCGCCGCCGCCGCGTGCGCAGCGAATCCGTAAACAAGGCGAACAACAATGTTTGCCTGCCGATGCTTCCGCCGCCGCGTGCGGAATGTAAACGTGTGGAAGCGCACCTGGAATGCGCAAGAAAGCCGAGTAGTCATTCACACCGATGCCTTGATGCATTCAATGAAACGTAGCGTGCTCCCCCCACCACCACCACCACCACCACCCTTGGCTCTCCCCGCATATTTTCATAAAAGCTCTTCGACTTTGGAGAAAGAATGACAGTGCAGTCATAGAGGACAAATACTGAGATCCTTCAGGTATTTGGAGTAGATTTTTAATTTCTCGAGGACCAACCATGAATTAATCACAATTAATCATCCGATTAATTAAAAAAAAAATAAACAACTTGTTTTTGATTCGCTTGCAACAATAACGCTAGTTACAATGGAGTGTTTTACAATAGCTTGTCCTTGGGTAATTTGCAGCATGCGAAAAGCCTTAAAGCTGGACTCCCACCACATTTGTAGGAGTCTTTTTTTTTTTTTTTTTATGTCTCTGATGATCAGCTTAGAAGCGACACATTGCAAATTCTTCAGCAGTGGGAGAACAGGGCCGGAATTCCTAATCCTTTTATTACATCTGTGAGAATTCAGCAAAGCAAAGCCCCCCTGAGAGGAAATTACTCTCATCCCTGGGAAAAAAAAGAAAAAGACGTTCATTGTGTCCGGCGGTCGCCGTTGTTGTTTTCCTGACAGCTGCCATCTTTGTAAATAAGCTTCAGCTGTTTTCATGCGAGCACACATTTGTCAGATTTGCTGATGGTGTATTGTCAGTCTTGGTACACGCAGAAGGATTTTTCAAATCTGAAATATCCCCCCCATCTGTGACAGACCCCGCACAAAGACAGACAAAATCAAGCATTGACCAGTTTAGGTTGGATTGCGTGTGGTCTGCTCCGATAATCTTAACACCGAGCACCCCCCGCCCCCCACACACATAATGAGTCAACAGGAGCTTCCTGTTGCGCCGCGATATTTCCCGAGCATTTCCGAATAAGATGGGAGGGAGTAACAAAACGTTGTCATCTCTAATTCTTTCGAGACACCATCAAATGACAGCCACGGAAGACAGTTTGAAGTTCAACCTCCATCTTCAGGCCCGAAATGCAACAGGGAGTCGGCCATTTTGGTTTGAAACAACCATTTCAGGCTAATTCCAGAGTTTATACTTTGTCAGACGGATGGGATGGCTTTAGAAAAAAAAATCTATTCCCGACACCGATATGAACGTACAACACAAAATTCAGTCGGCATGTCATTCGTAAAAGGACACCCGAAAGCGTTTGCGCGGAACTTTGGCCGTTTTGCTTTGAGGCAGCCATTTTGGAAGAATTCCTATGACGAACCAATCAGAAGCAGCGATCTCGGGCGACTTCGACAGCACTGCCAAATGCAACCATCGCGTTGTCCAATGAATATTTCGCAAAAACGGAGCTGTTTCATAGAAGTGGAATGTTTGTCGTGGCCGTTTTATAAGCGACCTTCAAGTTGCTTCCGATATCTTTCACGCCACAGCAATGGGATTGATTGCCAACGGAATATTTCATCAGTTGGCATTCACGCCAACTGCTGCTCACCCAACGGCCCGGCCGTCAGCAATGTAAAACTGCAAAATGGCATCTTTCGCGAAGGCTTTTTTGGGGGAGGAGGGGAGGAAAAAAAATACGAGCGGCAATGTTTTTGCAAGGGGGGGGACTCGAGAGCGAGGCGGCGGCGCATGGTTGGCGCCGACAATCACGCGCGGGCTGAAGCGCAATCGTCGGCTCGTGTGAGTAAACAAAAAAAGCAAAATGAAGCAAAGTCATTTTTTGCCCTCTCGAGGGCCTTTGCGTCCTCTGCTGTCTGTTCTCGCGCATCACCCGCTCTGACGGCTCGGCACGCCCGACGCAAAGTCAAACTTTTTTTTTTTTTTTTTTAATATAGTCAAAGGTCCACATCATATTTGAGCTGTTAATCATGACTCGGCCCGCCGGAAACACAGAAGAAGCTGCGAAATAAGCAGGAGGGCCGCTGAGTTGGTTTTGAAGAGGTTCTTTTGGGCTGTTTTTTGCAACTTGCAGGGCTCCTCAAGGATTTTGACTGATTGCTACTGAAATTGAACCATGAACTATAACCCAATTTTTGTACCGTGGAAAATTTCCAAACAGATCCTACAGTTTTGTTTCGGTTTTTTTTCCCCCAATTGTAACACATACAAAAAAAAAAAAATGCCGGGTTGATTTCCCAACCCCACTGGCTGATTTTGAGCAGATTGGGTTACCTCTATTATTTTTCACCCAGCAGTTTGAGTCAAAGTTTATTTTTGAGCGAGCTGGAGAGCTGAAACTGGGGCCCAGTTTGGACAGTTTTGTTGTTGTGACGTAAATCGAACGTAACATTATTTCTGGCGGCTGGATTTTGACCAGACATCTTGGTCACCCCCGCCACCCGGAAAATGCGTCAGCAAGGGCATCCGGTTTAAAAACTGTGCCAAACAGCGGGTGGGGGTGGGGGGGAGTTGGTTGTTCTTCTTAAAAATGCTGGTCAGAAAAATGTGTCTAATTTTTGATTGATAAACTGCTAACTCATTCCTTGGTGGCTTTAACTCACCCGTAGGAGTAGTTTGGGTTCGCGATTTCAACCGGCAAGCGTGTAAGCGTGCACCAAATTAGAGCCGCGTATACCTGACAGATGGCAACTTGAACAAAACAACATTTTACGACTCGCCCTGAAACAAGGCGAGAGCCAAACCGAAACTTTTATTGAGATTCATAGCCGCCACCCCGCTAGCACAAATACATTTTGGTATCGCTACGATTCGAAACCGCTTCCCTCTTCGCTCGTCTGTTTGTTTGGCATTTCGGGCCGGGCATCCCTCCGCACTCGCTCAGCAGAAACTGACATTTCTGGTTGAGTGCAGCCCGTCTCACGGAGCCCCCGAGGCCCCGCTCATCAGCGTGCTGCCTTTAATCCAGATTGTTCTCTCCGACGCGATCGCGACGAGCCGCGACAGCCTTCCGACTCGATCATCTGCTTAGTTCTCCAAGTTCAAAGGGCGTCTGGCCCGCCGGCGTCGGCATTAAAGCCCATCCGGCACAGATGGATGCGACGCACAAAAAAAAAAAAGTGGGATGAAGACACGGGCGTTCCGTTTCTCCGTCCTGCAGGTTGCCGCGTTGAGACGCCGCCAGAAACGGCGGCGGCAGCTGGCGTCTTAAAGCTCCCCCAAACAACCAGGCGAGCATCTCTGCTTTTTAAACTCGCCGCCTGTTGGCTTTTTGGCAGCCTTTTGAACAATTCGAGAGGCTCCGGCGTTCTTCTTGTGCATCTGAAACGCTCAGCGTGACAGAACCCACAAAAAAAAAACCAAAAAACATTCAAGGACCCACGGCTTGTAATGCCCTCAGTTTGTTTGTTTTTTTTCTTTTCAAAAAACATACACTGACAAGGTCTTTTCCTATTCTATTCCGTTTTGAGGGGGAAATAATCAGGCCCTGCACCAGTTTGATCAATCATTATGAAATTGGATCAGAACTGGATGCACCAAAAAAAAAAAAAAAGTCTCAAGGATGCGTGCCTGAAATGGGACAAAAAGTTGGCCATTTTTGATTGGGTCAACCCATTTTGGGTGTATCCGGGGGCACATTTTGACAAGCCCCAGTAAGATATGTGATATCGTAAAAAGAGGACGCCGTCGACAATGGGCGCAGCTCGGCGCCAAAGTTTGCTCGTCGTTTTGAGGATTTGGCACGACAACAGCAAACTTCTAGAGAGCCGGGCGACGCTAAACAGCCAGCAGAGGGTCTCAATTTGACTGTCATTTAAATATTTCGATATTTTGGAAAAGCAAAATGGCCGTTTACAATTTGAGGTCGAAGCAGCCATTTTGTTTGAATGCCAGGCCTTTTCCCAAAAAATAGCCCCAGCGGGAAAGCAGGTCTCCGGAAAGCTGCTTTGCCGACACCGTCTAATGTCAAGGTTTTCTCACAATTTGCTGTTTTTGGAACGTGAAAAGAATACAATGGGGGGAGGGGGAGGGGGAGGGGGGGGGGGGCTCCGGTGCTCTTGAAGATGGCCACCTGCTTGACTTGGGCAACATTTTTTTTTGCACAATTCAAGAGGTTGTTCTTTTGCATCTTAAAAAGCTCGGCAGGTACAAGGCGGGGAGGAAAGGGGGGGGCCAGGCTGGTACCGCCTGGGGGCAAAGTGCATACGCGATGAGCGCGCGCCCTGACCCCTTTTGGCCCTCGCAGCCAAAATCTTTTATTTACCTGCGGAATGCACACAATTAGCGGCTGGAGCGACACATTGGGGGAAAAAAAAACCCCCCACGCAGTTGCCACAAGCTGCCCGCATGGCCAGCAAATCCCCCCCCCCCCCCCGCCTCCATTCCCCCCGGCCCACCAATAATTTGCTTCACTTGCTTTAGCGCAGTGTTCAAGCGGAGCCTCCAGAGGCAAGTGGGAGCCATCTTAAGTGACTCCCGGCAGCCACGTCTGTCGCCCCGCCTGAAAACATTTACACTTGACAGTTCATTTGCGCTAAATCACAACTTGAGGCCAAAACGCCACAAATTGACGACAAATTGCATCAGCGTCTACGCCGAGCAGGTCGCAGCAGGCGACGTGGAGTTTTTAAGAACCAAAAAAAAAACCAAACAAAAACAAAACGCAAGTCGACATCCGGTGCAACGAGATGAATATTGACCGCTACACTTTTGTTGTTTGGGCCACAAAATATTTGGAACGCTCCTGACCGGCGGGGGCTGTGGGATTAGTCTGCTTGAGTGGCAAATAAAGTGGCGAGTGAGTGCACACGTTTGTTTGCCAGCGACACCCCCAGCCCCCAACACGAGCGCATCCAAATATCCTCAACCTAACCAGACAGCCGCTCACGTGGAGTCCTTATTTTTTGCGTTTTAATGAATTGCAACGTGTTGATCAGCCTGAGGGAGAGGTAAAAACTATTTTGGTCGGGAGATTTCCTCACGGATAAATGGGATGCTCCGAAATCAATTCAAACGATGCGGCGTTACACCAGCGAGTGCGGTTCGTGAGTCGCACGTCGCGGAAAAACATCCGGAAGGACCGAAGGCGAGCTTTTGGGTGAATCAAAGATTAAAAACTACGCTCGTCAAAATGATGAATACAGCGAAATCCCCCAAGCTGATTAGCAAACGCGGCCACTTAGCGGTGCGAAAGGTTCTGTCGGGGACAAACATTAAGGCAGAAAGAAATGAGGTGAGTTATGCTTTTATCAGTTTTGGAGACGAGAGACTCATTTTGTGTCATATTCTTTGTCGTTTAATGGCTTGAATGACACATTTTTCATTTTAAGAATCGGAGGAAGCGTCTGAGGATGAAAGAGGAGAATTAGACGACCAGTGCCGTCAAGTTTGAAGGGTTGAAAAGTAAAAACTGAAGATAGTTTTTTGACACATCACAAGGACTCGTGTTAGTTAAAAAAAACGTGAACGTGAAGATTTTGTTGATCCATAATGCTGGAAAATACCTGCTGGAAATGTACAAAGACTGTGAACTATGTTAGAGTGAATTGTGGAGATAGAAAGCATTAAACCGTTGTTCAACACTTTTTCTCTTTTGGGGGCGGAGGGGGGTGATTAAAATGGGTCCAGTGACACAATTGGGCCTCGCCTGCCTCCACCCCCCCCCAAAAAAAAGCATCTTCCCTTTGGCTAGTCTGCTAGCGTGGCTACTTTTGAGCGCCTCGTTGTCAGCTGTGATGGTGCACATGTCCCAGAGAGAAGATTGAAGCGTAAAGTAAATTACGCTTCAATCTTCTCTCTGGGGGGGGGCTACTCGCCGGCGCGGTTGCTTTCGAACGCCTCGTTGTAACGGCGTGACCCGGTGAGGTTCCGCTGACGCGAGTCTTGAAGCGGACGTATTTTCTCGGTTCAAATGTGGTTTAACCGTCTGGGTGGGCATCAAACTTTTTTTGAACGGTCGCGGATGTTTTGACGCCAAGCAAACAATTCAGCATTGCGCCGCTTGTGTGCACAAACCCGCTAAGGAGCTTACTTAAGACGCCTTTTTGATGAACGGGGAGGGGGGCCGGGGGGGGGGGGGCTGGCCACGCCACACTTCCAATATGACGCAGTTTTTGTATCACCAGCTGACCCGCTGAGCACCGGAGATCCGCTTTAATCTCCGACTCTTTGATTGCATCTCCGCAACGCCCACCCGCCCCCCCCCCCCCTCCCCGCAGCCCATCGTAGCAGGAAAGAGGACTTAGCGCTTCGCGGGGACGTCCTTGAAACTTTCCAAGAGTTTTTTAAAAAAAATTTTAATAACGTCCCTGAATGAAAGTTGCTTTTGCAAACCTCGGTGGCCTTCCTTGCAGAGTTCTTAGGTCTGATTTGATGCGATATCGCGGCATAAAAGCGAGTTTAGGGTCGCATGAGGCTCTCTGATTACAATCAGCTGTTTTTGGGGGGGGGGGGGTTCAAAATTGTTCGGCCCTACTTAGCAGTGAACGAGTTTGAGCTCATTTTCCTTGTGCGTGAAAGATAACAGGTGGGACGAGCAAGCTAATTGCGCTCGTGGAAGACCGTTTCGTTGGCAGAGACAGATGAGCCATTTAGAGTTAATGCATGACCACGTGCAGGGCTCTCAAGTCCAATGTGATCCTGCCGTCGGGTTTCGCTGACCTGGTATGTACCAAAATGTTGCATCCCGAAAAAATAAGAAGACGTCTGGCTAATGGATCGTGCAAATTCACTGTTTTGACAAATAGCAATCGCGTGTACGCTCGCAGTGGCATCTTCGCGCCCTCCGCCCGGAATATTTAGCATCTCGAGTAATATTTATGTAACACCTGCAAGGATTTATTTTGCATGAAAGCTGCCGCTCCAATCGCTCGCCGCACATCCTTGGCTGCGAACGGCGCTCATGTCGAACGTTGGCTCGCCCGTCGCTTGGTCCCGCTCCAGCGGCGTTACGCAAGATGTCGCCGCCGCCGCCTTATCCAGCCAATTTCGCATTGTCTTCCGCAAGTGCTCAGCAATCATTTGGCAGTGCGATGCCGTTCGCGAGAGAGATGTTCTCTCGGATTCTGGCTCGGCCCAAAAAAAACAAAACGGCAACAGATCAGAGAGAAGGAGAGTTCATTTCAGACAGCGAGGTGACATTTCAGGCCCGAGTTCTCTCAGGGAGGCAGTGTGGGGGGGGGGGGGGGGATAACAAATTACACCCAGATCAGGCTTTTAATTACAGGATGTATAACTTGAGTTGTAAAAGGGAGGATGGGATGACACTCAGTGGCGTTCGGACTGCGGCGCTTCCTGTAGGCTAAGCACAAGACTCCGTTCTGTTTTCGGGGCTGCTTTGCTACATCCGGCACGATGTGTCTTGAATCTGGGCTCGGTACAATGTCAACGCTTCAGTCAGATGAAATCGGTTCAGTTGTTTTGTACCCACTGTGAAACACGCAGGAGGCTCGGTTATGTTTTGGGGCTGCTTTGCCACACCCGGCACCGCGTGTCTTGACTCATGACTGTCAAACCAAATATTTTGACTTCTGCCAAGGTTAGGGGGCATCGTTTAGCATGCATGTGGAAGTGTGCCCGCGCTCGCAAAGAGGAGCGACGGCGAATAGTTGGCGCCATGCCACCTTGCGACCGTGTTGACCTTTGAGTTGAATATGTAAATGACACGCTTGGTGGCAGAAGCCGCATGTTTGCATAAAAGATCCATCCAACTGTATTTGGTCACGCCGTTCACCCAGGTGGGCTTCGGCAAACACGGGCAGGGTAAAAGCTCCCACGTCCACACATCCTGGGCTTTCAACTAAAAAAAAAATCTGTATTTACATGAAATGACATTTGTCAGCTCTGTAGCGCATTGTGGCCAACGGCACTGGAGTGAGAGTTCCGTACGGAGGAGGCGGGTTTCAAAGTAGGGTTTAAAAACAGGGACGGGAGTTGGATTTCGGGATTCAAGGCTGTTCAGGTTTCAAGACACGGAAAGGCTCTCCAATTAGCAGGATAAGGCTTTGAAAGTTGGGCTTCAAGCCTGGATTTGTGTTTCAAGACAGCGTTTCCGTGTTGGGTTCTCAATCCTAGGTTAGGGTTTCCACTCCTGGGATAGGGTTTCAAGTTAGGGTTTTCAATTTGGGCTTGGCTTTCTCGAGCCTGGTTTAGGGTTTCAAACAAGGGTTGGGCTTTTCAATGAGGTGTCGAGCTGGGCTCAGGGTCTCGAGTTGATGCGATAGCATCGTTTGTTTACTTTTGACCCTGACTGGTTTTTAAAAGCGATAATCATCACGAGCGGACGAGCGCCAGGCCGGCGAGAAAATCTCATTAGTTTTTCCCGCAGTATTGCAAATGTCAAGCTTGACTCCGTTGCCGCCATCTCATCCACTTTTCTCCACCGTCTTGAGATTCATCTTCCCCTTCTGCACTTGCGGGATCAACACTTTTTTTTTTCTCATTAAAAACTCAACTTGTTGCCAGCGATGAACCGCCGGGCGGGTCGACGACGACGTCCAACGGACGGCTCGCCCCCCGCCCCCGAATCGTTTGGCCCGCCCGACTCGACTTTGGGGCTCGTTTCTCTCTCGCTCTGTGAAGTTAACGTGGCTTTCGTGATGATCTTTCTGAGTGCGAGTAAAAGTTTTCCACGCCGCAGGCGATGTTGGCCCTCGCCACACGGCGCCAGATTAGGAGTTGAAACTTTAACACCGAGGCGCTGGATTTGCCTCAGGTGGAAAATGTGATTTGACTTTTTGCATAGGGCGCTCTGCAGCCGCGCGCGATATGACTTCACGTAGGTCACTTGTTAGTGTTTTTAAAATCAAATAAAAATGTAAAAATTAAAAAAAATATTGAAAATAGGGCTGTTTGATACCAATTTTTTCGGTATTCATCGATACCAAGTAACCGATACCACTGGTACATGTCATGCAAAAAAACAAAAATAATAATTATTAAAACTTAAAAACTAAAAATTGTACAACACGTTTCATTACAAGACTGTCAAATATAAAAGTTGTGAGAAATTAAAAATAAAAAATCCCGTAACATAACTCCAGGCAACATAACTCCAGGCTTTGTTCCTGCTCCGATGAAAGTTCAATTTAGTCATGATTTCCTTTTTAAGTTGAGCTTCTTTTTTTTTTTTTGTTCTCCGCATGACGTCTTCGGCTTTCGGGGAAGAATTGTCGCGTGAGAAGAAGCGCGCCATAATCAATTGTTTCACGTGGGTTTTTGTCATGGCTCAAGGGCACTTTTTGTTTGGCGCGAGGTGTTGACATGAAAGCGTTTCCATTTCTTTTGGATTGCTTGGAACAGAATACAAATGGGATATTTGGTTGGCAGCAAAAGCGCCGGCGCGGCGCGAAAAAAAAAAAACGACACGAGGCTCAACTTTGCCACGGTTTAGTCTTGTGGAAAGAAGGGAAATGATTAAAAACCTTATTTGCCGCGTTGGGGTGGGGGCCGCGTTGGGCCACTGATGTATGACGACCATCATCCGTCACTTAGGGCCTTTGCGGCTCGAGCGATATTGCGTTCTTTGAGCTTCATGGCGGAGGGAGAAGAATTTCAAGCCAGAGTTTGGGTTTCAAATGGAGGTTTCGAACCAGGAATGGGGTTTTCGAGGAGTGTTCTCAGTCGGGGATTAAAATGAGCAAAGTCGTCTGCGTACAAGGGCAATTTGTAACGCCGAGCTCATAAAAAGGCCTGTTGCTCGCTTGTTCAGCCAGCGCCAAATTGCAGCTTGTCTCAGTCACCTGCATGACGTTTGCTAACATGCTCGCTGAGGTAGCGTGCGGAAAAAAAAAAAAAAACATGAAATGTCTTCTGGAGTGAGAGGAAGATAAAAGCATAATTACCCCGGTGCATTTTCACCCTCAGGGTGATTTTTTTTTTTTTTTTTTGACGTGAATCTAATGTAGGCCCCGGGTGACATTTTTCGCTCTGCTCGCAAAGTAAAGTTAATGAACGGAAAGCCAACAGAATTGCGCCTTTGAGTCCAGCGCCATAATTAAAAAGACGGCCCTTTTTATTATCCCCCCCCCCCCCACCCACCCCGTTCTTCTTTTGTTCCCCATACAGAACAAAATATCCCTTTTCATTGTCCACCACCTGTGATCTTACTGGCCATTACGCGCTCACGCTGGATTCAAAAAGGGAAACCCGACGTCGACCGTTCAATTTGAAAAGAAGACATCTTGCTACAGTCGAGCTGTGCACATCAATCGGGTAGCAGGGTTTCAAAAAAAAAAAAAAAAAAAGCTCCTTGTCGATGCAGATTAAAAGTAGTCGGATGGCTGCAAAGTTTTACTTCTTCAACTTGATGGAAAGAAAGTTCCAGAAAGGAGTCGTCAAGAGGTCGTGGGGTGGAGGGCGGGGGGGGGGGGGGGCGGTTGGTAGGCTAGATGATCATTTGCTGGTTTCAGACTAGGGTTAAGGTTCCAAAATCAACGCTAAAGTCAAGGCAAATTACTCATCTACTTCAATTGGGAGCTAGGATAAGGGCTTGGAGTTCGGGTTTTCAGACAGGTTTAGGGTTTAAAGTTTGGGTTTCAAAGCAGGGTTTTAAACCATGGTGAGAATACCAAGTTTGGGTTTTAAGTTTTGGTTAGCGTTTCGAACAGGGGTAGGGTTCCAAATGAAATTGTCAACCTGGATTATGGTCTTAAATTGGGGTTGCCAGGATGGGGTTTCAAGGCAAGGTAAGTTTGGGTTTCAAGCTTTCGTATCAAAGCGGTATTTCAAATTAGGGTGTCAAGCCCGCGTTAGAGTTCCGAAGTAAGGTTAGTGTTTCAAACTAGGGGTTCAAACCCAAGTTGGGCTTTCAAACTAAGGTTAGGTTTTAAAGTAGGGTTTCAAGCCATGGTAAGAATTCCAAGTTAGAGTTTCAAGCTTGAGTTGGGGGTTCATATGAGAGTGCGCGCAGCCTGGGTTGTGGGTTTTAGTGATGATTGCAAACCATTGTCAGTGTCGCAAACAAGAATTGGGGTTTCAAGCCATAGTTAGGGTTTCAAATGAAGGCTTCAAGCTTGAATCGGGGTTTCAAAGCAGGGTCATCATTTCAGCGTTCAAGGTCTCAAACAAGTTTGGTGTTTGTTAGAAAAACATTGATCACCCCGAGCAGCTTGGTATCCCCCAAGGCAGCCTCCCAAGTCCCCTCCTGTTCTTTCCTTCTGGTCTCCCTTTTGCCGTGCGAATGATTTCAGAGCTGATATGTGCAAGCTATCACTTCTTATCGATCGTCTGGGTGCCGTCGGGGACTGGATGGTTGCAACCCCCCCCCCCCCCCCGATCCCTCCCTGTGGAAATAATCCATCAAATGCCCCCGACAAAGTCGTAAGTCCTTGCTTGGAAATTATTGTCCCCAAATAACTCCCAACATTATAAATGCTCATCCATGCATTTTCTCTTCTGTTGTATTGACCAAGGTGTTTGGGTTTTTTTTTTTGCCTCACTCAGCAAATTTTCCCCAGTCGGTTGTTTTCCCCTATTCTTTGGTTTATGACAATGTTTGCCTGCGTGTCATACAGTTTTCTTGCTAGCTGCAAGTAACTGTCCCGTTGATCACTGATGTCTGGTAATTCTTGTGCATACTGAAGGATTTTTGTTGCCATTTGCATTGCTTCCTTGCTGGATGGTGGCTTGTCATCAGGAGTTGGATCGATGCCTTGTTGTTTAAAGTTTCGTAGATTTGCGTCTTTCCGACCCCAAGTGTCTGCTGGATCTTTTTAACTTTGTGTCCAGCCTCGCTCAAACGGATGCATTTCACTCGCTCCGCTCCAGTTGTTACAGTTCTTCTACGTTTCGATGCGATGATCTACACGACGTAAGTGAATAAAGTTAAAATCTTTCGCAATTACAGTAAAACGCACGCCAATAAAAAGTCGCTTACACGTCTTCGTTTCGAATCTGATGAATGAAAACGGCGAAGTGAAAACTTGTTTCAGCGTTGTCTTTTCCGTCGCATCGGGTGGGCGTTGCGTGTATTTAACCTCCCGCGGCATTACATCTCCCTCCGGGTTACGGGTAGTGGAATTTCCGCTTTGGCAACTTCCGGTAACATGTAATATCGTAGTCAAAATGTTAATGCATAGGTTTTTATTCCGGGTGAAGGATATTCCTTTCCGTAGAATTCCGGGGATGGGAATATTTACTGTATCGCTACTTTTATTCACGAAAGAAATACAACTTCAACTGGCCATTTGTTTGGTATGCCTCCTCGGAGCCCAACAACACACGTCGAATGTCCGACAAAGGTTAAAAAGATGATTTCCCAAAAAGCTCAGGACACCATCACACCACTCTGACCACCCGCCCCGGCGTCCTTTCACACTCCTGCAGCAAATGTGCCATTCCCCGATAAAAGCGGCGCGGGCGTCGCAGGGGCCAGGAACCTTTTTTGGCCCCGTCGGCCGACTCGCTCGCTCACGCTGGACGCGAGCCCGGCGCACGTGGAGAGCGTCGGCGCTCTTCTGTAGAATAAGAGCGGCTGAAAGCGCCATCGTGCAAAGTAAGCAGCGCCTCGGTTCAAAAATATCGCCGCGGGTGAGGGCGGAGGGGAGTGGGCTCAGTCGTTTCAAAACAGCAACAAAAAAACCCCCCAAAAATCCTTTTCTGGCAGGTAACGTTTTTGTGGTGAGTTTGGCCTTTGCCGACCTGGTGGTGGCGTTCTACCCGTACCCTTTGGTGCTCTACGCTCTCTTCCACGACGGATGGTCGCTAGGCAACACGCAGTGCATGGTAAGGTTCCCATCTCGCATTGGCTCCATATTAGCAGTGGGTATAAAAAGTCTACACACCCCTGTTTTAGTGATATCAAGCAATGCAAGCCGAATAAATCATTGCAAAATTTTTCCTGCCATGAATTTATTTTTAATATAAAAAAAAAAAATCCTGACTTTTTAACCCCCCCCCCAAAATGCTCCTTTTTTAAGATTAAAATTGTCTCAGAAAAATGAGTTTCTTCTTCAAAGAATGCAATGTCTTGTCTTTAAAAAATAAAAAATAAAAAAAAATCAGCAACAAAAAACATGACAACTTTGAAAAACTCGACTTGAACTCTCGTAAAGTGCCAAAAAACCCCAACAACAGTCTGACAGAATTCCCTTGGCACGGTTGCGCGTGCTCTTCACTGTACTTGGTGCTGTTTTGCGCTCAGGTGAGCGGCTTCCTGATGGGCCTGAGCGTGATCGGCTCCATCTTCAACATCACGGGCATCGCCGTCAACCGCTACTGCTACATCTGCCACTCCTTCTCCTACAGCCGCCTGTACAGCTACCGCAACACGCTGCTCTTGGTGGCCTTAATCTGGCTGCTGGCCGTGGTGGCCATCGTGCCCAACTTCTTTGTGGGCTCGCTGCGCTACGACCCACGCGTCTACTCCTGCACCTTCGCCCAGAACGTCAGCAGCTCCTACACGGTGGCCGTGGTGGTGGTGCACTTCCTGGTGCCCATCGCCGTGGTCACCTTCTGCTACCTGCGCATCTGGATCCTTGTCATTCAGGTCAGTTGGGGGGTTTTTTTTGTTAAGTGTGGCGAGAGAAAAGACATTTGGAATCTTCACAGGAGGGAAGAAAAAAAAATCATGTTTCTGAGACAAATGTCAGAATGCAAGCTGCAGATGCAAGCATTCGTAAATAATCCTCAGCTCAGTGAGCCAAATCACAACAGAATCCCTCCGGCCTCTCGCAATTGATCCAAACTGGAAGTCTTTTGTGGCAATGCGGAAACAACGACCTTTTAATTTGTGACCCTTCCGTTGCACGAGTCAGCGTAATTCTGCAAATGCCACAACACGCCGTTTAAACCCTGCCTGACATGTTAACATTTCAGCTTGACCATGTTGATCCGTAACGAGCCAAAATGCAACGCTTTCCTTTACCTGCATCTTTGAGCACGTGTGCAAATGTCAGCACAAACGTGCAGAAAAATCGGGCAATGTCTTGAATTCTACTGTTGCTCGAGTCAAAATATGATCCGAGATACTCTAACTAACACCTTGAATTGATGTAAAATCATCCTTGACAATTAGTTTAGACGGGCATGGACATGAATAAGACTGAGATCATCTAACCCAAAATAAAAGCAACACACTCACCGAGAGTAAAATTTAAAAAATTCTAAAACACAGATTTGAAGTCTCATTTTTAAGCGGAAAAAAAATGTCAATCTCATTACAAATGGGGAAAAAAATTTGAATAATCCAAGTAATTGCTTGTACTTGACAAATTCTTTTTTTGGCTGGTCGGTGCTTTTAGGTGCGTCGCAAAGTGAAGACGGAGGAGAGCCCTCGCTTGCGTCCCAGCGACCTGCGTAACTTCATCACCATGTTCGTGGTGTTCGTGCTGTTCGCCATCTGCTGGGCGCCACTCAACCTGATCGGTCTGGCGGTGGCGGTGGACCCGTTGCGCGTCATGCCGCTCATCCCCGAGTGGCTCTTCGTGGTCAGCTACTTCATGGCCTACTTCAACAGCTGTCTCAACGCCGTCATCTACGGCCTGCTCAACCGGAACTTCCGTAACGAGTACAAGCGCATCGTCACCTCCGTCTGGGTGACGCGCCTCTTTGTCACCGAGACATCGCGGGCCGCCACCGACGGCCGCAGCCTGCGCAGCAAGCAGTCGCCGCCGCCACCGCTCAACAACAACGAGTCGCTTCGGGATCGAGCCAACAACAAAGACTGAGCATTGTTACCGTGGCAACGCCAATGGAACAATCCGATTAGTTGCACATGAACTGCCTGATAAACTTCCAAAGCCTCAAATATGTCCGACTCGCATCACTTGAATGCCAGTTTAGTGAAAAAAAAAGAAAAAACGGAAATGATTATCAGGGTGTTGTCCTGTGCCAGAATTTAGTAGGAAAAACATAGAAACTACTCCCAAAAAAAGTTCCAGGAACTTTTAGTTTTTCTTTAGCCAACATTTGTGACAGAATATAAGCTTGCCCTGTCAAAGTATTATGATTATTATTGATTTATTTTTTTTTGTAAATGGAAATTTTAACAATGTTGCCAGCATGCTAACAGTAGTTGTGCCAGCATATAGCAAGATAGCACACTGGCTACAAAATTTTTTTTCATTGTGCCCTGTGGTTGGGTTCAAATAACAGCTAACAGTTAGCATGCTAACACCATTCATGCTAACGCAAAGCATCACGACGGGGAAAAAAAATCAAGACATATTGATAAATCTTTTACAGGGTGCTCTATGGTCGGGTCAGTCATTATGATGATTTATAAAAAGCACTAAGTAAGGTCAATGTTTTACATCGTGCTCATATTATTTCAAATGGGAATTGATAAATTACTGGCATGTTAATAGTTAGCATGCTAACAACCTGCTTTGGAACCTTATCATTCATTTGGAAACATCCTGTGCCTCTGGATTGCGGACTAATGTGGAAAGGTCTAATGGGATTGTAAATTGCTTCGATGGCGTTGGTATGTTAACATATAGCATAACTACCTACATTGGACCCGTAACATTCATTTCTCAAATGATCTGACTCGCCTCACTTGAATACCATTTAAGTCACACAACCAGTGAAGATCATGACGGTGCTGACATCTAACTCTTGCCAGAATTTAGAAGGAAATATTACAAAAATTTCCAGGAGTTTTTAATTGCTTTTAGTACTCCTTGACATAAGCCGCTAGCTCTGATGAACACATAAGCGGACATTTGTGACAGACTACAGGCTTCCCCTGTAGACAAGTATGAAAATAATGCTCACAATAACTAGCTCACTGGACTGGGTGCTTATGAAGCCTCAAATGCTTAAAAAGCCTACACAAATGCTCTTATGATAACAGTTGTTATGCCAGTGAATAGCAAGAGAGAAATTTGAGTACAAAAAGTGCTGATACGTGTCTAAGGATTTGATGTCATATCATATGTTAATATGCTAACATGCAACTATCTTTGGAAGTTTAACGTTCATTTGAGACCTCGATAGACTGAGATGGGCTAATATGCTAAAAAAAATGACTGAGGGTTGGCCAAATGCTAACGTAAATGTGCTCATATTTGGTATGCTAGCGCATTGCAAGAATCTCTTCTTTGGGCTCAGACAGAAATGTTGGATTGTTTTGTTTTGTGCAAAATCCTACTAAATTCTGGCAATGGTGTGAAATGAGTGTTTGACATGGCCTGCTATGATGTATACGGAGCCGAAATGTAGACAAACTTAGTAATTCCCAATCAGGAAGTTGTTCTCCACTCACGATGTGTAGGTGAACATGGCTGCTTGTGTTACCAAACATACATGGCTGCTTTGATGTAGCATCTCGAGGATGCTGCCCATTGGACAATCTGTCAATTCAAGATTCGAATTGTAGATTACGTTGTTGCATTTGAATTCTTACTGTGATGAGGCTGAAGCATTTTATTTCAAATGTGGACATTTAACAAAGAAGCAAGAACTAAATCAGTCAAACAAATGTTTTTAAAAATATATATTTTATGTTTTAGCAGTTTCTTTGTCTATTTAATTTATTTTAATGAAATGAGGACTGAATAAAAATGAAATCAGCAAATTTATAATCTAAAAATACTTGATTATTTTTTTAGTAAAGTTTTTTTTAGAGAGAAGAAATTTAAAATTAAACTACTGAATTGAATTACCAAATAAATGTATTTTAACTTACATATACTGTTTTAAAAAGGTAACGATATTGTCGAAACACTTTTATCGAATTTAGTACATTAATTCAGGAAAATAAAATACAATTTTAAATTGAATCAATCCTACTACTAAACTGTAATAATAATACCTGAATGTAGTCTAATTTTGTAAATGAAGAAACTTTCTCTTCTGCATCACACGCAGTCCCTTCATAGCCCTATATTTTTGTGCTTTATTTATTTTCATATAAACAAAACATTGTTCTTGTTAGTCAATGACATTCATTGCCGCTTCTCGCCATCTCAGGGCACCTTTTCTTGTTTGTTTGTTTTTTTCCAAAAATGTAACGAGGACATTTTGTAAATTAGTGTAAGTGTGGACTTTGAATTGTTGTCAATTGACGTGTTTTTATGGAAATGTTTTTAAAAGTCTCTCTCACACGAGTGGGAGTTCATGCCACGTCATTAAAAGTTGACTCCTCGCTTCTGCTTGAGCTGTGTTGCCCGGGTACTGATCACTTCCGCGTTCCCGCGCGTCTTTGGCGACGCATGCGCAGTCACCGCCGCCGCGGCAAACGGAGATCAACCGGTGAATCTTAAAACAGGAACTGAAACACTCGTCCTCTGTTTCCGAACGCGTGGATTTACTCCGTCATGGCGCGTCCTGTACCCTGTGGACTCGTGCTTGGTACCTGTGTGCGCCACGACACGACTGCCCTGCGCGGGAAGAGGCGTGCACACCTGTTGTTGCTCCCACAAGAATTGCGTTCAACTGGATTTCCTCTGTCCGACGGAGACTTGGACAAGTACCGGTGAGTCGAGCAGCCCTTCTTGGACTCCCCGAGGACTTCGGGCCGCAATGGAGGAACGGTGAGTACTTTTACAAAACAAGACTTTTTGAAATCTTCTTGCCGAAATCAGGCCCAAGTATGATCATATCCTCCTCAAGGGGGATTTTAATATTCATGTGCGTTGTCCTGAAAAATCACTCGCAAAGGACTTATTGATTCCTTTAATTATATGTAATATTTGACTAGTCCCCTCTTCAATGACAGAGGAACTCACCTCTTGGTTCCACTCATCCCGCCGTGCTGTACTGGATTCGGTGACTCCATTAAAAAACTGTTCAGTCAAAAGTTAGATGCGAGACTTAGCTAGGATGACCCGGTGTAGAAGTGGTTAGGTTGGACCTATGCAGAGGTCATGGGTTCGATCCCGGCCCCCAGCCTTCCTGTGTGGAGCTTGCATGTTCTCCCCATGCCTGCGTGGGTTTTCTCCGGGTACTTTGGTTTCCACTCACATTCCAAAAACATGCATGGCAGTTGAACACTCTAAATTGTCCCTCGGTGTGAGTGTGAGCGTGGATGCTTGTTTCTTCTCTGTGTGCCCTGCGATTGGCTGGCAACCGGTTCAGGCCTACTGCCCGAAGACAGCTGGGATAGGCTCCAGCACCCCCTGCGACCCTTGTGATCGGAAAATGGATGGATGGATAATTTAGGCTAACCGTCACAACCCGCGTGTACTATTTCAAACAATTTTATTTATTTTTTTGCTCAGATTCTTCGCCTCCAATAGAGTCCTGCAGTTTTTCGTTGATGAGGTTTCTTTTATTACAAAAAAATGGGGAAAAGTGGTGCACATGCAGTTAAAATCTTTCTCGGATGAACCTCACGGAGATCTTCCAGTCAGGTTTAAAGATGATGCATAGCACAGACTCAGCCCTGTTGATGAGTTTTTAATGACATCCTCCTGGCAAATGACAGTTGGAGACGATTATCAACATACAAATGTGTGATTCCCAGTTTTGCTATTCATCGTGTTTCAATGAAGCCCAACAAACGGCTTACTTTCAGACTCGTGTGTGTGTGTGTGTGTGTGTGTGTGTATACCCCCCCACCCCCCCAAAAAATTGAGATCAAAATCTAATCATCCAGAGTCATATGCTATATCAGCTTGCACGCCGAATAGAAATGTAAAGCTCACATAAACCTTGATATGTCTTTTTACGTCCTCTTATGAGCCCTTGCAGTTCCTCTGAGGTGCGTTTTTACTTTTAGAAGCCAAAGGAGAGAATTTTGGCTAACGGGATTAGTATTTCATGGAGTCAACTTTGCAAACACCTGAGGGCTACACCCCCACCCCCCACCACCCATCCCCTTCTGCTTCTACCGTCAAAAACGTCACATTGTGACATTCTGACGCCTGCACTCTCGCTGTACGTGTCCTTTTAGACATGTTGTGGACAATTTACACAGTCCGAGAATGAAAAAAACCCAAAAACAACATCTCTCACTCCGAGGCTCTCTCTTTGTCGCTCACCGGCAGCCAGAGTGATGTAACGATGCTCATGGAAACAAATAGGGCGCAACGGACGCCTTCAGCCTGCACGTGCTGCGTCAAATGTTGCTTAAAGAGCGGCACAACACGCCTACTACTAATTAAGGCTGAATTATTAAAGGCACGCGCTGGAGTTTATGAAGTGGTTATAGAGAATGACGTATTATCGATTGCAGTCGGAATGTGTAGTTCGTGTCGATGAATTTGGGTCACATGGAAACGGAATGGGTTGGTGGGAAATGAATCCAGACTTGTTATTTTTATTAAATTTCACATTTTTGGAAGTATGAATTGAACATAATTATAGTATATTTTTTCTTCTTTTTTTTTTCCTGCTTGGTCTTATTTTTTATTTTACCTTATTCGATTTAGCTTAATTTTCAGATCTTATTCTATTTTGTTTTGTTTTTGTCTAATTGTATTTTTTTTTAAGTCATTCAACTATTCGATTTTACTTCTACTTCCACCAATTTCTTGACCAAGTGCCTTTTTTCTCCTTGTGCCTTTTCTGCAAAGCACTTTCTTCTGGCTTTCGATTGGCTTGGAGGTAACATGATGGCCGTTATAGCGCCACCTGCCGTAAATGTCTGGCATTGCCCTTCATCAGCATTCTAGACCTTTGCTTTTTCCTAAAAAATATTTGGGGTGGCGAGGGCGGAAATGTTTGCTGCTGTGTTGTGGGTAGAGATGCTTGCGTCGCGCTCGACTGCCGCCGCTCTCGGCTGATGTTCACTGACACGAATTCTCCGACAGGTGCGGCGCCCGCATGCCCTTACAACGCTGCGAGTGAAAACACGGACCAAAGGGGGTAGGGTGGGTTGGGGGGCGAGGGGGGGGGGGTTGTGGGATGTGATGCACTCGAACGTAATGTGACAGGTTCAAAGGCTTGCCTGTTATTGCGAGACTCATTACGGGCTGCCGCCTGGATGAGTGCAAAAAAACAAAAAGCTACGTCTTTCCTGCGCTTCATAGAGAATATTTCATCCACTTTAGCGGTGTATGTATGTATGTGTGTGAATAAATGGTCTGTCGGGAGCTCCGATAAGACCGTGACAAGGATCGTGCTTGTCCGAATAAATCACATCTCTCACTTTAATTGCATCTAATGCACAGATTAGCGATTTATTCGGGGAATTAGATGAACATGTTTTAATCCCGGTGTTCATTATGTCCGCAAACAATATGGCAGCTTCCATCCCGACGGAAAGGACGCGCGCTCATTAAAGCGAGCTGGCCTGCTTTATGTAACTTGCAAATATGATGAGCGAAATGCCAGGCAGATTAACTGTGCTGCGACGTTGGATTTGCTTGTAATTAGTGGATTGATTGGACAATTCATTAGGTACACCCGAGGTCCCCTTTTTGCCATTTATTTATTTTTGTTGCTCAAGGAACCTCAAAGAACACCTTTTGGGGGTTAAATTCTCACTATTCCAACTCAATTGGCCACCTGGGGGCAGTATAATACAGACACGATTGCACTGTAAGCTCTAGCCGTGTTGGTTGTTCTTTGCAGAGGATAAAGAATATATAGGTGTGACTACTGTTTCTTTGTCCTCGTGTTGCTCCGTCTCGTTGAGTTCAGAACGCCATTGTGTGAAGGGTGAAAACACCCTGACAGCGATGCTATTCATTAGCCTGTCAAGGGTGTTTTGCATTGTTTGTTAGCTTTAAGATAACCACTGTATTGATATTTGATGCATCTGTATCAATATTTTATTTATAATTTTCGTAGATAATGATACAAGTGGAGTTTCATTTAAAATAAAAATAAGTGAGAGGACTGGAGCTAGTTTTTAAGTCCTCTGCTTTTTTTACTTGGAGCTTAATTTAGCGTAGCTTTGCTGACTGCTGTGTTTTGCTCACAGTGGTTGAATCGACGCACGGGCACCTTTAAAACCCTTAAGAGAATTAATTAGCATGGTGGATGGAATTAATGCGGCTGTCTTTTGTCCCGCGCGTCCTTTTCACATGAAATATGGATGAACTTTTGAAAAGCGGCCACTCTGAAGGGCCCTTCATGTTAGCACCACCACGGTTCTCCAACGCGGAGCCGATGACGTCCATCTTTTCACTGCATAAATTTTTTTTTGGGGGGGGGGGGTTATTGTGTGCAAATGTCAATAGTCATCTCAGCTCCTTTTTGTGTTGCTTGAAATGCATTTTTGACATATGCAAGCCCGCCACAAGGAATGGGGGGAGGTTTTGAGCTGCTTCTGACTGAGCGACAAAAAGTTCTTGTTCATTTTAAATACCATGCAAAGAGATGCTTGGATTTTTCAGCCAATCGTCAAACTTTCAAGCGTTTCAAGTCCTATGAAAAGGGAAGACTCCCATTGAATTTGGACGATTTGAGTCTTTTCGGGTATGGCTTCATGGGAGTTTTTTTGTGGTACCAAATGCCATGCTGCTCAGTGAAACTCAATTTGGGAGCTGGGGGAAAAAAAGTAATTGAACTTCACTGTTGATTTAAACCAAAAGGGATGAATTCATGTGGCTTCTCCTAAATAGCTACTAAACCTCACAGCCGCTAAGTAAAACTGGCTTTCAGGGCTGAATATATCGCAAAGAATTGTGTGTTTTACATGCCGGAGAAACTGAAACCAACCAGAATCATCAACACGCTGCCGCAGTAATTAAAATGGTCAAATGTAATTTCAGTTTGCTTGTAGGTGAAGTTCCGCGGGGGCTGTCTGGGCTTCGAAAAGAAAATTAAAAATGAAAACGCCGATTTATATCAAAAGCAGGATTGCCCGACTGCAGGAGGGATGCGCGGCATATCAAATATGAACCATGAAAAGCCCACCAAGGATGACAAATTGTGTACGGAGACGATCCCAAAAAGGTAATAATTGATGTCGGCACCCCTCCAAAAAGTTTCATTTCTGATGTGTCACCATCACAAAAAAGGGATCACTTTCATTTTGATTGATTTTTTTTTTTTTTACCTAGCTGGCATTAAACTTAAAAGCATGACGTACCCAAAGTGAATTTGAAAAATCTCTTATTTTCCAATCAGTCATTTGCACATTGACACTTGTATTTGTATTTCATTTTTTTGCACTTTTTTTTCTCCACATGAAGTTATATTCATTCCCTATAAAATGTATATTTAGAGCAACTAGTTCTCGCTAGTTGCTCTAAAGTTCAATCTCCACCGACTTGAAAACCTGCCGCATCCGCTTTTTTTTGTGTGTGTGTGGGGGGGGGGGGGGACTCACAACACCCCTCCCAAATTTCATGTTGCTGGGGGGCTCGATTGTCAAAACACGAAACTAAGGACCCAACGCCCCCAATGATAGCACACTGCTTGTTTGGTGTGTGTGCTTAAATCAGCATTCATCTGATTTTAGCGAGCACAAACGTGCTCGGTATCATCATCATCATCCTCATCATCATCATCATTAGTAGCATTGTTTGAAAACATGCACTCGAGAGCGAACCAGTGCCCATCGCGAAGGGTTTTGACACGCAGATGCGCGCCTGGGACCACCCTGGTAAATCGTGTATTTTGCGCATAAGGACAGTAAATGGCGCACTTTTGACAAATTGCGGCCGCCTTTATGAAAGAAAATGACACCGTTTTGCTTCTGTGGCGCGCCGCGGGTCGTATTCTAGCGGGTGAATAATTTCATCTTTTTTTTTTTTTTTTTTTTTAAAATACTACGTGAAAAGACTATTTGACATAAAAAATTCAGATGTCCTTTTCAATGTTTTCCTTAATGGCTTTTGTTGTTTGTCTTATCTGCGCGGTAGTTGAAGGCTGCCCGCATTATGGAGATTTATGAGGGGCCCCGCGTTATTCGCTCGCTTATGAATCTTTTGCGCAACTTATTGTTATGCGGAAACAGGAAGAGAGGGGGAAAATTAAACATCCGAATGAGTGAGTGTATTTTAATATTCACCCCCCCCCCTTCCCAGAGAGAGTTTTATTGAATTGTATTTTGAGGGGACTTTTAATTCAAATTGTGGCCCCTTAAGGACAAGCAAAAGCGAGTCGTCCTTAAGAGCTTTCGGCGTGGTGTTTGCAAATTGATTGGGCAGTAAAAGCTGGCGGGAATCCAGCCTATCGTAACGCCGTACTTCGTAACGGATGCCTGGGGAGGGAATCCTTGTGACACAGACAAGCGCACACGGACTGGCATACATAATATGCATGTGTGCGTTTCCATGACAAAAGGACGACCGCGACGCCTCGTATTCATGACGAACAGCGTTGGATAAGCGCGCCTCCGCCGACACAATGCATGCCGTCTTTATTTGCAAAACATCGACAAGAAAAAGAATCATCGCTATTTGTACGTACGCCTTGTCGTTGGACATTTCAAATGGGCATTATGATCCCGCCGCCGAGCGTGGCAAGACATCAACACCTCCCCGTCATCCCGGATTGGTGCCCGGAAGCTTGACTACATCCAATTGGACTCCAGCTGTGTGTAAAAACTTCCATGATGACTTTTACGTGGATTTTTTTTTTTTTTTTTTTTTAATTTAGGAGAAAGACGCTTGAAATGAGTTTTTCAAACCGAGCATTTAGAGTCTCAGTAGAAGCAGGTTTGATGTGGTTCTTGTCGTGGATCGCATCAAATTGCTGAGCTCATGAGAATTTTCCCCAAATGTGTGCGATTCATAACGAATTAACAAACGTTGCCACCGAAACTTGTTGGCATTGGTCTGTCTGGTGTCCGAGATTCCAAATTTGTAGCAGTCGGGCATATGACTGAGGAACTGCCAGATTCGAACTAAGATGGCAAACATCCCGCTCCTGTGTCTTTTCCGACATGACTTCTTGAGGTGTTTTGTGGATCTACTTGAAGATAACAAATATAATCTGACGGCATTTTTACCCCCCCCCCCCCCGCCCCCCACCCACAAAAAAAAAAAAAAGACGAACGCATTAAAAAGGGCAAACCTGCTCAAATGCATTGCTGGCAAAATGTCATCAAAAGTGCCATTTCATAATGTTCCTATTCCTGCAATAAAGAATCTCAATGAAGTTCTCCTCGTGTCCGGTACACGTGAAAGGCTCCCTTCCACACATGCGGCATCCAATTAGGACCAACATCGCGGCTCCGGATGCGCGCTCAATAACGAGAACGGTCGATGCCGGAGTCTTTGAACAAATAAGAAAGCGACGCTGCTCTAAGACAATGTCAAAAGATCCAACGGTGAGTCCGCATTGACTTTTTAGCCCCCCCCCACCCCACTAACTTTGCTTTGCCCTCACGTCTGGCACGGGGAGAATTTGTTTTCCCGACCCCCTTCTCGGCTTCCACACGAGAGTCGGGTAGAAGAGACCACGTTTTTCCACGCCGGGGTCTGAACGTTCGCAATCTGACATGTCGATCCATGAATGAAGGCTGCCTTTGGAGGGATAACAATGCCCACTTTTGATTGACATCAGAGGTTTTATTGACCTTCACCAAGGTGGTGTTGACAAGTTCCTTTTTAAAATTTGTATTTCCATTGTTGTCAATGTGAATTTATTCATGTGATCCCCCCCCCCCCCGCCCCCCCATGGAACAATATGGCTGTTTTAAAAAGTCACGTTGCATTTTTACGCCCCCAAATTTTTAAATGGCAACCATTTTTAGAAAAAAACTTTAAAGTGAAAACCCAGCCACCTTCTCCACACACACACTGCACATGCTAGTGCTGACGCGGCTACATGGCAAACACAAAGTAGGACACATCAACAGCTAATCAGCACAAAGCTAACACCGAGCGCAAACCGACGTGGCGGAACAAAACTCGTTTCCATTAAGTCGGGGTGGTCGAAAAACATGCGTTGAAGAGCAGCCCACAAGTAGGTCAAGCTTCTCGCGCTAACCTTTAGCACGCATGCTAACCCGCAGACGTGAACGGGAGCGGGGAACATGATTTAGCTGTCTCACAGTAAGATTGAACAATTCTGAAATATTAATTATTGACATTTATGACATTTCATGAGCACAACTTCACAACTTAAAATTTTATGAAAGTTTGTTGCCTTGAAATTTTAAGTTCACTCAACATTTTTTTTTAGTGTAGTCATGAACGTACGCACAGTATAAGCCGCGAATGACATTTATGCAGTATGTTATTTTGCATAAGTTCGAGTCGATGGCGATGGTTGAGTCATAATTGTATTAATCCGCACGGCAGCTCATTTCTCTACAGCGTCTTTCCATTTCCTCCCAGGCTAATTAATAAAAGCAGCAGAGCTTAAGAGGTCCTTTGGTACAAATGTCCCCTTGACGGAATAATCCACCTTCATAAACGTATTCCACCTTAATAAACTACTCCCGAGGGAACACAGTCCAAACAATAAAAATATCAAAATCTGCGCTTCCGGGTAACTCTGGGTCTCGGCGGACCCGATTCATCAGCAACGAGCATCGGCAATAGAAAAGGAGGAATTGAGGAGTTGTAGCCCGAGGTGGTCAGCTGCTGCTCTTCGTTGTTTTTTTTTTTCAAGGAACTCAAAACTGCCAGGGGACTCCAGAGGCAGCAAATGTCAACATGGAAATTAGATGCCCGTTCTAATTGACTTTTTTTTTTTTTTTTTTTTCTTCAGAATGCCCGTAAGTGCACAATGCCGATTCAAGACCAACAAAAAACGGGTGGATTCTGCTGCGTAACTCAAATTCCACAAAGGCAAGATTAATCAGAATGCTGACCTTGAGCCTGGTAGAAAATTTTGCGGTTGACTTCCCCTTAAAGGAAAAAAAAAAAAGCTGTGCCTGTACTGTGCACTTTGAGATGTGTTCCGAAATGTAAAGTGTTACAAATGAAACAAATATTTTTATTATTTTTTTTTAAAAAGGTAAAATGCTCATGGGTCACCTTTTCAACTGAATTCATTCAACAAAATAAATAAGCGTTCTTGTTTTATCTTCTTTTTCGATGGGACATGAAGGTCAGTCAAGACATGAATGAACATGTTTGGTGCAACGTTGCTGTGAGTGGCATCACACCCACTTCACGAGCGGCACAACATTAATTTGAGGGTGGTGGGGGTGAGGGTGGAGAATGTTGTTAGTTCCTACTAATATGTATCATAAGAAAGCCGTTAGCTGACGCGCGACTGGATGCGTGAGGGCAAGCGGCGGACGGCCGTTTCAGGCATGTCAGTCATTCCAGGCTTGAAATCAAGGGACATTGAACATTTCGCAAGTGTAGGTTATCTGCCCCCTGGTGGTGGGAATTTGTTGCAAACAGGATTCTTCCAAACCGTAGACATGCATACACGCAACGCGAGTGATGCTTCGACTTTTAAAAATGCGCTCGGGTTAGAATAAATTCAACCTTTCTCCACTGGGCACTTCATTAGGCACATCTGCAATTCAAAGGGCTGCGCCAAGTCAGGTTTTGAGTTTAAAACTGGGTTTTCAGCAAGGGGTAGGGTTTCAAATTCAGGTTTTAAGACAAGACTTGCTGTTTCAGGTTAGGTTTTTGAACCCCGTTTAGGGTTTCAAAGTAAGCTTTGAAGTTTGGGATTGGGGTTTCAAGTCCAGGCTTCAAAAAGGTTTGACCTAACAAGCCATGGTTAGGATTTCCCAGGATTTGGAATAACAGCAATGAAACCAAAACGACAATAAAAAAAGTACAATTGTTCAATGATCACCGATGAAAAGTCATCATTGGTGGCCATTTCTGTTGCTTTTGTCTTCCTGCAAACTTTTGTTATTGAATCTGTTTTGTTATTGATGTGTGACGCGCGCAAGAACTTTTTTGTTGTCCTCCTGCCATAAAAGATCTACTATCAAGTTCTGACGGGTTTTCATTGTCTTCCTTGAAATTGCTTGCGGCTTTGTCGGTGTCGTCGTGGGTCAACGCCGCCTGTTGCGTCACGCAGCGGGCGTCTTTCTGCGCAGGCGTGCGACAAACAACACGTAGGCCTTTTGTGAGGTGCGCCCCCGACATCTTCATGACGCCCTTTTTCTGCCCACGCGGAAGGGCTGCCGTTGCGCACGCAGTCAGGCGGCAGATCACTAATACATTTCCGTTCTTGCTTCAACAACAACGGCTGAATATCGCTGCTTTTCTTTGTTGTCCGAAGGCCATCACAGGAAGTGGGGCGCCATTTTGTAGAGTCCCATCGACCCCCGAGCGGCGAGACGAGGCCGACCCAGCACAGAAAAACCCATCTGGGAGAACATCGCAGGTCAGCACTCACTGCGATATCTTTTGTTGTTGTCTCGCCTTTGTGTGACTTAATCAACACATCGAGATGTTTTGTGTTCAGGTCACGGGGAGCGCGACGCCTTACGAAGACTTTCAGCCAACACGGACGCCTCAACGCGTCGCTGCAAGCACAACAAAAGGTTTTCCGTGGGTCATTTATTTGTCTCTTTTTCATTTGGGACACGGATGTTTTTGTGTTTCAGAAGGTGTTGCTACTCGAAGTAAAAATATTGAACGTTGAAGGAATTGTCGACATCAGTCCTCAGTGGGAAGGTTGGTGTGAAAAAAAAAAAAGTACATCAAAACAAAACCAAATTGGAAAAGGATGACATGACATTCAGTCTTGTAGAAATCTACAACACTTGTGGAACAGATCAAGTCAGTCTAAACTGGGAAGACCCAGGTGGCAAGAACTTTATTCCAATCGGTAACATCCTATTTAACACCTTCTGAATCTGGATCCAAACCCGATTGCGCATTTGGCCCGTGTAAGCTCAACATGGAAAAGTCCTATTTCACATTGTTACATGCTTCTAAGGCTATTGGATGAGATTTATACGTATTACTCCGAGCTAGCTTTCCCACAAATTTTGTGAATCTGGATCCTATCCAGAGTGGCCAAATAGCAACAATGTAAACAGGGATAAGCATTTTCAACATCTGTCCAAATGTGGACAGGTCCAAAATATTTTGCGTCTAAGTGCCCTTCATCCAGATCCATTCCAGATTGCTCGAGTAGCAACAATGCTACTCCTAATTCAATTCTAATTAACATATCCGATATTAAGAAGGGATATAGTTGCAAGGTAACTCCCACCTGCTCTGAAATCAGGCCCGATCCAGACTGAGCGTCAATTCAACAGGGGAAATCATGTTTAACATCTTCACATGCTATTGCGTAGATATTCTCCCGAGATATTTACCCCACACATGATCTGAATTTCGATGCCAACCAGATCGTTTTAACAGCATTGTAAACTCAAACCTCAATGTGTGTCGGATGAGGTTGCGACTGTGCTCGTGTACGACCTTAACTCATTCAGTACCAGCCAATTCTAGACCATGTCTGAAAAGACGTTTAAAAACGTCTTTGGGAGTGAATGAGTTAATAGACAAATGAAACAATGTGGAATTGGGTCGTGTGTCGCTATGTTTTTAGCCCTGACGCAGACCCGCTTTTTGGCTTTATTTTTGTTGTTGCAACCCTCCTCCTCAGCAAGTAACAAATCGGTTTTGGTGCAACAGAGTAATGTGCAAATCCAGCCCGCGTGGACCGACAGCTAATCAATAGCTAGCGGTGGCCTCTGTATGGATCCTCTGCTGGCTTTGAGCCTGTTTGGAGTCAACTGGTGCCATTCACACATACATCAACTTGTTAAGAGGACAAACATAAGCTAGGAAGGAAGCTAAATTAGCGCCGATTAGCAATGCTGAAAGTTGCAAGCGGTCGATGACAATCTGGTCCATGACGTCTTTTGACTGACTTACACTCCACATGGAGCGGCCTCATCGCCATCACAAATATGCAAGGGCTTACTTGGAAGCGGGGTGTGTTCAAAATAACCTCAACGAGCCCCATCAAGTCTCCACTCTCACAATATCACACAGCGATCAGCTCCGGTTCAGTTACGTTGCTTTGCGAACATATCATTGTTGACAACGGCTTGTTTACTCCCACGACATAATCATCATCGCCAAACATCATAGCCCTGTCGGCCTTTATGAGATAGGAAAGTTGCCATCGACAAAGGCAGGAAAGTCTGGAATTTCTCCGGATCAGAGAGAGAGAGAGAGACCGAGAGGAAAAAAAAAACACAACTCATCAGGAAGCAATGCGGTGACCCGATCGCGTCAAAGAAGACGAAGAAGTCTCGTTCCGGCGGGCAACAGTGTGACGCAGAGTCACGCCAAATGGAGAGTAAAATTAAGCTGCCAATACGCTCCTGCCTGTCGAATCTGCAACTGCAACACTTCCGGGAGATTTACCGGGTGGGAAATCGCCGACATCACGTGATTTGCATCCGTGACGGCTGGCTGGATTTCTGCCTGACATGTGTGGAGGAGACGCAACGTCAACTATTCGGCATTAATTCCAAGACTCGATCGAGAGACTCAAAAGCACCGAGGATGTCTGGAGGAAAGGAGGCAAAGGGTTTCCTGAAAGGAGGCGAGGAGGAGGTGGAAGGCGGAAAAGAAGATGAGAGACGTTGCGACGGGATGGAGAAAAGAGGAAATCGGGAGGGGGAGGAGAAAGACCAGGACGATAAGGAGAACAAAGTGAGTAATCAGGAGGAGGAGAAAAAGAGCGACTGCGAGGAAAGGGAGAATCTCCGAGGGGAGCAAATTGAGCGGGTGAAGGAGAAGAAAGTGAAGCGAAAGGAGGACCGGGAGGGGGAGAGCAACCCGGCGAAGGACGAGAACAACCGCAAAGTGGAGGAGGAGAAAAGCATCCATCACGATGAGAAGGAGAAAGAGCTTGATCGGGAAGACGAGGGCGACGACGTGGAGGACGAGCGGGATCGCTCGATGGGAGAGGAGAACGAGAGCGGCCATGTTGACGAGAAGACAATCAACCGGGAGGCAGGTGAGAAAATGAAAGAGGAGATTCGCTGGGCGGAGGAGGAGCCAGATTGTCATCACAAAGAGGCGCTGGGGACTGACCGTGAAAACCAAGCGAGAAACGCCAACCGGGAGGAGAAATGGAATGAGCAAGAGGAAAAGACAGACTTGCTGAAAGAGGAGGGAGGGAGCCTTCATAAGGAGGAGGAGGAACGGAAAGACCGGCAGGTGGAAGAGAAGAAAGAAAGTGACGACCAAGAGGAGGAGAAAAGAAACCAGCGGATGTCCGACCAGGAGGAAGAGGAAACGAGGAGTTGCCATGAGGAGGAACCGAGTGACCAAGAGGAAGAAACCAACTCGGGGGAGGAGGAGAAGAAGAACAACCAGGAGGAGGAGAAGAATGTGACACGGAACGAGGGAGAGAAAACGAGCGACTGGGAGGAAGCGGAGGAGAAAAAACCAAATCGGGAGGAGGAGGAAAGATGCGATGTGGAGGAAGAGGATGAAAAGAAGGACAAAGAGAAGCAGACTGAGCGTCTGAAGGAGAAGACGGAGAGTGACCACGATGAAGAGGAGACAATCGATGAGCAGGAGGAGGCCAATCATCATAAAGAGAAGACGGAGCAGACGGAGGAGAAAAGAAACGATCGGGGGCGGGTCAATGAGGAGACGGGTGACCAGGGGGAGGAGCTGAAGAATGAGAGAAATCGTGACGTGGAGGACAAACGGAGCGACCAACGCACACGGGTGAAAGGAAGTGATGAGCAACAGAAAGAGAATGAGAATGATCAGGAGCAAGTCGAGGAGGAAAAGAATGAGGAGGAGGAAGCAAACGACAGAGAGCAGCAGGAGACTTGCCGGTTGACAGAGAAGAAAAACGGCGAGCGGGCCGAGGAGGCCGACCGTCACCAAGATGAAGAGAAAATGAATGAGCAGGAGGAGGAGGAGAAAAGAAATGACCGAGAAGAGGAGCTTGACCGGGTGGAGGAGGACAAAGGGGACCGGGAAGAGGAGCCGGAGAAAGAGAGGGATCGGGAGGAAGTGGATGAGATGATCCAAAGCTCCCTGGAGGAGGAGGGGGGGGAGGAGGGCGAACAGGAAGGGGAGCAAGAGGAGGAACGGGCTGATTGCGAAGAAGAGAAGAAAGACCAGGAGGAGGAAAGAAGGAAGGACCAAGACGAGGAGAGTGACTTGCTAAAGGAAAAGGAAAGGAAGGATCGCAGTCTAGAGGAGAAAAGGGCCGACCGGGAGAAGAAGGAAGGAGGCGATTATTTCGGGGAGAACAAGAACGAGCCGCAGGGCGACGGGACTCGCGTCGAAGAGACGAGCCCGGAGGCGGCGATCGGCCGGGTGACGGACGACAAAGGAGGCGATCGCGGTGAGGAGATGAAGGAGGAGCGGCAAAGTCGTCCCGAAGACCAAAAGAAGAAGAAGAAGGACGCACGGGAGGATGTGAAAAGAAGGAGTTGCGAGGACGAGGACGAGGAGGAGATTGACTGGGTGAAGGAAGAGAAAAAGGGAAAGCCGCAGGAGGGGGGCGGTGATCGCCAAAAGCCCAAAAAGAGCAACCCCGAAGACGACGAAAGGAAAGACCGAGACCGGATCGACTGGATGACGGAGGAGAAAAGGAGCCACTGCGGCGAGGAGATCGAAAACGGCAAAAGGGAGGAAAAGAAAAGGATTGAGCGAGAAGAGACCATTGACTGGGGGGAGGAGGAGAACGCAAGCGATGGCGGGGAGGCGGAGAAACGTGACGAGCGCCAGGCAAAAGTCGGCCATTGCAAAGGGGGGGACGAAAAGGGCAACTCTGAGGCGGAGGAGAAACGCGGCAGCCACCGAGAGGAGCAAACCGATTGGGTGAAGGAGGAGCAGGCGAGTGATGGCGGCAACCCAAAGAAGAAACCAGAGGCCGAAGAGTCGTCTCGCAAAGACGGCGAGGAGAAGAAATGGGATGGCCGAGAGGAGAATCTGGATGGCCCGATGGAAGAGGAAGAGATGCAACGCGATGAGGAGGAGACGAGTGAAGAGCAGAAGGAGGACAAAGAGGGAAGGAGTGACGACGACGATGATGAAGAGGAGGAAAAGTCCGAAGAGAAAGCGGCTGATGGTGAAGAGGAGAAAACGAGCCGCCGGGAGGAGGGCGAGAACAAAAGCAACGAGGGCACTGCCAAGGAGAAGAGCAGCCAGAAGAAGGTGCGGGGGGGCAGCTATGAGAAGGGGGAGCAAAGAAGGAGCGTCCCAGAGGCGCAGAACAACTCGGTCCGGGAGGAGGAAGAAGGCGATCGCGAAGGTGACGAGATGGACGAGCGCAAGGAGGCGGAGCAAGCTGGCGGGCGGAGGGAAGGCAAAGGGACTGAAGGTGTTGGGGGGAACGGGGTTGAGCGAGAAGAGGAGCAGGGGGGGGACGAGGAGGGGGGGGATGATCGGGCAGGTGGGGGGGAGGAGGAGGAGGAGAGGATGAAGATGATGCAGGAGGACTTGATGAAAGACGAGAATGAGGGAGGGGCTGTTGGTGTGGTGCAGGAGAAAATGGCTGAGCAGGAACAGGAACAAGAGGAGGAAGGGAGACATCATGAAGGAGAGGACAAGAGAAGCCGACGCAATTCGGAGAAGCGGGAAGGCCCATCGCAGGACGCCGAGTGGATGGGGGAGGAGAAAGAAGAGGAGAAAACTCGGCAAAAGCGGAAAGAGGGCGATCGTGAAGAGGAGGACGAGATGAAGGAAAGGGAGGAGGAGATTGTCCGCATCAGGGGGGAGGAGAGGACTCATCCAAAGCACGACCGGGAGGGAGGAGGGGAGGAGGAAGGAAAGGCTGACCGAGATGAGGAACAGGAAAACGAGAAGGAGGAGTCGGAGAAAGATGAGGAGGAAAAAATGGGTGACCAGGGGCGGGGGAGGTGCTACAAGGAAAAGAAACGCGGTCAGCAGGAGGAGGAGCGACCGAGCTCCCGGGGGGAGGACGGGAATTCCCACGAGGAGGACCGGGAGGAAAAGAGTGACCCGGAGGAGAGTCGCCCGGAGGAGAAAAAGGACGAGGGGGAAGAAAACGGCGGGGGTGAGAGCAACCCGGCGGGCGAGGCGGGGGAGGCGGAGCACACCGAGGAAGAGAGCGACCGGGGGGAGGAGGGAGGCAGCGACGATGGCGAGGAGGGGAAAGAAAGTGACAATGAGGAGGAGAGCGACCGGGAGGACGAGGAGGAGGACAGCGACGACGACGACGACGACGCCGAAGACGACACTGAGAATGAGGAAGAGGAGGGGGAGGAAGAGGAGGAGACCGACAAGGACGACGAAGACGACGACGACGACGACGACAGCGACAGCGAAAGCGAAAGCGATCCTGAGCGGGAAAGCGGCAGTGACGAGGAGGACAGCAATCGGGAGGGGGGGGAAGACGGCGGCCAAGAGAAGAAGACGAAGGAGGAAGGTGGGGAGGGCGGGGAGGGGGCCACGGACGGGAAGGATCGGGAGGGGGCCCCCGAGGCGGCCGAAGACCCGGCCGAGGCGATGGATGTCGACGAGGGTTGCGCCGCGGCGAGGCAAAGCAACACCAAAGCCATGGGCGACCACGACAAGGAAAGCGACCTCGACGAGGTGCCCGCCAGCCGTTGGAACGAGGCGGCCAGGAGACTTTGGGCCGAAAGGTGGATGAGGGCCAGGAGGGAGAACGGCAGGCGATGGGTGGTCATGAGGGGGAGGAGGTACAGAGCCATGAGGCGGCGCTGGATGACCACCAGGAGGAGGAAGCGAGCAAAGAGAAGTTTGGTGGCCATGAGGAGGCGCGCCGGCAGAGCCACCGGGAGCCCCGACGACGACGACGACGGTCGGGCGGGAAGATCGCAGTGGCCGGGGGGGGAAGGGGGCAAGTGTGCGTAATGACGGGATGAGGAGGAGGAGAAAAAGACTGAAAGGAGATCACGGGGGTCAAAGGTGACCAGCCGGATGGATGGTTGAGGAGAATGATGAGGCTAGAAGAGGGGGAATGGTGAACAGAAGGACTTAGAAGGAGGGGGGACGAAAATGAGAGCGGCAAAGGGGAGGTGAAAGCAGAAAAAAGGAAAGTGAGGAAGAGCTTGTGACCGGGAGCGGGTGAAGAACAAAGTAACTCGGTTAAAGAGGTGATGGCGGAGGAGAGGCATGTGGAGAAAAGGAGATGAAGAATGAAGCTGAGGAGGTGACAAACGAGAAGCGGGAGGAGAAACTTGTGTGCGATCAAATGGAGGAGACGGAGAAAGAAAGGCAGAAGGAGGAGGAGGAGGAGCGGGGGGGGGGTGGTCTGATAATGAGGCAACACTGCCTACTAGTGGAGTAATGCCAGTGTAAATATTCGGAGTGTATTATCAGCTCAACTACTGCTTGTCATGTTCATATTACCTTGTTTGCACATTTTAATCGTGTATTGTGTCACATCATAAAATAAAGACTAAATCCACTTGACCAAATCTGAACAAGCATATCCCCCAAAAAAAATCTCTCATTACAACTCCATATAAGGAGATTTGCATTCGCTGGCTCGGGTATGTGCGACATAATAATAGTGACGTCACGGGCGGATGGAAAACGGCACTGTTCCATTTGTACACCAGGGGGCGACCGAGCTCCACGATTCCAGAGCGGCCCGTCCCACCGCAGACGCCTCGAGGACGACTCGCGGGGCGGGGCAAACTCGCGCCCGCTACGCTTCCCCGCTTATGGGGAAGAACTTTTTAAAGACTGGGTGGGAAAACGGAAGCAAAGCCGTAACGGTAAGCTCCTTTAATTCATTGCTTTGCGCCTTTCGTTCGTTTTTTTTTTTTTTAATTTGTCACCACTTTGCGCACATTTCAGGCTGTGCTTGTTTTGTTTATTTTAACCGCCTTTCAGGCGGCACATTTCGCACGCCAAAAAGGATTTAAAGGAGCAGCCCACTGTAAACATGGATGACATCTTCACCCTGTGTCGAGAGGGCAACTCCGTGGCCGTTCGCCTGTGGTTGGACAACACGGAAAATGACCTTAATTTGGGGTGAGTGGACAAAACTAAACTGGGGAGGAAAAGTGTGGAGTGGCGCGCCTGTGTGTGTGTGTGTGTGTGTGTGTGTGTGTGTGTGTGTGTGTGTGTGTGTGTGTGTGTGTGTGTGTGTGCGCACTAGCCATCAAATAGTTTCCATATTGAGCATGTTAATGATGTCATCGCCACACAATCGAGAGGTCATTATAATAGCAGCATTCCCTGAAAGGAAGCTCGTTCCCGGCCCAGGCCATATACGTATATTGACAGCGCTCATTTCCTGTGTGGGCGGGGCCAGGCCAACATGGGGAGGGACTGGTCACCGTTTTCCATCACTGCATCTGGAATGCACTCAATGATGAGCTGCTTGGGAATATTTCAGACGCTCCTGGATTCCTTTTATAGCTCAGGAAGCCACAACCGTGATATCAATTTACGGCAGGGATTCCCAAATTGCTGCGCTGTAATTTAAAGTGTCAAGGAAAATCAATCCGTTAAAGTTCATGGCGCTTGTTAAAGTACTTTAATAAAATAAATATGATTGTTATTCATGATGGCCACCATTATACACAATGGACTGAACTAGAAATAATTCCACAAAAAAAATAATAAAATCCAAAGCATTATGGACACATAATGACTGGCACCTTGCACAATAGAAATAAAACCAACGGCTGAAAATAATCTACAAGGTTAAATAAAAAGTGACTATTTGTTGGATATTATGGCTCCTGCCAACAGAAGTAAACAACTAAAATGAATCCTCAATATACCCCAAAAAATATATAAATATGTCTATCTATCTATCTATCTATATATACACACACACACACATACAGTGTGTGTGTGTGTGTGTGTGTGTGTGTGTGTGTGTGTGTGTGTGTGTGAGAGAGAGAGAAAGAGAGATAACCCCAACAAGCCGCCTGCCTGGCAGCTGTCCATCGTGCATTGAAAAGACTGACAGGCATTCCCCTTTTTCACTGACGTATCAGTGCGCCAGGCATCTGCTGGGCCTCAGACCACACGCAGCGTGAGGAAGCGTGCACTGCAGTCTAAATAAAGATAGGAGTGTAGAACAGCAGCTAACACGCACACAAAAAAATGTTTGCCTTTCACGCAGAGTTCAACAAATCGAATATTGCAGCAATACTGTGCGCTTTCAGAGACGGCTACAATTTAGAGCAGGGTGTGAAACTTCTTGATTTTCCAGCATTTTCCATTGAAGCCCCTTCCACTCAGACTCTGCCGAGGTGTCGCATTGAGCCCCTTTCACAAGTGGTAACGGATCTGGAAAATATCCGACTTCGCCCTTCATAAAGAACCCAACAAAGGCAGAATATTGCCCAGACCGTACGCACTTTCACACGACGATATGGCAGGCTGCATTCATTTTGTATTTGTACCTTTTACGCAGAAGGCTGACACGGTTTAAATCTGGGAAGAAGCTGACTTTAACGGACCGTATGAAAGGGGCTTAACGTCGGACATGTAAAATAATTTCCTCACAACAGAGTGAGAGGAATGAGAGTCAGGTGTTCATGTCCCAGCTTTCTGCTATACCCTTTCACACAAACCCCATCAGAAGCTTAGAATTTTGTGGTTCGACTTCGTGAAAGGTAGCGACAGGAAATGTGAGGACATTTCCTGTCACTACCTTATACACAGAACAGCGACAAGAGAAAATTGGGGAGTGGGGGGGGGGGGACCAACTTTAAAGGTCTGTGTGAAAGGGGCTAAAACAATACATGAGTTGAAAATGTTCGACATGTAACACAGGCTTTGCTGTCGCCAGGGACGACCACGGCTTCAGCCCGCTGCACTGGGCGTGCCGGGAGGGGCGCGGTGGCCTAGTGGACATGCTCATCATGAGGGGCGCCCGCATCAACGTCATGAACCGCGGCGACGACACCCCTTTGCATCTGGCGTCCAGCCACGGCCACGCCGACATCGTAGCCAAAGTATGCCATCGTCACGTGCCCAATTCGATGATGTCATAAGCGCCGAGTGTATTATCGTCTTTGTGTTGTGCGCAGCTGATTCAGTGCAAGGCGGACCCCAACACGGTCAACGAGCACGGGAACACGCCGCTGCACTACGCATGCTTCTGGGGGCAAGAGGCAGTAGCACAGGTACACCCATGATACAAAGTCGGCACCCCCCCTGCTGGAGAAAAAAAAATGACAACAACACTTTGGTTTGTGACAATAAAAATCGAATTTGACGATTACATTTTTTTATATCCACTGTCAAATGCCCCCAACTTATGGATGGAACATACATGATGACATGTTTTTGCCTTAAATTACTCCAACGGAATGTGTGTTCAGGATCTGGTGGTGAGCGGCGCTCAGGTGTGTGTGTGCAACAGGTACGGCCAGACGCCACTCGATAAGGCCAAGCCTCACCTCAGGCAACTGCTTCAAGGTCAGAGTGGAAACAAGAGGAAGTATTAGCGAGATTATTATTTGAAGGGAGCATTGACACATTGTTGCTCTGTTCCATTGATTCAGAGAAGGCAGAAAAACTGGGACAGAGTTTGACCAAAATTCCCTTCAAGGAAACCTTCTGGAAGGGCACCATGAGGACCAGGCCTCGTCAGTCAGCACACAACGAATATGTGCGCCGTTTGTCTTCATTCGTAACTTCACGTCTATCTATTTTTATTTTTTTGCCTTCAGGTAATGGCACTCTCAACAAGCAGGCCGGCATTGATTACAAACAACTTTCACTGCTGGCCAAAATCAATGAAAACCACTCAGGAGAGGTTTGTGTGTCGACCAACCGCCCCACCCCCTCGACCCCCCCCGACCCCACCATGGATTTAAAGTATTTCTATTTCCGTGTGTGTGTATCAGAGTTGGCAGGGTCGCTGGCAGGGGGACGAGGTGGTGGTGAAGGTGCTGCAGGTGAGGGAGTGGAGCACCAGGAAGAGCAGAGACTTCAGCGAGGAGCATCCCAAGCTCCGGTAAATTATTCAGTTTCCGCTCACTCGACGAAGATGCCGTATTCACATTTTTTAAAGTGGAAAACAACAAACAATCGTCGCAACCGTCGTAGTCATCAGAATGCGAACAAAACTGGCGTGCGTACAAATTTCGCAGTTGACGTTGTAATGTAAATCACTGCATGGGCTGGAACAGAGGTATGGTACGGTGGGCCAAAAGGAACAAAAAGGTCCTTTATTATTATTATTTTTTTATATATTTAAAATTTTCACTGAGTAGTGTTGACTATGAGTCGCTATGCTGTTGTGCAGGATCTTTTCTCACCCCAACATCCTCCCAGTTCTGGGAGCATGTCAATCCCCCCCGGCCCCTCACCCCATCATCATCACCCCTTACATGCCGTATGGATCTCTCTACAACCTTCTCCACCAGGGCACCAGTGAGTCTCGGTCCTCTTCGGCACGTGCGGCCTAAGTAAAACAAAGAGTAGGCGTGCATCTTTCCCCGTGTGCTCTTCAGCTCTGGTGGTGGACCAAAGCCAAGCGGTCAAGTTTGCGCTGGACGTCGCCAGTGCCATGACCTTCCTCCACACCCTGGAGCCATTGGTGCCGCGGCTGTACCTCAACAGTAGACATGTCATGGTGAGGCGCCCCAGTCTGGCGTGTACTTCAGTTCCCTCACACTTGGATTTTGTTAACTAATTGCAATTCAAAACATCTTCTCAGAACACGAAACGTGAGTCCACCTAACTTAATTCAATGACGTTGAACCAAGTAATTACATTAAAATTTAATTATTCTATTCAGCTAACTATATTTAATGTCTGCAATTGTCTGGAACCACCTGACCAGAAAAAAAAATGTATTTTATGTTTCATCTTCTCAGATGTGGATTTAGGTAGCCTGCATTAATAAACACGACTATGGCGGCGTCTCCATCACTGTAAAAAATTCATGCTGATGTGCTTGTCAACTGCATGGCAGATTGACGAGGACATGACAGCTAGGATAAGCATGGCGGATGCCAAGTTCTCCTTCCAGTGTGCCGGACGCATGTACTCTCCGGCCTGGATGGCCCCAGAAGGTAGTGCGAGCTTTCTCTATCTACATAATAACGATAACGAGGGCCTTCACCGACCGAATAACAACCTTCCCGCAGTCAAGACATTTCAACACCCATCTTGTGACATTTCAGCCCTCCAGAAGCGCTCGGAAGACATCAACAGGAGATCGGCCGACATGTGGAGCTTTGCCGTGCTCCTGTGGGAGCTGGTCACCAGGGAGGTGCCCTTCGCCCATCTCTCTCCCATGGAAATTGGCATGAAGGCAAGCATGTTTATGCCCCCCCCCCCCCACCCCCAAAAATCACCTCTGTTTTGCCATACATGCGATAACCGCGCAGCCTCTTCTCAGGTGGCTCTGGAGGGCCTGCGCCCAACCATCCCACCGGGGATCTCGCCTCACATCTGCAAGCTGATGAAGCTGTGCATGAACGAAGACCCCGCCAAGAGACCCAAGTTTGACATGATCATGCCCATCTTGGAAAAAATGCAAGACAAGTGAACTGCGCTCAACTATCTGCTAAGCCGCTGTACATAATGTTGCGTCTACCACACATTTTCCAGTAAATATATGTCTCAGCTTGAAGTAAGCTTTTGCTTTTTTTAATGGTTTTTTTTTAAATTCATGGTTGGACTATTTAGTGATCGAATTAAGGCAAATAAAGAAATGTGGGGAAAAAAAGATAACGCTGTCACTCCACCAGTGCAAATAAAGTTTTATATTTATGACAAATCGTTGCTGTCCTCCTTTTAGTGCGGGGGTATGGCACTCTGGGTATTCGAGAGCCGTACCAGACCTGTTACATCTGATCACATCTGATTCAAACGATCAGAGGGCCGATCGATTGTTTTTTTTAACTTTTAGGGACACGTTATATACGCTCAGGTTTAAATGTAACTTATTTGTACGTGAGTAAGGCCGTAGACCCCCCACTGTGGTGGAATTATTAGTCACAAAAAAATCCGATTTGACCTCTTCTGGTTCGACGTTTTGAGAGTGGCTACTTCCTGGTTCAACAGCGCTCTGGATTCCTTGCTCACCGTTCACCTTGTGCATCCTTCTCTATGCTCTCCAGAATTACATTTCATTTTTTATTCCCTTTTCACATTTGCCCTATTCACGGTCTTCACATCTACTTCAACCAGAGTTTTTATAAAGTCGGACGCGTAACAGTTTGGCGACAGACGCCGATTATAATGTTTTCATTATATATAATAATGTGTCCAAGCCACGCTGGTGACGCACATTAGTACCAAAATAGTCTCGACTATATTGTGGAAATGTTACAACAGATGGATTGGTATTAATGGCGAGGCGAGGTTGTTATCCAGCTCCACGTACAAGATTAAAAATAGAGCAGTGCTGGTAAAACAATAGCTTCGACGAGTGTTTATTTGGATCAAGTGCCCTTCATCAGGCATCCACCCATTCAGCATCATTCCTCTCTCTTGCTCTATTTACGCCCGCCCCCTTCCAGCTGCCTCCCTTCCCATCCGGTGTTTTGCTCTGCAGTGCTGAGATTTGCTTCATCATCCTGCACCGAAGCACAGGTAAGAGGAACCCCCCCCCCCAAAAAAAATGGTACATTTGACTCTTGTAAGAGGAAAAAATAAAATAAAGAATGGGTAGTTTCTTGACATGGATTCGATTTGATTCTAACATTTAATCTAGTTCATTAAAAAAACTGCTGCTTCATGTTTTGCATGAAAGTTGATGATGTATGTTTTAATGTGTCGGAAAAGGAAAAGTTACCCCCCCCCCCCAAAAGAAAATTGCATTAGAAGCACGGTGTCGGTTTTGTGATGATTTTGATGATTTGCCATGATTTTTGGGGGGTTTGTTTTCCAGTTGGATGGGCGCTTTCCACCATGCTCCAGCATCTGTTTGTGTTCGGCATGCTAGGAGGTGAGGAAAATGTTACACAGGAGTGTCTACATGGTTCAAGTGCATTTTTCCCCCCCTTTCTACACTAGTGTTGCTGACGCCGGCGCGGTGCGACCTTATCACTGTGTGCCGTGAAGACGACGGGGACCTGCGAGTGGACTGCCTGGTCAAGGGCAAGCCCAATAAGATCAACAGCTATGAGTTCTCCTGGTCATCGGGCTCCAAGCAATCACTCATCAACTCCAATGTGTCAGGCCTGGCGGCGGAGGCTGAGTTCCGGCAAGTGAGCCGTGTGACGGAGGTGGAGCCACATGGCTACAGACTGACGCTGAGCGGCTACCGAGACAAGCTGCCGCACAACACCACGTACATGTGCAAGATCACTGGGGAGGGAGCCAGCGTGAATGTGGAGAGAGGTGAGTGCGGGGAGGGAGGACATTCGGAGTCGTATTTCTTCATCTTTGTCTTCTTCTGCAGATCATCTCATCCCGTGTGGTGCCGTCAGCGTGTTTCTGCAGAACTCCTGGATTGTCGCCGTCCTGCTTTTATACCAGTGCATGTAATGCTCTAAAATGATTGTGAAATGTTGCACGTGGGCTACCTCTAATGGTAACGCCAAAGAAGCGCTGCTTTAAATGTTCAAACCGTGGAGAATATTGCTATGGTTCGACTTGAATCCAGTGCAGTACATTTGCTGAGTACAGTTAAGGTGTATTTAACTTTGAACGTGGTTACCACGCACCAAAAGCATCTTTTCACAAACGCGAAGCTCCATGTAAAAATACTGTACCACTTTGCATGCGTCTCAGATTCATCGGCAAGAGAGAATCCATACTATTGACATGTTCTCCAGTGATTGTTCTTTTTTGTTTATTTGTGTAGTTGCACTTTAGCGCTACAGAGTTGTTATGGGAGCATATGCTCGAAAGATGTACTGATTGTTTCAACTCTAGTTAATAAAGTCACAAAAATGACAAAAGTGTGACCTATTAATCATAACATTTAACGTGTCTATGTATAAAATGCCAAATGTAAATACAGTAAGTTCATCTTAAACGTGTGTGTGTGGGGGCGGGCAGTACATCATCTCTTAATTTGATTTCAGTGTCAAAAATAAACTGAACGTTTTATTTATTTAAAAAACAATTTTGTTACCTTATTTCAGTTATTGGCAGACAACCAATCCACTCAAGACCGTGATGTAATACGAAAAGTGAGGATCAAGCGGTTCGGGAAAATGAATTTATGAACGAATGTCTATTGACACGCCGCTATTTCTGTAATTGCCCCACGTCAAGATGGCTACATCGGCTGGCCAATATAAAAAAATTAATAAACCATTCCTGAGACTATGCGCAAAAACAACATTTATGTCAGAGTAATTATAAAATTATTATAACCGGAAAAACACGTATGTTTTTAAAGTTTCCACGATCACTCGTTATGTCGCTTGCCCGCGCAGTAGTGGGTTTTATTTTTGACACCTCGCACTTTCCGTAATTGCCCTATATCAAAATGTCTGCCTCCTCTACTAGCATCAAAGGAGCAGAATTATCCAAAGCCGAGTACCTAAAGCGCTATTTGTCCAACGACGATGACGCCAAAAAGTCCAAGGGAAAACTTATAAAGAAGCGCCGAAAAGTTCCAGGGAAAGGGTGAGTTTTTACGTCGAGCTGTTTCTCTTCGTTTGAGTATGTGTGTGTAGTTAGCAGCTTGTTGCTACCATTCGTTAGCTATACATCACGTCACACTTTTATCTATGAATGAGATAGGGCGGATTCTAAGCCATTTTGTGTTCCTCTGTCTCGTATTCAAGACTTAAAATAGTCGACGATGATGTAGATTGGAGACAGACGGTGGCAGAGGAAAATGAGGTGGAAGAGGACGACGATGAAGCGCCCGTGGTAAGAAGACAGGTTGATTTGTCACGCACGATCGTTGTTTGTGTAAAAATAGAGGCAATACTTTTCACTATATCGAAACACCAACCTGAAGCCTTAAAACCAGGCAGGGAAACCTAAAATTGCCTTGCTACAATTAGTTCGAGCTCCGATGCTGTCTTGAAACCTTAATTTCGAACTCTAAGTGTAGTTTAAATTACAATCAAATTTAATGAAAAAGTCCACTTCATTGCAGTTCTTTTATTGGCTTTGAAAGAAAAAAAAATACAATAACCAGTGTAAATAACACATTAGAATCCTTGACTTGAAAGAAATAATTTATTCTTTTTTGATGAAAGTATTGGTGCCATTCCATTGGTATTGACCGATATCTTTCATATAAATGTTATATGAACATTTGAAATGACCCACCCGCCTGATGTTGCCCACCAATCAGATCGCTGAAGTGATTGATGAGCGCCCCGACGACGTGAGGATGCTGGAAATCTTCCGGAGCAGCTCCAGGTGGAAAGTCATTGGAGGTCAGCCATTTTGTTTCACAGGGGGAAATACACATTTTTGTGTAAGTATACAATGTGAGACTTTTGTTACTTTATAGAAGATGAAAATAAAGAGGACACCATCCAATCAGGAGACTTACCCGAGCGGTCGTCGGGCGGAAAAACCCGACACGACTCTCCTGACACTTCTCCACCAAGGAGAGCTCGCCATGACTCTCCTGACATGTCTCCACCAAGGAAAAACCGCCACGACTCTCCTGACATGTCGCCGCCAAGGAAAAAACGCCACGACTCTCCTGACATGTCGCCGTCAAGGAAAAAACGCCACGACTCTCCCGACATGTCGCCACCAAGGAAAAAACGCCACGACTCTCCCGACATGTTGCCACCAAGGCAGCATTCAGGGAAGTCGGGAAAAGCACAAAGCGCACCAGTCACCAGACGAGGTTCAGGTTCCGACCAGTCGCCCCCGAGGAAGAAGCAGCAAAAGGGAAGACGGCATTCCGACTCGGACCAGTCGCCGCCCAGACGGGGGAGGCGCGGCCGTAATGTGTCAGATGATGACCTGTCGCCTCCTCGCAGGACAGGACAAGCAGAGGTGAAACATTCAGTTTGTCATGTGGGGTAGAGCCAACAATCATTTTCCCTCACCGTAATGAAGTCTTGCGTGTTTTGTTCCATGGCAGCCATTTTGAAGTGTTGTTGTTCTTGCCAGGGCAATAGTATGCTCTCCGGCGGAAAGGCGGGTCTGGTTTCCTCGGATGTTCTACGCAAGGAGAAAGAAGAGGCTCGACGCAGGGACGGGAACAACAAGGATCTCGAAAGTCAGTATTATTCATTAGTTGTTAGTTACGAAAAAAAAAGTGTATGCTGATGACATGATGTATATACACACACGCACACGTGTCCCCAGATGCATCCCGCCACGCTCAGACGGTGTTTCGAGACAAGGGTGGCAAAAAGCGAGATCTGGAGTCGGAGCGGGAAGAACAGAAAAGGAAAGCCGGAGAAAAAGCAGCAAAGGATGAAAAATATGCTCAGTGGGGAAAAGGGTGAGTGAGTGGGTTGGGAACCCTCATTTGAAACCTGAACACTTGTTCGAAACTCTGAACCCTCAAAACCCCAATTTGAAAGCCTCGTGATTATTTGAGCTTTGTTTGAAACTCTCATGGTTTCAAACCCTTCTTTGAACCAATACCCTTCTTAAAACCCAAGCCTTGGCTTAAAACCCTGATGTGTGATCACAGCCCTGTGTTTGAACCTCCGCTGTACCCAATGCCGAAACCCTAACTTAACCGATCTTGAAGCCTCCTTTTGACAACCTAATTCAATCTTTAAATCCTCTCCCAAGTTTAAAACCTGACTCTGAAACCTTATAGTGTAAAGTGTAAAAGAAATCTGACTAATGTGAACGAACCGGCTGGTAGGCTGGCTCAGGGTCAGATGGAGCAGCAGCGTCTGGAGGACGCCGTGCACGAGGCCCAGAAGCCGCTGGCGCGCAATTACGATGACGAAGACCTGGACCGCATGCTGAGGGAGCAGGAGAGGGAGGGAGATCCCATGGCGGGCATGTTGCGGCGCAAGAAGGAGCGCAAGACGCTCGCGGTGAAAGGTAATGCCAGAGATTTTTAAATGGTACTCTCACCTACAGGATTTTAAAAAATAATTTTGATGTTTTTTGTGTTAGAAAAACCTCGGTATAGAGGCCCTCCACCACCTCTCAACAGGTTCAACATTTTACCAGGATATCGCTGGGATGGCGTCAACAGGTACAACGTGTGAAACATACGCAGCAGTTTGACAGATCGTGAACATGATGGTGTAGTGCCACATTTAGATAAGCAATATGACAATACTCAAGACATATATTCGTTATCCGCTTCAAAAAAAAAAACATGACTAGCTTGCTCAGGAGGTGTGACCGTCTCCATGTATATCGGCATGTCTAGATTATACTGTACCCCAGATGAGCACCCCAGAGATTGCGGCGATTGTTCTTATCAGTTCACGCGGTGAGTTGTGACTGAATATTCGTTGTATGTGTTGGGCAGGTCCAACGGTTTTGAGCAGAAGCGCTACACGAGGATTGCCGACAAAAAAGCACTCCAGGAAGAAGCCTATAAATGGAGTGTGGAGGATATGTAGACACAACAAGACTGTTAACGCGGACTGTACATAGCGGTGAGCATCGCATACTGATGTTGTAAATACTACACAATGTGGAACACAGATGTTTTTCACAGTTTTTACTGATAATTAAATAATTTGACTTTGTTAAGAAGTATCTTGAAAATCCTTTGGTTTCTTTTCACATCCAGGATAATACCCAAATAATTTTTTTCGTTTAAACACATTTGAAATGCATCATACGGTAAATACAATATAATAAATACAAAATGATTATATATTTCTGACATTTTATACATTTCATTTTTCAAGCAAAGCAACAATCTCAAGGGTTGAGCCTTTCCCATACTTAACATAGAATTGTTGAAGGCAGCAATGGTAAGGCTGGAATATACTTGAGAACAATTGCTAAATATATTGTTGAAGTAACACGTTCGATTAAAATTGATCGATACTGTCTGAGTGTCTGTTTCAAAAGGCAACTCTAGATTTACCTCTGAAGGATTGCGCAAGGTCATTTTAATAGGAGGAACAGTCGGATGGACCAATTGTTTCCCATCGGATTGTTTTTGTGGATGCACGCTCAAGCGGAAGCAAAAGTCTACGCGGATCATTGTTTCCTGCGTAACGACCCGCGAGCAATCGAAATAGACACGACATGGCAGAGTGGAGCCCCATCGCCAAGGTGTACGACCCGCTCAAAGCCGGGAGCATCGACGGCACCGACGTGGAGCCCCACGACCGGGCCGTGTGGAGGGCGATGTGCGCCCGCTACAAGCCTAACAAAGGCGTCGTGGGAGACCCGCTGCTCACTCTCTTCGTGGCGCGACTCAACCCGATGACCACCGAGGATAAACTTCACCAGGTCTTCTCCAAATTCGGCGATATTAATCGTCTCCGGCTGGTTCGCGATGTCGTCACGGGCTTCTCCAAGCGCTACGCTTTCGTCGAGTACAAGGAGGAGCGGGCCGTGGTGCGAGCCCGCCGGGACGCCAACAAGCTGGTCGTCGACCAGCAGGAGTTGTTCGTGGATTTCGAGCTGGAGCGAACCCTCACAGGCTGGATCCCCAGGCGGCTCGGCGGCGGGCTGGGGGGCAAGAAGGAGTCCGGCCAGCTGCGCTTCGGCGGCAGGGATCGACCCTTCCGGAAGCCCATCAACCTCGTCGCCGGAACTTCGCAGCAGGAATGGCCCGGTGGTGGACGCAGGGAGTGGGAGAGGTCCGGATGGCGAGACCGGGACAACAGAGACAGCCGAGATAACCGGGACCGAGACAGGGACGAGAGGGGGAGCAGGGGGAGGGAGGACAGCCGCTACCGTGACAGGAGCAGGCACCGAGACAGGAGATGAAACTTTAAGAAAAACGGACAGCCTTTTTTTAAATTATTATTCTGTAATGCTCTATGGCCTAGCTGGATTTATTTTTTATGAATTATGTGGGGGTTTTTTCTTATCACCCCCTACATTTTTATGTAACCTAACCAAAAAAAGTTCCTTTTGTTGTCGTTACCGCCATGTTAAAACCTAATCGTGAAAATTGTCTCGTCTGGAAAACGCATCACATCATCACAGCACATACGGTATTTGATGCCAATATGCCACCTAGTGGCAGCACAGGGATGACAATTGAGCAATGAGTAACTGCTTTTGCAATGCCGTGCTGTCTCACGGATAAATTAAACTTTAGTCGTGATATGATATTTTTTGAGGATTTCAATTTTCTAATTCTTTTCATACCTAATGAAGTGTCCCACTTGTGCTACCAGGGATGGTAGACCGGACCCGTCCAGTATTCGGGTCGTGCCAATTTTGGTACGTCTCCCTGTGAACCGTCCCGAATTCAATCCTGTACCAATCAAAAAGTTTGGTGACACCAATTAACAAGCATGCGCAAGTCTCTCCTAACTTTTGACCACAGTTCTCACCTGAAAGCCCGGTTGATGCCGATGTTGTCCGGCTGCGGCATGGCCGGAGTTCTCCTCCTGCGCCAGGAGGACGGAGGCGGGAAGTCCTTCTGGTACTGAGACAGCATCTCCGCATCTTGGTTTCCATCACATATATCTGCTTGCTCATCTGCCTCTAGATGTCTGCTCTTGGCACTTCCTGTTTGTCTCGAGGACAACAGATGGGAATGGCGCGTCTCTTGCCGTGAGTTCTGGGCCTTTGGAACGAAAATGCAATCTTTTCCGCTGTCTCGTGGCAGGACGGTCCTAAAGCAAAAAGCTTCTCGAGAGGTGGTCTCCATCTTGGCAGGGGTGTCCGGGTAGAGGAGAAACCCTGCAGGATTGGAGTGAATTAAGGTAATCCTCCAGACTGTATGCTGACAATTTGTGTCCGCCTCGCTTCCTTTTTATTGAACCATTTTAGCTGTATTAATGCAAAAGTCATGAAGCTACTTTTTGGGCTGAACAAATGGCATCAAACACCATACGGCACAGGTATGCCCAACCGACCGGCTTCCAATTCTCAGCCATCTTTCCAGGTAGCTTGACAATATCCATGCGATTGGTGAGGTCTGCTTTACTGGTTCTCGTTCTCAGACAAGTCATCACCACAGCTCCACGCTAATCTGTTGCAAGAAATGCTAATCTCACCTGCCACTGTGGGAAGTTCCCCTCTGTATGGCCGAGCCCGCCGAAAGAAGTCGCGGCGGTGCTTGGCATGTTGCAGGTTTTCAATGAAAATGTTTTCGGATTGCTCCATGCCGTACCTTTCATCTGAACCGCTCTGTAAATTTCTAGACTATTGAGCTGGAAGACAGCATCTCAGTGGGCCACACCAAAGTCCTGTTTACTGCAGTCGTCATGGCGTAGCAGGTACAGTTAAGAGAACAAAGCAGCTTTGTCATTGCTGGAATCAAGTGTAAGCTGCGAGTCAGAAAACAGCTTGTGGTTTCCTTGGCGCCTCTCGCCGTCTGTCACTGATGCATCTTTCTTTGCCGCCGAGCAGCTGGTATCGATCCACACTCGGTTTGTTTACTTACCACGAGGCCTGCTCCAGCTTTTGTAAAACTACACCTAATATTACTTCTTTTACAAAAACTGCTACTTTTAGTTCTACTATTTTTACTACTACCAGTACTACTAGAACTGGTATAACTCCAAGGCAATGCAGCTTTAGTTATTCAGCGCTTTTCACATACAAGCTTACTCAATGTGCTACACATAATTAAAGGTACAATGTGTAAAAGCGTTCGTAAACAAAGTAGACGTGTAAAAGGAAAGTAAAGGAATAAAAGTAGCTTCGTAAAGTTACTAACAGAATGTAGAGTAAGAACATGTTTTTGGCGAACTTGATTTTAAAAATGCTTTGAAAGTGCTTAATCATAGATGGGGGGGGGGTCACCTGGATTTAAAAGAGTTCACCTTTGGAGATGACTTAATTTCTGTTGGCATCCTAGTCCATTTGCGTGCAGTATAACAGCTAAATGCTACTTCCCCATGTTTGCTTTGAACTCTGAGCTCGATTCATTGACCCCCAAGGACGCAGACCTCAGAGCCCTATTGGGTTTAGATTAGATAAGCATTTCTTTCATGTAATAAGGACCGGAATCATTCAGCGATTTATAAATCAGAAGCACAATTTTAAAATCTATTCGACAGTCTACTTGGAGCCACGCCTTTGGGATTGGAGTCATATGTTGTGCTCGCTTCTGGTCTGGTTGACACCCGAGTGTGTTGGAGCAGAGAGACACAAAAAAAATTGCAACCACTTAAACTATAACAATAACTTATACTACTACATTGAATAGTACTTGAAGGAGTAAGTGTAGTAGGAGGAGGCATGAGTAGTCGCAGTAGTAGTACTGGTAGTACAAAGGAATAGTCGTGAGTAGAAGTAATAGAAGACGTGAGTCTTGGAAGTAATAGAAGTGAGTCTTAGTTTGGGGGGGGGGGGGGTCGTAGAAATATGAGTGAGTGGTAGTAAACGTCGTTTCCAATAGTGCGAAGTGGTAGTGGTGTGTATTTAGTTCATGTTTCACGAGGCGCCAGCAGGAGTCTCTCGTCCCCATAGTAACCAGCCCTCCTTCCACAAGAGCCTCTTTAGCTAGCAGCGTCACATTCTTTGCCAAGCGCTTCTTCTTTGATTTATTTTTAACCGAAGTTGCATCTTGCTATTCTGTCACTCGCCCCCACACTTTCATCATCTACTTTAAGCGAGGAAGTCTTCGAGAACTCCCCCCATCGGAATTTGTGTCCATCTTTTATTTATTCTTGCCCTTAAAAAAAAAAAAAAAAAAAACTAGCATAAAGTCTGTCAACACCGCTCGAGTGTCCGGAAGTGGCGAGCGGGGGGAGCGAAAAAAAAAAGCGGAGAAAGGCATGAAAAAAGAGGTCAAGCGCAGCCAACTTTTCACCCGGACATTCCCAGAGAGCCTCGACGCCGTCCTGACCGGACCCTCGGCGTCCTTTTCGGCGTAGTTTGTGGTCCCCCTCCGCCCCGCTCCGGTTTTCCGAGGATGGGTCTCCCGACGCTGGAGTTCAGCGACTCGTTTGTGGACAGCCCCGAGTTCCGAGAGAGGCTCCAGTGCCACGAGATCGAGCTGGAGAGAACCAACAGGTTTATCAAAGATCTCATCAAAGATGGAAGCTTGCTCATCTCGGCTCTCAGAAGTAAGACCATTTTACAATAAGCTAAAAGGTACCAAATTGTAATTCTTGCCAGTGTTCCAATTGCTTTCTTTGAGGCTGCCCTTGAAAAGCTCCAAAACAGCCATGCTGACTTTTATTGTCCTTTACCCTGTTTTATTGCCCGAAAGACATTTACAGTCTTATAAAACTTTATTGTTACCTTATTTTTACTGTCGTTATTATCGTCATCGCGCCCTTGTTAATTCAGCAAGGGTTTTCAACCCGCGGAAGGCGGGCTTTTGGTGGTCCCAGAGAATACCCTAAAGTGGTCTGGAAAGTGATTTTTGCAATGTAAATGCGAATACTCAAATGATACTGCAATCCTTTATGACTACTATCAAGATAAGTACTCTTTTTCTTAGTACTTTGTTGAATTTTACTACAAGTATCACCACTACATTTAGTACTGTAACTACAGGTACTGCCTCTACTTATAATAGATTACTACAAGTATTATTAAAACTTTCACTTGAACTATTACTTGTACTATAACTACTTCTGATTTTGGTAGTACAACTTTTACTCTCTTCTACTTTTGTTACTACAATGATACTGTTTCACTGCAACTTCTGCTGGTCCTTCTACTTTAATTTCTACAACTATTAAAGTATTTGCTATATCTCATATATGAGAGCTGTTGCTGAAATTGAGGTCACGTTTGCTGTGTCCCTGTCAGGTCTTTCCCAAGCGGTGCAGCGTTTCTCTCAGTCACTGCAAGAGTTCCAGTTCGAGTGCATCGGAGATGCCGAGACAGACGACGAGATCAACATCGGTGGGTTTGACCCCATTGCACACTTTTCTTTTTTTGTCAGCTGTACAGATGCCACAATTGCTCAGCCTATCCTCAGTATATGTGGTGGTATCGGATGTCATGGCAAAATGAATTTGCCAGCCTTGAGACCCTCATGTGAAACTCTAACAATGTCTTAAAAACTTACTTGGAAACCCTAATTTCAAATCCTAACCTGTGTTTGAAACCTGAGTTTGAAATTTGTACCTAACATGAGCTTCTCATGTGAAGCTCTAACCATATCTTGAAACCTATGTCAAAATTCCATCGCAACCTTTGCGTCAAACCCTAACCCAGGCTTAAAGCATTACTTTGAAACCTTAACTCTGCCTTGATGCCCTTAAAGGGGTAGTCAAGGCAAGGAATATCTTTTATAATAATAGGCTTTGTGCACCCCCGCTAGTCTCCGCATGGTATTTGAATTAATAATGCATTTTAACCTAACCACAGATTGAATCCCTAAACCAGACATGAAACCCTGACCCTGTTTTTAAACCCCCAATGAAACCCTAACGGTACTTTGAAGCCCCCAACTAAAGCTTGAAACCCAAAATCAAACCCTTGAAAGTGGGACACGGCTCCATCTGAGCTCAGGCCACTATTTGATGACGTCGACAAGTCCTACTGGCCTTTTAGAGCAACCTAAAGCCCAGCAGAACAGCCCTTTAAGCAATGTCGTTTCCATAGCAACACCCAGACTCTGACTTGTATTTGCACCCTGGCTGCAGCCCAGTCTCTCAAGGAGTTCTCTCAGCTGCTGAGCACCGTGGAGGAGGAGAGAAAGCGTCTGGTGAGTAAGCGGCTCACTTCATGCCTACTGCGCTCCACCTGTTGTGTCTGAACTAGTACTTCCTGTTTCGAGTTCAGCGGGAAAGTTTTTCTCCGAAACCGTGACTCTTTGCTTGAGTTCCCCGCCTGCACACAAGTCTGTGACTCAGCCACACTTCATCGACCTTTGCGTCCGAGTGTGTGTTTTAGTGCGCTACTTTCTCGACAGGGTCCCTCTTTGTGTGTGCGCGCGAATGTGCGCCTTTTGTGAAAATGTGCACGGTCTACCGGTTGAGGAACCATGTGGAACGTATTCCGACAATTCCCCAGTGAGAGCCGAGCCCCTCGCTGCATGGGAAAGTCCATAAAAGACTCCTGTGCGTCTGTGCGCGTGCACGTATTATTATTTTTTTTCTTCACGGCAGCACTTCCATTCCATATTCCACCACGAATGTTTTCTATAGGCACCGCGGTGGGCTAGCGGTTAGCAAAGCTGCCCAGGCTTCAAGCCCTAATTTGAACATTGCATTCTTAACACCGGCACTGTGTCAGAACCGGCCCCTAAAACAGAACATTAATCATAGTTAGTCTCGTGGTATCCAATTTCATGGGGGCTGTTGCGGTGCAGCGGCGAAAGCAACACAAAAGAAAGTGTTCCTTTCACACAAATGACCTCATGATGTGAAACTAAAGTCGCGGCATGTGACCGGAGAGTCGTGTGGTTGCAAACACTAAAAGTGTGGACAACAGCTGCCTTATCACAGATCACATGCCCCTCAGGCGTATGGCAGATGTTATTGCTTTTACAACATCATCAGCCTGCTTGGGTCTGACGAGACCCGAGTGTCATCCACGGATTCAGTTCCACAAAGCAATTGGCTACGCCAGTGACGTTAAGTAGCGGAGACATCATCAAGTGGCGACAAGAAGTCGCCACGGTGGACAACAATAGAGGAAATCATTTTGGTTTTTTTGTGTCGCCTTCTAGGAGTGACCATTTTCTGTCCGCCATGATCAGTATACCGCCGTGCGTGTAGTCAGACACCTTCGCTGACACACAGACAGCCGCAACTCCCAATTCACGTAACAACTGCAGGCCAGAGTTAGCCTCGTAGCGGGAAGACGGCGTGTGTGGACGATGACCATGACCTGTTACTTCATCACTGTTGCGACATGCATTAGATTTTATTATTTTTTTTCCCCTCCCACAGATCCAAAATGCTGACAACGTGCTAATCTCACCGCTAGAGAGGTTTCGCAAAGAGCAGATTGGCGCTGTCAAGGTACAACTGCATTTTTTTTCTCAAAAAAAAAACAAAACTCACTGTGTGCTCCTGGAAAGTTGTACAAAAAAGTACATTAAAAATGGATGGATGGGTGGAGATTCCCTAAGCAGGTTCATATAGTTATGTTAAAATCTGGTGGGCGTGTCTATCATGACAAAGTCTGAAGTACTTCTACTAGCCTGAGACTGAACAGTACGTCTGCCATTTTGGCCGGGTCTTTCACAACAAGACAAAAATGTCTCAAGGACCCAAAATTGAGCAAGAAGTCGGACATTTTGTTTGGAATCCAGACTGAATTGTTTTTCTTCTGTACTTAATTAATACAACTTCAAATTCTTGCACAGTTGCGAATGTCTGATGAGGTGTTTAGAGCAGTCGGCAGTCCCGCCGTGCCCCAGTCCAAGTCTTGAGTGTGTGGCTCGTTCCGATAAACCACAAACGTGTCAGGACGGAGGTCATGGGAACGGACGCTGGGAGGCGTGTCACAGACTTGAAGCGAGGCGATGTAAACATGGCCGGTGTCTGGTTTCGGCGGGCAACCTCTGATCCACGTTATCTTCTCTTCAGCCCGCAAAGAAGCACAAGACTTGCGGCCATCATCCCGTAGGGGCCTTTTTGAGATAGCGAACAATAATAAGCCGTGAGAGTTTGGATGTGCTGTCACCGGAAACCCCCAAATTGAGATAAAGGATTCTAAGATGACTTTTTACCTCAGATAACCCAGCCATCAGTTCCATCGGCCGTATTGCGTCAGACGTCACTCAAAAGAAGGTATCGATGTTAGCTAATTCAGTTTAGCCCATCACCGCAATTTAGAACATAGCATTGATATTTTGCAATAATTTTGTTATCCCGTTTCCACTCATTTGAACAGTAATTATTGACTTGACTGATTTCAAAACTAGTAATCTATTAATTTGTTGTGTACAACTGATAATCGTGTGGTTTCACTGTCATAACGGCCCTCCGAGGGAAGATGTAACTCCAAATTGTCCCGCGACTGAAATGAGTTTGACACCCCTGCGCTAACGGTTAGCCAGCCGGTAACCTGAGCGCACAACAGCCCACTCGACACGGTCATTTGCTGACTCCCATGTCACTCACCGGGCCGACCGCCACCTTTTAAGACACCGATACGGTATCCCATCCTTAACTCATTCACTCCCAAGGACGTTTTAAAACGTCTTTACAGACTTGGTCCCGAATTGGCTGGTACTGAATGAGTTAATATTATATCATGCGCAACGTGAGGACCATCGTTCAAAGATGAATAGAAATAGACCAGAAACATTTGGACTTCATTTGGGTTTGTCAATTGAAGGAAGGTGTCAATGTGACAGTTACCGCTGCCGTGTCCTGCGAGATGCCATTTAAAAAATAAACGGGTTTCTTGCTCGGATGTCTTCCGGAATGACCAGTTTTCTTGCCAGGATGAATAGAAATAGCCCATGAACACTTGATTTTTTGCTGGATACAAAGAAAACAAAACATTTGGGGTTTAGCTTTTGTCCTGACAATTTCCCGGCCATCTCGGGTTACAGTAAATGCCGTATTGAAAATAAATAAGCTTCTTCCTCAATGTCATTGGAAATGAGTACTTTTCTTGCCCAGATGAATAGAAATGGTCAACGAACATTTGCCTTTGTGGTGTGTAGAAAGAAGTGACCATGAAACACACCGATTTTCGCTTTGGAACCGTAATTATCTCAGCCGTCTCCTGTTGGGCGCCAATTAAAAAGAAATAGCTTGCTTGGGTCTAGAATAATTACACTGAAGAGATTGTGTTAAGAGTGCAAGGGGCCAGGGCCTGGAAAAAATAAAAAATAACAGTCTTGGTTGCTGTTTGTAGAATGTAGCAGCAGCATGTGAGTCGCAGCTGTACGCAAAACTATTTCAGCTTTGTCACGTTTGAAGGATTCTGTTTAAGCAGCGCAGCTAAATATTGACGGGAACGGACAATTTCGTCTCTAGTCCAGTGGTGATTTATTTTTATTTTTAGAATAATTCGGTTATCGCACTCAGGAGGGCAAGAAGCAGTTTGACAAAGAAACGGAACGGTACTACTCTGTGTTGGAGAAACACCTCAGCCTGTCCTCCAAAAAGAAGGAATCGCAACTACATGAGGTAAAAACACAAAGCGGCGCGCATTCGCCTAACGCGCACACGCGGGCCCTGTGATTGGCTTGTTGTCGTCGCAGGCCGACTCGCAGATGAGCAAAGACCGGCAGGTGTTTAACGACGCCTCGCTGCAATATGTCTTCAAGATCCAGGAAGTACAGGAGAGGAAGAAATTTGAGTTTGTGGAGCCGGTGAGGACACACACACACACACACACACGCTAGCAAGACGCCAAGGCAACAACTTAAAAAAATGTGTTTGTATGAGTCCACTGTGAATGTGGCATGGAATGAGTTAGTGTCAGAACAATTGGGAACGTTCAAATAACTGAAGATCAGAGAAGTCGTCGGGAAAGTCTTTCACATCCATTTGTAGGAGACTGGACTGTTTCAAAATTGCCTATGTTGATGTTTTAAGAATTATTCCGTTGTTGTGTGTTCATAACCAACCCCCCATTGAATTTATTTTGTGATTTCCTCGCTGGATTTTCTGTTTTGGTGTCTTATTTTTGATTTTCTTAGTGCCATTGAACCTATCATTAATTTACGTTTTTCTGAGGCGGTCTTTGAACGCCACTTGAGCCGAACGAAAAAAAAAAGGAAGGCACGTTGTCGGAGAGAGACGTGTCCGTATTTGTTTCAGCGTTTTAAACAAAGTGTACGTTAAAAAAACAACAAAAAACACAACAACACTGAAGCTGCCTTTATTTTGGAGCTGCAACATACCTTCAAGCAAAAGCACCCAACTCTTCTCTTAGAAGAACGGTCATCCGTGAAGGTTGCTTGAATCATATAGCATGTGTCAACCAATTCTCAAAAGACCGCGGAACGTCCGAGGAACTCGGTGAAGAAGTCGGGGCAAGATTTTCTCGCAAGATACTAAACGTTGAGCTGCCAAAAAAAAACAAAAAAAAAACAACAGCACTTCCTGTCCAAAGGATCAGTTGTTTGTTTAAGTTGACTGTGTTAAAGTAGCATGAAGATTGAAAACTGAATGTTCCCCCTGGGGGACAATTATAAATGTTCTTTATCTTTTTCTTTTTTTTTTTTTTTTTCCTCATTTAATGACATTGAAAAGAGGTCCTCTTTGTCATCGCGTCATTGCTTGTGAACTTAAGCGTCATCGGGATCAAAAGCGGAGCCCAAAAGAAAGCCCAGCCGCCAAACACTGTTCTGGCTGCCGATAAACATGGTTCCATGATACATATCAGTGAAGGCCACTTCCTGTTTCGGCCGCGCCGCTTCCTGTGCGGAGATTTCTTCCGCCGGCCTGGGAGAGAAAGTCTTTGTTGTAAACGTAAACAAGAACAGTGACCCAAACAGCAGCCTGCAGGCTCTTTTTTTTTTTCTGTTATACTCAATCTGCTTTTGTTGCCGTTGTGCTCTTCAGCTGCTGGCCTTCCTGCAAGGCTTGCTGACCTTCTACCATGAAGGCTACGAACTGGCCAGCGAATTTGAGCCCTACAAGCAGCAGCTGCAGTTCAATCTGCAAAATGTAAGTTCCAACACCCGCCTCTTTCTCGGAAAGTGTCCCCACAATGGACTGGTTAGCGCGTCGGGCCTCACAGAGCAGCGATAGAAGTTACATCAAAGACAAAATAATGTATGGATCCCACTCGCTCATTCAAAAAGTTCCGCGAGAGGCTTCAGTCGTTTCCCACGTGGCACTTTTAGGCCCGAAACAATTTTGAAAGCACGCGGGCCGAAGTGGAGCGGCTGATGAAGAGGATCCGCTCGGCCGAGGAGGACTTCAAAGCCCCCGGCTCCTTCACCATGGAGGGCTACCTGTACATACAGGAGAAACGTGAGCCAAATCAGACGCCCCGCCCCCCTTCGCAGTCAAAATGGCATCCTCGCTGTTAACCGGCGTGTCCTTTCAGGGCCGCTGGGTAGCGTGTGGACCCGATACTACTGTACGTACGAGAAGAGCTCCAAGATGTTCACCATGAGCAACACCGAGGCCCGGCCGGCCGCCAGACAGGTGAGCCGCCATCGGTTTTGATGACGGGATTTCTGTGTTTATTTCTCCTCTTTCCGTTAATTGCGATCGCATCTGGCGCCGGTGATGATGATGGGATGACGGTAGTTTGATTGACGTTTGCAGAACGGCGTGCCGAACGGAGCGCCGGAGATGTTCAGGCTGCGCTCATGCGTGCGAAGGAAGACGGACTCCATCGACAAGCGCTTCTGCTTTGACATTGAAGTGGTGGAGAGGTAACGGAAGCAAGGCAGGTTGATATTGCCGCCACGTCTCGGGTTCAATTCGCCTTTGCCCTTGGCGCAGACACGGTGTCATCACTCTGCAAGCGCTCTCGGAGGCCAACAGGCGACTGTGGATGGAGGCCATGGATGGAAAAGAACCCGTACGACTTTGAGTTTCACCTTGTGTGCCGGTTCTCCTTCTGTTGATTTGACTAGGTGTTGACGTTTCTTCTTTTTTTTTTTTCTTTCCTACCCCTCAGATCTACACTCTGCCGTCTCTACTCAGCAAGAAGGAAGAGAGTAAGACGGCAGACTTAGTCTCATCTCCAAAGCTGCCGGTTTGCATCTTTTTTTTTTTGCATCAGATGTGTTTAGGTTTTTTTTGTGCTGTTTTACAGCCTTCCTGAACGAGACAGGCTTCAGCTTTGTGAGGAACTGCATCGAGCTCGTGGAAATGCGAGGTATATCATGACGAGAAGTAAAACAAAGAGCGAAAGAAACGACGAATGAACAGCACATTTTGACAGAATACAGTTAAACCGTGATCAAGTGTTAAAACTTAGTTCCTAAATGTGAGTGTAGGTCTCAACACTCTGGGCCTGTACCGGACCGGAGGTGTCAATTCCAAAGTTCAGCGGCTGATGACGAGCGTGTTTGGTAAGAAGAGGCTTCGTTCTGATGTTATTTCCTATGATGATGATGATGCCATGCTGAAATCATGGCTGCTTTTGTGCAGCCTCCACTTCTGCTTCGGACGCACGGCTCGACGCGAACGCTTGGGACAACAAGACCGTCACAAGCGGACTGAAGAATTATTTTAGGTGGCTGCATTTTGACCAAATTCACAACACCGTGAAAAAAAAAATTGCTCTAATGGTTTCCCATGTGCACACACAGGTGCTTGGCCGAACCCGTGCTGACCTACAGACTGCACAAGGAATTCATCAAAGCTGCAAGTAAGAAGGCCTCAAAAGATCACTCACTAAAAATCGCTAAAATGAACGCTTTTCACAGAGTATGATGACCAGAAGCATCGCGTGAGGGCGATCCACGCGCTAGTCCACAAGCTACCCGAGAAGAACCGAACCATGCTGGACCTGCTGACCAATCACCTCCTCAGGTTTGTACACACACGCACACCCAAACACCTCCACTAAGGCTAGACAAGATGAAACATGTAAGTTGGAGTTGCACTCCAGTCCTCTGTGTGGCAGTAATGAGCATCATTTAGCTGCCGACCATCACACACGGAACTTTTTTGTTTTCAGTTGCTCAATCTGCTGGATTGCATCACCATTTTTCTAAACCCTGTAAGGGTCCTGAACATTTTTTATCCTTTTTGAGGATGTTTTATCCTTGGTGGACCATATCAATAGCGCCTTTTTTTGGGTGGGGTGTTTATTTTTGTCTGTAGGGTGTCATCCCACTGCAGCCAGAACCTTATGACAGTATCCAACCTGGGCATGATCTTCGGGCCCACGCTGATGAGGTCGCAGGAGGAGACGGTGGCTGCCATGATGAACATCAAGTTCCAGAATATTGTAGTGGAGATCATCATTGAGAACCACGACAAGGTACACACTTGCACACAATTAGGTCAACACACACACACGTTAACACTTTGTGCTGTGTTGGGCTGTCAGATATTCAGCGAGGCTCCCGACCTATCGCTGCCGTTGCCGCCGGCGCCGCCTTCACGGGCGACCCCTCGGAGGGGCAAGGCCATCTGTCTGTCGTCGGGGAAGAGAAAGGCCCGCCTCTACCCGCCCACCCTCTGCCTGGCGGACAACGACAGTGAGTGCGATATAGACGATACACAATGTTGCTTTATCCACAACAACAGTTTATCTTTCGAGTTACACACGCTCAAGCCTATTATTTTTTATATGCGTGTATGTTCGCTCGGTCAGCAGATAGTTAAGTAGCTAGTTAGGTAGGTTGTCGGGGTGTGCATCTCTCCAGTAAAAGGTGATTTGATAAGATCTTGATACATGGGGTAAAAACGCGGGGTATAAACGGTACATTTGGTTTGATTCAGTGGCATTAAGACGAGCTTGTGATTGATCAAAATGTTTGTCATGTTACATCTCCTACAAAGACTGTCACAAATAAGAAAAAAGAAGACAAAGATTATTTACATTTAAAAGTAGAAGCGAAGTGTGGACGTACACACTACTAAATACTACTACTACTAAATCCTGTGTAAATAGTTGGTAAAGCTTGTCAAATGTAAAATTGCTACCAAAGCAAATATTCTGATCATAAAAATCACTGTTGAGCCGAAAAATATCTTCCAAAAAAAACTCGTTTTCTGCATGTGTTGGTCCAAAATCAGTGATTTGCGTGAAACCAACCCGTTTTCTGCTGCTGATTACTAAAAAAAATATTTTTGAAATGGCTGGCATTGAAAGAGTCTATTTTTTTCTATTTTTTTGCTGGATACATATTTGTGTTTGTGGCTCCAGGCGACACCTTCAGCAGCAGCAGCCCCGGCACTACCCCGACGGGCAGCCAGGAGTCGCTGTCCTCACACTCCTCAGAGAAAAACGGCACATCACTGACGGCGTCTCCGGCCGAGCCCGGCTCCTCCATTCAAGTCCACCCACCTCCTTCCTGTTCCTCCAACGGAGACGATAGAAAATGGCCAACGGACAAGGAGACGCCGCCACCGGCGTTATCCGCGTCGTCGTCCGCGGCATCCCTACGGAGTCTGCGCTCCGCGGCCGAGCGGACGGACTCCACTGTCTCCCTGTCCTCCGCCAAGGATTCCAAATCGCTTTCCTCCTCGTCCACCGTGCAGCTCTCCTCCTCGGGGTCCCCAGCCAGGGAGGCTCGCTCCGTCCCCAGGGCATCGTCCGTCTCGTCCCTGCGGAGCACCCAAGACAAGACGAAGGAGTCTCCGCCGCCTCCATCTCAGCAGCGCCGGACGGCGGCGTACAGGATGGCGTCCTCCTCCTCCTCCTCCTCATCGTCTTTATTCCCTTACCCGCTGTCCACATCCTCCTCACTCACCTCCCTGCACATCTCAGAAGGTATGCAGCATCTTCCACTTAGACTTGAAAAAGCACCTTGAGCTTATGTGTGTTTGTTTCCTGTTTCAGACTACCGGAGTTGTCACGGCTCTGTGCAGAGTTTAGCGTCGCTGGGCCCGCGAGAGGCCACAAGGATGCGGAAAACTTCACACATACGGCGAAACTCGGACAACCTGACCCCACAGTCTCTGTCCACCAACGGCTACCAGAGGCCAGGATCCGTGTAGGTGTCCTCGGGGCGTACTGTTATTATGAATACCTGTCAAGTTCCGCCCTAGCTCGTGTTACCGTGGCAACCTCTGTCACGAGGTTCATGTTTGTTTGTGTCCCAGGTTATCTGTCCGGGCACAAAAACAGCGTGAAAGCTCCGTCTTCTCCTCGGCTTTGGACATTTGTGCTTCCGGAAGGTATGCGGATTCATGAATCAAAGTTATCACTTTGTTGTGAAATGTTTTGGAAGTATTAACTGTTTTGACACGTTTGGCTTGTCTCGCAGGGAAGCGAAAGCTCTGTACTCCTGCGAGGCCGAGCACAGCCATGAGCTCAGTTTCCCACAGGGGGCGCTCTTTTCAAACGGTAAGAAAAGACGGGTATGGCGTCTTAAATTTTGGTTAGCAGCTGCAGTCAATGACTTAGTGCTTATTACCTCTGCCAAGGAAGCTTTGTAAGTGAATTTAACAGGATTACTCAAAAGCCTCTGATCCAGTTTCCATTAAACTTGGTGGGACACAAAAGTCTCTGTAATAATCTTAATCTGAATCACATATGTTTGGAATTTATTTTGCATCGTCTTTCTGTCTTTTTTTTTTTCTTGGCAGTCCACCCATCGGTGGAGCCAGGCTGGCTCCAGGCGACCTACCAGGGCAGGACGGGCCTCATACCCGAGAACTACATCGCGTACACCTGAATCTCTCTGATGTCATCACTCTATATACACCCAAACATCTGTGATGTCATCACTCCGCTGCCTGACTTGAAGACGTCCATAAAGCGTATCCTGTTTATCGGTAAACATGTAGCTGAAATCACTGAACTGTGCGACATGACTGATTCTCATCCGTTTACTGTGTTTGTCTCACAGCAGGGTTTTTTTTTTAATTAATTGTCATAATTTAACTGTTGCTATTGGTCAATTCAACTGTCAGTGTCCGCTCATGTGGGATATGTGGAAGCGAAGTGTTGTATTGTCATCCTACTGCTGCCTGACGTGCCTTCTTGTCCTAATAAAGGACTCGTACATTCCCTAGCAGTGCTTTCTGGATTATTTGTCGGTTATAAAAACACCTACGAAAAAGAAAATAATTTAATGGCAAAAGGTACACAATTCACATTGCTGTATTTCAGTGGCCAATAATTTACTAAACACACTCTTGGATTATTTTGTCGCGCAACACGTGCCCATAGGCCAAGCTTTGTTATTGATTCATGTTTTGACAAATAGTGGCGAGATTATGATTTAGTCTCTCGTAATTATGATTTTGTATCTTAAAACCTGCTCGGATTTTGATAGAAAGTGTAGAAAGTACCGCAATACCGGTACATTGGATTACAAACCGTGCGGAACGTTGCACCGGGTCGACCAGTTTCACATGGGACCCTTTTCATTGATGCGCGGCGCGTTGAATGTCAACAGTCTCTTGTGCCTCCCGTGGCGACGATGGATAAGAAAGCCACCGAACCGTTTGAAATTGAAATCTCAGAAGTGGAAAATGGAGATACGGAAGAGATCGTGCCCAAAAGAGGAGCCTTGTCTGTTGTTTGGCGGTATTTTGGTTTCCGAAAATCTGACTTGGACCAAAAAAACATTTTGTGCAAGATTTGCCTCTCTAAAGTTGCGGCCAGTGGCGGCAACACGAGCAATTTGCTCCACCACCTGAGCCGCAGGCATGTCTCGGAATATGAAGAATGTATGAAGTTAAAAACTGCGCCGTTCGCGTCAGCGGGCAACCCAAAATCCCTTCAAGACGCGCTGGCCAGGGGGGCCCCCTACGACAGAAAAAGCAAACGCTGGATCGACATCACCAACGCTATCACGATCCACCTCGCAAAAGACATGGTTGCGCTCAACACAGTCGAAAAAGAAGGCTTCAAGCAGATGATCAAGACGCTGGACCCCAGGTATGAAGTCCCGAGCGGAAAGTACTTCGGCCAAATTGCGATCCCCAACTTGTACGAGAAGCACAGAGCTAAACTCGGAACGGAGCTGGCGGCCGTCCGCCACTTCGCAGCGACGACCGACATGTGGTTGAGTCACACCATGGAGCCCTACTTTGGCGTGACCGTTCACTTCGTAAGCGACGACTGGCTGTTGCAAAGCCATCGTCTGCAGACGAGCTACTTTCCCGATGAGCAATTACTGGCGGCGGGGCTGCAGGAGGCACTTGATTCTTGGGGGCTTCCGCAGAACAAACTCGTGGCCATCACGACCGACGATGGAGACAACATCAAGAAAGCCGTGGAACTCAACAAGTGGACTGGACTCCAGTGCTTTGGTCACAGACTTCACCGAGCCATCGGTAAGAAATTGTTAATATTGCCATGCGTGTTGGGACTATTTCAATAATTGAGTCATCATATTCAATCGTATTTTGGACCACCGCCCACATTTTTTTTCTCAGTTTTGTGTAATTTTGTGAGTGTAAATTTTAAGTGTCATGTTACCCCGTTGCTTTTTTTGTTCCTGGTACACATGCTGCGGACGAAAGGAAGTCTTACTGAGTGTCCGATTTCTTTTTTTTCTCCTTTAAGTATCGGTGGCTGGTATTGGCATCCTTCACATTACCTTGAAATAAGTCTGGTATCGGCCCGATGCAATACCTGGTATCCCCTAATTAGTGTCAGCGAACTAATACGATGTTATTGTTGTTTGTTTTTTTTTTGTAGAGAAAGGTCTGAAAAACGAAGGCATACAGCAAGCCATTGCCCTGTGCAAAAGAATTGTGTCCACCTTCTCGTACTCGAGTAAGAAAAGGAGGGACCTGGCCATTGTTCAGAACTATCTGGGTCTTCCAAACCACATGCTGACGGCAGAGACGCCGACCAGGTGGGGCTCGCGTCAAACAATGATCCAAAGAGTGCTCGAGCAAGAGAGGGCCATTAGTCACGTTCTAAAAGACGACAAGAAATCCAGGCACTTGGTCCCGAGCTGGCAAGATTTGGACGTCCTCGAGGCCGTCAACAAGGCCTTGGGCCCCCTGCAGGACTTCACAGACGCTTTGTCGGGTGAGCAATACGTCAGCGTCTCCTACCTCAAGCCGGTGCTCAAGCTCTTCAACGCCTCCATTCTTGCCGAGGAAGAGAACGACACTCAGCTGACAAAGGACGTGAAGAGAAACATCCTCGCCGACTTGAATGAGAAATATTCCGACCCGGTCGTGGACGACCTGCTCGATATGGCGTCCCTGCTCGATCCGCGGTTTCGAACCAAGTACGTCGATGAAGAAAAGGTGGAGCGGGTTCTATCCAGAGCGGTCGAAGAGATTGTGTCACTGATGAAGACTCAACAGGACGTGGTCCAAGGGGCTGCGGGTTCTGAAGCGGAAGCGGAACCTGATGATCCTCCTAAGGTGAAACGAAAAAAGACCTTGGCCAGCTTTTTCAAAAGGCAGGGCGGCGCAATGACCGAAGAGGAAAGCGTCAGGAAGGAGCTGACCGTCTACTTGCAGACCACCGAGGTGGACAGCGACGTCGACCCTTTCGACTGGTGGAAATGCCACCAGACAAATTTCCCTCACGTTGCCAAGCTCGCGCGGCACTATTTGTGCATCCCGGCCACCAGCGCGCCGTCGGAGAGAGCGTTCAGCACCGACGGCAACATGGTCCCGTGCCACAGAGCTGCGCTCAAACCGGATGCCGTGGACCGTCTGGTTTTCCTGGCTCAAAACTTGTAAATGTTTCAATGACGGTTTCACACATCTGAAAAAAAAAAAATCGGGGGTCGATCGCGTCATTTTCAGAGATCACAATTGGATCAAGAAGATGTGATTTTTTTTAAAGTTCTAAAACAAAATCATTAAGTACAAAGATGTTGCCAAATGGAACAGTAATAGCTTTGGTTTATTTAATGTTTTAAGAAAAACAATAGCACTCGATAATAGTCTTACCATCATTGTAGATCTCGTCCATGAAAACAAAGAGGATTGACGTACACATGATAAATAATTGATCACCACCAGGGGGCAGTGTAATACAGATATACGGATAAACCATGGAGCTGGTAAAACCAGGGAGTGGCCAATCGAACGACTGGCTGATTTAATCGGCCCATATTAGCGCTTTTAAAATTGGCAAAAAAATGTAGAATTTTTTGGAAATTAAAAATAGGGGGAAAAAAATCCCCAGTTTTTAAAATAAAAATTTTAGACATTACAACAGAAGACAAAAAAATGCTGACAATAACCCCCCAAAAAACAGCCAAAATCATACGAATTATTAAATACTAAATGAAAAGTATTATAAAACGGTGAAACACTCTGCCTGTAATTCATATCTTTATTGTTGTAATCATCAAGTGACCAAAAATGGTATTTTATTCATTATCTATTCTTTAATTAATAGTCCGATTATTTGGTTATCGGAATTTCTTTTCTGCCAAATATCGAAATCAGCTTTAAAAAAATCCATATCAGTCGGGCCCTAGGCTTCAACCCTCAGTGAGATGCTGTAATTACCCATTCTTCGCAGAGTTAAAAAAACATATATGTATATGGCTGTGAGTCTTGTGTTGTTGGTCGGCATGAGTTGCTCCAGCATTTTTGTTCAAATGTCCATCACTTGGATTGTTCAAAGACGGTGACTCGGATGCGACCCGTTAGCTGGTTTGTTGCATTTTGTGTTGTGTGTTACCATTAAGCTATGTGGACTTGACTGAAGCAAAGCTGTGAGCTTGTTTTTAAAAAACACAATGCAATTAATTCTCCGGCAGGACCAATCAACACTCCATCCCAACTGTTACATTTGCGCAACAGTTGGATTGAGCCTCAATCGACGAGTTATGCTTGCACGGTGTTATTTTTTTCCACTTGTCGAGCTATCTAAACAGACCGAATTTCTGTTGTGTACAATATATGTGTCGCTCGCTACTCGTGCGCCGAGTTGAGTAAACGGAGTCCGCACAGTGTGTCTGCGCTCCAAGAATAAGCGTGTGAGTTTTTGTGTGAACAAGAGCAACTTTAGACGCATGACACGTCAGACGCTACACTGACGTTGGATGAACAACAAATGAAGATGAATGTACCCGCAGCAGCGCTGCAACTTACAGTATGTCCATTTTTTTTTTTGTTGCTACATTTCTTGCTTCAACCCAATGGACTTTGTGCTGCTCCTTTCTGGTATGTCCACCTCGGCCACCTGGGAGGAGTTTTCAAACGGACCCTCGGATATACAGTGCATGAAGTCATCTCAGCTCCTCAGTAAGCTGTGGTGACAGTCACTCTTCGTTGAGGATGAAGAAGATATACCCGTGAGTACTGCATTATCATCGATGCGGCTGTGTTCAAGACTGGAGAAATTGTCTTTGTTTTGTTTAGTTTGGGTTTACGTTTGTCCTTTCTCTTGTCTCCCAAAGGGTGAACAGAACAACCTATCGTGGGGTCAGCTGCAAGAAGCGTCTTGATTTTGAATGACACTCAAGCAATTTGGGGTATGTATATACAGTATTATCATTGTAGTTCGGTGTCTCGTGTTTACGTGTTATCTTACATGCGAGGTACAAACGGCAGTCCTTTGAAAGCCAATCCAGCCGCTGGATAGCACAGTTGTTTATACAAGTCGATAGAACTTACAAGCTGCATCAATATTTAAAAAAAAAAAAAAACAGAAAAAAGCAACCATACGAAGAAAATGTAATTCAGGATGTTGCGGTGATGTCGCCAAGTCGCCTCATCAGCTCATCCAGCGTCTCCGTGTTCTGAGACTTCTCTTCCAAAAGCTCGTAGCGGAGGCTGGAGATGTCTTGCTTGATTTCCTTCAGCTCGCCTAAGTCGAATCATCGTTTGGTCAAACGGGGCGAGGTCATTTCCGTTTGGCGCCGCGCGAGCTCACCTTCGGTGATTTCGTCGCTCTCCCGGTCGGCTCGGGCTTTGATGATGTAACGCTTGATCAGACGCTTCATGATCTTCTACGGTTTGGCTCAATGTGAGTCTTGTGGAATCCTCCAAAATTATAGAACGCATTCTGGTGTTGATACCTGATACCGGGAGGGACTTGTAGAACCGCTGAATGCTGAATGCTTCCCTTCTCCCATCTGAAAATCAAACGGAGAACTGAAACAGCGTGACGGCGACGGGAGGTGCGATTGTTGATTCTGAAGAAGTCACCTTGTCCAGTTGTGTGTCGCGTTTGTCCTCGCTTTGCCCCCTCGCGAACCGCATCGCCAGAGACTTGACGCCTTTGGACAAGCCCAATATTGACTTGGGACTCGGGACCAGATTGAAAGGCACCGGTAGGGTTCGTCCCTCCTCAAAGTAGGAGAACCACAGTTTGGCCCGGGCGAACTTCCACTCCACGTCGGCGTCGTCCTGGTGGAGTGCGAGAGAAATGACACTTTTGACGGCCGCACCGTCATCACTCGGATCCTCACCTGAACCCGCAAACTTTATCCGTGAAAAACTGACCCTAAGCTGGGTTCATTTTTTTTTCTGCATGCTTTACCCTCGACGCCATAACAACTTTGACGAATGGCACGACGGCGTGTTTTGTCCTCCTTTTCCTCCCTTATAAATTCTTCCGTTTCTCCCCAGCGTAAACATTAGCGAATGTCTCGCGGACTTGGCGTCCGATCCGTGACAACCTCGATCTCCTGGAAGGAGCTGTTGATCATGGCGATGAGCATGTTGAGCAGCACGATGACCATGGTGACGTTGTAAACGCCGTACAGCACGTAGCCAATGTTCTCGATGAACTTGTGCCCGTTGTTGATGACCACCGAGCGCACCTCGGACAGTCCGAATATGGCCCAGAACAGCGTCTTGAAGCTCTCCTCCAGCCTGTTGCGGTCACCATTTTTTAAATCCAGTTTCGTATATGGCAGTCGGATGTCGAAGAAACATTGGTGGCTCACGTGGTGAAGGCGTCGTTCTGCTTGACGCCCAGGTAGTAGGAATACAGGTTGAACATGCCGATCATGAAGGCCAGAAACACCAGCAGGAAGATGACCATGAACTTGAGAATGTCTTTCACCGTCCTGCCCAGGGAGATCTGCAGAGGCCCGAAGCTCTCGTTGGCCGGCAGGATGTACGCGATCCGGGAGAAGCTCAGAACCACCGCCACTGCGTACAGACCCTCGGACACGAGTTGGGGATCCGACGGCAACCAGTGGATACGTGCTGGGGAAAAAACAAAACGGGATGGGATACCGGGTTGGAATAGCAGAGGTCTGCATACCGTAGCTGGCCAGAAAAGAGGTAAGACCGCTGTCACCCAGCGTAAAGTAGAGGAGCTCTGGAGGCAGCGTGACATTTGTCAGCTCGGTGTAATGCGCGTCGACGCGAGTCTGAGCAAAGCTGGCGTGTCTCAGGGCGGACAAGCGACAACTGAAGGACGCCAGGAAGATGGCCAGCATCCCAAAGTCCAGAAAGTTCCACGGTTCCACCAGGTACTCCCCGGGCCCCAGACTCCAGATTTCCTTCACCTCAGTCCAGATCATACCTGTAAACAGGAGGATAAAAGGTGAAGCTCCGGCCCCATCCATCCGTCAATTTTCGCTTCTCCTCACTAGGGTAGTTGATCGCTGGAGCCTATTCCAGCTGACTTAGGGCGGTATCTCCCAGAACCTGTCTTAGAAACCCAAATTTTCCCAGTTCTGGATGGTCCTACCCATGACCCATGAGACGATGAAGATCTCCATCCAGGTGAAGGGCGTTGTGGTCATGCGATAGAGCAGCCTTGGGTCCGCGCCCGCTTCTGGCACGTTGTGGTGGGTCATGTTGGGCAACAACGCGGTCCCCGCAAAACGGTCCGCGGCGTTCAGGATCAGCAGGCCCAGGAAGATCGTAAAAGATGAGGCGTGGGCCACAAACTTCATGAAGGGGCTTCTCATCACCCGCCCAACCTAGCTCCACAAAAACAAACGCAATCTGAGTTGGGGGGGAAGACATTCGGACGGGTGGATTTTTGGATGAGACGCGGAACCGACTCTACTACATGGTGCGATCCAGTACGCCAAAGACAACCCGGGTAGCCCCGTAGCCACGGCCAGGACCACCAGTAGTTTGACGCCGGTGGTCTGTTGCCTGAGCCCCGGTAGGTTCTCATACCAGATACTTAGTAGCTGCTGTTGGCAGTTGGGATGGGCCACAAACTGAAAAAGAAGAATGATGACCGTGACCAGAGTTAGCATAGCGCTAGCAAGTCAAATCTTTTTTTTCTTTTTTTTTTCCTCCGGTTTGACCTTTTTCAGTTCATATTTGATGGCTAACTTGAGGCGTGCGAGGGAAGGGCGACCGGGCGGGTCGTAGCTGTCTTCGTAGTCGGTTTCTCCGTTTAGTATGGCCTCTACCTCCTCGGTGCTGCGGCAGAGGTCCAAGAGACCCACCACAAAGTCCTTACACTGGCTGGATAAGCGGCAATAGTCGTTCTACGCACACAGAAAAAGGTGTGGGTTCTATCAATAGATGACGAATTGAAACGCTCATAGAAACTCCTTGTGTACACACACACACACACACACACACACACACGTCAAGCGACCATCGCTCTTGAGATAAGATCGAGACTCTCGTCGTCGTTTACGTCTCCCACCGGCCTCATAAAAAGTCACATTTTTACTCCCGTCTTTCGCAGTCCGTTTGGCGGCGGAGTAGAACATTTTATTTCAGATGTTTATATCCTTGAAGATGAGACGATGCGAACGGCAGGCGTATCGTTAAACGTACCTTAAACTCCTTCTCGATGTTGGCTAGCATGGCCAGCTCGTTGCTGAGCTCCAGCGCAGCCAGCACCGGATCCTCACTGGACAGGGAGAGGTAAGCGGGACTGGCCAGCCCGCGGTAGGCGTTGATGCGAGAGCGCGAGTGGCTGAAGGAGTCAAACTTCTGCTGGTAGTTGCACGAGTTGCAGCCGCAGAAGTAGTCGTGCGGTGGGTCGATGCGAGCCCCTTTACTGAGGAGCGTGTGGACGATCTCGTATTCTTGGCAGTGCGCCGCCAGGATCACGGGAGTCACGTCTTGAGAGAACCTGAGGTTCGTTACGGAGCGCTCAGACATGACTTTCTTACTGGACTGAGATCGTGCACCGAGTGATCTTGAACGACAGCGATTGACTTCAGCACTCTTGGGCCGAATCCAGGAAAGCCTCGCCCCCCCCGTCTTTGTCTTACCTGGTCCCGTCCTCATCGTAAGCATAGAAGTCATCCAGCAGGTCCACTTGAGCGGGGCTGGCTGTCAGACGATGGGCGTCTCGGAACGAAGGGTGCGCTAGTAGGGCCTCGGTGATGCGGATATAGCCCTTACCTGCAATGTCCAGAATGTTATTTTTCGTCCGCTCGTCGCCTCCAGGTGGTTGGAAACTTTCACTGAGAATGACCGACGTTGGGAGAATCACCTTTCTAGGTCTTGTTATTGCGCCTTGAGACACTTGAATTCACGTTACGAGCTTTGGAGTGCAAGTCAAGTCGAATCGTAGCGTTCCAATCATAGAAACCTAAATATCGTCATTTAGGAGCCAGGGGGAAAAAAACTGGGGCAAAAACGATCTTCTTAAAAGTGCGGATTTCACAAGTTCGTCCTATTCGTTGAAGAATCGACTTTCGACTATTCGTAGGGATTTTGGGGTTTGTTCACGTAGGAGGAAGTAAGTTTGGAATATCTGTCCCTGAAAGGGTTAGGAGTTAAGCCAGCCTAGGGATACCGGGTTATGGATCAGGGTCAGGTTCGGGACTAGCAAGAAGAGTTTTCTCTTACTGATGGCCAACAGGAGGGCGTCTCCCACCCGAGCCAAGTCGGGCCTCCCCAGCAGCAGCTCCGTCACCTCGAGGTGCTCGTTGGCCACAGCCAACTGCAGGCCGTTCTGGCCCATGTAGTTGACCGTGTTGACGTTGAGGTGCGGCACGTGCAGCAGCATGCGGCGCACCTCGGGGATGTTGCCGTACTCGGCCGCCTCCAGGAAGCGCTGCTCCACCTCGGACGGACCGGCGGACGGCGCGGTGAACATGTGGGCCGGGCCCCTCAGGGCCTGCCGGCGCTTGGCGGCGCTGAGGCGAGCCAACAGTTGGCTCTGCCTGCCGCAAGTAAACACAACGTATCGATCGGTAACGTTTGACTTCGAAACACAAGAAACCTGAAGAATTCTTCATTTCACCCCCGCCCCCCCCCCAAAAAAAACTTAATACTGAACTTTGTTCATTTTAAGATTCTGCAGGAGCACAAACGAGGTCAACTCACCCAAACCATCGGTTATCCTCGGGGAAATCGTCGCACGTCAGCAGGTTATCGCGGCTTCTGGCCCGCGGGCTGTCGGGGATCGGAGCGGTCGCTGTCGCGGCCCGCCTGTAGTTCATCCCGGGAGATCAGACGGACTGAGCGGATCATCACACCAGTCAGAGTAGAGCGGGATTTTTTTTTTTTTTTCACCCCTCCCTTGCTTCATCCCTCCCCTCCCTCTGCCCCGTTGGACTCCTTGAGAAAGCGTGCATCCTGCAGGGTCTCGCTATACTTTGACTTCTTATCATCACCCCTTCGGATTCCACCAGATCCATCGATTACATTCTGCAGACAAACAACGCGGATATTGTTGACGCAATCGGGTGTCATTTAACGTAACCTCACTTTATTCAATTCGACGTAATGAAATGATCACAAAATGAAACCGAATCGAACCTAAATTTAACATTTGGAAATGTAACACGACAAACCTAAAATAAGGTAACATAAGCAAATGTAAAATATGTCGCACGCTTTAGCTCGATGAAACAGACTGACGTAACGTGACACAATCTGACGTGACGACTTTGTAGTTTACTGTAACGGGGGCGCAATGTTTACAGGGCATTGCGCGATTTGTCATTGAGCAACGTAGCGTGTCGCCTAGCTTATCATAATATAACTTGATGCAATGTGAGCTATACGTGGCGTATAGACGTTATGTATCACTGTTACGTAACAGCATGTCATGTATCTGACAGCAAGCTAATCAATTGCAGCCTCATTTAACAATAGTAAATGGACCTGGTCTAAGATTTCTTAAGGTAACTTCACTTGTTCCATCAGGGGTTACGATTCGGGTCTCACATCATTTTTCTGGCACAGTTTTTACGCCGGATGGCCTTCCAGACGCAATCCCCCGATTTATTTTCAGGTGACGTAACATGATGTAACCTAACTTAATCTATGGTAACTTAATGAAATGTATTTTTAAGGTAAGGTCATTTAACGTGACGTGTTTTCATGTAGCATAACGTCATGTAACAAATCAATCTTATGAACATGCCACAGAATGTAATTTAACATAATGCACCACAATTTAACCGCATAATTTAATCTAATGGATGTTAATGTAAAGTAAGGTCCTTGCAACAAAATTGTAACAGACTTTTTTCTTTATCATTCTTATCTACACTATCAATATTGTACTGCTGTGCACACATTGTGTTCCATTCTACTCCATCTGTTGTATACTGCATGTCTGCTATTCTCCTTCAACAGTCACATTGATGAAAACGTGTCGATTGGCAAAAAATAGCCCCCCAAATGTGCTTTTTATGTTCATACGTTGTACAGTTATTTTAAACTGCACTCCACTCTGTGTGTGTGTGTGTGTGTGCTCTCGCGCAGGCTTGACTGATGGCTGATGAACAGCAGATGAGATTCCTCGGGGTCCAAATTCCCAGCAGACTTTGCTTCCTGTGTCCTCCCACCCTGCACAGATCGGTCGTCTACTGTGGGAAAACGGCTTCAAACTGTGCGCGCGCGCACACACACACACACTTACTTACTTACATATACACACACATATGTAGACTTGCATACTCCGCTTTCTTCAGGTAACAGAATCTTTCCCACCTAATGTGTTTTACTGGAGCGCCTCGATGAGGACATACCACCTCATGACATCAGCACGAGAACATCTGATAAGGCCTCTGATGTGCAGATTGTGCCCCCCCCCCCCACCCCCCCAGATGCCTTTTAAGGGCCCGATTGGTAAAGATTACACACTTCCGACTTTTTATGGCGTGAAGCTGAATGTGAGTAGTGGGGGCGCGGGTGGCAAGCGGGGTCGAAGCGTCAGCGGCGTGAGTTGTTCAATGCGTGAGCCGAACACATGCCCCTTGTCAATGTAAACACTGTAAAAGTCTCGTGTGTATATCTTGTTAATGGGCAGGCAAACACCTGGAGAGTCGGGTACAACTTGTCACCATGCGCCAAGCGCTTTTAAGGTCTTGAGGGTGTCATCACTCAGCTGGCAATCAAAGCGCAGCGAATGCACAGGAATTGGGGACCGTACCAATGAAGCAGAAAAGAACGTAACGTCACTAAATGTAACATCGCTTATGTTACACCACGATGTAATTTAGCGTACTTATTTTAACGTACCCATTTCCACTGAACGGAACCTAACTTCTTCCTTTCATAACTTTGCTGCTGTGAATTGGGAATTTCTCCATTGCGAGACTAATAAAGGTTTTCTTATCTTATAAATACCATATCATAAACTGCATACCGTAAGTAGCGTGTCGTAGAAGATGGCAAATTGTAACACGACTAAATGTAACGTCACGTCATGTCTTGACCCAACGTAACAACGTCATGTAACTTAACGATTGCAGCAATTTAATGTCGCGTAAGGTCATGTGTTGCCATAACGTAATGGTTATGTAACTCAAAGTCAGTAACGTGATGTCACGCAATTTGTAACAATTGTGTGAAAATAAATGTTCTTTTGGGCGAGATTAGATAAACCTGTCAGGGCTTCTGACTCAAAGCCATACGTCAATCATACGCTCGTTTCTAGACCATGCACACTGTAGTACACAATATGAACCTCAGTGTGTTGCTGCAAGGTATACAGCGCCATCTGCTGGAAAAACTTCGCCCTATTCAAGCACAAAATTGTGTAATGTTTTGTGTACAAATGTAGAAGAATCATGACTAAGGTAATGTTTTTTTTAAGTTAGTTATTTAAGTCTTGTGTGTCCAAAACCATCTCTCTCTCTCTCTCTCTCTTAGTAATTGGTCAGCGTCCTCCTGATCTTCACGGGCCACTCCGTGGTGTCTCCAGGTGTCCTACAGGATGCGTGTTCGGGACCCCTGGTTTTACCATGAGAGGAACAAGGAAAGAACGAGACTAGATGATATGGAGCAAGGAAAGAAAGGAAGGGAGTGAGAAAGGGAAGATGGATGGATGTAGCTTCAAATGTAGTGTTGGATACTAGCATGGTCGAAAGCAAGGAAGGATGGAACATAGAAATGATGGAAGGAAATTGGCCGAGACTCTTTCCTGTCTTCTGGCCAAGAACATGAATTAATATGAAACCCATTCAATTTTTAAAAAAAACACTTTATTTGTCCCCCCTAAATGCAGTTAAACGCACACAAAGCAAACAGCATAAAATCTTCATCTATGCTGTGAATGTCACATTCTTCCGTGGTCATGTGTTGCTAGGCAGAAATTATGAGCCTGCGAGGGTACTTAGAGCAAAGGAAAGCAGATGTGTTAAAAGCAGGTGGAGAACAGTCGTTGATCACGTTTGTTCCGCTTGGATTATTCCCAACTCTTTTTCCACTTTTATTTCCCAGCAAAGCTGCTCCTCTTTCCCCTGTCACATCAAGTTTTTTTTCTCCGAGCACCTCAACCCCCTCCCTCTTTTTTTTTGTCTCCCCCGCTCATAAATTCCCATGATGCCATTCCCTGAAAAGAGCCATGCTGTGACTGAGCAGCTTGCTCAGGGTCAGGGTTATGGTGTCTTAGTCAAGGGTTTGGATCAGGGTTAGGTTGGGATCAGGATGTTAGACCTTTGAAGTTTTGGGTCATCGTTAGGGTTTGGGTGTTAGGGGTTAAGGGTTAGGACTTGATTTTATTCTGGATTATGGTGAAGCATTTTATAAATATATGTGCCCGGTCTGACCCGAAATCAGAGGTGGAGATACTAAAGGAGCCACAAGGGTTAGCATTGAGGTGTTTTAGGTTTGTGGTTAGGGTTTTGGATTATGATGAGCTCAGGAGTTTGTGCTATGGTTAGCATTTTGTGTTAGCACAGTTTGTGTTAGGGTTAGCATTTTTGAGTTAGTTGTAGTGTATCAAGGTTGATGACATTCCCTAGAAAGGCTCTTCCACTCTGAATAAGACGCACAGACAATTTGTGCTCATGTGCATATTCGCCAGGAGCGAGACATGATTCCCGCTCATGGAAACCAGATGTGAAAGGGAAACATGGTGGTTTGATTTGAACACAAAACCACCCCCCCCTTTCCTCTTCCTCTCTCTCTCTCTCTCACTCACTCATCGCGACATCCACGCGTCACATTTCCTCATTGGGATGGAAAAGACGCCTCCTGTAGGGTCCGGCTAAAACCTCCCGTTAACTGGGCCATTAAAACGGGAAGCAGGAGAACATTCCGGAGTCCAGATGGAGACGCTCACCTCCTTGGAAAAGAAAACAACTGAGTGAAAGATGGCGAATGCTGTGGAATGCGGAGTGCAAGTCAACAGGGGCCACACAGTTTAGGGGGCCCCACAAACAGGGGGGTTGCACAATCACGTGTGTCCTCTGTTGTATGCTAAGCGTGGTGGATGAACCCCAGCTGTTAGCTTAGCATTACTCCAAGGACTGAATGCAGTGGCAAATACCTAGCTCTAACTCCAAATCCACTTTTTTTTGTCTGTTTAAGGCCAGAGAATGATTCATTGTCAAGGCGTTTGTTGGCCAATTTGTGGCGTTTGTCAGCTAGCTTAATAATAGCTCCAGTCTTTATTGTTAATCAGTACACAGTTTGACGAGCTAGTTTGTGAAGCTAACAGACGCGAGCAAATTAATTATATGGAGACAGCTCCACATATATATATATTTTTTTTGGGGGGGGGGCTGTTTTCGAAAATGACGAGTCATTTTAAATGTGTCTAAGCCAGTTTATAGAATGTATGTGAGCTAGTTTTCCGTCTTTCACGTTAATTATACTGTATTACTCTAATTCAGCTAATTGGTCTTGCTATCTGGCTAAGCTATATGTCTTTTTGGGGGGGGGTTGAAATATTTTCTTACAAACGTTCATCCATTTTCTGAACCATTTATCCACATATGTTAAACCATTTTTAATTCAATATAAAGGCACTCTGAGAAGAATGCGTCGCATTGTATTAATATTGTGTGCGAGTGTTTTTTTAAACTGCAGTGCGCGTGTTTTCCACCAGAGGGTGCAAGCCGTCTGTCTGCTTCACCCAAACGGAGCGGATGTTTCCTTTCAGAGTGATTTTTCCTCAAATAAATTATTGGAGGTAACACATTTTGGTTTGACTTTAATTTAGTGAAATCTTTAAATCACATAAGGGGGACGTGTTTTGTCCATTTTGAGCTATTTCTTGTCATTTCTTGTTGCTTTTCAGACATCGATCTGCTCAAAAACTCCTCATAACACAGAATCCGTTTTGTGTCATCCGTGCGACTGTGACGAAATCGGCGTTTTGATTTGTTTTTGAGTCCGAATGGCTGCACAAGTTTGGTGCAGCGGCGGCTTTAAAGGCTACAACCCCGCCCATGCGCACTATCACAGGAACGTGTATGTGCACGCGCACAGAAGCGCACGAAAAGTTTGGACGAGTCGTCGTGATTTGTTCCACGCACTTTGTTCCACTTCACGCTGCGTGGATTTCTTCCTAGAGGAGAGGTGGCAGACTGTTTTTGTTCTTGGTCCCCCCCCCCTTTCCCCGAACCCTGAGCGTGGATCCCAACGAAGAGAGTGCGGGAGACGGACTGTCTGCGTGAAGGTATGTGGGAGGCATGTAGTGTGCACTTTTTCCTATTTTTTCCACACACCCACGCACTTTCTCGCGTGTTGATTCCGTGTTTCTAAAGAAGTTCTGAATAACCTCTGATTAAATTCAGCTGGGGCGTGGGGAGATCAGACCAAAGTGGGGGAGTAGTGTAAACAATCCAGTCACCACGTCACGCATTGTCTCGCAACTTTTGCCTCATCCCATGCCCCCGCGACGTCCACGCGTATTCTTAATTTTGAGGTGTTGTTTTGCAGCTTTTTGTTGTTGTCAATCGTGTGACCAGCGCACACACTCGCCCACAAAAAAAGCCACCCACATGGACGCGCACCGTGGCGGCGGCAGCGCGCCCCCGGCCGGCCAGCAAGTGGTGCACGTCCGCGGCGACTCCCAGAGCGAGCTGGAGGCCCTCTTCAGCGCCGTCATTAACCCGGCCAAAGCCCCCCAGCAGCCGGCCTCGCTGCCCATGAGGATGCGGAAGTTGCCCGACTCCTTCTTCAAGCCTCCGGACCCCCGCTCGCACTCCAGACAGGTATTGAATGAACCTTTCGTGTGACCCGGATGATAGTAAACATTGCTATTCAAGTGTATAAATAAGTGGTCAAAAACTATAGACCCTTTCACATTGCCTGTAAAAAAGACAACCTGAGCCCTATTTTGATCGCTTTTCATATCCAACTCTCCAACGTGAATCCTTAACCCCGTCTTGTACGCCTAAATTGAAACTCATTGTTCTTGAAGCCCTAATTTGAAAACATCATCCTAGTTTGAAACCCAAACTTAACCTGAAGCACTAGCCACGTTTTAAAACAGTAACGTGAAACCCTAAACTTGTCTTGAAACCTTACCACTGGTTTGAAACCTGAAGATGAATACCGAATCCTGTCTTGAATCCTAAATTTGAAACCCTGACCTTGTTTTGAAATCCATATTTGAAAACCCCACTCTGGTTTGGAACTCCAACTCATATTTGAAATCTGAACCTGAAATGCTAAACCTGTTTTGAGACTTTAATCTGAAGCCCAAATCTTGGAGGGAAATCCCAACAGTGTCTTGAAACCTTAATCCCATTTTGAATGCCAAAATTGAAACCATAACCATGCCATTGAAAGCCCCCTTGTAGTTTGAAACCCTAACCCAGGCTTAAAACATGAACTTGAAACCCCAATTATGTGTTGAATTCCAAATTTGAAACCCCACTCTAATCGTGAAGCCATAATTTAAATCCATACCCCATCTTGAAACCCTAATTTTTATTTGAAACCACAACACTAGTTTAAAGGACTTAACGCTCCCCTGAGACTCAAATTGAAAAGCATAACGCTGTCACATGTTCCGCTTCCTTTCATAGAAGCATCTGATGTATTGCGTGAGTGTTTTTCTTCCACGTCAGGCCAGTTCGGACGGCAGCGCGTGTGCGTCCCTCACGCCTCACCACATCCGTGCTCATTCCTCGCCCGCCTCGCTACCCGTCAACATGCCCGACGCGGCGGCCGTGGCCGCAGCGGTGGCAGCGGCCGCCCCACCCGTCATACCGGACGACGTGCCGTTGCCGCACGGCTGGGAGATGGCCAAGACGCCCACTGGACAACGATACTTCCTCAAGTAAGAGCGGTTGCGTGACCTTGCAGTCCCTGAAGCCCTAAACCTGGTTTGAAACCCTAATCCAGTTTTAGTGGCAAATTTAATTTCAAACCCTGTCTTGAAGCGCCACTTTGAAACCGTAATCCTGTCGTTGAAACTATCTCGAAAACCCCCACATTGAAACCTCAACTGTGGTTTAAGACCCTAATTTGAAACCCCAACACGGTCTCGACACTCGACTTGGAAAACCCTAATCCTGCCTTGAAACCTGATTTTAAGCCAGAATGCTGTTTTTGAGCATTGGCACATTATCAGTCCGTCTTGAAACCTTAAACTGAAGCACTAAACGTTTTTGAAAGCTAACCTTGCCTTGAAACCCTAATTTGAAGCCCTAACCGAGGCTTGAAACTCTAATCCAGTGTTCAAACTTCATTTGAAACCACACCGCCGGTTTGAAACCTTACATTGTAGCACCATCTTTTTTTGAAACATCTCTTGAAACCCTAACCTCGTTTCGAAACCCTAACATTGAAGGCCGAACCCTGTCTCGAAACCTTAGTCCTGTGTTTTGAAACCTCTACCCTGTCTTGAAACCCAAACACGAATGCACGACTGTGGTTTGAAACCACACTCCTGTCTTGAAACCCGCATTTAAAACACCCACCTTAATTAAAACCCTAATCCTTGCCTGAAAACCCCAGTTTTGAAAATCGAACCCTCTCTTTCTGAGCCCCCGAACCAATGCTTGAAAACCCTACCACCGTCCCAAAACGAGACTATCATGTGTCACAAAGTAGCACTCCGTTGTTCGTGGAAATTACAAAATGGCAAATTGCTGTGACTTGTGAGTCTCTCGCATGCGCTCACGTGCGTGCACGCTGCACCTGTTGTCATACTGGTCAATCCAGTCTCGTTTCTTCAAGTCATTGTTCTAACCTGGCGGGTGCGTGCGTGCGCGCGCGTGTGTGCGTGCAGCCACCTGGACAAGACCACCACCTGGCACGACCCCCGGCTGACGCAGCTCCAGTCAGCCGCCCCCCCGCCGCCGCCGCCGCAGCCCAGCCCGTCCCCCGTCCACGCCCACTCCCTGAGCAACCCGGCCACGGCCACCACGCCGCCCAACTGCAATCCAGACGCAGGTATCATTCGCGAATCCTCGCAAGAAACAAAGTCACAAGAACATGAAATTGGTGGAGCGACTCCCCGTTCTTTTTCAGTCCGTGGGCTTTTACCGTTCAGTTTCGAGTTTCTCGATGGTACGGCTCAGCTGGCGCGTATGATGCAATAGGAGTTTCTTGTCATTCGGCAATCATGAATGAACTTGTCGGCACTTCATTATGTGGCGTTTCCTTCAACGCTATAAATCGAATGTCGCACAATGAGGTTTACCTCCACAGGAGTTCAAGCCACAAATGCATCTTAGAAGTTGGCAAACAAGGAGACGTTCGGGTTGCGATGGGTCTAACTTTCGAAGCAGCGCGCGTCGCACTGCACTTCGTGTACTTCAACGTCTGCGGACTATCATATAGCAGCTGTATTTGATTTGGGCATGGTTTTCGAAAAAAAAAATCCAATATTATTTTTACTACACAATACTTACCTTACTTTTTCTTTCTCTTTTTTTTTTTTAATCTAGCACACAAAAAAATAAAGTGGAAAAACCTAAAACTCATACTAAAACCAATAAAACCTAAAACAAAGCATCTTTGAAAAATCAATCAAATCAAAATGAACAAACCTGCTTTGAAAATGAAGTACAGCAAACTAAAAAAAAAAAAAAAAAAGACAACTCAAAATAAAAATTAACTATATACTGAAAATGTCAAAACCATTGGCAGCTTTAATCACTTTAGTCACTGGACTGTACTTAAGCACTGTAAACTCAGTAAGCACGGAATGGCATTGTGATGCTGTTTTTGGGTGGGGATTAAATTGTTCACTATTTTTGCCAAACTGTGATTGTGAACTAAGTTAAATTCACTGCCGTCACTCGGCGCTCATATCTCAAGGCCATCACTGTATCCGACGAATACTTTGCAGTTTCGTGCGCTGTTTCTTTGTCCGCAATCCTTTGCTCAGATGGCATCCCAAAAAAAATTTTAAAAAGAAAGAAAGAGGCTCATCTTGTGCGTCTTCTCCTGCTCATGTGTGCTCTCGCTGCTGTTCAGGTGGGCTGCCTGAAGGCTGGGAGCGGGCCGCCACTGCCGAAGGGGACGTGTACTACATCGATCACATAAATAAGAGCACCACGTGGCTCCACCCGCGTCTAGGTAGCGCCGCCACAGTCCAGTTTTGTTTTTTTGGGGTGGGGGTGGGGATCTGCAGAGGTGCTTGTTTGTCCACGAGCTTCACCGCAACCGGAAAGGTCACGAGAAAAACAAACAAACGGTTGATTTAAGGAAATGAATGAAACTTATTATTTTAACTCTTAAATTATACATTTTTTTTGGTGTTACAGGCTTGCTGAGCTTGGTCACGCAGCAGCGGAAGGAGAAAGAAAGACTGCGCTGCAAGCAACAAATGCAGATGAACACACAGGTTATTACAAATGTTGCCGATAACTTTATTATTTTTTTTCATTTTAATTCCCAAGGGGCAATTACGGAGTGCGGCGTGGTTATCAACTCACGTTTACAACATAAATACATCATAAGGGCATGAGTAAGAACAAAGGGCGTGGTGTAAATCTTTCCATTGATGTCGAGGACGTATTTACATAATTGCACCGGTATGCTTTCATTACATGCAAGTTTACTTACTGTAGTAAATGGAACCATTTAGTGTCACACGAGCGTCCTCTGCTGGTGAGTGATAGAAACTCTGCCAAATCACAGTTCAGTAACTAGAAGAATAATTTGTAGCCAACATGTGACATGCATGCGCCTTTGAGAGACGGGGGCATGTTGTGTGTGTGTGTGTATGTCTCGTGAGCTGTGGTTGACAGCAGCCTCTTTGTATATTAAAAAAAAAAAAAAGTAACATTTTGATTTGTAAGACGTCTATTTATTGTATTTGAATGAATCTGTCCACATGCGTGCGTTGCAGGACACAACCGGAGGAGGAAGAAACCCGATGTCAGTGGCTATGGATCATGACAGGAACACGCTTGCTCCATCTGTGGATGTCAGGATCCGAGCACCCGCCCACGAGCCCACACTGAACGGGTGAGCGTCGCCACCTCCCTCATCTTTCCCGTCGTTATTGTCACGTGACGTTACTTATTAACTTATTTGGCTCCCCGCAGCGGCGCTCACTCGCGCAACGAGAGCACCGACAGCGGCCTGAGCGTCAGCAGCCTGCCGCGCTCGTCCGACCTGGCGCTCGCCTCTGCGGATCACATGGACACTGGTAACGCCTCTTCCAAAATGCTGACATGTAGCATAAGACCGTTGCTATGCTAACAATATTCCGGCAATTTGAGAAGAAAAAGCGCCGAGACGGGTTGATAAGCATGAAAGATCGTGCTAAAACCACTTAGCTAAAATGCTAACATCACTTGGTCATTTAAAAAAAAAAAAAAAAGAACCTTCCGTCGTAGGTGAGTGCGGCGAGTCGTCGACTTTACAAGACTCGATGCCTGCCATGAGCGAGAGTGAGGAGCTGATGCCCTGCATCCCGGAGGGTCTGAGTTCAGACCTCCTGATGGACATGGAGACGGTTCTGTCTGGCTCACACATGGACAGGGACAGCCTGCTCACCTGGCTATAAAGACGCCATTTTGTGTCTTCTTCCAAGAACACTTTGTGTAGATTGTTGACACTAACACGAGAAAGACTTCAATTTGCCCACACGCGACGAACGCCCAGCGCTACCCTCCCTGGTGCCCTTGAAATAATCTCACCTCAGGTGGTCAGATGCTGGAATTCATTCTCTTGGGGAGGTTTTCGGAAGAATCCACAGGGTCGGGACGCTCATCGGTAGGCCTTCTGAACCGTGCTGAAGCAACACTTGGGGCACGTTGGGGTTCCAATGTACAAGTCGTGGGATGTCTCCTCTGACAAATAACGGTCACCGTGCAGAATAGAAATGAACAGAATGACTGTAAATAATCCACAAAAGAAAAAGGGCCACGGAACGCAGGAGCCCCAAATGTACGTGTCATTTGTATAGTCTGGCTCCTTTCACCAGTTAATTATGATACCTGCCACAGTACACAACATAAATAAACAGAACACTTACAATAATCCACAAAAGTTAAAAAAAAAATTTAATCCATGACATGCACAGGCACAATGTGCACAGCGCCTTTCTAATTGATCTGATTGCACCGCTCGTCGGTTATCCATAGATGCCACCTCACATAACAGAAATGAACAGAACGCCTAGAAAGAAAGTTTAAAAAAAATCCACTTGCGTGTGTGCTAGCTATTTGTTTTATACTTCTTGCGGTGGCTCCTCACACCACCTTGCACAAATTGAACGGAGTGCCTAATATGTTGCACAATCTCCAAAATGAAGGGAAGGTGTTTAATCTTGTGAAGTAATCGTATGCATTTGACGGAAATGTGTTGTTGTGGTTTCTCATACTGAGGGCCATTCCTAATCTTTCCTTCGCCCTCTTGAGCCATGCCAGAAGCTCCAAATATTAGGAATGGCCGAGGAAATGAATGCACTGAGTGGAGTACTGCCAGCTGTTCCGAATATTCTGGTTTAGCCTTCTCGTGTGGTGTTGTTGTCGGAGGCGGCCATTTTAAAGCTGTTGTTACTCCTGAAGGTGCACTACAATCCTTTACCTTGGCAATAAACAGCAAATGAAGACTTTTTATTTTATTTGAATGTTAAAGGCTGCTTAATGGAGCAACATCCTAATTGTAGAAGTTGCGGTGTGCTTTTAATAAGATTCTATGCGTATCATTCATACCCCTTCAGTGCAACGTTAGCTTATTTGTTTTAGGATGATGCATGACACTCCCCTTATGGTATACGAATATATATAACAATGAGCTTTATTATCTATTTACAGAGTTGTGTACCTTTTTATGCATGCGGTTCATCTATCCATTTTATTCTCACTAATTGTTTGAACTCCATAATAAACGTTAAATAAATGCAAACCATGGAAGTAGATTGTGTATGTGTGTGCCATTTTTAATACGACTACTATTTACATAACTAGCTGTCACAGAAATGTAAAGACAAACTAAAGTGAGAGTACAGTACTCATCATTTTAAGATACAACATTTTTTAAGACACCACGAACCCTTAAAGGTTCGTGGTGTCTTAAAAAATGTTGTATATATGTTTATAATCTGTTTCCAAATCAAAAGAATTTTAAAGAATTTAAATTGTATTTGCCACATATTTTGCGTCCATTCAGTGGAGGTTGTGTTGCTCCTTCTGATGGGCGTGTGCCTTGGCCGTCTGGGGGCAGTTTATGGTGTTTTGCATTGTTTGCATTAAGGCAAGTGGACTTTTTTTTTTTTTTTTTTTTAAAGCAAAGCGTTGTGGGTTTTAAATGCACGACATGTCATTCTCTTTGTTTCGTGTTCAAGTTTGACAGTAAATTTCAACTTGGAGTGGCAGTAAACAGCTTGAAGCCTCTTTTAGAGCAAGTGTTCAGCGTGTGTCCAACTCTCAATTGTGAAATGAGCTGACTTACTAATCATGAAGTTCTGAGCGCAATTATGGACTACCCCCAGTATAGAAAACGTGTAACTGGATCTTGCTTAATAATAACAGCGGAGAAAATAGTCTTAATGACACACAGCATTCACATGACTTTGTTTATTGACACGTCATGACTAGTCGTCGTTGGTTTACATGAAGAACTAAATCAGCCACGCTCCAAGTGACACATTTATGTAATCATATGTATTTACAGATATGACTAACAGGCTAACAGCTATATCCTACGACACACTTATGCAGATAACCCACACATTTCGTGTGTTTTCATGTCAATAATACAATTTTAGAATCTGAGCGTGACTTTAATCGGCGCTCGTCGTGTAGCGTGGTGTTTGAAGTACAGTATTTGGAATACAATCTGACCGATGGGTTCGTTTCGCTTGAACCCGGAAGTGGGTCAGCTGGTTACTGGTAGCAGTTAGCGGCTAACTGTCCGAGACGGGAGTTTCCTGCACCCTCCTGACTCATACAATTGCCCCGCGGTGAGTGTGCCGATCTAACGTGGGAGGGGTTTTTTTTTTTGCTCGAAATTTTCATCTTTTTTTCTGTTTCGTCTTTTTTACTGTCTGACGAGCATAACGAGGTTTAGGTGTTTGTTGCAATAAACCCAGTGAGCTGACGGGAGCGAGTAGCATTCACAGGCCATTTTCTCGTTCGTGAACGTGAGTGTTTGACTTTATTTAATATTGACGAATTAGCAGCCGTGCAGTTAGTCAGTGTACCTTAAAAACAGTGCCATGGATGATTTAATAATTTATTTTTACGGTTGATCTAAACGTACGTGTTGGTGCATAGAACCTATCAAAGGGGGTATCAACGACGTTATGTTGCTCGATGTTACAAAAACGAAAGTCTCACAGAGTTCCGCGTCGATTTGACACGATTCCACTCTAACTTGTGTACTGACAGGCTTTATAGTCTTAAAACGGTGTTGATATGAGATTTTGGTCGAAATCATGTCAAGCAGCTGGTTCAATGTTAACGTTTTTTTTATGTGTGGAAGACCCCCCAAAATTTAAGTTTCTAATTTAATTTAAATGTATTCATTGTTACTGGTCGAATTGCGCAACACTCACGATCACAACTAATTTCTCGAAAATTTGTGTTCACTCCTGTCTTGACGGTCTCTTGGTAGTGTAATTCCCCTCAAAGTTGTCATTTTTCCCTACGCAATCTTTCTTCGTGACAGGAATTAAGTATTGTTTTTCAAATGCTATTAATGTGACATTTGGTCAATTCGTGTGAAGCTGCTGTTTAAATACTGACTTTGTGTTGTGTGCTCCTTGTGTTCCCTCAGGTGCTGTTTAGAGCAAAAGACCAGGAGTTCCTCCCGTTACATTTATTATTCTTCTTAATTTACAACCGGGGGTCTTTCCTCTCGTCATGGAGGGCTAGACCCCGCAAAGGAGATGCCCTGAAGGAGAGGGAGAGGTTTGAGATGTTTCTCGTCTGTCTGCATATGTGATTTTTTTTTTTAATTGGGTCTGTAGACTGCAAATTTCCCCAGTGTGGGACAAATAAAGATTATCGTATCTTATCTTATCTTATCTTATCCTGCAGTGGTGCCTTGACTTTTCATTGCCTCGGCACGTTGATTCTCGTTCCTCTTTATTGCGTTAAGCATTGTGCGTTAGTGGCGAGCAACAGGAGTTTTTTAAGACATAAAGCAGCTAATGTGGGTTGACTTTGTTTAGTGTTCGAGTAAATTTCGACTAGGAGTGGAAATAAAGAGCTTGAAACCTCTTTTTTGGGGGGAGTGAAAAATTGTGTGTCAAACAGATTTTTTTGTAGTTCGCTGCAACCCTAGCTGCCGTATCAAAAGAAAAAAAATAACTTGAGGCAACGCTGTATTGTTTGAGTTCAACATGTGCGTGCCAAATATACGTAACGCTGATGTGGATCCTGGCTGATTTGGTATTTCCCCCCCCCCCCTTCCCCCCCCCCCCCCCCCCCCCCCCCCACTACTCATTGAAGATGCATAGGTGGTACGGCTTTTTTCCTTCCATTTCGTTTTTGCTGTCTGCTCTCCTTTGTGAGAGTGAGTGAAACATCTCAAACATCTCCCCCTCACGAGGGGCAACTCCACTTTCCTTGCTCATCTTCATCACCCGAAAACATGGAGACTCTCCTTCAACTCAAGAACAATCCGTTTCTGTTGAGCCTTTGTCGCAGCGGACCCCCGCCTGACCTGCAGTATGATAACTCCTCAGGTAGCCCTCATTGTGGAAGAGGAAAAACAAATGTACAACCTTGTGTTTGAGGTCCTAACGTGCGTTCCGTCCCGCAGAACTGTTCCGCATCTCCACCTTTGCCCGCTTCCCGGCATCGGGCGTCAGCGAGCGCAGCCTGGCTCGCGCCGGCTGGTTCTACACGGGCGTCGGCGACCGCGTGCAGTGCTTCCGCTGCAACGTGACGGCAGAAGGCTGGCTGGCGGGCGACTGTCCCGCCGAGAAGCACCGTCAGCTGTCGCCTTCCTGCTCCTTCGTGCAGAGCCTGCCGTCCGCCCCCAACCTGCTCTCCTCTTCGCACTCGGCCTTCTCGCCGCTCCGTGTCGCCACCGGCGTACCGGTTGGTTGCCCGCCGAATGCCAGACAACTTGTTTTATTTTTCAAATGTTGTTCAATTTGTCGTTCCGGAATTTAAAACATGTAATGTAATGTGTTTTTTTTTTTTTTTTTTTCCCTCACCCCTCCTAGCTCCCCGCTCCAGGCCAGGCCACCTCGAACCCAGCGGGAGGTGCGGGCGAGGAGCCGGCGGGCTACCTGAACATGGGGTTCTCAGGTCCGCCGCCGCCCTCCAGCCCGCTGAGCTCTCGCGGCGTGGAGGACATGTCGCACCAGCGGCCTGCCTGTCACAACCCGGCCATGCGGCGCGAGCAGGACCGCCTGGATTCGTTCCACGCATGGACGCTATCCATCATCACGCCCGCCGAGTTGGCCAAAGCAGGCTTCTACTTCCTGGGGCTGGGTGACCACGTGGCCTGCTTCAGCTGCGGTGGGCAGGTCTGGGAGATTTCAAATAGAAGTTGCAATCCTTCATTCTTGTAAAAAATAGACGTACATTTCGTGAATGCATATTTCCTGAAAAAAAAAAAAAAATCCAAATCCAAGTTGATTGTGAGAAAGTGTCACCCGCGTGTCGCCGACAGCTCAGCAACTGGGAGCCGGGCGACCGCGCATGTTCAGAGCACCAGCGCCACTACCCCAACTGCCGCCTAGTGCGGGGCGACCGCACCGACAACGTGTCGCTGACGGGGGCGCCGCCCTCCTCCTCCTCGTCATCGTCGTCTGCCGCTCTCAACAACGTGTCCAACCCGTCCATGCGGCAGAATGACGAGCGGCTGCTCACCTTTGTCAACTGGCCCACGCGCATCCCTGTCAGGCCCGAGCAGCTGGCCAAGGCGGGATTCTACTACGTCGGTGAGCAAGCAAACAACAGTTTTTTTTTGTTTGTTTTTTTTTCTCAAAAAGTCTTGCCTTTTTTTTTTTTTTTTGGCGGAAGAAAAGATACATTTTTCTTGTCAAATATGTTTTCTTTCTGTCCAAGAACAAGACCATTAAAATAGACGTGCTTTCTTTAAAAAAACATTTAAAAAACGCAATTTATTTTTTTTTTGTGCTGAGGTCGTAACGACGACGTGAAGTGCTTCTGCTGCGACGGAGGTTTGCGCTGCTGGGAGTCGGGAGACGATCCCTGGGTGGAACATGCGAAATGGTTTCCACGGTAACGGAAATCAATCAAGAGGCTTGGCAATTTGTGCTGACAAACGTGATGGTAATACTTGTGTGGTTGTGGTTCAGGTGTGAATATTTGCTGCAGGAGAAAGGTCAAGAGTTTGTGCACCAAATTCAGGCGCGCTTCCCTCGACTCTTTGAGCAGGTTTGACAGCGTAGAAAAAAAGTTACTTGGTTTCAATTTTAGAAGAAAATAACATTCACGCTCTGCGTTTTGTTTCCCAAAAGCTTTTGACAAATGGAGACAGCAGCTCCAGGGAGTTTGTGGATCCACCAGGTGACTTTGAACTGTTTTTGAAAATAGTTTTTAATTCTGAAAAAGTATATTTGCTGTTGACATGCATGGTTTAAATATAAACACATTGAACCAAATACGTTTTGCTTTTTATGGTCTATGCGTTCCCCAGTGGTGCACCTGGGCCCGGGCGATGAGCGCTGCGAGGACGCGGTGATGATGAACACGCCCGTCATCAAGTCGGCCCTGGAGATGGGTTTCGAGCGCGGCCTGGTCAAGCAGACGGTGCAGAGCAAGATCCTCAGCAGTGGCGAGAACTACCGCACCGTCCAGGAACTGGTCTCGGACCTGCTCAGCGCAGAGGACCAGAAGAGGGAGGAGGAGCGCGAGATGATGGCCGAGGCCATGGCATCGGGTACGCCGCTCCCGGAAGGCCGTTTTTCGTCCTATCCATTGAAAGTAGCATCAACGGACCTTTGTGCTGTTCTTCCAGACGGTTTCACGTTTGTCAAGCGACACCAGGCGGCTCTAGTGCAGCGGCTCAAGAGTGTGGAGCCCGTCTTGGAACATCTCAGAGAGCAAAATGTGCTGAGTACGGAAACACTCACCTTTAAGACTTTGCTCTAAATTTTTTTTTTTTTTTTCGAAAACCGAGTCTGGATTCACTCCCCCTCTTCAAAGGTATAAGACGATAGTCCAGTGGTTCTCAACCGGGGTTCGATCGAACGACCATGTATAGTAAGGCGTTTTTTGCCTAAAAGAACGACCATGTATAGTCAGGCGTTTTTAGCCCGAGAAAAACGACCATGCATAGTAAGGTGTTTTTTGACGAAAAAAAAGGCCATGTATAGTGTGGTGTTTTTTGACGAAAAAAAACAACCATGTATAGTAAGACGTTTTTTGATGAAAAAAACGACCATGTAAGACGTTTTTAGCCCGAAAAAACGACCATGTAAAGTAAGGTGTTTTTCGCCCGAAAAAACGACCATGTATAGGAAGGCATTTTTAGCTCGAAAAAAACGACCATCAATAGTAAGGCGTTTTTCGCCCCAAAAAAAACGACATAGTACATACAGTGAGGCGTTTTTAGCCCGAAAAAACGACCGCGTATAGTAAGGCGTTTTTCGCCCGGAAAAACGACATAGTATAGTAAGGCGTTTTTAGCCCGAAAAAAACGACATAGTATAGTAAGGCTATAGTAAGTTAGCCCGAAAAAAACGACATTGTATATAGTAAGACGTTTTTCCACGAAAAAAACGACCATGTATAGTAAGGCGTTTTTAGCCTGAAAAAAACGACCATGTATAGTAAGGCGTTTTTAGCCCGAAAAAAAACGACATAGTATCGTAAGGCGTTTTTAGGCCGAAAAAAACGACATAGTATAGTAAGACGTATTTAGCTTAAAAAAAACGACATAGTATAGTAAGGCGTTTTTAGGCCGACAAAAACGACATAGTATAGTAAGGCGTTTTTCCACGAAAAAAACGACCATGTATAGTAAGGCGTTTTTAGCCTGAAAAAAACGACCATGTATAGTAAGGCGTTATAGGCCGAAAAAAACGACATAGTATAGTAAGGCGTTTTTAGGCCGAAAAAAACGACATAGTATAGTGAGGCGTTTTTAGGCCGAAAAAAACGACATAGATAGTAAGGCGTTTTTAGCTTTTAAAAAACGACATAGTATAGTAAGGCGTTTTTAGCCCAAAAAAACGACATCGTATAGTAAGGCGTTTTTAAGCCGAAAAAAACGACATAGTATAGTAAGGCGTTTTTAAGCCGAAAAAAACGACATAGTATAGTAAGGCTATAGTAAGTTAGCCCGAAAAAAACGACATTGTATATAGTAAGACGTTTTTCCACGAAAAAAACGACCATGTATAGTAAGGCGTTTTTAGCCTGAAAAAAACGACCATGTATAGTAAGGCGTTTTTAGCCCGAAAAAAAACGACATAGTATCGTAAGGCGTTTTTAGGCCGAAAAAAACGACATAGTATAGTAAGACGTATTTAGCTTAAAAAAAACGACATAGTATAGTAAGGCGTTTTTAGGCCGACAAAAACGACATAGTATAGTAAGGCGTTTTTCCACGAAAAAAACGACCATGTATAGTAAGGCGTTTTTAGCCTGAAAAAAACGACCATGTATAGTAAGGCGTTATAGGCCGAAAAAAACGACATAGTATAGTAAGGCGTTTTTAGGCCGAAAAAAACGACATAGTATAGTAAGGCGTTTTTAGGCCGAAAAAAACGACATAGATAGTAAGGCGTTTTTAGCTTTTAAAAAACGACATAGTATAGTAAGGCGTTTTTAGCCCAAAAAAACGACATCGTATAGTAAGGCGTTTTTAAGCCGAAAAAAACGACATAGTATAGTAAGGCGTTTTTAAGCCGAAAAAAACGACATAGAATCAGAATCAGAATCAGAATCAGAATCATCTTTATTGGCCAAGTATGTAGAACACACAAGGAATTTGTCTCCGGTATAACACGCTGCATTAGTATCATCGTAAACATAGTATAGTAAGGCTATAGTAAGTTAGCCCGAAAAAAACGACATTGTATATAGTAAGACGTTTTTCCACGAAAAAAACGACCATGTATAGTAAGGCGTTTTTAGCCTGAAAAAAACGACCATGTATAGTAAGGCGTTTTTAGCCCGAAAAAAAACGACATAGTATCGTAAGGCGTTTTTAGGCCGAAAAAAACGACATAGTATAGTAAGACGTATTTAGCTTAAAAAAAACGACATAGTATAGTAAGGCGTTTTTAGGCCGACAAAAACGACATAGTATAGTAAGGCGTTTTTCCACGAAAAAAACGACCATGTATAGTAAGGCGTTTTTAGCCTGAAAAAAACGACAATGTATAGTAAGGCGTTATAGGCCGAAAAAAACGACATAGTATAGTAAGGCGTTTTTAGGCCGAAAAAAACGACATAGTATAGTAAGGCGTTTTTAGGCCGAAAAAAACGACATAGATAGTAAGGCGTTTTTAGCTTTTAAAAAACGACATAGTATAGTAAGGCGTTTTTAGCCCAAAAAAACGACATCGTATAGTAAGGCGTTTTTAAGCCGAAAAAAACGACATAGTATAGTAAGGCGTTTTTAAGCCGAAAAAAACGACATAGTATAGTAAGGCTATAGTAAGTTAGCCCGAAAAAAACGACATTGTATATAGTAAGACGTTTTTCCACGAAAAAAACGACCATGTATAGTAAGGCGTTTTTAGCCTGAAAAAAACGACCATGTATAGTAAGGCGTTTTTAGCCCGAAAAAAAACGACATAGTATCGTAAGGCGTTTTTAGGCCGAAAAAAACGACATAGTATAGTAAGACGTATTTAGCTTAAAAAAACGACATAGTATAGTAAGGCGTTTTTAGGCCGACAAAAACGACATAGTATAGTAAGGCGTTTTTCCACGAAAAAAACGACCATGTATAGTAAGGCGTTTTTAGCCTGAAAAAAACGACCATGTATAGTAAGGCGTTATAGGCCGAAAAAAACGACATAGTATAGTAAGGCGTTTTTAGGCCGAAAAAAACGACATAGTATAGTAAGGCGTTTTTAGGCCGAAAAAAACGACATAGATAGTAAGGCGTTTTTAGCTTTTAAAAAACGACATAGTATAGTAAGGCGTTTTTAGCCCAAAAAAACGACATCGTATAGTAAGGCGTTTTTAGCTTAAAAAAAACGACATAGTATATATAGTAGGGCGTTTTTAGGCCGAAAAAAACGACATAGTATAGTAAGGCGTTTTTAGGCCGAAAAAAACGACATAGTATAGTAAGGCGTTTTAGCCCGAAAAAACGACATAGTATAGTAAGGCGTTTTAGCCCGAAAAAACGACATAGTATAGTAAGGCGTTTTAGCCCGAAAAAAACGACAGTATAGTAAGGCGTTTTTAGGCCGAAAAAACGACATAGTATAGTAAGGCGTTTTTAGGCCGAAAAAAAACGACATAGTATAGTAAGGCGTTTTTAGGCCGAAAAAAACGACATAGTATAGTAAGGCGTTTTAGCCCGAAAAAAAAACGACATAGTATAGTAAGGCGTTTTTAGGCCGAAAAAAACGACATAGTATATAGTAAAGCGTCTTTAGCCCGAAAAAAACGACATAGTATAGTAAGGCAATTTTAGCCCGAAACAAACGACATAGTATAGTAAGGCGTTTTGAGGCCAAAAAAAACGACATAGTATAGTAAGGCGTATTTAGCTTAAAAAAAAAACGACATAGTATAGTAAGGCGTTTTTAGGCCGAAAAAAAAGACATAGTATAGTAAGGCGTTTTTAGGCTGAAAAAAACGACATAGTATATAGTAAGGCGTTTAACCCAAAAAAACGACATAGTATAGTAAGGCGTTTTAGCCCGAAAAAAACGACATAGTATAGTAAGGCGTTTTTAGGCCGAAAATAACGACATAGTATGTAAGGCGTTTTTAGGCCGAAAAAAACGACATAGTATAGTAAGGCGTTTTTAGCCCGAAAAAACGACATGGTATAGTAAGGCGTTTTTAGGCCGAAAAAAACGACATAGTATATATAGTAAGGCGTTTTAGCCCAAAAAAACGACATAGTATAGTAAGGCGTTTTTAGCCCGAAAAAAACGACATAGTATAGTAAGGCGTTTTTAGGCCGAAAAAAAAGACATAGTATAGTAAGGTGTTTTAGCCCAAAAAAACGACATGGTATAGTAAGGCGTTTTTAGGCCGAAAAAAACGACATAGTATAGTAAGGCGTTTTTAGCTTTAAAAAAACGACATAGTATAGTAAGGCGTTTTTAGCCCGAAAAAACGACATAGTATAGTAAGGCGTTTTTAGCCCGAAAAAACGACATAGTATAGTAAGGCGTTTTAGGCCGAAAAAAACGACATAGTATAGTAAGGCAATTTTAGCCCGAAAAAAACGACATAGTATAGTAAGGCAATTTTAGCCCGAAAAAAACGACATAGTATAGTAAGGCAATTTTAGCCCGAAAAAAACGACAAAAAACTATAGTTTTTTTCGGCCTAAAAACGCCTTACTATACTATATAGTTTTTTTCGGCCTAAAAACGCCTTACTATACTATATCGTTTTTTTCGGGCTAAAACGCCTTACTATACTATGTCGTTTTTTCGGGCTAAAAACGCCTTACTATACTATGTCGTTTTTTTCGGGCCAAAAATGCCTTACTATACTATGTCGTTTTTTTTTAAGCTAAAAGCGCCTTTCTATACTATGTCGTTTTTTTCGGCCTAAAAACGCCTTACTATACTATGTCGTTTTTTTGGGCTAAAACGCCTTACTATATACTATGTCGTTTTTTTCGGCCTAAAAACGCCTTACTATACTATGTCGTTTTTTTCGGGCCAAAAACGCCTTACCATACTATGTCGTTTTTTTTTACCTAAAAACGCCTTACTATACTATGTCGTTTTTTTTAAGCTAAAAACGCCTTACTATACTATGTTGTTTTTTTTTCGGCCTAAAAACGCCTTACTATACTATGTCGTTTTTTTGGGCTAAAACGCCTTACTATACTATGTCGTTTTTTTGGGCTAAAACGCCTTACTATATACTATGTCGTTTTTTTCGGCCTAAAAACGCCTTACTATACTATGTCGTTTTTTTCGGGCCAAAAACGCCTTACCATACTATGTCGTTTTTTTTTACCTAAAAACGCCTTACTATACTATGTCGTTTTTTTTAAGCTAAAAACGCCTTACTATACTATGTCGTTTTTTTGGGCTAAAACGCCTTACTATACCATGTCGTTTTTTCGGGCTAAAAACGCCTTACTATACTATGTCGTTTTTTCGGGCTAAAACGCCTTACTATACTATGTCGTTTTTTCGGCCTAAAAACGCCTTACTATACTATGTCGTTTTTTTCGGGCCAAAAACGCCTTACTATACATGGTCGTTTTTTTCGTGGAAAAACGCCTTACTATACTATGTCGTTTTTGTCGGCCTAAAAACGCCTTACTATACTATGTGGTTTTTTTTAAGCTAAATACGCCTTACTATACTATGTCGTTTTTTCGGGCTAAAAATGCCTTACTATACTATTTCGTTTTTTTAAGCTAAATACGCCTTACTATACTATGTCGTTTTTTCGGGCTAAAAACGCCTTACTATATACTATGTCGTTTTTTTTTGGCCTAAAAACGCCTTACTATACTTTGTCGTTTTTTTCGGGCTAAAAACGCCTTACTATACTATTTCGTTTTTTTCGGCCTAAAAACGCCTTACTATACTATGTCGTTTTTTTCGGCCTAAAAACGCCTTACTATACTATTTCATTTTTTTTTAAGCTAAATACGCCTTACTATACTATGTCGTTTTTTCGGGCTAAAAACGCCTTACTATATACTATGTCGTTTTTTTGGCCTAAAAACGCCTTACTATAATTTGTCGTTTTTTTTGGGCTAAAACGCCTTACTTATACTATGTCGTTTTTTTGGCCTAAAAACGCCTTACTATAATTTGTCGTTTTTTTTGGGCTAAAACGCCTTACTTATACTATGTCGTTTTTTTCGGCCTAAAAACGCCTTACTATACTATGTCGTTTTTTCGGGCTAAAACGCCTTACTATACTATGTCGTTTTTTTCGGCCTAAAAACGCCTTACTATACTATGTCGTTTTTTTTAAGCTAAAAACGCCTTACTATACTATGTCGTTTTTTTCGGCCTAAAAACGCCTTACTATATACTATGTCGTTTTTTTCGGGCTAAAACGCCTTACTATACTATGTCGTTTTTTTCGGCCTAAAAACGCCTTACTATACTATTTCGTTTTTTTTAAGCTAAATACGCCTTACTATACTATGTCGTTTTTTCGGGCTAAAAACGCCTTACTATATACTATGTCGTTCTTTTTGGCCTAAAAACGCCTTACTATACTATGTCGTTTTTTTTAAGCTAAAAACGCCTTACTATATACCATGTCGTTTTTTCGGGCTAAAAACGCCTTACTATATACTATGTCGTTTTTTTTAAGCTAAATACGCCTTACTATACTATGTCGTTTTTTTCGGGCTAAATACGCCTTACTATACTATGTCGTTTTTTCGGGCTAAAAACGGCTTACTATACTGTCGTTTTTTTCGTCCTAAAAACGCCTTACTATACTATGTCGTTTTTTTCGGCCTAAAAACGCCTTACTATACTATGTCGTTTTTTTCGGCCTAAAAACGCCTTACTATACTATGTCGTTTTTTTTTTAAGCTAAATACCAGCGTATTTTTCGGCCTAAAAACTACAGCTGTGTGCGGCGAAAGAGCAGGCCAGGTGAAAAAGAATAAAAAGGCAATTCAGCCAGGATTCAGGAAGGAGATTTTCCAGTTTTCTTTATTGTCAGGAGTGACAGTTGACCAGTTTTGACAGCCCACGTGTAGCACTGCTCTCCAAGTTGTCCGGCCCCCAGTGACTTCCTCATTCATCTTTTAAAGGGAGTTCACTTGAGCTTCAGGCCAATCAGGTCCAAGCAACAATTGGCCCTTCCAGGTGGTTGAAATTACCTCACCTGAAACAATTAGTGTTCTACAAAGTGCATTAAGTGTACAACAGTTTTGGATGGAAAGAAATGTGCACCTTTCTTCCATCCAAAATCCCCAAAAAGCAGAATTTTTAATATTTGTCTTTCGACATCATGACATACGCCTTTATGTCGTTTTTTTCAGCCTAAAAACGCCTTACTACTATGTCGTTTTTTTCGGCTCAAAACGCCTTACTAATATGTCGATTTTTTGGGGCTGAAAACACCTTACATAGTTACAATTTTTCGGCAAAAAACAGCTAATGCAGGCAGGTACGGGGATGGAGAACTCCACAAAGGGAGGCTGGAATTGTACCTAGCACCTCTGCACTGGGAAGCTGGTGCACTTACCGCTTGACCATGGGGCCACCGGGCAGCTGTTTGAAGCTTCGATAGTGTCCCTTAAAATGTCTTACTTTTAAAAATTCGGCTTCACTGGTGTTTTGTGCGTAGGCGCCGAGGAGTACGGCGGGCTGCAAGCGCAGACATCACCGCAGCAGCAGACGGCTCGTCTCATCGAGCTGGTCCTCACCAAAGGCAATGCGGCCGCAGAAGTTTTCCGCAACTGGATCCAAAAGAACGACGTGCACCTTCTGCGAGAGCTCATGGGTACAAAAAGGAACATCAACAGCCGATACAAAGGCTACGTTTTTATTTCCCGCGTCACACTGCGTTGATGTGTTTTCAGCTCAGTCCAACGAAGCGGCATCCCCCAGCCAGGACCTGTCGGGTCTTCCCATGGAGGAGCAACTGAGACGTCTTCAGGAGGAGCGAACGTGCAAAGTGTGCATGGACAAGGAGGTCAACATCGTCTTCATCCCGTGCGGACACCTGGTGGTGTGCAGGGAGTGCGCGCCGTCCCTGCGCAAGTGTCCCATCTGCAGAGGACTGGTCAAAGGCACCGTGCGCACCTTCCTCTCATAAAGAGCACCGCAAAAATCACTGTTGAATGTAACACGCAGCTTTTTTCAAAAAGCCCCCTAACACACACAGTACACATATGAATGAAATAATAAAATTGCTAACTCATGCTTTGTGCTGACAGCAGCTGTGTCAAAACATTTGTCTGAAAGGGGCGGGCGAGCGTGGTATCGCTCCATTTTAGCAGTTCCTAAATGGATTCTATGTTGAATGAAAGAGAAGGCTAGTCTTCGAATGTGAAAAGATCAAAAATGTATTTGCACAAAGAAACTCAAATTGTCATGCTTTGGCCAACTTATGTTATGAATACAGACAGCAGTGCTTGGTTTATACAAATATTTATTCGCACCCAAATTCTCTTTTTTGCCACTTTAGATGATTCCAATCTGTAAAAACAGAAATGGGAGGAAACATTAGCGGGGGGAAGAAAATGGTTGCACAGCAATGCCAAAAGAGTTCGTTGATGTCCTGGCATCAGTGGTTCCTTTGAAACGCAATCACCAGCATTCAGACGAATTCGTTTGAGCATGTCGCAATTTGAATTCTTTTCCGAAAAAAGAAAACCAAACTCACCTTGTTTGCAACATCCAATGCGTCGTAGTCTGGCGCCAGGCGGACGTATGCCTTCTTCTCGCCGTCCGGCCTGACAGGAAAAGGAAACCCTTGTGAGTACAACTCGTGGGTTTTCGGGGGGCTTTTGCCCCAAATTCTCTGCGCGAGCGTACGCACCTTATAAGCGTGTTGACTTTGGAGACATCGATGTCGTAGAGTTTCCTGACGGCGTGTTTGATCTGGTGCTTGTTGGCCTTAATGTCCACGATGAACACCAGCGTGTTGTTGTCCTCGATCTTCTTCATGGCCGACTCGGTGGTCAGCGGGAACTTGATGATGGCGTAGTGATCCAGCCTGAACGACACCGCACACGTCTCGTTAGTGCAAATCTCTTCACCGCCATGTTTGGCACGACTTAAGTTCATCGTTTGATGGAGGTGCATTAGTGGGATAGAAGCTGGACTCATGGCGTGTTCATACTTTGATCGCTTTTTAAGCATCACTTGGTCACCATCGGGCAGGCTCTTACTTGTTTCTGCGGGGGGCGCTCTTGCGGGGGTACTTGGGCTGCCGCCGCAGGCGGAGGGTCTTGGGGCGGCGGAAGGTCGGAGAAGTCCTGATCTTCTTCTTCTTCTGGCTGTGGACACCTTTGAGAACCGCCTTCTTTGCCTTCAAGGCCTTCGATTTGGCCTCGGTCTTGACCGGGACCGCTTTATTGGGGGGGGGGGGGGGGGGGGGGAATCAATAAAATTTAAAAAACATCATGCTTCCAACTAACTGCTTAATAAATAATCACATTGCAATTTCATACGCTTAACATTAAATTGGTCAATAAAATATAGGCAAAGTGAAAAGCTAAATCATTGTTATATATATATATAGTCATTTGCAGAAAACAGAATATTTTTACTTGCTTCTCATTGATTTAAGAGCTTGTAAAACCTAACCCTAAGATTGAATACAATTTTGTTGAACTTTTTAATTGTTAAAGTTTAATTAATTCAAATACATTTTGATTCATTTCCATTCCAAGATTCTTTTTCTAAACATTACTCAACTGATTTAAAGTTTTGTTTCATCCATGAAAATAAGCAAATTAAAACTTTTTTGGGGGGGGGGCAATGAAAACGATCCTCAATTGACTTTTTTGTAACAATCACGCCATTGCTCCAGTTGAACTACTGAAACAATCAATTTCAAAGACTTTTGGAAGTTTAATTTGAATGGAACATTGTGATCTGCTCAATTTTACCATTGGTTACTAAATTAATTGTTTCAATCTTAGTCTAAACTATTCAAACGACAAATGTATACATTTTAGGGAAATTGAATTTAGGGAAAGTGAGAAATTTGGAAGAGCACAAATATCCAGGCAAAGGGAGATTTGGCTTCGACTTTTTTGGAACATCCGTATGTCTCAGCAAGTTTAAACTATTATTAACGACAGTTGCAACTATTTTTCTGGAACACTTTAGGAAAGTGTTCTGTCTACTAAACAGTCTTTTCCCCTACACATAACAGGACGTCACCGCACCTCAAACGAACGTTACAGTAATAGGCCAGAAGCACACGACTCGAAACATGTCCGATTCAAGTTGCCAACCAAGTGGGCTTCTGATACGTGCCTTCAACCTAAACGTCTACACGCAAACCTTCCATAAGTAGGAAATAAAGGCTTGACATGTGACGTGAAATTATGTCCTCTGAATACGAAAATTTGGAAAGGAAAGACACGCGACCGTTTACGGGTGCCGAGTGAATCAGACGGATAAGCTAACATGCGTTGCGTGAAGCTAACACGTCAAACCGTCACGCCAAGCAGCCATTACTACGGCTGAGAACGACCAACAAGCATAACACACTCGATACAAATCTTGACAGACAATTGCGTGAAACGACAAAAAAAAATATATAAACATGTTACATGTAGCTATTGGCTTAGCCCAACACGTCCCCAGCATATATACACGCCGGTAACTTCGAACGCGTTGTTGATTAACATTACGAGCTTTTAGTTGGCATTTATTGAGGTCATCATGCAGACGTATGTTTTCCTGTTCTATTTGGAAATCGAGGTACAGTAAGAGTCGTACGTTTAGTGAAATTTGAGCACGAAAAGTATTCGGAACAGACGAACCTGCTTTCTTCACCTTCGGTGCCATGTTGGGAAAAGAAAGACCGTTTGGGGTTTCCGGAGCTACAATGCAAGGGCGATCTAAAGTATCGCGATATTTGGTCTGTGGCGCTGCGGTGGCGTCACCACTAACACGTCGTGCTGTAGGAAATTTTAAACTCACTGGTTTGTTGACTATTGATTACAGAAACGAAACAGTACATTTTCCCGAAGACTTAATTCAGAGTCATTATGATCAACAATAAACAGAGAAAAATCCAGATAGTAATACAAAGTTTATTTTTTCTTTATTTCGACATACAAAGACCAAAGCATATTGGAACATTTCCAAAGTCCATCTTCTACTCTTGTTGTGTCTTGGTCTTTTTTCTGCATGGATAACAAAACATTTGGTGCAAAAACTGGTTGGGAGGAGAAGTCGTAATTATTGTAAATCACACGGTTGTCTCACCTGACTTGTTTTTTCAGAGAATTTGCTGTTTTCTTCTGTTTTTCCAAATTTCTTGGGCTTTGCTTGCTTTGCTGGACTTTTTGGGGCGGTTTCTTCATGAGGATACGTGGCGTGGTGCAAATGGTGCTCCTGCTGGGAGGTTTCTTCTCCAGTCTCCTCCTGACTTTGCTTTAATACAACACAATATTTTAAAAAGAATGTATAAAGTTACTTCAACTGTGAATGCGCAAAAGAAAGAAAATGACTAAAAGTGAATCGTTTGTACCTGTGTATCCGCTTGAAGCCAACCATGTAGTCCGGAACTGGACATCCGGCTTGTTTGATAACGTTAGCGATGCTAGAGATATGACATTTAGCAACTTGTAAGACTTTTGAATGTAGCCGACTGCATCATTTAATCATCGCAATCATACCTTCGCAGGAGCGGCTTGTCGTTCTCTGTGAAGAAAGTGATGGCTTTCCCTCGATGGCCCGCTCGGCCCGTGCGACCTAAGGGCGGTGGCATGGATTCGTCATCTTTTAAAATCTTATCACTTAGCAAAAGGCCCTTAAATGTAATTAATGTAATTCTCTGTCTAAATAATTTTAGACATGGAAAATTGTTTAAAAAACAAAAAAGAAGAAAACACCAAGTAAAATGCAAGTGACACTGCCTTCACTAGAACATAACACAAATGAAGACAAGGAAATATAAAATCCTCATCAAATCCAACAAGATTTTAGATGTGAGCTTGAACTGAAAATCTGACACGAGTTCAAATCATTTTGGACTTTTTAAAAATGCAAATAGAACGGGTTGACGAACACTGATGGAAATACGTTGACATTACAAGTATCTTTTGTTGGAAACTAATTCAGGTCCATGCGAAGGTTGCTTACCTATCCGGTGAATGTATTCGACAGCGCTGGTGGGGAAATCATAGTTGAGCACCAGGTTGACGCCTTTGAAATCGATTCCTCGGGCCATCAACGCCGTGCAGATCAGCACCCAGATCTTTCCGCAGCGGAAACTCTCAACCACGTTGTCCCGCTAAAAGACCATCCGGGGAAGTTAGCGCCACTCAGTTATGACTGCAACATGCTTTTTTTTTTTTTTTTTTAAATTAAATATCCTACCTGCTGTTGCGTGCGCTCAGCGTGGATGACGTCCACATTGATGCCCTCGTAGACGAGCTCGTGGAAAAGCTCCCGCGCTCGCTCGATGGACTGGACGAACACCAGCACGGGAGGCAGGAAGCCCTGAAAACACAACAATCGAGCTTGTATCCGTGTGTATTTTTTTTTTTTTTAATTGATGATTATTTTGACAGCGGGAAGTGGCGTTCAAACCTTCTTGATGATGTCACGTACGGCCACCAGCTTGCCGCTCTCCGTGCCGACAAACAGCAACTCCTGCTCCACGGAATCCACCGCCGTGTTCCTAAATAAGATCCGTGTATCGAGGATTAATTTGTCAAATAAATTCATCCGATTCGGCACTACTTTTGAAGTAGAAATAATACTACAAAATATTAACACACTACAAAAAATGTTATTTCTACTCCGATCAACACCCAGAGTTCATCAGCGCCGACGTTCCTGCAGCCGTACCTGTGTCCGATGTTGACGGAGACCAGATTGTCCAGATTAAGACGGCACCACTTTTCCACATCCTGCGTGCAGGTGGCGCTGAAGAACGCCCGGCGCACCTTCGCGCCCGAGCACGCCTGGAAAATGGCCGCCAGCTGCTCCCTGAAGCCCTTCTTGCCGTCCTCGAACAGCTTGTCCGACTCGTCCACCACCAGCCACTCCACGCTGACCAAAGACAAGCGCCACTTGAAACACACTCACAACAAAACTACAGGGGGCGCCAAACCCTGAAACAGTTTTTTTTGCCAATCAAAAGACTGAAGACATTTTTGAGCGAACACTCAAATGTAATGAAAAGTACAATCCCACAATACTAATAACAAAATAAAAAAAATCCATAATTTCTTTCATAAAATAAAACGATCAACTAAAACTGAAAAATAAAATGCAGAGTTACATAAAAGAGGTTTAATTAAATTCATACATAATAAAAAAATATATATATCAATAACGGGGTTCCAATGAGATAAGATGAACAACTGCCAAATGCAACAAAACGGCTGCCGATGTGAGGTGACACGTTACCTGCTGAGGTCAATGGCGGGAGGATCCTGTTTGAGCAGGAAGACGAGTCGATTGGGGGTACTGATCAGGACGTCTGTGTGCGACGCAACAGGAGGGCATAGGAAAATGAACTCTTCACATGACTTTTTTTTTTTTTTTTGTCATTGCCTCTTTCAGCACACATTACCAAATTTTTTGTTTGATTGAGGTCCGAACTTGTTGGCCGCCACCGACGCTTTGTCTAGGATGCGGATTCGGAAGCCGGTACCCTCAGACAGGCGCAGCATCTCTCTGTGGGTCTGACAAACAAATGGTTGCTTAGGACTTCTTTCATGGTTAAGAATTCCAAAGTATGGCACAAGTTCTTATAATGGCCACTTTGAATCAAGAAGTAAATTTTTGAATGACAGCAGGTCATAATTATTGCTCTACTTACTGCATGAAGGGATTGTCATGAGTTACCTGGCTGGCCAGTTCTCTTGTGGGGGAGATGATGACCGCCCTGAATCCGAGCTTGGCGGGCTGCTTGAGGTGCGCAAGCAGCGGGAGGCAGAAGGCCAGCGTCTTGCCCGATCCCGTCGGAGCGCAGGCCAGGAGCTCGCGACACTGAAGGATGTGCCGTCATGATATCAGACGTGCGCGATCAACGCAGAGCGCACACGTGTGCGTGTGTGTTTGTACTCACCTGCATCATGAGCGGGATGGCCTGCATTTGAATGGGCGTGGGCGTACTGAGGCCGGCATTGCGCATGTTCTCCAGGAGCCGCGGGTTAAGCTGGTACTCGGACTGCAGCTCCTCGAAGGTGCACACGGGGTCCGGAGTGTCGCTGCCATGAACGTTGATGCGGTGACGAGAACGCAGGCGGTTCACCTGAATCACATCACGACATAACTTAGTCATTCATTACATACACTGAAACTTTTTTTAATAATAATGGATGACATAATAGTTCATCCATGGCAGGAAAAGGTCATCCACTCACACACAAAAAAAAGTAAAATATAAAAATATAAAACACAAAGAAATAAGAGTCAGACCTTCTCCCGATGAATCTGCTTCAGCCTTTTCAGCGACGACTTCTCCTTCCCATCGCCCCGAAGGTTCTGAATCTTCCCATCCAGTGAGGACATCCAGGTGATCCCGTCCTGCTTTGAGTTATTCAGTCCATTGGCATTCCCTGCAAAATGTTGACCATCAACCATTAAATTCATTTAAAAAATGATTTCATAAAGTACAATATGATGTGACGCTATTATCAACATACTGCATTGAAAGTGGCTCTGGAAGTGATTAAAAGGAAAGGTTACCTGCTATTTTTGCTGTCTTTTTCTTCTTCTTCACCCTCCTCTCCTCATCCCGTCGCTTTCTTTTTTTGACCCCGGCGCCGCTCTCATCTTCCTCCTCATCTTCATTTCCCTCCCGATCTTTGGCTGTGCTCTGCGCTCCACTCGTCCCGCCTGCGCCGAAGTAATCGATCGCAGGGAGCTGCTCGAACGACGCGTCTCCTGCATGCGTCCTGACAACCTAAAAAGAATATTTACAGACGGAACTGCGGCGTTACATCGAGTCGCTCGTGACATCATACCGTTCGTAAAACTTCCCCAATAAACGATAACGGTGGATGCTAATCACGCCACGTTGACACGAGTAGCCAAAATTCGAATGGATAGTTGCGATTTACATCCAATAAATATTTTTTTCCATCTAACAAGTCATCAAATACACACAATAGACCTACTTTGAAGCGAGACGCGTCCTGGCCGAACCTTTTCAGGTCGAATTTAGCTCCAGCTCCGAGTTTCCGAAACAACTCGAAAGCGTCCATCTTGGTTTGTAGGCCAAGCAAATGCGCATGCGTAGAGCACATGAGCTGCCGCCGCTTCTTCTTCTGTGGTTTGTAATGGCGGTCCAATTAGTTTCTTTACCACCAACAACTGGATTGGAGTTTACACTGAGCATGTGCATATAAAATAGAAAACTTGAAACAAGTACTGTATTGTCCATAATTAAATGATTTCACACAACATTATATTTTTTCAATCCAGATTCTTTAAGGAAAATATTGTCTGAAGATGTTCACTTTCAGAGACCTGACAGTGGGGTATACTGATTGTGTTATTCTTTATTTCGTTGGCCGAACTGCATTATTCGTCTTCCATGAATAATCACAGAAAACCAAGAATAAAAAAAATCTACAGTTCCAACTGTCTTGTAACCTCGATTAGCTAGAGAGCAGTCGAAGGTGCAGTCGACTTGTTCCCAAACATGTCAAACATGCTTTTGGTGACATGTCCTGAGTTTGAACATCAAAGACAAATGAAGATGAGCTGTGTTGAAATGATCAAGTAACATAAAAAAAAAATAGGCAAGCTTTTCATGGTGTATGATAAAAAGCCTCCATTAAGGCACAAGGGTGTCTGTTTTGTTGCAAGTTTGTCAGGGTTCCTCGGAGTCTTTCAGCAAATCCTCCAGGAAGCAAATCAGAGCCTCTTTCGCGCTCTCCTCCGTGTCGACCTCCATCGCCTTGAGTCTTTGAACCGTCTGCTGTAGACTCTGGACTCTTTGCTGGGGGTCAAAAGTGTCCCCCGCCGCCACGTCCTTCTCCTCCCCCGGCGCCCCCTCGGCTCGCAGGTACTTCAGCAGGTGCTCCCTGAGGCCACCGCCCTCCACGCCGGCTAGCGAGGCGGAGATTGCGTGCAGGTCCGACGGCAGCCCGAGACGCAGCAGGTGCAGCAGGGCCCGCGAGAGTGTGTGGCGCAGACTGGCGCTGTAGCGGTACTCCAGGAAGTCGTCCGTCTCTTCGCTACTCCGGAGCGCCGCATCCAGTGAGCGCCAAACGTGACCGAAGCGCTCGGCGTCGCCGTAGCAACGACGGTGGGCAGGCACAGCCAGGGCTGCTGCAGACTTGATGCGCACCTTGAAGTTTTTGCAGGAGCCCACCACCTTGCAAAGGGCGGCCAAGGCGTCGCCGGACCAGCAGGCGGACTCTATTGCGAGGGGGCAGCATTTAAGCAATGTTGACATGTATATTTACACATATTAAGCTAAAAGAATTTTTAAAAATCCATAGTAAACATATTTTCACGGCCAAGTGGAAAACCAGCTAAATGAATGCCCTTCACATGAATAAAGTCATCCGAGGTGACTTTGTGCAGGGTTGAAACCTGCATTGGTCAGCTGTCAATCACAGGACTGACACTCTGGCTTGGTTGCGGTCCACTTACCGAGCGGCAGGTCTGGATTCTTGAAGGCTTTGCCCAGAGCGTAGCAGGCGTTCCAGCGCACCTTCATGGTGGCCACCGACTGCACAGTCTTGACCAAAGCTCTCACGGCGTCTTCCAGAGGCTGCCGGAAGGCCGCGCGGCTCAGCTGAGCCTCGCGCAGGAAGTGCAGCAGGTTGCCGAGGGCTCGCACCGCGTTGCACTTCACCTGGGGGGGGGGACAAAAACAAACATGAAATTTGTGGTAGTTGTAAGTTGCAAAAGTTGTATTCAAATAATGTGCGGAAAAAAGTCTGCACCAAATGTTTCTTTTGGTGTCACCAAGTGCATCTCTACAATTCTTCTAATAAAGATCTGTACCCTAGCACTTTTTGATACTCATGGCGCTGCCAATACTAGAACATCTGATCTGACTAAGATGTCACCTTGTCTTTGTCCGCCGCCGACCGCGTGGCCGCTTGCAGCATCTTCAGCAGCAACATGTCCGACATCTCTTTCTGAAAGTCGACTTCCACGCAGTCCCTGGAGGAGACGAGAAGCAAAACGTCACTCGCGCACACAAACGGGCCCCGTTTTTTTTTTTTTTTTTTAAAGGTCTCACATGTTGACAAGGAGCGTGTCGGTCAGGTTCCCGAGAGACCATGCGGCCTTGGCGCGGATGTTGGAGGATCGGTCGTCCAAGGCGGCGAGGATGGCGTTGGCCGTGTCGGCCACAAACATCAAGTCCTCAAATGAAGACAAAACAATGCGTCAAGTCATTTTTCAGAATTGGATTATGGCCCCCTTACCTCTCTCAGGCAAGGGAAGAGCACGTAGACGCCCAGAGCCCTGACGGCCGCCATCTTGACCAGGTCGCTGTCGCTGTAGGTGAGGCCCAGCAGGACGGTGATGCACATCAGCTGCATCTTGTCCTTTGACAAGACACGCGCAAACGATTCCGATTCGGGTTGCGGTCTGGACGCGGCGGGCTAAGTATCCGCACTCGCCAGAAATCGCCAATGTAACCCCACAAAAAGTCATTTGATTTGTTGCTGGTTGCTTTTTTTTTTTTTTTTTTTTTTTTTAGAAAATTACTTCCAAGAGTGGTTGCAAAATTGACTACATTGGTGTCATGGACTGCACTTTGGCAAACTCTTCTCTCTTTGCAGCCACGTCAAATCGTGGAATGAACTTACGTTAAAATGGATTAATCGCCTAGCTGGCACGCGTAGAGAAAAATAAAAATGAAAAAAGGTGGGCGACTCACAGGCAGCTGAGCGAAGGCCTGCGGCAGGATGGAAGCGAGCGTGTCGCAGGCGCTGGTCTGCAAGGTGGGATGCTGCTGGTTTTGCAGCGCGCCGTTCAGCGGCCCGCTCAGCACCTCCGTCCAGAACTGCACCACCTTTTGATGCGAGGTCATTAAATGTATGTCAAGCCGACAGTGAATTTTTCATTTTGAAAATTTCCCCCGTGGCTGGACATGCGAAATTTTTTATGTGCGCGCATCTCAACGCCAACGTACTTGGTTGAGGGGAACCCGCGGGCCCCCCGGAACGGCGCTCTCGGCCTGGTACTGCTGAATGATTCCGGTTCCGAGCTCCTCGAGCAGCTGCGCAAAGGGGGCCCAAAACGCTTAAACGATGACGTTTGACGGACATTTTTGACAGACATTTTGATTTCGTTTGGATTTTACGAGGGCTAACCTTTGCGCCGTGAAGCTGTATGGACGGGTCGCTCTCGGCCAGGCAGCGAGCGCAGAGTTGCCCGATCTCGCACAGGCAAGCTTGGGACAGCGAGATGTAACCTCGCACCAGGTGGGAAAGCACCTGCAGGGCCTCCAGGCGCACCGGCGACGGCTCCAAGGCCGAGCCTCCGACGCCCTCGCTGTCCGAATGCTCGTCCCTGGGCTGCGTCACCAGCGCGGCGCACAGCGTCAGCAGCCACGGCGGGCCGCCCGCCGCCTCCTTTGGCGTGCGGGGAGCCCGCGGCGAGGGGGTGTCGCCCGGTTGTCGCCAGCTGAGGGCGCGAGAGTCCTGCGGCGTGAAGGAGCCGCTGCCGCTTGCGCTGCTGCCCTCTGGCTGCCGGAGGAGGAGCTGCACCTCAGGAAGCGGCGCCTGAGTCGTCACCAAAGCGCCGTAGAGCGTCAGGGCCGACACGCGCACGTTTGTGTCTGAGGGAAACGGTTTCGTTCAGTTTAAGAGCGGATTTCAGGCATATGTCCGAGTGTGGAACTCAATAAAGACCTCTGTGGCGCACATATGGTCGTATCTGCTTCCATAGTGAGCTGAGCAGGCCGGGCCTCAGGCGGTGGTACGGCGCGTTGGACACCAGGTGGGCCAAACACTGACAACAGAGGAAATGTATTTTTTCCTTTAAAATACAGCCATGCTCAACCACTAATCGCGAAAACCCACGAGTAAAGAAGTAATTATAATTTCCCGACAATTATAGCACCACTCTTGCCAAAGAGAACCTCTTCAACTGACTTTAACACAGTTCCATTTACAAAGATGCCACAAGATGGCGGAAAAGCACTCGTCTTGACTCTAAGGAGCTTTAAGAAGAAAAAAAAATTCAAGGAATTGATGTACGAATACCTTGATGACCTGCGTGAGAGTTTGAGGAGACGTCTCGGCCATGAGAGCCAAACTGAGGGAACGGTGGAGCTCTCGGACGGCGGTGGCCAAGGTGAAAGAAAACGGCGTGTAGGAAGTGCGCGGCGAGGCCGTGTCCTCCGCCACGGCCAAGAACTGCCGGGAACCGTCCAGCATGGCCGACAGCGCCTGGAGGGCGCACGTACGGACCTAAAAAACACAGACCAGGTGGGGAACCACTGCCGATTTGTGTGGCGGGGGAAGGGGGGGGCGTTGAAGGCTTTCGCGATAGCTCGGCACCACACCGTGCGGAAGGGCGCAGCCAGGCAACGCTTTTGGCCTACCTTGGGCGAGGGGTCTTTCAGTATGATGGTGAGCAGCGTGAGCGGCGGTGCTGCTCCGTTTCCGACAGGAGCTTCCGGAATGAAGGAGGACCAGTAGCCGTACAGTGTCCGCTTCTCCACCCACTTGACCACGGCCAGCAGGCAGTGCAGCGCCCCCTGGCGTACGCGGGCTTGCTGAAGCCTGACAGTGGAAGGAAAGGCATTGTTTGGCATTGCCATCTTTCATTTCATTGTATTTTTATCATTTAGCAAAATAGGAAATATTTTTTTCCCCCCGCAACTAAAAATGAGAAATAAATAAAGAGCAAGTAAAATTTAAAATGCCTCTCATGACACCGAAATCTCGCGCAATGGGCAGACGCATTTTGTTTGGCATTACTGTCCATGTGGTTTCAGGCTGTTTTGTATTTAATTTCACTACCTTAGCTTGCCCTGCGCGCTGCCTTCCGAGTCAGAAAACTCTGAATCCGAAGTATTCCGCTTCCACGAGGGGTACAAAGAAACCACCGAAGCTTTGCCTTCACTTCCTGTTTTGTGAAGCGCAAACGCCGCCGTCTCGCCGTCATCCTCGTCGTCCCGCCTGCCCTCCTCCACGCTCGGTTTCTTAGCCTTCCCTCTGGAACTCCTTTTCTTGTTCTGCAAAAACAAAATACTGTCGGTCATCCCGTCAGAAGACTCGCACTGGAGGTCGGCCGCCTCACCGCAGTCGCTTTCCCCCCGCCGTCCTTCGCCGCCTGCGTTGGTTTTGGGGCTTCGTCGTCGGGTTTGCGTGCAGAAGGGCTCTCGTAGTGTGAGAGAGGTGCTGGGTAGAGCACGGCAGGCCACGTCACGCTGACGCCTGGGGTTCCTTGGAACATGAGCCTCTGAGAGAAGGTCGGCTGCGTTAATAGACGAATACTGAGAATACTAAGGCTGGCGTGAATTTAACCTATTCCAATTTTTAGGCATTGATAAATTCATTTTGTCACCTTGAGAGCGGCCAGCACCGATCCAACCACCTCGTCGCCACCGAACTTCCACTTCCCGCCCAGCAGACAACAATGGAGTCCTTTTAACGCGGCCTGGAGCACCTGCGCATGCAACGGACATTCTCAGATCATGGTGGATGGTGACTCATTCGTCCACGTCCTCACTTTGAAATCCGTCCCCCAAAACGTTCCTGACATTAAAACAGGTCCAAACGAAGACACAAACGATGCTTACAATGCAGTAAAAGAGTTCATCGCTGTCGTCCGGTCGGGGCGCCTGCAGCGTTTGCAGGAAGACCGAGAAACACACGCTCTTGTGCCCGTCATCCAGCGGCGGCTGACCCGAAATCCTGCAAGGAGACAAAGCGCAGGAGGAGCTACTGCACACATCCAATCATTTTCTGTTATTTTAGGCCTATTACAGCCTGCAAATGATATTTGTCGCCTGTGGCTGAAGATATCAAGCCCACCTGACACAGACGTTAGCCATACAGGTGAGGGCCGCGTGACGAAGATCCATATCAGGCTGAGAGGGGGCGCCGTAGAGCAGGAGGACTCCGCCTTCTCCCAGCAGGTTGTCGAGGTGCTTTAAAAAATAAATAAAAAAAGACGATAAATTAAAAGTTGCAGCCGTGGTGGTGTCAACAAAGTGTGCGCAAGACGTGGCACCTGGTGGCACTGCTGTCCGTTGCCGTAGATAACGGTGGCAAGCGCCTGCAGGACCCCGAGGTGCGTCCACGTGCTGCACGCTTCCAACGCCGCCGTCAAGTATTTCAGCAGGATGTCCAGGGTCTGTTTGTCCATTATTACCTTTAAAAAAATAAAATAAAATAACGGTTTTGATTTCTTATGACTTATTGAGTAAATAGTCACCTACCCTGAGCTGGTGGAGGAGGTGGTGCACGAGCTTGCATAGCTTGACAACCAAATGTTCTTGATTCATGGGCACAAGACGAGTGGCATTCACCAGCAGGATGCAAACATCCTGAAATTAAAGTTTGTTTGTTTTTTTCTTTTCATTTCACGTATTAGACGTAAATTATTGCATCACTGTTAGATAATTCACATGGTGTCCAAATGTTGACATGTTTTCATGTACATAACCTCGTCGTTCCATCACACACCACACATTTTTGAGAACCCCGGACAAGTGCACTCTTCACGGTTGTGAAGGATTCGGGATTCTGCTTCCACTTTAGCCCCTGGAACAAGACAGTTAAAAATGACACTCGGTGTCCTATCCTCACCTCCGGCTGAATGTTAAAGTTGGGCTCTAAGCTGCGGTTGAAGGGCTCGGAGATGAGCTGGTCGAAAAGGAGGTTGAGCTCCTCCCGCAGCTTGCTCGAGTCTACCCGCAGCCCTCGCACCTTGGCGGCACAGCGGCAAAAGAGCCGCTCGGCTTCCGTCTGCGGCCGGGCGCCGCGCTGCCACGCGTCGGCCCCCTGAGGCGTGAACGGAGCGGCATCGGCGGAGAGAGGCACCGAGGGGAAAACGGGTAAATCACGTCCGATGACAGGCGCAGACGACGCCGGTAAGTCGCCAAGAGCCGCCATTTTGGTTTGTATTCTATTACTTTTTCGTTGGCTTTAATGTGTTGAGGTGGCAAAACACTGGTCATAGTACCGCCACCTGTGGGCTTGGAGGATAATGCAACATTGCTCATGACAGAAATCACAGAAAAATAATTTTGATCATAAAATCCATCCATCCATCCATTTTCCGAACCGCTTGATCCTCACTAGGGTCGCGGGGGGTGCTGGAGCCTATCCCAGCCGTCTCCGGGCAGTAGGCGGGGGACACCCTGAATCAGTTGCCAGCCAATCACAGGGCACACAGAGACGAACAACCATCCACGCCCACACTCACACCTAGGGACAATTTAGAGCATCCAATCAGCCTGCCACGCATGTTTTCGGAATGTGGGAGGAAACCGGAGCACCCGGAGAAAACCCACGCAGGCCCGGGGAGAACATGCAAACTCCACACAGGGAGGCCGGAGCTGGAATCGAACCCGGTACCTCTGCACTGTGAAGCCGACGTGCTAACCACTGGACTACCGGGCCGCCTGATCATAAAATAAACTTCACAAATAATTTCTCAATAATTGTTTTATTTTTTTGAAATTATGACTTTTTGTGGAATTATTTTTGTCGGTGTGTGTGCGTATATACAGTACATTTAATGGAGTGAAAAACAATTTAGTAATACTTTAATTCTAGAAACAGACCAAATAAAATATATTTGGTGGCTTAAAAATTTTGGACATGCATTTTCATTCAAAAAAACATTTGGGGTTAAAAGTTAAAATGAGACAAAAGATATTTGAAATTGATGTTCTATGTTATAAAATATTTCATATAAAAGTTTCGGCACCAATAAAATATGTTTTGCAATTTTTGTGAAACTAAATGCCGTTTAAGCATACTTATATAAATAGATATGGCTATGAAAATAGATAACTTGTAAAAATGTATGAGCTTATTTTAACTAATTTGATCCTACACATTTTTCTTTCTCAATCTAAGCATAAATATCAAGTACATAACCATTTGTGTAATTTGTTGATTCATCCCAAAGAAACACAAACACCAGTATACATGTAAATACAAGACAATATTTAATTCCAACAGTGTTGCTGTGCAGAATGTACTGGTAAGCAAAATTACACCATGCACTGACACATGAAACAAACAGCAACTACTGTGCAACAACAGTGAAGTTCACACACACTATAACTTGGAAGTGTGACATTTTATTTAGGGTAATGGCAGCAGCCTGGCATAGAAAATTAAATGAACCATCCATATGAAATAAATGTACACCTAAGCAACGGTCGTGGGATAACAAAACAAATACCTCCCAAAACGCGGTAGACACATCACCATCGTCTCTTTCCATTTAATAGTCTGAGAAGGTACCTCCTGAGGGAGTCCCGTCTGCAGAGTGGTTGACGGACAGCATGGAGTTGTTTAATGGGTGGTGTTCTCATCCACAAAAAAGAACCCCCCCCCCCCTGCAGTTTCAGCCCGATTTGAAGAGCAGGATGGCTACTTGGCCGAGGTAGAAGTAGATGAAGTGCTTGGTCTCATGCGTCACATAGCTGCCGAAGTTCCGGCCCACGATGCAGTGCCACGTGGGGTTGTACTTCTTGTCAAACTCCTGTGGGATTCCAGAACAGTTTAGTGACAAATCTGAGCATGTTTTTAATTTGCTTTGCAATATTCTGAACGATTCTCCTGAGAGTGATTTTTCCTATACTATTATATACAGTATGGTATGCTGCTTTGGTCATCTGGAATACAACAGAGAGAAAATAGCAAGAAAACACTTAGCTGGAATCTCTCATTTTGAAAATCTGTGTTGTTCTGTACTCACCTTTTTGACATAGGCGGCGATGTCCTTCTCAATGTTGTACTTTTCCATGGCCTGCATGGCACAGTCCACGGCGTCCTGCTGCATTTCTTCGGACATGTCCGCATTCTTGATCACGGCCTTCTTGTCAGACATGTTGGCTGAAACTCCAAAGATTAAAGATAAAACAATTACACTCAGCGATCCATTTTCAAGCACACTTGTCCTTATTCGGGTCACGGGTGGGCTCGAGTCTCTTTCAAAAGACTTTGGAGAGAGGTCAGGCACACCCTGGAGTGGTCGTGAAACAATCACAGGGCACATTAACAAAAGCATTCACACCTTCAGATAATTGTAACTTTTTTTTCCCCAAACATGTTTTTCTTATGTGGGAGGAAGCTAAATAAAGTAGCTGCAGAAAACCCACCCAGAGAGCATGCAAACTCCACAAGGCCGAAATCAAGACTCGAACCCCGAACCTCTCCAGACAGGCGTGCTAAATTCATTAGGCCTGACAAGATTAACAATGCATTAAAGAATTACTTTGTGCCACACACTATTCAAAAGTGCGGTGAATTCATGCACGTGGCTCAGGTTTATTAATTAATCAATATATTGAGGGCTTTAAAGTAGCCAAAAGGCCCGGAGTTTTACGTTTGCGACCACTATTATTTACACTTATCAATTAGCATCACTCCGCATTTCCAAGTGATGACTGTCACGTGAGACCATAAAGTGGGGGGAAAAGCAATTTGTGCACGGCAATGACGTAAACCAAAAAATAAATCTGCATCGATTAGAATACACACATGCAAACGTACCTTTTTCACTCCACAGTGTTCTGTATAAACGTCGCAGAGGTGAAGCACGTCCGTCTTCTTGAACGACAATGTGCTTTTTTTCACAAGTACCGCCCTTCCCTTCCTGCCTGCTCGCTGATTGGTTGGAATCAGTGGCCATTTTCCGGGTATGACGGCCGCATCTTGTTTCCTCCCACAATGCACCGCTCTTCCTTCTCCCTAAATCTCGGCGCGTAATTGGCTAAATCTAAGCACATTTGAACAATACACGAGCAAAGACGAATTGAGTAACCTAATTGAGTTAATATTTGTCGTGATAATACCATCGTGCAAGCCTATTAGTGTGAATTAAAATCGCAGGAGATGCGAAACAAGCAGTTTTGGAGGGAAAAAAAAGCGAGAATGACAGATGACGTCATAATATAGCGACCGTATTACCTTGCGACGAACATGTGATCGCGGAGATAAATCGTTCGGCTCGCTCAAAGAGTATGAAAAAAATCGGAGTGGTTGGTCAACAGAAGCGTGATTTTTAAAGTACCTCGGATGCAATATTTATGCAAGAGTTGAATTACGTCGCGTAAGACATCCAGTCATGTCTGGCGACGCACCAGAATTGCATTCTCAATGAACGTTTCATTGCATCTCTTACAACCGCATGATACTATCAATTTAATTTTAAATAAGTGCATATTGATTGTCATTTGTAATTCAGCGCATGTACAAAGAGAAATAACTGTATTCCACAATCATTCCCAAAGAGAGACAACTCCAGACACATGGCATACGTTTGAAATTTTATTAAAAGAGAATAAAGCTCTGATGACATTGGAGACTCGACTTAAGGAAAAAAAAAACTCATCAGGAAAAAGCGGGTTCAAGAAGATAAACCACATTCCCTCCCTCTTTTCCCTACTCCCTCCACCGTCTGGAAGCCTCTCATGGTTTTGATGAAAGCTCTTGATTTTCCAACAATTAAAAAAAATAAAAACTTGAAGTCACAACACTGTCACTATTTTTTAATTTCCACAACATGGAAAATAACCACTAAATATGTTTCTTTTGGAACGCCGAATTAGATTTTGACTATGGAACTACAATGCTTGAAAGGTTGGATGTGGGAGCTTGTCCTGGTACAAACAACAAAGAAACGAAAAAAAAAAATCTCCAATGCTCCTGCTCCTTGTATCCATCCTGATGCCTAAAAATCCTAAATCCTGATCCGGCTCCGGATGGGGTGACAATGAGCCCAGTCCAAACCTTCAGAATACCAGCAGAACCAAAGAGAAGGAGTTAGAATCACACCTTCGCATTGAACGGAAAAAAACATCTACATTTTGACGTCACTAAAGAGGGCTGGAGAAAACTACAAAGAAAATTAATGTCAATAAAAAACGGGGTGGGGTGGAGGCACCACCGACAAACAAAATAGATGCAGAAGCTTATTTCTGGGGTTGGGGGATTGAGTACTGAGAAACAATGGGGCGCCATTTTAAGTGTAAAAACATGTGAACAGCCTCACAATTAGATGTTTGTAAAGGCACAACCATCATACCATTGCGTGCCACATTTGTATCCTCCTCCTTCTCATCCTCCTCCTCCTGTTTATCCTAATTTGAACTGTTTCCTTCTCTTCCCATCCTATCCTGCCGCTCTGATCTCTACAGAGAGACACACAAGAAGATCAGCGGATATAATGCTTTGAGAAGCCAAATAAAAAGCACAGCAATAGCGGAAGCATTCAAGGTACGGGGAAGAGGGAGTGGGAAAATGAAGGAATGGTGAGTAAAATAGAAAAAAAAAGTCACCCGACAAACAGTGAAGGGAGGAGGGGAGAAAGGGGAGGGGGGCAGCAACAAAAAGCACAGGCAGGGCTAATGAGAAATACATGATAAACGGGATCCGACTCCGAGGTTTCTTTTCCCCCTCTCGACGCGCCACTCTCCATCAAGTCAGGGTGGCGGTGGATTTAGGTGCGGGAGCGAGACCGGGAACGGGAATTGGAGCGAGAGCGCCGCGGGGAGTAGCGCGGCGAGGCCCGGCTGCGTCGAGCAGGGGAGTAGCTGCGCGATCGGCTCTTGCTTCGGCTGCGACTGCGCGAGCGGTCGTAGCTGGGACTGCGGTGGCCGTCCATCCTCACACGGATGTACGCCGTCTCGCCCTGCGCACATAAAACAAATGCTCAGTGTTTCATGTTTAACACATTGGGTGCTGCTTCTCATGGAGAGGAGCCAGATGAGGTGGCTCGGGCACTGCATTCGGATGCCTGCCTGGTGAGCCGTTTCAAGCATGTCCTACCGAGAGGAGGCCCCAGAGACGCCCCAGGATACACTGAACAGTCTCCTGGCTGGCTTGGGAAAGCCTCCCTGGAAAAGCTGGATGAAGTGGCTCGGGAGAATGAAGTTGGGGCTTTCCCGCTTTGGCTGCAGCCCACCGATCATTTGCATTCAAGAGTAATGAATGATAATATTTGAAGTATTTATTTAGCTGACCCCTAAAGTTGGGAGATGTGTCAAGTGGAGTCATTAATCTGATTCATTGCCAAGAAAGGGGAAAAAAATTACATCGTTTTTAAAATTCATATTCTTAATTGGCCATTCAATCAAAATGTGAAGAGTTATTGAACCTACTAAAAACAGAATAAAAATATACTGTACATATGAATACCTAAAAAGGAATCAAATTGCAAATTCAGTAAAAGAGTGAAAGTTGGAAATTCATCACATTGATTGCTTAATGAATGAAAATGTGAAAAGGGGGTTGGTAAAAATGGAAAAACTCAAAATGTGGATACTAATGATATTGTCCTCAAAGCAGATTTATACTTACTCTTCTATAGCTAAATGTTAAAACAATAATAAATAAATCGTAAAATTAATAACCTAGTTGCTCACTCATGCATCATAACTCTGAACACTCTCGGCCCAAATCATATGTTGGTGCCTGCTTTTCGGGCTCTTCCCCCTCCGCCCGCCTACCTCGTGGGAGCGAAACTTGCTGTTGTCCAACTTGTGCACAGCGTAGGTCATGTCCTCCTTGCGCACAAACTCCACCACGCCACTGCCGTCGCGGTTCACGTCGGCATAGCACACGTCGCCCGCCTCTCGCATGTGGTCCTTCAAGTCCTGCCAGCTCCCACTAGGAGGAAGACCTAAAAAAACAACAACAACAAAAAAAAGTTAAGAGACTTTTTTTGGGGTTTACACAAACCTGACACACTGTGGAAGCCCCAACCCACCTGACACGATGACCCTGTACTCTGACCGTCGAGATGGGGGCCCATATCGGCCCCTGGGGGGGCCTGCCGCTCCGCCTCGGCCGCTGCGGGGAAACTCCACTCGCAGTCGGTAGCCATCATAGTCGTAGCCATCTCGACCGTACACAGCATCGTCTGCATCCCTGGCAAATTCAACACAAAGTTACATACATGGATATACATACACGCACCTCATAATGAGGATGTGTTGATGCCCCCCCCCCCCACACACACACACACACTGCCGGAAGTCAGTTAGGATAGGCTCCAGCAAGCCCGCGAACATCGTGAGGATAAAGCGGTTCAGAAAAAGGATATAATTTACAGATTAATTTTTTGTGAATTATTTGGATAAAATTTTAACTACGGAGGTTAAAGCCAACCAGAGTCAGTCTTCCTCATCTTAATACAATAAACAACACTCAGGAATGAATACGTGTTCAGATTAATGGCCTTTATTTCATGTATTTGGGTATCGAGTTATCCCATTTTGAACTTATTCAAACGTGGTGTCAAAATGTACATTTCCTTTTTGTTGAAAAAAGTAAAAAGCAATTCTCGCCGATAAAATGTAACTTCAACCGAGCCACCTGCGAGGGGAGCGTGTGTGCGTTCGGCGCTCACCTCGGGTCCTCGAACTGCACGAAGGCGAAAGGCGGTCCCCCTCGTCGGTTCTTCAGATCGATGTCGCGGATGGAACCGTACTTGTAGAAGAGATCTTCGACGTCCTTGGAGCGGATGTCGGGCGGCAGGTTGCCGACGTAGATGCGGCAGTCGTTGCTCCCCGCCGGTCCGCGGATTATGCCTCCGCCAGACATGCTAGCCAGCTAGCTAGCGCACAATGGACGTGGTAGCGTGGAAGTGGATGGGCTAGCTCGCTAGCTATTGAGGCTAGCTGGCGTGTTCGCTGGCTTCCTTGTTTCGGCGAAGAAGAAGCGCGGTTGTGGTTCAACTAGTCTAGTCTCGCCGTTGGGAACAGCGCGGGGAGTATTCTGGCACTACTTGCGCGCGGTATAGTTAAATCCCTCAAGGTATAGTGGGATTTAAAGTGGAGAAAAGATCTCGCTAATTCCCTCAAGGTGCTCGCCCGTGCACTTTCCGCCAACACCGCCGTCTTCTTTGTTGGACTACTTTAAAGGCTTCCGGGGAGATGAGCACACTGCCGCCTACAGGAGAAACATGTCAACTTCTTCAGTGAGCGTCACTCCCCTTTCCCGCCAACACTGACTTCTTTGTGGGAATATTTAAATGGCGGAATTGGAATGTCACTTACAACGCCACCCACAGGAGAAAAATTATGTAAATTGCACCCAGTAAATAAGATAAGAATGGCAATTAGGATTCAGATTCAGAAAACTTTATTTATCCCCATGGGGTAATTTGGACTTAGATAGATAGATAGAGAAATTCACAAAAACAAATATTATTAAATAAAATACATAAAACACTGAAAATAATTCAGTATTAATTTAACATCTTCTAATTTATGTAATCCTCCCTTAATAAATTAAAATGTGAATGTGTTTTTATGCCCCAATGAAATAAATATACATGGTACTACATCATTCGAAAATAACCACCTTCAAAAACCTCGATATCCCTTTTCACGTGAAAAAAAATATCAGAGGAGTCTCGACAGAACCAAATTGTTTTCATTTCTCGCTTGTTTTTTTCATTATTACGGTGTAATTTGTGGTGTGAACCATCATAGAGTCATAAGACAATAAGGCACGTCACAAGTCATAAGGATGTGGGACTCATAAACGGCACCCATTCCGAAATGCTTGTTTCAAATGTCATAAAAAGAGAGTGTTTCTCTTGCTAAGCAAAAGCAGACGTAACCTTTCAACTTTTTGGCTAAATGCCCCAAATTCCTCCTGATGATAACACAGAGAAAGGGGGGGGGGGCATCAGGTTTTGATAAATCGGGGATATTTGCGGAAGACATAAACATGCGCCTCCTTGAAATGAGGAATCCAATCGGACTTGCCAACCCCCCTTTTAAGGCATTTCCCTTAGAAGAGAGGGAAGGAGGGAGTGGGTCCGTGAAGGGAAGAGGGGGGGTTAGGGGGAATGGGGGGGGGGGGGTTGGCCCTGCAGGATGTTCTCACAGGATGCTGGAACGAGCAGTCCGAGTCGAGCGGCATGAGGAGGAAGAAAGGAAAAGAGTCAGCTGAGAAGAGCGTCGGGGATTCCAGCGGCCGTGCGGCGTCTATCGATCCCGTTTTGGAGGTGTCGGAAGGTGGGGTGCGCACGCGAGGGGGTGAGGATGTGAAATCAACGTGGGCAAGACGCGCTGGAAAGACTCGCCGTCTGCCAAGAGTCAGGTACACGTTCGTTCGAGATTGTGTGACATCATGTAAAATGGAAAGTCGTGTTCATTTATTGACAGCGAATCGTTGACGCAAGTCGGTCATGTACAGCGTCAGAGACGCAGATACGGGAGCTCTAATCAAAAATTGAAGTGTCGGAGCTCACTGACTGACACTTGATTTTCGCTGAGACTCCAGCCCAGAAACTTCACTTTTGGAAACTAGCTCTTCGGCTTTTGGGACAGCAGGTCTTACGCTCGAACCCTCAAAGATACGAAACATGTCTCACATGATTTGAATTTAAAAACCAGGGACTGCGGTTGAAAGACTTGAGGCCCCATTCGGTTTTAGACCTTGACCCGGGCTTCAGTTTAAAGTCTTACGACTACACGTGAGCCGGAGGTGAGTTGAAGACTTGAGACTTGACATGGACGGCAGTTTGACATCTGACATGAATTGAAAGAGTTGTCTTTGAGACAAACACCCTCGCACCCCCCCGTCGGCGAATATTTGACGGCCGCCGTTGACGAATATGTCCTGGTCCAAATTTCCTGAAACTTTCTTCATCCTCCTGCCTGACAACATCAGACTTAAATTGACTCCAGCTCAAAAAGACGATTTTGATTTTCGTAAAAAAGTCGGAAGATTCCTCTTCACTTTTCATTTTGTCTGCCTGAACATTTGAATTTGAATACGCATGAACAAAATAGAACCATTTTTTTTCTCCCCCTTCGGAGTTGACCTCGGAGTCACACGACGTATATTTTATCAAGAAGAAATAGGCTTTAAAGGTTGAGTGACATCACAATGCTCTTTTGATTAATTTTGCCGAGTCAGTGGCGTTCCGTCGAACCAGTTTTTAAAAAGAAAAGCAAAAAAGCCCCTTGTTGTTTGGGCATAAATAGCTCCGTCACATAGGTCAGCACAGGTCTACTTCCTTCTTTGCGCGGGCTCGATCACTTCCAGCATGCATCCTGCGCCTCTGCACGCGTCCGCTGATGATGTCCCCGTCCCACAGCGACATGGCCGCCTTCCCGTTGCTCTTCCCGCTTCTGGTCGGCTGCGCGGTGACGGCAGTCCGCCCGCCTCGCCATCGCCCTTCCTGCCACATCGTAAGTAAACGTTACGACTCCCTTTTCGAGTGTTTGCGAAGTGGAAACACATTCCTGACATTTTAATGTAAATAAAATAGGGAGGAGGGGGTGGGGGGGGGTTATTTGGATACGTTGCACATGGCAACAGGGATGAGTTTCCTAATCTGCTTGAGCCGCTTCATTTATTTGACTTCAGAGATTGTTTGGTGAATCATGTTGGACTTTTTGGCCCAGGTTTCCCAGTATATCCTGTACACGTCGATTACCGACACTCGTGTCGCGGTGTTGTAATTGGATGACAAAGTGTGAATGTAAGTCACAGCCCCCCCCCCACCCCTTCCTGTTTTATAAATGTTCTGAGCAATTACTACGAGGAGTCTTTGATAAGTGACGAGAAATTGAATCACACGAGGGTCAGAAGAGAAAGAAAAGTTCACGACGAGCGACTGTATCCCCGAAACACAAACCTTGCCGTGCTAATCCAAACACCAAACAGTAAACCAATGCTCACTCTTGACTTTACTCTAAACCTACGCCGGTCCTAAGCAAGGCCTTCTAAACCCGAGCCTTAACTCATTCACTCCCAAAGACGTTTTTAAACGTCTTTTCAGACTTGGTCTAGAATTGGCTGGTACTGAATGAGTTAACCAACCTGAACCCCAAATCTTTTCCCAAATCCAAAATCCTCACATCCACCTTGAGACCTGCTTCTCATTTAATTCTTTAAAAAATTAAAACTATTGAAACTATTTTTGAAACTTTTGCATTTGGACCCTCCAAGGCCCCTGTAGCCCCTCATCACTTTTGGCTCAAACTAAAGTAGGAGCAACCAATCAACGCCCCATCCAGAAACAAGGCAGAAAAGAAAATCAATGGATGAATAGATGATGGATGAAAGGAGCGAACGCGATCCACTTCAGGTTCTTAAATCCTTGAAGTGGACCCGAGGGTTCACGAAAAGTCGGTAGTGTTTGTTTACGTCAGCACGTAAGCAAAGAGCAGCTTTTCATCAAAACCGCAAGTATGCCGAGAATCTGAAAGGCCTCCGTGAGAAATTGGAGATGGAGACAGTTTTATGGGCTGTTTTTGGACCGGAGGGGGTGTGGGGGGGTGGATGGTGGGGGTCCTCTGGCCATCTGTTTTCAATTACAAACTCCATAGGTCTCATATCTACAGATTGTGCCAAGGGAGAGAAAGTTACCCAACAAAGAGGTACTTTTTAACTGACGGTCATAAAGGCGCTTTTGTTGATGCTTCCTTCTGGAATTTCCCTCCCGATTGATCGGAAAGATTTTGGCCGAAGGGGCTTAGTGGCGGCCTTATGATGCTGTGTCTCGAAAGAGCCAAACAACAGATAGATCAAGACGTGAAGTTTTTATTGGACGGATGAATGGTCATAAACCTCTCGAACATCACAGGCCTCCCAAAAACAAAAGTGATTTGCTATTTTCTCAAGGCGATCCCGCCAACACGCTGTGTCGTGTTTGTCTCCACTGGCAGGTGGGGACGAGGGTGGTCTGCAGTGATTTGAGCCTCACCGGCACCCCCGCCGACCTCCCGTCGGGCGTCCGAGCGCTGGACCTCTCGCACAACCAGCTGCGGAATCTCAGCCGCGATACCCTCGCCGGCCACACGGGCCTGCAGCACCTGGACCTGCACTCCAACAAGATCCGCTTCATTCAGCCGGGACTTTTTGAGGCCATGCCTGACCTCAAAGTCCTGGATCTGTCCGGCAATCATCTCAACGTGTTTGCTCTGGCCAAAATTCAAATCGGAACACTCGCGGCGGTAGAGTCTCTGGATCTTTCCAGTAATGGCTTGTACACGGGGATGTCGGACTTTTTCCTCGCCGATTCACCTTGGCTGGCGGAGCTCTCGCTGAGCAGCAACAGCATCACCAAGATCTCGCAAAACACTTTCAGCGGCGCCTCGTCCCTGAGGAAGATTAGCCTCCATAACAACGTCATTTTGGAGATCGAAGACGGCGCCTTTGACTCTCTTGATGGCCTCGTCGAACTGGACTTGTCCAAGAACTCTATCGCCTGCATCACAGACTTCAATTTGAGACGGCTGAGAGTGTTAAACCTCAGCAGGAACAGCCTGGAGCTCTTCCAGAGTACCGGATCGGCCGAGCTGTACCATCTCGCCTTTCTGGATCTGAGCGAAAATAAACTGCCTTATTTCCCACTGCTGCCCGCGAACAACACAATCCGACATCTGGACCTGTCGCGCAACCGCCTGCATAGCGTCAACGTGACGGACACGGCCGAGACCGAGGCGCCCGAGACCGTTTTGAGGCACCTGAAACACTTGGACTTAAGTTACAACCAGCTCACGGACTTGCCGGAGTCCTTCTTTCGCACAACGACGTCGCTGGAAGTCCTCAACGTGAGCAACAACTGCGTCAGCTTGTTTTCCGTCACCGACAAAGACCTCCTTCCCGCAGCCAAGATCATCAACCTTAACTACAACTCCCTAGAGAGACTTTCCTTCGGCGAAGGCAGCCTCCAGGCTTTGGAGGAGCTCTTCCTGCAAGGTAACGACCTTAGCACCCTAGCGCATCAAATGTTCCAGAGACTTCCGAGTCTGAAACTACTACAGCTCCAGGAGAACAATCTTCGAGTGTGCTCCTCAGAGACAAAACCAGATCAAAATCCTGCAAAATGCGTCTCGTTCTTTTCCGTTCCAAATCTCGAGGTCCTTTACCTTTCTCAGAACAATCTGAAGAGTTTGCCAGGCAGAGCGTTTGCCAACACCCCTCTCAACTTGCTAGACTTGTCCCTCAATCCCGGCATGGAGATGCACCGAGACTCCTTGGCCGGTCTGGAGGACTCCCTGGTCCAGCTCCTTCTGAGGGAGAACAACATTTCTCGCCTGAACACGGACATGTCATCGCTGAGGAGCCTGAAACTGGTCGACCTGTCCACCAACCACCTGACCAGCCTCCCCGCGTGGAAGCGAGAGCTGTCCATCGAGACCCTCAACTTGCAGAACAACAGCCTGGTCACTCTGGAGCGCGGCACCGTGGCAGCGTTGGAGCACTCGCTGAAGACGCTCTACGTGGGCGACAATCCGCTCAGCTGCTGCGGAAACCTGGACTTGGTGCGCCTGCTACAGCACTCGGCCGTGGTGGTGCCCGACATCGAGGCGGCGACGTGCGTTCTCGGCGAGGGCTCGGAACCGGTCAACATCGAGAAAGTGACCCAGGAAATGTGTCGGGGACGAAAGAAAGCCAAATACATCGTCGTCATCGTTGGGATTGTGTTCTTGGCTGCCGTTGCCTTGGTAGTGCTGGTGAAATACTGCAAGTCGAGGAAGGGGAAGCATATCCGAAGATTTAGCGCATGAAGGATAATTCATTTTGGAAAAAGTGGATTATACCCCCGCCACACACACACACTGACTTTTAAGATCTTAACATATGATTTTTGACCTCACGCAATTATAAGTGTAACCTGCTTAAAATTCTGCTGAAAATTTTTGGGAAGGTATTTGCTTTTTTAAGAGTCCAGAATACTTCAATCTAGGAACCACTTGAGTGGCTTTCGACTAATAATGTCTTAATTGTGGATTGCTTTTTTGATTTCAATCTGAAACCAAATAGGAAACCGGGTTTAAGTCAACGGTCTCCATTTTATTGCCGGTTGATAAATTCCATTTTTATGCTAACATTTAAGGATTGACATTGTTTAAAAGAAATGGAAATGAATGATGATGGAATTGAACCGCTGGAGAAAAGGAACACCGGAGGGGACAGTTTGGATGAGCATTTAGCTTTTCTGGACATTAGCTTGAATTCAAAGCTCATGAAAAAAAGTGTGGGTGAAGTCCGCTGTCGTAATTTGATTCTGGCGACCGATCCTCTTCAGACTCGAGAAGTAGTTTTGCACTTTACGCTTATGCTCGTTTATTATTTTTTTGTGTCATTTGTGAACACTAATAACAGTTTTTATAATTTATTTTTGTATTAGCCAGGATGAATTTATTCAAATTATTGGACTGAGCACTCGCAATAATAAGAACTGTGACACTTTTTTTTTTACTATGAGGGCACACTTTTTGTACCAAAAAGTCATTTCATATCATGATATACACTGACAACGTGCGTGATTAAATATAAACCCCTAAACACTTTCCTTCTTCTGTGTCTGTTCGTTACGGAGACAAAAATCACCTGGATTGTACTCGGATGCTAATGTTAGCACTGCAGTTGGCTCTTGTTGCGACATGTTTTGCACGAAGGTAAACAAAATTTGAAGTATTTGTCACACAATTTGGACAAAGCCTTGCTCATTGTTTATGGAGACTTGCATGGTTGCTAACTGACTAACTAAATATTGTGTAAACACTACACAGATGGGATACTAAGCGCGGGCGCTAATGTCAAAGCGGCCCGTTGAAGGCTCTGCTTCATCACAGGAAAGCCGAGATGGAAATCTGGTCTATTTTTAGCCATAATAACCACAATCAAATGTCTAGACTTTTTGTTGTTTATGCCGCGCTCACAAGTGCTCTTCATCTGTTTATTTGATAGACTAAACACACGCTCGGGTGTATTAGCAACACAACAGTAAACAACAATGTGATGCCAATCATAATAATAAGGAGAAATATGTGTTTACAGGATGGTCCAAGGAGGTTCGGAACAGCCCCTGGGGGGAGGTTAATTTGAAGCAGACCTCAGTCACTCACTTTACTAGTCTGTGTTCTCTTGAAGCCGCCGGTGACTCATGGTGATGCTCAGCAGTCCACTTAAGTCCCACTGAGATAAAAAAAGGGTAAAAAAAAAAACTGACTATACAGGGACTCACAAACTAACACTAATCCACAACAACGGAGGGTAAACTGAAGCGATAGGTAGTTATTAGGTCGAATCATGGGCCCTTCTAGAATTGGAGGACATAGTCATGACACATGACGCCATGTAAATATCAAATATAACAAATACAATAAGGTTTAAATCAACTTTTTAGAAGGGTAGCCAGATGGGTAGATGGTTGGTAGATTGCTAAATCAGCTACGCTGTTCCTTGGCTCTTTGGTTCGGGAGGTACTTGGCAAACAGAAGGCTTGGTGAGATGAGATAGCTCGTTTGATCGGAAGGGACTGATGTATTTTTCTGACTAGACAGGCATGTACTGTACCGTTCAGTTAGCCTTGCCAGCAGGCTGAATATTCGCGGTATTTGCGAGTTCACTCTGGAGAATTAATTTGAGTGATTAACGTATCAATCTGGCTCTTGCCAGTTTACTGGCCAGCACCAATGACCACTAGGGCACCAGGGGGCGCTGCGTTACGTTTAAACTATGTTCCCAGTTGGCCACGAGCGTGTCCTCGAGCGTCCACCAGATGGCGCCTGAGACGTCAGTGAGTATTTTTTTTTTTTTTTTATATTTTAGCAAAGATAAGCAGATCAGCAACGACGTCAATTTCTCACCGACAGCTTTTTGGCATTCAGCACAATTACACACTCACACACACACTTAATTGGCTTTACATGGATATGTTCACGACTTCACAATGGACTCAACACCACCAGGCTAATGATTTCTATGAACAAGTACTGCCGATGCAGCAATATTGTCAACACTATTTATAGCTTTGAATGATCTTGTTTAGTTTCCGGACCCCCGCTTCTTGGTGCAGAATCTCACCGGCAAGCCTCTCGATTTCAAGTGCGACAAAACAACGGTCGTTTACTTTGATATTGATTTGAGTTTGGATTTAGGATCTCAATTTTTTTTAACTCAATTATTTACATTGTTAGTTTGATTGAAATCATTATTACTTCTATTACTCATCATTTTATTGTTTTAGTTCAATATACAGACAATATATTTGGTCTCAGCTTCATACTGATAAAAGGTCTATGCTGTGACAATACGCACAAAGCAACCTTGTCAATCAGCCTTGAGAACCCCCTTTCGTGACCCCCACCCCACACGCACACAATGTTGGACATAATCTGTTCCAGGGTCAAACTGTCACCATCATCATAGATTTATGTCACTGAATCAGATTTCAAATGACTGTTGGACATAAAGAGGAGGTAAAAATAAATTAACTACTCACCCTTTGATGAGACGGAGACGGGAAGAGGCATCGTTGAGGCGCAACTGGAACAAACAAAAGTGTAACGTTTGATTAACTGCATTTATTAGGGTTCAGGTTTTTGTTTTACACCTGCATGTTATTATTTAACAGAAATGTAGAAAATATTAGGATTGTGTTCAATATTAAGATTTTTTTTAAATATTCAAATTAATCGGCGTTGAATGATGGGAGTTTCATGTCTTGGTGATGTCATCAGTTGCATATTACATGACCACTGGAGGGCGTTAGAGATGCAACTGACATTATAGATTTTATTCTTGCATTATGCCCGTCACCAAAATGCGCATGTTTGGTTTATTTATCTGTTACAGATAAATAAACTGGTACAGACTTTCGACTTGACAAGCTTACTCGAGTGCAAAATGACATCTTCTGACATCGGGCGGCCTGGATGGCAACCAAGTGAAACAAAAACAGAAATGACTTCTTTGTTGACTCATACGGCGCACGTCCGCGGTTCGCATACACTTTCTCCTTTAAGCGTGAACGTCGTACACCAACATATGAAGTCATGCACGTCCGCAAAGGTGTGCTTGGATGAGTATGGTGCGGAAGAAGTCGAATGCAGCCGTCCTGGGGGTACACAGAAAGCACTGCTTTTATTGGACTGCACTGGACCAGACTGGGTGGGACACCACCGGATAAGAGGTTTGTGTGTATGTGTGTGTGTGTGTGTGGGGGGGGGGGGGCTGGGGGAATCGGCAGCCGTGGTTAAGGCAACACACAAAAAAAGCATGCAGATATACAGTCACAGAGGAAGGACATCATCATATTGCTTGTCAAGGTTTCGCCCCAAACATCCAAATTGTACAAAAAGGAAGAAAATAGGCTTCTCGCGCTAAGGAAAAATACACGTTTTGTTTGTTTTTGTCCCTCCCTTCTACAAAGAAGATTCTAATACAAGAAAATAAATATAGCAAAACAAAATGCCAGAGAAAAATAAAAAATAATTTAAAATAGCTTTTTCTTCTTCTCATATATGTTTGATAGTTCTTTGCTATTCACAAATGGCACAACATTCTTTCAAAACAAAAAGAGGACAGAAGGATAAAACCCCTGCGACATTCATATTCACGTGTTGGACAAAAGAAACTTTTGATGCAGCGGAAGATTGAGGTTTTTTTTTCTTTCTTAGATTCTGATCCAGATTCACACCCAGTCTAAACATAATCTGGACTCAATCTGGTGCTGGTGAGGATGATGCTTTAAATGAACACAAAGAGAAAATTTGCCCGATTTAAGCCAATAAGTGCTTAGAAAACATTTAAAAACCCTCCTGTTCTGTTCTGGGTCAAATTGACCCATTTTAAACCCAAAAAGGAGTTGTTTCTTTGGAAACGTCTTCTGGTTGGCTTCGAAATGTTATGAACAGATACAATTTCACAGGTTTGTAATGCAAAGGCTCATAATGGAGATATTAAGATTGCTAATTTCTCACACTTTAGGATCATGAAACACCACTCTGGGTCAAATTGACCCATTACATGGCAAAAAAAATATCCAAACTAATAAATACAATTGATACAATTCGTTTTTTTCCATTTGGTTTATCCATTTATGATTAATCAAACACGCCCTGGGTCAAAATGACCCAGGAACAATATCACCGATCCTGAGAAACAAATGTCACAGGAGAGTTAAGTGCTACTTTAAGTGTTTAATTGAGGTGCTTTCACACCCATAGTCGGCCTTTTCTGCCCTGAATCAATTGATGGGTTTGTAACTTGGTCCGTGACCCCCCCAGGGTTTGGTTCACAAAAACTCAAGAGTGTACGAGACCACATTCTGATGCTGCTCTCTTCTTTGATTGGTCACAAGAGTGTTACAGGAAGTTGGATTTTTCGAGAGCGTTTTTTTTTTAAATGACTAACATTTGACAATAAAGTTGTATTCAATTCAATTTAATAACTACGTGGACAAGCTAAACATGGCTAAATTACACCAGCAAATAGCCAAATGCGTATTATCTTCTTTCCCAAACAAAACAAGGCAGAAACTATTACACGTGTATGACAACCTACTAACTGCTGTGGACCAACTGGATTAAAGCAAACTCAAGAGTGCCAGTGTAAAAGCACTCTTGGGATAAACGGCATGGAATGCTCTGCTTTAAAACCTGAAAAATTGAGTTGATTAAAGGTAAGATTATGCAGAAGTCAAAGGCAAATTAACTTGTAATACCACTTTGTGCCAGTAGGGGGAAGGGGGTGTGAGTGAGACACTAACTTGAAACCGGTTGTCTTTTACAAGCTAGCAATGAAGTTAGCATTTCAGCCCGGGTGTCGATGCTTTGCTGTAAAATGCTGCCGATAACAGGGTGAAGTTGAAATCGTATACTGTATTCATAAGTGCCATCAATTCATTTAACAGTCCAAATGTAGTTCAACTCCTTCGGCATTCTCATGTCTATTCCTCTAACTTTCTTCAGGCTACAGTGCTACCGGTTGAATGTGTTTTCATGTGGTCTGACATTTCGGTGTTTAAAAACACATGACCGGAATCCCTTGAGGGAAATATACATAAAAATGAAAGAAAAAACATTTTTAAAAATTGGAATACGATGTGTACTTCACAGCCGACAGCGAGTCCAAAGTAGCGCACGAGAATTAGCTTAGCATCCACTCAACACAGGAGGCAAAGAACCCCTGCTCTACATTTGGCTAGGAAGCGAGGAAGGAAAGGGCGTGTTCGCCACACTGTAAATATGGTATCATAGCGGTTTGTCTACACTAAGGAGAAGGCGTGGCTGTTAAAATTCGAGTACATCGAGCGCCTACTCCACCGCGCCGCTTCACTACTACGTGCTACGATCTTTGCTGTCTACTTGGAAGGAACACGGAAAACGTCAACGGTTGTCATTGTCATAGCCAGCAGGAATAATGATATTAATAATCATAGTAACAGCCTCCTCTCGAAAGGAGTGCATAGAGGAGTGTCGGGTGCGCATTCGAGAGCTTTCAGGAACACATACGGGAGCGTCGGCGATGCATACGGGAGTATCACGAGCACATCAATGAGTGTTGCGCACACATACAGGAGCAGCGGGATCGCATTCGGGAGTTTCGGGACCGCACTTGGAGCGCGTACGGGAGCGTGTGGAGCGCATACACTTGATAGCTGACGTCTGGTCGCATCATCAAACCCTGTTACACCAAACCTGCTTTAAGTGACTGTGTGATCAGTTCAGCAGCAACGCGGCGTTTTGAAATCGTCGTATTAGCGGAGCGACACACGCAAAAAAACAAAAACAAAAAAAACCCGGCAGGGCATAAAAAAGTGGGCCCATGCACGATTGGTCCCGGCATTATGATCAAGTGACCACACCGAGTGCTCAGTAGTCGTCCAAACATGGAAGTTTCTCAATCTCGACATACAGGTGTCGTTTTTATATGTATGTGTGTGTGCATACACACACACATATATATATATATATATATATATATATATATATATATATATATATATATATATATATATATATATATATATATATGCGCGCACACACATACAAAGTAGATATGTATACAGTATATATATATATTTATTCAGATAGATACGTTAGCGGTCGCTAGCGGAATCATTTAATTTCGCAAAAAAAATTAATTGTTGGTCGAGTTATCAAGACATTACTTTTTCTTTTTTTGTTTTTAAACCATTTTTTTTTCTTAAAACCCCTGAGATAACCGCAGACGTCCTTCAGTACAAAAACAGAAATGTTTTCTTTTTTCTCAAACGCACAAATTGCCGGCCAACGTTGTGACAGTTCAGCCTCGTTCGCCGAGCCACGTCATCCGTCGGCAAAAGTAAATGGAACAGGAAGTCGGACGTCCTAAATGCTGCCCTCTAGAGGCTGTTAACTGGCACTGCACGATGTTGAAAACACCTCTGATGGTGAAAAAAACAAAAACAAAACTTTGTCCGTACATCCTTTGTTCAGGCACTCTAAAAAATGATTAAGTAAGGTGACACATTCGCATTGATTGTTACAAATTGGATTGGGTGACAGCTGATTGGTTGGCGATTGTTTGGCTTGGGGGTTTCTTTGGGGGGAGAGGGGTGCGACAGAAGGCACAGAATTTATTTCAGGCAAACAAACGGAATTTTGAATAAGGAAGAATGTTTTTGTATGGTCTTTTTTTCTTCTTTCCAACTACAACTGCTCTTCGATCTGGAAATGACCAAGCTTCTTTTTTCTGTGTTTATAACGCTACTTGCTCGCTAGTTGTGCTTTCCGACACCACTTGCTATTCGAAGAAGACCCTGAAACCAGCCTCGGTAAAGATATTTAGAAGAATGCCCCAAAGATGTCGACAACAAAGTCTTTTAACGCGCAGAAATCGGAGAGAAAAAAAAAATCAGACGTCTGCTTCCTATTTCCGTTCGGAACTTAGCGGTGAGACGCGAGGAGGCTAGTGGCTACATTCAAAGAATGCTCAGGGCACAGGTGGAGCGAGTGGGCTAGGGAGAGCGCTAACATGTATACGGTGCGTTCAGGGTCCTTAGGACGCCATGACGCTCCGCCTCAGCAGGTCCTCGTTCCCGGAATGCAACTGGGGCAGGTGGAGCTTGCGCGCCCCGCCGGGACGCGTGTCCAAGTCACTTTGCTCTCCGTCCGAAAAGTAGCCGTCGCCATGGAGCAAACGCTGGTCCTTGGCCTCGGACGCCCCTCCACCACCGGCTCGCCCTCGAGATTTCACTTGGCGGGACACGCGTAGCCGCGGGGACGGCGCAGCGGGCGGCGGCCTCGACGTGATGCCGCCGCCGTCCCACGGCCCGCCGTCCTCCGAGATGTGGCAGGAGTCCATTTTGGAGATGGGCGGCTGCAGGTCGGAGCTCCTGGTGTGGTGACGGTGGAGGTGGTGGTGGTGAAGGACCCTGGAGGAACCTCGGGACCCCTTGCGGGAGCTGTGCTTTTCCTCCGCCCTGGCGCCCGCCCAGGCGCCCTTAACGGCGGAGGCGCAGGACCCCGAGCCGGCGCACAGAAGCATCCGCGGCGGCGGCGGCGCGGCGCCAGAGGAGGGCGAGTGTCCGCGGGGGCGGGGCTTGCAGCTGCCTCGGGATTTGCGACCCAGATGGGGCGTCTTCCACGCGGACTCCATGGAGTTTTCCATCATCAGATTGAGCAAGCTCTCCTCGCCCTGCAGGAGCTGCAGGACAAGCAGCGAGTTGGGAAATTTAGCGGGGTTGTAAAAATGAAAATGGCACACTTCCTGTCTTTTCGGGCATGGGATCTTGAGACTTTTCCGTGGGTCTACTCGTGAGAGACATGCCGAGGAAATTTCATGTTCTTAAGGGAAAATGGCTTAAGGGGCCGAAATGCAGATTTTGGGGTTTTTTTTTTTTTTTTTTTTTGCTTTAACTTGGAGCCTCCGAAAAGGCTGAGGATCCTTTCGGACTGTTACCTGGTCAGAGAGCAGGCTGCCGCTTTTGTCCCCGTGTTGTGAACCCAGAGCCCACTTGCTGAGCGTGTCATCGGCTGTGATCTGCACAGACTGAGCCAGCCAGCTGTCAAACAACGAGTTGTCCAACGGGAAGGACTTGGACAAACCTGCAGAAAGCAAACACAAGGTTTCATATCAAAAAAGGTGGAGCCAATTCGACTCCCGGGCTGTGTCAAGCTTCAGGGATGATGTGCCAAGTAGGACAGCAGGAGGTGCTATTTGGGTGGCTGGGACACCACTGAGCCGCCACACACAAACCCATGCACATAAACACCGCGCATTTGTTTCCATGACGCAGCATGCCTCTGCAGGAGAAGCGAGGGGGGGGGGGGGGCGGAAAAACGAGCAGGAAGGTAAACACAGCGCCATGGAAATGATGTGACGCGTGTTTTTAGGCAACCGTACATCGGGACAAATAAGAAATGACTGAAAATTGACAGAATGTCGTTTGTTTTGAGAGTCCCGGAGCGATGTGCCTCGGGGATCAGAAGGCGCGCAAGGCGGCACAGCGTTCAAATAATCGGACCACAGACAATCCAGTCGTGGAGTGTACCTAGCTCTTTAAGCAGCGAGTTACTGTCTGACTCCCATCTCTCCTTTCTCTTGTCAGGGCTACTCTTCCTGCCGCTCTCCTTCCCTGCACTCTGCTTCCTCTTTCCTCCTCCTCCTCCTCCTCCTCCCTTCTGGGCTCTCTCTGCGGGGGAGACACAAGTAAATGTTATCAAGGTATTTAGTTCGCCCCCCCCACCTCCCTCTATGAGTTCATCGTAAATGTTTGCAGGGTCCCGTTACTACTGGCAGCATTCAGGTAGCACCTTTCTTGGTAGCAGGCGTGATTTAAAATCATGCGATTGTTCACCTTGATCAAAGTGTATGATAATAACCCTGAGCCACATGCTGCTTCATCAAGTCCAGAGATATTTTCTTCTTTTTTTTTTTTTCACCATTGTGACAGTTTCTAATCTTCCGCAACAGAATTTTGCCACCGTGTTCCCCATTTTTTTTATTTCCCTAATCTGATTTTTTTTCCTTTTGTGTGCATTGCAGCTCAGCAGGAGGGGGGCAAAAAAAAAAAAAGAAGATGTTTTGGGGTTTTCAAGGACAAGAGTGGAAGATTCCCCCCCTGCAGCTTGTAATCGGCGCACAGATCCAGCTCCATCAGCAGTGCTTTAAAACACCGTTTTACAAGCTATTATGGGCATTATTCAAGGCCCGAGCAAGCGGTGTGCAGGCCCTCGATCTTAGGTCATATAAATCTCAATTTTGAGGGCTTCCTTATCCTCAAAGATTTGCAGCTGTGTTCAACCTGGTGAACGAGTTTTCGGTTGGGCTCGCGGGGGGGGGGGGGGGGGGTGACTGCCTAAAATCTCACCACCCCCTGGGCTGCTTAGAGAATCCAGACCGCAGGGTCAGTTTCACCTCATAAGGTGAAATTTGGTAGGCAGGTTGATCACGAGAAGAGCCACCAAAAAAAAAAAAAGCCATGCCTGAAAAGTCAGGGGAGGTCTGGTATTTGGGTGTGAAGCAACCAATTTTGGTTGACATCGAGGGGTCTTTCGATGACAATCTTGTTCGACAAGTTTATATTAAAAAACACTTTCACTGAGCAACGTGGGATTTGGTTGCCATGTCTATCACAAATAGACCCACACAAAAGTCTCAAAAGCCACCCCCCCCCTCCAAAAAACCACAAGAAGCCCCAGCACTTTGGCAAGAAGCAGCCGTTTCAAGATCATTCCGGCCATTCCATTCATGCAATAGCTCCCCTGCTGACACTTTGGTTTCTTTCAGACTGTTTACTCGCAGCTGCTTTAATTCTTATTACTTTTTGTATTTATGCTCAGAGGACCTCTCACCTTTCTCTCGCTGTGCGGGAGATACACGTTATGCAGAATGATTAATGACCTCGCTTTCCAGATGCACTCAACTGCAGCATAATTGTGTGTTTGTGTGTGTGTGTGTGTCCTATTTCATACCTGGGCTCATTAGCTTTTCTTCATCACTCCCTCAACCCTCTCTTATCTTTACTCAGACTGCCGTCCCATAAACCTTCTCAACCCTCTCCTTCCTCATTTTGGCTGCCTTTGTCGTAGCCCGATACACACACACACACACGCACACACACACACATCAGGCGAGAGCAGATCAGAGAGACCAAAACTAACCGCTGTCAGCTCGTCACAGTTGGAATGTAAATGTGCTGCACTTCCTGCATAACAATACTCATACTCTTGCATGCGTGTGTGTGTGTGGCCTAGAAAACTGTGTCTGATGACAGTGCCCATTTTGTGTCGGGTACCACTCCAAATAATTCAATAGGGTTCTTGTCAGGATCGACAGGTGCTACTCAATAGATTGGAATATTGTAGAAAACGTCATTTATTTCGGTAGGTTCAATTTAAAACGTGCAACTGATTCACACCACACACACACACAGTAAAAAAGTGTGTATTATCAGTTTGATCATCATGGATCTTAGCTCAAGAAAACCTTAAAATTCAAAATTTCAAGAAATTTGAATGTGACACAATATACATGACACAATCAAATTAGATAGGAGCAGGCCTTCTGAAAAGTACGCTGTATTCCCTTCCTATTACTTTTACTCAACTCAACTGTATTTCTACAGCACTTTAAACCAACCATCGCTGTATCCCAAATGCTGTACATGGGGCAAAAATAATTCATACAACAAACAGTAAAAAAATGAATGAATAACAAAGGCAGTAGAACGCAAAACCAGTAAAAGACAACGCAAAAAAAACTAACAAAAAAAACCCTCCAAGCGAATGACAATGCACAGGACTTAGAAGCACACCCTGCGGTACTCCACAAAGACAGATGTCTTCATCGATGTGTTTTACCTCCGGCCATGTCCTCTTCCAGTAGCTGTATCTGCATATGGAAGATCTTCTCCTGGAGGTCGCATAGGCTGTGCTTCATCTTCTCCCGCCGTGTCACCATGTAGCACAGGTTACGCACCTGGAAGCAGACGAATACGACATAGTAAAAAAAGAAATACATAAAAAAAAGGAAAAGACTCTCATCTTGCACTTCTAAGTTACAAGAACGAGCTTTATACGTCAATGCAGACTAGTTGAGTCGACTTGTCAAACAGCGTGTTAGCCTTAGCTTTGAAACTGTAGCATCTGGGCGCTAGAGTCGTTCATTTTAAGCTCTGGATGCCGGCCAGAACACTTGCAGCTAACGCGTGAAAAACTGGACACCGGCCAGCTGGGTTGTACGACACTAACTCGATTATTATGTGTCTCTGACCACTTTGTGTGTGTGTGTGTGTGTGTTGGCTGCGAGCTGATCTTGATTGATTGGTCTGCTCGGCCTATCCGGTCTGCACTATCCCCCGCGAGCGAGCGCACGACGGACAATAATAGCTTCTCAAGCGGGATACAATGTGCGCAACCTGTCGATTAGACTGCTAATGCGTGCGAAAGTGTGCGCGTCTATCAGCAAGCAAAACAGGATACGTAACGGGGCAGGAGGGCAATCATTTGTTTGCTTTCCAACTTCTTTCTCGTTCATTCTCTGCATGCCAAGTAATCATTTTTCGAAAATTCAGCCTTTGAGGGCAGTATCCCCAATGAAGTTAAAATTTAATAGACACGTTTCTCATAAGTAGACCGACAAAAAAAGTCTCAAGGGGGCATATGCTTGACAAGGCTGTGGAAAGTCTGCCTCTTTGCTTTGAAGCTGACCTTTTAGCTGTTTCCGTGGGACCTTAAAGGCAGAGTCGTTTTGGAATTTCAGCCCCCCAAGACAGAATCTTAGGCTCGTGAAATTCAATTGACATGGCAACCATCAGTAAGCCCACCAAAAAAAAAAAAAGTCCCAAAATGCAAACCGAAAAGCCACCGGAAGTCTGCTCCCAAGTTTGGCTCCCTCAAGGCCATTTTAACAATTTCCATGGGTCCTTCAACTGCCCGTTTTGGTTTCAAGCCACCCTTTTCTGGCCCATTTTGGTTATTTTCAAGGGTCCTTCAAAAGCAAACTCGTACAAGAGATTTTGTCCAACTGCCACGCATACGAGACATCGTTTCAAGTCAGTGCTGGGTCCCAATCGACCGTGTGCACTGGCCCCGAACCATTGAAATATCACCACTATTGATCTCGAATTGGCACCGCACGGACAGCCGGCGTTTAAACAAAGATGGAATGTTCCCAAAAGAGAACACCGCCAGTGAGAGCATCAACAAGTCATTTGTCACATCGGCCGTCCGTCACACAGCCGCCTCGAAAAAGCCAGACATCATCGCACAAACATCTGCATTCAAAATGACGTCTCAATGCAGAAAACGCCTGGCTGGAACCGACACTGCTGACTTTTCAGTCACTTGAAGGAGTTTTTGTTTGGTGGCGTTTGTGCAGCAAAGTGAATTAAATTGAGTGATGCAGCGGTGTGTGACACTGCGGGCATCCGCAGGGCTTTTATTGAAATAACAATTTGGCAGCCCACACTGTTGTTTTGACTGGTTTATTGTCGTTGTTGGGTTTTTTTTGTTTTGTTTTGTTTTTTTGCTGGGGCAAAATTCACTTTTGTAAAACCGACTAAAACTACAAAGCAAACATGTCCTTATTTTTCCTTTTGTCAATTAATAAGAATTAAAAAAAAAAAAAAGCTTTTGAATATCTGTCACTGTAGTGACTGATGCACACTTGCGGCAAAACACTCAAGGCTGCAGGTTAGACTGCAACATTTCTTCTCATGCATGTTTACACGCGGCTGTAGCAGAGCAACACGCTACCCGTGTCAACCCCCCCGCGCGTTTACTAGCGTGAGCGTGCACCCCCCACCCCCCCAACCCCTCTATTGTCTTATCAAAGCCGTGCGAATTTAGGGTTTGACTGGCCGTGAATTATTTATCTCCGCCGAGGCCATGGAAACACACAAGCGGCAATAAATATTTATATGCAGCCTCATTTTTATTTCATCGCGGTATCGGAGGGGCAGCTCGCGGGATGGCGTCAGGGAAGGAGGAGGAGGAGGATGAGGAGGAGGTAGTAATAAAAACAGGTGAGAGAAATTGATGAGGGTTACCGTTACAGTCCTGCGTAGCCTTGCCGCAGTCTAACATGTGGGAAGTGGGGCAGGGTGGAACGGAGGCTGAATAAAAGATGTTATACGAGCACCACTGGCTTAGCTTATTATCATACCATATTTTAATATGCCTAAGGACTTATAACTAATATTAAGTGGAGAATGTAATTTCTGCAAAAATATTGTGTGTGACTGCTCAAGTGCTGACACTGAACCGAAGAAATGTTCCACTGAAAATTACTACTTTTTTTTTTTTTAAATAACACAAAAATATTTTAATCTATTTATTTGGGAATATGGTCATGGGAAATGTGACACTGTATATAATATACATACAGTACATTAAAAAAAATGACATGGGCGGTCTATGTTGCAGTTTTCACCGATGGAAAAATATTTATTCCCCGTGTTCTTATTTCCACTGTTCTCACCTCTGGGAATTTTTCACGACAAGTGTTACACGGCGGATGATGTCAGATTGACTTGAGAGCCAAAACACACATTTGTTGTGTACGTGTTTTAGGGGCCGAGGGGTGTTGGTGTTTGGAACGGCGCTGCACGCTGCGAGCCGCATTGATGCCAGTCCAACGGGGTGGGCCCGTCTGCGGACCGCCCCGCAGCTCCAAAGCCCTCGGGTGAGCCGTTTCACTGTACTTCTGTGTGAGAGCAGGGCTGAGTCATTGAATACCCCCCCCCCCCCCCCCCCGCTTGCCTTGTCCTCTGCCTGAACCCGAGGAAGTTACATAACAAGACAGTTGATGGCAGACATGAAGATGCGAGATAGGCCTCACTAATACATTTACCCACCAGAGAAATCAACTCAACTGTCATCTGGCTTCTCTTTCCCCTTACAGTCTTATTTTTTTTCCCCTGTGGCTAAAATACATCATAAAAGAGTGGCCCTCTCTGTCAGGCTTGTAAAAGGACGCAATATAATATAGAAATATAATATAATCAATATATGTGATTCGGAAATGGTTATATCGAGCTATCAACGGCATGAATAACAAAAGTCAATTTCAGAGAAAATATCAAATATTATAAGCCGTGACAAGACGGACGCAAATGGATACGAATGGCGTTCGCGTATGAGCAAGTCGAGTTTGTCTCGGGAGTCTAATGGAGAAAAGGCGGTCAGTCAGCCAACGAGATGCATTAGCCTCCAACGGCCCACAAACAACAGTAATTCCCTCCGTTCTTGAATTGTTTTGACAGTCGCCGTTAGCCGTCGCGCTAGCGACACCGATAAGACTCGAAGCGACGACTCTCGTCAACCACTCGGGAGCAGAGTGCCGACTCGGCGAAAAAGCTCACCGATGTTTTCAGGGACATTACGCAGTAATTCGTTACACTGGCAGCGCTTCAAAGACCAAGAGTGGAGGAAAGAGAGAGGGGGGGGGGGCGGGGGGAGTAATCCAGGGTGACATGAGCCCCCAGAAACACACACACACACACACACACACAGACACACACGGCTGCTAAATGGAAGGGATTTTTCAATTTGCCAGCAAATCAGAGTTGATTGGAAACCTCTCTTGTGGCAATACACACACACGCACACATGACATGCAACACTTTCATGCTAACAGATGCTCTTCAGGGCAAAGAAGAGACAAGGTGAAGGATGGAGAGGGAAAAAAAAGACGACAAGCGAAGAGAAATGGTGTGTGCAGACTTGGTACCAAGACTTGCTGATACTAGCTCGATGCTAACGTGAGCTCAGGTGTAAAAAAAAAAAAAGAAATGATTCAAAGTTGGAAATAAGATTTTTTTGCGGTGGGGGGGGGGGGGGTGTTGAGATTTTATTCAGTCAATTTTACTTGTAATTGTAGTGCCGTGATGCTAACATGAGCTACGTCGGTTCCATTTTGCATGAATTCTTTCATCACCTTTCCACAAATGCTCATCTGATCCACTGCGATTTATTATTCCTTAGCGTTATTTACATGTGGATTTGCTCCCTGGCCTCCAAACCGCTGCCCCGTCGGCTCATATCGACGGGATAAACAACGCGTAAGGCGTCCATAACAGGCGGCGTGGGCCGGGGAGAGCACCGGTTCGCGAGGGCAGCTGTGAATCGATAGATTGATTTGCAGGCGACGTGGCTGTGATGAACCTGAGCGGAGTTAATCTTGGCGATGACGTGAAAGGAGACACTGGAGAGCACTTGTTGAAGTCTCGCTGCCTTCTGGGAAGCTATTGAGCACGTTATCGCCACAAGAGGTAAGAAAGCGTTACAGAAAAGATCGATATAGACTGCAAATCACCACTTCGACACTTCTGAAGTCAACCTGCTGAGGCTATTTCGTTGCCTGTAGAAGACGCATTTTTTCTGCCGTCACTGTTCTATATTAACGGCATCGGGGTGTTCACACAGTTACTTCAGCTTTGGGTATTAAGATGATGAGATACGTCTGGGAGAGCTTCCCCACTCTAGTCGCAGCCCCCTTACAAACGCCGAAGTCTTGTCTGAAAGGCGCAGGCGAGTAAATGGCGGCTCTACCGTGACACCAACCTTGTTTAACGGGATGCATTGCTGCCTGTCAGAATTGAGTGTTTCCACCCCACTCACCCTCTCCAAGTCTTGTCGGAGGTGCGTGAAAAGCTTGAGCCGGCGGTAGAGGACGTCCTGCTCCTGCTGGGCCAGGTTGTCCACCTCGTCTCGTTTTAGAGTCACCAGGGGCTGGTTGAAGTTGGCCTTCCTTTTCAATTTCCAGAACTGGTACAGGAAGTCCACCTAAGGGGGGGGGGGGGGGTATTTTTATTTTATTTTAATCCCACTTCAAACATGAATCATAAAGTTGACGTGTGTGGTGATAACTCCGCCACGCAGGCACTTCATTTATTACGTGCGGCAATGACGTGACGTCATCTTTAGTAGACGTCTCCAGGAAATGAGATCGGAAAGCTTCCCCTCATTTTTCCAAAATATTTCTACCTCCTCCCACATCACTTCTCTTTCGATGGAGATAATAAAAATACAAGCCCCCTAAACCGTGGACCAGTTTTACTTCTGTCGACAAAATCAAAAGGTTACGGTTCTCCAAGTACCTGTGTGACAGGTAGTGCCATGTTCTCCGCCACCTCTCCGGGATCCACCAGTCGATAGAACTCGTCCTCCAGCTCCTGGAGCTTCTGCTTGCGCTGGCTCACCTTGTCCCGTTCCAGCTGGTCCCGCTCGGCCCTCTCCGACACCGAATACGGTACTGATCTGGGCTCTGGGAACTCAGCGGTCCACTCGGGTCGAGCCGCGCCGCCGCCGCTGTGCTCCAGACAGAAGGACTTGAAGCGGACCTCGTCGTTCTCGGCAAGGATGGTCCTCATTTCCAGACCGTGGTCGAAGGCGCACGTCACGTGGAAGGCCACAATACATGAGGGCATCGAACACTGTTTGGAAAGAGGAACCAGGAAAGAACCTCAGTTATTCCCTCTAGATTCCTCGCATCCATCAAACACAAGAATGGTCGGTCAAGTTCTGAACTTGTGGAATGGAAAAAGTTTTGTGTTTTATGGCACGTCATCAAGTTTCACTGTTACGTAAAATTAAAATAGTTGACAATTTAGCATCTTTTAGATTGTCAAAAATTGTCTGTGTCTCATGAGGACCTGTAGATGTGTCCAAATTGACCCTAAAATGGCCAGGTCAAACCAAAACGGAATGTCTAATCATGATTAGACATGCCTACCAAATTTCATGTTGTTGAAACTGGTTTCAGGGGCTGAATTGTCCCCCCCACCAAAAAAAAAAAAAATCCATTACAATGTATAAGACTCTGAAATGGTCACTTCAAACCAACAGGGCAGACTCCCCGTGTCTCTCAGGCAGAGCTCCCAAGACTTTTTTTGGTGGGCACACTCATCACATACATGCAGACCAAATTTCACGCTGCGCCGAAAAACTTAAGCCAGCAGTACCTGGATGCATGTTCCGGTGTGCTCTCGACACAGGCTACAAGACAGAGCCCATCGGCTGGCGGGAATGTGGGACACCTTGGTGATGGGCTCCATCTTCTCCGGACAGCCTATACTCACCTAGCACACAATTTGGGGGACTTGAAACACAACAGCTACACGTTCTACTTCATCATAATACTGCATTGTTATCCACCCCCCCCCCCCCCCTTGTTGGTCACTGTGCCAATCCATGACAGACAATTGTGCTGCGACTAATTGATCGGTCTGTTAATTGACCCTGATGTGTCACAGACACCCCCCCCCCCGCACACACACAAATTGAGGTGAGTTACATTGACCCAGAGGCTGCAGCGTTGTTTGCGTGTCTTTCCCAGCAGGAAAACAGGAAAAACCTCATAAAAATTGCATTAATAGAGATGCTCGAAGCTAAGCTTGAGTGTGTGTACGTGTTTCGTCAATTTGTGTGTGTGTGTGTGTGTGCGGGCATTTAAGTGAGAACTCTGTTGGAATTAAAGGCTGATTTACACACAAACAAACGTGCGCACACACACACACACGCGCAACCACTCTTCTTCAAGCATCCACACAAATGGGTCAAATTCTACTTATCAGGGATGACACACACACACATCGGCGCCAGGGAGAAAAAAAATGTCCAACTCGGTTAAGTCAACCACAAAAATTGGTCGACAAATGAATCCTTTAAAACTATATTTGTGACAACTGGAGTCAATGTTTGACCACTTTTGTGTTTTGGGATTCAGTTACTAGAGTAATCGATGGAATAATCAATAGGATTATCGATTCTTAAAAGATTAGTTAATGACAGCCCTGGTAAATATCGACTCAAGATGTATAGGAACTAACACACTTAGAGCTCGCAGCAAAAATGAATGGAACAGTGCAGGTTCCAGAGTACATAAAACCGCAATGTTCCAGCACAGGAACAAGCCATGCTAACATTAGCATGTGTGTTTATTTTGAGCAAATAGCTAGAGTAGTAGTAGGAGCAGTTATGAGCCTTACTTCAGGTATCCATAAGGCACAGCTGACGTGGACCCACTTGGTTCCACTGCGGGTGGGCTTGAGTGCGCCGCCCCGCTTGGGGCAGAGCAGACACTTGGGCTGTACGCCCAGGGCGCACATCCGACAAAGCCAGTTGCCCTGCGGGACCTTCAGGATGCCGTAGCAGGCCTACCAAAACAGAGAGAGAGAGAGAGAGAGAGAGAAGTTAGCCAGCTGTGCTAATCAGGCTATCTAAAATGCTAATGTTAGCCTGAGTTGCTATTTGCAGACAAATCTTGGCAGTCAGGTGAACGCCTCCTTTGTCTGGCTCAAGGTAAGTTCTACACTTGTTAAAAATGTGGGACCTGGTGCACGCAGACGTTGCACTTGTCGCAGAAGACCATCTCGTTGCCGTCCTCGCCTTCGGGGGAGCGGCAGACGTCACAGACCACATCTTCGTCGTACTCGATGCCCAGGCCTTCCTCCGCTTCGATGGCCTGCTGCATCTTCTCCTCGCACAAGCGCTCCAGCTCCACCAGGATGCGCTCCATCGTCAGCTCGGCCAGCTCAGGCAGCGCTGATGAGAGTTGGGGTTGGAGAGCAGCTAATGTTCAGTAACGCTCGCTAAATAGAGGTTATACACTGCAGTTTTTAAAATCATTGACTGATAGTCCCCCCCCCCCCGACTACAATAATCTCCCATTCATCATGGGAATTACAAGGTCTGGCGGAACACAACGGGTGAAGCGTGATATAGCGGGGGATTACATTCACTGCTAACAAGCTAGAGCTAAAGCTAGCTAAGATGTTGTTGTTTAATTTCGCCCCTCACTGTAATACAAAAATAAAAGTGCCAACACTCACCCATTTGCGCAAACTCCTGGTTGACAAGTTCCAGCCAGGCCACATCCGTGTCATCCAGGTCGTAGCAGCTGTACACTTGGCCGGGGAGAGGCAAAGCTTCCATGTCGCCCCCCTTGGATGTTACGTCTTGTGCCTCGGGCAGTAACCTAGGAGGGGAAAAACAAAAATGATTAAGAGTTCAATTGCTTGTTCCAAATTTGCGAGTCATTTTGGAAGGACAAGTTCATCTTTGAAAGACCAATGGAACATGTCTCGTATAATTGGCTCCAATTTGAAAACAAGTTAGGCTTTGAACTTATCCGAGGAAATCGTTAAAATGGTGGATGGGAAACAAAATGGCGGACTGTCTCTTCAAGCATGGTTCCTCGAGACATTTTGGAGTTTAATCATGAGAGAGAGATATGAAACATGACAGAGTTTCAGATTGTGCGGTGAAACTGGCCACCAAGACAATTTTTCAGTTTTTGACATTGGGAACACTATCAAAAATGGTCGTTTATTTGACCTAAGAATGACAATGATGATAAAACAAAGCAATTTCAAGAGGCGTGTTCCGACGCTCGCCGTTGAAAGTGTGTCAAAGGGAGCAATCGCGGTGGGGGAATGCGGGGCAGGAAGTTCCTCCGGGCGCTGTCTGCTCTCGAGCGCGTCCAGACTAAAACGTCTCCACGCTCAACAAGCGAGAGAAATGGGGGTCGGGAACTCTGCGTGACCCGGTGGGAGGCAGCCGCCTTCGACTGACGTTAAAGTCATGCGACACAACAATCACAACAGACGCACAGCGGGCAACTCCACGCAGTGAACCGCACGCATACTATTTCTCCGATGTTTTGCTTCGTGTTGACACGGGACAGTTGCCTACCGCCTTTCAAAGGATTGAAGTATTCAAAACAATCCAAAGACACTTTACAAAGTAAAATATTTTGTGCGATCTCCATTTAATATTCCACACATAAATTGATTAGATTAGTTGGGCGCCAATTTTTCACATTGTCTATCAAAAGGAAGTTAGCGAAATGTGCATACCTCAAACTTATCTTCATTTGTTGACCCCAAATCTGATAAAAGTGTAATTAAATAAATACTTTTGGGGCGGGGGGAGAAAAATATGGATACATTAAATAAGTGTATTATTCGGGCTATTCTTAATTCTGTTTTATGGTTTCTCTAAATCTTTGAGTAAATCTCAATGCAATGCCATGTTCATGCTCGATTAACCTTTTTTTTTTCCCGGCTTCTTCCGGCGATGAATTTTGTTTGTCCTATATGCAACAATTTTATTTACATTTTTTTTTCCCAGTCCTGACCCGAAATAAACCCTTTTGTCCGATTTTCTACTCAATTCTCCCTTAGCTCCATCGAGGCGGTGAGCGATAACGGTGATCTTAAAACTGTGCTTTTACAGCTTCCTTTTATGATCTAAAACAAACAAACAGACTGCTCTGATCTATTTCAGTCCGGGATGATAATTAAATAACACGGCGAATGGACACCTCACCATGGGCACACGCAGACGCACAAACACAGTGAGATGAGAGAATGGTGCTGTTATGTAAGGCGCAAAGCGGCTTGAGTGTCTCATTTCATCGGTGTGTGCGTGGTGTGCTTTTGTGTTCTTTTGTAAGACATTTAAGAGCGCCATGTCCACTGGAAATGTGAGGCTTTCTATTTAATCTGTCACTTTCATTGCTTCCATGACTCACCTCCTACATAATCATCACTTCGGCTTCGCATATACTAAAATTGGAACCAAGGCCACACTTGTACAGAAACGCACACTACATTAAAAAAAAAATAAAAAAAACTTCAGTTACTTTCTATTGTGTAATGTGGCTGCAGTGATCATAAAAAAATGGTGAAAGGGAGTAACGATGAATAAATTCTATGGGAGTCTGTTGTGCTCGTATAGCTCGTTTTTATCTGCGCCTGATTGAGTGTGAATTAACCCTTTTTAAAAAAATTATTCAGACTCGTCAAGTTTATTTCTAGTGTGGCAAATTGGCGGCGGTTATCACAACTTCCTGGCAAGAGGAGCAAGCTCACTTTTTTTTTGCATCTCCCCCGCCCCCTCCTTGGAAAACAATCATCTTTTGTCAACTTGCAAGTGTTGACACAAGAGACGCTTTCTCCAGCGTGGGCTAGGATCGTCTTGAGGCTCAGGACGCTTTCGACACGCACGCGGGCTATTGGAGATTGATGAAGTCTCAGATAAAAATTTGAAAAAAAGAAATGGGGCTGGGGGGGTGCCTATGCAACAGCAGGAAAAACGTGCAACAAGCTGGGAATAACATTCGGGAGTCAAGGGTGTCAAGTGAAGAAGGAAATTTTGCACCTCCAGCAAAGCACAAGCCACAAAAAGCGCTTTTATGTGCTCTCATTAATTTATGGCTTCATTAAACGTGCAGCGCAGACGCACAGTGAAGCAAATAATAACCTTGAGCGCCAGCAAATCACACAGTGTAAAATAAATAAATAAAAAAGTATGGTAAGGAAGAAAGGGAGCTATGAGTAGATGCTCCCGCCAGACGCAGACGTGGCTTCAGAGGAACATGCATGAACAGAAACAGGGGGGGGAGCAAAACGGCGCTAAATTGTGACGCTGTAGAGTGGGCTAACTCATTTTTGCAGGAGACGCACACCAAAAAAAATCTGGGGAATTCATATCTTGGAAACGTGATCTGGCCCAGTGTTGCATTGATGAATCAGGAAAAGGGCAAGTGCAAAAATGTGCGGAAATGGAAGTAAACTGTGATTTAGCCTGGCATTAATTTTGGAAAAAAACATTTTCCTCTGTTCAGTTTGGCACTTCATTTATAAATGAGACAAATGGAGTTAGCCCACTCTTGTCCTCTGTGGCTCGACAATGTTAGTCTTGTAAAAATGCGAGTAAAAAGTGTGATACAGAAAAATGTCATGTTTGCACTGGAAAATATTTGATTAACATCATAAGTCTGAGTGTGTGTGTTTAAAATGTCATTCTTGGAATACCTCGCAGCCACAGGCTGGCTGAGAAAAAAACGCGATTCCCTTTCTTTCTCATAATCCCCCCCTAAATGCCCAAACCTTTCACAGCACCACACTCTCCCTCTGTGTGCACGTGTGCTTGTGTGTGCGTGCGTGTGTGTGTGTGCCAACAGACAGGCTCTGCATCCTCTGCTCGCATGCTAGAAAGCACACTGAAAGGGCTAAATCTGTATACACGAGTTACAGTTGCAGCTGGTGTGAAAGTGCCACAAAAATCACATTTTGGACTGAATATGAGAGCGGTTAAAGAGTGATACAGCAAAACTGCAATATGCAGGATTAACACTGCAGTATTTTTGTGGCCACACGGGGGCGGTAGGAAAGGAGAGCGATGGTGTGAGTCCAATGTTCACTTCGCGTAAAGGAACACGTCAACTGATGTCTGTTTTTTGGGGGGGGGGGGGGGTTGTAATATAAAAAAATCTCCCCATAAAATTCAATATCTCAACTTAATTCTGGGAAAAAGACAATTTCACAAAAAATGACACAGCCGTCATATTTGACTTGAGAGTGAGCTGCCATTTTGTGTGCGGTTGAGATGCCACTACAGTGAGCCTGTTGTTATGGATATGAGAGCGACTTATTAACACCTCCGCTCGAGAGGAGCTGCAGCCTGTGCAAATGTTTGACAAAAGGGTGAGGAGGGGAAACCAAAGGGGGGAGGGAGAATGCGGCCAACATTTGGGCAAACAAGGCCGGCGGGAATTTTTTCATTCATATCGCTCGCTTGGCTAGTAGAGGAATGAGTCACAGTGGGAGGAGTGGACTACACAACTGTAGCATCATCCAGAGATTAAAGCACAGCAATAGTCCAGAGGAAAGAGGGCAAATGCAGTAAAGTGGAGAATGAGGAGCGTTAAGTTGCAGCAGCTGGACGGTAACAGGTCCGACAGGCTGAGCTCGCCACGGCAAGAGGAGACTGAGGGCCACTGGAGCAAAATGCAAACAAGCAAAAGGGTAAAATGGCATAGTCAACGGAGGATAGAGAGCACCTGCAGCCAGGTGGAGACAGAGGAGTCGAACGCTAGGGCACAGGCACAAGTTAGGCAAACATATTTGAGGTGGGAGTCGGGGCCAATCCGGCAAAGTGGAGAACATGGGGCATGAGCAGCTAAGGCACAACAACGGCTTACGCTAAGAGGAGAATGAGGGCCAAATAGAGACTAGAGAGTACATGTTAAGATCAAGTATATTTACAGTACATGGGGATTTTTGTTGTTGTTGTCATTTCTAGCCCTCTCTCGACAAATATTACAACATTCCAGTCATACTCAAGTGTCTGTTTGTGAAGTGTCTGTTTGTGCAGAGTGTGTGTGCGTGTCTGAGTCCGTCCTTCAAAAGATCATGAAAGACCACAAGAGAGATGGAGAGACCACAATTCCAGGTACTCAAACTCCCGCTTCCTGGTTAGGATGATGTCACCATCCCCTTGTGTGTGCGTGTGTGTGTGTAAATTGCTTTTATGGCCCACTATGGGAAGCGAATGAGTCACGCTGTTGTTCCAGGAAGCAATACAATATGTATGGGTAGTGTATCAAGTATAGATGCGATGACGCACACGCGTTTACACACAAACGCGCCCTCACCTGAATGCAAACACGTGGCAACGTCGCTAACGTTACCGCCAAGTCTTCTGAAGCCAACGAGGTGAGTTGGGTCGTTTGAAGGAGGAGAAATTGGCTCGGTCACATGCACAGTTAAGAGGAGAGTGTTGCTTTGTTGTTAGCATTTTTATTTTATTAATATTTTTTTAAGTATTAGCATTCAAAGGATGCAGAGGGCCTTTAACAGGGTAAGCTAACTTATCTGAAGGCAGACTCAAGGCCGCAGCAGTATGACGGAGTAGAGTAATGAAATGTGCAGAGCTACGCTAATGGTGCCGACCGGAGCCAAAGGGCCACTGCAGCAAAGTGCAGACTGTGGAGTATCATGGTCAAGTGTCAGAAGCTCAAATCCCTGAGGGGAGATTGAGGGCGACGTGGAGATAGCAGACTTCCTGTGTGTGTTTTGAGTATGGCTCGATAAACGTGCATGCCTAAGAAATTTTGGGGGCTACATTTTCAACGACGACAAAAAAAGTTTGATTGCACGTCGGATCCTAAAATGGCCACTGTGAGCCAAAATGGCCGACTTCCTGTCTTCCTTCCAGCATGGCTTCTTGAGACTTTTTGTGGGTCAACTCAAGATAGATAAGCCTGGCAAATTTCATGTTGCAAAGTGAAAGCGGTTTCCGGGGCGACATTTTTTCAAAACAGTTTTGTCACGAGTCACAAAACTTCCCTGCCAGGCTCAGAAAACTGAGATTCCTGACATTTTAGCATTGCGCAAACTCGGTTCCAATTTAGGGTCAGGCGGACAAGGACCCGTGGAAATTGCTACTTGAGATCAAAATGCCCAACTTCCTGTGACTATCAGACCATATTGTGCATATTTCATTAGCTCTGCATATGCGCCGTTATATTCGCTCCTGTGTCAGCCGGATGTGGCAAAGAACCACCAAAAAAAACATTTCTGGCCACACAATGTTCTCAACTACCCACAATGCAGCAGTCGCTTGCCATTAAGTGACAGGCAGGTTTGTCTCGGAAGAATCCGCGGCTTCCCTCAGGGCTGCTGACTCTGCGAACATCCCCCAAAGATGAAAAACAGCCTCTGCTAATAACCTTTAGCGAGCTTTGATTTTTTTTCATTTTTTCTCTCCTTTTGATGCCAGGCGCTGTTTTAAAGGATGCTCGTGGAAAATCTGCGCTTGTTAGTCGGGCCCGAGGGAGAACAGGATGTTTGCATAGTTCAGAATGTTCTCATGACAGTTGAGCTGAAAGTCAAAATAATTTATTATTATTTCTTTCAAGAAATCTCTGTTTAGCTAGAATGATTTGACGTCATAGAACGGTTTGTTTTCAAACTTTTTCACCCTCGCACCCCATAATTGTTGGCAAACTTTTCAAGCGGCGCACCCCCTTCAACAGCCAGCGCCGGTGACAGCTCAAAGCTATCCCCTAAGCACGACTCCAGACAAAACAAACATTAAAGCCTCGGGCGAGTGCCCGATTTGCCTTCGACACCGTTTCGAAACCTCACAAGAAGCTGGCGCCGCCGGCAACGAGAATTCATTCTCGTTCCCAACATGTGATTAAACGGACAGTGATGAATTCACCAAAGCGCGCCGCCGGCTGACTGCCGCGGTCCTCTCTGGCTCTGCGAGGCAATCACTTGGACTTGAAACGTGGCGGCGCTCGCGTCGGCCAAAAGCAAACAAATCAAAGTGGAAGCAAACCCGCTGACCGTGCGTAACGAAGAACCGAGGGGGGGGGGGGGGCGAGTTGGACTTTTTCGCGCCTTTCGGCCACACCGGTCACGCATACTGTACAACCCACCAAAGTCACCTGCCCAAAAAAAACTAGAACATTGAACCCGAGTATTCAGCATCCGAGTATCCTCTGAAACATGATCCGACCACAACCTCAAACAATTCATCCAACCGCTCCGTCCGGCATCCGGTTGAGCCCCATGGTTCAACCCCAGCTAGCGGTTTTACTAACGCGTCAAACATTTCTAAGCGATGATCAAAAGCTTTATGAAAACAATTTTGCATGGGAGCAGTCAAAGAGTCGTTAATCCCCTCAACGATCCTCTGCCACCTGCCGTTGAAAGGAACTCGTCCCCGGCAGGAAGACATTGCCCTTCTCTCATTGGACGGCATCCAACTAATCAAGGCAGCCAGTTGCAGCGTTCCCGACCGGCCGGCCGGCCGTCTGGCCGGCCGCCCTCGACGGAATAACAAGCGAAGCTGGACGTGCAGACGCCGGCCGCTTCCAAAGGGTGAGTCAGACTCCCAAGCAAAACCCGTTCACCCCATTTTTTTTTTTTTTTCCGGGCAGAAGCAAACCCAAACAACCTGGAGATGAGTCAGCAGTTTTGGTGCGAGATGAAGGCTGATCAGGTGTCCTTTGTGCAACTATCATTTGGCACCAGGCTCTGGCTTTTCGGGAAGGACTTGGCCTGACTTGATAAATGATGCCCCCCCCCATCCCCCCCAAAATGATGACGGTGAGGAAAACAAGGCGATTCCACCGGTTCACGACCCCGCCGCTACGGTTTTGGCGGCGACCAACCCACGTGTTTCTAGGCCGCGTTCTGTGTCTTTTGTGGTCTTCTGGGACGGGTATCCATCCCGAAGTTTTGAAAGATGTTCGCCACCCGCGGATGTGCGGCATTCTTTCCTGCCCGCTTCAAAGCGAAAGCAAAACCCACAAGCGGGAGACGCTCCGGGCCGTGAACCCGCCGACGGCCATAAAACGTCGGCGTTGGGCGGGTGATTACACATCAAGTCAAAGACAAAATCATAAACGGCAACTCCAAGGGGAAGAAAAAAAAATAAGCTCATTGTGTCTGGACAGGAAGTTGCGATGCAGGCTGGGCATCGAAAAGTCACTTGGTTCGATCGCGGGTTTCGGCACATAACGCATGAATTTTCCTTTTATGGTTAGCCAAGCTGTCAATCATCAATGTCTGAAGTGCAAAACTGAAGACGAAAAGATTTGTTTTTTCCATAACACTGAAAATTATATTCTGGCAATATTAAAAATATCAGACTGGAATGTCAGAAATGTAGTCCATAAAATAACAATGTTATGCTTGTAATATGAGAAACCGACTCTCACAAAATGCCCAATTTAAAAAACAATTGTCCACATAAAATCACAATGTTACTCTGGCAAAACGACCATTTCCCCCCTCCCCCTAACATTGCCAATCTACTGTCACCATACTACTACTTTAACCGACCGATATTAGCACTTATTTGCAAAGCTAGCATTTTTTTTACACCTCCTCCGATGACATTTATTCTCTGAATCCAATTCTAGTCATTTAAAAACGACAATTGCTACATCATAAAAGTTTATCTTTGTGACTGCATGACTTTATTCTCCGAGGTTGACAACTTTGACTGCGACGTATTCATCTTAAACATCTGCTCACACTTGTGTGACCGTCAAGAATGTCAAAATGCTCCTTTGAAGACTTCCCGTGCGGTAAATCAAAGTTGTTGTTTTTTTCTCCATGACAGCTCCAAATATAATTGACATAAAAAGGGGGCGTTTATGACTCAACAGCTAACACAAGATATGCAAATGATGAGTTGGACGCCAACTGTGCACATGAACACTCCTGTGTCTCGTCTATACGTGACCCAAAAAAAAAAAAAAAACGTTTCATCTTTGGGGGATTTCCACACGCTGCTTTTGTGGCACAAATGACGCTGGAAAAACACAGCATCTACGTCTGTTACCGAGGGCACCGTCACTCATTTCTACTCTTTCGTTTTGACTCGGGCGCACGCACTTCTGTTTCCTTCTGACCTTTCGCTGGACTCGGACGACTTTACGAGCGCGCCACTCTCACGCGACACCGCGATTGAAGAAATCGTTCAACAGGAGAGGGGGGGCTAATGCGAGGTTGAAGAATAACTCGACTCAACGGTATTTCTCCAGCACTTTAAAACAAACCGCCGCTGTAGACAAAGTGCTGTATATGGAGCAAAAATAATTCATACAAAAAAAATAAAAATAAAAAAATCAAGTCTCATGCTCAGTCAAAAGCTAACGTATAAAAATGAGTTTCAAGATGAGTTTTAAAGACGGGCAGCGTGGGGGTTTGCCGAACTTTTATTCCAAAGAGAGGGAGCGTCAGAACTCTAAAATGTATGGGGACCCAGTGAGGGAATGCAAGAGTCTGAGTTATGTGCTCCCTCTTATGAGCACCAGTCAAGAGGCGAACAGCAGCATTCTGGACCAACTGGAGACACTTCATGGAGGAGTGGTTGACTCCAAAGTAAAGTGCCAGGGATGTGACATAGACATCAATTAATGTTTTCAACTGCTCTTGAGAAAGGAGAGGCTGGACTTTTGCCGAAGATGAAAGAAGTTGAATTGAACAGCGGCACCAATTTGCCAGTGGAATTTCAAATCACTGTCCGGTTTAAGACCCAAGTTCGAGACTGTTGGCTTAATATAAGGAGCCAAGGGAGGGGGGGGGGGACCACAGGATGGTCCCCGTGGGATCAAACATCATCACTTCTGTCTTCTTTTCATTGACATTCAAAGGAGGGTGGATCCAAAGTGCAAAGACATAAAACACACGATGGATGACATAAATACATCTGGGGCTGGTCATATAGACCCAAAAATGTGGCGCTGAAATGACTTAAAACCTCATGAACTCCAATTGTAACAAATTGGCAGCAAACTTCACAACAAGCGGCAGTTTGGCAGCTAACAAAAAAAAAAAAAAAAAAAAAAAAAAAAAAAAAGACTCTTCCGAGCTGTTTTATTGCCATTACTACTTGATGTTTACGGTCAAACTAAACATCAAACAAAGTTGCATATTTAGACAAACTGTATAACTTTGGCTTCCAAACATCCAACGGCTTAATGCTAACACATAATATGAAAATGGATGGAATATTGAAGCTAGCATCGATTTTGTGGCCGTTGTAACCTTTGAAACAACATAACATTTTGACCATTATAAATGAAAATTTTTTAAAAACCTAATCAATCCATCTAAAAAAACAACAACAATTTTTAATCATGAACAAGTGTCTAAAAACTGATTTAAAAATGTCGAATCTGAACCTTTTTATTCTGACATACATATATACTGTATATATATGCACAAAGCATACAACAACAACTATCATAAAATGTTAAAGAGCTAAAAGCAAAACAAATGGAAGCTCAACTCCAGGTTAAAGCTTCTCTGTTTTCTTCCTCCATTGCTCACACTGCAGTCGATCCTCAGGCGCAGACATATTTTCCTCCTATTTTTTTTTCGTGATGAATAATGACATCATCACTAAAAATTGTTGGAGTGGAGAAGAAGAAAAAAAAATAGAAAAAAGGAAAGAGCTGCGGGCACGTCTGGCTTTGACAAAACACTCGTCTTCCTCTTGCACTTTTTCTCTCTCAGCCTTCACTTTTCATTCCCGGTTGCAGGCAAGATGAATATTGTGCCAATAAATCCATAATAATATGGGGGGGGGTTAAACATTTTAACAATGATAAAGAAGGTATTTGTAAAATTATGAGGAAATAAAGTCGTAATTTTAAAAGAAAAATCAGGTCAGAGTAAATTTGTCATCGTATGAGGAGAACTTTTTTTTTAATTTATGAAGATGCATTTTTCATTTTAAGAGGGAAAAAAGATCATTTATAAGGATTAAAGTTGAGTAAATTTTTCTCAAGAGGGGAAAATAATTCCACGAGGAAAAATGGAAATGTGAGATATTTGTTACACCGTGAGGGGAAAAAAATTGGGTGATTTTGCAAGAATAAATTTATAATAATAATGCATAAAAATCTGTAATTCTTCAAATATAAAATGTGTATATTTTGAGAGGAAATTTTGGGGAGAAAAAGAATTTAGTTAAAATATTGTGTGGAGAAGTTTGTAAAATTGTAAGAAAATCAAAGTTGTAATTTAAATAGAATAAAGTGACTGGCTACAAGGGACTCCCACTTTAACAGTTACAGAGCCACCTGCTGCTCTGGCATGCTCACAACATGAGCACAGTTGACTTCCAAGAGGAAAAGGAAGGGTGCGGAGGAGTGATGCGAGAGTGGCAAAACGCTGAATGAGAGATGAAAAACGAGCCTCCGTCCGTTCATGCTGTGCCATTTGTGTTTTCGGGCTGTTCTCGTTTCGACGCTGATCATCAAAAGGTTCGCCTCCATTCGCGCTCGCCTATCTGGACCATGTGTCTTTTTCCTTGACAATCTGCTTCTACGTCGCTGCCTACGGGCGCACATCCGTCTGCAAGTGTGTGTGTGTGTGTGTGTCTGTCTGTGTGCGCGCGCACGAATGCGAGTGAGATATGAGCCCATTAGCCAGTGTAAACACTCAGCAAGACACATTGATCTCTTCCCGTGTTCGCCCCACAAACGATCAAGTACGATGGCATATCTATTGACTGCTTTGTCTGCTTGGGGATCAACTGTACAAACAAAAAAAAAATAATAATAATACAGACTCGAAAAAGACACAAGAAGTCAGTCATTTTGGTTCAAAGTAATGTTGGATAACTCTCGAAACATTTTTGAAAATTCAGCCCTTCAAGCTAGCTTCATTAGCAAGATGAAATTTAGCAGGCATGTCCACCAGGAGCGGACAAACAAAAACCTTTTCGGGGAAGGTGGGGAGGGGCTCTGAGCCCAGTTTCAATCAACATGAAACTTAGTTGACTTGCCTATCATGTCTCAAGAGCCATGCTTGAAAACACACATGAAGTCAGCCATTTTGGTTCACAGCGGCCATTTTAGCTAAATTTGATGACTCCTCATCACAAATGTAACATTTTTAGAACATTTCCATTGATCAACACAAAGTTTGAGCGGTCCTTTCGAAGATGAACTCCCACAAATGTTGTCCGACTTCGGAAAATTGACTAGCTAGCCCGTTCATGTACCGTGTTGCATTGTCTGACCTGACCACAGGCTGCGGGATGGCCTCCAGGTTGGCGGGCACCTGCACTCCTTTCTCCCACTCTTGCCTCCAAGGGTCCGACAGCACGTAAAAGTCGTCGGGCCCCAGCTGCGCAGAGTCGGGAAGCTTCATGGCCGTGATGAAATCTGTGCGAAACACCTGAAACAAGCACACGGGGAATTCCGTTTTTCCAACCACTCTTGAGCCAAAATCAACAACAAAAAACAAAACAAAACAAACAAACCCCGGGGCATATCATGTAAAATGGCGTTTTTTTTTTTTAAAATTCAGTCAGACAGCTTTTAAATGCAACTTTCTATTCAGGCGACTGATACTGACAAGCAGAACAACTTAATGCTGTTCCATTCATCTGTGTACCCACCTGCTGTTATTTTTACAACTAAGGCCTAACGGATTATTCGGCCAGAGGATTTGATGAGATGATATTAGGTCTTTTAAATGCGCAGATTTTTTTTCGGTTGCGTGCATTTTTATTTATTTTCAAAAAAATACACCTCATAACATCAGATAAAAAAGTTCAAACATTCTGCCCCACCTAAAAAAAAATAAAAATAATAATTCACTTTTTGCAAAATTGTTCTCAATGTGGCAGACTTAAACAAATACCAAAGGACAACGAATATATCATTCAAATGGATGTTATTCATATCTTTATTGTTTTATTCATTAAATATTTTTTAATTAATCGGTTCTCAGAATATACTCGACCAGACTGAAATCGAGATGGGCCTCCAAAAATCCATAGTGGGAATAATAATAGCTTTGTGCTCGACTAAACAGGCCCAGATTTCACACTGACTGATTCCATTTGTGAGTAAACAGAGACGAGATTGTCATGACTTCAGTTTATTTACTTTGGTGACCTTTTTTCTTTGCTTGGCGACGCACCGTGAGATTGGTGCCTTGGCTGAATAAAGGTTAAGTAACATTGCTCGAAGCAATACAAGTCTGACAAGTATGTGTCATTGCTCATCCGACCACAAACACGCGAAGCCACCAATGAAACTAATACGGCAACGAGACCAATACTACACAAACGACTTCTGCATTTTTCAGCCTGCGTACGTCTGCGCGCGCGCGCACGTGCGTGGGGTGAGATGAAGGGTGACATTTAAAAGCAGGAAGTCCACTCTCACATCCATGTGAATGCACCGCGACACATGATACTGACACCAGGCCACGCACCCACGCAGACACATGCTGTGGACAATCGACGCACGCGCGCGCACACGCTATGCGCATGCGTGTGCGCGCACGTGCTCCACTCGCGCCGCGTTTACACTGCTGAGTCACTTTCCCACAGAGGACAGTGACAAAGTGCTCCAAGTGCTTTTAAAGGCCAGCTGACGTCTCACACACACATGCACACAGTCACATCGCTCTGAAACTGGAAAAACAACAACTTTGACAGACGGCACTTTGGGTAATTAATTTTAATGTCCGTCTGCGGCATTTCGGGAGTGCTGCTCTGGTCGCCGTACATCTAAGCCAGTAGGGGGCGTCGACAAATGGCTTTTTATTCAGACATTTGGTCGTCACTGACCTTGTGTTCCCAAATGATTAGTTTCCAGTTTTATCGCCGAATTTCACCATTCTGTTCCACCCACACGTAAGAACGAAAAAGACTTTTCGTCAAATTGGCATCACCCGTTTGGCGAGTGTCCAAGGTTGACGGGAGCGGAATCAATTTTCACTGGGATGAAGGCGCCTTGCAGCTTCTTAAGGCATTACTGGGAAGGATGTGGAAGCATCATCGTCATGGTGACCCAACACAACGTCACAGCAGATGTCGCCACTCAGATGGAGGAGGCTAATTTTAGTGCGAGGAGCTTGGAAGGTCCACGGGAGGCGTGCGCGCGCTCGTGAGTGTGTGCAAAATGAAAAAGATCATATTAATCGCCACTATTCAAAAGCGCAGCGTGGTGCCGTGCGGCTTTTTAACATTTAATTTGGAACCCGAACCCTCCCTTCAAACCCGAATCATTCTTTGAAACCCTAAGAATGTCTTGAAAACCTCATTTTCAACAACTACTACCTACTTTGAATCTGTAACCCAAATTCAAATCCCTAATTTGAATAACGCACCTCTTGAAATCTTACGAAAACATACGAAAACCTTTATTAGTCTCGCAATGGAGAAATTCCCAATTCACAGCAGCAAAGTTATGAAAGGAAGAAGTAGAACAACAAAATATAGGAGCTGCTGGAAATAATATGCTACTTTGAAACCCAAACCCAGGCTTGACACACTAAAGTGAAATCCTACTTGAATTTGGTGCGGAAGAACAAGACCATCAAACACCCCTGGGACTCTCCGGTGTCACAATTATTTTTTCAAACTAATAATAAATAAAAAATAACCATCCCAGAAGAGCTTGTCAAAACAAAACCGTTTTTTGTTTTTTTTCTCGGCTCCTTTTAGCATGAATGAAAGGAGTCGCACTCAAGATGCTGGCTGGTCTTTTGAGTTCTTTCCCCCGCCGCCAGACAAAATCATGAGACTGTAAAAAGCCGTCAATGGACATAAAAAGCCGGCATAGAAACGTGAATGGGATTTCCTCCTCGGGACGGCAAATGTCACATCCTGCCACTGGCGCTAGCTCGTTTGCGAGTTCAAACCAAAATGCTAAAAAGGACGAGAAAAAAATATATAAATTTTAAAAAAAATCAGCAGATGTGCCACAAGCTCAAAAGGGAAATTGGGATCGGGCTCGCAAATGGATGTTGCACCTGTGGTGATGTGGTATTCATTGGGGTGCATAATTAGCTTTAAAAACAAAAACACCCCCCCCCCCCTAACAATAAAAGCTACATTTCAAAGACAATTCCAAATTCAAAACCCCAATCCTTGTTTGAAACCCAAACCCATGCTTGAAGCTCTCATTTGAAACCCTACTTTGAATCTCTAACACAGGCACGGAACATTTCTCCAAACCGTAACCCAGGAATGAAAGGCTACTTTAAAATTCTTAATGCAACAAATTTGAAACCCAAACATGCAACAAAAATCGTGTCTTGTACACCGACTTGGAAAATCTAATCCTATCTTGAAACTCTATTTTAAAACCCAAACACTTGTTTGAAACCCTAATCCATGCGTCCAATCCTAATTCATTCATCTTCCGAACCGCTTTATCCTCACTAGGGTCGCGCGGGGGGTGCTGGAGCCTATCCCAGCTGACTTCGGGCAGCGGGCGGGGGACACCCTGAATCGGTTGCCAGCCAATCGCAGGGCACCAATCCTAATTGAAAACACTAAATTGAATCCGGAATCCAAACACGCTAATTTGAGACTTAAATTGAAAACCGTAAATCTGCCTTGAAAGCGCATCACTAGCTGGAAACCCTATTTCGGGACCGCTCGGCGTGTGAAGGCTGCGTGACGGCATGAATATGAAGCAGAGTAGAGTACGAGTGGAACTTAAGAGTGAGTGTGAGGCAGCAAACACGCTCTGAAAACCTACAAAGAAAAAAAGTGGGTCACTGAAAAGCCAGATAATGAAGGAGACTTTAGAGACACCCCCCGCCCCCATTCCAGCCCCCACTTTCTTTTTCTGCCCTCACTTCTTTGGAGCGTGGTGCAAATAGACAAACGTGCAAACAAATGTCTGCGAGGAAGAAGATGTGACCCACTTATGGAAACTGGTGCTTTTAAAACAAAACTCGACTGATACATGATTCATGGGGGGGGGGGGGGGGTTCAAAGAATGCTAGTATAATATTTTCAAGACATCACCAAAACTGGCCAATATGTCATGCAATTATAATACATGACATGCAACATCAAGTCCTTAGATTTCTTTTTTTAGGAGAAAATCTATTTCAGAACGCTGGTCAAAATTTGTTCCCCTAAAATTAGAAATAATCTTCATGAACAAAGATGCCTGAGGTCTGGTTTCCAGCTGATTATTACCTCCCCGAAAAAACCTTATTTGAAACCCCAAGTCTGGTTTGAAATCTTAATTCTGTTTTGACACCCCAACCTTTGTTTGAAACCCGAACCCAGACTTAAAACCCTCATATGAAAGTCTTGTTTGAAACCCTAACCGTGGCGTGGGACCCTAACTTGAAAGTAAGGCTTTGAATACACTTGTGCAAAATGCATACACTTCTTGTGCAGAGTAATAATCCACCAGGATCAAATACTTGTGTGTGTGTGTGTCCAGGGGCGATGTTGTTGCCATGTTTTGACAAGTGTCAACACTTCCCGTGGGTAATAAGCAAAAGGACATTTCCCCCAAGACCAGCTTGAATTACACACACACGCACAGGAAGTTGTTATGGGGTCTCAGGATGCAAACATGCTCTTTTTTTTTTTTTTTTTTTAAACGCTGCCAGTAAAGCGTCGGCCGCAAGAAGTGAACTGCGACTGCCTGTAAGTATCCGGAACGGTCTTAATCAAAGCAGCCTTGTAGGAAAAAGCTCCAGTGGAGGATGAGCAAGAAATAGACACACGACTCTCGATTTAACTTGCCGATTTGAAACTCTTCCCTAAACATAATTTTCAAAATATTAAGACATTATTTCCAAGGGCGAGATCAAAACAATGATGCCACAGTCAATATGTTCAGCGCTTATCTTAGCATAGCAACCGCTAATTGCTTTCAGTCCAAAGTTATTTTGGTCAATTGTTCTCCTTCAACCGGGAGGAATTTGCAAGCCACAGCGCGTCCTTCGCGGCAACCATTTTTCCGCTCCTTGCGCCACGCTTAGTCATTTTAGAATCCTACGGGACTGCTCGAGGCGACCGCTCACGGCGACCGCTCAGGCAACCTGCCACTTTGTCCGACCGCATCGTGCCGGCCGTCAGAGCGCTGTCGGGAGACCAATGTATTGACTTTGGACACGGCCGGTTGGGCCAGTTAAACACGAGTGTGCTTAAAACCCTGATTTCAAACTCTAACCCAGGCTTGAAACCCTAATCGTAGACTTTACCCCCTCTTTGAAAACCTCATTGGAAACCTTAACACTGGCAAATAACCCGAACATGAAATCCAGTCTTGAAACCCTCATCCTAATTCAAAAATGCTGATTTGATCGAGGGAAATCCATCCCTGACTTCAACTCCCAATCCTCATTTGGAACCCTAACCAAGGCTTAGTACTGGAATTTGAAACCCTAATGCACGCTTACAGCCATCATTTGAAACCTTAATCCTCCCCAAGCTTGACATCCTAATTGGAAGTCTTCACTCTGGCTTGAACGCCTTGAAAAAGACCAATTAGCCGGGAATGTGGGCTGATTGGCGTTCAGGTTGTCCCTCACCTCTGAATGCTTCTTGTGCTGGTGTCGCACCCACGTGATGCTGGTTGCCGCGTTCTTGGACAACCTGGACCATGACGTCACCTGACCTGCAACGATCAAAAGAAAAAAAAAAAACATCAACACATATCTGAGCTAATGCCGAGAATAAGGATCAATACAAACGCAATACACACCCTACTTTTTGTTCACGAGCGACAACGGAGTCAAAGCAGGAAGTAGCATGGTTACCAAAATAAAATATATGTGCGAGCGCACTGCCTGTCACAGAATATCATAACCAAAGTCCCTTTGTTGACAAAAAGCTACTCAGTGCGCATCCTATCAAGCCAACAGCATTGAAGAAAAAAAAAAAACCAGGAAGTAGAAAGTTCACAAAATAAAATCCCTATCAACTCTCAAACGGTTTCTAAATATCTAAATCAAACTCCCTTTGTTTGCAAAAAGCTGGCGGCCAAATGAGCGTGTGCCAGCCAACTACTGGGCAGCTAGCACGTAAAGCTAACATAGCATCTGACCTTTTTGAGCGCCGCTATAGTGGCTGTCAAAACTGTGCGAACACCCAAACTCAAAACACACCTCGCTACCCACATGAGATCCAATTCAACGTTATTTGTTCGCAAAAAGCGACTCGACAATTGGCACCTAATTGCTTTGCTCGTGTGTGTGCGCGCGTGTATGAGTTTGTTCAGACAAGTCAAATAGAGTGTTTGCAGAAGTGGAGGAAAATATGCTGAGTGGGAGGCAACACACACACACACACACACACACACACTAGGTGCTAATGAACAGCCACACACACTCTACCTCCATTAAAGTTACTGTCACCTCCTTTCAGAGTCGCACAATTCAGCTCCACTCGGCAATGCTGTCAATGTTTACCTTTCAAGTTGTGTAGTGTGTGTGTATTTATGCGTGTGCGTATTTATGTGTTTTTACAATTAATATAAAAATTTAATTTTGTCTTAAGAAGCACAAAAGTGGAAGATTTTTTTTAAAGTAAACAATATTGTGACTAACTAAATAAAAGTAATTTAAAAAACAAAACAAAAAGTTTAATGGTTTTGTGCTGAGGATACAAAATTATATTTATGATATTATTTTAAAGTTAAAAAAAGTACTAAAATAAAAATGCATCCATTAAGACTAAACAAAAAACATTTGAAAAATTACCTTCTCCAAAATAAAAAATATCTATTGTAAAACGGCTTAAATGGCGGGAGAATAAAAATACAAGCAACTAAAAATACAAACAATTAAAAGATGTTTTTCGTTTTTTTTTTAATATGCAAAGAATGCAATCATGCTTGTGTGTTCAAACAGAAAGTGAAATGCAAAGTCTGTTTTAGATGCGGAGAAAAAGAAACTTACTGTCGGTGGTGTCCGAGTCGTTACTGCTGGTGGAATATTTCCTCCTCTTCGTCTCGATCTCCATCTACCGGGACACCGCCGCCGACAACAACACCACACACACACAAAGTCAGAGCTACGGTCGTCATGGGATACTCACAAATGCATCCATGATAAACATACATTAAGTAACTAACGGCAGACGCACAAACAGCTACGCAACACAGGCTGTTTGCCTCAGAACACACACACACACACACACACACACACACACAGAAGGCAGAGGTCAGTCAGTTTGATAGAGAATCGTTGCATATAAATTGCTTCATAATGCTAGTGTGTGTGTCCGCCTGCCTTGCCAGCCCCGTTTTCACCTTCACCTGTCCCTCATCCCTCACTCGCTGGCATCCGAACACGATAAGGAAAAAAGTATTGGGACAGCGTCCACTGCTCAGAACAAGGTGCAGTCTGAACACTCGACTTTCAAGCCCCAAGACAGAGTTGAGATCCCAATTTCAGTACCACTCATGTGAAATCGTAACCCGATTTGAAAGCCTAATACATCGATTATAAAAACAATTCTCCATTAATTTAATTACCGACCAGTTGTCGATTAATCGATTAATACTTGCATCTTAAACACATAATCGAAATACAACACAGACCCGCCCCCCGCAAAAGAAATCTGTCGATTTTTCTGTTGTAAACAAGGAGAAATGTCAGAATGATCTGCCTATAATTCCAATTTACAATAAAATTTTTATTCAGTATATTTTTTTCATTAGTCGACAGATTAATCGCTTCTCTGAATATTATTCTGTCAAATATCAGAATAACCCCCCCCCCCAAAAACAATTTAAAATCCAGATTGGGTGTGCCCTATTTGAAACCCGAATCATCATGACTTGCAAGCAGACGTTTCTCTGCAGATAAACAGAAATGTACGCCGCGTACATTCCGGCATGACGTTGCTCCACCCTCCCCTCCACTTTCCTCTTAATCTTCATCTGCCTCCTCTTCCTCAGTTCGTCACTGCACCACGTGGTGGTCCTTACCCCTTTTTTTTCACCCAATCACAGCCCAGCACACACACACACACACACACACACGCGCGCGTTTCACGCCCACACACACGCACATGTACACTGTATATACACTTGTGAGTCGCATGATGATGGAGGCACGAGGGATGAAAAGATGAAGGCCTGGAAACAACATCTTGCCACATAAGACCCTCGGGGGGGGGGGGGGGGGGGTTGGGAGATATGCAACACACGCACACACACACACATTATGACTCATCTCCAATTTCGAACCCAGCAGGAGGAGGGAGGGAGCATGTGTGTGTGTGTGTGTGCGCGAGTACGTGATGATGGGTCACCAACGGGAACCCTTAACAAGTCTCCCGACAATTGTGCTTTAATTGATTCAAAAATGGGCGAGTAAGTGACGATAGATTGCATGGTGGAGACCTCCCCCAGGGGGCAACAACCCTCATTTGGATGGGCACCCAAATGTTCAACAGAAACCCTTCTTCGAAATCCTTGACCCTACATTGAATCACTAACTGTTTTTTTTGCAATCCAAAAACAGGGATGAAGGCCTATTGTGAAACTTCAACCTGCCTTTGAACCCTTAACCTGGGCCAACAAGGTACATGCTTGTCCCCCCTACTTTGCCTTCACATACTTGCTCTGTACTGTATTAACTATCAAATCGGTGCATCCCAATCCAATTTGCAGATTTCGGATGCTAGGAAGTAGTTGTCGCTCTATTAATATGGGAAAGGTGCTGCAGTCACTTCCACACAAGAAATGGAGGTAAACAACCACAAGACCCCCCCCCACCACCTCTAATACACCCTCCTCCTCGTCCTCTTCCTCCAAAGCCTGCTGGATCTGCACAGCACGCAGCAGCAGCAGCAGAACGAGGAGGAGGAGGCACGGGTAGAGGGGTTGCTCTAATTCCTAGGTGTGTGCGTGCATGTGTGTGCGAGTCCTAGTGTGTGTGTGGTGGCGTGCTTTGCCTTCCTAAAGGCAGAACTGCCCCCCCCACCCCCTCATCTATGCAAAGGAACCTGCAATTCCTCCGAGGGCTGTGAAGGTGCACTTCTCCACTCGACCACGCATGCGCACCCTATCAAACTCACTATCTGGCAAGTTTTGGGTTGCACGCCACTGCAAATCGTGCACAATTTGTTGCCATTACCCCCCCCCCCCCCACACACACACACACAAACCGCTTGACACCACGCGCATGCTCACTATCGACATGTGCGTTTCCTATCTAAACGCTTTACTTCACACACACATGCCATCGGACCTCCACCGCATCTTATGACGTCACATTACAACTTTAAGATGACTGTACATTTAATGTGATTTATTGGCAAAGGGCTTCATCAGAATCACTAAAGTGCACCCCAAACCGCGACATTCGTAACATTATATGCATGTACCGTTCACTGTAATATTGATTAGAATGCAATAATAAGGGAGGTGTTTATCTTGTTCTGCTGGGGGCGGGGGTAATTGCGCTTGCGTATTAGCAACATGTGCATTTCCTCTTTAAAATGTGTTAGTTTCATCACACACCCCTTCGCACACGTACTAAGTAGGATGCCGAATTGCTGCATCAGAACCACAAACCTCATTACATTCGTATAGCGTTACGTTAATTATAAAACAGTAACATAATCAAGGGGTATTTACCATGTTCTGCTGGGGAAGGGGTCACACCGATTAGGAGACCATCGGGATCCAAGCACATGGAAATGTTGTTCCTCTGGGTGAACTTCCACGTTGGGTTGACAGGAGCCTCCCCCTCCCACCCACTTTGACAGCTTAGGAAAAAAAAAAGAAATCCACATAAAATTCACACCCCCCCGACAAAATCAGAGGGGGAAAAAGTCAGCTGGAGTAGCTCCAGGTCACGGAGCAGCGGGGCCGGGGTGTCGCCGCCACCGTAGCCGCGTTTCACTACGCGCTGAGCGGCTTACAGCGCACGACATGCCGCTCACTGGAAAAAATCATGTCGCATTTTTTTTTCTTCACGAAAATACAGCAGCGTCCAAAAATAGTTTGGAAAACGGAGGTCCCCCAAAAGATTGCAATCCAGTTTGCTTCACAATCCTCCACCTCTCTTCTTCCAAAACACACTACCAGGACAACACGTCCTCCTCGTCCCTCTCTGGCCGGGCCGCACGGTGTTGGACGCGGCTATGCACAAGATGAACGTCCCCTACGTCCGGCAGCTCTGCACGCTCCTCCTTAAAAAAGGAGGGAGAGAGAGAGTGAGCGAGAGAGACAAAACAAATGTGGAGGAGGAATGGAGCGGTGGAGCCTCAGCTTGAAAACTCTTTTGGCGCCATATTTATGGCGTACTTTGAATTGAGCAGCACGGTTGTGGCACTTCCTCGTCGTGCCGTTTCTGAGATGCGAGCGCCCCCTACAGGAAAACGATGCAACTTCGAGCACGTCGTGTACGTCATTCCGTCCAGGACAGTGGAACAAAATGTACTAATACGTTCACACGTAATTGTATTAAGATGTTTAACTGCTGAATGAATGACAAGAATCCATTCTTGGCCCCCTACTAGTTTTATTTTATTGATGTACAGTATGTAATTATGTATTATTTGTTCCTCTTCAGAAATGTTTTTGGGGGGGGGGGTATTTTTCACAATGTCTGTAACAAAATAGCAATAGCAAATGAGCATGTGGCTGTGCTCAGGATGAACCAGTTGCATTCTCGTGTTAAATGAGAGTCGGCAAACACTTGCCACCATTTAAGGTGCCTCTCATTAACCCTTAATAAAGTTCAGATGTTGTGGTAGGCTTTTCCCGAAGGTGTTGTGAGAACACTGACTGCTATTTGGACCTGCTGGTCATTTTTTTGCAAATGTTTTTTGCTTGTCATATCTCAAAACTTGGCATTTGAACAGAGGGGTGTAGATTTTTTCCCCCACGGTATATGTCTGGTTTCCCACAATCCTCTCAGGTTTCAAGGTCACATTGCCGGTTCTAAAGTAAATGTAAAACTATGTGATGCATTAATTTTATGTGCAGATTTCACCTTGGGAAAGGACAAACCTGGACAATTGCCAAGCATCCAATCAGATCGCAGCAATGTCATCTGCTACGCTGCATCGTATGCTGTGATGTATTTTCCATCGTTGTCATCCTCCGTTGTTTTCTTAAACAAAGCAAGTGGCATGGTGCAAAATATTAGGGACAGCTCTCAGGATGATGCAATGAAACTCCCCTACCCCTGTCCCCTTCTCGAGGTTTCTCATTTATCCTGTTTTTTATTTTTTGCTTGCTCTCCTGGGCGTTAAGATCAGGGGGTGTCGTTAATAGTTGTCAACGGTTGGAATGGTAAGCCCTTTGAGAGGTTTCTGCGATTAAGGGCTTTGTAAATAAATTTGACTTGACTTGACTCTCGTGAGATCTCTGTCCGGCACCATCAGTGAGTAAGTAGTTTTGTTTTATTTGACAGCGGTTAAATTCTTATTAGACTTACAAACAGGAATGGCTTTTCAATTTTTGCAATTATGCAATATATTTACGGTATGTATTAAAATATACTTGTTTACCATCCTGAAATTTCACTCAAGCCTAATGTCACAAACTTCTTGTTCTAAGTACTGTACTTAATCTTTGCATTTATGCTGCGATGCATAAATGCCCCCCCCCCCCGACTCTTGTAGTACTCTTTCCCACCACTGCATGTTGCTGTGTCCCAAAGTGCAGAGTAGAAAACAAAATCCGGGTAACTCTTACAAAACCGGAAACCGGCTTCCTTGACAACGGTGTACACAGTACAGTACTGTACTCGAGTTTTGCTCACACTGCGGGCACTCTGCGCAACGATGTCGGTCTCGGACGTTAACGATTTTATCCGACAAAACCGTGCAGTGGCCGACCAAGTGGAGGCGTTCCGGGGACACTGGGAAAGCGATAAGCACTGGGTGCCCAGGAGGGAATTCATACTGCGGAATATGAGCGACTTTGAGGGCGAGTTGCACGTGGACCAGCTGCTTTCGCTTTCAATGGTGTGGGCCAACAACGTCTTCCTCGGCTGCCGGTACATAAGTCACCCCAAGACAATGCAATATGTAATATTTGCTTGTTGAGCATCGCTAAGACAATAGAACACATCCATTTTTTACGTTTGTTCGTGGTTCATAAAAAAAGTGTTTTAACAGTTCATATTTACACTTACCTCTTAAAATGTTGTAAACGTCTGGGACCACTGTCCTGCCTGTTTTCCAGCTCTCCCGCCTGCAACACACCTAATTCAGATGATAGGCTCATCAGCCAGCTCGGAAGCAACATTAGAACGATCCTCTTTATGTTCTCGTGATTTCGTTCAACAACTGCCAACTTTAAACTGTTAAATTGAGACTAACGGCTCCAAAAGTTCTCAAACTGTTCAAAGTAGTTCTTTGGGCGGATTCTTCTCTTCGTTTTTTTTTTTTTTCAAACTACTCTTCTTCGTTGCTCACCTATAGAATGATGCTACATCAATTGGCTACTGCCCCCTTTGGCTACAGACGGAAATGCTTTTGGCGTCTGAGGTAATGATAAAAAAATAAATAGCGAATAAAATTAACATACATTTCTATATTAACACACACAAAGCTTGTGGACATGAAATAAAATGTTAAGTATAAAATTAACATACATTTCTATATTAACACACACAAAGCTTGTGGATATGAAATAAAATATGAAGTGAGGGGGCTTTGTGGAAGGAACAGTATGGTGTCTCAAGACGTAACATACAATCAAGTTTTTCTTCCCTTGTGGTAGGTATAGCACGGAGCTCCTTGACAAAGTTAAACAAATGGCCGAGGGTATCGAGGTGGAGGACGCGCCCGTTTTCAAGACAAGAGATGAAATTGTAAAGCAGCAGCAGGTACAGTCCAGCCTGCATATTAAAATACCACATATATTATGAATTCAATCTGCTGACTCCGGTGTTCTACTGTGCTTACAGGGCAGATAATGGATTCCTTTTCTTGCTGTTGCGAACATCCAGGCTGTGCTTGTGTTCTGTTTGCTTTCACACCAATAGACAATTTTTTTTTAAATGAATTAATGTATGATGCCAGCAGTGTGGACATTTCACTGTCATTTTATGTCATTGTTGTAGTCTACTCGTTTTTTTTAAATTGATGAAAAATGACCTATTTTAAATGTATTAAAATAAAAATCCTCCTTGGTGTGTTAACTGGAATTATTGGGCATGCTTGCACCCAAAAAAAACGACAATTCTGGACAAACTGACCTTTTTCCTCAAGTCCCTGAAAAAAAAGATGTTTCTTAAATGTGACTATTCTGATTAAAATACAGCTATTCTCTAGACTAAAACTTGACCTGAAAAACACCATAAAGCTATGATTACTACTTATTGAATTATAACTATTGTCACTTGTTTCAGATTTTTGTGTTGATAAAATGTGACTATTTCTAGATTATGACATGTCAAGAAAATACAATTCAACATGATTCTAAAAATATTCCTTCTGGAAAGATGGGACTTTTTTCGCCAATCGGATACGGATTCTGCCACACGAGAGCATCTAGCAAAAGCACAAATGACAAAAGTCATCTGAAAAAATGTTTTATTACCTTTTTTTATACAGCATATTGTTATAAGTATACTTTCCTTTGACAAATGTAACACGTCCCTTCTGCTCAGTCGGAACAAATCCTAAATACATGATGCCACGATGCCAGTTTAAAAAAAAAATGTTGCAATTTCCCAGCCTTTTTCATTTGGATACAGGGAGTAAGTGATTTTTATTTTCATTTATTTATTGTTTTTTCCGGCAAGCTTTTCAGTCCTTTTACATCAGAGGAAAAAAAAAATTCCCTCTAGAATACAAACTTAGCCTGACTCACCACACTTTTTGTCCTTCGATGCACTTCTTCTACCCCGAGGCGGGAAAATCTGTCATCATGAGATTCATGTTAAAAGATGGCATCCAATCAAAAGGCTTATTTAAACAACCCATGGGGGGGATTAAAAAAAATTTGGTCATGAAACTGCCATTTCCAAACAAACCAAGCAGCAGCGCACTGACAGCGTGTCAATCAAAAAAAACCCCACAAAGATATATTACACGTTCTGTTAGCAATAACTTATGTCACAACATGCAATAAAAAAGTAAAATAATTGGGGGTGGGGGGGAACATGATTCTGCCTCACTCCCTTGATATAACGTCCATAGGTTTTTTTTTTGTTTTTTTTTGCAGGGTGGCACTTATTGAGTTTTTGTGATATGCGCATCTCCACACGCACGCACACACACACGCACACACGAGGTAAAAATCAACGAGTGGGGGTTGGAGGAAGCGGGGGGTTGGGTTGGGATCTCACACATCCACCCAGCTCTGCTCCACGATGGCCGTCACTCGCTTCTCATACTCCCGCTTGTTCTCCTGGTAGAGCTGCGCCGCCTGGCTGTTGGCTGGGCTGTTCGGATTGGGCTCGTCCAGCAACGACTACGAGGGGGAGATCGATTGATAAATAGCTAATATTTGTTTTTCATTTTGGTATCAAGTCTGGACCAAAATCAGTCTTTCTCCAGTTTGGGTGCATTTAATTGGATATGATGATTTTCAGTTAACGACGGATTAGCGGGTGTGATGTCTCGGGTGTGTGTGAGGCGGGGGTGGTGAAGGACGGCACCCACCTGGATCGAGGTGAGTATGGACGAAACATCATATGTGGGACTCCAGCGGTTCTGGAGAATGTCTAAACATATACTGCCGTCTGCGTATACTGAGGGAACACGGCAAAAACAACAGTCAACACTTTAGAATTTTGGAATAAGAACAAAAACTGCAAGAATGAAGTCAAATATTTTACAAAAAAGTTACTAAAATAATGTTAGAGGCACTTGTGTTCATGTGTTAAGTGTTCATTTTACCATTGGGGTGAAACATTCTGGATACAAAGCGAACCGTGGGAGGCTTGTTAGGGTACTCCTCTGAAAATTCAATCAGAAGCTTAAACGTTCCTGCAGTGAGACACACACAAAAATATTTTTTTTCAATGCACATACGGAAAAGCTGCAACCTTACAATAATCAAGCCACATCTTCACAATGTATTTCTTGACTAACAAAAGGTCGTGATCTTCTGGTGATGTGATTTTTATTTGATTTCAAAGAAAACTTATGAGAATGACTGAGCCAATCAGCTAAGACCCCTTTTTTTTGTGCAGGGGGAGGAATTTCAAGATTTACGGCTGGCCCATAATGGCTGCTAAAGTTTAGTGCAGCAGAAATGGCCCATACATTTGTTAAAGATATCAATAGTTCATGAAATATGAATCAGATACAGCACTCACAGCTAATAAAGGAATGGCCCCTATAAGTCAATATTTCATCATATTTCTCTACCAATGACAATGAAAGAGCCCCAAACGGAGGAACTCACCATCTTCAAATGGCGTGCCGACAGGCCTGCAAAGACAAAACAAATCAGTCAATACCCTCAGTAACGCGGCGCGCGAAGGGAAGTCCACACTCTGCTGCTTGATTTCTGTGTTGACTGTGAAAACAAGGCGCATCCACTATGACATAACTTTGTTGTCACACGTCGGGGTTGCCGAGCAGGTGGAATAACAACAAGAGGGAAAAAAAATGGTAGGGCGGTGCAGAACAAGCGCGCAACTCACCCAAAAATAACAGCGTTCCAAAGCATGATATTGTTCTCCGATGGCGCTCCGCTCACACCGGTAGGAGGGTCCTCTTGAAGTCTGCACAGGACAAACAAAAGATAATTTTTTTATGATCTAATGAAAATTCATTTTTTTGTTGAATAACATTGTTTTTCTACAAAAGAAGTAACACTGTGGACCAAAAAACATTCTTATGCCAAACTTCATGTTTGGTTGCCATGGCAACACCACAGCTTAGGGCAGATGTCGGCCTAATATCACCTCCGATCAGACCTTGCACGCCAACTCCATCTGTGTGTGCGTGTGTGTGCGAACACCGACGCATTGCAATTAACCTCATTAAACGTAAGCTCCCCCGAGATCTTTTCTGCTCTGTTCAACACTTCTCGATGTTCTGACAGTTGTGCCTTGGTTCCCCCCAAAAAACGAAGGCTTGGTCGGGAAATCCTCTCGTAGGCAAAATATTGGGAGACAAACCATCAAATCAATTGGGTAAGATGTATGTTTTTCCATATCTCATGGATGTTTTTTGATGTCTTAGCAGAATGGAAATGTCAAATGTGACGTCACACCGAAAGCAGAGCTGCACGTTTTTCTTGATGTTGTGACGTTTCACAATAATGTTATCGTGGGTATTTTACATTTACAGTACATGATTTTCTAAAACAAAAAAGTTCTTACGAGAATAAATGTATACTTTTCTTGGAAACATTTTTGGGGGGGAAGAGCCCCCACACACACAGCTGATGTTGCCATTGTTGACCGGGCTTGAGCAGGACATGCTTTAGCACCTGGGGACAAGCGTAGGGTTACACGACACCTTATCTGGTGTCCTCCTGCCCCAGCAGCCTTCCACAATACTGCAGCATTTTCACAACACAACACACACACATTGACAACAGATGGAAGACGGCAGCAGATTGCACATTGTGGGGACACTACTGTCATGACGTGTAAAAATACATTGATGCCACCATGTGCGAAAACAGCAACCGGTTAGCTCAGCGATTGGCTAACACTTTTGTTTCACTGGCTTCTCGGGCAAGTCCCTTCACCGATAGGCTGAAAATTTTCGAGAGGGGCTCCATTATGCATGACATCACTTACCCTATAAACTGAATTTAAATAGGACAAATACAACATAATTTAGGAAGGAGGCTGAGCAGCCAATGCAGTTTAACATTAACTCATACATAGTATGAAAGCTGCCTTGTGCTCTCCCTGACCCCTGACCTTTGCTTGTTGTCCTGTTTTACTGCCACCTCTCCACTCTCCTTCCCCCTCAGCTACTAGTTTGAGAGGGGGCAAGGAAGCGATGATCAAATCTGAGGCTGCTGCTGTATGGCTTCTGTGACGACTGACCGGGACAACATCTTTAGTGGATCACTTTCCCAGGAGGCGTTGCTATGGAGGATTCTGCATCGACTGACCGGGTCAGATCGTGACAAAGAAACACCTTGCAAAAAGCATCTAAACTGCTGCGCTCCATCTTGTTACATGGATTCTTATGCTGTTTCAACTAAGACTGTACAGCACCATACTATGTGATACATTTTGCTCATCTGCATCCATTGCAGTCTGGCAATTCTGGAAGGGGCATGTTTCCATCTATGGTCTCTTCTCAAGCCCCCCCCCCCAACCCCCCAAATTGAGGTTTTGAGTTTTCCCAAGCCAGGTCTGTGTGTGTGCCCAGGGAGTTGATAGGAGATCAGAGGATGTTGGCTGTCTGTGAAGCCCTTCGAGACTCTTTTGTGATGAGGGTATATACAAATACACCTGGCTAACACAAACACAAGGATGGTGCAGGTGCGAAACAAGCATTGACACTCAGCCATTTTAAAAACACTAATACTCACCTGTGCGCCACATTTCGGCCCAAATTGGGATTTGTGTGTACACACACGCACACACACGGATGACACGCGGCGTATGGCAACAGATTGTGGGTTGGAGATACCACCCATACAACAATCATTGCCACTCTCAGCCATTTTAAAAGCACAAACCCCTCGGAAAATCTATCCTCAAGGCGACACTGCTACCCAAATTCGCATTAACATTTAATGCCGTGCCACCGAATGCTGCTTGTGCTCGAGCAGGATGGCCCACATAATTCCTTGTTGTTGCTTTCACGAGCAATTAAACAGGTTTCGGTTGGTTGTCCCTTTAATGTTAATCTGATCACCCCCACAAAAAAAACAACAGCCTGGCACACCAACGCTAATCAACGGCGTACGCTAAACGGCTCCCTTTGGTTGGACCTGGGTAGATAATTTGTCAAAAAATGTCACCGCAATGCCGAAGTATACCACCTAAATAGACATCCGGTGAGCTAAAGCACAGCCTGCGTTCGGTCTGTTCGCCGGTAGCTCAAGCTAAGCTAACTTAGCTGGCATTAGCTCCAATCTGCTAACCCTGTTAGCACGAACACACACGCACACATAGGAAGAGAAAGGACGAACTGCGGTACCTTTTAAAATCCCTCATAAGCCGTCTCCTCGCCGGGGTGGACATTATTTCAAATTTAAAAAATAAAAATGTATGTACAAGGAAAGCAGGCGCATCAATCGATTGACGAGCGGTGCTTTTCTTCCGCTTGGAGCCCCCCTTTCTCGTCCTCTTTTTTCTTCCTCTCTTTCTCTCTCCCTCAAAACAAGCGTCTGGCAGGCTTACTCCATGTGATGACGTCACTGACTGACGGAGCTCACCAGCAGAGGCCCTGCCCCTTTAATGACGCACACGTGGCCATGTAACAGTGTGCAATGAGCACGTTAAGAGCCCACAACATGACTGGTGATCAGGCCATGATTTATGCAAAAAGTTATGGGTTGTATGGTTTGAGGGTGATTTGAATCGTAGACAGTCGCCGCTGGGCTCTCATTGATCATTTCAGGAAAATAATGCTTCATAAATTCATTACAATTACACAAAGAAAGAAGACATTTGATCCGGCAGATCAAATCGGTTAAAAAACATGGACGTCTAAAAATAACCCGGACCCATAATGCCACCTACTCGTCGTAGCGAGAACTGAAGTCACCGGCGGCCATCTTGTGTTGCCACACCCTAGGAGTGCTCAATTCGAAGACAAATTTCTCCGATGGGAATGCCGTAAAGTATATCTCTGAGTGCTACTAAAAGATTCACCCACATCATGTTGTCAACACCATGAACAATGAATGCAAGCAAATCTCATCAGGAACATATTCGCTGCGAAAGATAAATGTAACATCAGTCAGTCACTTTTCACGATACTGTACTGAGATATACTCTGAATGGTCTATGCAGCCAGTGAAGTTGGTACTTTGCAAGGCTCTCGTTACTCCATGCAGAGATCATGGCGTAAAATGCACTGATAAAAGTTTTCAGGAAAAAAAAAATTATAGAAGTGACTGCAATAATGGCAATGTTAGATGGCAACCCTGTGGCTTTGACACCCACTTCATAATGAGCATAACCGCCACCTAGAGCACTGGGGGAAGATACAGATGGTGGAAATGTCTTCATGTCAAACCCGGAGTTTAAATGTGTGGCGACCTGAGAGGATTGAGCGTTCTGTTTCGCACGAAGCTAATTTGCCATCACTGTGTTGCTTTGTCATTAGCATTAGAATTTCACTCCTCCACAGACGGCTGAAATGCCTCCTTCTTCTCCCTCGGTTTTGACAGTCAACAATAGTTTAAACTCATTTCGGACTTCGTGGAACTCTGAAGGTTCAAATGACAAGTTCCTCTCCATGTGACTTGCATTCTCGCCATGCTCTACGCCTCGCCTTTCTATTGATAGCCTGAAACGCCATCGAGGGAACGATTAAGACAGATTAAACAACAGTTATATTTGCTGGAGCTTTCACTGCAAGCCCCCCCCCCCCCCATGTCATCTTCCCTCAAAGGTGGTCAGTATGTATAACTCTATCTGCTGGATCCACCTGGTTACAGCACTGAAAATGCCCCATTTCAACCATTCAGTGAGGGTGTTTCCTTCTGTAGGAGGAGATCAAAGCAGGACTCCTTGAATCCCCCCAAATGTCTGACGTCCAGTAAAATTTGGTTCCAGTTTTACGCATCCTATTATGACAGACATGTAACCCACGCTGAACTTTGTGTCAAAACGCTGAACTTTGTGTCAATCGGTGAAACCGGTGATGGGGGAGTCTTTTACCATGAATAGACCCCGAGATTCCCCTTTTTCATGGCTAATCCTCGAAATGGTCAAAATTTGATGCCATGCTCTGCTCCGATCAGACGGTGGAGACGATTAAAAAAAACAACAACAAAAATCCTTACAAGTTTCTCAACTTTCGAGTTTTGATCCATCGCAAACACACTTAGGAGGAGCTGCTGTTTACGACATCTCGCGCCCAGAAGCTCACACCATTACGGTTACTACAGTAATTACAATTTATAAAACCAGAATTAAATTGTGAGTGAAATCACCACTGGAATAAACTTGTACATTTTCAAAAAGGCACGGACAAACCTGCACTACTGTACCTCCATAATAAACCCAGTCCTCGTCTGCTCTGGCACGTGACAGGCCTGGGGGCACTTCCTGGTATTCTGCAACAGGTGGCGCTCTGGGCCAGGATGGAAATAGTAACCGGCTGTTGTCATGGTTTCAGGTTTCCTGAGATGAAGGGCTGCCTCCTAATTGGGGGGAAAAGAGAGGAGAGAAAGAGATATAGGTTCTTGCTCCCTCCCCTTTTTGTTTTAAGACTCCTCTTGCTATATTTAGACTCAAGCATTTCAAGAAGAACACCAGGGAGCTCACAGAACAAAAACAGGGAATAAAATGTACTTGTGACAAGTCAAAATTATATTCTCAACTCAACTGTATTTATAGAGCACTTTCAAACAGCCATCGCTGCATACAAAGTGCTGTACATGGAGCAATTTAACATATACAATAAACAGTAAAACAAATCGGTAATAAAGACGGCAGAAAGCACCGAACAGTAAAACCAAGAACAAATCTAAGTCGTGTTTATGGAAGTGTGTTCAAATGTTTATAACTGTTGTACATGCACAAGTGGCTACCAAGCATTCAAAACAAACACAGTGTTCACCTTTGCAAGGATAGGCTGGATTTTTAGGCTAGCCTGTAAACAAGACTGCAGGACAGGACAGGACACCAACTATAAGGCATAACAACATCGGCTAGACCTAGACTGGGAAAATCTAGGATAGGGTAAGATCATTTAGAAAAGGGCATCAAAGGACAAGACAAGATATGATATATGCTCAGCTAACTAATGAGATGGGGCTAGGATAATTTAAGGTAAAACATGACAAGATAAGGCTAGGACAAATTTCGGGTGGCTAGGATATGAAAGGCTTGGACAGGATGGAACAGGCTAAGCTAACCAAGACAAACACATACGCATGATAGTGTTACCTGATCACTTAGAATTAAATGTTTCTTATCCACGGGGAGAATTTAAATCCAGCCTCTGTTCCTGAATTAGCTTCTATGAGCACAATAACATCAATCAATGGCCACACATTGATTGGCCATGGTGATGACAGCGTCGTGCCTGCCGCGCAGCAGCTGACAGTCGAGTTATTTTAGATTAAGCCAAACATATTCTTTTGTCCCCTGACTGTGATGTAATCATAGTCAACATGTCAACACGGTTGTGTACAGGGAGAGAATTTTAGCTTTGGTTTGTCATCACTAGAGATGAAAAGAGCAGACCAAAGTCTGCAATGGCCGTCAGGAGGGTTTCATCTTAAAAGTGCTCACAGAGAGACTCACTTCATAGTATAGTATTGTATTTATTGAGGATTGTATGGGCCTTTAAAATAAAATGACTTCATTCAATATAGCTGCCATTTGTCTAGCTGTAATCTCGCTTTGTTTTCATGAACAATAACAAAGGAGCCCCGCGGCCTTCATTTAGGATTATTAATGAAGTCATACACTTTGCACTCGTGCCTCAGTGTGTCTTTGATCGCAAGTGGCTGAGTTTGCATTACGAGGCTCAAATAAAGCTAGGATGCATATCTTGGATCAATCTCAAGCGACACGACTCCTCCATCTGAATATAATTCTACCACATGAAGACACAGAATAAGCACCACTGTTGCATAACACATGAAATGGGTTTGTGGGTGAAAGGGTCTTTACGTAAATGTGGGCTGAACAGTTCTGTTCGAACCGACTGTGAAGTAGGTCACTTTAGTTTAACTCCTGAATGATTAACACTGTGGAACCAAAGGGGGGGGGGGGGGCTAAAACACAACTTCTGTGACAAGGCAGGTTCAGAAGAAAACTATATTATTGACCGTGAATATTTATCAACCAGCTGTGCAGGCCCTGGGTGATATTCAGATAGCGCTATTCCCTTGAGGACTGACACAAACTTGGAAGAGGCCACGCTTGCTGACATGAGCAATAATAAGAATGGTCATACTTGCATGCAGCTTCAGATGTGCACATTCTGTTTTCCTTTAACCGTCCAAACCAGAGGAAAGGATCATCGCTCAGAAATAGTGATGCCCCTGCTGTGGTTTGTGTGAATCAAAACAAAGTGAGATGGAAGACTGGGCTTGGCAAGGCTAATCCATGACAGGACAGGAAACATCACAGCCAAGACTCGGATATAAACTATGAATCGGCCGGGAGAATATGTCCCAACCGAGGCTTGTTGCGTTGGGAAATACTGAAACAAACGGCGGAATGCGTCAAACAAAACTGCTCGAAATGCTTTTATTTTGACGCTCAAACCCGGACGTACGGAGACATTAGTAGGCAGGGTCGATCTCCGGCTGACGTCTTCTCCTCTCTCCCTCCTCGACGCGCTTTTAATTGAGCCCGGTTAAGTGTCGGCCCCTGACGTCGGGGAGAGGCGGGGAGCGACGTCGACGCCAACTGTGCCGACGAACGAGCGACTGTCAGTAGCTGTCGCAGTCTGCTCATCTGCGGCAGAAAAGCCTAGAACACCCGACGCCGCATCCCCCCCCCCCACGCTTCAACATAAACACAGAAAATGGACGAAAAGGTTTTTACGAAGGAGCTGGATCAATGGATCGAGCAGCTGAACGAATGCAAACAGCTCACGGAGGGGCAAGTGAAGAATTTGTGCGAAAAGGTCAGTTATTTGTCATGACACCCCTCGTGTTAGTTCACTCCGTTACGGAACGTCTTTTCGCTCATCGCCGCCTGCTGCCTTACACACACACACACACACGTTCTTAAAATGGCGTCTTAGATTTATATTCCACCGGGCCTACCCAGGCGACGTGCCTCGGCGGGTGGCTTCGTGAGCCCCGTCGGATGGCCGGCGTATTGGGTGTGAGCGCGCGCGGAGGCGCCCTGCGCGTCTCTGACCGTCCTTTCGCGAGGGACCCGGATCTCTTCCGTCCGCCAGATGTGACCTCGAAGGACCGCTGTGGTTCGACTGCACTCCTGGATGTTGTGCGGAGTGAAAGGCGGACACGCATTCGGGTTTGATTTTTTCATTGCTACATGTTTGCATTCAGGTTTTGTCGAATCCTCCGATTTCAGATACTCTCGCCTGTGAGCAAGCCATTCCGCCCCACTGTGACGAAACAGTGGGACTAATTAACATAAACAGCCCAATACGGTTTCTCAGATAACTTGACAGCGAGGCGGTATGAGGTTCCGGACGGAAAGAGACCCCTTTCAATCTACCTGAAGTGCTGGAATGGCAAAGCCAAAAGGGTAAACAGAGCTGAGGGGAAATTAGAGGCACCTTTGGCTTTGGGGATGGAGAAGCGCGGTGATGTGTGGCATAACGGTGGTTTACAAATGTAATTTGGTGGCTTGCCGATGAAATGCTGTGCACTTGAATCTCAGGGATTGAAGTGTAGGCAAGTCATGTGTCTTTACACTCTATAACACAACTAACAAGCGGCAAACTACGCCCCTTCAACGCTTTCCGTCATCATCCCTTTGAACTCCCTTCTTCCCTTTAAGCGACAGGGTCATGATGAATGTCTCTGCTTTGAGGGTCATCATAATATGACCCCACCCCCCACTTGTATTAATGCTTAATAATCTCCATCCATTTTCCGAACCGCTTAATCCTCACTAGGGTCGAGGGGGGTGCTGGAGCCTATCCCAGCCGACATCGGGCAGTAGGCGGGGGACACCCTGAACCGGTTGCCAGCCAATCGCAGGGCACACAGAGACGAACAACCAAGCGCGCTCACACTCAGGGACAATTTAGTGTGTCTAGTCAGCCTGCCATAAGCATTGCCATTTCTTGGTGGATTATACTGCAGTTAATAGACATGAAACGTTGCAGTTCTGTCAAAAATGTTCGCATTTTAAGAGTCAAAACAAACAAAAATGAACAGGAAGTTGACCATTTTGGTTTGCCGTTGCCATTTTTAATTGTGTTTGATGATTTAGTTTAAAGTTTGTCATCCTGGGGAAACACTATATTTAATTTGTCCGTCACACATTCTCTTATAGTTGCTTGTATTTTTTTTTTTGAAGTGCCTTTAAAATAAACCATAAATTGAGGTTTATATTACACATTTATTTTTGAATTCCTGTCCGGATTGATCTGCTCTTGCTTGGTTACTTGGCGTCCTGCAGAGTTGTTTACGCTGCAACGCGGCTTTGACCTTTTAAACGCCGGCTTGTTGCAAGCAACTCGAGGTTACGGGGCTGTTAAGTCATTGATAGTCATGCTGTTGAGAGCTTCCATTTTGCATTGACCACACTCGAGGAACGGGCCCGACGGTTCTACTGACCTTGGTTCTGAACTACAGCTTGACCGCCATCAGCACCGACCCCTCGTGAACACCATTGTAGGTGCACGCCATGTTAATTTGACGCCGCATCCTCCCAGCTGTAAGAAAAAAAAAATAGTGGGAGGATTCGATTGATCAATGTTGAAGCCTTTTTGTTGCCGGAAAAAGATGGAGCGTGACTCAGGAGAATGCAGTGAATCATGAGCAAAAGGCTGTTTTGGGATTTACGGGGGACGTCGAGGAGGAGGAGGAGGATGGGAACGAGAGCTTTTATTTCAGCCTCGTTGTGTTGTATAGACGGTATCGTCTTGAAAGCATCCATCCCTCCATCCATTTTCCGATCCGCTTAACCTCACAAGGTTCGCGGGGGGTGCTAGAGCCTATCCCAGCGGTCTTCGGGAAGTAGGCGGGGTCACACCCTGAACCGGTTGCCAGCCAATCGCAGGGAATACAAAGACGAACAACCATCCACGCTCACATCTAGGGACAATTTAGCGAGTTCAGTCAGCCTGCCATGCATGTTTTTGGAATGTGGGAGGGAACCGGAGTACCCGGAGAAAACCCACGCAGGCTTGGGGAGAACAACTCCACACAGGAAGGCCGGAGCCGGGATCGAACCCACAACCTCTGCGCTGTGAGGTCGATGCGCTAACCACTGGTCCACCGGGCCGCATCTTGAAAGCAATTTGGGCGAATGAAGATCACAAAAGATGCACATTTCTTTCAGGCCTAATTGCTCGCCTTGCTGCCTAAATGGGCCGTGGGGGTGAATTTTGCTGCATTTCAAATCAAACTTAATAGACACGATTGTGCCTAAAACAATTCGCCACCGCAGGCGAAATTAACAGCAACGTTATCTCATGAGGTTTTTTTTTTTTTGCGTGACATTTTGAAAATGTCTGACTGTACCTAAGATGGAAGATGGATGCAGTGAGGCTCCCCAAAGTGCCAAAGTTAGCATGTTGGTACCTTCCTACTTCCGACTTTCAACATGCTGACAATTATTGGATTGTGCAACGTAGACGGCGTAACGTTCCTCGAGCTGCCAAACTTGGTATGATGCCAACATGAGCACTACTTTGACGGATGTTTTGAAACAGATTTCCACGTGCTGACGCGTTTCACTCGGCCCGCGCATGTGAACATGAAAAGGATTAGCCGCTGCTTTTGTTCGGACCTTTTGTTGGGAATTCCTTGAGGAGAATGCGTGTTTTTAAACGATTTTCTGCTAGCTGTTGCCATATGTGGAGCTTTCCCCGTGACATTTGAGCCCTTAAATCTTTAGTCTACCTCAACTTGATTTGTCCCTGTGGACTCACTTGTTCTGTTTGTGTTGCTGGGGCAACCGCTGGGAATGCTTTCCTCGACACGCGATGAGCTCATCGAAGGTGTGCCTGCACGTCATGTTTTCAACGTATTCCACAGGACCAGTTTTGGCACCGCGACGCGCCGTTTGGTTTCTGTTGATGCGTGACACTATTTCCACACTTGTTTAATCATAGCAGGCAAAAGCAAACCAAAATAGCCGACGCAAGGGTTAATTCAGAGGCATCACGACGCACGGCGGTCAAAACCAGCTGACTGCGCTGCTTCTTCCCCTCAACCTCAAAGGGCCATCAGGCAACAGCTTCGAGTGAAGTCATCCTCTGCGGTTGTAAAGCTGAACTCGCCCCGGCTCGTTCCGACGCGAGGACCTTTGGCCACGTAAAGGCGCCTTTAATGGGATTATGTTTGTGGACGGGAAAAGTGCTGACTTCGGCACAACACTTAAGCGTTTTTTTTTTTTTAAGGGTTAAAATGGTTGGTACGTCCAATTCCAAGGCGACTTTTGATGCCATTTTTTATAATACGTCCTAAACGTCAGCTCTGCCCACATTAGACGGCATAGGGTATAAAAACACACCCACAAAAAACAATTATATCACAAAAGAGGGGTAAGTTCCTGGACTGTTGCTGTGCTTTTTTATCAACTGATAACTTCATAAGCGATGAGATAATATTTTCTCTTTCGCCGCATGTTAGCATGGGTATGTGTGTGTCAAATTTAGGTCAACAACGTGCAGGGCTCTCCCATCTGCCCTGGCGACAGACCAACTCGAGCACTTTGTCAACATCAATTCGATGTTGACCTATTTGGACAAACTCTCTTTTCCACAAACCTGATGAATTTAGCGAACTACTACGCAGTGACCTCATTTTGTCATGAATGGTCTCGCTCTATGTGGAATAGTTGTTAAGTTATCCTCTTCTTAGATACGCAATGAATATTTCAAAAGACGAACCGAGTTGGCAAAAAGCGTCTGTGACAGTGATGGCTTTTGGTTTTGAAAGCTCGGTCGCTTTAATGATCCTCCCGACTTGTCCTGCTGGACTAATATGAGGTGCGCCATCCAAAAAGTCTAGCGACTGTGTTTCCTGGACCACTGCACTAATTGATTTTACAGAAACAAGGACGCGCACACATACACATGACTCGTCATAGTTGGAAAACCCATGAAGTGCTAGAAGATGCGCTTCTATCCTTTAGGTGGCGCTAGTGCGTGCTTCTAAAATAGCTTCCAACTTCTTAACTTGGAGTAGTTATGCTACGAGGCCAGCGGTTTAGTCGCTAACTGACCCACAACAAAGTAACTTTTCAGGCTTGTCGATTTATTTAGGCCAAGGAGATCCTGACCAAGGAGTCCAACGTGCAGGAGGTGCGATGCCCCGTGACGGTGTGCGGCGACGTTCACGGCCAGTTCCATGACCTCATGGAGCTGTTCAAGATCGGCGGCAGATCTCCCGACACAAACTACCTGTTCATGGGCGACTACGTGGACCGGGGTTACTACTCCGTAGAGACGGTCACTTTACTTGTAGCACTTAAGGTAGCCTTTGTGTAATACTTTGGTCAGTGTATTTATTATTTTTTTTTGGTCGGTGTTGGTAGCATGTTCTAAACCCGCTCGTTGACTAGGTTCGTTTCCGGGAGCGCATCACCATCCTGCGTGGCAACCACGAGAGCAGACAAATCACGCAAGTGTACGGTTTCTACGACGAGTGTCTGCGCAAGTACGGCAACGCCAACGTGTGGAAGTACTTCACTGACCTCTTCGATTATCTTCCGCTCACCGCCTTGGTCGACTCTCAGGTGAATTAGTGGGAGAGATCCATTCGTTCATGCTGAGGGGGGAGAAAAAAAAAAGGAGAAATGATTCTCAAAAACTGATGCTTTTACAGATTTTTTGTCTTCATGGTGGTTTGTCACCATCCATTGACACACTGGACCATATCAGGGCGCTGGATCGCTTACAGGAAGTGCCTCATGAGGTAAAAAGAATTGAATATATACTATATTGTAAAAAATATTTTTTAGGGGACCTGAATGAATACATCTCTTAGGGTCCCATGTGTGACCTGCTGTGGTCGGACCCCGACGACCGCGGCGGTTGGGGCATCTCCCCGCGGGGGGCCGGCTACACTTTCGGCCAGGACATCTCGGAGACATTCAACCACGCCAACCGCCTCACGCTGGTCTCCCGCGCCCACCAGCTGGTCATGGAGGCGAGTCTAGAAATGCCAATCTTGGCAGCTCCTCTATTTTTCAGGAGACTGGACTACAAATGATCACATTAGCGCGGACACTAACCGTACACTCGTGTTTGCTACCAGGGCTACAACTGGTGCCACGAAAGGAACGTGGTGACGATATTCAGCGCTCCCAATTACTGCTATCGCTGTGGCAACCAAGCGGCCATCATGGAGCTGGACGACACCCTCAAATACTCCTTGTAAGTGTTGTGAACGCGTCCTCCAAAACCTCTTACATCCAGCAGTTTTTTTTCCTCTCTTTTTTTAAATTATGAATACTTTCTGCCCCCAACTAGCTTGCAGTTTGACCCGGCACCTCGCAGAGGGGAGCCCCACGTCACCCGCCGCACCCCAGACTACTTCCTGTAACCGGCTTTGAAAGTCCACCCCTCTTGTACAGTCAAGTCCAGTGTTGCCATATAATGGAAGAAACAGCAGCAGCAGCAGCAGCACACATTGTACATTCACACAAAGACCTATTTAAGCATTTAGCAAGAAATGTGTGTGCGTGTGTGTGTGTGTGTGTGTGTGTATGTATGTGTGCGCACGTGCGTGTCTGTGGACAGACCAAACGGTGTGCCATAAATCGACACATGATGGGTTGTTGAGGACTTGTCTTGTATTAGGAAATTTCGCGCCCAGAAAAAAAATAGATCAATCAAGTTCACTTGATGGTTAGGACTGACAACAGAGAAAATTCAGTATATCAACACACATTTACAAACATATATTGAGAAGATGGGAAGATCCGTTTGCACTTTTGTAAATCTTAAGAAATGTAACATAAAATGATGAAGAGAATATTTACATTTTGTTTTCTTTTTATTACAAAAAAAAAAAAGAAATCCCGGAAACAAGAAGGTTTTACATGAGGTGTCTTGTCGAATGCGTGAAGGTGTGCATGTGTGTGTAAAGATCATTAACGCACTGAACCACAAGCTTGTATTAACAGACGTGAACAATAATAATAAAGGTGGCTCCTTCATGACATGGCAGTTTAATTCTGCAACATTTGTGGGATATTTCATCATGGTATTCATGTTTGTTTGACCTCTGAACAATTTGAAATATTTTAGTGTATTTTGTTGAACTTGAGCAGATATGTGCGTCACAGCAAAGTAGAACTGTGTCACCTCTCTCAGCCAATCAGCAGAAAATGAAAACTATAATTCAAGTTTACATCAAATATGATGTATGAAAGATTTATTGTTCAAGTGTGGCGGTAGGATTATTTTGTGTGAATGTAGTTTCAATTTGAGCCAAAATGAACGCCACATGCCAAGTAGACCTCCCATGAGTTCTCCCAGTCAAGCTGCAGAAGAGGTAGCCAACTTAATAGGGGAATATGTTAAAAATAAAGACAAAAAAATATTGAAGATAAACAAAATGTAATTCAATGAGCGAGTTAATTTAGAGCACACTCTGTCACTTAATGTGAGTGAAAATGGATGCTGCACCTGAAGGCCGCCTTCTTCCAGCCAATTAGGGAAGTAAAGCTTGTAATTGTGTTTAAAATACCAAAGTCCCATATATAATTTTTTGTCGTCTATGTTTTTACCCTTTTGTGACTCTAGTTTAAATAAAATTTGCACCTGTCATGGAGCTTAGAAAATGGTTATCAAAATATTACCAATGATTCACTACAGTTCATAATTATTAAAAACTAATTAATTTTGATCAGGTGAAAGTTAATTTATGTTTTACAAATAAGATAGCAAAGGCCTTATGCGCCAAAGATCCACTAAAATGTATTCCGGAACATAAGTTCACCCTCAACTTTGTTGCCACACGGAATCTATTCACGAACCCTCCTCGTAAACATACTTAACCTTTTCTTCATAATTTTATTATTAATTACTTTAGGGGGAATAGTAAATGTCTGAATTAAAATAATTACAAAAACAAACTTATTATTCATGAACATGTGTTAAAATAATTAAAAATAAATAAACAAACAAACACACCCGACCTGCGATTGGCCCCTCCCCTCCCCCGTGTAACTGACAAAGCCAGCGCCATAGCTGCACACACACTTGAACGTCTACGACTCCTCCATTTTCCTCCAATAACTGACAACAGAGGACAAATTCCACCCGCGGGTTTGGAATAAACACATTCGCGGTATGTTTTAAGTTTCATCTCGGAAGCAGGACACGATCAGGGCTCGACTTTCGTCTGTTTTTCGTCTCTGTTCGCGTCCTACTTTACGGTTGCGAAGAGGCCCTTTGTGACTTAGCTTGGCAACGTTAGCTTAGCCTAGCGGCTCTATTGATGACATTTACGGATATGGTCTTCTACAGTAAGTAGCATAATTGTGACAAAAATGGAGATCTCATCTTCATATTTAAGTCTAGTTGAATGTGTCAAAGCGGCACAAAAGCCGGCACGTGGGAATCATCGGCGACGCAGGATGCTAAACTGTTGTTTTCAGCCAGGCGTTTATCGTTGATATTCTTCAGCGAGAATGCCGTTAATTAAACGTTAAATTTTACTCAAGTTGGAGGCTTGTTGTACTCCTAAAGGATTTTGTTTGTGCTAATTTTAACTGAAAAAAACCGTACCAATCACACGTTGGAAAGAAAAACCCTTACATGAGTTTACGGTGCTGTGAAAAAAGTATTTGCTCCCTTCCTGATTTCCTTGTTCTTTGCATATTTATCACACAGAAACGTTTCAGTTCATCAACTTCATTTTAATATCACACAGAGACTACCCAAGGAAATATAAAATGCAGTTTCTAAATGATGATTTCATTTACCAAGGGTTGAAAAAATTAAAACCCATCTGGATCTATGGGAATAAGTTTCCCCCACTTGTTAAATCACAAAGTAACCATGACTTAACGACAGTTTTGGGAAAGCAGAGTTCAATTTCACAGGCAACACTCTTGGACCACATTTGTTGAATCAATAAATCCCATAAATAGAATCTGTCAGAGTGAAGTAGGCACAAGATCAAGAACCAAACGCATCATGCCACGATCCAAAGAAATTCAAGAAGAAATTACAGAAAAAGGTATTGAAATCCATCACTCCGGAAAAGGTTACAAAGCCATTTCCAAGACTCTGGGGCTCCAGCGAACCACTATCAGAGCCATTATCCACAAACGGAGAAAACTGGCAAACCTTCCCAGGAGTGGTCGACCAGCTAAAATTACTCCAAGGGTGCGCCAATGACTCATCCCAGAGATTGCAAAAGAACCTAGAACAACATCCAAAGAACTCTAGACCTCGCTGGCCTCCAAGACAACTTGCTGTGATTAATGGGATAATGAATTCTGCCGTTTACCAGAAAATCCTGAAGGAGAAAGGCCAACGATCAGTTTATTGCTGCCAAGGGGTGGCTCAACCTGTTAGGTTCAGAGGCCAATTATTTTTCACATTGGGACAGGTAGGTTTGGATATTTTTTTTTTGTGCCGTAATAAATTAAATTGGCATTTAGAAACTGCATTTTGTTTTTCCTTGGGTTGTCTTTGCGTGATATTAAAATTGGTTTGATGAACTGAAAGGTTTGTGTGTGATAAATGTGCAAAGAACACAGAAATCAGGAAGGGGGCAAATACTTTTTCACGGCACACTATGCGATTAATTGTTGCTGTTGCTTTGCCAATAGTTTTTTTGTCCCACACTAATATTAATGTTGATACGATTCTGTGGCGGCTTTGTGTTTGTTTCAGGAAATGCCGACAATAAAGTTACAGAGCTCGGATGGAGAAATCTTCGAGGTGGACGTGGAAATCGCCAAACAGTCTGTTACCATCAAAACCATGTTAGAAGGTCAGCCCCCAGCATTTATTTCCACTTTTGACTATCGTTGAAATGACAGTGGAGGAGTGTGACATGTTCACGCCACTTGCGGGTTGACAGATTTGGGGATGGATGACGAAGGGGATGACGATCCGGTGCCACTCCCAAACGTCAACGCGGCCATTCTTAAGAAGGTAATGTGTCAAGACCATGATTATTTTTCCAAATGCAATATAAATTGCGCTGTTTGTATACTGGATATTTTTTAAATCTTAATGTGTGCATGTCAGGTGATCCAGTGGTGCACCCACCACAAGGATGATCCCCCTCCCCCCGAGGACGACGAGAACAAGGAGAAAAGGACGGACGACATCCCTGTGTGGGACCAGGAGTTCCTCAAAGTGGACCAAGGGACCCTGTTCGAACTTATTTTGGTAAGCGGCAGCAGCCAGGGTGATAGGTGACCGGACGGCGGCTTTCTCATTGGTCGCTCTGCATGTGTACAAAGTCACAGAAGAGCTGCTGGCAAATGACACCGCCCACCAAGTGAAACATGAACATGCTTGTTTACAAATGTCCAAAATTATCACCTTAGGGCACCAATAAAAAAAGTGTCGCCATTCTGTTGGACAAGTATCACGTTACCCACCACCCCCTCCCAAAAAAGTAGGTCTTGATTTGTATTTTTTTTTTCCTACAAGAAAAAACCTTTACTTTCAGCTCGAAATAAAATTGACTGCTGAAAAAGTGAAAGGAAATAACGTTCTTTTTGTCTCATCTCCAAATTGGGTTTTTTCTCATTATTTTGAAAAACAAAAATTATAGTTCACTGTCACCGAGTAGCATGCACACCTCCACCAAAGCCAAATAATCATGTCTAACAAAATCATTTGGTGGGAAATGTTTTTTCCAATTTTGATTCTGGCAACTTCCAGAGCTGTTCCTAATATTTTGCTGTCGCCCCCCCCCCCCCCCAATTGCGTCAGGCGGCCAATTACTTGGACATCAAGGGTCTGCTGGACGTGACGTGCAAGACAGTGGCCAACATGATTAAAGGCAAAACCCCCGAGGAGATCCGCAAGACCTTCAACATCAAGAACGACTTCACGGAGGAGGAGGAGGCCCAGGTAAGCCAACACACTCGCACCTTCACTTTACAAAGGAGTTTTGGATTTTGGCCTGATCACAAAAAAAAAAAAAAAACTATTGCCAATGCTTGCAAATTAAACATTTATGGATTGTATTTGTCGCCCCCTGCAGGTGCGCAAAGAGAACCAGTGGTGCGAAGAGAAGTAGAGCATCTGGCCAAAACTACACAAACACACAGAATAGAAATGTGTCCGCTTTATTGCTTGCACTGGTCTTGTTCATACTTTGTTAATATTGACTATATAGCTTACTTCCGTACTGTTCAGTCGAGTACACTTACTCCCCAGTTCTCCACTTCCAAACTGTGTACAAAATACTAGCATGACATGTTTAACACGTGTGTCATTATTTAAATAAGCCCCCCCCCCTTTCTTTCCTTGTGTCGTCGGTCGTCTATAAAGTCATTTTTGATGACTCCCCATGTGTTGGTTTCAGTTTTTTTTTTTTATAGACATGATTGTCGCCTGTTAGGTTGGTCTTTACATGAAAAGGGGCGTGGGAAGGGGAAGTGATAAAAGGTTTTTAAGGTGGGTTTCAACATGTGCACCAGTGATGAAAGGAGGAAATAAAATGTTGGAAAAGAAAGAGTGTGGTGATGTTTTTGTCTTCCAGTAGGACAAATTTCATGGACTCTTATATAAGTACATGATCAATGGCATGGGCTTCCTTTATTTTCCTGCGTTAAAAGGAAAGTCAATGACAACTAGACTAATTTAAATAAAATTACATGCAAAAAATGGATTTGCATTTTAACATTTACTTTTTTCAAAATTCTTTTTGTGTAATTTTTCTTTCATTTTGTATATATGTAGAAGTAATGAAAAACTCATCACTTCAAAATCAAGACATTTTCCATAATCCAATGAAATTAGGTTAAAATGTCACCACGGAATACAAATGTTTGTAAATATTCAGTACAATTCTGTCAATGTCAGGCCACAAGTATCAGTCAAGGAAGATGCAGAAGATGACGGGAGAATAAAGACAAAAAAAGGGGCTATATTTAAATGCGTGGCTGCTCCCAATCATTTGAATGTAACCCCCGCGGAATGTACACTGTTCATGATATTTTTACCACAAGCTTCATTTTATTCACATATACACAAGAAATTATAAATATGGTATTTAAATTTATATATTATACTATATCTACTGCATTTGTCACAGTTGACAGAAATCGATTTTTCACCTGTGTGAAAGCTTCCGTTTGATTGGCTGCAATTTGCGACATCACCACATCGTGCAACTTCGATAGTTTTCTTTTAATCGCCACAAAAGCAATTTACTGAGACACGACATGACACTTATTTTACACACACGTGAATGATATATACATAACATATATATAAGTTTTGTTGTAATTGAGTGCTTTAGTTTAACGTGAAGTCAGAGCTCACCTGTTTCCTGGGTTTGGTCACGTGACACTCGCAAGCTGAGACAGCGTTGATGTCCAATTCAGTCGACAGCAGGTGGAAGTGAAATGGCCGCGCCCTGAGATGATAAAAACATCTGAATTCTTCTGCTTAATCCACATTCCACAATGGCAAAATTAATCAGAACACCGTGTTTTGACTAGTGGGGTCACAGTGTACTCAAAAACAGATTTATTACAACAAATGAAACCAAGGGAAACACCCAGCAACTCTTAAGACCGACGACAAATGACAAGTGAACTAAAAACAAACGTATTTTGTCCGAGCTGCACTATTGCTCTCTCATGTCATTCACAAGCTAACGTACGTGCTGGTCAAACTGAAGAATTAATACACACCGGCGCCAAGAGAGACGAACATTACGTTGCTTCACTTCAAAATGGAACAAAATTCGGTAGTGGCTTACTTTGTTCCTCCGTGTTTGCAATTCCCGCTCAACACGTGCGTTCGTGACGTGTTACAAGGGGCTGGGTGACGTAATAAAAGAAGGCCACAGCCGCCTTAATTATCAGGCGACACAACAAATTTCAAATACATATCTTGAGGAAGTACTGTATAACGTATGTGAATAAATACTTAGATTTGAAATGTGCTTAGAGTACTTTATCAAACTAGAAAGAACACATTTAAATTCAACCTTTTTTTTTTAAACAATCCTGTGATTTCGATTTAAATGTAAATTTGCTGTCAAGCTGGATTTTCCGTCATTGCATATTTTTATTCAGACTATTTGAATTTCTTTGGCACTCACAAATAACACAAGTGCAAGATGTGTATATATAACAATTTTAATACATCAACATAAGAATTGATAAAATGGATATTAAAAAAAGACAGCGTTCAGGTGTGTTTTGGTGGGACATTTAAAAGCATCATCGCAGAAATGAGAACTTGCTATGTGAATGCAACAATAACAAAACACTTGAAAATATTGCTTTCAGGTACGGACATGACTAAAAATGTTTCTACCCCCCCCCCCCCCCCCAAACTTACACAAGTTAATTAACTACAGGACCTTATTGACACTGATAGAAAAAAACAAATTTTACAACACATAATACAATAGTACCCATTTGGTCGCCTTTGAAATCGTTGACAAAATATTCAGTCAAAACAAAGAGGGGGAAAAAAAATAAAGATAATCCCTCACAGGTTTGGCCACCAGCAAAATTTCTGACCTTTGAAAGAAGCCACGACAAAATATGAAAGTGAGTGAAAGTGCCTGAAATAAAATTGAAACATTTGATCACACACTATGAGGAGGAAGAATCGATGGATGGCTCTAAAAGTCCACACAGACACTAAATATTTCTTTTCAAACGCATTTGTTCCTCGTGTATGCTCCAAGTACGCATTTTGGATGTGTGGTGCATGCCAAAGCACCAGGGGGCGCCATAACCCCTCACATTGATTTTAAAAGTCTGAAAAGGGGGCACGGAGTGAGAAGGGTCTTGCTGGTATTTCAGTTGATAAAATATACAAATATTGGAAAGTTACCCAATACAAATGGTGAGATTTTCATCTGAAACACACAAATATATTTAGTTAATTTATTATTGATTTATAATAGTTGTTTTAAATAGAAAGATTGTTTTCCTTTGTAAAAAAATGTTAGGACAAAAGATCTTTAATTTGTCCTGAAACCAGACAAAAATGCTCATTAAAGTTTCCTGATTGTGATTTATTTAATCCTTTTCAAGATAAAAACAAAAAATTCTGCTTTGTCTTTGCAAAAATAACAAACACAAATTAACTCTTCTAATCTTACTTATATTGAGATACCATTTTTAAAGAGAGAGAGAGAAAAAAAATCTGTTTTCTGTAAATGCGCAAAAGTGATGAAAAAGTGTTTTGAAAGAATATTCTGTTAGCCTAATTGCCTAATTTGCCTTAGTCATTTCAAACCCGTTGTTGCAATGTGAATACAAAAGGCTCATGTGCTTGCTAAAAATTTTTGGTAACGCAAAAAGTTGACTCGAGGCAAGTGGATTCTTTTTGTTATTCAATTTTTTTTTCTGAAAATGCTGAAAAATGACCTAAGCACAATGGCTATTAGGCTAGCAACTTGTGTTTGTGTGGACTTCTACATTATTATTATTTTTTTAACATGACAACTCCCTGCTGTACAATTTTTGAATTGTGTTTTTTTTTCCCCTCCTGGTCACCCAGGAAAGCAAGCGACGCAAGTCACGTGGCTGACAGCTTGCGTTTGCCCAGGGCCGCGGCAGGAGGGGGGCGACAGGGACGCTGATGTAGTTGTTGTTGTTGAAAAGGGGATCCGCGGGCGAGGGCGGCGGGCGAAGGCGGCGGCGTGGAGTCTACGGCACTTAAATGTGAACAAGTTGGGCTCGCGCAGCCTCCTCCTTGAAGGTAGCGAACACACTTTTTCTTCCTCCTAAGGACAGTCACAGACAGTTATCTGGGAATAAATCCGAATGGCACAACGTCAATAACCAAAGAAATACAACACAAAACACACATGTACAACACACACCCATGTGGAAATGACTAGACTGAATATCTTTATTTATTTCTTTATTTCCTAACATGGAACTGCAACTCATATTTAATTTCTTACCAAAGACTCGAGAGATGGGCGGACTTTCTGAGCAGGGTTAGCTTATCGTAAAGGCAAGAAGTGTTAGCGCGCCCTTAGCACAAATACTAGTGGAAACAAAGTTAGTAGTGCACTTGTTAAGCTAACGTGCTAAGCTAACAGGTGTTGTGTTTCAGAAGGGGGGTGGCAGGGGATCAGGTGGTGCACATGGTGGTAGGATGGGTGGTTTACACACCTGCAGGGACCGCACCAATCTATCTGCTGCTTGAGGCCAAAGCGAGCTCGACATTTCTTAGGGGAGCCAGGCTCTGAGCCGCAACAGCAAGACACGAAGACGGGGGACGACGATGAAAAGAGCGGCAAAGACGCACAAGAAGAAGAAGAAGCATCAAAACGGTTGGCATGCGGGGTACACGTTAGTCACAAACGCACACAAGTTAGTCAGACCTTTTCACGCAGAGAGGGAAAACAAAATATATCGAGCCTTTTATGCAGAAACTCAGCCAAGCAATATTTCAATTAGCAACACTGCATTTCACATTAGGTTAGGTTAGTGTCAGATTTCCCCTTTCACACAGATATCCTCGAGAAAAGGCAGCAGCAGTGCTGCAGAACATCTGGAATTTTACATGGTAACCCAGCAAAGTGGGACATTTCACATAGCAACACCGCATCTAACAATAATAATAATAATTGTTTTGTTTGTGGCAGGTTTGAGGAATATTATCAATCTTACCATGTGAAAATGAATAACCAAAAGCCGAGATCGGGTGTGACGTTCGACACAGAACCCAGTGTCTAGTATGATGTGTTGAAAGCAAATGTAGCTCTTCAATCAGGATTTAACAGGGACTGGGAAAATTGCTGGATCAAATTAGTACCTTTTCTACAGAACAGGAATGGAACAATTTGGGGGGAAAAAAAGCAAATATATATATTTTTTTACCTGTGTTGGAGTCTTGCTGCTTCTCCCTTTTCCTCCTCTTCTTCTTTCCCTGCAGGAGGACAGATATGAAGTGATTCACTGGACGATAATAAAAATAATGAGAGTCGACTATTAAATATTGAGTTTAAAAACACACATATGCTAATTAGCATGTGTCAAGTTTGTAGCGACTTTGGCTTGTTTACAGGACGACACGCACCGGTCATTTTGTTAGGTACACTCACGCAATCTAATGACATCCAATACGACACGTTATCGAAGAAATTCACTTTTAAATAATAATGATCTGAATTTTTTGGTAATTGTTTGGGCAAGTTTTGATGGGTATAATTAGGGCAACAATTTTCAGGCTTTTACATTCCCCACAGTTCTGGTATATTACATTAATATTGAATATTTTATAACAAATTTCCTATTACAAGGAATAGTGTTTAAAAAATGTTTGAAATAGTTCATTTAAATTTTAAATTACCCCCCCCAAAAAATCTAATACCATGGAATACTTTTTCAAAGAAAAAGGTGACATTTGAAAATTAGCATTATACTCAATTTTAAATATTAATATTTTCAAAATGTTTTATTTACCTTCATGTATTCTCGTTGTGAAATAAGTAACGATTAAAAATCAAAATGAAAAAAAAATACTACGTACTTTTCCACAGTTAAAAAATATTAGGTAATCCATTAATTTTTGCATAATAAACCAAAAAAATAACAACTTTTCTTTTTAAATAAGTAATTAAATGTGATTAGGAGGCGATTTTTGTTCTTGGACGTCATTAGACAAACCAGCGCGGGCATCCCTATTAAAACGCCTTGCGAGCGTGATGACATCATCCTTTTTGTCAGCGTGTGAGCGGTCTCGTGGCGCTGATGTCACGGTGTGTTGCTGGTAACCATAGCAGCATGCAAGCCGCCGCCCCTCGCGAGGAAGGAAGCATGCGGAGGGAACGCCGTGCGGCCGTCGTTGGTATTACCCAATTCCTTTCATGCATGCTGGCGTATTAGCCCCGCCCCCCCAGCACAAACAAGACGAGTCCCTACCCAATCGGCTTTACTCTTTTCGCCTGCCGCCTCCTGCAACAGGTCAACAGCACACTTAGCGCAACACGTGCTGTGCCACCGTGCGTGTGCGTGTGTGTATGTGTGTGTGTGAGGAAGAGGAGTGCAGTGTTGAAGATGCGTCAGCAGTCTTACGTAGTTGTCACGTGCAGACCAGGTGGGGTAGAGCTGCATGTGCAGTTGTCTCTCCTTGCGTGCCAACTCGTAGTACTTGGCCTGCTCCTCCCGCGTCAGTGCGTGCCACTACACGCGCACACACACAATGACGGGCATCAAACATGGCAATCTCCATCACCATGACGACCACACATGCAGACCGAGGGACAGTGCGTGCGCGTGCGTACCCTTCGTCCGAGTATCTGGTTGATGGCGGCGCTCTCCTTGAGCGTGCACTCGGCGATGACTTTGGCCCTCATCTCCTTCATGTAGAGCATAAAGGCGTTGAGTGGCTTTTTGATGACAGGCTTCTTGGGTTCCTTTTCCCGCTTGGCCTCCACGTGTGGTTTCCTGCGTGGCGCGGAGGAAGATGGAGACGTGTGTGTTGTTTTCTTGTCTACCGTTGTGGCATTGAAGAGCCGCAACGCGATTTCACAGCCGTTTGATTGCTAGCAAGCAGCACCACGCAAGAACCACCCAAAAGATTCGCGCTAAACTTTACATAGGAATGAGGCAATGGCGAAACGAAGAAAACGGCAATTTGTGATGCAGATTTTGTTAAAGGCAAAATGTTTAGCCGCGAAGCTAATGCTAACAACATGTGGAGGTGCTCTTGCTGGTCCATGAACATCATGTGTGTGTGGTCGCCAAAACAAGGACAGAGATGTTCATGCCGAGTACGACTTCTGAAATTGTCTACTTCAGTTGAAATGTGGCATTCCAAAAAGTTAAGTTGGCACCGGTGCTCGCACTGAAGCCATTCTTAGGTATGTTTTTAAGTTAAGGCAGAAAAAAAAATCAGCTTCCCTTTAAAAATACAATTCCCAAGTACAAATTCAGCTTTGAGTTGTTAGCTCAATGCTAATGCTCACGACATTCAGAGTTATCCTGGCTGGTCCCCAAATGCTAAAAAGGAGCTGATCCTTGTTCAACATGGCAATGACAGACCCACGATTCTCCATATTAAAAAAAGCGGAGCATGAAAGCGCGTTTTCCATTCAAGTGTGGCACTTACGCGTACATGCCTCTGTCATAATGCTCGTGCTCCTGCTTGCCTGAAGGGGGCACGATGGCAGGGTGCGGGATGCCCGTGGGGTGCATGCCGGATGGGCCTAGCATCAGCGAGTGAGAGAACCTGACCACAAAAAAATAAAATAAATAAAAAACAATCATCAAAATAAAAAAAGAATAACAATACCGATAATAAGAATCATAATGGAAGCCAAAGACCAACTGAGCCAAGTTGCGTGACACAAGAAGGTAAACAACAAACAACAGAGGACAACGTGTATCATTTGCTGTCCAAACAACATCTAGTTCCGCTTTCGGTTCATTTTGCCCACTTTTATTTTTCCAGTGGAAACGGAACCAAGATGTTTGAAGGGAATATGCTGTATCTCCACTAGAGGGAGCGCTGGCCAAAGTTTGTCACTTAGGAGTTTGTACAGAGCGAGAGAGGCAACCACAATGAAGCAGTGGACACGTTATGCAAAATAAAAATAAAACTGCATAAGTTACTCACTCAACGATTGAAATTAATACAATTTACAAATGATTGTGTAACCGCACAAACCAATTATTCATGAACATTTAACAGAAAGGAAAGTAAATATTCTTTTAATCTGCATGAGCTAAAAAAAAAAAAAGACAACTACACAAAATCAGTAGATGACAATAATTGTTTTAAGCTGCATGAGGTGGCAAATCAGACTACCAAAATGAAAAATTAAATAAATGACTTAAAATAAAATAATAATTCAGCTTGCTTTTAATCACACAAGCAACGGCAATTTATCTCAACAAAATCATGAGGGACAGATTCCCATCAGCGCTACTATTTTCGCTATCTCGTGTTGTTGGCGCACCATATGTGCACTGACTGGAGGAAAGGAGGAATTTTCACATTGAAATCTGGTTTTATTTTGGATGCTTTGACTTGCAATGAACCCTCGAGTCATCTGGCCTCATGCAGGTCTAAAACAAAAAACAGCACACAGACGCTTGCGACAAATAAAGCGCCTTGGCGCCACATTGGGCTTTCTTTAAAAAGTGAAAGCGAAATGAAATGACTATCAAAGCGTACACGGATGCACTTCAGCGGATGAGCGGTGACATGCATTTTCTTTGGAGGGGGGAGGGGGCGGTGGGATATATATTTTTGTCTTGTAGCAGGCGGCGGGCGCAGCGCAGCTGGCTACCTGCCGCAGTACCTGGTGTAGGACGAGGCGGCAGGAAAATTGGAGGGGAAGGACTGTCGGAAGCCGCACGATGACAGAACGGCGGGGTACACCGTCTGCTTCTGCCTACCACAGCACAGCACAACCACAACACAGTTGCTTCACTGACAGGACGTATGCTACTTGACACGCCCTTTACGTCAAAGGAAAAAGTCAATTTAAAATAGCCAATGCATAAAATAGTCAAGAAACAAATACAATTTCAAAAGTAACAACAACAACAAAAAAAAACCCTCAATTAGACCATTTTCAAAAAAAGGTAAATCATAACAAAACAGTAAATGGATAAAAAGTCAATAAAATGAAAAAGTTAAAAAAAAAAAGTTACAACAATTTTGGTTTGTGTCCGAGTACTTGACTGGTCTGCCAGTAGTCCAGACCCGTTTCACCAGCACACAGCTTCAATAATGAGGACCGAGTACCGATACCTCAAGTACTTTTGATATATCATCTTTTTTTCATACTGCGTGTGGTAAGGTGAAGGGTTTAAAAAAAAGTATCCAAGGAACAAATCGCATGTTTGAAAGAATCTTCGGGAGAATCTAATTGGAAGCGGTGAAGCAGAGAGAGCCTCTGCAGGAGAATCCGTCGGGGGTTACCGTTGACAGCCGCGTGTCGCACCACATTGGGGTGAGATGCTGGCCCGAGAGCCTTTGATGTCGTGGGCTCCTCCCCTCTTTAACAAATCTTTTTTTCAACAAATGCACTCGCGCGTAACGTCACACACCACCAAGCTAATGACAACAGCCTACGTTAAAAGTTTGGGACGGACTAACCCGCTTACGAGTCGAAGCAAAAAACTTGGCTTTCAGTTTCATGTTTGCATGCCAAGTAAAGCTTCAAGAATACAATGTCCTATGTAAATAAATGATGAAAGAAACTCCCCAAAATATATTTAAGTTGAAATAGTTAGAAAAAAAGACTAAATAAATAACAAAGTCGCTAAAAGTACAATCTAGGTTGGAGTAACTTGCCTATGTGAATATATGCAAAAAATATAATAATTTTTTTTAAAGTGCTTTAAAAATATCTAAAATGAAATCATAACTAATAGATACGAATGAAAAAAGATTGTATGCTATCAGCTGGACAAAATTGTTTCCATCGATAAACAAAATATTAAATAAATAAATGATGGAGAACCCCCCCACCCCCCCGGAATATACAGTATATTTAATAGCAAATCATATACAATAGTAAGTAAAAAAATACTGATTGAATAAAACACCAATGCTAAAAGTCTAAATTTGGTTGGACTAACTCATTAAAAGATAAATCATCAGCAAATAAAGAATAACATGGTAAATAAAACATAAAAAAATAACAGAGTACTTAACTATAATATGAGCAAATAAAATACTGTACGTGCACAAAACCTTCAGTGGGACAAACATTGCTTCCCTGTGTAGGTTAACGTGTTCACGCACATGCTAAACGTTGTGTTGGATTCAATAAGTGACGTTTTCTGTTCTGATGTGTTCTTCCAGTTCGAAAGACACCACGCTAAAACCAAGAAGCTAATCCAGGCTAATCTGCCAAACATCGGGGAGTACACGAGCGTCCAAGATAATTGTCGCAAAACAACATTTCCGCTGATCCGTTGCCTTCAATAAAAAAAACAACATCGTACAAGGGGCCTGAACCGGCAGATCATCCGGATTAAGGCAGATGAGCCCGAAGGAATTCCTCAGTGAAGACTTCTTGTCCGACAAAGATAAAATTGTTCCCAATCGGAAATATCTTCGGACAAAGACTTCATTGGAAAGCATGCGTGGCATTTGACGGAATCCCTGAACTGCTCCCGTTGAAATTAATCCACAAATCAACAGGGAATCGATTGACATTCAAGAGAATTTGGGAAATGAAATCAAGAAAACAAATAGTCATCTCAAATAAATGGTCATAGCAGAAGAGTACCAATAAAAATATCGAGTAAATAACTCAAAGTCAAAGAGTAAATACACAAAATGTGAATCTACAAACTTTTTTTAGACAGAAAGAAGAAAAAAACGTTACATTAAAAATTTTAAAATATCAATAAATCAAGCAGGATCTACAAATGAATTCATAAGTATCCAATATGGCTAAAAGGTACAATAAGGTCCACCTAGCAAGTTTTTCGCTAATCTCCTAACACACTTCCTTTCCTCCGGCTAACACATTTCTTGAATCTAAGGTCAGATGAGCACGCGTCTACTTTTCTTGGGTCATGCCATGATTTCGAAGCTACTAATGGTGTTTCACGTGTCTGCTAAATGTTGTATCGCTGTGGAAGCAACATATTCACGTCTACCTCCAAAATAACGTGTTTCGGTGTATGCCAAATGTCCAACTTGAGTTTGACGAGTATTTTTGACTGAAGCGTCCGAGTGCAGGATGAGATCACATCACATCCAAAGCGGCATAAATAAGAGCTGTTACACTTTGTACAAGGTCACCGCAAGTTCACAGAGGAGGCACTCACACAGGTGGTCTGCGTCGTAATGTGTGTGTGTGTGTGTGTGTGTGTGTGTACATTACACTCACCACCCCATAGATGGCGAGATCTGTCCAACACCGCCTGAAGGGAGAGGGTAGTATCCTGAAAGGTCCTGGGATTGGTGCCTGTGAACACCTACAGGCGCACGCACGCACGCACACACACACACACACACACTTATGACAACTACACTCGTACTTGTATCTTTTAAGCACATCATTAGGTCAGTTCAAGGGGCCTCCATGAGGGCAATTAGCAATATTAGCAGTGTGGGAACCTCATATTAAGTGCACGTAAAGATACACAAAGGTCATACAATGACATGGTGTGTATCTGTGTGTCTGTGTGTGTGTGTGAGAGCGTTCCACCTTGGCCAACTGTAGCTTTAAAATGCACTAGCAACCACTCCATGAAGTCAAATTGTGCGACTAACAATAGATAGATTGGACTCCACAACCATAGGTGGCGCTACGCCTACTTTCAGCCTCTTGCGCAACAGCCCAGAAGAAGGATAGCTCTCCTTTTCTGTGTGTATGTTTGAAGGGATATTGGAAGGAATGAATTTGTTTGGTTGGGAAAAGTGCCAAATCACGGAAGAGACGTTCCAAGCGTGTCGTCATTTTAAACACAGATTTTAAAAATGGCATGAAAAAAATAACCGACACAGCTATGGCTGTGTAGGCTGTTTACTCCTTCTTCTTGTTCACACAGTAAAATAATGTTGGGTGTGATCGTAGGAAGTCATTTGTCAACAGGCAGCAGCAAGCTTTTAGGCAGGCCCAATTGTGTTTGCTAACCAGTGTTTGGTGCGAAGGAATGCCTCAGGATGACTGTAATCTGGACCTCGCTCCTTTCGGGACCCCGAGAGCGAAAGAGAGGCAATAAATCGGTCACGGTAGGTTGAGTCAGTCGTCGCCCGTTTAGTGTTGTGCTTTGTTTAAAAAAACAAAAATTATATACGTATGTAGCAGCACTAAAAAGATAACATTGATTTCTTTCAACGAGCGACTTTACTGTTGGTCAACAAGGATGACATCACTGATGATGTAACAGCACGCCTGGACAATGTGGCGAATGATATGGGGGCAGGCGGGGGGGGGGGGGGGGGGTGAGATAACTTTGCGTCTGCGTGTGTGTTGATTGACAACGATCCCGAGATGGTGTGAGAAACGTCGGACGTTGCATCCAGGTGTTAGCGCTGTGTGTGTTTTGGTGCGTGTGCAGGTGTCTCAGTCTGTCATTAAGAGCTGAGTCACTATGCTAGCGTCATCGACGTGTGTGTGTGTGTGTTTAGTAAGTGTGCTAGTACAGGAAAAAAAGGGGGGAATTCCAGACACACAAGGCGGTCGATTGCCTGAGGTGCATTAGTTTGATGTGCCACACACGTCTTTTGGATCGGATTTGGATTGGATACAACTTTATTGTCAAAATATGAATCTCATTTCTTCGGTAGCATTTTGGCAAGAAATGTCCACAAAATTCAACAAAAAGGTAAAACCGAAATGTTGCTTTTCCAATGAAATGCAGTCATAAGATGCTTTTTTGCTACAATGGGGAGGAGGACATAAACTTGGTCATAACACACAAAAGGTTTGGGAGGCCACTGAGCCTTGAGTGCATCAGCAGATTAATACAGGGGGTACTGGAGGAGTCACAGAAAGGCAAGGAAGTGGACCGGCATTGAAACTTTCATGGATCAAACAGCTGTTGTGACTATGCGAGTGTATGTGTTCGTACCAGTCTTCTGACTCATGTCGGTGGGCAGGTGCGGGGGGCTGCCGCCGAAGTGCTCGTTGCCGTAAGGCAGCAGCGACGTAATCGGGTGCATGCCGTGGGGCTGCTGCACAACAGACACTTTGTTGGACTGGAACGACATAAGGAGGGACAAAAAATATCCAAACATTAAAATATGAATGCTAAAAAAACATAACAAAAAACAATCAAATGGGAAAATTATTTGATGAGGGGTTTAAACCGGCATACAAAAAAAATTCTAAGTATGATCACAAAATAATATATGTATGTAAAAAAATGTATAAAACATACACTTCCGATCATGAATAATACAAATTCATATCATTAAAAAAAACTTTGGTGGCCATTTACGGCAGTATTTAGCATTAGCATGGCGCGACCGCACTTCTAAACAACCGATTTGTGTTGCCGCGTCGCCACGAAAAATCCTAAAAGCGTGCTGGCGGGCTAACTTTAGCGCACACGGCCGCACATCTGTCACTGCGGCTTCTTTTCACGTGCTGAGCTCGTTTCGCCGAAGAAAAAGGAGTAGGGAGAGAGAGGGGGAAAAAAAGCGCGTCCTGCCCGTGCGTCCGCGTTTCCTCGCCGTAATTAGCCACCCTTGAAGTGGCTTCGAGAGCGCCTTCCGCCTTTTCCGAGCGCGCTCGAGGGGGAGGCACTCGTCCCAACCCCGTCATTATCAGACCGCTCTGTAGTTAAGCAAGGAGGATAAATCCCCCACACTCCTCACCTCGCACACACAGACACTCACACAACGTACACGTTGCGCACGCACTTAGCGCGGCTCAAGCAAGTGTGCACACGTACGATGCTCGCAGAACACACACAATGTACTTTATTCACGGAGTTGCGGTGATATATTTAAAGAACTGAGAGCTTTTCTTACAATATCGAGTAACAGAATGAATCGGGTCTGTAAAAGAGGGAGTGACTCACATGGCCAAGTCATTACTAAGTCTCCGTTCATAAACTTCAAGTTTCAACCAGTTTCTGGGGCCACAATCGAGCAAGTCGAGTCATTGCTTCAATCTTGCTCAATCACGACAAATTTCATGGGGCCAGCACTTGCGAGTGACCAGACTGACCCGTCATTCACATTTTACAATTGTACAGGAGCGCTTAGCAGCGAACTACCCGTCAAGTAGCAGAGAGCGAATTCTTCAAAAAGTCGATTTCAAACTGTTTGTTGCCACTGCCAGGTGAAGTTTACTGTCAAATTAAACAGAAAACCAAGAGAATTACACAGTGTGTTTTCAAACCAGCCACACAATGTTACCTTACGAAAGCTTGCTAGCTTCATGCTAACACACAATGCAAAACGCCAATGACGGGCTCATGAAACTAGCATCGATGTTGGTGTTTCAACAACGGATCACTGAACACACAAAAAATAAATCGATAGATGGAGACAGACAGTTGAAATATTCACAGGCATAGATTCCTTATACTCTGCGAAAATCGACCAATATTACTGCAACTTTCTGAGCAGTCGTGACCGTTTACTTCATGTTAATATGCATACATGGAGTATACTGCCCCTTGGTGGCCAGACAAATCAATCCAGAATTGTGACCAGTCGAGTGCAGAAAATAACAGCACCAAATACTCGAAGCTAACGGACTTGAATTTTTTTTTCAATGTAAGGCGATTTTAGCATTTTCTTTTTATAATTCAGGCGACAAAACGCAGGGGCACCCACTTTCTGTCAATTATTAATGTAATTCCTTTCTAAAAGGTGAGATTAAAGACACTCGGGCCAGTGGAGGACCAAAGAGACGAGTGTTTCAATTTCCGCTTTTAATGGAATAAAAGACAACTAAAGAATACATTAGTAGCGCGCGCGCGCATGCTCTTTAGCATGTATTGTAGCATGTGTGTGTCGCCTCGATTTAAACAAGTGTGATGCGAGCTGTCATGAAGTGTCACGCCGAGAGCGGAGGAGTGCACATAAAACACTCGCGACAATACCAACACGACTCAAAAAGGCCTTTCAAGTACACACACGCACACAACACAAACACGCGTATGCATTTAGCTTACATACTTGAACCAATTGATCAAGTAATTGCTCCTTTGAAGTCAATCTTTGATGTCATCTGCAAACAGGCAATTATTCGCCCATTTCCTGTTACACATTTTGTTTGATTTTATTTTTTATTTTTTAAAAAGGAGTGTATACTTTTGCTCGCACGCTCATAAAGCATTCTAATATAAATTGTCAAAAGATACATCTCGTTATAGAAATTGCATCCACATTAATGGGCTTTTGAGAGGAGAGACATGGGGAAAAAAAAACGTTCTGTCAGCTATGCATGCCATTTACTCGCCGGCAGTAGGCCAGCCACAAGAGGGCACCAGTGAGGTGTATCTGTGAGTAGTATCGGTAGGCATCCGAAAAAATCGATACATTGAAATAAGGCTGGTATCGGCCCGATGTGGATATCTGGTATTGGTAATCGCATTCCTATTGTAACAAAAATAAAATCTTTTGAACCAGCTATTCTGGCCATTTGCCTCTACGAGCTCCAGGGTCAACCAGATTCTCACAATGTGACACGTATCAGTCCAAAATGAGTAGTAGTGCCCAAAAAAAAAAAAAAAACCCCCCACCAAAAACGGCTGACCCTTGAACTCTGCCACACTGACCATGAGTCTAAAAGTTCCAAATATCAGTTTAATGCTAGCTTTGTAAACATAACATTAGCGTGTCGCTCAAGTACAACAACAAACCAAAGAGACCCCACCCCCGCTGCTCCCCTTTCCAAATCTGGAAGTCATTGCCTTCTCCAAATGAGAGCCTTGGTTGACATCAAAAGCCGGACTGCCGTAACAGTGTAGCCGTGTTTAAAAAAAGCAACAGCCCCCCCTCACCACAGACCCACAAAACCAACCAACCCCACCAAAAAAAAAAAAAAAAAAAAAAAAAAAAAAGCCCACACCCCCAAAAAAACTCATGCAGTTTTCTCTTCTAAAGACTTTGTGGCACAGAGACCCCACAAAATGGGCACATCAGAATCCCAACGGAAGATTTTAATACAGAACCCAGTGAGATGAAACGGTGCCACTTTCACACGAGACAATCAAATTATTCAATGACGTGATGACAAAAGACGGGCTTTTGTTTGTCAGCCGTCAAACTTCACAACCACTATACAGTATCCCGAAATGTGACAAAGGGGGAATTGAGTGAATAGGGCGGCCTTAAATGTGACAATTGCTTCCAGCACAACAGGGTGGCGAGAAAATGAATGGCTGAAAAAAATTGAATGCTAATGACTTTTTTTTAGGGAGGGATTGTTTTTTTTTCCCCCCCACCGCAAACATCCCAGACTGTGTTTACGATGCTGCCTCATGATCGATATGACTGAGCAGTCACTCAGAGTGAAAGCAGTCATTCCTAATACCAGATTCTTAAATGCCACCACACATCCACAGCACCCCCCCCCCCCCCAAAAAAACCTGACATGTTCCGAGAGTGCCTTTGTCTTTTTATTGTTCCGAAATGCCGCAAGTACACAAACTGTCAACATGGCCCCTTAAACCATTCATATGTGCCCTAGCACAGCAATCACTTTTCTCGTGGGACTCTCTGAGAGCACGGCTCTGAACAAGCGCGGAACTTTTCATTTGAGCGGAATTGATTCATGGCCTGGGATTTTCTTTAAGCTGAATATTGGCTATAATTATGACATTTCCAGCGACGCCAGCGTAGTTTAGTGCGAGACGTCGTGTTCGGGATTACTGCACGTACAAATTCAGGTTACGTCACAATTAAAACTCCATCGGAAAACAAGCCGCGATGAAAGAAGCAGCAAACCAGAGTAGAAGACGCCACATTGCATACTGAAGGCACGTAAGCGGGATCAGAATTGCAAAAAAACTCGCCTGACTCCAAACACCTGGAAAAACATCGACTGCCATCGCCTCCCGTTGCCCAAAGTGGTTTTGGCGTGCGGCCTCAACGGGGAATTTGATGCCCCCCCACCTCCCGCTCCCTCCGATGGATACCGTTTGCTCGCAGCTGTTCTGAAATATGACTTTAATTTAGCATTTGGGTCCTTGCAAAAAAAAAAAAAGGCCTGCTCTTGGCCCATCACTGCAGTTGGGCTGTCTTGGATTAAAGATCAGAAATGTTTTGTTCATGTCTCGGATCAAGCAAACGGCGAGAGGAGATGAAACGGGATTAGAGGGCAGGCGAGAGATTGACGAAAACAATTAGCTATGAAGTCCCCGCGCCTCTGAATTGTTAATTGTTTTGTAACTGAGGGCCTTCCTCTGACCCAAAGGCGGGGGGGGGGGGGAAGAAGGCGGCGGTGGATTTCCTCAGCCCGTCCAGATCGCGTTACACAGGCCCGGAGGCTCTGATGTGGCTTCAGACAGCAAGCGCAAAACCAAAAGCCCGCAACCGCGCAGGCCGGCTCGGCGCTGAGCCTCGTCGTGCGGTCAACGACTGAGGAATATTTCTGAAAGCCCGAATGTATTCCAAACTACCCCCCCCCCCCCCCGCAACCCCCTTGCTCCATCCCTGCAGAGATGCTGTGCCGTTTTAATGTTGGCAGCGAACTGGTGACAAGTTGTTCTGAAGGGGATAGCACGCAGGATTTAGAAGGTTTTCATTTACGGGTGGAACATCTGGTGCGGGAGCCGAAATCGGTTTTCAGTTCGAAACTGGCTCGAGAAATCATTTTCTGCTTGAATTCCTTTTTTTTTTTTTTTTTTTTTTTCACGCTTCACCGTGCCATGTTAAAGGTACAGTCACAGATGATGTGGAATTGAGTTGGGTAACAAGAAATGGAGCGCCAGCAAACTGCGTGCTGTGTACAGGTGCAAGCTTGAAACAGGTTCAGTTTGAAACCGGTTCGAAAAATCTCTATCTAGCCATGTTTAAATGGGGGGCGGGGGGGGTGGAAAAAAACAAGACAGAGCAACTGCCTTTTTGTCTGGTTACCATACGAGGTTCCTTTTACAAAACATCGCTTGCTTTCTTTCCTTTCGCTTGTGAGGCGAGTTTCAGATTGACAACCCCAAAAAGTACAAGTCTCCATCTTAGAAGATATTCCTCTGAGTTTGTACGAGCGGTACGCGCACAAAGGGGCTCCGCGGACTAAAGGTGCTAACTTGTAGCGAGAAAAAAAGAAGAAAAAAAAGCCCATTAGAACATGTCCGCCTTTTTATCCACAGCATCAATTAAAGGCCTTTCCATTGGCGAGCTCTTGTTCTTTATTAGAGCGCCACCTTCTCGCCTCTCTCATGGAGTTTCTCTTTAATCTCAGGGAAACACTGTTGCCATTGATGCGCCGATTGATCTGATGTTTGCGCCTGACGCTTTTATCTCCGCGCACTCTCAAAAGAAAAAAAAAAAAAAACACCTTGGGTTTGAGGTGCTAGCGCGTTTCGTCCAATGAGGACTTGAGATGCTTCCGGGTGGTCTCAAATTTGTGTCAGCTGGGAAATGCCTCCCCGGTAGTTATCAGTCGTCTTGATGACACCTGTTACTTAAGCTAAAGTAACGTCCGTTGATGCTAACGTTTATTAATCGCTCTTTTTTTCACAAGTTCAAAACTCAAATGGGCCGGCCGGGATCCTCGTGTGTTTCGGCCAACGGCGAGGCTAGATCTTTTAAAGGACATCGTTAGCAGCAATATAGCTTTCCACCAGTCATCAGGCATCTGAATGGACACCTGTCGCTTTGGGTAGTAACGTTTAATTCAAAACATTTTTTGTCCAACCCCGCCCGCCCCCCCCCCCCAAAAAAATAAAATTAGTCGAAGTGGATGCTGTTCGCAAAGTATTCAGTCGATCCACATTGCAGAGGGGCAGTAACAGATGATGACGCATCTGGACTCGAGTTCAAATTCAGCTATCATCGCCCTGGTAGTAACAGGGCTCCCTTGTAAAACAAAGGATGCCATTCTGTAAACATGAGAATCCAAATGGCCTCCGGACGCGTGTTCCACATGAATATTAAAGCTAAAAATGGATGCGCTGCCATTAAAACCTGCAAGCAACCTGCTGGCCTCGTGTTTTTCCATATAGCGGCGTCCCAGAACCGGACCGCAAGTGTACTGCCCCGAAAAAAATCTCCTCCCATCGGCCTACAAACCCTAAAAAAAGTACATTTGATTTCAACCTCTTAGCCAGAGGGCCAAGTTTTCGGCGTGGCACGGCTCCACCGGACTGATCCAAGTGTGACGGCAGAGGGGGCCCGGGGGGGGGGGGGGGGGGGGGGGTGAAGCGAGGGCGCTACCATTCGGCAGACCGCGAGTGGACTTGGCCCAAAAGCGTTTAGCGGGCTCGTTGTCGTGTGTTCGACCGCGACGCTGCGTGTCGAAGAGGTCATCTATCAACACTGTCCGCCGGCCGAGTGTATTTATGTTTTTGTCCCATACGTGCGCGTTTGTGTGTTTATAAGACATTTGTTTTATTTTAGGCCCCCTGGAGAAGCGCAGCGTCCGACAAGCGCAGACGTCTTATTTACTCGAGTGTTCGTGTTAGATAGCATAGCGGGGCACTTTTGGGGGTTTGTGTCCAAGGCCGGTCGGGTGGCAGCTTCGGTTCTGCTATCGATCATCTGTAATAATGACGCGGCGGCCGACTTTGGCGTGTAATTATGTTGCCGAAATAGAAGTGGCAGGCTCCGCTGCGAGACCATTTGGGGACCTTAAAGTGCACATTTTATGACAACAAAAAAAATAAATAAATAAAAATACGCAAGCCGGTGCTTCTTTCGCTGTCATTCTTCATGGGGCGGAACCAGAACCTCAGGTAAAAACTGTCACTCAAGTCACATTTATCATTTTTACAAAAATAATAATAATAATAAAACAGTGGGTTGTCTTGGCTGGGTGGAAGGATGGATCGGTACAAACATCATCCACGAAAAAATTATTGAAGAGAACATTTGGGGATCTTACCCGGTAGTTTACTCGAAGTTCATTTCTTCCAATGCTGACATGCATCCATCCAACCGTCCATAAACATCTGCTTTTTGCGTCTGCGGCTACAGAAATTGCGTGCTGCTGATTTGCACTGTAAATAGGTGCTATTAGCGCGCACAAATAAACACACGCGTTGCATTTTCAGCTGGTGGGCTCCGCGCCGTCACCGATGCGTAATTGCTACCACCCAGGACGAGCAACTAACCCTCACCCGGCAGCCGATACTCAAATAATCTGAGACAGACGTACGCACCGCATATTTACACATACGAGATACCAAAGTGAGTCTGTCTGTCTGTGTGTGTGTGTGTGTGTGTGTGTGCGTTAGCCTTGGCTGCGGACGTCCACTTCGCGCCAGTCCAAAAAACAAACTCGGTGGCCAACCATAAAAACCCAACAACAGCCCCCGCAGTGCGACGGAGTCCCCCGCCCAACAACATCCTTCTTTCTTTCTTTCCCGCCTTTATGAAGCCTTTTCTCTCACTTATGAAGCACAAGCTAATTCATCCGTCTGTTAAGGAGACATCATGTTCCCGGGTCAATTTGACCCCGTACTGTTTTTAATGATCCAACACTGACATTATCATTTTACACCGATTAGTTAAAAAATCTTATTTTACATTCTTTTCCATTTGCTGAAATGAAAAATTAACACCCCCTTCTGTTTTGGGTCAAATTGACCCACAGACTTAAAATTGAGAGGTTGTGTATTGAATCGGTAATGCATTTAATCAGAAATTAACAAAATAAACCAATTAAGCAGCAGAAGTTTCATTTCAAAGAATATATTTTCCTTCAAAATGGGTCAATTTGACCCAAAGTTCCTTGACTTATCCCAAAACAATGGTTGGGATTTGTCCCCACCACGCACTCCAAGTGTTAACTTGACAAGATTACGCAACTTCACATAGGAAGCATAAATGATACCTTTTTGTCTTACGGTTACATTTTCCGCTGTCGCTCGGCAAGTGAAAAATTTCCACTTGTGGTTTGCATATGTTCGCGCGCGTGTGTGTGTGTGTGTGTGTGTGTGTGTGTGTGTGTGTGTGTGTGTGTGTGGTTCAGGTGAGGCTTGTATTTTCCGTGGTAAACCACTCCAAACTGCACACGGTGAGCTCCACCTTAGAGGACACATACTGCCAACAAGGAGTCTGCGCTTATGTCTCATCAAGCGCTAATGGTGCTGCTACATTCTAGACAAACCGACAAAACTTTTTTTCTTAATGTTGAATGCATTGTTTTGCGGTTGCTTTTTTTTTTTCTCGACAGTCTTTTTCCTGGTCATGTTTGAGAAGATTGTTGCTAGGCAGAATTTATAGGGCAGGGCAATTTGTGACCCGAGCCACACGGGGCATCTCCGAATTTCAAACATTTTTAATTTTTTCTTTTTAATCATTAACATCAACAATTTTGCAACGTAGTAGTCAATGTTATTCATACAATAACAACATTTGAGAAAAGGAAATGACTTTAAAAACAGCGCCATAAATTCACCACTTTTATGTGAATTACCTTTTAAACACAACAACTTTGCTTTGGAATGACTGTTTGGAATGATGTAGCACTGCGCTACACGATTATGAGCCAAAATATGAAGTCAAGCTGTGCTGCTGTTTGGCGCGCGTGGCGGTGAAATAGTTAAAGGTGTTCCAAAGGTGTCAGGGAGTGACTTTCGAGCGAGGCTGCGGTTTTTGTTCTTGTAGCGCACTGCGGTTAGCTGCTCGCGCTCTGATTGTTTACTTCCGACTCCCATCTGACTGACCCTCACTGTACTCCGGTGTCACCTTCCCACTCTCTTTTGCTCTTTTGACACTTTCTCCCGTCTGTTGAGCGCTTCCTCCAACGCCTACTCGCTTGCCGTTTGCTCCGCTGAATGTTAGCGGGCGCGCGCCTCCCGCACTTGAACGCTCCCTCAACACAAAGCGCACGTCACAGTTGCTCCAGTTTTTCATCCGCCCTAGAAGTGTTCACCACCGCAACATGCAAACACCCAAATCATCAAAGTCAACAGAGCATAGTAAAAAAATATATATATATTTAAAAAGTTGTGTTGACTAACATAGTTGTCCAAATTTATCACCTCCCACCCGAAAAAAGGATGAAAATGCATTCCAGGCCAGTAGTTGGTGATATCATGTGCACAAAAACAAATGAATTCATCAAGTATGTCGACATAATGTATTGTAGTTAAAAAAAACAACAACCTTTAGACAAGTTTTGCATTTGAACCTGCTGTAATAAACATTCCAGGCCACTATTTGGCAATTTTAAATTAAAATTAGGATTCGCACAGTTAATATTTTGGAGCCAATGACGGGTCAGCTAGTTTTAAAAAACTAAATAAATAACCTGATAAGCGATCCGATCAGAAGATGGACCAATCTATACAGTCTTATTTAAAACAATTTATTTATTTACTGTACAGTCAGCGCCCACTATTCGTGTTGGATTCGGCTCGGACCAAGAATAGCCAGAATTTGCTCACTTTAAAAAAATACTTTATAGAATAAAAATAGCAATTGTTCGCTCCTGCACGGCTTCACAACCTCTTGACAAGTACTTATTCTTTTTTTTTTTGTGCTCCCGTTCTCTGGACGCAACCAATATATGTTAGTGTGTCACGGAGAAGAACGAGTGCGGCGGTAGATGAAAGAGGACAGCGGGTGGCCGTGCGTGATCACAGCCATGTGTGGCGGTGCGCTTCATGCGGCCGCCGAGGCTCCGGCTGGTCTACGACGGCCACGTGGGCAGAGAGCGACGAGGACAACGACGACGACAACGATAAACAGCAGGACTAAGAAGAAGAAGAAGAAGAGGAGGAGGAGGAGGTTTGAGTTCCATGTGGTTTGGACTATTTTTAAACGAGACTATTTTAATGATGCACCCGCGTGAGGATGATGAGGGTGAGGAAGTTTTGGGTGTGGAGGCCACAGATGATCAATCAAAATACATCGCCCCCCCCTCTCCCCCCAAAAAGGTTTTGTTTCTTTTTTTGTTTTTGTTTCCCTTTTGTAATTGACTCAACAAATACTTAAAAATGAAAAAAAAATTCTGTATAGTCAATATATCCTAAATAAAATACAAAGTGTTAAGTTTGGTCTTGTTAAAAAAAAAAAAGACTTGACTTTTTTCCCTGTGAAAAAAGTAAAAAAAAATCAAATCTGTTATTAATATCTGCGTGGATATGATCAATTATATGTTGGATACTATTTGATACAATTCATGTGAGATATTTCATATAATAATATAGAGCTGCTTTGTTTATTTCTCCACAGTTTCTGTCATGTAGACAAACAAACCGGATCCCAACATTTCACCGACGTTGTTTAATCATCATCATTATGTCCCTTTTTAGGAAAAGTATAAAAATAAGAGCCACTTCCTCACAACACACACCTGTTTGCCCCGCCTTTCTTCCGGAAAATGAATAATTACAGGTACAAACACCCGGGGGCCGTCTCAAAGGAGGACCCCCCCTTTCTTTTGATATCCCTTTAACGTTTTTTCCCCCGCCCTTCTCTTCTTCGAGATCGTCGGAAGCCTCAGCCACCCACCACTTCAAAGTCAAACCGACGCGGGTTTGCGACTTCATCTCGCTTATCTAGAATGCACGTGTGTTTACTTCCCAGGGCTTATTCTCATTGTCGAGGTACGATTTTATAGTCAACATTCACGTGAAAAAGTCCATACGGTGGTCGCTTCTAACCAAAATGGCTGACTTCCTGTGTGTTTTCGGGCATGGCTTCTTGGGACTTTTTTGTGGGTCTCATCATGATAGACATGCCTCGTAAATGGCAAACTGCCAAGTGAAAATGACTTGGGGGGGGGGGGGGGGGCTGCTGAATTTTTCCGGTAAAAAATTTTGGGTTTCAAGGGGATTTCCTCAAACATCACCGACATGTTCTGCCCACCCACGATGCTAAAAATTTAAATGTTTTTGGAAATTTAGCGTTGTGAGGATAATGCGGTTCAGAAAATGGATGGATGGATTTAGCGTTGTCAATCAGCCCAGTGTACAAGGTTCAAACTTGCGAGTAAAACGCAGACATTTGTGTCCATTTTGGGGGGTTGTATGTGGAGATTTTTTGGGGTGGGTCAACTCATCATAGACAATCCTACCAAATTTCATGATGCCGTCAGTGAAACAGGCTTTGGGAGCTAAATTTCACCAAATCCTGTACTGTATGTCAAACCAAAAACGGCAGACTTAATTGTATGCTTTTTGGCATAGCCGCTTGAGACTTTTTGCGGGTCTACACGTGATAGACTGGAGTAACAAATTTCATTCTGCCAAGTAAAAACATCTTGAGATGCTGAATTTGACCAAAAAATGTGCCACTGCTTCACAATAGCCACGTCAAATCAAAGTGTCTGATTCCCTGCGTCTTTTCAGGCATGGCTTCTTGAGACTTTTTTTTTTTTGTGCGTGTGCGCATGATAGACATGCCTCCCAAAATTCACGTTGCCAAGTGGAACTGGCTTCGGGAGCTCAATTTCCCAAGACCTCGGCTTACCACGACACCCCATTGGGTCTTAAAGAAGGCAAGGAGGGGGGTTGCGTTAGTGGGGGGGAAGAGGGGGAGAGCGTGGGGGGGCTCTGGCAATATTGTTGCTATTGTTGACCAACAGATGAAGTCACCAGAACCCCCTCAAAGCAGCATTACAAAAGAGAAACGAGGAAGTAGGAAGGGCAACATTCCCTTGATCTTATTTGGACAAAAGGGAAGCGAAGGGGACAGACGCAAGGAGAAGATGCATGGAAACATTGGACGAAAACATCGAGGCCTTGTTGACACGACGACAGCCTTACAAGTAACAGGACGCTGCAGTGCGCATGCCAGGCCAATAGATGGCGATGGTAATCAACTGATTTGATTACAGACAAACTGAATGGCACCGTTAGGGCACCGAAGCCCCTCTCCCTGTCTTCCAGTGTCAATTGTCACTTGGGGATTGCGTATCGCTCCAAATCAATCCCGTTCTTGCTCAGCCAACTCAAAGATTGTCGCGTTTGGAGCCTTCGTAAACAACAACGTTGGCTCAAAACGTCACATGTGACCTCAGTCGGGGCCGCAAACAAACAAGATCAAAGAGAACGCTTGTTAGCGATTAGCGGCGGCGGCAGACTTCCTAGACGACAAACGTGCACGCATGCACACACACACACATACGCATGCGCGCACACGCACTATCAAACAATCTTGTCACAATTAGACAGAAGCTAGCAAGCTCGTCTTGATCTTAGAAATCTGTGACATTATGATCGTCCATGACTCATGACTACTGATTACGAAAGAATCACAAAATGTTTAGAGACATGTATAATTTGCTTTTTTTTTTTTTTTAGATATTGTCTATTCGCAGATGTCAACCAAGCCAAAAAAATAAGTGACATCTGTGCTATTTTGCTGAGGAATTAGGCAAAATGTAAATAACGGAGTAAACCGAATGCATTATTTCCTGAAACATTAAAAACGATATGTTTAAAAACAACACATTTTTTTAAATGGATGAAGTTGTGAAAATACAAATCTAAATATTAAAAGGCAAAAAGTGAGAATGAAAGTTAAATCCATGCAATTTCAAAGAGGAATTAGGCAAAATATTAAATTAAATGCATATTTACTCAAGAATTAAGGAACAGAGTAAAATTCAGATAATTTAAGGCAATTCATTACATGTAATATGTTAAAAATTAAGTGTAAAAAAACTGAGCGAGAAAGCGAGAGAGAAAACCCAAATCATAAAAAAAATTATGATAATAAAGATGATACAAGGTGGTCGTCTTTCAATTTTCAAGGATTATTGTTTTTTGTACATTCAAGAATCTTTTTCTTTTGGTTAACCCAACACAAATTTCTGTAGGCAGCCGTGCTCAAAACCTTTTTTTTAATTTTGAGGCGCGCAGACTTACCGTTGGCGACACGGAGCCGTTGGGAAGGTAGGGGTCCGGCAGCATGAGGAAAGGGTAGCCGGAGTACGCCGGCGTCTTGTACACGCCGCCATCTTGTTGCTTGGATGCTGCGGAACAAACAAACAACAACAGCAAGTTAGCGGAAATGCTAGTTAGGTCGTGACCCCATTTTGATTCAGTGTAGTTCCACATTTCTATTTCCCCAAGTGACATTAAACGATCAACTTCGCCAGCATAACTATGCTACCATCTTCATGCGAAACGTAACAGCGAGCCGAGACCGGCGCTAACGTTAGCATCACAGTGCTTCAAGTCTGAGCAGTTGGCTTCAGCAACGAGTTCGACGCATAATCAAGACAAGTTGTGTGTTGTTAGCGTGTTTTTTTTTTGTTTGTTTTTTGTTGTCTTCTTCGTCCACAGATGGTCTTAACACCTTTTGTTTTGACGGTCAGCAACTGTCGCTACTGACACCTGCAGGACTTAAGTGGAACAGTAAAATCTGCTAAATTGGTCAATCAAAATGTCAGTGACACCTGAATTTGCTTTCAAAGTGATTCATATCAACATAGTTTAACCCCTAAAAAAAGCATGGCTGACGCCGCTCCGCTCGTTCCACTTCCTTTATGTTGCGTTCAAGAAAACAAGAAATATTCGAGCTGCGTCTTTATCGACCATTCCATGTCAACCAACTTTCAGGCTAAAACAAAGAACAAAAAGAACCACAACAGTGCAATGACATGACACAAGTCAACAAACATGTCATTCAGCATTCCTTTAGTTTGGTCGTCTGGTGTGATGCAACACATTTTGTCCCAGCTACCTCGTGCAAATCCTTAAAGACGTGATGATCCGAGAATGCAAAGCGAGCGTTTACAAGTGTTGTTAGTTTCGGCATGTTAGATCCTTCGACGCGTTACGAGCATCGCCTCCTCCTCCTCCTCCTGTTTCTCAAGCCTACATGTTAATTTTCTGACGTCGTACACAGAGACAAAGATGCCGGCTGACGCCTGTTTTAATAAGGTCATTGTTTAGTATTAAGTCACCTCGGGAGCCATTTTACAGAAATATCAAAGAATTGCGCTACCATGAGAGGAAATGATGCTTAAAAAAACAACAACAATAGAGACATGTTAGCAGCTTTTAAAGTCATTGCTGTACATTCTTAGTTCACTAAAAAGCGGGGTCAAAATCCGCCTGCATTCATCAAGTAGACAACTTAAAACTTCTCAAATTTAGTCCAAATATACACATCGAGACTCACTGTGCGGCCATCTTAAAATGAGCTTATTATCGTGAGATAAATTGTAAAAAAAAAAAAAGCCCAACAGTTAGCAATAATTCATCGGATTTCGTTTGTGGTTGTCGATTCAATTCAATATTGGTTGATTCAAAACGACCTGGTCTGAAATGATTCAGCGGCTTGAAATTGATCCAGTGTGACCGTGAAATAAATATCTGGAGACTGAAGAGGGAAATTTCCTAGACTGCTTTGATCCCAAACGCATCGCAATGTTAGCGGCTACTTGGCTAAGCTAAATTTGTTTGAAAGTTTCAACGAGGGGCGGCCCGGTGGGCCAGTGGTTAGCGCGTCAACCTCACAGTGCAGAGGTACCGGGTTCAATTCCAACTCTGGCCTCCCTGTGTGGAGTTTACATGTTCTCCCCGGGCCTGCGTGGGTTTTCTCTGGGTACTCCAGTTTCCTCCCACATTCCAAAAACATTCTATTGAACACTCTAAATTGTCTGAAGGTGTGAGTGTGAGCATGGATGGTTGTTCGTCACTATGTGCCCTGCGATTGGCTGGCAACCGGTTCAGGGTGTCCCCCGCCTAATGCCCGAATACGGCTGGGATAGGCTACAGCACCCCCCCCCCCCTCCAACCTGGTGACCCTTGTGAGGATAAGCGGATCGGAAAATGGATGGATGGAAGCTTCAACGAGCACCGAGGCGAGTCACACAAAGTGTGTCCATAAAAAGTCTGCCGTGCGTGAATCCAATCTATTATTTCCTAGTATTGATCCAATGGATTGATTATCTTTTGAAACAAGTTTCAACAGCTTTCCAAGCACGGTGTCATCGGATTGTCGAACTATAAATAAATACGTGCATCTTTGTAAATTGCAAAAGTACCCAAATTGAGAGATTTTTCATGCCAACTGTCACAAAATAATGACGCTTGTGAACTGAGGGCAGGCAGAACCTGACTCACTCATCGTGTAAACAACATAAAACCTGGCAAGTTTAGTCCAAATGTGTGCGTCGAGAATCACTGTGTCGCCATTCGAAAATAAGACAATTTTCTTAATAGCCTTGTAAATTGTAGAAAATGCCCGCAGCAGGATTTTTTTATACACATTTCATGCATTCGGCAACAGTCAGATTGTTTTTTGTTTTTTTTAATCACTATTAAAATGAGTCAACTTTCTTACTGACTTACTTCATGATCTAAACAATGTCAAACCTCTCAAATTTAGTCCAAATAGGTGCATTACGACTCATTGTGTCACACTAAAACAGGACAATTATTTTTAATGGGTAAACTGTCCAAAAATAATAATTCACAGGCGTAATTAACAGGATTTTGGACTGTCATTTTGTAAACAACCTGAAAACCACTCAAGCAGAGTCCAAAATTGTTTGAGACTTATTGTGTAGCCATTCTTAAAAAAAAGAAACCCTAAAAAGGTAAATAAAATACTGACATAATAAATGATAATTTAGAGGATTTCTGTGCATATTTCAAGGTGAGTTTTACTCTTAATTGATATTTTTAAAGCAAAAACTTGCTCCTCAATGTGTAAAAAACATGAAAAGTCTCATAGTTAGTTCAAATCAAGACTGTTGACTAGTGAAAGACGAAGAAATGCCCAATCATAACAAGAATCAACCATTTCTGCCTCGCTCAAAAACACCTTCAAAACTCTTACATTTAAATCCATGCGTGCATCAAGACTCATCGAGTAGCCTAGTGCAGTTAATAAGTAAATATAAATATGAACAGAATGCCATAATAATGATAATTAGTGGGATGGTTAATCAAATTTCAAGACGAGGATGTTTACTCATAATTTTAGTTTGTTTTTTTTAAACGGCAGAATCTCGCTCCATAAACGTGTAAACAACTTTAAAAACTCTCAAATTCGAGAGTTATTGTGTAGCCATTTCGATTTTAAATGTAGTTTCTAAAGAGTAAAACTGTAAGAAATGGATAAATAAGAGCAATAATCAGCATTTCGCCCTGGATGGATGCTATCAGTGGGTAGCCTAAAAAAACAAAACAAAAACTCAGGAGCATACAAACGATCGACATTTTTTTTTAACAGTGGCCACCTGGAAGCTCAACTCTTTGAAGCCGCCGTTGAACATCACGTGCCCCCGCGAGCAAAATACTTGGACAAGCTCAATAAAAAGTTTGTTTTGAAAACATTGAACGCTCTAGCCAAACCCCAAAAGCCTAAAATTCAACGTTCGGCGTGTTTTGGAGGCTTCCTTACCGGCGTCGAGCTGCTCCCTGTGCTTGTCCGGGAAGCCCCTCTGCTGCTCGGTCGGCTGCCCCCGTCTCACCGCCTGGAGGGTGCAAGAGTGGGAAAAGAAGGCTGTAGGCTGCTTAAAAGTGTCTTCAAGTCTATCGCGGGCGAATCGATTCATAAAACGCGGCGTTGCGTGATGGGGAACTGCTCGAAAGTGAGGGAAAATGCTTGAAAAAACGAGAACGAGCACCCTACCGACGAGGCGCCGCAGCCGGCGGGGCCGCCCGTGCTGTGCTGGTGGATCTCGGATTCGTTGACCAGCGACGACTTGAGGTCTGCCAGGTCCTGCTCGGTGAAGGCGCACTCCTGGTGGACCTTCTCCTCCTGCTCGCCTTCGTCCTTGAAGGCGATCATCTCGTCGGTGGCTCCCAGGTCGTCCCCCCCATGCTGAGGCATGTCCACGTCCGGGGACACTTTTATGAAGTGTGTCCAACAAAATCAAAATCAAAGGGTTTAAAGAAAAAAGTCGAAAAAGACGTCAAATCTGCGAGTCTGTCCTCTTGAAAAGTCCGGAAGAAGACGGGGTAAAGTTGTTCCGTGGCGTCCCGCGGCCGCCTGGAGGAGGACTGACGTTCTCCCGCAAGAGTGAGCAGGGCAAGACGAGGACCCCCGACATCAAAGGGCGCCGCCGGGGTGATTGACAGTTCCGATGACTCGTGCATGTGAGTGTGTGTGTGTGTGTCTGTGTCTGTGCGAGAGAGACTCTTTCTACAGAACTTCTTCAAGAGACATCACCACCTCCTCATCGTCCTCGAGCATTATTCATGACTATTAGAGGCGTGTTCACACCATCCAAGATTCGGGGCTACGAACACCACCAGCACCCTGTCAGCAAATGCTGCATTCATGAAACTGGGGAAAGCTTAACTGGATTTGTATTGTTTTCACCACAACATGCTGCTTTCATGATCATGGGAAATCCTACTTGTGTCCAGATTCAAAATGTTCCATTTCAACCAAATTAAATGGTAAAACAAACAAAATCAAAACTAAAAAGTATTGTTACTAAACACGCGGACAACCTCTGTGACCTGTGAACTACATTCAGGAACATAGTCATTATGAGTCTGTCTTCCATGCGGTGACATGCAAAGCACAGTTGATGCATGATATGATGCCCGCCACCCGGGCCCCTATTCCTTGCAAATTGAGTCCATTGCACTTGGGTCTGTACTCAAAGTGTTCCATGTCAACATAGTTCAACGCTAACATAAAAGCACAATAAATAAATAAAATATGGTGACTGACCAAGCCCCCACCACCACTTCCACTTGATTGTGGTGCATTCGCGAAAATGGGAAATATCCCAACATCAACATAAGACAAAATTTCAAACAACAAAGACTGCTGCTAACAGCCATCAACCCTTGCACTGCTTTTAATCCATCCATCCATTTTCTGATTCGCTTTATCCACGCAAGGATCGCGGGGGGTGCTGGAGCCTATCCCAGCCGTCTTCTGGCAGTAGGCGGGGGACACCCTGAACCGGTTGCCAGCCAATCGTAGGGCACACAGAGACGAAATTAAAAACAGGGTTGTCGACCACTCTTTTGCTGCATTCAACAAAATAAGTCATGTCATCTGTATTGTAAATGCAAAGTACAGAACAACAACAAAACAAGGCAATTACACCCGCCTTGACTCCCACTACCTTTACGCCGCATTCAACAAAATAGGAAATGACAGGGTTCTAAGTTTCTCCAGTCATCCTGTGCCAGATTGAGAACCGACATTTTTGCTTTGCTAAAGCATGTCGCCGGTGTTCTGGTCCAAAAGTGTTCATTTACAAGCGCCGGGCAGGAGGACGCCACGCGGGACGTTCCGTGCCAAACAAGAGGGCGTGGCCTACCCGGCATGGATCTGGCCCCCATTTTGTATGTCGGCTGACTCGATGTTGAGGAGGGAAAGAAGACAGAAAAACACACACGACAGTTGAAAGTTGCAATGTCGTTCCCTCTTCTCCTCCTTTTTGTTGCTCCCTGTGCCGATGCATTTTTAATGCGCTTGTTAATTGAGAAATATTCATCCGCGACACTTAATCGCAGGCTGAGTGACGATCTTCAGCTGCGGAGCGAAATTAAACACAAACAGAGAAGACGGACGCACGGCCATTTGCATAAAGCTGCATATTTATACAATATCGCCGGTGCATATTAATACAAAGATTAAAAGGCGCACTTCCAATGTATGCAAATCTAAATTATGAATGACTTGTTTAAACTCCATGTTTATTTGCCTTGATTAAATATAGACAGATGTTTCAGTCTGTCGAGACCCGCGTGGGCAATTCTTTTTTTTTTTTTTCTTTTCAAAAATACGCCCCCTGAAGTGTTAGAACATATTAGTACCCGGCACCAGTCGGGCTTATTATTACGAAATCCAGCGCGGATGTAAAACATGACAAGATGCATGTGAATCCACGAAGAACATATGCTGTGAAACAGCGAGCGAGTTGGCCATTTTTGTTTGAACTTAGCATATTTCACAATATGTCAACATAGAACCTACGCTACGAAACACACAGGTAATCGGAAATAGGGCCACGTGATGGATTTGATTGAAAAAATATTTGGAATAAAATCGGAAAAAGAAAATTCACCCTCAGCGGCTTTCATAGCCTGCTGACCCAAACTTTCTACTTGGTAGTACACAGGGAGGAGCTAGCTATTAAAGCTAGCTAGTTACTAGCTCGCTAGCTACACGCAAACTGTTATATTTACGAACATTTAAAATTCCTCTATTTTTCTAGACTGAGATTTTAACAGCTTTGTTTTACATGAATTTTTTCAATTTCTTTGGCTTGTCTGACATGACGCTTTTCTTTTTGCTTACTTTACGTTCTTGGACTTGATTTATTAAAAATCTTACAAACAGCTCTCGCCAACATGTTAACAAGCCAAAAATACGAAGCGCACCCTTTACGTCTTAATATTCTGAAAACCTTTCACACTTTAATTTCTATTTATGTATCTTTTAAAAGATGAATCACAGTGGGTTTGTACATACAATTAAAAGAAAATAGATGACATACTGTAGTGTGCCGTGCTTTCGAAAGCGACATGCAGGCACGACATTAAGGCAAAGTAATGAAATCATGTCCTCTCATTGGGGTTAAACCACATCCAAGGCAAACGGCTCTTAACTGGAACCACTTGTGTGCCTTTTTATTGCCCGCTTGCCCGTGGAAACATGTCCTTGAAGGCATCACGCAGACAACAAGCACAACATGTTGCGACCAGCACTAATCGCTCCTTTCAAGGCGCAAATGTATTGATTTGAGTGACGTTCATGAACAGGATTTCATTCATTCTTTGGAATGGACTAATTTTTTTTCACAGTTCTCTTGCCATCGAAGTGATGATCAAACTGTTTTCGTGCCAACAAATACAAATGATACAGTCGTAGGCTTCGGTGTTAATTGCAGTTGTGTTTTGCATTGTGTGTTAGCATTAAGCTAGGTGCTTGATGCTGCCGTTAAATACACGTCTAATGTCTCTAGTTTTAAAGTAAATCGCAACTGCCTCACTGCTGTTTGTCGTTAAGATCGCTGTCACCCTATGAAGCAGGTCACTCATAATTCCGAAGGAACACGCAGTTCGTTGGTTAGAGGAATTCATTTTGTTTGAAGTTTGAGAATCCAACGGAACCAAGCCCCCCCCTCAAGCATAACAAATTGCACGGTCATATTGTCCGACGTCACTTCCAAGAGATGGAAAGTCAACGTGTCCCAATATATTTGTCCATATCCTGCACAGCCGCGCAGTGCAGAAGTTATGTTTTACTCTGGCGTGAAGTTGTTAACGAGGCTCCACGGAGCCATAGCAGGCATGTTTGTGTTGACGCTACGATTGATTCGGTCTCTTCACCTCGTCGTCGTTAGCGGCTTATCAAACATTTATGAGTTACGATCGCAGATCTGTGCGGGGCTCTGGGGCGGAAAACAACAAACAAACACTGGAAAAAAAAAATAAGGAACATTTTTGAAAACAGCTTGGTGGTGCTGGAGGATCTACATTGGGGAGGGGGGGCGGGTGAGTTAAAGTCAGACAATTTCAGGATTTTGTAATGAATTACAGCTATTTAGATTTTTCATTCAACATATTTTCATATTTTAAAAAATATTTTAAAGTAAATTCCTTAGATATTTTTCAATATTTTGTAATGCATTGCAATATTTTGATGTATCAAAAAAAAACACAGTTACTTTCCGCTATTTGTAAAACCGTTGAAGTAGAAAAAAAAATTCCAAATCTTCAAAAATGTAAATGAAAAGGCTTTAAGAAATGACGAATGATATACTGCCGACAAAACTGCAAATACTTGACGCTTGCACTCCGTCAAATGTTCCCAAAGGTTGCTAACTGACATCACACGTGTGCACCACGCAAACCAAAGAAGACCGTCACAACTTGACCTTTGGGTGCACAGGTTAATGTGCTCTGCGTACGCGAGACACACACACACTTATACGCACACACATGCACACACAAAGAGCGGGGACTCGGGCTGGGTGGGTGGTGGTGGTGGTGGTGTGTGTGTGTGTGTGGGGGGGGGGTCATGCAGTAATCTGTGAGGCAGGAAACAAAAGGTCTCGTTAATGCAGAGACTAGCTGGGGCCCTTTGATGTGGATCCAAGCCATTCACTAACGCACACGCACACGCACACGCACACACACACACACACAAACACACACACACACAGTTTAAAGGTATAGTTGCTCACAAGCTATCTTGTAGCATGTGTTGCTATTTAAAGCAACGCAACTCTCTCGGGTGAAAAGACGTTTGGTGTGCGTCCAGTCGTTTAAAGGAACAATCAAAATGACATGTTAGCGGCCGCGCTCCGTTAAGTCTTTGCCGTAGTCGCCGCCATTAGCCAAGCTGCCGATTGTATCACAGTGTGTTGGGATGCGGCAGCAGCTGTCCGCTTCATGTGTCGATGCGCTCGTCTTGCGCGACCGCTTGATATTCGCGGTTAGCATGTTAGCCGCAGTTCCGCTTCTGATGGAGGGCCACCTCCGTGTATGTGTGGCATTTTCAAAGACAAAACTGATCACAGCTTTAGTCCGATTGTTCGTAAACTTGAACAATGAATAATACAGAGATGAGGCTCTCGAAGCCACTTTAACTTGGCGACACAAATTTTGCTCGACAATTCTATGCTGAGTAGACCCACAAAAAAGTCTCAAGAAACCATGCGGGAAATGCCACTGGAAGCCCGCGATTTGATTTCGAATTGTCCATTCTCGTCCTACAGACTGCTATCAAAGAGAGAATGTGCTACATTGCGAAATATCGCAACTTTTTGTCATTAGACGTGAAACACGAAACTGCAGTAGCAGACATTTTGCAGCTCGACAAACATGAGGAGGGAGCCTCCTCCGCTCCCTGTGACAGAAGGCGGGTGGCTCTTATTAAATGTGGCGTCCACAGTGGTCTCTTTCTAGTGGCGAAGGGGCCCGCAGATGACTGCTGGCTGCCTGATCTGGAATCGTTTTTTGTTTTTTTTTTCTGCGGCAAAGTACCCTGATGTGGCCCGTAGGAGGATGTGGATGGTGATGATGGATCATTGTTTGGCTTTTTTTACTGTGTGTGTGTGTGTGTGTGTGTGTGTGTGTGTGTGTGTGTGTGTGTGTGTGTGTGCCTGTGTAAGATTGTTTCCATGCTTCCCAGTCAGTAGGAAAGATCAAGGATGAACACGCTGCGCACTGCCATCCAGACAAGCGATGAAAGCGCAAGCATTCAATTGGATTCAGTGGATCAATACCATCAATCATCGACATGATAACGTAACTCCAAATGTGCTCCATCGTTAGCGCTCGAAAGTTCAACGGGTCAAGGTCAGCCATGGGCGACACACGACCGCCTAAGGCGACTACACTGCTCTCTAGAGGTGAAACCTGGTCATGTTACAAAATGTCACAGCTGTGTAAAAAGTGAAAATCAAAAACATTTAAAGACTTTTACAAATATTTGTTGAGATTATCATATGAATATTTCATACTTATTTTCAGTGATGTATTAAAATTGTGTAAATCTAGACGAGAAACACACACACACACACACACACACTGTATCTACGATGCTGCCGATTTACATTCTGCAATTAAGTATGAAATATAACAGTTTGTAATTAAATATGAAATATCATAAAAAAGTATGTGTCCCATTCCATTTATAATACGTAAGAAATGTTTGAAGGGTGAAAAGAAGGAGTAGTTCTACTCCAGGACAAATTGCTAACTTTAATGATTTAATTCCATGAAGTGAATGAGTTTGTGTATTATTGCTTTTAAATTGTAACATGCGTGCTTATTTTTTTCCCCCCCGATTCATTTCCAACCTACATTTCAGTTATTAAGTACAGTTACAAAATAGTGAACTATTAAGCACACCGTGAGAACCAATGCAACAGCTGTATTAGAATAAACTGTTGAAGAATATTGTATGGCAATTTTGCGAGTATTAGCAATTTTGAAAAAAAAATCCAGCACACTCTCCACCTTTTTGTGTTAAAAAAACTCCCCAAAAAACTAAATAACCAAAATAGAGCATCTGTCGTGTTTTAAAAGCAGAACGACAAATAAAGTGTCCAGTGAGTTATGCGGCCATCTTGTGTCAATGCCTTTTTCAATCCGTATGTAATGTTATTTTGGACACAACCCAAAAGCAGCTGCTCGGCCGTCCACACAAAGCACGAATGTAATCCAGTGGCGCTACTGGGATGTTTGTGCAATCTTCACTGTGTTAAAGTGGGGAGGGGTGGGGGGGCGCTGGGCCGGGTTGGTTCGGTTTGGGCTGGGGGTTAGGGGGATAATTACATTAATCCAAAACAAATAAACTCTTGGCAGACCTTAAAAGACAAGACAAGTATGTGTCTTCTTCTTCTTCTTCTTCTTGTGTCCTCCAAACCAAACGTCTGGCTTTGATGATTTTTTTTTCTTCTTCCTCTCACTAGCGTCTTCAGGCTCTCAACTTGGTCTTCCCAAAACATCCATTAGCGTGGCTCAAAATCATTAAGGTTCTTCAAAACTTGGAGATCACTTGATGTGAGTCAAGTCCTGCCCAAAAAAAAAAAAAAAAAAAACAATCAAAAAAAGAGATCTTGCTTGAACAATAATCCCTCAAAATTGGGAGACCATTGGTGGAAACTTGCAACTGGCCAAGTGCCGCCATGAACCGCCTTGAGTCAGATATCGTCCAAAATGAAAAGGAGTGCTGATAAAATTCAGATCTCGTACAAGAGAACAAGCACGAGCTCGTGTCGCAACGCCAGGATTATTCTTCATGAATTTTTTAAACATTTTCAGAATAATGACAACATTTTTTTTTTTTTAACTCGACGGCTTCTCCCCCTGGAGGGGAAGATGACAACAGCCAAAACCGACACAGCTGCACGGCGGTGGCGAGAAAGATCCCCTCCGTCTTACAAACGTCCCTTCTCACAGTATATCATCCGACTTTTGCGCAACGGCGTTGTCATAACAACGATGATGATCACGATGATGATGATACGTTGGCCAAGCACTGCAATTAGCTCTGACAGACCAGATTACAGGCAGCGGTGGAACAGAACGTAATGATTTAAATACACGTTTGAGGTACTTTCACTCCGAGAAGGTTAGCGGATAAAACTAGCATCGGGCGGTAAAAATGACCGTTTGGAAATAATCCACCAAACCGTTACTTTGCACTGCTCGTTTGTTGTTTTTGGTCATTTTTCGAAAGCGACTTTTTAATTTCTTTGCTTTGCTTTTAAAAAGTCTTGAACTCTTTTGTTTACTTTTAAATGTACCGTACTTTTAATTATGTGAAGCGCATTAAGATAACCTGTGTCTGAAATGCGGTATATATGTAAAGCTGCCTTGGCTTGCCAAAGTAAAAATTAAGTAGTAGTAATTAGCCTTATGACGATGTCAGACGACACGATTTTTTTTAAAAATTGTTAAACTGCAAATTTTATACTGGATATTCTCATGTTTATCTTACTATTTAATTAACAAGGTATCATACCACACTGAGTTTTTACCACTGTTGTTGTGTACCTAATGAAGTGGTCTTTTTTTTTTTTTTAAATAGGTATTAAAATGTGCGCAAAAGCCGAATGCGAGCCCTCACCTGCCAGGTGTAGCAGCGTAGAGCCGAGTTGTGAAATTTCAAATTTCCTCGGTGCTCCGTGTCTCCAGGCAGGGCGTCGCGGGTCGAGATACCACGCCGCCCCTTTGATGTGAGCGGGACACCCGAGGGGGGCCAAAACGGAATAAATTACTCGATTATTCCCGGACGTACGCCGACAGGCTCTACATGGTGGTTCATTTCGTCGGGGTGAAAAATGCAAAATAAAAATATAAAACCTTTTTCTGCGCCAGCGGAAGTGCTTTCGGTGTCGCGATCAATGACAGATGTACTATTAATGATCAAAAATATGAAAAATGAACATGATGAAAGCCTTAAACTTACAATAGCTTGGATGCTACAGCGGACAAAAGACAGCCTACTTTAGCAGATTATTCGTGTGGATCAACTTGCATGCTAACGTTAGCTTAAAATTGTGTGCGCTTCAAAACAAAACAGCATGTATCTTCCAACTAGCTTTACAATTCTGTTCAAGGTATGAAACGTAACAATTTTAGCTAGCGGTGCATAATAGTGGCGTGGACCAGCCTTCACAAGTCTTGTTTTAGCATCCATGCTCAACGTCAGCATTCACAGCAGTGAGCGGTTCCTTAAAAAGAAAAAAGAAAATGCTAAAAGGCAATTATTGGCAAACACAAGATAACACGATAATCTAACCTTAGGAGGTAGCACATTGTTACAGCGGCCTTTCTAATGATCATAATTAAAGCTACTCTTAAATATCATTTCCAAAATGCATTAAAATGATAACACAGTATTATTACTGTATTTCCAAACAGAACATTAAATAATAAAGACGAGTTCTGCGTGGCTTTAAATTTAACCGATAACAGTTTAGCATAAACAGAATAACATAAAAAAAATATATACAGTACACATATACACAAACATACACTTATATATATTTTTTTCCTTAGTTAAACTCAATAGAATCATGCTTGCCTGACACCAACTGGAAATCAATAGTGGAAGCCAGGAGAGTTCAAGCGCAAGAAAAAATAAATGGAATAAATAAATACATCTTTGATTTGTTTGTTTTGCTCGGCGTGGCAATGACATGCGGTTGACATTGCCGGGAAAAAGAGCGAGAGCGGCGTCCTTCCTGTCGCTAAATCAGACGCCAGTGAAAATGTCACGGCGGTCTGCGTTGCACCCGACTCCCACTCCGCTCGCAGGAGGTTTTCATACGATTCTACGTCCTCGATATGCATCTTCCATTCATGAAGGAAACAGAGCTGGTTAGGTAAAGATGCGAAGATAAGCACTGTCGCGTTACCGCTGCACACACCTGTCATATATATATCTATATATATATTTTTTTTTTAATGGAAAATGAGGCGGTTGTGAGATGAAATTAAATGTCATAGTTTCACAACAGAGAAACAAATTGCATTTGTTCCCAATTCAATATACACGTGTGCGTGTGTGTGTGTATATATATATATATATATATATATATATATATATATATACATGTATGTATATAAAGTGTTATTTTATTTATTGTTTAATCAGCTGCGGATGATCATGATTTGTGATCGGCAATGATAGATAGACTTATGCCGATCACATACTTTTCCATGGAAATCGTCTGATCACGATCAGTGGCAGATGAATTACTGTATGTAACTATTTTACAACGGGACGATATTTTTATTGATTAATTAACAAGTAACAAAAGAAATGGTGTCATTTATTTGGGGGTTGGACTTGACGCGCGATCAACGGTCGCAGCGTCGATATCCCGGCTGGCTGCAGGATTTTCGCAACTTGCGCACCCCCGATGACGCAATCAATGTTTTCCCTCCAAACAATCACGGATGGGAAACATTTGCCGTTTAGCGTTAAATCTTTGCTGTCAAAGCGATGGCATTTCTGCAACACTCTGGTTTAAAGACTTCCAGTCCGGATGACGAAAGGGGAAGGCCGGGAAGCAGTTTGGCCTCGGCGTAAACCGCCGCATGCTGAGGAAAACGAAAATGGAGGAGATGACACTTTATCTCTCCGGGCTGGAAATCTACACATCTGCTTTATGGATTAATTTTGAAAATGTATCACTCATTTGGGAGGCTTCCCTGGGCCGGGGGTAAAGCAGGTTTGGGCAACCCACAGCAAGTGGGCCATGTACAGTCCCTCATCTCGGAGGGCTGAACAGTTAAATTCAAATCGACATTTGCACTGTAGTCGTAAATCGCAGAGGTCACAATTAAGGTACAACCCCCCGCAGTCCCCCTGCAAAGCGCAGTTAGAAATGGCCGTTTGCGCCGTTGTGGGACTGAACACAGCTGACTTGATTCCGGGCCAATCAAAGTGGCTCCTCTCATTCCCTTTAAATTCAGCCCACACGACGAGCCTGGTCTAATGGCAATATTGAGGATAAAAATAAAAAAAATTAAAAATCACAATTTTTTTCTCAAAATCATTCTGCACGAGTATATATACAGTATATATGACTGCATCCTGAATTTACACACATACTGTATATATACATATATACATATATATATATTTTTTTATGTCTACAGTATAATTATTCCAAACCGAAGGAAAGCAGCTTCCCTCACCACTTTTTTTTTCCTATCATAGCGTTTGCAGCGAAACAGGCCAATGAAAGGCAGATGCAAGCAGGGATGGCGGATCAATGACATATTTATTCATCGTATTTATGTAATGACAACAAGCTGTGTACTCTGGGCAAAGACTAAAGAGAGACGCATCTCTTCGAATCCATCACGCCATAGCTGCTTTGTGACTCACGCTGTTGGCCGCCGTGCATCTTAAAAAAAACAGCCCATTAATCATACAGAGCGTAGCTTGGAAATCAATGGACAACACATTTGATGTCCCGTCAAAACGGGGGTTAAAATAGAGCAATCAATGAAGAAAAATTGCGTGAACAAAGTTGAAAAAGCGGATGAGGGTTGTGGTCTGTCGAAGGGTGGAAAAAGTACATTTGACTTGCACAAGTTTGCAGAAATGTCGCATCGCCCTCCAGCTAGAATATTTAAAAAGTGGGATGCTTTTTTTTTTTTTACAAAAGCCCCCGCTGGCGACAGACAACGTGTCTTCTTAATCTTGTGAATGTGTGGCTTGTTAATCCTTCTCCAGAAAGAATTAATTCCCGTGGACAAAATGGAGCAGAATGTTGATCAAGTAAACATGTAAATCATTTTAAAATGTATTTTAGGTTTAATAAATTAAATACAATGACATAAACTGAAATTTTATTTTAAAATACTTTTCATTTGAAGTATTTAAGTGTTATTATTGTATTTTAAAAATATACGTTACGGTATGCCTTTTGAGCATGATCATAGATTTTTTTTCCCGAACATTTTTGCTTTTCAAATGTGTATTATTTGGTAGCTCAAGAGAATTATTCACAAAACAATCTGACGTGATGAGACAAAACTTAGTTGTTAAAGTATATTGTCAAAAAAACGTATTTGTTTACTATTGAATGTAAAGACTTACCTTACTGGTTTTTATTAAGTTATATTATAGAATTTAAACAAAAAAATTTGCAGAGAATTAAAAACAGACATCTTTGTGACTGATTCACAAATTCTGACATCTGGTGGTTGCAACACCATAGTTCACAATCTGAGAGAGAGATGAATATCAAATATTAAATACTGGCAAAAGCTGTCGGAATGATGCAAAAGTATTAAAATAAACATTTTGTCGAATGAATACTTCAAAAACTGCCCATTATTATCGTTGTAATGACCGTAGGAATAGATAGATTTTTATATGAATTTTGGGGGTGAAAAGAAGACGCCGTGTGACTGTACCTGCAAGAAAGGAAGCCACCGCACAGTCTTGGCCGCGTTCCCTCGACGCCACCCTGTGGCTTTTGTTTCTGCGAAAACCAGCAAAGACAAAAAATAATTTTACACGTCAAGGATTGACTGGATAGCTGTAGACACTGCCAAGTGGAATCTTGATGCCAAGGAACTGTGATGAATTGAGAAGCTTCGTTTACACAAAAGTAGTGCTCTGCCACCATCTTGTTGTTGTCTGTTGTTGCTATTTGTTTGTTTTATTTTATTTTTATTTAACATATTGATATAGTTATGTCTTCTGTAATGTTGTGTTAATTTTAACTGTGTGCTCAATGCACGACATGTTTGCAATGTGTTTGAGAGAGCAAAGTAATTTCATCTGTGCTGTGTTACACATAGAGCATATTTGACAATAAAAGCTGACTTGACTTGATCTTGTGGCATCTTAGGAACTAATTTGACGTGACTTGTGGAGCAGTGGGAGCTGCAGTCCCTGCATTTTAAAATTTGGCTTCAAATAAAGCCGTACTTACAAGATATTGGAATTACAACCTTATTATACGATAATAGCTCCCCTTAAAATTGTTCGAACTGGGAGGGGGTAACCATCTTGGCCCTCCCCAGCTCCGCTGTTGTATCTTTGACGGCGTTGCGCGACCCCCCCCCCAACGTCACGTGGTCTACGTCGAGCCGCCTCCTGCCTCTTCTTCATCTTTTCTCCTCCCTTTTCTCCGTGACGGTCCACACGCTCCAGACGGGAAACCGCACTTCGAGGTGCGTATTTGAAAGTTCAAAATCGCCGGTGCTGCTTTGGGGCGGCTTGATATTTCCGTACCGGCTGTCGCATTTTTAACCCGTAGAGGTGAATGGGGCTACGAGGCTAGGCCCGCTGTTAGCTTGACAGCTAATGACTTATGAAGCGGTCGTTTATCACTTTAAGGCCGCGCGTATCCCGCTTGGTAGAAACAACAAAGCGTAGCTCGTTTTGACGTGTTACCAACTTTTTACTGTATACATTTCGTATAAATCTGCGACAATGAAGTTAAAGGGGGCGTTTGCCCGCTACCCACCTTGGAGGCTACTAGCTTATGCTAATAGATAGAACGAGTCATCACCTTTACTCTGTTTGGGTCATTTGACTTGTCATGCTTAAGGCAACAACACGTTTCACTAGTAAAATTAGTTGTACTAGTGAAAGAGCATTGGATAATCTCCACCCATTGGTTTGCCCTAGTCGTAATTAACCATTTACAACCATTGAAGCCCTTGGGATTTTTACGACAGACAGTCAAGGATCTTTCAAGCTTCTTATTGGCTCTCAAGGCCTTATGACACACTTGGAATCTAGTGTGACAAAGCAGGCGGAAAAATCAAATGAATTATTGGATGAGGAAGTATAAAGTTGGATTTAATCCACGGTCATAAGGCAGTAACTAGAAGCAAAGGGCTGCTGTTGTCGCCTGAAGGAGGTGTTCAAACATGGTATGCAGAAGCTTGAGCGGTAGGATCTCCTCCGATGTTGATAATAAAGGAGTAACTATTCACCTGTAGTAACACTCCACATTGTCCGCATATCTGCTATCAAAATGCACCAAATGTTATCACATTACCTGCGTGACCGTAGAAGTGCGAAAACTCAGTTATGTTGTAACGCTGTACGTTTCATGGTGAAAGAGTTTGCTCACAAGTTGCGTGGTGCGGAAATCTCAAGAGAGGAGGCTTTTTCCATGATTACATAATTAGTCTGTAAAAAAAATTACATTTAATCAAGTGTATCTTTTGGGGAAGAAAAAAATGCTACGGAAAGGTTGAGGCGGTTCAGAGCTAAGCAAAATATAATTGAAATGACTGATATGAAATCAACGTTTTGCGTCCTTTCCTTCATTATCTGCCTTCCTAACTCGCCATCCCATCCCTTGGTTGTAGATCATGGCCGTACCTCCGACTTATGCCGACCTGGGAAAGTCCGCCCGGGATGTTTTCACCAAGGGATACGGTGAGCAGTAAAGGCCTGGCACAAAATGGCGCCCTGAATTTGAGCGGGTGATATTTACTTGTTGTTTTCTCCTCAGGCTTTGGGCTCATCAAGCTGGACTTAAAAACAAAGTCTGAGAACGGACTGGTAAGACCGAGGCACTCCTGATAAGATTATGTTACGCTCCCACCGCAAGCTGAGCGGACTTTAGATGTTTGTGGGCAAGGCGCCAATTCAAGTGGTTCTCATTGTGGCCAAGTTCACGTTATAAACCGTTTCCTCGTGCGCAGGAATTCACTAGCACCGGCTCGGCCAACACCGAGACCAGCAAGGTGGCCGGCTCATTGGAGACCAAGTACAAGTGGGCCGAGCACGGGGTGACCTTTACGGAGAAGTGGAACACCGACAACACGCTGGGCACCGAATTCACCATTGAGGACCTGGTGGGTGCAGAGGAGATGAGAGGTGCAGCGTGGACGTTGGATTGATTGTTGCTGGTGTTTCCAGGTGAGCTAATGTCGATTTCTCTCTTTTGTGACGGCTCTCTCCAGTTGACCAAGGGTCTGAAGCTGACGTTTGACTCTTCCTTCTCACCAAACACTGGGTAAGCTCATTGTAGAAAATTAAGATTGTGTTTTAGTTGATGTTTTATTGGACTCTATTTGATTATTTAGAATTTATTTTGAACTGAATTGAATGTTTTTTTTCATATTTTTCTTTATCTACTTTATTTTGTATTTTTACATTCACTTTTAAAATATTTTTATTTGTATTTTAGCTTGCATTTTATTTTTTAAATGATTATTTTTTTTGCTTTTTAAAATGGCATTTTTAAATTTCTAAATACATTTTAATTAAAAGCTACTTATTTGTATGTATGTTATTTTAATTTGGAGTCTCACAAAATGTCTTGAATTTTGTATTTCATTTAGAAGTTGCTCAGAAGTGTGATTTTTTTTTAAAATTCTCGGCTCCTAGCAAAAAGGGCGGCAAGCTCAAGACGGGTTACAAGTGCGACCACATCAACCTGGGCTGTGACATCAACTACGACATCAACGGCACGGCCGTGCACGGCGCCGGCGTGGTGGGCTTCGAGGGCTGGCTGGCCGGCTACCAGGTGACCTTTGAGGCCGGCCGCAACCGGATCACCCAGAGCAACTTTGCCGTCGGCTACAAGACGGACGAGTTCCAGCTGCACACCAACGTGTAAGGTTGAAGACACTTTACGCCGCCATATAAATAAAGATGGATTGTTTTGGGTACATGGATATGAGCTCGTCTGTGCATCTGACAACACTGCGCCTCTGCTTAGCATTTGGCTTTCAAAAAAGCTCGTACTTCAATGGCGTGTTTCTACCAGCGAGTAGTGTTTATTTGAATCAGGCATGAGAGGAATATCGAGTTACTGCTGGGTCCCTCGTGGTTATTTTTTACACAAGCGATGGGATCTAAGACGCTCCAGGTGAGAGCGAGCTAGTTGCCTGATCAAAAGGAGCAAAAGCCCCTTGATTGGAAGGGCAAGACAGTTAATCCAACTCGGTGGGTGAGTGCAAGGTTATGGCCAAGTCGGCAGAGCACATCACCCAGCCCCCCTACTGAGCTCACAGCTAATCCTCGCATCTCGATAAGGTCAAATGAAGTGTATCCAGTTTGTACAACCACCTGGCGCAAAACAGTATGGCGCTAAATTTTCACATGGAATTCTGCTTTTTATTTCTGCTCCTTTGCAGAAATGACGGCACAGAGTTCGGTGGCTCCATCTACCAGAAGGTCAACGAGCAGCTGGAGACGGCCGTCAATCTGGCCTGGACTGCCGGCAATAGCAACACCCGCTTTGGCATCGCCGCCAAGTACCAGATTGATCCTGACGCGTCCTTCTCCGTGAGTGGCTAAGTAGCACGCGCAAGGGAAATATTTCTGAAGACTTAACTTGTCCTCCAGATCTCATCTGCCTGCAATTAGTGAAACATTTTCGATTTCGTATTGCCTGTTGGTGGTACACAGTGGCAGATTTTGATGACTTGCCACAAAACGGGAAACTAGAGTCAGCTTCAGGTGCCCCCGGGCAGAAATAGCAAGACGCGACAAAACTCTCATCTCTTAATGTATTTTTTTTTTACATGCTTGCTTAATTCATCTGTCATCTCCCACAGGCAAAGGTGAACAACTCCAGCCTCGTAGGCCTGGGATACACTCAGACTCTCAAGCCAGGTGAGAACACTCATTTTTATACACAACCCATTCGCATAAAAATTAATTGTGACTCAAGAAAATACACTGGTGCCTTGAGGTACCAAAATGACCAAATTGGGGGTGAAAATAAAGGGGACTTGTGTGTTTCCTGAATGTTGTTGGCATCGTAAAGAATGTCTCATCAGTATAAACTTGTACGGTCTGCTTCAGGCATCAAGCTGACGCTGTCCGCCCTCCTTGACGGCAAGAACATCAACGCCGGCGGCCACAAGCTAGGACTCGGCCTGGAGTTCCAAGCGTAGGGCGCACGCGCGCTTCTCGCCAACACCCCCACCGGTCCACCCCCTGCCATCCCCGATTTAAATGAAAAATAATTTAGCCCTCACGACCCTGCTCCTTCCTATTCCTCTACCTCGATATGTACCACACCTGGAGGCAAGCTGGGGGCCACACGTTTGCCCCCACTCCGAGAAGCAAGCATCTCCCACATTTAAAGGACCACGTTTAAGGGAATATTCAACTTTTTGAAATGAGCAAAAAGAAAGGCGGGAAATGTGAAGCGTGTAGCTCGCAAGGGAACGAGTAGCCTTTGAGCACATTTTAATTTTCAGTCACCTTTATGTCCATTTGTGTAGCTGTGCAGAAAGAATGACGCGAATAATGACACGATACATATTCCTCGCTCATGAGAACAAGATGCACACGCACTAATACACACTACAGCCCAATGTGTACATTTTTTTAAATCTTGTTACATAGCAGCATAACGGAAAATGTTATTTTATGACCAGACCTGTGTAGCGTAATCCACCTGTCAAGTCTTAAGACCGGCCTGATCAAAATGGACACTTATGGATGAGAGTTACTGGATCTAAACCGGAAGTGGCAGTTTTCCATGGATGCTTAAAAGCAATCTTGAGGCTCTTGTCATTTCCTGAATCAATAAAAACATCTCGAACCAGCAAGTGTGTTTTCCTGTTTGTAAACGTGCAACTAAACGGTCATATTTCCGAGTCATATTTATGTATTAATTTTTTTTGTTTAGTTTTTTGTACAGTATTTTCAACATTACGCCACTTTTTGTATACAGTTCACAAAACGTTTGTGTGCGTAATCATGTTTTTTAAACATTCAATAACGATATTACGATGCTGACGTTCAATGTGACGCGGAGCCACGCCACAGATTCAGCAACGCCCCCTTCCTCGTCTCTTCCTCGCACAAATCAACATGGCGACGATGGGAAGAATCAGGAAGAGTAGCACTCTCTGTCTACTCGTTGTCTCACTCCAGCTTTTGCGACTCGGCGGCGTTTTGTCAGCCCCGAAGAATATCACCTCAGCTGGTAAAGTCGTATACTTATCATACGATGGCTTTAATTTTTTGTTTTTTTTAAATGAGAACTCTGAGCGTCACACAGTGCTAAGTGGCTAACTTAGCGATGCGAACACGTCACGATAGTCAGCTGAGGGGATTGACACCTTACATTCGCATGTTTTTTTTACTCTATTTTGAAGAAATACAACCGAGCTTTAGAATTGTCCAACATTGTAGGGCGATGTGCCGTAAAATAGAGCTCGTCCGTAACGTGTCAATTGTCGCGAGATCTTGGCAGCTCGACGTGATTTATGCAAAGCGTAACTTTTGGGGCGTTCATGCGTCTGTGTTAAATAAGATTAAACATTTTTTTTCTTCATTTATTTGCTTCCTTTATTTTATGTTGTCCAACTTTGTACTATAATTTATTCAAACACAAAATTAAATTTAAAACATTTAAAAACAATTAGTTGATTCATGGTTATGAACATGCTACATTTTTGAATAACTCTGCTGACTGTATCTTCAACGATAAGATAATGGCCTACTGCTTACTAAATGGTGTAGCATTACGGTATGCGTGAAGGTTTAGCTCGTGAATGCATGTAGTCATGAGGGTTCTTCGTGCTACAAAGCCCTCCTGTTCATGCTCTTGCGTGTGTATGAATAGATCCTTTTGACTTCAAATTTCCGAGTCAACTCTTAACCTAGCGGGCGACGCCTCTATTTGGACTGATTCATGTACAAGCTATAGACAAATTTAGGGTGCAGTCACACAGTGTTTGAATGGAGGTTTGGAGTTGGAAACATACGTGAGAAATAGTAGCGCGCCCCCCCCCCCCCCCCCCCGCCATATCAGACATTTTAACGAAATGAATGTGAACAGCTGAGTCATATTTCATCTTTCTGTTTGTAGATGCGACCACAGAGAAAGCCAAGGTAGGCGCAACAGTGAGTCCTCCCCAGATCACAGTAAACCAAAGCAATACTCGGATAGACACAAAAGGATTGACGATCCAAGAAAAGGCCGAGCCAACGAAGATTCCCGACACGGCACCTGTCCAACCCAAGGCCCCCCAGCAAAACCCCATCCAAACTGACGACACTCAAGTCAATCACCCAACGGCAAGTGAACCCAAAACCAAACAAAACGACAACTCTGCGGAGGTCATCGATTCCTCTGACAAGGATGCTAAAATAGCGCCTGACGAGACTAAAATTATCACGCCCCAGGTGGCAAAGACCACGGCATCACCCACCGTGTCTAAGACGCCAGAAACTGCCTCCACCACAGCCAAAAAAAACCCAGAACCCATTAAACCCACCGAAGAGGAGACCACAGTCTCTGCCGTCAAACCCTCCGAGACGCAGACCGCGACCACCTTGCAGGAATTTGAGTCTGACCTGCTGCAGCCCGCCGGCAAAGAAGCGACAGCTCACCTGGACCCGGAGGAAGACTACGATGCCGATGAAGATGACGATCCGGACGCCTACGCCGATGGCTTGTATCGCCTGGATGCCAACGAGGATGGCGGCAAGGAGCGGGACCAGACGGTGATCCAGCTGGAGACGCCTGATGTCAAGGAAGACGTCAGCGACACGCTGCCCGGCATCTACAACACCGAGGATGAGGACTCGCATTTCTTCTTCCACCTGGTCATTCTGGCTTTCCTGGTGGCCCTCATCTACATCACCTACCACAACAAAAGGAAGGTCAGTGGCCTCTTCCCTCTTGTAGAGGGGATTGTAAGAGGATTACAATTCATTGAATATTAAGACATTTTATAGTAGATTCCTTTATTGCTTGTTTGTTAAGAAAATGCATGGCAAAAGGACCCTGAAAAAAAATAGCAGCACGTTAAATTTAAATATGTGGTGGGGGGGGGGGGGATCCACATTTGGATTATTTTTCAAAATCGATGAGTCCTATTTATATTATCGCTGATATTAATTGTTGCTGTACTTGCTGTCAGATCCTACTGCTGGCTCAGAGCCGCCGCTGGAAGGAGAGCCTGTGCTCGCGCAACACAGTCGAGTACCACCGGCTGGACCAGAATGTCAACGAGGCCATGCCGTCCCTCAAGATGACACGCGATTACATCTTTTAAGCCATCGCACTCGGAACTCTTGTGCCCTCTTGCTCGATTGGCCTCCACGCTTTTGTCGGGCCGCCATGTTTGCCCCCCCTGCCTCTACAGAAATTTTGTAATTATCTTCCTACCACATTTTCTCTTTGTCGCAAAGTCAACATTTAACAGGAGTGTTTAGTTTAAGCTCTTTAGGGTGAGTTTCCGCCTTATCCGCTTTCATTCTGGATTTGTTCCATTGGAGTGCAACAAATGAAATGACATGCAGTGATTACTTTGAAGCAGGCATTATTTTCCAACATGTCCGTTCCTTTTTGCCCGCCCCCCTACTGGCCAGATGCTGCCGTGCAGGACTCCTGGTTGGCCCTATCTTTGTTTTATGACTTCGGTGAAGTCCTTGTCGATTACCCGTGCTAACTAAATGCACTGTTGAGGCTACCCAAAATGCGCCCAGAAGTTGATTTGCAGCAAGTTATACCACAACTCTATTTGGACAAACCTCGGGCCACAAGGATGCTAATTTAGATAAAATTTCACAGTGCAAGTAAAAGAGTATGAGTTACAATTTCTCCTTTTCCTCATTGCTGTTTAATCTTTTTTTGTTAAACACATTTTAAAGCACACAAGGACACTACAGAATCAACCTGTAAAATCAGGTTAAAAACATCAGTGTAAAACGACTCGACTAGATTGAATAAAAACAGTGATCATTTAAAAGTAGATTTTAACTTGCCAGGCAACCTCCAATAAAATGCAGTTACTATATATTGAAACACTGCGCTATTAGGAAAATAGGTAGTCATGTACATATTAGTGAAATGATGAAAGTCCACTATTTTGATTGTTTCATTTTGACAAATGACAGTTTGTCATGTTTTGTCCCCAAAAAGCATACCAAGATACCTTTCCAAAATGGCCGCCTGTTGGGTACGCATGCGCAGGTTGGCTTGTTGGCAGAGCTACTTCTGTATGACCTTTGGGGTAATTACGTTGTCCAACAAAACATGTTGTTCCACTTTATTTTTCATTTGATTAAAAATTGAATTGTATGTATTTTTTTTATTTTTTTGGACATGTTGGTGTCGCTCCTACCAGTCGCACCCCCTTTTTTCGTTGCCTTTTGTGTCACTTTCTTTGGTAAATCATACTTTCATGAGCTATTTGGTACTTTTTCTCTATATTGTATAAAATAAAAAGATGCTCTTTAGTTTTTTGCACTGTGAAAGAGAACTGCTCTCGCAATCAACGGTAGATTCACTTTAATTTTTTTCAATTAAAGCACAAATGACGTCAAGAATTTGAGCGCGCTTGTTTGCCCGTTTTTCAATAAAGGACAGTTGGAGCTGACATCGGGTGGACGCCATCTTGTTTCTCGCCACCTGGGGGCAGTGTTCCCCAATGATGGACAAGTGAGCGCGGATCAAGTTGGCCGGAGTTACACTAAAACTCACAGTTCATTCCTTTGATAGAAATGAATGCAAATGTTTTGACGGACGTTTCTCGGGACCTCGAACTCAACGGCGGCTTTTTTTTGGATGCATTTTTCAAACGATATCAACAATTAAAAGAACCTTCAAGAACCGACGGGGGAAGTAGAACAAGATAAACAAAAGTCGAAAGCGGGGTTGAACCAAGCCTACACGGTTTTAGGTATTTAAAATTGCGTTTTGTTAGTTTTTGGAACTGATTAATCACATTTCCATGACTTCTTATTGATGACAAAAAATTAAATAAATAGCAAATCAAATATTTAAAAGCTCGTGGTTCACCAAAGTGAACGTTGTGAAACACCCGGTTCAAATGTCGAGGAATTATCCGAGTTGAGTTGTTGCTTTGAATGAAAAAAAAAAATCCATCTTTGTCCTTTGCCAACATTTTGAATTTCTCTCTCTCCTTATTGTTTGATGCCCGTCCTCCGTCTAGCCATCACATCATCATCAAGCGTCTCCGTATGCCTGCCTGCCGCCGCCGCTGGCTTTGATCACCTGAACGTATGCGGCTATTTTTATTTTCGGCCAGCTTTGCATTTCATCGTCGCCAGTATGCGTCGCAGCGTCATTCGGCGCGAAATGTTTTCATCCGTCTCCTGCCACGGGGGAGCCTTTGTAGAACGGATTCTTGACAGCAAGGCGGTGATGTCTTTAAGAAATATATACATCTATATTTTCGAGGGGAAGATTTGACATGCTCCAATAACTCTAAAACTGTTATCGTACTCGATGTTTGTTTTTCTTGCCAAAAAACAAAACAAGACGCGAACCCCCACCACCCACAAAAGTTTGGAAGGGACAAAGAAGTGACGCTAAAATGCAACAAATCACAAATTAAAAACAATACTGCCATCTACTGGACCGGAGAGGAATAATATTGACCATTGTTAATTAATAAGGCTGAAACCTGACAGAAAATTTAAGAATCAATTGTTATTGTGATTTCTGACCGCGGGCCGAGAACCTGTAAACTCCACACAGGAAGGCCGGAGCCGGAATCGAACCCTGCTAACCAGTCAACCACCATACCGCCTAAATTCATTCATGCAATCGTGTATCGTCGCAGAGTATCGCACATTTTCAATTTCCATACTGTATCGTAACAGGCTTAATTTTTAACAGTAAAAAAAAGTAACCATTCGCCTTGTGCGGTGTTCTAACACATCTGAAAATGTAAAATTGCGAACAATTTGCATACGTCTCTTTTAATGTGTCACGATTCAGTTTTTTCTATTGAATTAAAGAAAGCGCGACTAGTCGTGGGTGTCAGGCGGGAACGCGTCACCTTTTTTGTACTCGCCGCTGAACTCTTCCCGTCGCCCTTTTAGTCTGGCTTTGATGAGTCCGCCGCCGCCGCACCGACACAATGGAACAGAAGGTGCTGCGGATAAAGCCCGCTGCTGAAAAGAATCACGGGGAAAAAAGGAAAGGAAAGGAAAAGCAGAAAGAGAGTTATTGATGCACAACACCATTTTGCGCCAGGAAATTGGAAACAAACAAGCGGCTTTACAGACACACAGGAAGTTGCTCGCTTGTTTCACGGGTAAACAAACGTCTCAACTTGCTGTTGTGCGGCGCCTTCTGCAATTGTGGTGGACACATTGATCCAAATACCGATACCAACGTTGCCATTGATATTGATGGATACTAGGGAGCACTATCATCAAAAATGTGACGACTTCTCAAGTCAAAGCTATTGACCTGACATCGGATCAATGCCAACGGTGAATTTGAAATCAATCGGTGCATTAGTATTGGCAGTGATCGATACCAGTGTAATGAGACGGATACGTTTGTGCTGTGGTTTCATCCAAAAGAGTTGATGATTATTTTTGTGATTTCCACGACTGCATTGGTGTTGTTGCCACAGTGTCCTTGAAAGTGCAACCTAGTTACTTTACTGATTCCTTTATTTTAAGAGTAACTGTCCTTATTTGGATTGATTAATTGAATATGAATTGATATTAACAATGATATTAATTGAAACCAGAATGAAATCAATAGTTAATGCTTTGGTTTCATCAACTATAAACCAATGTGCCTTTCAAGTACAGGCTTAAAAAAGATGTGTGCTAGTATATTGGTATTGAATTGATACCAAATTATCAATCAATACAACTTCGAAGCGATTGATACGTCAGTTTTCGACCCTGCACTTTAATCGATAATACGAAAATGGTTGTTGAAGTCAAGCCATAGAGGTTTTATTGTAGTTATTTGGTATTGGATCGATACAGGCATTGGTAGCGATATCGATTCATACCACTGTGATGAGCGGGATACTTTAGTATTTCTTGGGTGGATTTAATTAAGCATCAGTGAATATTTCTGAGATTTGTTATTTGCTCCTTTGTCCTGGTTCAGGATCAGAACAAAAATTTAAGAAAAAAGGCAAACTAGTCTCTAAAATCAAGACATAGGAGGGTTTTAGACATTTTTTATATTGTTATCCGATAGATAGCAGTGTGCTGCGGGTTCTTCAAAAATGGGCAATTTTTTCAGTGAATTCGAGGCTTTGGCGAGGTTTGCAAGGTCCTTGTGGTCCTCCGCGTTAACGCCCCATCTGTTGTTTGTGGACCACCCCGACGTTGGCCCTTCCGACTGATCGATGCTAATAAGAGTGGACAGCGGGTGGAGGGGAGCGCGCTAACAGCTGTGAGCTAGCGCTGTTACAGCCAGCTTTGCGCCACGCAGTCAAGGAGAAATTCAAGTTAACGGGATGTGTTGGAATACCCGCTGTGGGTTTTGCGAAACGAGCAACCTTCAAACCAAAACGCCCGCCGACTTGTGTGGGTCGCAGTATCGTTTCTTCGTTGGGTTTCGTGCGACCTTTCCAAGACATATTTCTCAGAGAACTCCCCGACTGTCGAGTGTTGTTTGTGTTCATGCAATGATATGTCACGTCGGTAATTTGGGAAATGTTTCCAGAAAAGCATACGCCCCCCCCCGTGACCGGTTAGATTTACGAGCGCCCCGATAAGTGTTTTGCCGTGATGGATGGCCGTCGCCTGACGTCCCGCGGTCGGCTAAAAGGCGAGCAGAAATCACAGGTGGGAAGGACGCGAGGGAGACGCGCTTTCATCTGTGTCTTGAGTGTGTGCGGACGGAGGAGAGGCAATCGTTCAAAACTGGAATGCCACTCTGAACGGCGCAGACCTCCGGCAAGGCCGAGCACGTCTCCCGACGTGGTCGACCTTGTTTAGGGAAACGAAAGGGCCAAAATATTCAAAAGAGAGGATGTCACCAGAGCAAAGTCGTTTTTTGATTAATAACGCCATTGCAAATGGAGAAAGTGTGCTGAACTTGAATTTTTATTTTTTTCGCCTAAAACAGTCATTTTAGTCGGGAAAACTCGAAGCTCTAAACACGTATGACAAGGTTTTGCATGTTGAAAGATTAAAAAAAAAAAAAAAGCAAAACGTTTGAACAATCTGTAAATTGAGCTAATGAATCGAATTATCTGAACTAATGAAGGTAAATAACACAAAAAAATAAGGAACAAACTAAACGGCTTCGCAAACAAAACATGAAGCAAGTTGTAAAAACAAGACGTTTGTGAATGTTGAAAAGTGTGCGAAATGGGATTTCAAACAAAGACGCAAGCTAAAGTCGTCTCGCTCTTTGCATTATTTTGAGACAGACGGCCATCCCTCACATTATCCTCGGACACAGTCGACTTCAAAAGAAAAAAATATATATATACTGTATATAAAAGGTCCAAATCCTGTGTGGCGTAAAGTTTTTTTTATTTGAAAGCCCCTGCCCACTTTCCCCCGACTAGCCGTCTTTGCGCTTGTGGCATTTACGAGATTACGTTGATCTTTGGCGAGCAAATCCCGACATTTCCCAAACTCCGAGCTTGTCTAGGTAATTCCGTTTTTTTCCCCCCCTCATCTTGTGTGCGCTACCTTACTTATACCCGCTCGTAGGACGCTGACACGCTTCCTTCGCAGTTGACGACAGATAGCGCGCTAAAACGGCTAAACGGGATTAGCACTTTTGAGCGCGGGTGGGCTAAAATGGCAGCCGCGACGGAGGGAATGACAACATGCTGCTCTTTTTACGTTAAAAAACAAAGAAACCCCCCCCCCCCAAACACGCAAGCTGTACAGTACAGCATCGTTGAAGACTTGTTTTTTCAAGAATTAGCAGGCAGATAAAAATAACACGATTTTCCTCAAGGTCAATAACGAGTCTTGCATTATTTTACATGAGGAACAGAAATAATCACACTTCCAAAACGCAATCTTCTTTTTAAGTTAATGTTTAAATAGGAGATTATTTATTGGCGGGGGGGGGGGGGCGCAACCAAATATTCTACTCTTAGCAAAGCAGCATTCATGCCACTTGGTACTATTTGTCAAGAATAAATTCCTGAGACAAAAAACAAAACAAACAAAAAAAAAGAGAGTAATGTGTGTACAGCCTCGTGCACATCAAGCTCATACCCCCCCCCCCCCCCCCCCCGCCTCCCCACCACCATCCCCAACCCGTGCATCCAATCGGAGGCCCGATTTGATGCCGATGTTCAACATTGAAGCCGCATCCATATTTCACGCCGGCAGAAGTGGGGTCGGAGGTCGGCGGGACGAAACACTGACGCTGGAATTGCGCCCAAAGTTCATCTCTGGGCGCCTGCGAGAGGTCGCCACCTCCCGTAATGCGGCCCGCCAAATGGCGCCGCAAATACTAATAGCTTCGTTATCATCATCATCGGGAGAAAATTAAAATGTTTCAAAAAAAACAAAAAAGAAGCGGCTTCTTTCCCAATGTGCCTATTTGACACTTTGAAGACGTTCCACGTGCACTCTGGTTCCCGCCGCTATGACACCGCACGACTTTTTCTCGACCGCTGCGATTGCAACCGCCACCATTGCTGCTACCACTGATCCCGCCGCTACCATAGCTGTTACCATTTCGTCGACTGCTGCTACTGCTACCACTCCTACCGCTGCTACGACTTGAGATGATACTACGACTTCTACTACAGCTCGCGCTATTGCTACGACGACTTCTGCTACCATCATCGTCAAAGGCAACTCAAAGTGCTTCACGTCATTGCAATGACAACATTAAGAAGCATTTACAAACAAAACCGTGAAAGACATTTAAAAGCAACGTCAGGACAAAAGTGATGTCATGCACTACGGTCTTGGATTGACAGCTATCACTTTTTTTTTTTTTTCCTTCTCCAAGGTTGGCGTGAGCGTCCGTCAAAGGAGGTGGTGATTTGGCTCACTTTGCGCCGCAAAGTGTCACTTGACTTAAATGGGGATAAAGCGCTCATAAGCGTCACAGCGTCAATACAACAGCTCGCGTCCAATTTGCAGTTATTATCCCGCACGCAACATGGCTGAATTATTCATGCAGACGCTCGCTCGGGATTGGGAATGAAGTGGGAGGCAAGCGATAAAGTCAGGAGAGGGGCCGAACAGGCGACGACAGGGAGAGGCGGTTCCGAATTAGCGGAGCCGTCACCGGGCGTATGTCGGCTCGGACTTGCTCCTCGCCGAGCGCCGCCCGCCCCGTAAAATGCGTGAATATTTATGGGAATTGGCGGGCCCCGCAGATGGAAGGAACAGATGCTCGTCACGGCAAAGTGTCACTTTGGTGACAAAGCAAATCAAGTTATACGGGGCGATGGAGCGTCGCAAAGACGACTGGCAGAGATGGCGCCAAAACTCCAAAAGGCAACGCGCAAGCTAAGTCCATTCGTAGCGAGTGAAAACAGCAAGCTAGCTTCCAAATGCGAGGGGGAAACCTTTATTTCAAAATTTCTTTCAAGCTATCCAGAACTGAATTTTTCACTTTTCTTCTTTGAAAAAAGGAGCAAAAATTTTGTGGAGAAAAAGTTTATCTTTCAAAAATACAAACACTTAAATATTTTTTTTTAAATTATAGAGAAAAAATGTGTTATAAATTACTACATTTGAACCTGTAGATAATACAATCATTCATTTCAAATTTTTATAAATGTTTTTTAATTCTCTATTTTCTTGACTGAGAAATTTCTTCTTAAAAGCACGTACAAAAACAGGTTTTTAAAATACGATGAAATGAAATGATCCCCAAATATACAGTATATATATTTTTAAAAGCTGATGTGATCGACAGGTTTATGAGCCTCGATTCTTCTTTCATTAACCGGCGAACCGGTCACCCCAAATCGCTCACGTCGGGGAATTCCAAAGCCAAACCATAAATCATGAAAATGAATCCTCCACCCGAGCAAGGCGGGAAAAGAAGAGCTAATTCCCGCCATTAACGAGGACAAAATGGCCGTTCATTTGCTTTTATGACACACCTGTCGGACAAAACAGCGGCGGATAAAAGCTGCTCGAGAAGAGCGCGTCGTCTCGACAGCGTTTCCGTTCCCCGGAGAACGGCAGCTATTTGATGCAATTTTTTTTTTCCCCTTAAGTGGCCCTGATTGGAAATCATTGCGCTGATCAAAAGCGCGTGTGCGTCATGTCCTTCAAGTTGGAGAGCAGACGACGGGGCGCGCTGTCTTTTAATAGCCACGTCATGACGATCAATGGAGTCCGTCGGGCGCGCTATTAAAAGACGCTAATGTGCCGTCACGTTTTGATGCGGACGACTTTTCATCAGCTAGCGGCGGATGTCGCCATCGGAACCAGAAACGTGCGTTGGCTTTGTTAGCTTCACCGACAGAACAGTTCTTTCATTCATTTCATGATTTAAAAAAAAAAAAATGTCAATGCTTGAATACAAAGATATTGAAATGTTCATTCACATATTTTTTATGTTCAAAACATGGGAAAAAATTGCTTTAAAAACTTAAAACAATTACAAAAAATAAATCTTCAATATACATTTTTTAAATTGTCATTAATATATGAAGAAAATTACATTTTTATTTTTTCCCCAAAATTGAAGGAAAATATTAGCTTTCAAAATATGAAGTACTTAACAAAATATTTCTTTTCAAAATCTGAAGAGCATTTTTTTAAATCATTCTTTTAAATGAAGATTTTTTTTTTTTTTTAGATTTTGGAAAGTCAAATTTTCTCATTGAGATTTTACCGATGAAATAAATCTTAGTTGTAAAAAAAAAAAAAAGAACTGTTTTCAATATTTGGTTCTTTTTTGCTCAATAAATTTTGAAAAAACCTCGGCAGCACGACATTTCTTTTCAAATGACGACGACCATGCAATTCCAGCGCTCCACAAATGCCCCAGATCAGCCCAGATTTAGAAGTAGACGTGAAACATTGGAAGACATTGTCATCATTTCAACAATTCTCCATTTCAGAGTGCCCCCCCCCTAACCCCACCCCACCCGTGAACTGACGATGTGACGCCAGGTGAACTTTTGGGGCCCTTTTTTTTTTTTTTTCATCATACTCCAACTCAGGTTGAGGTGAGCTGATGTGAAGACTTTTGATAACCTGTCAGATCGTCGCCTTGAGAGAGATGCAAGAAAAAAGTTTGAACCAAGAAAAAAAAAAAAAAGCAAAGGATCAACATTCCGCTCATGCAAATGGAGCAGAAAAAGTGGGCTGAAAAGGTAGTGCTGCTTTGGCGGCGTCCTATTCCCGCGTGCGCTCAATTGATCCTCCCACTAAATGGCCCGCGGCGTCGGGAGCTCACCGCCTCACTCCCCCAGGTTCCTTTTATGCCGGACCGCCACGAGAAGATAACAAAAACGCTCACAGGCCTCAATTTGACCTTAAAGAATAGCATCCTTGTATTTCCCCTAACCCCCCCCCCCCCCCCCCCTCACCCCGATTCCTTCTTCGTTCTTCTGAAATCCACTCGGCCGAGCTGTCCTTTGTGCCGCCCTGATGGAGAGGCGGCGCCCGAACAAAGGCGGCCCATCGAAAACAAATAACGTCCCCCTTTTGTGCCGCGCAAGAAGAGGCGGGACGGGGGCGAGGAGGGAACGCTTGGTTAGCGTCAAGAAGCGCGTGGCCAAAACAACGCGGGAAGTCAGCCAATTGGGTTTGAAGCAGCCATTTCGGGGTCTCGCTGCGATGAGCCGGGAAAATGTCGGTTTGATACAGCGACGTGCAATTTGGTAGGCTTGTCTATTAGGGAGTAGAGCCACAAAAAGCTTTCAAGAAAATCAGGCCTGAAAAGACACACGGTTTTGGTGGGAAGCATCACGATCTTTGATTTCCCAGAAGAAGAAGAAGAAGCGGAAACTCGCCACAAATCACTCGACTCCATTAGGTCAGAGCTTGACCAAAACCTTTCGTGTCCGATACCAAAGCAAAAGCGGCAGGTATCAAAGGTTACGCTGAGGTCATCTCAAATGCAAACGCCGACTTGCTAATTGCTCGTTGCCAAAGAGCGCTTCGACGGAATGAACCCGCAAATCTTGGCTGACGTTCATTTCTGGGCCAACAGGACACATGTGAGTGGGAGAGCGAGGGGTGAAAGTTTCCTGTGTTCCGTTTCCTTTCATCTAATGAGCGGCGGGTCAGACCTTCTGCAAGGTGACTTTCATTCATCACCGTAGGATTCCCTTTGTTTTGTTTTTTGGTCCCCCCCATCCCTGCCCCCCCTCTCTTGATTTTCTTTCAAAAGAATGAACGGCTTCTAAGAGAAAGTTGACAGTTTCTATTTGATCAAACTTTTGTTGGCAAACTTTGCTTGACAGGCTGCGGTCAGACGCGATGACCTAAACTCAAAATATTTTCAACTTAGCTAGTTTTTAGTCGACAAGGTTGCAATATGTTCCCAAATGGACAAAATCTCTCAAACAAGTTCACCTTTGAAATACCTCAAGAAACCAAAACGAGCCCTGAAATTGACGCCTCAAACCAAAGTAGGAGATTTGCGCGATGTCTTTTTGGGCACGACTTCTTTTTGTGTGTGTGGGGTGGGGGGTGTACTCACGCCGAGCAAATGTCGCTATTCTCCCACTCGACGAGAGGCATGTTGTATAGATTTAAAGTCGCCGCTCACCCTTGTGTACAACTTGTCAATGAACCGCTCAACTCCCACCCGACCACCCCGACTATCGATCCAAACAACAGCCTGTAGCGCCCACTCAGCCCACCTGTCTTTTATTCAAAGGACCTCTATAAAGAATCTACATCTCATCTTAATTGGATATTGAAGTCCATTAATTAAAACATTATCTCTGGCAAAACAGTCCGACCACTTAATCAATGCGGATGAAAGGATGCCTGTCGGCCGGCAGCGGCGACGGTTCAAGTAACGCATGGCGACACACACAGGCTGGAGTGCCTCCAATTGAGCTGTTTAAGAGGATTTTGGGGAGGCCGGGGGGGGGGGGGGGGTTGCCAGCCCAGCACAAAATCGATCAACTTTCAAATGCTGCTTTCTTTTTGAATGTCATCAGATGAGCAACGCGGACGCATTGAAAAAGACGGCCGCTTGTCAAAAAGGGTGTGAAGTGAATCAAAATGTGGCAGTGCACCCGTCTCTTTTCGCACATGGCTTCTTGAGATTTTTTTTGTGTGTCTTCTCACGATAGAGCGGCCTCCCAAATTTTATGCTGCTAAGTAAACCAGCCTTTCGAGACTGAATGTCATGCTTCATAACAAGTCAAATCCTAAAATTGCCACCTGAAAATGGCAAAATCCCGGTGTCTTTTTGGGCATGGCTTCTTGAGACTTTTTTTGTGGGTCTTCTTGTGACCTGTGTCATGATGCGGCGTGAAACTGGCTTTCGGGGCTGAAACTGTGACAGGTCAGACTTTGAAATGGCCTCTTCAAAACAAAATGATTGACTTCCTGTGTCTTTTCGGGCAGAGCCTTTTTTTGTGGGTTTTCTCATAATAGACACGCGGACCAAATTACATGTTACTGAGTTAAACTGGCTTCGGGGGGCTGAATCGCAAACGGATCTGGTGGAACAGTACCCCCCTGGCTCTTTTGGACATCGGCTGACCAGCGACTGCAAATTTAAGTTTGCTAAAAAGTTTGTTGTGTTTGGCGGACACACAAAAAAAAAAAACGGCAGGCGACGGCAGGTCAATTAATCAAAATATTCCTGTGGGTGACCCAACTTTCGCAGATGTGTTTTTGGAAGCACCTGCAGATTTTTGGGGGCCTCGGCGGTCCTGACTCCAGGATGCGCAGCAGCCTAATTGCACGCCAGCCGCCTTCAAATATTTGCTTTTATTAATCTATAATTCATCTCCTCAACAAAAGCTACCATCTGCTCCTGATCCAAATATGGATTTGTGCATCTGCGCCCGGCCGGTGATTAAGATGAATGTCGCGTGTTGCGCAAACGCGGAACGGCTCGTTGGGTTCAGAAGCCCCGCTGGATGGTGCTGTGTCATTTTATTGACTGCAGAGTAGAAATTCCTCAAATTGCATCATGAATCCGCATTAATAAAGTGATATTCAAAACTTGATTATTTCACCGACTGGGGAACTGAGCCCCATGCAATCTTACGAGCAACGATGGAAAAAAAAAAATAGGAAACATAAGTGTTTTGCATAGGACGGCGATGAAAAATGAATGGATGAATAATGGAACAGTTTCGACTGAGCCTTCTACAATCTGCCTAGCAACAGTGGAACATCATTGTTTGAATTTTTGGTCGAAAATTGCAAGCTTTTCGAATGAATCAACATCGATAGCCTCGTAATTGCCTCCTGCCAAAGGCACAGTGGCTTGTTGTTTTCAGAAGCCTCATCAGATGTTGCAGTTCTACCGCAAATACCGACGTAGAAATTCTTAAAAATCCGAGAAGACACACAAAATGTACACCGAAAAGCAGTTGTCAAAATTCCAGAACCAACAACCTCCAAACTGTGAGGCAGATGGCCTAACCACTCCCCTTCCTTCAACCACGAGATCGTGAGCATTTTTTAACCCTCAAAGGCCACCGTAGCCCTCCACTATATTTCCCCAAAATGCCTCGCCAAGTCACATTTTCTCGCCCGCTTTTGTCTGTTTTGTCTCTTCATGTCTCAGCGAGGACACATTAAAGTGAGCAAAAAACGTTGCCGCGACGCTGACGGGAATGCAGGCGTCAGAAAGAAAAAAAAATGTCGCCGGGAAAACATGAAAGGCGGGCAAATATGATAAAAAAGGCCCCAAAGGTAGAACTTTGCTTTATTTTATTCATGAACGAACCACGCCGGCGTACGCATCATGAAAGTTCGAATCCCGTCTGATGCTGGGTAGCCAATTAGAGCACTTTAAGCCACATTGATACACACACACACACACACACACAGACGCACACAGGGCACTAATCATATGTAAAGATTGTATTTAATTTATCACATTTAGCAGCATGGCAGTCCAATCCATTTGCCTTTGGCTAAGACCCTGGGGACACGCACATGCACACACACACACACACACTCACACACACACACGCAAATTTCATCACACGCTTATGGCGGCTACACGATATCGCCGCGCCCGGCGGCCCCCGTTGTTCATGATCATGCTTTGTGGACAAAAGTATTGGGTCAGAGAGAAGAAATCTCATCTCCTCATCATTGTTGCCGTCGCCACGGCGACATCGCCTACTTTAAACGTTGGCGGAGCCGCTATTGGTGTCAAGTGGCTGTTAAAAGTTCATATTTAATTTAAAAAAAATGAAATACTGTCACAGAGAATAATATATATTTTTTTAAGCGGAAATAAATCCAAGTAAAATTAAGAATAAGCCTAAATACATGAAATACATTTTTACATACAATTTCAAATTTTTTATCAAAACCCCCCCCAAAAAACCCCCCACACACACTACTCGTCATCCATCCCTCATCCGACTGCCGTTGTGTATCAACGAGTGTCATTTTCAAACAAGCTGGAAAGGCAGTTTTAACAGTAACGTGTTTGCTGGCTGCTTTCAAAATCCACACCCTCCTTTGTGTTCTTCTTCTTCTTATGATGATGATTATTATATTTTTTATTATGGCCTTGTTTACGCGAGGGCGAACTTCCCGAGGCGACAGCGTGAATTACGAGCGGCCTCTGTGCAAACATTTAATTAATTTCATCTCATAAACGCTCTCCTCTTCTTATCTTTGTCTCGCCTTCTCCCCCCCCCCCACCATGTATTTGTCGCCCACCCGTGTTTAATTTGCTCCCTTATCACTTTCTCGTTAAAGCTCGTCCAGTGCAACCGCGGTCACCTTTTTTTTTTTTTTTTTTTTGCTGCCGTTAAATTAGCTTCAAAGCATCCACGTGTTGGCCCCAGAAGGGGCCAATAAAAAAAAAGTCATTTGGTATCTTGTTTACACTTCGGGCTTTATTTAAAGTGATATTTCGCCTCCCGGCAATAGAAAATAGCAGAATTTGTGTTGCGGTTACTCAGGTGGTGTCTAAGTATGCAACGGGTGGTTCATCACGCTTCTACTTGCACGTGATGTTGCGCAAAGGAAAGAACTTTTAACATTGATTGTATGATTAAGCCACTGCGAACTCCATGATTGTCATTTTGAAATTATTTGGAAAAATGGATTTTTTTGCCGAAACAAGTCGGCTTAGGCTAATCCTACTTTGCGTCCGTTCTTCCGGGCAACCTCGAGGATGCTGTCCCTCAGCTGTGGAAAACACGGAGTAGGCAATCAAATGTGCGTGTGTCGGCGCTGTCATTTTGTTTGTATCTTCACACACTCAGCTGCCACTTCCTGTCCCGTCCGTCTCCAGGCCGCGCTCTCATTTGCTTCTCTATTAACCCTCGGTGGTCCCGCCACACTGTCTCTCCGTGACTCGCTGCTCTCGATTTAAAAAAAAAATAAAAATAAATAAAACTTCTTTTGAGGCCACCGTTCCATTCAGCATCTTCTCCAAACAAACAAACAAAAAAAAAGAAGGTGCACAAAGGAAGAAGAAAGGAGAGCAAAGTGGTGCAACCTGATTGGGGCCAGAAATCAATTTGGCCTTCATGGAGGACAAGGAAGTGATGTCAAAACATGGACGCGATGAGGGTGAGGTGGGCTCCCTGCATGCATCCAATTCACACGCTGCCAAAGACGGACCCCATTGAGACTGTTGTCTCAGACATCAGACATCAATATTGTTGTCTTTCGCCGTGGCTATTACCTCCTCCAAGGCCGTACGAGGCTGCAGTCAAGTTCTTCGTGGATGAAGAACTGGATTGTTGTCTGGGTGATCATTGCATATCCATCCATTCATTATCTACCATTTATCCGGGGTCAGGTTGCGATTATTGAATCGTTTATGGACTAATGACACAATAAAATGTTTTCACCGCGCAAGTTGATGGATGGCTGAATAGAATCAGAATCAGCTTTTCTGTCCTTGCGCCACAGGGTTCAACGAAATGGAACTGACGCAAGCCGTCCAAGAGACATTGAAAAAACAATGACCAACAGGGGGGGGGGGGGGGGGGGGATGCACAACGCAGGTCGGATGAGGGATGGATGGCTAAGTCAGCCATGTTCATGATGTCATACACGGAATCACTGTCATATTCCTTCTCTCACTCCATCCATCCACCATTTCGTGTATAGTGCATGCGCTCACGTTTGTCCTTGTAAACTCAACCCCCCACCAACCCCCTCCCTTTCGGATCGAGCCAAACAGCCCCAAATTCAAGTCATCCCTCCATTGTCACCTTTATTATGACTCAATCAATGCACCGCTCCACTTTGACAAGCATCTACATGCACACTATTAACACACACATACACACGCGCACACACACGCGTGCTCACGCAGCGCCGCGTATGATATTGACCAGCAGATAAGGCTTAGCCCATTCAATCAGGCTCAGGAGATTGGAGCAGCCAGCTTGAACGCTGGAGCTCATCCAGCATCCAGCGTGGCCACTCCAGCGACGGCTGCATTAATGAAGAGTACACACCCCCGCACACATACACCCAAAAACACACACACGCATAATGCTAAGGTGAAACACGTTGCGGCAAACACCTACATCTGACATTGGAAATGAAATTGCATGCTTTGTATGGAATATGTCACGATTCTTTACTTCAAAAATCATCACAATGTCACTACGTGTATACCATATATGCGTAAGTTTGGCTCCGCGCTGTATTAAACACATCATACAACGCAGGAGTGCAGTGACTTACACGTTGAATTTGTATAGTAACCACGCCTGTCACCAAAACATTCCTAAGTGCCATTACAGTGGTCCGTCGTTTATCGCGAGATCACGTTCCAAAAATAACCAGCGTCTTGTACTTCATAACAAGATACGCTAATAAGGTAGCGGGTCAAAAGAATTTGGAAACCGAAACAGAAAAGAAACTGTGCAATTAGGATTTTTGGCTCCCTCTTGTGTGTATGCTTTGACCACCGGGGGGCAGTATAATATAGACGTAGATGTATGCACAGAGATGTCATAGAGGAGAAAGAATGTCTTTCTGTTGTCTATCTGCATGCGTTGCCTTACTGTTTCTGTTTGAATATCCGTTACGTGAAGCATTATAACACATCCGGGCTAGCGTTATTAGCTCATCTACGGCGTTTTGTGTCGTGTGATTTTAAAGACTTTTTTAAAGACAAAGTTAAGCGGTTTGTTTCAATCAAATGCAATTTTGGCACGATTCTCCACCTTTTATGTGCAGTGCCATCATTTATCGGGCGGTGTTTTAAGGAGAAATTGAATGTGACAAATGAAAACTCGGCAGATGATATAGTAAATGTCACACGAGACTCATTGTTGACTTATCACGTCCTCTTAAAAGACAACCGCAGGGAGACGCGAAGGTGTTGGACAGCCATTAATCTCCCCTTGCGGAAAATCACTTCTTATCAGTCTGCCCGTGCGTCTTCTTTCCCCGAGTTGCCGCATACGCTGCACGCTCATATGCATTATGAATGAACGAGGATGCTGCCTCGCGCAATGGTGGGTGGGGATGGCGGCGCGGATGGTGTAAAGGTCACGCGTTCGACGGCGGTCCGACAAAGTGCCGACTCAGGGCAAGACAACGGCAACCTTTGCGTTATGGCACACGGCGTCGCACTCGACGGAGCGTCCATCAAAAGTGGCAGCTAGCCTATTGATGGCTAACTCGCCCGCTATCAGCTAGCGTAACAGCTAGCGTAGCGTCCGACTGAACATTGTCGTTCAGTGAGTGATTTTGTCAGGCGTCACAAACCAACTCAAATTAGAGGTGGCAAAAGTACTTGTACTATGCACCTAAGTCGAACGATCTACATCGACATGATTTCTAGACAGATTGTTATAAGGTACTAAGTTAGCAGGAAGCATGTGTCGCCATTGGCTCATTCTCTTCAGTTGATTTGCACACGCGGCGCACAGTACGTCATTTGGACCCGACTCTCCACTCGCTAAATGATTCATGGGGTGTTTCATTCCCCTTGGACTGACGTTAAGGTGTGACCCACTTTTTCTCCCCAGGAAAGATCTCAGTAGAAACACGCTAACACATTTGTGCTTCAAATATGGATACTGCTTACAACGATTAAAGCTATAATAAGCCTCTTATCAAGTTGGTTTAAAATTGCATCAAGTCCGCCTATTTTTCATCATTATTTTTTTTTCTTGTGGGGCTGAGATGGATTAAAAGCCTATCAATTCATTTCAATGGGGAATGTTGATTTGAGTGTGGAATGTGCTGTAATTTTAAGCTTAGCTAAGGTGCTACTCAAGTTTGTGCTAGCTATTGGGGCGCCGCAAAGTCAACCAGCAGGACCATTCAGATGATTATTTTTTGTTTATTTTTTGTCATATCACGTGCTTGTTGCTAGGCAGAATTTTCAGAATACAAGTCATTTATTGACAATTGCTCCAAAATTAGCACTAATTGGTTGTGAGTTAAGTATGGCGGCGCTGTCGTTGGTTAATTTGACGACGATGTGATTCCTGCGCCGTTGTAAACAAGAAATGAAAAATGATCCACCATAACGATAACGGGCTAAAATGAGGCATCTTATCGCGTCCCCACGCGCTTCCTCCTGGCTTCGTCGTGACAAACAGATGACTGTTTTCAATCACGACAACTGCCTCAGATAAACTCACGGTTGTTACAATTGTGCTTTTACCTCGGAGAACGTGATAAGAGCCAAGCCGGCAGGCACCCAATGAGCCAAAGATGACGATTACTTTTTCCGTTTACGATAGACTACTGCTGTCAACATGGCAGAGAATGACACAAGACAGTAGCACTAGACGTACTGGAATATACCAATAGCAGCGTTGGAGCAGGGGGTTCAAATTTTTCATCACCTAGGTGGGTTGGGGGGGGGGGGGTGTTGAGAAAACAATTTCAACAAAACAATATAAGGCCCCGTTTTTGTTTGTTAGCTAGCAGGCTACTTCCTGCTTTTTTGGCCAGGACTGTACCATTTGCATTCTGTTGGTGGATCTGCGTGTGTAATTCGAATGATCAGAAACACTTCAAACTCCTCAAGTTAAACTGTGTTCTGCTTTTCATTTCCACTAATGTAAATGCGTTCGTGAAGTCATTAAAAATGAAAGCCTACTTTGGAGGGGAAGAGCGTTTTCTTCACTCCCTAATTAACCTTTAGGAGACGCGTCTTCAGTCAAACCTTCCCATCCCGTTTTACAATCTCCCATTGATCCGCCGGATTCTCTCTCCCGGCCGGCTAATAATAAAGTCTGCGTCCGGCCCAAGGCTCATCCGCCTCGGCTTTCATCCCACCTTGTTGTGTTTTCCTCTCTTTTGTGCTACCGGGAATATTGGAGTGCTTTGCTTCTTTAAGCGGCGAATGCTCGCAAGCGTTTGCGCACGTAGCGAATGTTGTTTTTTCTCAAGGTTCGTTATGCGTCATCCCGCTTGTCTCTCACATCTTTGGATGAACAAGTACAACCTGCTGACCACAGAAAAATACAAATCCGCACGGCCAAGTGTAACCTCTGCGGCGAGGGTGATAAATTCCAATCGGGAAGAATTGATTCATGACGCCAGCCAACCCGACCCGAGGCGAGAGTGCACAGTGTCGCGGAAGCACGGCGACAATTCAAAAGCAAAAGTCTTTTCAGACACACGCCAAGTCCGTTTTCCCACAGATATTTTCCAGACTGTAAAGTACCACAAAGAAAGTCTTGAAAGTACTATTTCATGACAATCTCCCACCAGCGCGCCGGTTAATTAGGCTGCTTTGATTGTGAGCACGCTGCCAATTAGAGGTAGCAGGCGTCTCCGCGGCCTTGCTTGACAGAACCTCGTCGACAGCGACGGCGTGCGTTGCTATTCAACGACTGATGAGGCAGATTTATACGACCGTCCCTGTGACTGCGCAACCATTTCCATTTCTTCCATGGAGCAGAACTCCTTAAGGTACCGCCCAGCAAGTATCATCGCAATATGAGGCTGCTTTCAAAATGAATTCTGAAATCACATCTACAATTCATTCACAATAGAGGGACATTTAAACTGACATTGCGCAAGAATTCCACTTGTTTCAGGAAACAGAACTCCTTAAGGCACCACGCAGGAAGCATCATAGCAATATGATGATGTCAAAATAACTCCTTATGAAATCTTGTTAAGAACACTTTTGTTAAATTAGCATCTCAGTTAAAATAAATACATAAACAAATAACTCTTCCATTGTTAGCAATTCTTTGACTTTAGAGTCAGATTTAAATGACGGTCCAAAGTATGGTCCAATCATCCCACGTCTCTCAGGATGCAAAACTCCTTAAGGCGCCGCCCAGGAAGTATTACAGCTAACGTAACCCATTCAAAATCACATATAATCAGCAATCGTTGAGTTTAGAGGCACATTTAAATACAAACGTAACCACTTCATTTCTCGGGTAGCAAAATTCCTTAAGGTGCCACCCAGGAAATACGGGTTTCCCCAATAAAAGCTTTCCCATGTGGCTCAGTCGAAACCCCCTCCGTTTATTCGCATAAACCACAGCCGAGGACCCCCCCACCCCCCGGCCTCCCACCCCTGTGGGACCGGGAGGGAATGTGTCAATGCGTTACAGGTGGCGTACACCTGAAGCATCTCTTTGAAGCGAGGCACGACTAATCGGAGAAGAGCTGATGTCGCCTGTAGCTTCACCTTGACACGCACACGAACAAACACACACACAAAAGTGAGTGATGGAACAGCTCGGGGTGGTAACACAAGGAGCTGAGGTAATGCTGTCCTCAGTGGAATTGCTCGCGTTGACCCACTTGGGAAAATGCGATTCGCCCGCTCAAGTGCCACAAATAAGAAATCATGCAAAAGTGGACAGCGCGAAAATGAGCTCCTCCCACATCCCGAAAGGGACAAACACACATGCTAACGTTAGCGCGCCTTATTGCCGAACAGTACACATTTCGAAGATGTTAGTCAAGGATTATGTTGGATGTAAAATGGATATTTTTACATTCCCTCATAACCTTTTGTATGATTTTTGACTACATTCCATTGGGCATCGCTGTTAGTTTCCCCCGCGTGCGGCGGAATAGACGTCAGTTGCCGTTAGCGTCGGACTAGCAATTAGCGTCATTGCGACAAGAGGAATGTGGCGGCATACACAAAGAGCTTTGGTTGAGCCAGCAGCTCTTGCTCGGTGTTTGCGGACCCCCGCCGTGCAACATGCTCGGAACTCCCCCGTTGCGGAGCACGTGCTGGGTAAACTCTCCAGGCCTTCCTCCTGGAGAGGA